>NC_140780.1:80608864-81858864 GCF_044657685.1 Stegodyphus dumicola
CCGTATCAAGGACGAACAAGTAAAGGTGATGTTTTTTATAGTAAAGAATTTGCAAGCACATTTAATCCTAGGAATAGACTTTCTTTCAGACGCACAAGCTACACTGGATTTTAATGAAGCGTCCCTTAGGCTGACAATGAAACCAGTGCGTGTAGAAAAGGTTGAACCGCCAAGGTTAAATCTTGACCACCTGCCTAATGACGAGCAAGATAGAATCCGACAAGTGGTAAGTGAATTTGCTACCTTATTTAGTGATATTCCAGGATTTACTCAGGTTACTAACCATACTATTGACACCGGAGATGCATTGCCGGTTCGTCAAAAACCATACCGGTATGATAAAATAAGGAAAAAATTATAGAATGGCATATTACCGATATGCTACGTAAAAAGATCATAACGCCCATCTCAAGTAGTTATGCTAGCCCGGTGGTTTTATGTAAGAAAAATAACGACTATCCATTGACACATCCAAAAAGGTGGAGATTCGCAATTGACTACCGTAAATTAAACTCCATAACTAAATATCCGGTATATCCGTTACATATTATTGAAGAAATTCTAAGGAACATAACATCCACCAAATATATGACGACTTTAGACTTAACGAATGGTTATTTTCAAATAGGGGTCAGGCCTGAGGACGTGCCTAAGACTGCTTTTATAACCAAGTCTGGCACTTATGCATTTTTGCGTATGCCGTTTGGCCTTTCTGGGGCCCCAGCAACATTTCAGCGATGCATGGACATTGTGTTAAGACCTGTTCTTGGAAAGTCCACATTTATCTATTTAGACGATATCATTATTACTAGTGACAATCTAGACCAACATGTACAGGATTTAAGACAGGTGTTTTCTTTATTAAATGAGGCCGGTCTAAAAGTTAATGTCGAAAAGTGCAAATTTGCAGCCCCTGAATTAAAATATTTAGGTTACAAAATATCGCAAAAAGGGATGGAGACAGATGAATCAAAAATAATCGCTGTACAAAAGTATCCGACTCCAAACACGGCAAAGAAGCTCTCTTCTTTTCTAGGACGTTGTTCATATTATAGGTCCTTTATAAAAGATTTTGCGGCTATCGCTGAGCCATTGTTAAAATTAAAAAGGAAAAAGGCAAGATTCTCGTGGACGGCCGAAGCCAATAGTGCTTTCGAAAAATTAAAACAAGCATTAACGCAAGCCCCTGTGTTGAAATTTCCTGAAAAGGATGAAAATTTAGAAATTTCAGCGGATGCTTCGGATTATGCGGTAGGAGCGGTACTTTCGCAAAATCAGCAGCCCGTGGCATTTTTTAGCCGAACTTTAAATCAAACACAAAGAAACTATTCCGCGACCGAGAGAGAGGCACTTGCAGTTCTGTTAGCAGTGCAAAAGTTCCGAGTCTATTTTGGAAAGGCGCCGATAACAGTATATTCTGATCATGCGGCGGTAACTAGATTGTACTCAGGGAAAAATTTATCCCCAAGGTTAATAAGATGGGCACTCAAGCTGCAAGAATATAATCTGGTAATCAAGCATACCCCCGGAAAGGAAAATATCGTAGCAGATGCCCTATCACGAATTAAATTAGACGAACAGGGTAATAGCGTAAAAGTTGCAATGCTTACAGCGTGTACAATAAATTCCCGAGAAACTGTAATAACCGAACTGGGTAAGGATTCTGAGTTTGGAAGTATTTATGAGTATTTGAAGGATCCTGAAAATTTTAGCCACCAAGATATTGTGGCGATAAGAAATAGGGCGGCCCATTACGAACTAATAGATGGTCTATTATTCTACACAAAAACTACGAATTCCAACAACGAATTTCGACCTGTTATCCCAGCTAGTCTTAGATTAAATATCCTGCAAGAGCTCCATGACAGCCCTTTAGCTTCTCATGCTGGTATTCGAAAAACTATCCAACGCGTACGCGAGGCAGTCTACTTTCCTGAACTGCAAAAGTTAACAAGGGCGTATGTCCAGTCCTGCCCAACATGTCAAGCCGTTAATTATATTAATTTCCGCCCGGCCGGGTTTCTAAATAGTATTAAATCCGAATTTCCAAATGAAATAATTGGCATCGATTTATTGGGCCCTTTCCCAAAAAGTCAGTTAAATAAAAGTCGCTATCTCCTTGTTATGGTTGATCATTTTAGTAAATGGACCGAAATTGTTCCCTTAAAACGAGCCTCCGCGAAATTAGTTACTGATTCTATTTTAAATAAATATATTTTAAAATACGGGGCGCCCCTAAAAGTTATATCGGATAATGGTCCTCAATTTGTAAGTAATATATTTGAAGACATGTGCCAAAAACTGGGCATACGTCATTTAAAAATGGTCCCGTATCGGCCGCAATCAAATATAGCGGAACGGGTCAACAGAAATATAGTGAAAATTATCCGTAGTTATGTTAAAAATTTTCATAAAAGCTGGGATAACTATGTCAATGAATTTGCTTTCGCCCTTAGGACCACAAAACGGGATACAACGCATGATACAACGGGAAAAACTCCTGCTGAGTTATTTCTAGGCAGAAAGATTATAACACCGTTAGATAAATTATTTTATGTGCAACAAAGAGCCCCAGAATTTAAAATGGGTGATATAGAAA
This sequence comes from Stegodyphus dumicola, assembly GCF_044657685.1. Lineage (NCBI taxonomy): Eukaryota > Metazoa > Arthropoda > Arachnida > Araneae > Eresidae > Stegodyphus > Stegodyphus dumicola. Next base: position 80,611,464 of record NC_140780.1, read on the forward strand.
AACTAATTAAGGAGGCAAAGAAGAATACTGAAGTAGCACAGAGAAAACAAAAATTGTATTATGACTTGAAACGACGGGGAGTAACTTATAAAGTAGGGGATGAAGTACTAAAAATTAAGCATTCACTTTCTTCAGCACCAGAAGATAAAACTGCCAAATTTTTTCCACGATTTGAAGGACCATATGTTATAGAAAAAATAACTCACGCTGTTGTAGTGTTAAAGGCCAGAAATGGTGAAACTTGTTCCGCAAATATTGATCAAATTAAGCCCTACTTCGATCGTAATAAAATGCAAATCTTTTCAGATCTTTTGCAGGATCCGGCACGGCAGACACCGCAGGTACAAGTTCCAGAGGTGGGAAAACGACAAGTACAAGGGCAAGCCAATGAGAGACAGAAGCAAGTGAAAAGAAAATTGCCCCGCGGAAAAATTGAAGGTAAAAAGAAAAAGAAGTCGTTCCACCGTCCAGAAAACAGAGTTCACGAACACCCCCAGAATGAAGAAGGGAGAAGGACGACGTATGTGAAGAGGACCAGGAGAAAGGACGGCAACTATAACCCGGCTTTAAAACGGAAGATCGACTCATCCGACAGAACTCTCCGCAGCAAAAGTCGCCGAACTGCGGAAGGGCCATCAGCGGCGGAGGAAAAAGTACAAGAAAAATTTGAACGGCCAACAACGAGGTCCAAGCAGGATCACGACAGAAGTTTCCCGGTTCCACCAAGATCAGCTGCCTTCAAACGGCCAAGACCACAAGCAGAGGGGAAAAGGAAGGTTTTCAAGGGTGGCCGTACTGGTGAAAAACGGAAGCTTCCAGAGGAAAGCACTGAAGGGCGAGCCCGTACAAGAAGGAGGATAAACCAGGCTACGGTCTGCAGTACCTTTAAAGACTGGGCCCAGAAAAGGATGTCCGAATATTACAAAGATAAGTAAAATTTCATGTTACGTTGCAAACTTAAGTTAATCTTTCATTCTTACTGCAAGTGGCAGATTTCAAGAAGTTTTACCTCATGCGAGGTCTACCTTTATCGCCAAAAGGGCGAGAAATGAGTTGTGACCGATTTTCTTATTATGTTTTTCAATTACTCGCGCGTAAAACTAAAGTTGATGTATAATAGCGTTGTGTAAAGACTTAAATATTGTAAAAAGTTATTGTATAAATTTTATTTAAAACATTCTAGCAAGAAAGAAGTTTTAGTCTGAAAGACTTTTTGAAATGTAGTATTATTTCAATGTAGAAAGAATTGGCACTTGCTTTGAAAAGAATAGAAGTTAACAATGTACTACTAATGTATGTTTTCAAATGTGTAAAATTAACGGCATGTTGATATGTTCTTATATACTTGTGTTCTGTTATTTTAAATGTTAAGAAATACCGTGATATGGTAAAAGTGAAAGTAATGTTAAAAATTTGTTATTCGTGTGACTGTAAAGACTAAATCATGGCGAATATATGTTAAAGGTTGAATGATGTAGTTAGGCTCTCTGACGCTACACTTTAGAGTTAGCCACTTTTAGAATAGTACCTCAGGGTTTAGAGTTGAAAGTAGGGTGTGTTAAGAGGTCTCGTTATGTTGAATTTTAACACGTTAGTGTTTTGATTGTAGGAGGAAGTGTTGAACACATAGACATAAACACATTCGTGTTTGGTGTTCTTTTACAACACATGTCAGAGAGCAAGGGGAGAGATAATTAAAATAGTCATGAATGAAATAAGAATGTTAAGAGAAGTATCTTCTATATGTTATTTGCAATGTCATTCTGTAACATTTCATTAAACTAGTTTTCCTTCCAGATCTCTGGAAGGAACCAGAATTGAATAAAGCTCCTGTTTAGATACAGTACAGATGAAAAAAAAAAGATTGTTGTAGATCCTGGGAGCTGCTATTGTAACAAATTTCTTTCTTTTAAATTTTCTAGTTTCTAACGAAGTTATGATTGTAAAAGGTTGGCCTCGCGTTATATTCTAGAGCTAAAAGTTTTCAACAAGGTCGTTTTAGACCTCAGTTTCAAACTAATGAATTCTGGCGGGAAGTAAGGATCTTAAGTTTTACTAACGTTTATTTTATTTTAAATCTTTACTATCACTTCTTATTTTCTACTTCCGGCCAGAATTATAAGCGTGAAGGTTTTTATGCAAAGTTTGTCTGGCGAACGCCAAGTATTTAAGTGTGGCCTTTTTGCCAAGCGAAAGAGAGGAAGCAGTGAGTTCGAAGCAGGCCGCTTACCTTAGAAGTTACGCAGTTGCTATTTGCCTTCCAGGCCAGAGGTTTTAATCCTCTTAATAAATTAAACGTATTGTAGTGTTCACAGTCTCTGTGCTACATACGCTTCCTGTTATTATAAGGCCAATCTTCCACGTGTGTTATTCTAAAGTTAAATTAGAGTTTAGTTTTATTTTTTATACCTTTTACGTTAGACCCCGAGTGGAGGGTCATTGTATTCCGAAGTACGGAAGTCATTGTATATAAAGAAAAATAAAGGGTTTTGTATACCCTTCGTCTGTATCCTGTCTACTTACTACAATTAGTGAACATAGCTTTAGTAAGCTCTCTGTTCCTAGTCAGGTCATTGTATGTTTCCGAAGAAGGTTAGAAGAAACATTGAACCTGATACTGCTTCCAAAAAATATCTAATCTCTCTATACCTTCTTGTGTCGCACTTCAACACCTTCAACTACTAGTTCGAAGGTACTATAAATTCGAAAATTGGCTCTTGGAGGACACCCATCAACAGCGATACGCATTTAGCCTGACCCGATGTTCCCCCACCTTCGGCAATGCGCTCGCAATTCAACCACGAGTTGAGTGAGTGTTATTACTTATGTGAGCCAGTCAGTCAGAAGGCTTGTTGTGGAGTGTTTAATGCACATCAGATCAGTTAATATGGCTTAGACAGCATGTAGCAGCCACTGATGCTTTAACTGTCTGTCATGGACGTAGCCCTAAGGCGTTGGTAAGAATTTAAAGGCGATTAACGCGGCGCCATATAAGACGAAGCTAGAACATGTACTTGGTGTACGTAAGTTGGAAAAATTTTTAAGTTGAAAGAGCATCTGGACGTGCCGTCCGAGCGCTGAAAATTGTGGCTTGAGTTCGCGTAAGCTGATACGCCTAGGCCAGTCACGTGGGAGGTCACCCTTCCTTACCCTTCGTGGGAGGTTCTTAGCATGCCTTCGTGGTGTACTGGTCAGCACTCGCGGCGCGTATTCGAGAGGTCCGTGGTTCGAGTCCTGGTGAGGGCATTGCACATGTTTCACATTTCCTGCTTCAAAAATAACTTAATGTCTCTACAGACTTAAAAATTGAAATTTCTAGTTAATTTTAGGGAGTGAAAAGGCGTAGTGTTGAGAATTGAGAAAGGTGTGTTAAAATGGTTTGGACGAATAGAGAGGATGAACGAGAGGAGATACAGGGAAAGAGTATACAAGTTAAGTGTGGATGGGAGAGTTGGAAGAGCGCAGTCCCCAGTGAACGCACGTTGATTAGATTGAAGACGTTCTTAGTAAAAGCCTGTGTAAGGTTACCCTAATTGAGTGGATAACAATATGTCTACGTATATAATTTAAGTTTAAAAATGTGGCTCTCAAAAGAGATTTCAATCGGTGAACAGTTGATAATTGTCTCTGTTGACTAAAGAGTTTGCCAACCACTGTGCTAGATAAATCAGGACTAATGGAGTTTTAAAACTGTAATGTGATGTGAAACAAATTACACCATCCACTTATCTAAATAAGAAGAATATTGATTCATTTACATTCGAAAAATAAACCGACTTTAAGTTCGAATAAAATGACAAGTGTATACACTGGAGAAATTTTAGCTGTGAGTTTAGCATCACTAATAACAGTTTAACCCTTAACCAACGCAATGAAAATAATATTGTACTTTCGAGCAGTGCAGTTTCAAAGAATCTCAATCTGAATTGATATGCAGACTGAGTTTTTTGTTGAGTGCAATGATTTTGGCACTAATAATAAATTTATCCGAAATTTAGCCATACAACGAAATTCAGATAATGTAAAAGTGTATGTTGTATAATAAAATATGAAATGTTACCTAAATTGTTAAAGCAAATTTTCTAGAAAATAAGAAAGCATACCTTTGCAAAATCTCTTTGATTACGGCTTAAACCTTTCTTTAAGTGCAGAGTAGAGGTGTGTAATTTTCAATGAACATTCTTAATGATCATAAGGAATTTAGAAGTGACTTCAAGGAAAGAATTACAATATACTATCAATTTTCATAGTTTTTTAAAATTTATCGTTTATTTTCACGATTTATTTTACAAATATATTTGATTATAACTTAAATATCGTATCTCACAAAATTTCACTAGCCCAATCTATTGAGAATATCATTTTATTACAAGCAGGCAAGCATAATAATACAAAACCTTTGAAGTTGTCTTCATCATGTGACAGTGTGCAAATCACAAATACTTATTTCAATGATATATTTACAAAAGCGACCGTCAACAGCAGCAAGGGTTACACATGAAAACCATCTTCTATAATATCGAATTGCTTACATTACTTCTAAATGATGATATTGTACAGACTTAACCAAGATACCATTAACATTACAAGCATTCCTAAATCATTCATGAGACACCACTAAATTAATGAAGTAATTACTATATCATTACACCGCTAAATATCATGTACAAAACACTCCAGATACATACAAATATGCAGAAGAATGTATGGATACATGTTCCATGCAGGTATCTTGCACATCTCCCTTAACTGTTCAAATAAGTGGATAATCAAAAAAATAACCATACAGATGCACATCCATTTCAAACAGCATTTTCTTTCTTAGAAATGGCAATGTTCAGTTACTTTAAGAAAGCTTCTCTGGATCCTTGCTGCTCCTATTATGCATATTTCGCCGACGCTTTAACATTTGCTCATTTCATGCAAAAGAAATATTAAAATAGTTATTGTACAAAATCGGTAAGTTTTGAAGTCATGTTTCAATACACTGTTGTTTCAGTATTTTTTTGTGCATAGGATTAAACTCATGTTCACGCTCAAGCATACAGGTAAACAAGTGCTGGCATGCAAACACACATCCGCACACGCGAACAGAAGGACACATTTAAAATTCATTCAGTCTTGCAAATCCACACGCGCATATGCTCACTAACATTCACTTAATATATATATATTGATTTACTTGCGTACTTTTTATAGCATGTAGATGTACGATATGAATAGAATATTTCTATTGACCTAGATTTAATATGAAAAATTGAATCTTGAATATGTTGAGCGGCAACAGACGAAATTCTACATTTGCCTCTTACGGTGGTTACGTGTTAGCTCTAAAACAGACGTGATTTATTGTGACGGGTTGCAATTTGTCTGGTAGAATACTATTGTGAAAATATAAACTACCAATAGTTTTTCTTCTTAAAATTAGATCTTACAAATGGAAAAGTTTTCCTAATTTGGGGTTGTGTATCATTTACTAGCATGGGGATCGCAATGTATAAACTAAGTTTTTCCTCTGTTCGTGTTAATGAGTTTGTCCCTCGAGGTAGAAAAGGAAGAGTGATTTTTTAATAGAACTGGTGCAGTGAAACACTTTATCTAAATGAAGCTCAGATCAGTTTAGAAAACTGCATGATGGACGTGTCTACTCATCCTACATGATAGGCTGGTCTCTCGAAGTACGATATCGTTATCAAAACTGTGGCTTCATAAGGTTCTGACCTAAAACAAGCAGTATCATTTGTAAAGATGTATCTATTATTTTTCAGTTATAATGTTAAGGCTAATATTCTGGTGATCCAAAGTGTTCATTCAAAGTTTCTATTCGGCTATTGTCTGCTAGTTGGATTATTTTTTTTTTTCAAATATCTTTAAAAACAAATTCTTTTTTAAAAAAAGGAGAAGCATTTTTTAATACCATTAATTTTTTTCATATCATTCTCATTTTTTTTCATTAAAGGAGGTTGCGTCCTATAAAGTCAGTCTTGAGTCTTACATTCGAATCTGATTAGATTTATGAATTGATATAAAGCTTAGTTGTATTCTCCGATATAGATTTTTAATGTACTTTAGTAACTTAGCTATAAGTGATACTTTGAGGTATAAATGAATGTTATTATATGATGGATTTTTCAATGTAAGATTTGAGCAGAGTTTTCTTTAGCAAATAATATTTAAAAAATTTAATTAAATGTTTAAATTAAAAGTTTAAAGGAATCACATGTCATAATCGCAAATGGAACAAGTGCGAAATTTCGATTTGGGGAAAATAAATTACCTTACTTTATAATTATTTTATTAAAAAAGTATATAACTTGTATTTCATTGTAAGAGTCAAATTAATTAAATTTTGCAATCTTTCATAAATTTCTGGTTAATGGTGATTTCTAGAATTTCCATGTTTTAAAATTTAAGCTTATCTTAGAAATTAATAATATAAGGTTTAATTTATTTACAAAAATATACTGTTAATAATTATTTCAAAGCATTTGTGTTTAAACAAGAATCAAATCTCTTTTCTTTGTATCTACAACTGATTTGATATCTGCAGAACAGTATTAGAAATCATTTGAGCTGCTAAAATTTTAAGCCTAAATATGTCATATGAGCAGAATTTCTAAGTTAAAAACAGAAAGAATAATGCAGCTTGTTTTTCTTTCTTATGCCCTCTAATAACAAGGAGGCAATTTGTCCGCAAAAAGAAAGCAATAAAGTCTTACATGCACGATCTATACCTTGGAATTGTCATGGTGCATTTTACAGTTCCATAAAAACAGTAAAACATTTGAAAACCAATTATTGCCTTTTGCTAGGTTTTATCTGTTATGACAAAAACGATGTGATGGGTCTATATAGAATTAAAATTTTCAACATTTTAATTCCTTTAAATTGTTAGCAGTAATAATTTTTAAAGAACTTGCTGCGGTTTCCAACTTGACATCTCAACTGTCCGCCATTAAAACGAAACGTGATTTAAACTGCGGTAAAGTTCATGTTAAATATTTTAGTTACTTACCATTACTTTATTTATTTTTCAAATAAATCTATGCTTTGTTTTGTATATTTCTTGAAGAATTTGAGCTAAAATATGTGACATTGAATTCATGAGAACAATACCACTTTACAGCTAAAATATTGCTAGAGCGTTAACACGCTTAGATTGAAGATAATGTTTTTTTATATCAGAATTTCTTGCATTCGTGGAAATAAAATCAAAGCATATAGAATAATTTTCGCGTTGACAGAAAACACATAAGAATTGAGAAATATCAGTCACTGAATTTTTACTTTCGTTATTTATTGAACATATATGATGTGTATGTGTGCAGTATTTACAAAACTATCTATTATCTTTGCAAATTTGATGAATTACTCTCGATGAGAGAAAATGTTTCATTATGAGTAACTATAATTTCTGAAGCAGTAATCAAATGTTTGAATAGCTATACTCTAATCCTAATTTTTAAAATTACAAAAGTGTAGCATCTTAATAAAATTGGAAGATAGTTGACTGTCAGTGTACCTTTTAATTACCTCAAGACTAGCTTTTATTCATAAAGTTATTCATTCTGATTTCATTCTTCTTCTTTTTGTTTATTATTCCTGCGTCCTTCCTTAATAACAGTAAAAATTTTAACTATCAAACTACATCTCACTGTCACTTTTCTTTTCATTTTGTCTACAAATGAAACTAAAATGTGTGTTGCAGGGGACTTCTCTTTGATTTTTCTATATGTATATCGTTCATCTGTAACAAGAAACAATTAAAACTTGTCTCTTGACCTAGGAAAATATCACATTGAATTCAAAGAACTGTATCATACGTATGTATGAAAATGTCTAGAATTTATCATAGTTTTAGTCATCAAGCAGAAAAGGAAATGAGATATATTTAGCTATAATGTGATGTATTTTCTCTTTTTAAAGTTCTGCAAAGTAATATCATTTTTTAAATTTATTTACATTTCGATCAAGAATTAAAGCTTTTAGGAGAAAAAAAGTTCTCTCTCTCCGTGTGTCCCACTTATTGTTTAACTTATATACGTGCGCTGAGCATAACCTTTCGACTTCTACTGGAAACTCTCATTTATTTGAACTATCAGTGAGATTTGTATATAACTGGACAAAATGGACTTAAGAAGAGTCCTGTAGACGCCGGGCCTGTAACTGATCGGGAATTGCATACTGATCTTCAAAATAATTTGCAGTAAAAATGTTCTGCACCCATAGTATGTAAGTTAAAGTATCAGTAAATAACTCTGAAACTCAAAAAGTCTATATACCAAACAATAAAAAATATATCAAAGAAGAATTCATTGCCTACTGAATGGAGCTTACTGACTTAATTGCGCAGCTCAGATGTTCTATTCTTTCAGAAACAAAATTCAGACAAGCATTAGCTAAATAAGTGCTGTACATAATTCATCGCATAAAAAAAAGGATTTAAAGTTCGAGTTTAAAGATGAAGTAGATGAGAGTATAATATTTAAGGCATATAATTTATGAAAAGCTCTTTACAATACCGCACTTCACATAGAAGCAAAATGGATTCATGTCATTCGTGAAGTGATTACGCAAAAAGGATTTAATCATACATATACTCGCCAACTATTAACTATCTGTCTATATGTTCTTAAAAAATCTGTTTAACTAACGATTCACTATAAAAATTCAAATCATTTTGTGTACTCGTACATAAATAAAATAATTAGGAATCGTATTTTACTCTAAGTATTTGTTCTTTGCACCTCAATAATATACGAATACTCTCATTTTATTTAGCAATGGACTATTATTACGGAGCCGAAAGGAAAAGGTATGTAAGCCATTGAAACTGATGCAAGAAATTCGGTTCGGCTTATTTATATGCCCCAGCGAACAGATAACAATGCTTCAATTGACTCACGCTTATAGTTACATATTAAAACACCTATTTTCTAGTCTTTTGTATTACGTGCATTCTGAAAAATCACATTTTTCTGTTATCACATAATCACTGACGCGACGAATTATAAAAAATGTTTAGTCCTTTCTTTTGAAACAAAATTAATCAGTGGTACACAAAGGATATTGTGTTATTTCAATAGGATGAATTTTAGGATAATTTTACACTATTAGTTTTGCAATAACTGAATAGTATATCTAATCACTGCTAATTTGGGAGGTAATGTAAAATAAAAGTGATGTTCTGAAGGAGAAATCGCCTAATTTTAGTTCGTATGTAGTACTATATATTATTTGAAAGGAATTATATCTCTTAAAGACTTCAAAACCATTAAATTAAAAATACTGAGTACATAAGCATGAAGGCAGGTGGTACTTATTATAACCAATGGCGTAGCTAGGATTGTTATGTATCACCATATTACAAAATGTTTATCTAAAAGGTGGTCCATTTAGAATAAACATAAGCTGCAGTTGTCCAGGGATCTTGATATGGTGTTATATTTTCAAATAAATTGCTTCATCAAAAAAAAAAAATTAAGTACAGCTTTTGTATTCCGTTTGAAACAAAAAAAAAATGGAATTTTAAAATTTGCATTGAAAAATTAATAAATGATATAAATGAACCACCTTTTATGTTTTAAAAATAATTATCTTTCTATAATATTAAGAATATGAAACAATTCAGTTGTAGGATTTCATCATAAGAATAGCAATATTGATAATAACATACATTATCATAAAACATCACAAGTCAGTATTATGCAGAGTAATAAAATATGATGATATATTTCACTAGAAATCACATAATTCACATTAAAATAACATGAAGCCTCTCATGACCGTAATATTGTAAAATACCTGTAACTGATCTAATTTAGAAATATAGAGGTATGAATATTTTGGTTTCCAAAATAGGCACCCTCTATTGTAACTTCATTAAATTTCCATATTAATCAGCTGATAGAGACTATTGGTTTACTGTATTAAGCAAAAGAAATTTTTGAGAGGTTCTGATAAAAATCAATTTCATACTTTAATAAAATTGTTTAAACACTTGATCTTAAACCTTCTATCAGAATATAATTAACTGGTTTGTTTTTACATTGCATATCAGTAAGTGCAACAATCTAGAGACTCAGAAATTTTAATGTATTACAAAATAGTAAGATCTTAATATGCTCTGAGAAATAACAATGGATGTGTTAAGCTCTGACGTATGACAAAATCTGAAAGCAAGATGTTGTTTTGTTTGTCCATTCTTAAATGCGGGATGACTTAACTGTGCATTCATATGAGATAAAAAAGCATACAAGTAAACTATCACAATTTTACAATGCTTTATAACATAAAATAATATTTAAATTTTAAACCAGTTTAACTTCGGCTGAACTTTTAGAATACTAATGTCACTTAAAAACTGCAGAATATCACCACCGGCGAAAAAGGAATCACGTAAGCAATTAAAATAATACCCGACAATTATCAGGTCATCAAATTACTTTTCTTTCGTCGTGGTCTCATCAGATGCTCCAACTGTAAAATCCAAGTTCCCCTTTTCTCTCTTGTGATATCTAGACTAAATGCAACACATGACAGTGATGAGGTGACTTGTACCAAAATTAAAAGTGCGAAGTTCCCCATAAAAAACAAACACACACTCACACACATTAAGAGCCTGTGCTACTAAACGGTTCGCATCACTACGAACCTGTCCGTTCAGCATCTTTCCTTCTTCGTGCATGTGCTGTAAAAACCGAAACCAAATCACTGACCGTTTGTGGTCATTTGCTCCCAAGTGGCACAATACCTTCGTCCAGCACGTCACTGATATGCAAATAGATGATCCAGTACATGAGATTGAAACATACGAAACACACAGGAAATACGACGCGTGAGTATTTGTCAATGTCGCTGGGGCTAACACCGAAGAGCTTATTCGTGTTCTTGCAAAAGGCCGCAGCGTCATATTCATGACTGACGTTGATGGGGTTCTCCAGGGTTGACGTTTTGGAGGAGTAGCACTTGGGATCAACCATTTTCAGACGGACCTTGTTATCAGAAAGTCAAAAAAAGAAAGAAAGAAAAAGAATATCATTGACATAACAGTCTAGGAAACATTTAAAACTTCACAAACAATGAATACAATTCATAATTTAATAAATTTAAATGTATAATATAAGTTTTCGTAATTAAGGCTAGCAATGACAACTTAATATTTTTTAATCGACAACTCAGGTAAACTTTAAACACTGAAATTCAGGCAACTGCGATTAATTCTGAAGCCACATTGAAGACTTTAAAAAAATTATACTTGCATCACACGTAAAGTGACAGTATACGTGAAATAAATGTAATTAAGACCAAAAGCATACAATCTGATTGCATCTTTGCAAACACATGTAAAATACATTTGTACAAAGTGAAAATTTAATTTAAATAAATTTTTAGAACGTTTCTCTTGTGGTTTATATGATATTTTCATTTCCGCATTTTAAATCTGAATTTCAAATAAATAAACTATTGAGACCTTTTTTGGAAATAACTTCTTGAACAGAGGAAATATGCCAATAAAGAATTCTTATGATTTTAAGCAATACTCTTCATTCATAATATATCTGGGAGCGATGTACTGGCAACGTTTCACAGCAGCTCTTGCATAGTGGCTACACATAAAATACTTCTTTACTCAGAAATAAAGCTACGGTACTGCAATGTAATATTTGCATAATGCGGCATAAGTATTACTTATTATAATTGATTGGTTAGTTGGTTTACTTTTATTGGCACAAAACCTTAAAGATTATGGTGAACCAGACGAATGATGAATAAATTTCAAATGCACAAAATCTGAAATATATTAGCTGAGGTTTACATGAGATTTGCTTCGAAAAGTAAAATAAAAATCATTCTCTTGTATACCACAGATAAAATATAGCGAAACTAAAGTGAATAAGGAACATAATACTGTGTTATATAAATTGTTAACATATCCTGTAATGTTGAAACAATAATTGAATCAGAGATAGTATTCATGATAAACTAATTAAATATTTATATTTCCTTTTCACAAAGGGTAATGTTGCGTTATTCAGTTACATGAACTTCATTGCATGAGTGAGAAAATTCACATATAATTACATCAGAATATTATACATTTAAATAAAACACATCTAACTAAATTATTTAAATACAAACACATAATAAATATAAGAAATGCACGGCCAAAATTAAATTTTCAAAAATAAGTAAAATTTAATACTGGATTAATATTAATTCCAACTGTAAATCTTTCTACCAAAATTAATTATTCTGCAAGAGGCCCACCAGCGGCCGAGCGGTAAAGACGCTGAACACTGGTAGTTCGGTCTGAGGTTCGAATCCCGCGAACGGGCTGGCTGCATGGGCGTTTTCGTGGTTTTCCCCATGTGTAACGTGTATACGAGCCAGTTTCCCTTAGAAAGTCCTCCACGAAAGGCATCCCTCCCTTTAGGCAGATAGCCCTCGTGTGCTTTGCCATAATTAAATACATCATATTCTGCAAGAAACACTGATTGTTGATAATACGAAATAAATTAGGTTGTCTCTAAACATGAAATTAACCTTAGCTGAACTTAACGCCACTTCAATGTCTACGTTTGTCGTTTCAATGTCGTTTACGGCCTGCGAACGTTTTCATATGTTAGTCTGACAACTATCATGTTAGATGTCAGTCAGTATAAAGGTGTATTTTCATGTAATTTTACGCATGTGAAAAGCTGATCGTTTTTTCCTTGCAAAGCCTTATACCCTTTTAAGCAGATAGACATGAAACGCTTATTAGCATTTCTGAACCAAGCAAACCATTAAATGCTTAAGTCAGGTTTAATACAAAATATATTGGTACCACAGTTATTAATAATTATTATTAATATATATATATATCGTAATAATTTAATGCGTAAGAGGAATCCGGATACATTAATAGCTTTCGATATCCGTCATGGCTGATGGTTAAGGCATACCGATGAAGATAACAAAACTGGATTTTTATAAATCACCAAACTTTATTTTCGCACATATCAAATTATTTCTTAGTAGATTAGATTTTTCAATATCATAAGCAATTACAATATTTTTATATTACAATATTTTATATCATCTTAGAATAAAAATAAAGGAAGGCATAGCAGCATAGCGATATTTGCATGGCGGAAGCTAGAGAAAGGAATGACGTAGTTATTGTGCCAAGAGCACTAAGTCTGATGTACAAGTACAGCTAATCTGTGATTGCTTAATTTTAGGATTTTATATAACATGGAAGTGGAAGGATCTCGAATTTGGGAGAACAGATGAATTTAGGGGGAGAGCACCAAACCTACAATAGTTAATTTTGTGGTCCCCGATTATTTTAAAGCAGCTATCGTATTTTGTTATAGCTTACATATATATAGTAAATAAATTATATATATATATATATAGTTGTTCTTAATTATTGCCCTACAGTGGAATATAATACCCAAGAATGTATTTCATTCTAATTTCTGTTTCGTTTGCTGGTCAATCTCAAATTAGAGTCTAACTTTCAGTTATAAAATTAATCCTGTCTATATTATAATCAGGCAGATTATAAGATGAATCATGTAGAACTACTTTGTCAACTTTGGCATGCTTTGGGATATCATTTCCGAATTTTAAAATTACACTCAATCCTGAAAGAAGGCAATTATTTTAAATATATTTCACTACTTTACTTCCTTTGAGTGCTTTAGCGCTCGTCACAGATTTCATATTAACTAGTTTTGACTTTATTGTTTGAAACATCACAAATGATTTTGATTTCTAAATAGTTAAACAAGGAAAAAGAGGTTCAGGTAAAAAAGTTATAATAATCCGTGTATTAAGATTACTTATTTCTGTCACTTTACCTCTGTAATTATTTACTTCACATCTAAGGCATATCGTTTTTAAAAAAGAAATTTTTAAAACTGAAAGTAAGTAATACCATTATTTAAAAGTGCAATTTTCTTTCTTATGAAGGCTTAATCTATAAATTTCATAAATTACTTTCTGAACTTGATATCCATGAAATAATAAAATCCCGCTTAAGGAAATAAGCAAGGTATCAAATTTTAATTCCCTAATTTTTCATTTCCATTATTCTTTTTTACTTTGCGCACTACATCCCATTATGGGCAAAAGAAATAAAGAGCCTATGCATTTAAATACCATTGATTAGATTAACTAACTACCCACTAACTTTGAACCTCAGTAAATGCTTATCATTTAAGTGCGTTTCCTCTGTTATGAACAACTGCTCCGGAACAAACCACCTAAAAGTGATTGCATGCCCAGTGGTCTCAACACACAATCACTTTACTTTAAGCGCAAAGAGATTGTATGCTGAGAGCATTCGTTACGTTTACTGCGCAAGACTCAGCTCTCGCAATCCAATATAAAGTCCCCAGACACTTTACGAAGAGTAGAATGGGGTTGATTGCCTTCCTATATTAAAGCATTTCGCTTGCAACAAAGTAAGCAGTGGGACTGGAAGAAAAATTAGAAACTAGCTGCTGAAGTAGACAAATAAAGATATTTTTAGTTAACCTATTGATTCTCGAAAATGCTGCCTAGGATTTCCTAGAACAATAATAATGTAAAGGGGGAATCAATTTCATATAATATTAGTGACTATTAAAGGGGTAATAAGTCTAGAAAACCGTATTCGACTTCAGCAAATTCGAAGAAATTTTTGAAAATTCTGTATTGTGAATTTTAAGGGGGAACGAAAGCCATCGTTATGCATTGCATAACGTGTCACGAAATACACCCCATTTGTACGTAGTTTAATGATTTAACAATAAGGGACGAGCTTTAAATTTTGGAAAATTTGTCGGTAAACTCGATCATAAAATTCGGCTTGAATATACATACATAAGTGCACCCCCATATATATATATATATATACAAAATATATATATACAAAAAAGTTAGCTAATTCAAAATCAAGATTATTAATTATTAAAGTCGCGCAATATGTTGCAAAATTCATTAAATAATCAAGAGATGAAAATTGCAAAAGCACTCCGGTTTTCATTTTTATTCTTCCCGTTCACTAGGAAATCTCTGAAAACGTAATTTCCTTAATGAAATCTGTATATTAATTTGAATGTCATCTCTTTCAAAAAAATATACAATGTATAAATACAACGCGGATAACCTACAGTGTTAAAAATGCAAGTTACTAAGGCATTTGTTTTGTTCCTCCAAAATCAAATTTAAGTTTTTAATTTGCGAATTAAATCAAAGCCGCAAAATAATTTTGTATACATGTAGAAAATTAAAAACTTTTGTGATATAAAGTGCTTAAAATAGTATGGACTATGATACAGGTATATATGCATGTCCATATACATATATATATGTGTCAAATATTCGAGGAATATATATTCGGGGACATCAAAAATATAAGGCATAAAATTAAAATAATGGAAAAAGTAAAATTACGTACGGATGTTATAATACATGCGGCTAGAATTTCAATTATGTTAATGCAATGAATACTTCAAACTTTCCACAAAATGAGTGTTTTCCACAGTGAAGTGCTTCAATTTTTCGCACTTCTAAAGCCCACCAGCGGCCGAGCGGTAAAGTCGCTGAACACTGGTAGTTCGGTCCGAAGTTCGAATCCCGCAAACGGGCTGGCTGCATGGGCGTTTTCGTGGTTTTCCCCATGTGTAACGTGTATACAAGCCAGTTTCCCTTAGAAAGTCCTCCACGAAGGCATCCCTTCCCTTAGGCAGATAGCCCTCGAGGCTTTGCCATAATCACACACGCATTTCCAAAATTTTATCAGTGTTGATTCTCCAAGTAATTTTTTAGTTGATATTTTGTCTACTTTTGCAGACGGAAGTTTTATTAACTTTGCTGCTTTTAATAGGCTATTTTTAATCTATGATATTGGTTAGATAAAGTTAATGAAATCTTTAATTCAGATAAAAACATTTTAGGTATATTACAATAAACGCATTTCCACCTTAAAAATCATTCCGCTTGAAGACAGCAAATGAAATCGCGGTAGGTTTTTCTCAGTAAAACTGGAATTACTTCCCTAAAGATGTTTCCAACACTGGGCTTTCAAATTAGCAGCTTTTCCGATGAAGGTAGAATTCAGCCTTAAATTTATATTAATTTTATAGTTTCCTATGCGTTTCGAAGGAGACAAACACGAGATCCATCCTCTTCAAGAAGGAAAAATGCCGTGGTAAAATAGAAGAAAATTGCCACTTGCTTGTTTCACTCGGAATACAAGGAACTTACTACGAAATCAAAGTTCAATCTAAAAATGAATTTTTGTGTTAGTTTAAAATTTAAACTAATGCTCTCATTTTGTTCATTGATTAACTGTCTTGTACCTGCTTGCAATATCCCGACAGCCCGCCAACGCATTTCATCGTGCAAGTGGTGTCGTCTGCTCATGGTTTCGGCTGGGGCTATATCGGATCACACAGAATTATAGCTGCTTGCGAAGTGACGCGTAGGTCCATCATGCCCCTTTTTTAGGCGTTGTGGTGTGACTGCGGGATAGCGCTTTATGCTAATTTTGGTTGCTTATTTCCATTTGACGATGTAATCTCAACGTCATATATATAAACTTAAATTCCCTTTTACATTAGTAATTTTTCTTTTAGCGTATGTTACTTATTTTTTGAACACGAGTATAATTTAAATACTCACATGTGGTGTATATTTCATCTCCAGGACAAATTGCACTTCTTCTGTTACGTTAAGACTAAATAAGAAAGTTAGTTTAACCTTATTGTGTATTTTGCGAGTTGTTTAAGACATAGAAATAACTCGCTCTTTCGCTAATGAGTCTGCAGAGCTTCCAGTTACAATAGTAACTCTATATCTGTCGCTCAACTTCATTATGTATTATCCCGCAAGATAGCGCCACATTTAAGCCTTCTCCTCCCTCCTCCAAGATATTAAAAGTTCTTACTGCGCCAGGAAGTCTGAACGAAGTTTTCGGCATTATTATGGGCACCATGCGCGCATTAATGAAATCGTCCAGCAGTTTAGGAGGTTGAAGTTCAGTGATAATCTTTTCGGAAAATTCAGAAATGCATTTTTTACTTTACCCTGTTGAGGAGTTACAAAAGGTGACCACAGCAAACGCTGCGTTTCAAGGTGAGGCCCAGATCTGGTACAAAGATATCGGGAACTATTTACTGCGTGAACGAGGGAGGGAGAAGTTTGAAAGTGCTTAAAAATCCTTTCTTGAAAGTATTCGCTGCTGTGAAAGACAGGACATAGTTAGAATCTGAATTTTCGGGTAATTACCAGACTAAGGCAATTGAATTAAAGAATTTCATTCCAAGAAAATTTTAGGTTGTAAATTTGTTGTACAGGAAAAACCCGATACAAAGTTTTTCAGACAATATTCCTCGGATTGTTACCGCATACGCTATTTTGCAGCTAAGAAACCCTGCTACTCAAGGATCATTTTTTGAATTAGAGGGGACATTTGAAAGCAAGCGAGTGTCAGTGAATACGGGTATGTGAGGATCCACAGAAAGGTTTAGCGGAAATTTGGGGAAACCTGTAGCCGAAGGAGGTTTGGTTATCGGCAAAAATTGTTATCGCTAATGCTGGTCGCCGAAGCTAATCTGAAAAGAGAAAAGCTGTGGATGAAAATTTTAAACTAGGTAAGTGTGCTGTGAGTCAGAGAGATCAGTCACCTAGAGAAAAGAAAACGTTTCTCACATCCTATTAAATCTGGGGATAATTAAAACTTTACTCTCCCAGTTATTCCAGTTGTGCTAAAAAGCATATCTTCAGCTGTTTTATTGGACCTTAGGGCGCAAAATAGTCTTTTGGGAGAAAAGCATTGCAAGAAAAATTTTAGGGAGATATCGTTTATTTAATGTGGTGGGTCTAAGGTGATAACGGTACAGGGAAAACATTGTGAACGTGTAAGGAGAGTTAGTTTAAATCTGCAGATTAAAAGTGAGTATCAGAAGGTGGATTTTTTGGACTAAGAAACTTAGAGGCAAACGTAATATTGGGTTTAGATATTTTTAAATCTGCTGAGCCGAAAATTACGTTTCAGGAAGATACGATACAATTAGATACGAAAATATTGTTTAAAAAACAAATAAAGCAGCAAATCTGGGACGTGAAGAACTGAAGAGAGAAGAGAAAACGAAGTTAAAGCAGTTCGTAAGAATTTTTTTTACTTATTTGATGATATGCCAATACTGACACACACGGTCAGTCAGTCAACACAAAGTGGAAATAGCTCCCCATGAAGAGAAAAACCCTACATCCACGATAAAGTTAAAAATGAGATCATAGGAAAGCATTTAAAAAAAAAGCTATTTTTCGTTTTTAAAGAAGCAATTGCCGATATACGGACCCTGCGGCTATTGTGCGTCTGCATTCGGGAAAGAATTTACCACTCAGACTAATAATACGGGCTGTTAAATTTCAAGAAAAAATTTAATAATTAAGCATACTCTCGGGAAGAAAAAATGCTGTATCAGATGTCCTATGACAAACTAAACTAGATGATGAGGGAAAGAATTAAAATATGTCTTGTCAACTTCTAAAGTTTTAAATTCACTGGGAACAATTATTTCAGAACTGTAAGTAGATCCGTAATTTGAAATATTTAGACTTATTTGAATGATTCCAATCATTTTTAACATCAAGACATGGCGGGAATGAGGAAAAGGGCTGCAAATTATGATATCATTGATAGCCTTCACTTCTTCACCAAAGCAATAAATAATAATAATGAATCAAGATCGGCTATCTAAGAAAATTCAAACTTAAGTATTTTATATGAATTTCATGATTCGCCTTTAGCCGGCCATATCGTAATAATAATAATAATAAAAAAACAGTGAAGATGGTAAGGGAAGCTTTTTATTGTCCACAGCTACGAAGATATGTAATGCAATAATACAATATTTCTAGTCTTGTAACACTTGCCAGTTCGTTGTCGATATTAATTACAACCCAGCCGGGTACCTAAATAGCATATAAGCCACATTCCCTAGCAAAATTGTTGAAATTGGTCATTACTCAACGTAGAGGAAAAAAATCAAATTTGGTATTTAATAGTGATCATTGATAATTTCTCGAAGTGGTTTTAAATATTCCTGTGGGGAGTATGTCCACAAAAATTGTTGCAGATTCGTTTTTAAACAAATTCATATTAAAGTATACAACTCTGATTAAAATAATCTAATCTCAGGCAGAGATAAGCAACTTGTCAAATTTTTGAGAAAATGTGTACAGGTCTTGAGATAAAACATTTCAAAATGGTCCCTTATCTGCTGTCAAATTCAACAGAGCTATGAATAGCAATGTAATAAAAATTAGCCTCATTATTATGTAGTAAAATATCACCAACATGTGTTAAGGAGCTAGCTTCGCATTAAAATCGGCCAAACTTGATACCATGGATTAAACACCAGCTAAATTATTCCCTGGAATAAAGTTGTTTACACCCCTCCATATTTTTTTCTTTTGGAGCAAAGTGGTCTGAAAAATTCCAGAAATCCTAAACAGTAGCGGATAAAGCAACCATTAATTCGGATATGGCCTGGGCAAAACAAAAATTTTCTTATGATAAGAAAAGCGTGGGTTGATTTTAAGATGGGAGGTATAGTTTTGAAAGGTGAAGTTTTGTAGGAGGTTTGAATGTTCTTTTTAAATTCAGATAATCAGGGAAGCAGTGCTGTATTTAAAAATACAAAATAATGAATTCGCAAAAGCGAATGTGGACGAGGTGAAACGATACTATGAACGGGCTGATATGACACTGACAAAAGAGGTGTTGCGGAAATCGCCTGGCTTCAGCATCGAGGAGCAATCCAAGAATGAGGTCGATCCAGTGCCAGCATCCAGATCATTAAAATGCGCGAAGAAAAAAAGAGGATGCCAGTAATGAAAAAGAGAACTTCAAGGTTCGATGACGGTTCAAAAAGAAAAACTAAAGAGGGTGGGGGAGCAACAACAAAAAAGGAACAAGCAATATGTCCGAGGGTCAGGGAAAATTTAAAAGATCCCGGAGATGTAGGACCAGCCGACAATGAAACAACAATAGATGAAAGAAGAGAGGAAGGAGAGTTCCAGTAAAGAAAGCCAGCAGCAAATTTTTAGAACCGGTAAAGTGATTAAGAAAGATATCAGCTCCACCTGAGTATCCGGAAGGCCAACGGAAGGCTACAAGGATAAGGGTCGAGATCAGGAGCGGAAGAGGCCACCACACGACTCGAATAATTTCCAGCTGCTTAGAATGATTAAAATGGACAAAACAGTCGCCTACTTCTACCCACAATGGTTAGAGTTCCTTGTGAAGCGAATGTCTGAATTCCAGAAAATAAAAGATAAGTGAAATTTCACCTTGTTTCGTTAGATATTCAGTTTATTTTATGTAGTTGTACAAAGTTGCTATCATACTAATCTTTTTTGCCTCAAGAGAGGATATCTAAGTCTAATTCAGCAAAGAAGCTTTTCTGTTTAATGTATTCATCCACCTTTAAGAATTTTATGCTTGTGCGTTAAGCATGATTATTTTATTTTAGACCAAGTTACTGTAATGAGTTAAAAATTTCGGCGTGAATACAAACAGAAAGTATCAACTATGGTACATAATATGTAACATTAAACTAAGTAAATTAATCTTTTTATTGTAGTACGTTGAATGTAATTTAATCTTTTGTATGTCACACTAAGAAAAAATGTATCATAGAAGTTAAATTTGTTGTGATGGCATATATAATTGAATGAAAACATAAAAGCTCACAGATGATAATGAATTGATTTAAAGCTAGAATAGCGTAAATGAGGTTATTTAAAAGTTGGACATCTCAACCTGCACTTACAAGTTAAGTGAATACTAAGAACATAATAATAGGTTTCTGAACAAACCTACAGCAAACTAGATAATAACAACAAACTAAATAATAGGTTTCTGGAAACAAACTAGATAATAGGTTTCTGAAACAGGGTGTCGTAGAGGTCAAGTGTGTCTAATGCAATCATCCATGAATGAATTCAGTTAGTAGATGAAAAATCTCACAACTTTACACACTGGTTAGACTATCACAATGCTGAAGAGCGAGATCAGAAAAAGAGTTTAAGAAAAAAGAAAGCTTAATTAATTGTGAGAGATTATGTGACGCTGAGAAAGACAACTTGAATGTTGCAGCTTAAATATGTCCATGGCTCATCTATTTTTCGTTCCAGATGCCTGGAATCAGATTTGACACTAAAGACTGACGGATTAAAAATCTGAATGTGTCTAAAGTCAAGTTTTGTAGAACATAAATACAAATTTAATTTAGAGATTGTAAAGGTTGGGTAATGTTGTTAGATCTTAGAATTTTCAAATCTTAACAAAGGTAGTTAAACATATTCGTTTGTAGTTATTTAAATTCTGGCTGAGAAAATGTAAAGTATCTTATGTTAAATTACTAGCTATTATGAATTAAGTCTTTACTATAACTTGTCCTTTTTATATTAAAGAATTTTATCACCAGAGTGCAAACTAGGCTTTTGTGTATTTAAGCTGAGTGTTTTAGATCTTTAGAGGAGAGCTTGTGGTAATCGCCTCTTGCTGTTAGTATTTTCGCGAGCTCTGCTTAAAATTTATACTCCAGCTTAACATAATCGCTAATCCAAGTTTTAAATACCTGCCGGTAAAATATCTGAGCCAGATTATTTTTAGTCCATGTTACTTATAGTCTTAGACTACGCTATCAGTGTTTGAATTTGATCGTTAGCTATGTTAATTTAGATACCTGCAAGTGATGGAAGCTTCATCTACACGACAATTTGTGCCTATTTTGTTACATTTAGACGAAGAAATGGTTATTAAACCTTCTTCCGTATTTTGTGAGTTGTTTAACAATGTAGCGATAGCTCGCTATCGGTCTAGTAGGGTGTGCAGGATTTTATCTTCCAGTTCTAAAAATAACCTTACACATTAATATTGCCGTTCTCTATATGTCACACCGATATATAGTTTCTAAAACTGATTTCTAATCCCTCTCATATGATAACACCATTCACTCAGAGATGAGAGTATTCTGTAATTTGAAACACTGCACCTACCAGATTTCCGATAGGCTTCAGTCTGAGGCACATACAGCCGATTATCATTGTTAAGTAACTTGAATATAAGCAATTTTTTGTTATAAGAAAGGAAAACAAATGTTTAGCTGAGAAGCATTCCTAGAAGGTCGGGAAAGCTTTAATCAGATTTGTAAAAATGTCAAATTTCGGATACAACTAAATATGTATTTGTGTAGTAGAGAATAGTATCTATATTATTATCCTGGTTTTTATCTTGTGATAAATTTCAAAGTCTGTTTAGAAAAGATGAGTGAATATTTCTCCCTCTTGCATCAAGTATACAGGATAGAATACACTTCTTCCATTTTTCTAGTACAAAAGGAATTTTCGTATTCAACATCATTACTGGCTAAACAGACGATACGGTCGATACGGTCGACTTGTAAAGAATGGCTACAAGCATATATATCGCTTTTCGTGCTTCTCAAACCGGTTTTGCTAATGCAGAACTCGAACATTTACATGATATAGTTTCTTATAAACTATATCATGTAAATGTAAAGATGGGTATTATTTGATGGCAAAATGTAAAACTGATTATATTTCTGTTTCAAGCAAAGAATTTGAACTCGTACTTCTCCAAGGGCCTATGTTTTATATTTTATTTAGATCAAGTAAACTCCCGCGGGCTCAGTAAACTCTAGGTACTCACTCTCTGTTGGGTTGACAATCAATTCCATATGGATATATATATATACATATATTTGGGTCGAAAGCCAACTCAGCGATTTTAACTCTGCCTAGTATTCCGCATATTTCAACAGCTGGTCACCTGATGCATCATGTGAAGTGCTTCTTGAATTCATCGTACTTCTTCAACCCATTCGCCAAAGGTGATAACATCTGCTGGCCATTATGGAAAGTCTTTCCAAACGATCTCGCCTAGGCTAAACTGGAGAAGTTACCGGAACGGCCAAGATTACAGCAGGCTCAACCAGACGACTAAATGTACACGATGCAAAGTCATACTGGAATACGTCACCTTGGATGGTAGCCATGAAGGCGATTACCATGAACATGAGCACCACATGTACGAATCATTGACTGGTTAGAAAAGTTGTAAGCATAGGAGGATTTCAAGAGTTACAAGAATAAGAGCTCCTCCCAGTAACACCAGGTGATGTCGGCCTGCTGTCTTCGGTTAAATATGAGACTTCAAGCTCTTTGTCCGCCCGTTGTCACGTGTATACTTCATGGCTACCATAATCTGTAGATGGCAGAAGCGGTACTGAACCATTGAAGACTGTACATTTCCCATTCAGTTTCTTGAGCTCTTTTGCCTTAGAATTGAAGGAAATTTTGAGCAGCAGACATCGTCTTCGGCGTCGGAAACGAAATCAAGTTGTGTAGGTACAACAACAAAGTTTTAAGCTATTAAACACAAGGTTGTACAAGAATTGTGTTTATCAGTCAGCATGTCCGAAGCCTGGCACTTTCGAACGTACAGTGTCGGTTACTCTTGTATTCGTTAATCGTGAGCGATCTGGATGTGCACGAGAATTTTCTGCATGTTCTTTATGTCACTAGCAAACGCATCGTGAATTATCCCACTTCAGGTGCTGTAACTTCATGCGATCAACAAGCCTTTTTTCACATCGTGTCAATTGAAAGAATTCCCTTCGCTAATGATGCTGAGGCATCGAAGTAGTCAAAATGAACGGCCGGGATACAAAGTTTTCAAAAGTTATAGAGAGGGAGAGGAAACTTTGAAGTTTAGACGCTGGAAGGATATTCGGTGCTTAGACTGTCACTGAACTTATCCAAAATATTGTTCAAAACCGTTGCAATTTTTATCATTTGCATACTGCCATTTAGGTAGCAGTTTTGTTTAACATACTTTGTTGGAGAACCGAATATATATATATATGTACAGGTTTATATGGATATATAATAAAAATCAAAAATAATAGTAAATTTAAAACTAATACTCTAGATAGAGCAGAGTAGAATTAAACAGAAAAATAATCAAAACAGCGAAATAAAGAACTACATAAAACTGAGAAAATTGAAATATTAACGCAAGAATCTTAAAAAAAGTTAACTTTTAATTTCTCATAACATCTTCATTCCAGTTGGTGTTCCGAGAAATGTAAAAGTAAAGCATATTTCTGAACTAACTTATCGACAGTTTAGGAAAGCCAAAAATGTTTCAAGACTTAGAAAACCTTATCTACCAGTTTATTCGAACAATGTTTTCTTCGCATGTATATATATACTCCTTACATTTATTTGTTAATTAATAATATAAATTCTTATTTCTCCTTGATTTCATATGTGCAATGCATTATATTTCCTTAATCATTCTTATCATACCTCGTGTTTCATCATGATATAGATAGATGAAAATTTGACTATAGAAATCACATATGGTAATCATTATAATTTTTCTTCCCAAGACTGACATTTTATGAAATTTATTACCAGGTACCCTATCTACGAATTTCCCACTCTACTCTTAGCAACCAAAAGTGTATTTAAAGCACTATAACTATGGTGATTCTTACCAGCATGCATCTAAACACATAGCAGGTATACAAGGATCGGAAGGCTTATCTATCTCATTAGTATGAGTACCGACATTTATTTAATTTCCAGTTATCCAAACAGGTTATCCAAAATTATCAGTCATCCAATCAGATTATCCAAGCAATAATAGCTTTGACTTATTAAAAAAATTGATTTTCTTCTGTTAACTTATCTATTGAATAAAAACACGGAATTAAATGAATTTTAATTAACTGCATTTTAAAAATACAAGTATACTGGTATATATAAGTAATACTGGTTTATATAAGAAGATATAAATAGCATATGCTAAAATATTACTTTTCAATATAAAAGGAAAGAGAAAGGTCGTCTGCAGAGAATTTCAGTTTTTAAAAGTGGTCGCTGTTAAAATCTGAGAAACGCTGTTATCTGAGAAAATCTGAAAAATGAGAAACGCTGTTATCTGAGAAACGCTGTAACGACCCCAGTCGCCCTTTTAATCAAAATAATTTTTGAATGCAGGAAGCTGTAACTGTGAACGTTGTGTCTACCTACAATAAAGTGAATATACTGTATCGTATGACACTGACTGCAGCACTCTTAGAGCCAATCTGAAAGCTGGCGATCATATTACGAAAATTCTGAGAGATAGCCAAAAGCAAAATGAATAGCAAACGAGAAGACCTTCTCCGATTTAATATGAAATGACGTCCTATATATACTAACAGCTTGGGCATAAGCCTTCAAATGCAGATCCCTCGGTAGAGGATTTCCCGTTTCATACTGAGAATTACGCTTGCATCGTACCTATGCATCCGCTGCTATACTCTATCGTCCCCATTAGTAACATTACTCTCATCTTTCTGTATTCTGCCGCTTTCCAAAAAATTGTTATTGAGTTATTTGTTAAGACAGAGAATATCATATAATAAATGTGCATTGAATGTAACACTTAAACTCTGATAAAAACGCCAATTACTGTGAAACAATATTAGAACACTTCAGAAACGTGAAATGAAATTCTATTTTCAGTCATATGCGATTATTTTAAATTTGAATTATGGTATTTTCACACATGTCTGCTTAAATCGTGATCGTGAATTTATCGAAACCACACGTAGTCATTACTGCTAATATTAATACATTTAAAAAATTACCGTAAACGCCAGATTTTCGGAAAAGCTTACTGGAATGTAACTTTGTTGACGGATTCTAAACATTATGTATTTCAAGAAGGAATACACACTTGCATTCCTAATATAGGTAACACTGAGATATAGAAATGTATTACAAAGTACAAAAAAGAGAAAGAAAAGAGTTTATGACAAACTTACTTCAGTTCTGCAAGCTTTTTAATGATACCCTATCACCAGTGCAGAAATCACTATGTTTGATTTTTAAATTGCATTTTTATCTTTTGGGACTTAACTATACGCAGTAACAAATATTAAAATCTACGATATATATTAATGTAACTGTATAAAACAAACAACTTTTATTTGTGATAGAATACGGTAATAAATGTGCATACATATTAATACTTTTTTTTTTTTTTTTTTTTTACTATTACGAATAACAACTGCATATGTAACAGACGTCTTCTAAAACTTTGTAACTATATGAATATATATTTACAACTACACGAGTCGTAAAATTCCGAATTCTGCGTTTCCAGGTACTAAGTACATTTAATGTTACTTAAACTTAAATAGTATCATGTATAATAATAGAAATTTTATTGTTAATGTATAAGGTATTTCTCCCGCCTTCTTATCATGCCTTCGTAGTGTTGGGGTCTGAGCGCTCGGCACGTATTCCAGAGATCCGTGGTTCAATTCCCAGGCGTTGCTCATTTCTCAAGTCTCCTGCTTCCAAAGTACCTAATGTCTCTATAGTGGCGCCCGAACTAAAAGGATCGTGGATGATGATTCTCCATAGGCAGGATTTGGCAACTGGGTCTCCTAAAAACCCCAGTCGCCCTTTAAAAGGGGAAGTATATAAGGTACTTCTCCCGCCTTCTTAGCATGCCTTTGTAGTGTAGTGGTCTGTACGATGGGCGCGTATTCTAGAGGTCCGTGGTTCGGTTCCCGGTGAAGGCGATGCTCATTTTCCATCTCTCCCGCTTCAGAAATACCTAATGTCTCTGAAAATGTTTGAAATTAAAAATTTTTAATAATTTATTATACATATGTTTTATATTTGTTTAATGAGCAAAAAATACCTTAGTTACATATATGAAAATTACGTAGAAAACTGCTACACTCACATAACAGCTGATTGAGTTAAAAAAATCAGCTGCTTTTAAATATCTCTTAGAATACACAGTCATTTTTAATCGTCTTTAGAATAAATGAATTCAATTGCTTATTAGAAATAATTATAGTGGACACTCTAGTGATGACCATCTTAGTAAGGTGACACTTCTGAAAAAGACGGTATTTTTGAGAACATAAATAAACCTTGGTACCCAACATCATCTGTTTCAGACCACCACATCCACATAATTCCAAAATCCTCTAGAAGCGTAGACGATTGTTTTTAAAGGCAGCTCACCGTACTTCAAAAAAGACATGTGTATTAATGACACAGTTGTTACGTTTTTATTTTCTTTCATAGTAGGGGAACCATAGTTCTGCTGCTGATGTACATGAAAACGAATTAGCTGAATTTGGATACACATCTCCTAAAGTGCATCATTCTGTTCAGAATAGATTTCCTATAGGAAATATTTAATGAATATTAGAAATCGACTTTTTAACGAGTGGACTTTTTTAAGGTTGAAATGAGGAAGATTGAAGCCGTGGGGAAAAACACGGAGGAAACGGCCCAATTTCGAGTTGAAGATGAATCGGGAAAGGGCGCAATGGCACTAAGCCCTCGGTATTAAATCACGGTATAAATCCCTCACTAATTACACCCTGAAGCGGAAAATCATGACATGAAATTTTCCCTGAAAATAGTAATGGATTGATGATAACTTGGACGACAGTATACGACTGAAAGCGCTGCATCATACCTCATAGGGAAGCAAGAACTGGAAGTCACGAAAAGTTTATCAGACAGTGGTGCAGACTTGATTATCTAGGCGAATCTTAATTCGTTATTCCAGTGAGGAGTACTGTTGATGCTTATAGTGTAGAAAATGCGATCATCGGATGAGTAACCATTGAATTTTTCTAATAATTCTCATCTTATTGGGAATACTGTAATCAGTCTCGTTTCCCCAGGTTTAAGTAGTAGTGAGAATTACCCGTCTCCATCGTTCAGGTAGGCCGACACTTCCATGTGTGCATTCCGAGCTAATAGACGTATTGAACTATGCACTAGGTGATTTACCTTGCACTACAAGGGACATCAGTGCGGCTTACCTTGATTGTATTTGGAAAATTTTGGATGAACTGTGAATTCGCTCGCAATGTACAACACTAATGAAAGTGTTGCTGCCAAGAAATTATCAGAGAAGATATTACTGTTCAACTTTATGAACACACTGGATGTTCCGCCGAATTTTGTGACTAACATTATGTGGATAAGGAGGGCATAATTCGAGAACCGTGTGATGCTAAAGTAGATCATTTCGCAATAATGAGCACCTGACAACCCTTCAAGGCAACAAGACAGTCGTCAAGAGGTACAGTGGTCAGTCAGTATCTGGTGCGAGATTTGGAATACTCGTTTCACAGGATTGTGTTCTACATTTACTACACTCGCTTCATAGGATTGTGTTCTACATATTATTTGAAGAAAGATGCATAAAACTACTGAAAAATCACAATACTTGTGTTCCTAGATAACTTCGTCGTGACGATTGTAATCTTGACGAAAAGGCTGGCTACACTATTGTTTTCATAGTTTTTTTCAATCGTAATGTGGATACGAGAGAGGTTATCTTGGTAATTCCTCCGCGAAAGCCTCATTCTCATTAGAGCCCACCAGCGGCTTAGCGGTAAAGTCGCTGAACACTGGTAATTCGATCTGAGGTTCGAATCCTGCAAACGGGCTGCCTGCATGGCATTTTCGTGGCTTTCCCCACGTGTAACGTGTATACGAGCCAGTTTACCTTAGAAAGTCCTCCACGAAGGCATCCCTTCCTTAGGCAGATAGCCCTCGAGGCTTTGTCATAATCACACACACACACATTCTCATTAGGTAAATGGCCCTCACCAGATTTACCGTAATCAAACAAACAGAGACTATATGATTTGCCCTTAGACCATCTGCTTTGTGTGCTTTTCACCTCGAACACATCAGCTGGCGTAAGTTCTTGTCTGACAATTTTGTGCATGGAATGGGCGGTTGTGGAGGTAATGTGGAATAGCCGCCGAGGTCATCTGACTTAAGCCCACTACTGGTTTTTATCAGGAATAACGTGAAAGTCCAGGTGTACGGACGTCGGATTACAAGGCACATTATCCAAGCATGTGTACTTTAATACCTGAAATGCTGCGGCCAAAAGGAGGTTCTGGCTCAAATACAGATATGTCTTGTTGTCGATGGTGGACACGCTGACCTTGTTTTACTAATAGCATTGGTACTTCGTAATTCTATATAAGTATTTTTCGCTTTTTTTTTTTCATAATTTTGCTGGGTGAATTCCTTAATATAACATATTGTATCTTGCTGGCAAGTATTAGTTTTATTACTAAATTTGCATCCGCTTTATAATCTCGCATACAAGATTAGAGATGTATTTATGCAGGTGATCGTATATTAAGGGATCTGTATTTCAAGATATCTATTTCAATTATTGGTGAATTTCGAGCTCTATTTCATACTAAATCAATGACGCTGTACACGTTTGTTCCCCTCTCCCGAGTCGACTGGGAGTAATCCCATTGTTCTGGCTAGGTCAATATTTAGATAGACCCGACTTCTGGAGAAAAATTAACAGTCTTCATAGTGACTAGAATCATCGTTTATTCGCTGGTAGATTCAGGCTCGGTAGGAACCGTATCGCACTGTCTTGTCTCCTCTTTGGTTGCGGGGACGTTACAGGGTCTGATTTCGACGGTTCTCCTTTTGTGTTCGGATCCCCTTAGTAAACACTGAGGGACGGTTGATGTCGAACTATGTTCTATGCGTTTTTGGAGGATGCGCAGCCGCCCATAATTGTCTTTGTGATACATATAGCCAGACTTTATGAAACAAAAATCATCCCTCTGGTTTGACAGGAGGGATCATGCTTCATTGGAGGGTCTCTAGAGGTTGGGGCTCTTAACTGTGTAATTAGAGCCAGCCAGGTCTGGGTGCTCCTTCCTCCTAGTGCACTGCACATATTTGTTATTGACATTTTTCACTATCTCTCATAACTTCCGTAAATTCCACAAACCCTAAAATTTAGAAAATATATAGACTCTATACATGTTAACAAAGTTTCTATAAAACTATTAATCGTTCTTGAAACTGCTGTCATTCGTTGCACACTGAAAATCGTCATTCACAGCCTAATATTAAAATTTCCTAGGAAAAAAAAACTTATTGGCTAAAATGCATAAATTTGAAGAAGAGGGCTTTGTATGGAATATTGGGCATTTTAGTAGATTATTTTTTCAGTAAAAATAAACAATAATTTGGAATTAACTTTCATCTTTCTCAAAACTGATTTTTATGCATAATTTGTTCACTTCAAAAATTACATCGAAAAATTATGGTTCTAGTTCTATAAAAGCCCTGTGCTTTCTTTGTATAATATTATACAAAACTGCACTGTAAAAAATTCACCCTGTGGATGTGATTAAAGTAGTAGTCTGTATTTCAAGTTACGGAGTGGTAAATCTGCTTTAAACTCTTATAATTAATTTTTTATCCTTTCTAAAATGCTTGTTTACTAAAATAATTTATAAATAATAACCAAAAAATTGTAAAAGCAAGTATTGTATTTTTATGCTATTTATTCTCTTTCCAAACAAGTCTGAAATATTCTTATGTATCAATTTTCAAGCTGTTAAAAAGTTTCCTAAATATTCTATACTATTTAGCATATCTGCGAATTCATAGTGATTTATTTAAATATAGATGGTCTACCATTAATATTTATGAAACAAAAATTGTGATCTAAGGACTTCTGTATTATATATGTATTTTTGAAAAGGTGCATGTAATATGTTCGGATATCTTAAGGACTTTATTACACAAGACGACACATGTTGTTCAAACAGCAACAAACAAAAAAAAAATAATAATTATTTAAAGTAAACAACAAGAGAACGAAGGCTAGAGTATCTCAAATATCTACTTGCAGTAAAAGGCAAGCAACCGAAAAGTTTTTAGAAGCGACTGGCCTCTGAAAACAATGATATTATAGCAATATCGAGAGCCAGTCCGCACCACAAAACAGTTCAGACATCCGAAACTATTGCATGGGTGCACTTTTGCCGATAGCGCTAAGATATTTAACTCAGACGAAGTAGGCCCACGATCGAACCCCAAGGTCATATCATCTTGAAAGGCATAGGGAAATCGTAAGCCGCCCTTATTAGTTTCTATTTAACCTTTTCAAGTCCTAACGCACTGAATTCTCTTTGATATATCTATCCATTACGATTTCATAGAACATGAAGCTGATTGTGTGTCTCTTAGTAAAACGTTCGTTACGAAACATTCCTTTTCAATAAAAAAAAAAAGAGAGCGAGTTACCAACAGGGCTTATATTAGCGATTCCTAAAACCGAAGTGTCTGTGGCCATGGTAAACCTTCTCCAACTGCCGTTTTGTTCGGGGATCAAAAGTAAAGCATCTTGTTTCATATTCATCAAAATTTCAAGTCGCAGTCTCCAATTAAATCTCCAGTCACAGTCTCTCTTTGCACTTGCAGTTATTGGTATATATTAAATTCTCAGCAAGCAGCCTTACAATAACTCATCAACTAAATTATTCCCTTAAACTGGAAGAGAAACACACCAGAGTAAAATATAAAATTAAATAAGAAAAGAACCCTTATTTTTGCATACATTTTGAATAAAAATGTATTGATGTCTAGGGCGGTCGGACACTCCCTTTTTCTTCAGGTTCGAAAAGAAAATGCAAAAATGAGAGGAGCGACAAACATATTATATAAAAAGTAGAAACGAATATAGCGCCATATAGCGCGAAAAATGGAACAGGAAAGTTGAAAAACTAAGAAATTAGAATTCTGGGATTGCTGGGAAGAATCCTTTTCATGAATTAGAATTAATGTCGTTAACTAAAAAGATAAATTTTCGAGAACGTGAAAAATATTCGGTGAAATTCAGTTCATTAATTGAAGAAACTTTAAGGATAATTTGCGGAGAACCACAATCAAAATTGCCAATAAATATCCAGATAGAATTCACTATCGAAGATTTGATTTTATTGAAGTTCAGTTTCAAACATAAGATTCCTGTTCTTTGGCGAGATATTTTTATGTTATTTTAGTCTGGCAAATATATGTCAAAACACACTAACGAGACGTACCATATAATTCTCCAAATTAATCAGAGAATTAAAATAAGAGATGGGATACTTAAGAAACGAACTACGAGATTTATTTGTAATCAGGAAATTATATCAAATTTGAACCATTGAAAATCCGAGAAAATAAGTAACTGATTAAAGCATGAAATAAGAATGACGAAAGCGTTTTCAAAGTTATTTCTAATGGTAGAATGCCGCTTCTGATAACTAGATGAATATTTTTCAAAGGTTCTATCAATGATCATTAAAGAAAATTCTTTATCAATGGCAGAACTAATTTTAAGTTTATGAGAGAACAAAGATATTATTAAAAATTATTATTAAATGTCAAACTATCGCAGAAGATTAGAAATTAGAGTATTGTATATATATGAAAATGAAAATGTGAGGTGAAATTAAACAGCCAAAAATCACATCTATTAATATTTTACAAAACTTAATTTATGCATTGAAAAACAAATCGTTCATGTATTTTATTTAACATATTTTTCATTAATAACAGTGTTGTTTACTTAAAAGTTTATTGCGCAGTCCTATTCGTGATAAAAATAATTACACAAAAATGCTACTTAGACCCCCCCAGGCCGTCAGGTGTCAGATATTATTTCACTTTCTTTTAAAATTATTATAATTACAACTATACTACACCATATTCAAGCTCAATCATTGATATATTTCAGAATCAGAAAGAATTGCTATCTACAGCTTTTCGTCAGCTCCGCAAAGGTCGATGTTTAAACCATAATCAAAGTATGCTTGTCCCTGGTGCCATCTACTGGCATTTAAAGGAAGTTCAAATGAGTTTCCAAAATCTAAGCAAACTCACAGCTGCGAAAAAATTCAAGATATTTAGAGAAATGTTTGGTCTTAAATAGTATTTTAAAATAATTATCTAGGGAAGGACGCTGAAACTATGATATGACTAGACAAATACTGCCAAGACGGCAATACATTTCAGAACAAAAATAAGACACACATTAAAAAAAAAAAAAAAAAACATTTTAATCTGGAAAGAATTTATATCTGTTTTCTCTATTCTGAGCTCTTCTGATGATTCTTTGAACTGAATTTATCGTAAGAACTGAAATGTGAAATTTTGTAAATTTCCTTCAGATATATTTATTTTAAATTAAATATTGTGCTGACGTAATATTAATCAAAGTTACGAAACTGCATAAATCACGTTTTAATTCCGAGTGGAGGCATTCATTTACTATCAACTGGCAAGCAGATTTGGTATTTGTTTTCTTCATACATTGTATTTCGGAAATTAAACCTGCAGTTACATATTAAATATGTAAATTTAAAATATTATTTAGGAGAGTTTTCTATTTTATTAAGAAATTAAATATATACTGTTTTAATCAGAATCTGATAAATATTTGAAATTGATTAAAAACAAATGCAAGTGGAAATAAGTAAAATATCAATAGAAACTACATTATCTACACATAATCATACTTTGTGCCTTGTTTCAAAAAATAAAATTTTGTACTTCTAAAATGTATCAATTCTTAAATTTGATCAATTTAAAATTCATGGTTATTTATATTTTAGCACTGTATCACATTTCATGAATAATATTCATGATCAGTTTGTGATAGTCTTCCGACTAACTAGACAAAAAGTTAATAAAACAAAAAATAAATTAATTAATAAATAAATAAAATATAAAATAAAATAAATAAAAAATAAAAAATCAATAAATAATAAAACAAAAATAAATAAAACAAATAAATAGGTAAATTAAAATATTTAAAAATACGCTATAAAAACATCATATATAAGAGAGTGAAAACATTTAACACTTAATAATAAACTTCCGCATTTTCAAAGAAATTTTTTTCTGGAAATCCCGGTATCGATTTTTTTTATTTGCCCGTATTTGTTTCTTCTTCTTCTTCTTTTTTTTTTTTTTTTAATTGATTATGGCAAGGCATGGGAGGACTATCTGCATAAGCGGAGAAGTGCAACTGTGGGTGGTTTTCCAAGGAAAACTATCCTTGTCGCAGTTTCCTACGATTGGTAATCAAAGTCCTAATTCCTTGCATCTCGATTTTTTAGACTTACTGACGTCAGCAAAATGACTGACATTTTATATTTGGCGGTCGTATAAACTTTGCGCAGCATTTTGGAATGACATTAACTTGCTTAATCGAGTTATATACTTATTCTAAAAGTTAACGCTTTAAGAATGGCTTAATTTTTATGGAAAATACAGCAAACGTTCCAGTTTTGTACTATGAAATTTAAAAGCAATTAAGTTTCTGATTGAAATGGACTTGCAAAAAAAAAAAAAAAAAAAAAGCACTGTAAATGATCAATAACAATACAAGAGAGGAGAAGGGGAAAAAATATTTTAATAGGAATTAGAAATTTTCAACGTATACAACATTTCAAGCTAGAGGCATTTCCAGTAACTTTGCAGTTTCGCGGTAACCGCGACCCCCTGACCTCTCCCCAATGCATCTCTAGTTCCAGTTTTATCTGAAATCTAAGGTATACATGTCAAATCCAGGAGATTTGTCAGAATTGAAAGATGTCATAAAACGTGAAGTTACACAGATTTCTCCTGCGTCATTGTTGTCAACAATCTGTCGCATGCGACGCGTTATCATCTGCGACGATGGGCATTTTTCGTCGCAGGTGTATCGTTCCAACGCCATTTATAGTTTTTCAATGTGCCGATCAATTTTCACAGGAAAAAAGTCGGTGTTGCTATTAGAAAATTTTAAAACATTTTCATTGTAACTGTAAGAATGAAAGCTCTCTTGTTTTAAATCATCCCAATCTTGAGCGTATACCTTCAAATAGCAAACTCTGAAATTTCATTTTGGCTGAGCGGATAGGCCGCTAAGGGCCAATATGATACATTAATTTGCGGCGGACCAGACAGAGGTGAGAAAATCGTGTGTGCGGCCCGCGCAAGTCACTGTTTTCCAGCTGTTATGGTGCGCCAGACGACATGGTCTGACTTCTAAGATGCAATACTTCCTTCCAGTTGACGGTACAGGAAACATAACTTCACGACCAGTGTCAAGAGATTTTATCGTTCTGCACTGTGTCTGTCGTCAAAGTCCTCTTGATTTCAGGAGGGTTGACGAACCAATGATCTTGTTTTTCCTCTGATATCGTTCCAGATATAATGAATCAAATGATATACATTTCTACCGAAAAATTGATAATTCAGTCTGAAGATTTTTTCTATCGGAACAACACGTCAGAATGCTTATGAACTCTCGACTTAGAGAGACTCTCGTTATTAGGATCCTCACGTCACAAGACTATACTTCACTTCAATAACTCCATGAATTATATATATTTGTAAACAGCTTCTCGTAATTGCAATAAATATGCTTTGAGTTTAAAATGTAGCAAGTATAACGCAACCGCTCAAATGTACTAATAATTATATAGAGTCAGTGCGCTATCTGCCGCCACTCACCCACAAATTCTTTCGGATTACCAAACAGAAAATTTTAAGGCCTTCCGACCTTTAAAATAAAGCAGTGCAAAGCGTCAGGCTATTCTTTGGACATAGAGATCAAATTTTTGGCTATAGCATGAATGTTATATCATTATTTTACTTCTGCACACATTTTTAAACACAGACTAGTTCCTAAACTGAGCACCGTGGCGCTTTGGTAGTTTTCAAGGGCGCTGCAAAATAATGATGGCTGACTGAAACGGTAATTAATCCATTAATTTTAGAATCGGATCATCGATGTGTTGGGTTGGTGTTAAAAAAGAGAGAAAAAAAAAAAAAAAAAAAAAAAAAAACATCTAAATGACACTGCAAACTACCATTTTTAAAAAGCGTCAATTAGCAAACAATAGAATAACAAATAGCTGAAAAGGCCAAATAATTTTCAACTATTTTTTTATTTTATTATGTTGTTTTGTTTTTCTTTTGATTTTGATTTATATTTTTTTTCTGTTAGTGAGTTTATCACCGTTATTGATTTAATTATTATCTCTCAAGCATTTCATTAATTTCACAGCATGCTGCGCTATTTGAATAATTAATAATCTTCATTTTGGAATTTCTAAACGGTTGGTTATATGTATATAAATGGAAGAAAAATAAAGAATATGTGAAAGATTAAATTAGCAGCGTAAATTAATTTCCCTTCTCTATTCTAAAAATAGTAACCTCTCTCTGCACTGCGTCATTTCGAGACTATTCAATGTCATATGATTCTTATGTAATTCTGATGATGTAAATGGAACTAAAACTCAACCAGCCAATAGTAATTTTAGAGCAATATTAATTATCCGATCAAAATGCTTTGAGAACCAAAACTAACTCAGTTTGACTTAAGATTCCATCCTGAACATTACACACTTGCTTCTCCACGCTTTGGCCTAGCTACAGTGCTGTCGGTCTGCTGCTGCTTTCTTGCTACAAAGTTATCAAAAATGTAAGCCTTTTGGAACAGGCACATTTAATATGCCGCTTGTGTATAGCCGTAATATGTTGCTGAAAATAAAACTGAAGATTTAATCTGCATTCGCCTCCAATTTCCTAGTCATTATGGATCAACACTGTTACGCTATCAAAATCCCTGCTCCTGTTCATTGCTTCTGAGTTTGAATTTATTACATATGTACATATATGTATGACAAAATAAAAGCAATAAAAGGAAAAGACGGAGCACTGTTGATGCGTAGTTATCCTATATTGAAGAGGAAGTATTGCGTCGTAAGCTAATGTGTTGACTTCGTAAATAAAAGTTGGCAGTCGAGGGGATTTTAATTCCATTTTTATTTCCAATTGACATTATGTGGCCACAGATCACTTGGCACCCTAATCTTGCCTGTTCAAGAACATTTGCATTATTGATATTATTGCAATAGGAAGCAGCGTAGCGAAATTGCGTCTAAGCACAGCACAGACAGAAGCTGAAGTGCGTAGTTATGCAACATGGAAGCACACGAAGGGATAAGTTTTGTTTTACGATGGTAGTTTCAGTTCCCAATTATTACGTCATTACAGCTGCACAGGCGATAGAATGATCTAGAAATGACGCAATCCAGAGAAGTTTTTGCGACGTTTAGAATAGAGAGGGAGAATTAAATGTTTTACTGTTAGTTTAAATTATAATTTTGATTCACATATTTTTTATCTTACATGTATATATATGTAGTATTTTAATTGCGTAGATGATTAGAAATTGCGACGTAGTGGAATGACCGGAGGGAATTTTAGGAAGAAGTACGACTCGCTTTATAGGTAACATAATTTATTTTAGATGACGAATTTTTAGAACATATTTTCATAACTGATATAAGGTTAGGGGTGATAAATGAGCCCCATAATTTTAATTTTGAGATCGCCAATCGTTTCTTAGTGCAGCCATCGTATTTTGTTGTATCTTACATATTATATATATATATATATATTGAAAGATGTCATAAAAAGTGAAGTTATACAGATTCCTCCTGCGATGTTATGCTTGTCATTGTTGTCAACATGTTTAACAACTTGTTTGGTTTGAATATATATTCAAAGAGAGAGAAATAAAAGTGGTAAAACTAACTATAGTAGAAGTTGAAGTTATTTAATTTAGTAAATTTTCCTCTAGAACAAAAGCAATAAATGAATGAATTGCGCAGGTAAAGCGATAAACAGGATAGCATACATCGACAAAGGTTAAAACAAGAACTCCAGGCAAATCTAAAAACTAATACATCATATGCGCATTAACAAGAGAGTTACTGAATTTGAAACTAAATTATTAATGTTATCATTCACTTACTGTTTTTTGGCCAATAACAGTTTTACCCTCGTTGAAAAAGAATATTAATTAGAAAAATAAAATTTTTATTTTATTATATTATTCATGTATGTTATTCTTATGTATATATATATTCTTATGTAATTTTATTATATATATTCGTTTATAAATATTTATGTATACATAAATTTTTGTAACCTACTGCATTATCCATATAATGATACTCTTGAACGAATTTCAGCGTAAAATTTTCAGCCCTTAGGTAAAGTAGAATCTTTTAAGCAAGCGATAAGAGAAAACTTTTGTGGACTACTTATGAATTTATGCTGCGCAGCTGCATCTGGAGCTTGTTTAGCTTTAATAACTTTTTTCCAAGACGGCTGAAAAATTTTAGAAAACCCAGCCCTTTCCCCCTGCATCTCTCTCTAGCTACAGGCTTAGAAAGCTTTATTTAATGAGCAAAAGAATGGCGGCTTCATCAGTTTGTGGAATTATCTAGAAGGAATTTTCTTTTCATAACATACTTAATTAAATTTGAAGAATAATAGAAGTTTTCTTCCACAAAGGAACTTTTTTTTGTCTATTTTAAAGTTATTTTCTTGTAAAGATCGTGCTAACTTTTATTACAAATCTTGATCAAAAAGAAATAGCGTTTGAAGTACTTGTAATTTCCACATTAACCTTAGAAGGGATTTAGGCGTGAACCAAAGTCATTAGGGGTATCTTTATGTTCTTTTTAACGCAAGAATGTTTTTGAAGAAATGTAAGCTGTAAATACCGAGACTAAAGAACAGTAAATTAACAAGAAATTCATTTTATTTTGAAGGTTACATAGTGTACAAATGATGGACTAATTACCCCTTTTATCCTCTTGATGTAATTAATAAGCGAAAATAAATGTATTTTAGTTTCTAATTTTATCGCAGTATATTTTGAGTCATTAAATTTGACATAATTCAGAGCATTAGACGTTTTACAATAATTAAAAGCATGCAGACATATTTTACGTTCTAACGACGGGCATTACAGTTCGTAACATTTCAGTGGTGCTGCCTCAGTATATTCAGCACCTGATTTCAATACTACATTTGTAAAATAAAGTTAGTGTATTCTTCTTCTTCTTTTCTAATCAGTTCTGTTCAGAACTATGTGATTTTGATTCGTTTTTAAGAAGCAGTAATGGACGCTGGGAAGTATTGCGCAAAGTAGTACATAGTAGCAAAAATACGCTGTGTGCTAATTCTAACGATGATTCTACGCATTCTCTCAACTTGCTAACAGATACAATACCATAGCACTTGTAATAATTAAATTTTTTAAATTTTTTTTTTAATTTTTTAAATTTAATAGTTTATGTTATTAAATTTTATTATCATAGATCACTATTCATTTGCGAAAGTTGGAACATGTTAAAATTAGTAGCTGACTTTATAAATTGTACTAGAAATGTAAAGTAGAATATTTAAGCCGCACATAGTTTAGTTCGGTCAATTTCTACAAATCTTAGATTCTGATAAATATTTTACTTTGGTTTTACTTGGCTTTGTGTTTAGTTTGTCAATTAATCAGCCATGCCTTGGCTGTAACTTAGTGAATTCGTTGAGAGACCATATTTATTTTATATTCGACATAATTTTCAGAGCAGAAAGGAAAGGAGTACGTAGAGGTTTATGTAGAAGGTTTCATTTAAAAAAACTGTGCATTGGCTGAGAACTATGAACTTCTGAACAAATGCGATGAGCCCATGGAGACGCAGCACACTTGACCGAAAAATTTATATTTCTTGTAATTATAGCGGCGGCAGTTTAAGACTGCTAAAATTGAACATGTTTTTGTTGAATATAAAAGTTGTTAATGTTATGAAGATGACTAGTAATGTGATTTAATTAAGCGAGTTAATCTCTCTAATTAACTAGTTCTCTTCCGGTATAGCACGTGTAATGGTCAGTTAAGCAGTGCACTTCAGTGGTGACACATAAGTGAAAAACCGAGTACACATTGCTCATTACATACATCTCAAGAAGCCATGCCATCAATTTATTATTCACAAACATAAAATCGTCAATGGCGATATAAAGAAGATAATGTCCCAGATATTTTCAAATATGTTTGTGATTTTTATGGCCATTCACCAGACGTGTGTGCGGGGCCGTGTGTGTGACACAGTGTAAAGTTTAGCGGATTTTACGACTTCACGAGTTTCGGCTGACTGAACGTACTTTTCCCACTTGTTACGTTCACTAAGCAACTTTTTTTTTTTAACCTCATGTATCATTTCCGCGTTTTTACTAAAGTGTATTTTTAATTAATTATTTCAAACCCTATACATTACAGCTCACTAACTATAATATCTCGGTCACAGGTGTGTTCTGGTTTCGCTCACTGAACAAGCGTGTTTAGGGCAGATTGTTTATTAGTTTATTATTCTTTAACAAATATATTGCATTTTTTGGTGTATTTAATTTTGACGTATTATATGCATTTCTCTTATATCTATATTTCATCATATTTATATTATTTCATCATATCTCTTATATCTATATTTCATCACCAATCCTAGCGCAAACAGGAGTGACAACCAGATTATGTATGTAGGGGTTAAGTCAACGTCTATCTAGAAAACCCATTCGTCATCTATGGTTTCTTAGATTAGAAATGCGGTTTTCCTTTGCTAAAATTACTTGTGAGGCCACTAAATTTAATCATGTGGTGCGTTCATGCCCGTGAGTGACATTACTGTTTATCCTGCTGATGACAGCTGTATGAAACGTTAAACAAACGTTTATCAAATCCCACTCAAACAGAGAAATATCAACATTGTTGCAAGGCGCAGAACTTAACAACTCACGTCCATCTCATTGATGTGCACCTGTGCGTACCCTCGCGGATGATACTGTAGGGTAAGCACTCTTCAAATTTCTCTGGCTCGCGTATCTTCTTACTACAGTACGCAGTAAGAAGGGGCAGTGACTGGCGGACTGTCACACTGGGCTCTTGTGTCGGGCAAAGTCAATGATCTGGCCGTGTCTTCACAAATGAATGATGCAAGCAGTTCACAACTATAACAAAATATAGCGCTGGAAGCGCAAATTACACAGCTTACTCAGAAGGTGAATGAACTGATTGTGCATCATCGTAGCCACTCGAAAGACAGTAAATTTAGAAATCATAAAGGGTGCAATCGCAGCCATTCCGAGAAACGCTACGAAAAGACGGGAAACAGTCAATCTTTACACCACACGAATTTGGACTCTAATGCGAAAATATTTACTCCTCTTTTCAGCGCCATGGAAACTAATTCGGCTATCGCATTTGGGCCATAACTATGACTGAACGTAAATCACATTCTTTTGGCCGACTCTTCATCTGAATTGAAATTTTTGATTGATACAGGAGCAGAAATTTCCGTCTTCCGATTAGTCACACCGTACAGCTTGTTGTGAATGAAGGATTGGTTATTTATGCAGCAAATGAAAAAAAAAAATCTTTGGCAGTCGATGCCTGACTCATATTTATGGAGCATGTTCTTAATATTTTTAGTCGGCAAAGTTAGCTTACTTATTATAGGCATTGATTTTCTAATGAAATTTAACTTATTAGTTGATGCTAAAAATAAGAGTATAATGCTGAGATCACGCTGTTTTACCAGCGGAAGGTTGCTCGTTTTTTTACAGGTAGCAGTACCGCAAGTGACAAGTGATTTTCTAGACTCTTCCAATTTTTATAACATTGTGACTGAAAAC
Organism: Stegodyphus dumicola; assembly: GCF_044657685.1. Classification (NCBI taxonomy): domain Eukaryota; kingdom Metazoa; phylum Arthropoda; class Arachnida; order Araneae; family Eresidae; genus Stegodyphus; species Stegodyphus dumicola. The sequence continues at coordinate 80,652,936 of NC_140780.1, forward strand.
TTAGAACTTACTAATACATCATGTATACCCAAAGAACCACCGAATCATACCGTCTTTCAGCATATTAAGACCAAGGAATCTCCGGTACTTTCTAAACTGTTTCGGCTGTCGCCTGAGCTCCTCAGGAATTTAAGCTTTCTTGGCACATAGTATCATTCAAAGAGTGCTTCGTCAAGCCCCTTTCATAATGTTAAAATTAAAAATGGCGCATGGCCTCCCTGCGCGGATTATCGTCATTTGAATAGCATCACTGCCCCACACCTTTACCTATTTCCCAAGACTACACCAACATACTAACATCTAAGACTATACCCAAGTATTTTGCGAAAAACGAATATTTATAACATTTACTCGCGGATATCACCAAATCCCTGTTAATCCCTGATAACTGCTGTAGCAATCCCATTCAACTTTGCTGAATTTTTGCTCACGCCATTCTGCCACTTTAACGATGGTCAGATTTGTTAGAGGTACGTAAATCAGGAGTTAGATGGCCCAGATATTTATACATATTATTTGGACAATATTCTAATATTTTCCTCTAGCACCAATGCAACACCATTAAGGCTATCTCGAAATATACTTTCGCACACCTTAAACCCTCCTATTTTTTCAACCTCACTTTAATGACTTAAGGGGACTCGTACACCTTAAAACCCATAAGATCTTCGAATATGTGACTGTTGCAAGAATTGGGATAATTTATTTATTTTAAAAGCAATTACTTCCAACTTGTTACAGCTGACTACATAATATAGCTGTTTTCTGGAATAGTAGTCAGAAAGTTTGTGTTGTCACAAATACTTTTATAATTTAATCCGCTTTGTGACAAAATCTTTCGTCATGTTTCCACATTGCGCGCACACTTTAAAACATCCTGTTGCATAGTTTAATTCCATATTTAATAAATAGCTTTTATAACATTTGGAAACTACTGTGAACCAAAAATCCTAAGAATTTTATGTTACATTTTCAATTTATTCGGAGTTAAGCTTATAAAATGCATTTTATTAAAAACATCTGTAATGCTTTCGTACATAAAATTTTTTAGTATTAAAATATTCATCAGATTTTTGGTTCAGTTAAAACATAGTGCCCGTATAAAGAATTCCATTAAATTTCAAGCATGTAGCATTAGCCATTTTTAAAATAGAATATGCGCAAGGCGGAAACAGGACGAAAACTTTTGTCACAAAGCGAATAAAATTACAAAAATATTTATTGCAACACAAACTTTCTGGTTACTAGTTCCCGAAGCAGCTATATTATGTAGTCAGTCTAATAATTTTGTGCATCTCCAAGTCAGATAATGGTGGTTCAGTGGGTTTACTAATTTTAACACTTTTACATTTTTAACAATATTTTAATTACTATATACAGAGCGTATTCTTAGGCCGCCGCCTTCGACATGAACAAACTTTATTTTCCTACAACTAAGCGAGCAACAACGCCCTCTAGCCTTTTTCTTCAAATTACACAACACTCCCCACCTGAACTCGGTGGAGAGTTCATCTTTCAATAAATATTCTAGAATATTCAATTAATATTTCGACAATAAATCCTGGAGAAATGGTTAAATATAACAAACATGCATACATAATTATAAGCACATAAAATTTTACAAAACATTAAATGATACCTATCAGCAAGGTCAGGAGAATCAAACCTAAAAATACAAAATACAAACATTAAGTTCCATATTATATAACAATTGTATAGGCCTTTTTAAGGTACCAGTAAGTGTTTTAATTATGCAAGATCTTATTTTACCATCTCTGCCTGGCATTAATTCCAAAATTTTACCTATTGTCCAAAGATTTCTGGGATGTTTGTCGTCATGAATCAAGACAATATCGTTGATTTTAAACTGAGATGCGTTAGAGTGTGGAGGACAAATATTGGCAGATCTCAGATTAAAAATATACTCTGATCTCCAACGCTTCCAAAAATGATTTAAAATATCTTGATGGTATTTATATCGTTTAATAATTGAATTTCTTGATCCAATCAAATTATTTGATGTTATTTTATTAGCAGGCAGAGATAACAATCGTCTACCAACCAGAAAATGAGTAGGTGTTAGTGAAGAAGGTTCATTGGGATCGGTAAACACGTAGGTAATTGGTCTACAATTAATCATTGCCTCGATTTCAATGAGCACTGTTTCAAGCTCTTTCACAGTAAGGGATGATCGACCATAAATTTTCGCAAGCTGGATTTTATGGTTCGTACCATACGCTCCCAAAACCCTCCCCACCATGGACCCCTCTCAATTATAAATTTCCAACTTATGTCTCTAGCAGAAAATAATTCTTTCACAGATGAGTCACTCAAAGTTTTAAAAATATGTTTTAGTTCTTTATCAGCTCTTTTAAAAGTCTTGGCATTATCGGAGTACACGGTGGTACACAGTCCTCGGCGAGCTAAAAATCTTCGGAAAGCTAGCAAAAAACTTTCAGTGCTGAGATCAGTTACTATCTCTATATGTAAGGCACGAGTGACCGCACAAGTTAACAACGGCATGTAAACTTTACCTTGCCTGTCTTTCGTAAAAAATGGACCGGCGAAGTCCAACCCGGTCACAGCAAATGGAGGCGCCTCTTGGATTCTGTCTGGAGGAAGTGGAGCGATATTCTGTACCCCAGGACGAGCACTATATCGTTTGCATATCACACATTTGCTGATGATAGTCTTAACACGCTGTCTTCCCTTAATGATCCAATATTTGTCTCTGATCTGAGTTAGTGTCGAATTAACTCCAGCATGGAATACCCTTTCATGCGAGTCCATGATGATCAACTCGGTAAACTTGCATTTTGAGGGTAATAGAATAGGATGTTTTAAATTCTCGTGACAGTCTGCAAATTGAATGCGACCTTTCAACCGAAGAATTCCCTCCTCATCAAGCCTTGGATTAAGGGAGTAGATGGAAGAATCGAGAATTGATTTTTTATTTGATAACTTAATTATTTCCGCTTGATACGATTCTCGTTGCGTAATTTTTACCCAATAATGTTCAGCTGCTTTAATTTCAAAAGCACTTAAAGGTCCATTCCCTGTAGACCTTTTCCGAAGCCTCCCAATAAATCTAAATACATAGGCAGTAATTCGAAGTAATTTTCCTAAAGAACTGAATTTTTCTATATGCAAAATTGGGGATTCATTGTTAATTACAGGTGCAGTCAAAATAATACTTTTTCTTAACTCCAATGATTCTGAATTTGGTTTTAATTTCTTTTGTTTTGGAAAGTTTTCAGTAGGAAAACGTAACCAGTGTGGCCCATGCCACCACAGATCATTCTTAATTAGTGACTGAGCACTAATTCCTCGAGTTAGTAAATCGGAAGGATTTTGTTTTCCTTCGCAGTGGTTCCACAATTTTTTGTTGCATATACTCTGTATTTCTGTAACACGATTGGCGATAAATGGTTTCCAATTATTTGGCGAACCTTTAATCCAAGTAATGGCGATTTCGGAATCACTCCAAAAATAAACATCTTCAATTAAATCACCAAACAATTTTTTTTTAAATATTTATACATTCGAGCAGCCACGAGTGCTCCCATTAACTCTAAACGAGGAAGAGTGATTGCTCTTAAAGGTGCAACCCTGCATTTTGACATGATAAAGGAAATTTTAATTTTAGAATCACTCGTACAATATCTGAAATATGCGATAGCCCCATATGCTTTAGGACTAGCGTCCGAAATTAGGTGAAGGCTTATATTCATCGGATCGTCATCAAAGAAATTTCGCTGTATCGATATTTCAGTTAAATCATTAAGTTCCTCCCGCCAAATGTTGAATTTGTCCTTAATCTTTGCAGGAAGGACCTCATCCCAGTCAGAACCGGAACACCAGATTTCTTGCATAATAATTTTCGCCCGAACAACAAAGGGTGCAATAAATCCATATGGATCGTATATTTGGGCGATGCTTTGCAAAAGTTTCCTTTTTGTAGCAAAATCGTTTCCAGTAGAAAAGTCAATTAAATTTTTTTAATTTAACTTTATATCGTCTTCAATGGAATTCCAAATCATGCCTAAGAAATTCGATTCACTAGTTAAATTTGTTGTCTGATTCCATAATCCCATCTGAGACCCATAAATCGTTTAACGCTTTAGAATTAGTTCTTAATTTTCTGAAATTCATCCCAGCATCCTTAAATATGTTAACCGCATCTACAGATAACCGATATGCATCTTCAACTGTTCCTGCTCAAATATATAGGTCGTCGACATAGACAGAAGAATCTAACATTTGGAAACTGTCCTGCATTTTATCTTTATATTTTCGAATGTGATATTTTATAGTGGCGGCCAAAATGAAAGGAGATATAGTCAAACCGAAAGCTACGCGACACATTTGCGTAATCTTAAAGGAGTCATTATTTTCATTAAACCAAAGAAATTTTAGAAATTTTCTATCACCTTCAGCAATTCCTATCATCAAAAAGGCCTTTTCAACGTCTCCACAAAACGCTATCTTAAACTTACGAAAATTTAACATAATGTCTAGTATATTTGGATTTAGATTAGGTCCCGATTCAAGGCAGTCATTTAACGAATTCGTGTCCTCTGTCCTTGAGCTAGCATCGTACACAATTCTTACCTTAGTAGTTTCACTAGGTCGTATCACTGCTCGGTGCGGCATAAAATATCCCAAATTTGTATCATTGTTCGGACATTCCTCCACAATTCCTTCTAATATCTGGTTCTCAATTATATTTTTATATTCCTGAAAAATCTCCGGAGTTTTACTTAGTTTATTGTGAAGGTTTGCGAATCGTTTCTTAGCTACCTCAAAATTATTTCCTAGATTATTTGGACTGTATTTCCAGATTAAATTTGCCTCATATCTTCCGTTTTTAAACTGCAAATTTCTTACAAACTGGTCTACTATTTCGCAGTCAATATCGGAATAATCATCAGAATCATTAATTCCCATATGTTCTAATTCCCAAAAACCTCTTAAATCTTTCAACACAACAGTGTTTGTCATTACCCCTAAATTTTCAGAACAATTTTTGTTTGTTTTATTTTTCTCGATTCCTGCGGCAACCCAACCAAACACAAAACTGACTGCGTACAACCCGTCAGATATTTTAATTCTTTCAGAATAAACTACATTCCAGAATTCATCCCCCCAATTAATATCTCAACATCTATGTTATTTTTTCTTGCGCAATCGGCGATCTGCAACCCCATATGCTCCATGAAGTCTGCAATTTGTTTACTAGGCACACTGATGGACGCCGAGGAAATAACATCCGAGATCAAACATTCAATTTTTATTTTATTATTTTGTTTCCAATTCTGAATTTCGATTTCAACGACCGGATAGGAATGATTCATTGCCTTCGTCGCACCAAATGAATAAACAGGTCTTTCATAACGGATTGGAGTAAGTTTTAAATGGTCGGCTAATTTTTTCGTTATAAAGGATCTGTGACTGCCTTGATCAAGAATTAATCTAGTTAATTTTGATTTATACTTAGAACAAGCATAAACTGTACAAGTTTATAATAATATTTCCCTGGCATTACAGTCATTATTATTATCACCTTGAGGAACAGAAGCAATCAATTTTAAGTTTTGAACTTTATTTCTTTCCTCAGAATTCAAAGTCAGAGATTCAGCTTCATTTCTGGAATAACCTTGTTCCGACTTTTTGTTTACAAGGGATTTATTAGTACAAATCGATTCATTGTGATACATACCGCCACATTTATTACATTTAGTTTTATTTCTGCACCTTTCTGATGTATGGAATTTTTTAAAACAAGAAAAGCAGCGGTTTTCGGATCTTAGTTTCTTTAATTTATCAGAAACATTCACTTCGCATTTAAATGACTCGTGCAAATTATCACAAAAGATGCATTTTCGGTTAACTGCAGTATGAAATGCAGCCGTGGGTGTATTTTTTACATATTTTCTAGTTTCATATTTTGATTGATCGACTCGCGGAGGCACAGGATTTTTCCTTTCGCTTAATACTAGATTTGAAACTTCCCTGCATTCTATTTCCGTTTTAATAAATTGCGTTAATTCCGAAACTTCAACTTTATCTTTCGATCTTCTTTGCCGATTAAATTCCAAAACTAAATCGTCCGGAATTAATTTTAATAATATTGGAATTAATAAATGTCCATATGAGCCAGAAGTTACTTCTAAAGTTTCCAAATTACGAATCGAAACTTCTAATTCGTCATATAATTTACGTAAAGCCTTTACGTTAGCAGAATTTTTAACAGCTTCTAAATTGAGAATTTTATTCATGAATGAATTAATGATCAGGTCTTTTCGACCATATCTGTCCTTTAGTAATGCTACACAACTATCATAATTACTTTCTGTTAACTCAAAGCCTGACACAACATTCGAAGCTTGTCCCGTTAAGAATGTTTTTAAGTATACAAATTTTTGTATTTTTGAAAGCGTTTCGTTTTTATGTATCGAATTTTCGAAACTATTCCAAAATTCATTCCATTGTTTGGGGTCTCCCCAAAATTTATCAATCATTAATTTTGGTAATTTCAGCGTACTACTCCCACTAGAACTGGAACTTACATGCAAAATTCCATTACCACTAGACTGGTTTAAATCAGAATTTTGGGGATTCCTCGCTGGCGGTACTGCGGTAACCGCACCTAGAAACTGCTTAATTTTCTACAAGCAATTATACATTTTTCATTGTATTCTTCGCTTATACTACAATCTTCTTCAATTAAGTTAACATCAATTAACTCTTGTATTTCATCATCAAGCGTTCTCAAATTATTTTTCTTTTCGGTTAATAATTCAAACAATTCTCGTAATTCTTTAATCGAATTTTCCTCCCCTTCAATTTTTAATTTATCTTCAATCACTTTAATTAACCTAGTAACAGACGATCTCAATGTGGAACGTTTACGTTTCAATCTATCTAACTTTTCTTCCATTTTATTTAATTTAAATACACCCACGACAGCAATAATAAATACTTACTAATGTACTACAGATAATCACTAAATAATTAATTTAAGATTTCCCTACCTTTATTTGGAATTCCATTGTCCCTCGAGTATGAAATATCCATTGAAATCGAAACACTTGGATCGAACACCTAAAATCTTCACAAAGCCTTAATTCCTTACGCCAATGCACCATCTAATAATAATTTTGTGCATCTCCAAGTCAGATAATGGTGGTTCAGTGGGTTTACTAATTTTAACACTTTTACATTTTTAACAATATTTTAATTACTATATACAGAGCGTATTCTTTGGCCGCCGCCTTCGACATGAACAAACTTTATTCTCCTACAACTAAGCGAGCAACAGCGCCCTCTAGCCGTTTTCTTCAAATTACACAACAGTCAGCTGTAAAAAGTTGGAAGCAATTGCTTTTAAAATAAATAAAATATCTTAATTCTTGCAACAGTCACATATTCGAAGATCATAAGGGGTTTTAAGGTGTATGAGCCCCCTTAATTTCATGTTTTTGTGCACAGTTTCACAGTAAAAGGACCATTCGGATAGACGTATAATGGTCTCTCCCACATTAGGTGACGGATTGGTAAACACTTCACCATTCTTGTAAAATGAAAAGAACCCGCTAGTAGAATTCACTGTTTGTAGCCAGCCTTCACTACTCAGTATGACATATGGCCAACGATTCCAATTATTCCTAGGTGAGTTCACCAGCGACTCCAATCATTTCTAGTGACAGTTCACTAACACCACGAATTATTCCTGCTGAGATCTCATCAACTCCAACCACTAGCTTAGCGCTGTCATCAAGGGAAATACTATCATTGTTTCCGAAGGAAACTACTCATTCTTGTAAAGTAGTGCAATTTAATTTTTGCTGCTTATGATATTTCAGTACCTTTAGTACTTGAGGGGGGGATAATGTGGCGGTTTAACCATAACTGGGTTATTATTTTTTCCTAACTATTTGTTTTATGTACCTAAAACTGTACCTTTAGCTGTGAAGAAACTGTAAGTATATAACTGTTACAGTATCTCATAGAGTGTAGCTCTGCTCGCAGTCGCGTGCAGATGCATGCTTCTTTTTTTCGGTGGATATCAAAGTTGTTAACTTTGTGAAGATGACTAGTAATTTGATTTCCTTAAGAGAATTAGTCTAATTTTTTAGTTCTCTACCAATGTGTGTAGTCGCCGTTTACATAGTACACTACAGGCATGTTACGTTGTAAATGAAATCCCAATGAAAAGTAAGGCAAATATTGTTCACTGAATGAAACGCAAAAAGCTGCAGGTTATCTACATTTTTGATGATATGAGTTAAAGGCATACATTCCGGATTCATTTACATAATCTCTTAGATTTTATAGAAAATAGAATGTTAAATTTTGTCAATACTATGTCAGGTAGGCTGATTGACAGCCTTTTTCTTTATGAATTTAATTTCCGAAATTCTGCATCCAGCTAAATTTATTAATAAAGACTTTAATGGAAGATAACTACAAAATATACCATTCGGAATTAGTTTAACAAAGTATAATCTGGAGACATGAATTCAGAAATTAATCCCCTTACTTATCCTGCTTTGCCTAAAGATCGTACTAAATTAAAGGACTTATTTAATCAAATACATTCTAAGCGATACAGAAGACTCTGTTATAAATGAAGATGTTGGTCGTTATTAATATTTTTTCAGCACTATTTATCTTGATTTAGCTCTAAAATGAAGAATGTCATAAGGTAAGAAAGCTTGACATCTAAGTACTGCTAATATCCCCAATTGGAACAACGTAAATATTTTGGAATCTTATTTCTTATCCAAACAAGAATAGAATGGAAATCTTTCTAAACTATACTGTGAATATTGTTTAAAAACAACGGATTTTAAGTAGTATCATAATGGCAACCTCTGGGGTTAAGGATAAAATGCATTGTGAAAAGCAGTTCTGAAACCAACTACTACATCTAGAAAGATACTATCTCCTTTTTTTGATACAACTTACCAATAATGTCTCCTTGAGGCTAAAATCATGATAAAATATTGGTACAGCTCAAAAATTATGCTTTAACCTGCTGGTAACAGACATAGTTTCTTGCTGTTTAAGACCATGTGATATGCCATATCATGTTCAAAGACATGTAATACCATCTACAATACAAAGCTATTCCTTATCTTCCTCAACATCTGAACTTTTTTTTTTTCCAATGAACTAAAAGTTTTTTTTTCAACATCTTGTGTATTTTTGTTGGAGACATATCTTACCACCATCTCATCTATTTATCGGTAAGATGATGATTAGGGTTGCTGCTTTCTATTTTCGTCTCCGTTTTGAAGATCCGGAGGATTTGCCCATTTTACCTTCAACAACCAGTAACTTTAAGAAATATTTTTACTCATGTTTACTTATATTCTCACGGAAAATTTGTTATAACCATACACTAAGTATCTAGTACGTTTTGAAAGCAAGAATTTTATGTTACGAAAGATAACTATAATAAGATAGTTTGAAAGAAAAAGAAATGAAAAATGATACTTTATTTATTCAAAATGATTTATTTAAATATTAAATCATAAAGAAAAACAGTTTCAGTTCGTTTAATTTCCTTACATTAATTTAGTCTTAATTGTAGGAAAAGCAAAAAATTTAGGATTGAAACATAAAGCTGGAAACAAATAAATTTATTTTTGATCATTGTGAAACAAGAATTAAATTAGCTGGTATTATATTGATTCATGAAAAAATTATATGCGTAATTCAATAAAGGAAATAGTAGTATGGGAAGAATGAAATTGAGAAGAGTCAACGTGTGCAGTTTATACCAACATTTTAAAGAAATTCAAATCATAGTTAACTGTAGAGGAAATTAAAATATGTCTAGACATGAAAAAAAAGTTTTAGAATGCTTGGAAGTCAAAAATTAATATTATGTATTTCCATGCTGTTGAATTTTAAATAACTAATATTTGAAATGTTATGATAAGTAGACAATTTCGAAGTGAATATTTCAAGTTCGGTTATACGGAAATATTTTGACACTTCATCATGTAGAAAAAACAAGGAAGGAAATATATATATTTCTTTTTTTCTAGAGAAAAGTAATTCATTTCGTTTTACTCTGTAATATTTATGTTTACTTTTATTTAAAATGATTTGCTATTAAAAAGGTTATATAAAAGAGCTGCCTTTCACTTGAATTTATATGAATGTTGCGATGTAATGTGAATGAACTCGATACACTGCCTCGTTTTAAACACAGAACTTATATTAAATAATTGCACAATACAAATATAAACAAGTAAAAGACATATAAAACTTATAAATACGAGAACATAACAAAAATAGTGAAAAATAGACAGCATTCCAGCTGCCTTGCGAATGTGTTCGTCTGAGTCAGACTGTTCAACTGAATTCAATGTTCTTTGGCATAGTTCCAAAAGCGAAAAAGTCAGGTTGAGTTTTTCTGCTCCGGCGCACCGGAACAATGAAGTTTCATAATTACAAATACAAATATTATTTTATTTGTTATCTACTTCATATTATTAAAATCTAGTTTTTCTATCATTAGAGCATTTCCGAAAAACTTCTCGGGCTTTGATGTGGTGTAAACATGCAGTGAAAATTCTGTAAAGAAAGGGATGTTGAGAATTCCTACTCATACAACTTAGGTGAAAAACATATGATGATGCATAATAAATGTTAATAATACTATGTACCAGCCATTCTCAACCGGTGGTACGCAAGAGAAAAATAGATGGTATGCAAAGAAAATGAAGTATTTTTTAACTATTAAATTCAAAAATCTCGTGAAGAAAACGAAAATTGCTAGAAATTTCTTGTGATCGAGCTCTAACTGAAGATTTCAAAAATAACACACATGTTAATTTTTGGCTGAAAAAAAGAACTTAAAGGCGTTTCAAATAAAAGCTGTTAAATTTTTATTGCCTTTTTCTACAACCTATTTGTGTGAATAAGTATTTTCTTCTACATTTTATTTGAAAAAGAAATACAGAACAAAATTAAAATTGGATCCTAATTTACGGTTAAAGTTAAGTGAAACAAGAGCAGACATAAAGAAATTGATCTCTCTTAAACAGGCCCAAATTTCATACTAAATTTTAGAACATCATAATATAAATTTTGATAATTAAAATAGTAACCAATTTTTAATTTAATGTATTTTTATGTGTGCACATTTAATATAGCCAATAAGTTGTGCAAATGGCATAATATGTTTTGTTTTAATATTTCTATCAAAAAAGTGAAAAATAATCATTGTAAAATTTAAAAGTGGTACTAAAATTTTTAAATTTTTGCTTAGATGGTACGCGTTAGTGAAAAGATTGAGAACCGCTGCTATATACGATATACGTAAACTTCTATTGCACACAAAACATAACTAAATGTGTTTGAAATGAAATGGACTGAAACCGAAAGAACTTAGCGTGCTTTAGTATTAAAATATTTTTGATTTGTGACCTTTATCGAAATGATTATAAGGGGCAATCTATTTTTAATAACCACTTTTAACAGATATCTGTCTTAAAAATTAAGCAACATATTATAGGTATTCAAAATGGTTAGAATAAAAAAAACAACGGTTTTTAATTAATCAAAAATGCAGGCCAGGTCACTCATACCTTTTTTCGCGCTGGAAGGCATATTTTCTTAAATATTTACAAGAATTGCAATTGAGCTGGCTTTGCTTATCAATTATGGCAAAATATTAGATGATTACCTATCTGAGAGAAAGAGTGCTTTCGTGAAGAGCACTTTTATAAGAAAAAAATCAGAGCATATGCGTATATGTTATGAAAGAAAATTATAATAGATAGTTTGAAAGGAAAAAGAAATGAAGAAAAATATTTTATTTATTCAAAATGATTTATTTAAATATTAAATCATAAATAGAAAACAGTTTCAGTTCGTTTAATTTCCTTACATTAATTTAGTCTTAATTGTAGGAAAAGCAAAAATTTAGGAATATGAAAGGGCAAAAAATTTAGGAATATGAAAGGGCACAGTATATGAAATATAATAATACTTCATTCACAGTAAACAATTTCTTGACTTCATACCATTCGACCATTATTGGTTTCTTTGTTATTGTCTATTAAATTTCATTTACTGTGAATGTCACAATGTGCAGTTTCTTCCAGTTGTTTTCAGATGAATATTTTCGAGAGCAAATGGCATGTACAATACGATTACAAATAAAGCTATTCATATTTTACTTTAGTTGTATGCATAATAATATTTGAAGGAAAAAATATTTTCATAAATTACACTCTTAGTTATTCCTATACTAAAACAATAAAACAATAATACTAACAAATAAACCACCTCACGAATTTTTGTCTGTTTTCTAAGAGTTCTAATATATGCGTTATTCGTTCGTATAATTAATTATTTGTGACTTATTTAATCATTCTGAATAAATGGAAGAAAGTTTCATTAATCGATTTATTTACATTATTAACTTCTGACACAATGAATATATTTTAGTTTGCCACACTTCTCATTAGCGTTTTGTACCTTCCTGACATATTTCTCGTACATCAACAGACGAGAGACAAGCTCCTATAGTAGAAACAGCGATAAGGTCGCGAAGTCCTAGTTCCCATGGTTACCAGAGGACGTTCACTTTCTGTTTAATGAAACTGCAGACGCAAGTGGTTGAGTGCTGAAAGCATTCGACGAAATATTAACACTCAATTTAAATAAAATATATATTGACTGAGATCATAGCAGAGTTTGAAATCCAGGAACTCAACATAAGAAAACTCTGTCATTGAGTTTGAAGATCATCGTAATAGATCAGTATAGTAAATAAGGGATCAAGCAGATATTAAAATGCACAAAATGCAAGTTTGCGCTTTCAAATATAATGTCGTTTAACCTATTTTATAAGGTGTTTCTCGTGAATAATATATTTTGCTTTAGTTATTAAAAATATTTTCCCTTTAATAAAAAAACCAGTTTTTATATGAAAATTTAAACAGTGAGGTCATAAACAGTATTTCACATCATAAAATATTTATTTTAATATTTCGTAAAATGATAATATCAGGTAAGGAATTTTCTGTTCAACGTGTTCTAAATAAGAATATTTTTCAATTTCTGTGTTAAATCAGTGAAGCTGAGGCTCTGTCAGTCAAACTTAGTAAGTACGTAATTTATGTAAGCACTTCAAGTAACCTTAAAAGTTCTTTAAGTTGCATTTAAATGAAAAATGAAAAATGAAAACAATGAAAATCATATCTCTCAGAGGATAAACGATTTTGGAAAAATAAGATTTCTCTGCACTTCAAAAGCATTTAAAATTTAATAGATAGTGCAGCTTGGAAATTCACCTCCATACATTAAATTCTTTTATACTTAAATATAGCAACTGTCGTTAAAAACAAACTTATAAATAATTGCAGTATACTCTTATATTTTTTGTAAGCATGTTTTTCTAATGGTTGATTCATACTATAAACACAAAAACAAAAACTATGCTAAAAATATGATACTAAAATAGTATGCTAAATGTGTCAGTATAAATGCATAATAAAAAAAAGTGCTTTGAAAATATAAACAAGAAAGGAACGGTTTTTAATGCAAGAGTCTGCAAAAGAAAAAGTCACAAAGCTCAGTGATGAAACTTAATACACTGCCGTGATTAAAAAAGTTCAACAGGAGAAGAGCGCTCGATACTCGCTCTGTATCAAGTTCATTAAAATAAAGAAGGCTAGCATTTTTTTTTTTTTTTTTTCACGATGTCCTAGTCTTTAATTTTTGTAGGGAAATGGCATTTTAGTTCATTGACATGTTGTCTTACGCATTTCAGGCTGTAAAAAGTCTGGCCACAGCCGGTGTTTGTGATCGCGGAAGTGAACCAAGAGGTCACGCGGGTGTGACGTCACTAAGTAATCGATTCTTTTACTTACGAAAGTAGAGGATGGTGCAGGGACCTGTTGCCTGGCAACCGTCGCATCAGTTGCCTGTAAAACCTTAAGAATTAGGCTATTATTAGGACGGCAAACTGTTGAAAGTAACGTAGTGCAAAACTCCGCGCGTGCTTTTGTCCGACAGAAAGGCGCAAAATGTGATTGCTTACACATATCCTAAACATAATGACTAACGCGTGAAGAACGGAAAGCCGGACATGCTAACTTTCTGCTTCAGATTGTTAGAGTCTAATCTGATAGCAACATGCAGATACTTGATTCTAAAAATTATACTACTATTAAATAAATTACCTATAAGGAATGCCACCTTGAACTAAGCAAAGAAATATTTAGATTTCTCTACAATAAATATATCCATGACATATAAAATAAGTGAAAATTGCACGCATAAGTTTAAGATACACTGTCTAAAATTAATAATGAAACAGTATTAGAACGTTTACTACTTTTATCTCACTCGTCATAAAAAGCTTTCGAAAAATGTCAAAGCTTGACAAATTTCTATGACGCAACTCCGAAGAAAGCTATGTCAGTTTGAGATAAAATTTTGCTCACAGATATGTGCATACATGCTGCATGCATGTACGCACGAACAAACGCATACACAACCAATATTTAATTACGATTTTTAAAGTTATAAATAGTAATTTTAAAATTCACCTTGAAATTCGAAATTTAGCGCACATTTAGCCACATTTAAAATTAATTCAGAAACCTGTTATATCTGAAAGTTAATATGCAGTAGCAAAGTTTTTTCTTAAAAAATAAAGTAACTACTTTATTAAAGTTAAATCTTAAGCATGGTTAATTTATGTTTAACTGATTCTCACTAACTTATTTAGAAAATTTCATACTTCAGTTAAACTGATTAAAATGACGGCATTTAAAAGAAGGTTTTTATTGAAAATATTTATTTCGCTTGAAATGTAAATTCATTCACTAGAATAGCTAAATTTCTTTTCTTTAAACTTGCAATTTGTATATTAGTTACTCTGAAGTGATGTTAGTAACTGTAATTACCTTTAATAGAGCTGAAAATTTGTCGATCTCAAATTTTTGCATATTACTCTTTGCCATAGCTATAATTATATTTTTGATTTGCAGTACATAAATAAATATTAAATACATTTCATTAAGGGCATTTGTGATAAGATTTACAGTTCCAAGATTAGAATAAATAAAAAATAAATAAATTGTAATTATTACTGCAGAGAATATAAGTGCATGAGAAAGTAATATATAAATGAATAAAAAACTAAAAAATACTGTTTTACATTTCTCGCAACATCATCTTCAGTGGTTGATTCTACGATAACTGTAAATATAATCTTATTTCTGAGTCAACAAATGAATAGTTTTGTAAGGTAGAAAGGTACTTTGATTAAAAATTAATAAATTAAATAAATAAATATAATAAATGATATTGTCAGTATTTGGCCCAACCCCTACAAAGCTAAAATAATAAGAATAAATACAGAATTTTCCAAAAATCCATCCGTAAAAATTAAAGATATATATTTATTATATATACGTATGAATTAAAATTGTGAAATCAAATTCAGGATGACAGCCTAATGCTGAAAATTTTTCTTCAAGACTTTCTCAGTCATTTTGATAATAACAAGCATAACCACAAAGTGCTGACAGTTACTTCCCAAGCTCGATTCCCAGCAACTGAAAGAAAATGCTACATAGAGCTTTTCAAATTTTTTCCGGAGATAATGTAAGCGGTAGGTTTCTTAAACACTTAAAAGTTTTGCCTGTATGTCCTACTGTCAATACATTTGTTTACGCAGAGTGATTTGCCAGTATGTGATACGGCTACCATCACATTTCACTTTTACTAAGTGAAGTGTAAGAGTTTTGACTATCACATTTCATTTAACCTAGTTTAAGTTTTGATTCATGGATGGCATTAATGAATTGTAGAACAATCTTTCTCGGCCCCTCCTATTTTATTTGTTGTAAAATAAGTCTTTTATTTCGGTTTTAGTTTATTCTACATTTATTGAACGTTTAATTTAGCCAAATTTGTTGAATATTTTTTCAACTTTATTTTAAAAACAAAATCTTGAGATTTAAGTTACGTTTAATGTAATTTTTATAAATTTTCCTGTGTTAAAATTAATGATTCTGATAATAAGAGAAATTTGACCCTAGTTGCACTTGTGAAACTTATTAAGCAAAGAGGGATCTGTTTGGATCTCGCATATTTTCTGACAATGCAGTTAGATCAGGTGATGATTTAGATGAGGCTCGCATTTTTTTGAGAAACTAACTATAAAAAATTCCATTTATTTCCTGAATCCATTTATTTCCATTTACTTCAAGATTATTTTATATTAAATAATTTATATTAAATAATTCACGTTAGGTATAAAAATCTCAGGAAAGAATTATAAAAAAGATTACAGAAGTTTTGAAAATCTTCCTGCAATTAGCTGATGGATTTAATAGACTAAACATGCATATGTCACATAATGAGTATCAGTAAAAACTACACAAACAAAAAAAATTTTATCTGCAAAAACCTTTCGATACATTCCATGGAATATAGTCCTTGTAAAAACATAAATTGCAATTTTAAGAAAACAAAATCACTCGTTCGTCAGAAATTAAAACCTGCTTTTCTTCAAACTCCTTTTAAATTGAAAATAAGAATACATGAAGCAAAATAAAAATCCTAGTGAAAAACGAGCTCAAAATTAAAAGGTAGTGAAAATAAAATGAAACAGATGAAAAAAAATATATAACAGTCAATGCATATTAAAAGAATTTCATTGCTAATGGAACGCAAATAACGTAAAGTAGCTTGAATACTCTCTTTGAGAGGCTAAATTTGAAACGCAATGCACGAGTTTAAAGCAAATTGAGTAAGAAATCGGAGAATTGCTATTGGAATAGAAATCATAATTTATTCCAACTAGAAATTTTAATGAAAAGTAGCACTGTGGTGAGGAAAATTAACGAAGTTCTATTTTGGAAGAATGTAGGAGATAAATGATTTGATAAAAGCAGATGAACAATGAGAAATAAAACTTTGCTCGAGTTATGTAATATAATTGCCGAAAGAATTTTTAAGTATGTCAAGACTCTGAAACACATCTATCCAACATATATTTTAAAAGGCTCATGCTGGTATCCCATTAAATAAATCTAGACTAATTAATCTTATAGAAACGAAATTTGCTCAATTACTTTTGGACAATATCTAAATAGATTTCGTAATTGGAAATGTTTTAGCTATTTGAGATTTTTAAGATTCCAGAAAGGCAATTAATTTCACTCTTTAGCGCAAATGGAATTTCCTTGTTGTTAGAAATCCTTGCGTCAAAAATACCGAACAAAAATGGGAAGTATTACTTAAAAATACAAAATTAATCTGGTATTTACAACATTTATTAATATGAATTAATAGATTATTTTGATTTTACCAAAATTACTCACATCGCTGCCATTTTCTCTTTTACCAAAAGCCAGTTCATCAAATAATGGCAATATAGTTTCATCTTTCAATTAATTGAAATGATTAATTAGACAAAGTGCCGTCCTTTAATTAAATCCATAGGAAAGTCAAGTCATTATCCTCGCGTGCCTCTGCGCAGAGATTATTGAATTAGCTTTGTATATTTATCTATCCTCTACAGGCACAGTTTAAAGATTGTAAGTTTCCTTTTTTTCTTTACTTCAGGTAGTTCTCTCATTATTTGAATGAACCATTTTGCTTAATTATTAAACGTTTTTAAATAAAACTAAATTAAAATTAGAAATTAAGGTCTTAAACTTATTTATCCTTGTTTTCATAAAAGCGTACTACTCGCTAACGACACAGGTATCAGTCCAGTCTGCAAAATTAGCGGTCCCTCACTTTATTAGGTAGTACTTTTTACTTTGTAATCCCCTTCATTTGCTGCGTTTGTTGCAAAGTCGACTTATGCGGCTTATTGAAAACACAGCGCGGTATAAGTGGGCTATTAAAAACCTGAGAACACTGGTAGAGACATCCGGTTCATTCGGTTCCTCTAGGTAAACTTTTCATGGTTTCTTCACATTTAGCTACACTTGTGAGAACAAATTCAGGAAGATTCGTAGAAATTAATATAAAAGCGGAAGAATGCAACGGACAGTACAATATTGGGCATGCGCATTATATGGCACATGAAATACAGAGAAGATTATCGGAAGGTATAAATCACAAGGGTGGTATACCTTGGCAATAAGAGAGAAAGCTGTTGCGCTGTGTACAATGATATTAACGACGTCAAGTTGCTACGACAGCGTGATATGGCTAACAGTTATTCAAGACAACGTCATATGGAAGACTCTGCCCAGGGCCACTTTGGATATTGAAAGAAAAGCGAACTGAAGTATCACAGAGACGTTCGCTCACAGCATCGTAGTATGAGACTAGAGAGCATTTCAAACGGGCATGGACAGTTATCATACGAGCCATAACGGCGATAGACGACCGATATTTTGTCCTACAGGCGAGACGGAACACGCAGCAGACAGTTAAAGAAATTGCAAGGCACATACAAAAGGCTACTGGACGTCCGATATCATGATTTATCGCAAGCAGGAAGTTTCACAAACGTGATATAATACACAATGACTAGTACGATTTATGCCATTAACACCTGCTCATCGGAGAGACTGATTTCTGTGGTGTCGGGAACACAAGAACTGGACAGGTGTGGGGTGGAGTATTTTTGACGGTAGCCGATTTAACCTGACTGGGAATTCTCTATGTATACATACCTGACGAGGAAAAGGAATATGTAGTCACTCCTCCAACGCCATCAAAAAGGACTGTTGTTGGAGAAGTCTGATTTCTCGTTTGGGGTGATATGCTTGACAGCCGTACTGACCTCCCCATCTTCCAAGAATGTCAAGTCTCTGGAGTCCGCTATTGCACCGAGGTTTCCTTGCCTCGTGGGCATCTGTTTAGAGGTGCTGTGTGTTCGGACTTCCTCTTCGTGGACGACAACGCTACGCTACATCGTACAGTAGTTGTTGCAGAACTATTAGAGTGTGAAGATATTCAACGCATGGATTAGCCTGCGAAGTCCATGGACCTTAATCCGATATAGTACACATAGGAACCTCTCGGGAGATGCTTTACAACACGTGACCAGCCGAAAGCAACGATTTTGTAGCTCAATTTCGCAATACAAGAGAAATGGGCCCCAATTCCTCAATAGCTTCTTGAAAACTTGTCTTTAGTATGGACAGACGTTGCAATTTTGTATCGCAGTCAAGGGTGATCATATAACTGGATGTTTTTTGCCAAGCGCCTGTCTCACTGACGTTTTTGTCTTCTCTGTAGTCGTGTTTGAAACTACCTCTTCAATAAAATGTCTTTTTATTCACTTGATTTCTTGTTTGGATGGCTTTGCTCATTTGTCATGTTAGTTTCACATCTTGGGGATCATATCGTACGATTTAGGCCTATGTGAAACACTTCTGTACGACTTTACATTCGAAAAACCGTCTCGTCCTTAAATTTTGAACACTAGTGTATAAATGAATTTTTATTAGTAGAGAGTTCCTCAAGGAAGCATCCCAGCCAAATTAGATAATTCTCGAATGCTTGTCATAAAAAATAAATACAAACTTGTTTGTCTTTGAAAATAATGCTTCCTTTTTAGACAAGAACATTAGCTTGCTACAAGAAGATTTAAAAATCCTCTATAACAGTAAAAATTATTAGAAATCCAAAAAACAGGGAAGATAATAAGAAGCAACCTAACGAATTTCTCAGAAAAAAAGGTAAAGAGAATATGAACAGATTTTATTTTGTAACCTGAAGACCAAAGTCTTCTTTTATTTTTTTCAATCGACAATATTTTGATTGCTCGTAATATTTCTTGACTTTCTCTTTCTTGTTTTGAAATCCCTATGAAATAAATAAGTAATATGCAAAAAATTGAAGCATGTTCAAAAATTGTAATAACTTTCTTTTGATCCCCAATTTTATGTACCCTATTTCTATTTTATAAGCACTGACATTTACCATAAAAACATTCAGCAGCCCGAAGTGCTAAGTTAATGTTTTTTATATAAACAAACAGGATTAGCTGTTATTTGCTAACATTTCTCTACTTCAATACGAAACTGAAGAGATATAAATATATGTGCAATTAAACAGAAGTAAAGGACACCCAGCATCTTAATATTTGAAAGCTCTTTTTTAATTAACCAGTTATCTTATTATATTGATTTTCTATAACTTTCGACAAAATATATCAGAGCTCAAGATAGTTCAAAGTATACTTAAAGCTACTAGTTTTAAAGTTTATCAGAAAAGATTTGGCAGTGTAGGCTGGTCGTTACTTTACTCTAGATTTCTATTATTACTAATTAGCTCGCCGACAAAAGTTTATTTGTCACGGGGAGGCGAGTTTTAGACTACGCCACTTTGCATTCTCTAGCCGCCCAGATGGGAAAGGGGTTAGGACTCTGACTGCCGTACAAAAGAGCCGCGGAATGCCATGGATGTAAATTGTCTGTCTCTTCATAGTCGGCAACAGTGGCCGACCTATTTAGTGCCTCCATAATAAAGTGACCACCACTTCTGGCCTTATTAGTAGCCAATGAATATTATTAACGGTTAATGCCCGCCATTGGAAATAAGTTTGTTATTTTAAAAACTAATTAACAGGTACGGAGGGTACAGCTACTTGTCTGCTTGCAAGTTAGAAAAGGTTTTTTTTCCTGTTAGATTTCACTTTATGCAACCGTAAAGTCATCATTAAAGTAAGTCATGTTCATCATTACTTTTATTTAAAAATTTAGCTTGGTTGTGCTATTTCTAGTTTTAGATGAGACGTAATTTTGAATGATTGTCGATAATGGTTACTAAACTGTAATTTGGCACCTGGAATGTAACAGTTGTAACATTCTCTGCTTATAAATAGGTTATAGGTTTTTATGAATTTGCATATACACTATAAATTTCTTTAATGAGCATTTCTAATTCATATTTATATACCTCTTTTATTACACGTTGGTGTTCTTTTAGCATGCACTTTATTTGCCTCTATTCTTCAATGAAAATAATCTGTTGCAAAAATTATCCATTATTCTAATGTGACATGTAAAGCATGAAATTTTGCGTCATAAAAATGTAATCAGTTTAGCCAAAACAAACTAGATTTGATTAAGTGTCTTTTAAAGATTTTTGAAACTGTAAATGGACATTTTTTGCGCACTGAAATTCTTCTCTGAAGTCCGAATGCGCATCATAACTAAGCGTATAAAACTCAGTATAATGGACTTTCTTTATGATATAGCTAAGAGTTTATTAGTTTGCCAGAAAATATGTATTTGTTTCCTGATTTCTAGGCTAGGTTGAGGGCACAAAAAGAACAGCAGTAAACACTATTCTAGTACAGCAGATGCAACGTAATTCTCAATAATCGAACAACAAAAGCTAACGCAGAGCATCGTCTAGTCAACATTATTTTGCGGAAATCGAGCTTCCATCAACTTATCATTTGATGACGTAGTAATATTAGATTGAATGCTTATGGTTTCGCCATAATAAAAGGTTTGATACTAAATGTGTATATTGTAGTCGAACTGTAAGGATCTAGTTTTATTACTTAAATTGGCATTTCTGTTTAAGTTTGTTGTGCTTTATGTGCTTTCTTCTATCTTTCTTTCTGTGTTCTGTGTTTTGGTCGTTTAGAATGCATCTGCTGTCGTATAAAATGGCAGAGACTTAATTCCTATAGTTGAGAGATACGATCATTAAACTGGGTTCAACTTTGGATTCATCTCCTGGCGAACAGGGAGGTATCTATTTTTTTCACCAGAAGGCTTTCAGATTTATTCTGCAGAACATGATAGGGCTAACTGCCTAAAGGAAGTAATGTTTTCGTAGATGAATTTTTTAACCTCCTGATGGTCATTAACGAGATCAGCTTGCATTCCAGTTAAGCACAGCAATGGGCACAAACGAACACACTTGCCCACTGCAAACGAACACACTGCAAATTTATGGCTCAAACATACCGCGTGTATTTGGGAAGAAAAAATTGCTTAATCTCGCAAATGCCGAAAGGTTAAAGAAAACTGATTTGTATTCAAATTACATATGGGTGAAAACCATGAAAGCTACCTTGTAGCTAGTCATTTTGCAGACACAAAGTAGTTCTAATGAACCTGAGGTAGAAATAGTGTCGAACTACTAGAGAATGCTTTTATGTTTTGAAGAGGTACATTCTTTCTAGCTCTCTTGATATTGGTAGAGGTTTCTAAAAAAAGTGGCACCAACTTAAAGTTTATTTTGGTTCGTTTTATTTTTTATGTTATTTTACCAAGCCAGTTTCGAAATCTGTAATACAGGATTTAGGAAGTGGCTTACAAAATAAAAGATGTTCTGGCGAATTAGTGGTTTTATCTTGGGTAAAACAGCACCTCTTATTACAGTTTTAGCTGAGCCCTAGGAATTGTTTGCACATAATACGGGATGCTTTCTCAATTCATGAAAGCATAGTAAATATTTTACAAATATGAATTGTTGTTCATGCAAAATATGAGATATATAGAGCTAGATAGCTCAGGTAAGAAACTCAAAATATCATACAAATATTAATTTTATGTTTATAGCATTCGTAGCGTTCAAAATAGGATCATAAAATTTTCTATCCTGTTTTAATGAATTTTACAATCGGAAATATGCATTTACAACAAATACTCGAGAAAATAAATCTTGTAGCTATTTTTTCGAAGATATTACATGTCTTTATTTTGTCAAAATTAAAATACTCTATAGTTTTGAATAATAGTGCTGCAGAATGAATGTTTTGAAAAATAGTGAAATGGCTGAATCTTTGCAACTAAATTAAAGAGAAAAATCAATAGATGGTAGCCCATGAATATGGAAAAGATGTGGAAGGAAATTCATAACTCAATTATGTGCCAGAATGTTTGCAGTTGGAAATATTCTAATTTCGATTTCCGATGAAATCATGGATTTTGTAATCATAATGCTTGAAATTTTGTAATCATAACGCTTACTGCCATTGTTAATCGTAGTCGTATAAAATAATTCGGACATTATTTGTATGTCAGATAATACTAGAAAAGACTAGAAACTTCAGAATTATGTTCTTTGTAGCAATTATATTTTAAACAAAGTTTCTTAGCTATTATATAATAATTCTGAGCTCTTTAAGAAAATTTCACATATGTTCAACAATCTACGAATATGTAGCGATTTTTAGTAAGAAGTTATAAAAAGGATATCAAGATCATATCAACGATATCAAGATCATATCAGGGTATAAGAAACGTGAAAATTCTATTAAGTTATTCCAATTAAGAAATGTTATGCTATAATATTTTTTGATGAGATACATAAATAATGAATTGAGAGAGATTTATGAGATATGGGACAGCCCCATACATGAAGCTAGAATTAGTAGAATAGTATAGTATCAAAATATTTTGATTTCATCATGTGAGGGAAACATTTATGTATATCTTATTAAATAAAAGAAATAATTATCTTTTTTACTTTAATCCCCGTGGATTGAAAATTAAATGTCGAGCTATAACTTATACGAGCTACCCTGATCGATATAGTGGTTAGCACTCCTCGATCTTACGTTTTTGGTGTCCGATTCGGATACCAAAGAAGGCTTGGATACTTGTATGTGTAGTGCCTGCGCGGCATGAGAACACTCAAAGTACTGGCGAATCGGCAATCCTCTCGAGTGTTTTGTTGGTAGGAAGAAGGAATGGGGACCTTCAGACACGTCCACCGACGTCTTTTCATCAAAATTAGGACGGAATTCCCTCGTTCAGGGGGGTGTAAAATCGATCGCTCCAGGTGATGCATCTTGAGCGACGTTCTCCGTGGTCAGACGGCTAAATGAACGATGGGTATTGGCCATGTCCTACATACCTCTTAAGTTGCAAGCGTATGGCCATTTGAAACAACATATATTTTGCAATTACAAGTAACAAACATTCCCAAACTTTGAAAACAATTAACTACATTAAATTCTTAATAAAATTATACCCAGACATTGTCTGCAACCTTAGTCTTTCTTTTCTCTCTTTCCACTACATTATATTACGCACCAGAGCAATGTATTATCCATGCATGTTGATAAGTTGCTGGTACTCAGAGGGATTATCATTTGACGTTCGATAAGATTTTTAGATTTTCTTTCAATCTATAACAATACCTTTCGGTAACAGGTGAGCTATTCTAAAGCAATATATAGCTCACAATAATTAAAATTTTTTATTTCTAACTAACAAATATGCAATTTAAATTTACTGGAATTCAATCTTAAATAGAAGTTCGCTCTATTGGAAAATTCTATGAATTTCGGAGAAGACTGGCAAGGATACCTCTTCCTCACGAAGTCAAAATAGTAAATTAGATTTCAGTTATTTTAAGCTTCGTTAATGATACTACAAGTTATTTATTTTCGATCTGCGCTAAATATGATACCAGTATTATAATAAAGATAAAAGGATTTAAGCAGATATGAAAATTTACTTTTTTCCTTTATCAGTTCTGCCAAAAAAATGAATGCAGATTTGAAAATTACGAACTTTATCGACATAATCACATTTCCATCTTTAGAACAGAAAAGTGACTAAGGATGAAGGTTATCAAATCTTGAACTCGTAATTTTTCTGAAAAAAATGCATATGAGGCTACACATCTAAAAATGTATAATAGGAATGATATTTGCTGTTAATGTTCCGTAGATAAGCAATTAAAGATTACGAAAATAACTATGTTTGGCAAAAACTAATTTTTTCAGACGCGATAAACTATTAATTACATTTTGTAATAATTTTTATGACATGTCTTCCGTAACCCTTCGGAATTATAAGATTGATATCCCAGGCATATTCATATTTATTCCTGTAAATTCCAAAGTGTTTATGCCGCATAATCAAAACTAATTTCCGTATCGTTACTCTTGAGAGAACTAATAGTCAAAAGTAACTCAACGACTAACCTTTCTTCACTCAAAGCATTCTTCTATAATTTACTGATGTTTTTACCAATGAAAGAAATTACAAATCTTCCCTTCTGCTGAGAGATAATTCTATTTGTGTGGCCTTACTGTAAAATATTTTACAAGCCTATGTATTTTTAAATTATTGTTCATGTTGTTCCGAAATTAATTGGATTTGTATCGAAAATTTATCATTATTTAGAAGCTATATCAAAATTTTTTCCTTAAGAGTGGATGCCTTTTTGGAAACAAATGATTGGTTTTGAAGTTGGTTAAATCTTAGGTTTCTACGAGAACAATATTCTTCAAAATCACATTGTGGGAAAGAATGACTGAGTTTTCCAGACTGTTATCTGTGAATAAATTGTCCATTAGACCACAAGGAACACAGGAGGATTATCTTTAATTCCTTACATTTCCTACACTTAAGAGGCGACAGATAGGAAGAAAAGCGAAAACTCCATGTAAAAAAAGGGATAATGAGTTATTGTGCGCCACATATTAGTTCGGAACCAGTATAGAGTGATTAGAAGTTTATATGAGCAGGAATCTTGAAAAACCAACCTCGCCCTCACTAGGAATCAAACCCTAAACATTTCAATTTGCCTGTTTGGTGTGCTAGAACACCACTAGAACATATGGAAAGGGATGTCTTTGATTCTCCATAGATTTAGAAACATATACCTTAAATCAGAACTAATTTCTCTCCGTTCAAACTCAGATTTCTTAAGAAATGTAATTGCAGAATGATAAGCAGCTTTTAAGATACCCATAAAATGCACAGAATAATCAAGTGTTTAGCTCTTGCCAGCCGATAAGAACCATTACTTTGAATATATTGATCAGTCACCAATTTAATGGTTTATTACATACATAAAAGATTTATTAATATTATTTTTCTGATGCCTTAACGTTTAAACGTTATAATCTTGACTTCTGTTGCCTTACTATATAAGTCAAAAACATTTTCTTCTTTACGAAAAAAAATGAGCGAAGAAATGAGGTTAAAATATCTTTAATTTATAATTTTATTTAAGTAATATCCGTTACAAGTATATGATGTGTTAATATTTGGGACAATTTAACAATGAAGAAATTAACAAATACTTTAATTGTATTAAGTATGCAAATATTGACACTAGTAAATACTGAGCATTCAAGGTTTCAAGAATTAAATTGTATTCTAGGTATATGCTTTAAAAATCGTGCATTTACGTTTCTGTTTAAACACTAATACTTACTAAAATTCTAATCTATATATAATAATAATCGTACTGTTACGTTTTAATTAGCATATTTTCATATTAAATAAAGTCTGTAAACAAACATCATTGCGTTTTATGAAATTTTCAGTATTATAGCTCTTGAAGCATTTCATTATATGTAATAAAAATTATAAAGCCAAATTTTCAGTGTTTTATCGACACAAGTCAAGTAGCATTTCGAGAAAATTTAAAATTCACATCTGTATTAATTAATCTTCCAATTTATGTATTAGGAGTATAAGATTACTCAAAGAATTATTAGTTTCGTATCTATTTAATATCTCATATTAAGGAATTTAGACAAAATATCTAAATTTCTGTTCAAATATGAATTCAAACTTTAGGTATACGAGAGATAAATACAGGGTTACATACTTTACTATATTAATATTCTAATAATAACCATAAAAATAAACTTTTAACATTTTGTAATTATAACATATTAAGATAAACACGTATAAAAATCATAAGTCTCTGAAACCATTGAATATACGTCCAACCATTAGACAAAATGAGATCTGAAAAATAAGTTTGGATTTCAATAATTAGAAAACAGTATGTAATTACATAGAATAAATTTTTTTCTACTATTCCTGGGATACATTCCTCATGACGTTATTTGCTGCTAATACTTATACGAAGTTACAAAATTTTAAGAAATTTGACAATGTGCTTTTATTTTATTTTTATCCTGGTATTCGCATTGTTATCATTATTCATAAATGATTAAAATCCAAAACAATACACTCATAAAAGTAAATAAAAAAGGTGAAACTAACATATTTATTCTAAATTTTAACGCAAAGAGTTTTAAACAAATGAGAAAAGTTTCAAAATGCTGGTCACATATGTGTGTTTGTTGTTATATGCTACGAGCATCAATGAAAGAAGAACTCTTTTGTTCAGGAAACTTTAGGAGGACCTAAGCAAAAACCTTAGTCACTTATGATTAGTTCCGAAAACTCATGCTTAATAAAGCCATTACTATATGTAGCAGATGTCAGTGTCGTTATGCGATTTTAACTTTAAGGTCATTAACAGCGGCAGAGCAACACCTGGTATGACCAAATTATTAGCTACAAATCAAAAACTAAAATCTTGGAACTAATTTTTAAGACAACTACAGCATTATAATACTTTTCAATGACTTTTATTCTTGAACTGGGCTTTATTCATCTCTATGTTCATAAACGAATAGATACAATGGCACTCATCATAAGGGCGCAAAATTTTCAAATTAAGTCGTTTAAAATAATCTCCATATAACCTGTGAGGTAAAAATTAAGTGTTACTGAAAAATTAATTTAAGTACTATAATCTATAAAACCAGTTTATAAAGCAGTTCTAATTTACTCAATCAATATTTCAATTTTACAAATTGTCTGAAGGAAATCACAAAAAATTATATATATAATTGTAAGTTGTGAAAGTAACAATTAGTTTTTCTGCTATAAAATTTACAAGTGGCGTAAAAGTTGATTTAAATTTGTCAAATAGGGAATATTTGAAAAATAATAACGATTCAGAAATTCTAGTGGCTATTATGTTACACTTGTATAACAATGCAGGTTAATTAAAAAAAGTAGATACAAGAAGGAAGCTATAGTTACTAAAATCTAGCACTTAGATAGTCACTAAAATCTAGCACTTTAAACCTATTAAAAGGGGTTTGTAAAAATGGCTTCTTAAATCATCAACACTCGAGAGAAATCTGTAAAAACACTGTAAAAAGCTTTCATGTTTCTGTGAATCTTATTTTCTTAAAAAAAAAGTTAGAAAAAGAGGTACCATGAGCAAACGCACTCTCGCGCTGGAAAGGAGAAAAACGCTATTAAAATCCGTTATTTTATATTTTTTGAAATTTTGTAGAAATAAGAACATAGGACAATTGTGAATCATTCAGGAGATAACAATAAAATAATGAATAAAAGAACGTTTAGAGCATTAATTGAGTCTTAAAAATACGGAAATTCTTAAAACTGCAATCAAATGAAGGAAGAAAATTAAATTAAGAATTGCAAATTTTTGCATTCTCAGTTGACAGTTTATTCGAAAAATAATATAAAAGGTCATAGAAGACAGTCATAGGATTAGAAGTTGTAAGCAAATAGTAAATTTTAGAAGTAAAATCAAATTTGAAATTCACTGCTGTTTGCTATTGTATAACCAATGAAAAGGCTATATTTCTTCGAAGCAAGGGAATAGGCGAAATGACACCAATTATGCCCTTTCATCTTCGAAACATGAATCTTCCAGTTGCTAGCTGGAAGGCTAATCATATACAGCACGACTACAGACAAAGGGGAATGCGACAATTTCTTACACCGTGACCATAACTTCAAAAGAAAATATTTCATGCTAGCAACAAAACTTTCCTTTCAGATGGAAATTTTTCCCTTTTATTTTACATGTTGTTTATAAGATTATTTATTTTTTCTTTCGTAGCAACCGCAAAATTTTAATCTGTAGTAATTTCGGTAAAGGGCCTTAAACTTGTTGCTTATTGAATTTGTTGTATTCCTAGTATTACGAAGAACGCAGAACGTATACTTATGCGCGGAAAGGAGAGTGAAACATTCTCACCGAGAAACATTCTGGAGTCAAAATTTAGAAATGTTACTTGTCGATTAAGTAAGTTCAATGCCTGCACACCCTAAAAAGATACCAGAAATGTATTTCCCTTTCTGGATGTAGTTTAAGAACTGAAAACTGTAGAAATCCTTACTTACCTTATTTTCTCTTCTAATGCATTGTTTGTGTTGCATTTTAAGATTAAAGAAACATTTACTCGAAGCGCATGAAGTAAAATTTGTATTCTGTTAATTTTGAGTGATTTCTTAAACCAAATACTAATATTAACTTAAACATATTTTCCTTGTTTATCACAGGGAATGATCTTCACTTAAAGAATGATCGGTTAGTATTTAAATACCTTGCTTCCCGATTTACATTTAAGAAAGACATAAGTGAAAACACAAACTTTGTTGATAGAATGAAGAATAGGCACACAAATTTCTATAGCTTTGCAACTAATATGCACATACGTCACCAATATAATGTATGGTGAATACAAAACTGACTTTCAAAGAACCTTTTAACAAAATCCATTGTTATGGAAAATAACGCGAAATCTCATTGACTCTTGATTAATCCACATTTTTTCGGGGAAATAAAAACATCAGCCTCATGATGTCGATCTTTAACCTTATTACTGATATCTCGAATTGCGTTAAGAAAATACCCTAGTAGCACGTACGTACTCTCCCAGCATGACTGGAATAACTTAGTTACCAAAACGTCTAACTGATGTCCTGAAGAAGTCCGTAAGAAGTTATTGTGAGAATAAAAGGGCCATTTATTAAAAATTCTTGTTTATGCATATGCGTAAGATGGATTTTTATTTCACTCTTAATTTTAGTAGTTAATTTAGTTCAAAGGAGTCCGATCTTACTCAAAAGGAATTACAGTAAGAATGTGGCAAACTATTATCATACCGTAAACTGAAATTTTAGACCATGTAATCCTTTTTACTCCGACGACTTGCGTTACAGATATGTACGAGCAACTGAAGCCATTGAAAATGTGCAGCTCAAGACATTGACATTTCGCTTTTTAATTTCATCCTAATGATGGATAACAGAAGGCTCTTTTAAAGCATGGACTTATAGATCATCTTTAATTTTGAAAAATTGTGTTACATAAAATTTAGAAACTTATTGTGTATTAAATAGGTCTCATCTCATTATAGCGATCTCAGAGATATTTGTTAATTAATTTACAATATTTATTTTTTATATAAATTGCGAAATAGTAAGCTAAAATTCACACTATAATCATTCATGTACTCTGTATGCTAAATTACATGATAAATATCATAGCAAGTGATGACATTTTTACTATAATAATAATAAGGTTTTTTCTTATAAAATAATTAATACTCACTGTTAACGACTTATTATTAATCTTGAAATTGATTACATGTACAGAATATCACTGAATAAGAAAATATGAAAGACAATTTGCACTTAAAAATGCATTCATATTTGAAATTTTGATATTATTCGCCCCGTGAACTATAAAAAAAAACTTTTTAAATGACATTCTATACGTGGATGGTAAACAGTAAATGACTACGGGGTGAAAAAAATGGGTATAATACTGAAGATTAAAGTTCTGCAAGTTAAAAACACAAACAACTAAATTTTAGAAAAATAAATATTTTTCATGCAATATTCTAAGAAACTTAAGTGGATTCTTAGGCATAAAGAGTTAGCAAATTAAGGCTTTCCGTGATTTTCGTTATGAAACTCGTAAATGCATCAGCTTGCTCTTGTGCGATATTTCACAAAATTTATCACGTTTGCAGACAGGTAAAGTTAAGTTGCTATAATTTACGCAACATAAAATGAACCAAATTTTACGCGCTTAGCTTTTCTTATTTTCTTATCTTTCTTAACTTCTTAGAGGTCTCATTCGAAGGAAAGGTTAGATGAAATTTTGTTCTTTATATTTACATACAAGTAGAGAAAGATATTTTAAGTATATCTTTTCATTTACTGCTTTCTTTATACAGAGAATTTACAGAATATTTTTCATAAAGCTAATTTTATTTGCGAAAGTGAATCAAAATCTTCCTTCCCTTGAACTAAAACAGTACAATGTAAATGCGTTTTTGGACAATACATTTTTGTTCGTTACAGTCACTCTTTTTATTTTTTCAAAGAAGGTAATAAGGTTTTTTTTTTCAAGTGAATTGTATTAATGACTAATAATATTTCTACTCAACATCGGAAGAGAGGATGTTAAATTTATTTTTATTTTAGCAGCGAATTTTAAAATATTACTGTCATTTGCTTCAAAATTTCAACAGCAGTCTCCTTATGTTTATAACTATAATATCATATATAAAGCGTACCAAAACTAATAATGGTTACAAACACAACAAACAACTTTCATCCCACAATATGGTGTCGGATAGCAAAAGGCGAACTGCTCATGCCTCCTGCTTGATGGAAATGGAGAATACAATTAAAGGATTGAGAATGTTTATTATTAAAAGATTCACAAAAAATGTTTAAATGAGCGACCATTAGCTGCAACAGAGGCGTCACATCGGTAAGGAAGTGAATCATTCACACGTTGGAAGACTCTTGGCATTTCATAAATGTCTGCAGCTGCGACGCTGATTCTTGCGAAACGGTCCTCTAGTGACTCGGTAAGCGTCTCGTAAACGACGTTTTTTAACTGTCCCTAGAGAAAATATTCCAGACGGGAGAAGTGTAGGGCGCACCACGGAAAATTCCATCCGTTTAGAAATTCAATGTCCAGGTAGTTTCTCAGTCTTGAAGAAATGTGCTGGCGCCCCTTCGTGCTGGAACCACATACTTGTTCGAACATATATTAGTGTATTTTGTAGTAAATCATCAGCCCCTGCTGAAGGAACGTGCTGCATGCAGATTTGCTGAGGCCCACACATTGCTGTGCATATCAAATATATCGTCACATGTGAACGTAGCCTCGTCCATAAACAGGACAACTGCTGCAAGCTGTGTATGCAGTATTCGCCATTGCTGGAACCAACATAAAAATTAGACATTTGTGAAAAATCCATCTTTATTAATGCCTGGAACCGCTGAAGAAGTAATGATACAACCTTGTAGTGTTCCTCACTTTGGAATTCTAAGTTAATGTTGAAAGTGAGGAAGGAATATAAGAACTGATAAGCGAATAATCGCTTGCGTTCGGTGACAAGAAACAACAAGATAGAAGGGTAACTAACCCTTTATTATTCCAATAAGATTTAACAAAACTCCGCCTGGGAGTGTACAGGCAAAGCCCGCGCTTGGACTCGGACTTAAAAGACTGAGAATTAAACTAAAACTAAGATTAACTAAAGAAGTATAGCCGAAGCTATCAAGGTTCAATTAGAGTTGGCCCCTTAACTTATTTTACTACGAAGCTTTAGCAAGAGCCTGAGTACGGCCGAGCGTAATAACAGCTTTGAAAGAGAGAGCGGCCAATAAGGCAATCGCGCGTAAATCAGAAACTCTGATTCTCTCTGACTCAGTAAGTAACTTCGTGGTTTAAATACCGCTCCTCCTCATTAAATATTCAGCAAATTCCAAAACTACGTTCTGGCCGGAAGTAGTAAGTTGAAGTTAAGAATTTGACAGGAAATGAACTTTAACTTAAAATTTAACTGTTAATAAAATTAACATAATCCTTACAACCTATCTTCACAAAACACATATCATAACGTCATAAGTATGACACCTAGATCACAAGCTATGACTTGCGCGTTTTGTTCAGGTTGGTCGCCTACTGTCTCAAGGATTGTCTTTTTTCTACTTATCGTTTTCACATTCTTTGGTCGAGCTGTGTCATGAGTTTGACTGAAGATCGAGTTTGTCTTTAAAAGTTGCCTATGAAAGTTCTAAAATGCTTTCCGATCGTGCAGTGCCCTCTTTGGAAATAGCTTCTGGTAAAATCTTATTGCTTCTGCGGCATTTCCCTTTGCAGCCCCGTACTTAACAATTTGTGCCTTCTCCACATTCGGAGATTAATGCATCTCTGGCAACAAAAAGCAGTTGACTGATGGATCAGGTCAGGCCATAAACTGAAGTACTGGAACTACTAAAAGGTAATGACTTCTGTCAGCGTAACACTCTTAGGGCTTTAAGGAAGTGGAAGAATATGAAATTCAGAGTAAAATTAATTACTCGTGAATGTATAGGAGTGAGGAAAAATAAAATAATCTTCAAATTAAAAAAGTCTTCAGGAAAAGTAGAGACCGCACGGGTGGGGATGGTGCGAAAGGCGATGTTTCTTCCCACTCCGGAGAAAACGTTATCTCACTCCTCGCCCTTTCTTTTCCGACTCCACATTTTATGGTGTAAGTTGTTTATTGTGTAAAGTTCTGTTACTCCTTACAGTTGTGAACGTTAGTCTTGTTAGACACTGTATTAGCGCCAAATGTACCATAATTTATGTAGTACTCCAAAAGTATACTGAAATAATCTAGGGAAAAAGGGCTTTGAAAGTAAAATATCTAAGAATTTGTCATAACTGTGGACTTAGTGGCTCCTATTGAATCATGGAAATTACAGTTTGTACTCGTATTAAAGTGAAGTTGTTTTCTAGAAATCTTATGTCATATCAGTCCGATGTGTTTTAATTATTAAGTTAAGGGCATGAGCTCTAGAATTACATATTGATTTAGCAGGGTATTTATTAAAAAGTCTTGCTTAATCCTATCAGTTTTTAAATAGTTTGAAAATAGCAAAATGTTCTTTATTTGTTATTATATTTTCCTACTTTTCACTTCCACTTCAATATCTTCTTAACTACTGTAACATTTATGTAATCGTAAATTATTTAATTACTGCTTTCCAAAAATTGAAGCTTCTTAATGCCCAAAATGATTTACACAATTTATATCCCTTGTAATTAAATTAATTCAGCATTAATCATAACAGTAGATATTTAGAATTAGACCTAAATGTCTAAATCGAAATGTGAAATCTAAATGTCTGATTAATAAGAATCCTGAATGGATAACTCTTTTTTTTAGAATATGGATATGGATAACCCTCGACCAATTTTGCAAATTTTTGTTAAATAGTTGCTGTTTGAAAATCAGTAAGAAGTGTTTACTTATTTTAATATAGTTATAAAAATTTTCATATTAATAATATTAAGTTAACCTAGATTTTAATTGAAATTACCTCTTGAATAGAGATATATACTTAAGGCATTAAAATATGTACATCTCACTTCATAAACGAACTTCTCGTCTTAAGCAGATTGTACCATCTTTCTTACATTGTGAAATAATACATTTTAGAGCACACATCTTACTTATCCAGTTACCAATGTAATAACCTTCAAGCATTAATCCTAAAACAAACTTACGGAAACTCTCTGCAAGGAACACAACTGACGATCCACAACCACGCTCCTTATTGCCTCACGAAACTGTGTGAAAACTATGACATTTCATTAACTTCCTCCTGTCTTAGAAACAGATGGATGGTTGCTGAGGCCAAATCATTGCTTTTCAAAGAAAGAGCAGAGCCTTAGAAACAGATGGATAACTGTTGAGGCCGAATCATTGCTTTACAGAGGAACAGCATGGCGTTCCCAGCCTAGACCTTTAAGTACGGCTTCTGCCAGGGTTAACATATGAGGATACAACTTTGCACGTTAAAGCCGTTTTCGAAACATACATTCAAACAGCTAGTAATTAGCTTTACGTAAAATAATTAGTTTATGATGCAGTTTCGAGAAGGCTTTCGTTTACATATGAATAGTATCTCAAAGTGTATGGCTAATGTTATGTCTACACCTCGCATCCCGCTATTAGATTTTTTTTCTTTGTCTGTCAGACACAAGAAACGGTTTTGTTAAACGACTTATGTATAGCAAGCTATAATGATCATATTATCACCTCCTCTAAACTCTCTCTCTCTCTCTGTATATATATATATATGAAGTATATATATGAAGTATGAAGGTTGAAGAATATATATATATATATATATACTTCAACTTTTCGTTTTCCCTAAATCTTAGAAAGTGTTTTAAAATATATTTGACAATAATTTATATCTTTAGACTATATGATTAGCGCATAGTTCGTTCTAAAGCAAAATTTGGTCCTTTTTTTAACATCAGTTACGCTTCTGTCCCTGCTAAAGAATGCACTTAAAACTTCCCTTTTTACATAAAAAGGTCTAGCAAAACACATTTAAATCGTAAAATTTTAAGAACACATACTCAATTCGTAAAGAACATTGCCATATATGTTTACTGTTTGAGTACGCCGGATATTTGAGCAAAAATATAAAGCCTACGAAAATTTTTATTGCATTATTTAAAGAAATAGTATTTTGAGTGCATTTAGTGGAGTTTTATAACGCCAATATACTACGGAATTTGGATTTCTTTTAAAAATCTTTGACTGTTTAAATATAAGCTGCGCATTTTGTAATAATTGTACTAAGTGTTCATAAATTCATAACTGAATGATGAAAAAAATTTTCCTTATATATATATTATTGAGTGAGTGGTTTAAGTTATAGTAAATATTTTCAAAAAATATTTAATTTGTTAATAGAAGTATAAGTAACTTCTCAAAAGTGAAAAACTCATTGAGTGAACCAAGAAATGATTTCATTTCTTAGATTCTGTTGTCTGAATGTAAAAAATGTTGTCTGAATTTCAGTTTGAGGGTATGAGCGCTTTTAGGAATATGAAATTTCCTATCAGGGTTTCGCGTTTTTATATAATAATTTATGTTTATAAACGTAATAGGTAACGTATGAAGTTTACATAAAGTTACAACATATAAATTAGTTCCATTGATTTACTCCTTCAATGGAACCCTGATTCCGGTTAGTGCCAGCGTCTGGGCTTTCTACTTGTTATTATTTTCTGAACCGAAAGCTTTGAGTTTTGCGTAGCATTTTATTTTGGAATTCTATATTCTAGTTGCTGGTAAAATATATTTTCTTTCTTATAACAAAAAGCTATGAGTGTTAGAGAAATGTAGCGTAAAATGCTCCCATTCTAATAATAAACTTCTTCATTATTTTTGTTAAAGATGCTTGAGAAATTTAGTCATACAGAAGATATGCTGACTTTTGTTAACTTTTCTAAGTAATGAGAAAATAACAATGAATGAATTATTTTTAGTTCTTTAACACGCACGCACACACGCAGACATATATATATATATATATATTATATGCATGTACATATGTGTATGAGTGTGTTATTTATTTTTCGTTGATGTCATCTCATATTTTAAAGCCTTATAGGATTTTCTGTTTTCTATTTTGAAATTAAATGAATGGCGTATTTTAGATATACTTTAGTTTATCTGTGTCATAAACTACTGCACATAATTCGGATTGCAGTAATTGCAGTTAAAATGGTTATTTTCGCATATGTAAATTTTAACTTTGGTTATTTTCTGTGTTGATTGTTTTCTGTGTTTATATTCATGTTTCAAAAAATGCTAAACTGGAACTAAGATAGAAGTTTCAAATTTTTTGCAGTCTCATATATATATTTATTGCTATATGTTTAGTAAACTTGGGCATAGAATGACCATTAACAATATCGGTTTGAAAAAATATTTAAACTAAGAATTAGTTAGGTTTTTTTTCCGTTTTTCCGCTGTTCATAAAAAGCAAGAAAATTTTTCTAAATATAATAAAATAAACATTCAAAATTCGATGCATTGTTTCATGTAGTATATTTCAAAGAAAGCAGAAAGAACTTTGGAATAAATATATTAAAATTTAAAAATTCATTAGCAAAAATTATGAAAAGGAAATTTTTTAAGTAATACTAAATTTCATTTAAGCAAGCAGGTAAAAAATGTATATTTTTTTAAATTCTTTTAGTAACTTATAGTTCATATGTAACAAAACCAGAGCCTTAAGCTTAAAACTGAAAATTTAAAAAACATTGGAACGGTTTTCTGTAACTTTAATATCAAAAGGCTCTATGAAGTTTAGTAAATATTTACGCACAAAAAAACATATATTACTCTGTCATATATTATTCCACTGTGTTGTAGAATTGTTAAATGGTGAATCTGAAAAAGTAGTATAACTTTACTATCATTTGCTATGAAAAGCAGCTGCTTTGTAAACGTATAATACTACTATATTACATTTACGAAGTTTAACAAATTTTAAAGAGGAACATGAATTTATGGGCTGGATTAATTTTAAGACTGCTTTTAACACATAAAGAGTGCTTTTTAAAATCGCTTGCTTAAATAAATGAATGTTTTAAACATAATCTTCCAGTTCTTGAAATTCTATTGGATCTAAAAAAATAACATCATATTATTTGTGTTAATTATTTAAAATAAAACAAATATTTAAAAGTAGAAATGCGAATGATGCGATACATGTAAAAATTTGCATATATAAAATATGCAAATAAATCAGACATACAAAGCTGGATGAAACGTTTAAAGTTTCTGAGCTTATAATTTTCATTGAAATATTCTTTAATCTTAACATCAGATTTTAATTTTCCTCTGTATTATTACATTTATTGCCATTTAGAATGCAATTAAAATGAAATAAAATCTATTATTCACCTGGAAATTTCATACTTTTTCCTTGTCAAAGGAATGAAGATACTCCAAATGTCTTTGAAAAGTCTGCACGTTTTCTAGAAATCGGTACAATTTTAAAATTCGCATATTATTGTTCTGCTCTTAATCCGAAGAAACATACTATATAATCTCTCTTGTAACGCTGCCAAAATGACCATTGTTTCGTTAAATGTTTAAATTTTAGGGCACCATATTTCTCAGGAAATTCTGAACGAAAATTAGAGAAACACTTTTTCAAACATTTCCCTGAATGAAACAATTCGTTTTATAATACAGGGATATGTTATTATTAATTGATGTGAATTTTGTAATTCTGAAACTAGGACAGACAGAGGCATGAACACGCATTGAGATTCTTACATGCGCGTATTGTTCCTGGTTTAAGTAATTTTAAGTATAATAAAAGCCATTCAAGGAAGCAATGATTCGGCTATGGACCTGTGGCAAAGGCTGCCTAATATTATTTTAGATTCTTTTCACATAACCAACAGTAATCTGAAAAGTAGAAATTAATTTTAGCAATACGTAGAAAGAAGTTTATCTAATAATGAGATTAAAAAATTTGGTAAACAAAAGACAATTAAAATTGAATGTTTTTGGCATTTGTCCTAAAAAAAACGCTAAAAGACTGTAACAGAGCTTAGAAACTTAAGTTACTCAAAAGGAGATAATGGCATTGGAAATGAAGTGTGATTAAACAAATTTATGGCAAAGTTGATATTTACGTCACGAAAATCAATAATTTGAATCTAACACAGCATAGAGAGGAATCATGTTACAAAATTGGATTCTTGCGCTATCTGTCATAGATCGAAAGTACTTTAGAGAAATAAGATTATTTTTCTCTCTTATCTGTTTCATGAATTTCTTCTTAAGATTTTTCATCAATAAAGTGGAAAATAGAAATGTATATAATTTTGATTTCAAAGAAACTAGGACGAGTCTGAAAAATTGATCTTCAAGTAAATATTCTGCAAAGGTTAAGGTTTAAATAATAAATCATTGTAATATTAGACAACAGGAAAATTTGTCAAGAGATCTAAGTGCAACTACCGGTTTTATTACCGTAAGAGAGCTTTCCATTACAAATATACAATTACATTATATATTTGGAATTAATAGTATGTTGTTGTCATATGAATTTTAAAATTACTACCGAAATTTACATATATTGCACAAAATGAAGTTTAGAGATTGCAATATAATGGTACACAATAATAGTAGTGAAGCAAGAATTTTTAGCTCAAAATTTTCTAAAATTCATACTAAGTAATTAATTTTTCTTCAAAAGGATTACTATTTTTGAATTCTGTAAAAATATCTTTTGTGAAAGATTTTCCAGAAAGATCCTGCTTAAAGAAAATATTTTATGTATACATATCTCTTGAAGTATACTCTACAGGATGAAATAGTTCAAAAACTTTATTCACTGGACGTTACTGCAGAAGAGAAGAAAGTTGTATTTGTTAAGAATGCGTGGGAAGTTTTCTGAAGAAGTATATAATATTAAAATATTATGTAAGAATGACTCAGTCGTCACTATGCACAAAGAGATCAATACTTGGTAGCTCTGACTGTAATAAATAAAAATTCAGTCAATGAAAGTAGTGAGATGGTTCTGAACAAAATATTTTCAAATAAAACTTTTCTAGTGCTTCACAGTTCACAAATGTATTATCCTTTTGGCAGAATTTATGAAATTTGCTTTGGATTTTCTTAA
This sequence comes from Stegodyphus dumicola, assembly GCF_044657685.1. Lineage (NCBI taxonomy): Eukaryota > Metazoa > Arthropoda > Arachnida > Araneae > Eresidae > Stegodyphus > Stegodyphus dumicola. The sequence goes on from NC_140780.1 coordinate 80,691,968, forward strand.
ATATTTTAAGTTATAGTTTTTCTTCCTATTACGTTTAGCATATTAAGGAGTATACAGAAATAAAAATATAAAATCGCATTTAGAAGTAAAGAAAAGAAGGATTTTATTAAAAATCTAATAAAACAGTTAATGAGATTAAAACTTAATTTAATGACAAAAAACTTTTTTTTCCTATTTGACGGGATATGAACCTGGGTCTAACTATTTAGTGCTCAGCGGTCATATCCACTTGGCCGCTATTCGGTCTAATCAGGAAAGGTAGTAGATAGACTGGAAGATTGCTAAATCCTTACGGTAAACGAGATTCAGCGTAAACCATTTTGCATTTATTTTTGGTAAATTTCAGCAATCTAGATTAAAACGTTGTTAAATTGACTTGATTGTTAAATTGTAAGCATTACTTATCGAAACAAAAATTTCAGTTAAATCGTTTTTGTGACTGTGGCAATTCAAAATATTTAACTTGTAATCGCCTTTTAAATTTGACACACCATAAAAAGTTTGGTTTTAAATTCAAAACAGTTATTGTTTCATGTTTCGAGTGATACGAAATTACGTTCTGCTATGACGGTAACTTACTCAAAGCAGTAAAATATCAGTAAAACTGAACAAATAAGGATTTTAGAACATTTTATTAAAGAATGAAATTATTAAAAGAGATCTGGATTCAAGAAATGTGCTTATTTGCTATAAAACAATCTTTATTCAGTATTACGATAATCCTGGGGCATATGTGATTTTGGTTTCTCTTGCATTTTAAATGAGTAAAAGGAATAACAGAATATTAAGGAATAACAAAATGAAAAATAAAAGATAAAATGCATTAGTATTAAAAAATAACAATAAAGACTAATGAAATGAATTTTAAATTTGTGTAAAGAGTAATAGAACCACTGAGTAAGTTACGAATTTTAAAGTATTGACAAATTGGAAGAGAGTTTACAAGCATAATTTTCCCGATGTTCTACATTTAGAGGAGCTTACATGCAAATAAAATATCATTTACTTATCCTCTGAAAATTAAGAATCCTGAATGAAACTGTCCAAGATTCAGTTTCTCTAGCATTCTGTTAAAACTAGTCGATCCATAAGAGCTTCGGAAAAAACGATCGTTATTAGGGTTTGAATGACTAGTTAACAGCCATTTTTATCATGCTCATCCTGAGCAATGCAAAAGCAGATTTCATATTGTGGCTGTTAATTTTAGAAAGTACTCATTCCACTAGTGCACATTTTGGGCATCCACAAAAGGAGATACGAGACAAAAGGTGGTGATTTATTAATTCCCGCAAGGCATTAAGGAATGAATTAATAATGATTTTATGGGAAAGTTCATGTTTTATTAAATAGTAAATTAACCTGAAGTACAAAGCATGATTAACTCATTGGAATGTTGCCTCCAAATACGTTCATGGATGTATTCAACTGCGTCTAGCAATTGGATAGTGCTCCAAGAGCCCGCACAAACAGCTCCATATAAATTTCATAACGTGTTATTTTATTCACACATTTAAGAATATGTTTGTGGTTCCCATTTTATCAAAATTGCAAGTTGAAGTGAATGAAGAAATTGAAGAAAACGATACGTGCTATAAGCAGCGGTGCAAAAAATTACGCCCTTTCGATGACATAGAGGATGATAAACAATTTTTATTATCAATGTATTTATTCCTCTCTTATTTACTGATCTTGCATTTTTTTAGTTCATTAGATATCCTCATTTGTTTAATGTTCTGTAAATATTTTATCCAGCTACATAGGTTTAAACTACCTTATTCTTATTAATTTACGTTATTTTCATCTGCATCAAAATTCACACATGTATACTTTCCATTAAGTTTTTGCTAATTACTATATATTAATCATGTACACATATAGGGTGATTCAAAAATATCTGGAGGAAATATAAAAGTAGATAGAGAAAGGGAAAAAATAAAAGCGGCGATATTCATTTATCTATGAGGCTGAGGGTGGAAACGAAGCAGCTGCTTAAAATAGTACTCAGAATTTTTTTAATGGCGAGCACTAGACATTTTAGACTTTGGTCATTACTAAGGCCAGAGCGATGGTCGTTTTATTATAGAAACACATAATAGGCAACCACCATTACCTCCTATGAAGGCACACGCAATTTACATCCATGCCTTCTCCGGGATTTGAACCCGGGCAGTTCAGTATGGTAGTCAGTGTCACTAACCACTTTCGCCTCTGGACGGCGTACTCGAAAATCTTTAAATTCAGAAACAAAGGATTTGTTGTAGTTACGACAAAGTAACCAAAATATAAAAACTCAAAAATATTTGATTACCTAAATGTAGGATTAAAATTAGGTGTTTTCAAATACAAGTAATCGCAAATTGCATAAAATAGAAAACGAACTTAATAAATTACATCACACGTCCTGTCAAGCTTCACGTGTGAGAGTGTAATCAAAATTTTGTACCTTCAAACACCTGAGGAGAGATCTTAAAGAAAAGTAAAGGAAAATAAGTATCTGAAGTTAAAGGAAGCAGAATTATCTTCATGGAAAGATCTGAAAAGGATTGAGCCCATAACTTCGTAAAAGAAGTAGAAATATATTTTAAACAATCCTTTGATTTAAATTTAATGTGTAATAATTTTTGAAAATCTGTTAAAATCATCTGTGTGAAACTATCGAATGTACAGCTCCAGTTAAGATTTTAAGTGTAAAATATCCTACATATCAAAGAGTCACTAATTTTAAAATTAAAGTTAGCATCCGCAATTTGACGAGTTTTCTTTTTCCTGAAGCTGTTAAGAATGTTTTTTGGGAGTATTAACGAGTAAATTTATGTCTTTGGGAAAATATTATCATCATTTTCATAATAATATGCGGGGGTAATCCCCGATTTTACCATTATCAATGGCTTTAGAAAATTTTTTATTTCATTGTAATTATTATTTTTAGTTATATCATCGATAGATCTAAAAATTCTTAAATACATCAAAACCCTTAATAAAATTGTATTCTTTACCGAAGAGAAATAAATAACCCCAAACAGTATATTAATTATTTTCCGTTGAAACTTCATTAATTTGTAATTATATTTTATCTTGAAACTTAATGGAAATTTAAAAAATTTGAAGCTGAGGTAAATATTCCAACTTTATAATAAAATATACTTTCAGCTCCTGGATATATTTTAGAAAAATCAGCGAGGCTAGTGTATCTTCGCTGAATTCGAATTACGAATATTTCGACAGCTGGGCGGACGTGCTACCAGATACACCACGAAAGAGCACACGCGACAAAGAGATAATTCTTTATATGGTTCCTCTCTTTCGAGGCAACAGGAAAAGAGAAATTATTCATTATCCAGTAGTTAAATGGTACTATTTTCAATTTGAATTTGAGTGCTACAACACTACTAGACAAATAACGAGTTATCGCTAGATCTGAATATAGCATGACGGAGACTTGAAAAGGTTTAAATAACCTTTTTATAACACTGAACGTTAACAGGAAAAGACAGGGCTTGTGTTACAAGTAAACCGCCATTTGCGGTAATGTAATTTCATCAGTCACAGAAACTTAAATTTATATGCTCAGAAAAGTTGGCTAAGACTACACAGGCAATAAACTTAGCTATAAGTTGATTCAAATAGTTTTACCGGGCGTAAGTTTAAGTCGGTTGGTTGCGAAAGAATGCGCAATCTTAGATAATATCATTTAGCAATAGTTTAACAGAGCTAAGCGAGTGCCAGAAGCTCTCTCTCTCTCTCTCAAGAAGAAGTTAAATCAAATATCAAAATCATAATAATTGGTTAATCAACATAAGAATTTTACATATTTATGAACCTTAAAGAGTTAAAAATGACAAACAAATAAAAAATAACTTGATTGCCATGATTCTTATAAACTTGTCTTTGCGAGAGAAAATAGCATCATTAAATTACTGAATTACTTTTAAAAATAAAAAAATCTGAATGGTTTCAGATTTTAAATTACATCCAAAGGGCGCTTTTTTAACGTTTTGTGTGTTACCTTCATTTATTAAATATCATGTTCTTTGCACTTAAACCATAAAATTCAGTTCAACAGCAATGTCACAAAAAAATGAGCATTAAAATCTTTAGAATTTCCGATACGCAGTTCCGCACGCCGGAGATAAAAAGGGAGTTTTTCCCCCCGTAGAGTGTTGCCATTGCTCGCTTTTAAATCGTTGAGTATGTTAATCAAAAATTTATTAAAGTTTTACAAAATATGAAATCGATAATAAAACAACTTCTAAATTTCAAATTTCTGCCTTTCAGATGCCCATATTCGTAACAGGATTACATCATTCAAAATTGAATGTCTCTAGGTACCGTTACTTTATCACAATGCGAGAAACATATGTGCACTTAAAGCAGATTCTTCATTATTTAATTTCTTCAAATATAATATAGGGCGATAGTATTTGATGGCAACGATTTGAAAAGTGATACAGCCGTTTAAATTTTTTAACGCAAAATCGCAAAACGAGAACAATAGTCCTTCAGGGACAAAGACCATTTGTGCTAATAATAATAATAATAATAATTTAGTAATAAAAATCTGAAACGTTTCAGATTTTAAATTACGTGCAAAGGGGCGTTTTTTAACATTGTGTCTGTTTCCTTTATTTATTAAATATCACGTTTTTCGCACTTAAACGATAAAATTCAGTTCAAGAGCAATATCCCAAAATAGTTTTAAATTGAGCGTATCTTAATTTTATTTTCCGATACAGAGTTTCGCGCGCTGGAGATAAAAACATTTTTCTGTACAACGTTGTCATTGCTCGCTTTGAAATCCTTGAGTTTGTTAATCAAAAATTCGTTAAGTTTTACAAAATATGAAATCGATAATAAAACAACTTCCAAATTTCAAATTTGGGCTTCCACATGCCAATATTCGCAGTAGGTTTATGTCTTTCAAAATTCGATGGCTCTACGTACCGTTGTTTTATCACAATTCGAGAAATATACATACGTTTAAGCAGATTTTTCATTATTTAATTTCTTTAAATATAGTGCAGGACTCTAACATTTGGTGGCAACAGTTTGAAAAGTGAAACGGACATTTATAGTAAACCAACGCAAAACCGCAAAACGAAAACGATAGTCCTTCAGGGACGAAGCCCCTTTGAACTAATAATAATAATAATTTCTTGCAGACTATGTTATACTAAATTTCCAACAATCTGTGCATAATCAATTCAAGTACGGAGCAAACTGAATGAATAAGTACGAAATATCCACAGAACGTTCTGGAAAGGAAAATTTCTTATTCATAGCCTCTACTGTTAAGGAAATAAATAATTATTATGTGATAAAAGAAACAACAAAGCTGTTATTAAAATTCTTATTCACACAGTTTAAAAAAAGTGTAAAAAAAGTAAAGAAAATGTCGACTGGGAAAATTTTTTAATATCTATTCTGTATTTTTTTAAATGTTAAAATGTTTTGGGTCAAACAAAATTGTTTTCTGAGTTTAGAGTTAGAGAACTGACCTAGAGGCGAAACCTGGATTATAAGAAATACGTTTTGTATGATTCGACATTATTTAGGGATGCATTCATTAAACAACCACTGAGGCATGGCTAAAGGTCTCATGCGTCATCTTAGATTGAAAAGTTTAATAATGCAATGAACAGGAATTAGAAATTCATAAAATTATTCAAAACTTAGTTAAATGTATTTCTCTTAACTGATCATCCCCCTTAATCGTTATAGTGGTTAGTGATGTTGGCTGCTGCATCGCTGGCTTGTGTTCGCATCCAAGAGAAGGTTTGGATGTTTGTTAAGTGTATAGCAGTGGTTCTCAACCTTTTACCACTACTAGACATACACCGCTTTTACCACTACTAGAAGATCATTCCCCCCCCCAATCTTTTCTCAAACTTGAAAAATACCTATGCATTTATTTCGATTTTGATTATTTTTTAAATGTTTTTAAGAAAAAGGTATAGAAAATGTTGATAATACCAAAACTTCAATAAAAGTTTTTTTTTTTTATATTCATAAACTAAAAGTAATACTTAACAGCTAAATAAAAAGCTGACTGCCTTCCCCTCTGAAAGTATGAAATTTCCCCAGAAAAGGGGACTTCCCTTTGGTTGAGAACCCTTACTGTAGAATTTCTGTGCGGTAACAATTAAACTGCTGTCCAGCGAAGGTCGTCTCGAGAAACTGGGGGTGAATAAACTGGAGGTGCTTTCCATCAAACCTAAAATGAAACTGAACAGTAAGTGCGTTGGGGCTATACCTGTAAAACTATTAGTAAAGTACTAGTACCCACTTCTTCTCGTCCTGACCAGTAACTATCGTTCAATATTTTCTGATTTCTAATTAATGCAAAATCAGTTAAATGACATTTTATTGTAACCTATTGGTTAAATTTAACTCTAGTTTGTAGAAGATATTTTCAGCCAACTGTAGTTTTAAAACTTCGCTAAGAAAAAGTTGCAGCAGGAAATATACTGTAGAATAATTGATCGATGTTTTGTTTCCATGCCAAAGAGCATCGAGGAAGTAAGCTTATCCCTTCCCCGCAGTAAACAAACTCAGATTAGGTGGGCGACTTTAATCCTGAAGCTTCCTTAATTGGGAGTTCCTACTCTCTGACATTTCACCATGTTCTGCTACTATAAAGGAACCACAAATTGTACTTTCAAAAGGCATTCCTTTACCGATTCAGCTATACGCATTTCTATTCTGAAATAAAGAAAAAGTACTTTCCTTGGTTGAAATTAAAGAGATACTCGTGCACTTTCTCAAAATGTATTTTTTGCTTATTGTTCAAGTTTATGTATTGCTCGTAGAATTTCCTTTGTAAGTCATATTTTAATGAAAATATGTAATTGTGCCCGACTGTATGAAATCGCAAATTGTTTAGGAATTCCTGAATTTTATTTGTTATATTGCAAATTTTGATGTTGCTAATTCCATTTATTAAAGGCATCTGAGCAGTTTATTATTTAATTTCTTTTCTGCTTAATAACTACAAACGTATATATAGTACTTTACTTCTTTTTCACAGTTTACGCATTATTACTGATATTATTCTTATGTTTGCACATTTTTAAAAATAGCGAACTGGCTCTGCATGAGATAAATTCCTACTGTTAAATATCCCATTGTACCTGCATAAGCAAACTTAAATTTTCATTAAGTATTTTAACTTACTGCAGTTTCATGCTTGTTAGAAGCTCAGCTACGTTTTACAAATTTGACTTTCGTGTTTTGTTTTTCGAATTCTATATTACAATATGTGAAGACTTAACAAACTAAATATTAATTGGAAATTCTCATTATGTACCTTGCAATTTTTTTTTCTTTTTTCTGATTTTTACCTGAGCACGGTCCCGGAATTTAATGAAAATCACATCGCAATGACTTTATCTATAATTACTATCACAATAATGTTTAATTTGTTAGCACTTATATGATTACTTTAGTGTTAACTATCTGGTTAAATTTTAATTAGTTAATTGAATTTAGTCACGAATTTACCAGATAATATTGTAGGCAATAAAACTTACAATATTACAGATCACATAAATAAATACTCTTCCCTTAATCTATTAACATGGAAAAAAGTTTTAATCTGATATTTTATTTATCGTTACGTTGAAACAGTACCATTTAGCTCTTCAACTTATGTATTCCTGAATGAGATCTCCAATTTTAAAATGAAATATTTCGTCCAATTTTATTAAACATGAGTCAAACGTTTTATATTCTATTTTTTATAGTGAGTATATAATTTTTTATACGGAGCAGGCTCCGCGTAAAAGTTAGATTGTTTAATGTTTTACAAAACAGAATTTTAAAACTTTAAAATACCGAAATATGAATATTTGCGTTATTTCAAACATTTTTCTTATTGCAAGTATATGTCTACGACCAAGGATTGCGAAAATAAAGTAACGGCTTTTGTGAGCATGATATATATATATATATATTTTATAAAATTCCATTGCTCAGTATTCCAATCTCAAATTCAACTCAAATAGATCCAGAATTCTAAATTGATTGATAATTCAATGAAGGAAGCTAAATTTCTTGAAGTTAACCAGTTAAAATTAACACAGCTAAATCTATTATTATTCCGTTTAACCTCATGAGCTTCAAATTTTAATGAAATGAAAAATAACAAATTTTAATTGTTATTTAATTTAAAATTCTAAATTTAATGATTTACAGAATTAAAAAAATATTCTGTAATGTTTGGATTTGTATTAATTGATCAATTTGTTTTTCGAAAAATCGATGTGTTTCTTATTTCGCTTAAACACTCATTTCTTGCAATTATTTTAGCAAGTCCTTTTCTAACACGAAATAAATTAAATACGTGTCTTAATCCAATATATCATTCAATGTGACGTTTACAAGATATTATATAGACTGGAGAGTTCTTCGTAGCCAACTTCATGTTTTAATAACTATTCAAAGAGCGAAACCCGTACGAACCAAATTTAATATATTTTAGTTCCAAATAATTCAGCTGTCACTGGATAACAAAATTCCTTTGGACTCATCGCTCATATGATCAATCATTACGAGCACCGCCCTCAAGCGAAAATTTACTTGGGAAGAATATACCGAGAGATTTCGCGTTTTCAAATAATTGCTATTAAGAGCGACTTTGAATACTAATTAATTCATGCAAAATGAATATAGTCGTCACATACTAAAAATTCGTAGCACAATTTCCTTTACTTGGATCGAAATTTTTTTTTTTTAATATACTCATCAACTTCTTAAAGCGAGTATAAAACTTGCTAACGATCCACGGAGTTCTTGGCTTTGCCAAGAAATATTCTTAGTATTTAATAGGCGTTCTCTTTTTTTTTTTCAAAGAAACTGACACCGCGGTGATTTAGTGCTACCTGGTTAACGTTTTATATTAGCAAATTTGTGGTTCTAAATTATCATCTTATCTGAATGAATATGCGGGTCTATAAATGCTGTAGATGATAAGAGTTTCAATGGCTATAGCATTTGGCCTTATCTATTTCGTATAATATGACATTATAGAGGAAGAGATAATTTTTACCATTTAAATGCAGATAGTACTGAGCTGTAATTGACTAAATTTATTTCTTAATTAATTGAATTACCGACAATAACTTTTAACATAATTCACTTAAATAACTTGTATTTCAACTGAAGTTCAATGCAAACGAAAATTTACTGGATTAATTCCTTTTCTGATTCTTCTAAATGATAAGAACTCTTTTACCTGCTTAACCTTCCCGCACGCGCGCTTGAAAATTTTACATGAGCACGCGCGCGTCTTATTTTTTACCACATCCGTTATTTTACCGTTTTTAGCACGAAAAACGGCAGAAATGAGTAAATATGGAGAATAAATTTGTTAAGAAATAAAATATTGATCTTATTATTGCAAAATACAAATGATCATATTCAAATATAAGTAAATTATTTTTCAGTTTTATGTTAGTGAGATGGAAATGGAATGATGTATTTCATTATAGAAAATTTTAAATTTATTATTTAATAATTATATTTTAAAATCGAAGCTAATTTTAATATTCATCAAAGGTAAGTATAGACAAATAAAAAAGGAAAACACCTTGGTAGGGAAAAAAGTAAGTTTAACATTACTTACTTCTGCAAGGAAATTTACTTCTTACTGGTTACAAAATCGCACTTTAAGCTATAATATTTTTACTTATTTCTAAAAAATAGAAATAAAAGAAAATACGGAATGGAAATTGCTATTGTTCTCCCATCCAAAGGTTTCCTTGTCTTCTTTTTCTTCATCAAATAATTCTTGAAGAATGCGAGCAAAATCAGCTGGTTGCACATTTTTTTTCCCATGAAAACCAATATAAAATTTACAGAGCCAAATGTATTCAGATTAAAATAATACAAGGCAATTATAACATAAAATTACGAAATATTTGAGGAAAATTATTTTCCGAAATTTTCCTCCAAGACCACGCGCGTGCGGTAACTTTTACGAAAAAGCTGCCACGTAGCGCAAAAGTCCAGTAAAAAAAAAGTCAAATGACTTTCTGTTGGCACATTCCATGATGTGGGGAAGGGTAGAAAGGAGGAATTGAAATGACATTCAGTCTCAGCTTCGATATGCGAAAAATGTGCATCAAAAACTGAATTTATCTTAAATTTTGCGCATACGCGCGTGCTGGAAGGTTAAATTCGTAAAAGGTATAAATACTTATGCTTATCCAGCTTTTTTACTAATTTTAGCTGCTGAAAACTGAGAATGTTACTTGGTGTATAAAATATCCGAAAGTAAAGTTTAAAGAAAGGGCATAGGAAGTTAAAAAGTGAATATGAGTAGATGTATAAACACTGCTGCATTTTATATTTAAAAATAGTCAGATTTATGCATTGCATTCAATATCATTCTTTTTGCCTTTAAATTGCACTTTGCTCCTCCATTCATATTTTGTATAGCATTATCATGACACAGTAGTTGACTCCTAAATAATAAGCTGGAACTCTGGGGAAAACTACGCGAAAAGAAGAATACCTTAGGTTATTTTAATATGGCAAAGCACAGAAAGGCTATATGCGTAAGGGGAAGATAACTTGAGGCAGGACTTTCTAAGATAAACTGATTCGTATTCATGTTAGACATGGGGCAAATCACGAAAACCAATTATGCTGCCAGGCCGTTAGCCTGAGCTCGAACTACAAGTAATCAACGGTATTAACCGCTGGGACACTGTTGGGTTACAAAAGAAAGAAATTTGCGTTTAAATGCTGTAACTTGGAATTAAACTAAATACAAATCAAATAAAAATAAAAAAAGAGTAACTATTTCGTTATATTAACGCAACGTTTCTCAGTCTCTGGTCAATGAGCCGCAAGTGACCTTCTAAGCCTGCCCTTGTGATCCTCCTAGGTTTCCAAAATAAGACACAAGCATAAAATTTAAATTATTGCGTGTACCACATTATAGATGAAAATCTCGGAATTTTGAAATTACCCATGAAAATCGACTACAACCTTTTTCTCCCAAGCCTAACATTTATGAAATTTATTACCAACTTCCCTACCTAAAAATTTCCCACTGTACTTTTAGCAATATAAAAGGGATTTAAAGCACTACAGTAATATTGCTTCAAATCAATATTACTGTAGTGCTTCCTAGCAGCATACATCTAAATATAGAACCGCTATGCAAGAATCGGTAAACTCATCCACCTTATTCATGTGAGTGGCAACATTTATTTAATTTTTAGTTAGTAAGGTAAAGATTATCCAATCTCTAATAGCCTTATTAAAATAGATGTAAATTTTCTTCTATAAACTTAATAAAAATATAAACTAAATTAGTTTTAATTTATTGTACTTAAAATATGTAAGTATACTAGATGTAATGCATGCTAAAAGTTCCTCTTGAACGGGACAATTGCAAGGTTGTCCGCTAAACATTTATAAAAATGGTCCCTACCTGAAAGAAGTCTGAGAAACTCTTCATTAATATTTTGCAGCTACGATAAGCTAGTAGTGTATTAACTTTACAGACATTACAGAGCTCACTCGATCATAAATTTCATTTTTACGTTACCTAGGAGTTGAATGAATGTGTACAAGCGTTTTAATGAAAGACTATAAGCTTTTAAATGCAGCAAGCATTTCTGTTCACTAAAGCTATACATCTTCTCCTTACTTATTTATTTCAAACTAGTGTAAATATTTCGCGTAAAAATAAAGTATCGTTCGTAGTTCAAAAATCAAAGCTTATGCCACAGAGATGAGGCCAAAGATGCCCTTCAGGTTAATTTACCAACATGTGTCTCATATTTCTCAAACTTTATTGATAAATATGCAATGGGTGGTGAAATGTAAGAATATGGGATAACTGCACTTGGAGGCATATAAATATTCCATTTCTAACTAATTTGCATTCTAGAAATCACAAAAAACTCTCAGAACATAACTTGAATAAAAGGAAAGATATAGGTAATGTAAGTCTAGAGTGGCGAGAATGCGGCTTTAAGGCCACACGCCCTGTTTATACATTTCTTTGAAACCAGAAATGGAAACTTTACTTCATGATGCAATAAAAACACGAATGATATGTTACCTCATAAATTACGCATGTTTTAAAGATGCAGTAAATCAGTCAAAACGGCATAAAAGATAACAATTTTTGTTTTATTTCCGCCCATGTGCACATGGATTTATTACTGGACAACGATATCTGACAAATGCCCAACTCTACGTTTTTGGCACGTAGTCATTTTGTCAGTGGTGCTCAGGACAATCCTTTACAAATCTTTTTGTTAAATTTTTGTGAATGGTTCTCTTTATTTTGGGAACTGTTTGTGGTTTGCTCATATAAACATTCGACTTGACGTAACACCATAAAAAGACGTTGCAAGGTCTGAAGTCACAAGACTTCGAGGACCATTTCTGGTCACCGTTCAAGAAATCAGATCACACACTCTGGAAACTTCTATTGAAAAGAATGCCTTGTTGAGTAGCAGATTGTGTGGCAAGTAGCCCCTACTGAAGCCACTATTCGCGGTATTTGTTTTGTCCAGAACGGGCACGAAGATTGCTATAAATTTACGAACCGAACACCCTGATTTGTAATCAGTTTTCACGATTACTCCGCTTTATTCTCCAGTGAACCGCTCCAAGGTACCTAAACTTGAAACCAACAAATACTCAATAAATCAGAGTGGTAGTAGGTAAGGAAACTGATAAGAATAATGCTGCCAATCTAAAGAGAATAAAGCATGCCTGTGCTTTTTATCTAAAGCGAATTTTTAAATTTAATCTAAATTTTTTATCTATCTAGCTTTTAATCTAAAGAGAATAAAGCATGCCTGTGCTTTTTATGAGACACCCTATAGTTATGGCAAATTTTATCTCACTTCAATTTTATCATCTTCCGTATTATATTATATAATTTTAAGGTTACCAAATGTTACTTTTTCTTTGCATTTAATTGCTCATAAACGAAATCAGAGCACTTTGTTCAAAATAAATTGTCCTTTCTCTGAAACACTTTTGGTTAGATGATTAAACCCTTAAAGATAGCATAATTTGTCGCGAAAACCTTCTTAAACCTAGACAATTTTTATTGAAGAATAAAACAAAGTGTAAGCTTCGAAATGAAATGTGTACTTAAAATAACATACAAGCGTATACCACTGTCTAGTGTTAATAATAAGATCTAAACTACCAGGAAGGTTTTACTTGATCGTGGTAATATTTGATTAAGTGTTACTTGATTTTTTCCATTCTATGGTGTACCATTTCTTACAGTTATTTGAACGGGAGTAATAAACTATCATACAATATCGAGGACACCATAAATTGAAAATAATGCCGTCAAGCTGAGAGGAGAGAGCAGTAAAGTATGTATTATTTGTAACTGAGAAACTTGCAGCTTCTCATTTGCAACTCACTAAAGCCTTTATTGGATCAGAGAGGCAAAAAAAGAAAAAAAAAACTGAATCTCCTTTTTCTTTGAAACAAAGAAGCAGAATGGCAAATGTTTAACTGATGAATTATCCGTGAATTCTAAGGAATGTCAAACAAACACAAGACAGCAAAACTGAATTTTAGAGAAGATGGCGATAAAAAATAGAAGATTCAACTAATATCAATATTACAGAAACAAAACAGTTTTTACCTACAATTTCTATGGCGCATGTTTGCTTTTACTTTACTTAACCTATATCACAAAATCAATCCAAAGGTAAATTTGCCGAGCGAATCAACTAACATTATTCAGATTCAAGATTAATACTCCTATTCAGTTTCTTAGTTAAAACTATTTATTAAATTCAGCTATTCAGCTGAAATTTGAGTGGAAGTGTTTTTCAAAATAACTCCTTTCAGAATGAAAAAATATATCTTAATTGTTGTTCTAATTAGATGTCGTAAAGCATTTCTGGTTTCTTTTAAATTTCATAATATGTAAACTCTAGGAATTAAAAGTTAAATAATCGAAAATATTATTTGGTAATCATTTAATGATACTCTGACAGATATTTAAGAAGAAGCAATGTAAATAAATTCAAAGGTGAAACACAGCGTGAGAGCTACTTATGGATGTTTTCGAGTAGAGGTACCTAAAATACTGCTTAGCATGATTACTTTCTTAATAAATTTATATCTCTCTCTTTAGAAGAAATGGAAACGAAAATGAAAAATATTTATCAAATTTTAACTGTAACTGAATTCGGTGGGTTAAGTAGGTAGATAATCCTTAACGGATTGGATTATTCACATTATAGCTAAGAATACGTGGTCTGTCTGCCTAATCGGAACGTTGCAGTTTGCCCTAATGGAGGACATTAAAAGGAGTTGTCCTGCATAGACGTTACATACGAGCAACGCAATAAAACTTCCATACAGCCAGCTGGTGCACAGGGATTTAAACTCTAGTCGAACTGCCAGTGTTCAGCGGTTTTACTGCTAAGGCTCGTTTCTGAACAAAATTCATAATTTAAAAGCATTCAAAGTTTGTCTGCTTTGAAAGAAATATTAGGGAGCTTTCCAAGGAAAACTGGCTGACATTGGCTTTACGTATGAGAAAATTCCTTAAATTGCCTTTATTAACCAGTTAGCACTCTACCACGCACCAGGATTTATTAAATTCGTATGAAGCTTTGCTCAGACGTTTAGTTTTCCCATTGAAATTTTAATTTGAGCTGAATCCTATGAAAGATGAATTCTGGTATTTTAATCCATTATTTAACTATTAATCATTAATTTAATTAATTAATTTTTTATTTAAGTCATTGCATTTTGTTTAATTTATTATTAATTATACATTCTTTTATTGGATTACTTTCGTTCATCTTTACTGTAGGGCCCCTGCATTTCTAATTTTAGGAATTAAGCCCTGCCGTTCACACAAGACTTCTCATGTACGAACCAGCTTCGAAGAAGGAATATAATAGGCATATCAAAAAGAAAAAGAAAAAGCAGTAACGCAACGCATTTTATTAACATAAGTGAGAAAGCTGCATCAGTAGATGAGAAATTTACAACCCAATCTTTACACTTAACATATATCTTATCAAAATAAAGTAACACAAGTATTCATCACATAGAAGGAAAACTAAGAGAGACTCTTTCCCACCGAAAGAAGGATTCAAATCATTCGAATATTTTATAATTCTTTATGTGTTATGTCAGTTATGTCAACAAAAGAAAACGAAAGTTAAAAGAATATTAAATACGATATATTGGATTAAATACAACTACTGGAAAACCTCGACTGTTTTATACAAATTTTGAAGTGTCTGTTTTCATTTAATTAAAAATATTTTACTGCATAAAATTAATCCGAGGAGTTTACTTATTCAGAAGATCCGGTTAAAAGTCTCGCATTTTACAGATTATTTAAATTTTTATTGCAATTGCTATTTCAGTGGAACCGACTTTCAAATTAATATGCTCAAAGTAAATTCGATGCATTATTATTTAATATTATCAATTCTGAATATATGTTTACGGATAATATTTTTACGTTTGAAACTCATTAGCATTACGCCATTCATTCTCAGATATTAAAATTGTATGAAGCGGAAAAGTACGGATAGCCTGCATCAGGCTTCTTTGTTATAAGAAATTATCATTTTGCATTAAATAAGATTATTTTCAAGCTTTCAGATTTATGCGTTTTTCTTCATTAAACTTCTCCCATGTGACACTGCAGCACTTTGGTTAGCACAATTCGACATGTTAATAGAAAATGTTTTCCACTCCTGGCCTAGATATAAAATACCTCATATGGATCCAATAAAATTAACCAAAAGCGGCTTAAAAAACATATATATATTTTATCATTCAGATAAGTTAAAAATAGTGATTAAATTTCTAATCAAATACAAGTTATTATTACTATCTAGTATTCCTAATAAGATCTGATAATGAATTTCTTACCAGTCATGATAACATAAGGTGGGTTTTACACTGCTCAATGTATTTTTTTATTAAAAGTACTAATGAGAACAAGAAATAAAATATTTGATTAAAATAATGGACTCGAGAAACAGAAACCGATTTCTCATCAGATGATATTGATGAAAGTGAGCAGTGAGAGGTCTATATGTATAGAAAGGAAATCGACAGCCCAGTTTTTAAGTTTAGCTTTAAGTCTTTGAGTTTCTGTTTCTTTTACCTTGAAGTATGGAGTAGAAAAGACTTAAGTTTAAAAAAAATTCTTTATCAGCAAATTGCAACAAGACATTGCCACAGCGGTTAATTTTAGAGAAGGGAAGAGGAAGATGAGGAATTAGTAGTTAAAACAACACGCCTGCTGGTTACGAATTATGAAGCGCATATTTGCAGTTTTAATATAAAAATCGTATTTGAAAAATTCTGTTCAAAAATAAAGTTACCCACAAAGGCTCATTTGCCAGTTTAATAATTGCTTTATTTCACTTACTCTTTGAAAGGAACTAATTTTCAAAATAATTTACTTGAGAGAAAAAAACATACTATTATTTCATATTTGTTGTTAATAGAAAATTGGGGTATTTCTGAATTTTTTCAAATATTTTACCTCGAACATTCCAAAAATTGATATTAAAATTTCAGAACAACCACACAGTAGTCACTGAATGACATTCTGTAGATTTTATGTATCAATAGGTACTGCGAAAATAACCCAGTTCTTAAATGAAAGAATACATAGAGTTAATTATTGACATTCCCTAATGCAAAGAGCTCAAGAACACTGTACAGAACATTTACCTTCATATTCTTTGACTTAAAGGAATGGGAGACGCTCAAATCCGTCCCTCGGAATGTTCTTCATCAAAACCGAGACGGTACTTCCTCTTTCTCACGGATATAATTAGATCGCTTCTTTACGGTGCCCCTGAACAAATTCTATGGTGATGAGATGGTTAAATGACCGATGGGTACTGGCCTTTCCTTAGGAAGCTTTAAGCAGTAACTGGTCGGACATGCGGATCAATGCCAACAACAGCTTCATGAAAGAGGAGTTTTCAACCGCTATTTTCGTGATGAGAGGTAACTCTGCAGAGAGATCTCTAAGAGATATCTCCTTTTATCATTTTACTCTTATACTGTGTAATCCTCAAACTTACACAAATATTACCATTTTTTGCGTTAGATCTCCAATCTGCGGCATTCTAGCGCATTGAATAATATAAACTAACCTTTCGTAGTAAAGTCGTTTCTCTTTCTCACCAGATGTTTAAACCCTTAGTGGTTCTTTATCGAAGTTTCTGTGAAAAACGTCATACAATTGCGCAAGCTCTTAATCAAAAATTCTGCTAGTGACGACCTTTTAAATAAAGCAAGGAATTAAAATTACATACAAGCTTGTTTTGCTCTTTAGTGTTTCGAAAAAAGATCCCCCCCCCAAAAAACAGGAATACTATACACATCCCCACGATACAGAAACCGGATTTTACAGTACTTTATCATGGTGAGTATTTAAAGTCCCCTAAAATCAAATGTTACTACAATACCAGGCGTACGGAAAATGAAAGCGGCCCATCGGCCGGTCGTATTGACTGGAGCTTGCAGCTGTACAAAAGAAATTTTCGACCCTTCGTCGACATAAATCTTTATCCGATTAAAAGAGGTAAACAAACAAATTTCTTTTTTCTTTGAAACAGGAATTCAAATAAATCAAAATTTTAAACATGCCTTTACCACTAAAGCATGAACAAAGCTATACCAACACAAAGATACCGAAGTTAATTTTAATGCGGAGGATGATAATACCGGAATATTCGAATAAAAATGATCGTTAAATGAATACTTCTTTTTCTATGACTTCTAAAGTTTCTGTTTGTAGTCTATTACATTTTATTTGAAGCAATCTATCAGAAAGTAAATTTGGCCAGAAATCCAATTAAAAACTTTTATCTTACATGTTAATAACTGATTTAATAAATGATTCAGCTACCGCTTGAGTAGAACTGATATTAAAATTTTTTTTTCAGGCTAGGGTAGGTTAAATGATTAAGGAAAAGCAACTCAAGGGTTATCTGCCTATGGGAAGATATGTCTTTGTAAAGAGCATTTTAAGGGGAAATTGGCTCGCATCCACGTTACACACGAGGAAAGCCAAACATGCAGCCAGCCCTTTCGTCAGGATTGGAAACCAGGTCGAACAACCATTGTTTTGCGACTTGCCGGTAGGCCGCTAGTAGGCTCGATTTTCTGAGATAACAAATCATGCATTGAATATTGCTTAGTATTTACCCCAAACAGACGAGTTCGACCATTTTTTATTTCATTAAATTTTACTGATTAGAAAACTACAAAAAAACAAAGGTAATGAATTTAAACTAACGGCTTAGTTTAACAGTTTATGTAATATTCCTTGGATTAAATTTATGAATAGGTACTCGCATAAACTAATATGTGAGTTCTACTTGTAAATACTGTTGGAAGACTACAGATTCTTTACTTGTCATGACAGTGGCATGTTTCCTTTGATTAGATGGACATAAATAAGAAAATACAAAAAATTATAAAATTATAATTGTGATTAAGTTCTACAAGAAAACTATTCAGGAGAATATGTAATTCATAGCTTTAAATCATTTGAGAAGTACTTCATCAAGATGAATACCTTCGTGAGAAAGGCTTGTAATATAGAAATCTGAAGTTTCCTCAGGAGGACTGGCAAATATTCATTTTACATACAGAAATATATTTCGTAATTTTTCCAATAGGATTATGAGGCAGTTTGCTCTAAGTTGTCCTACGTGAAAGGTATTTCTCCTTGGGCAAGATATCTTGGTATTTTGTTTAATTAGTTCAAATCATTTATATCTAGGAGGGTTGACAGAAAAACCTTTTTTCTATTTTTTGATCACTCTACACCGGAAAAGTTGCCAGTCGTCTAGCTAAGCAAAATGAAAGGAAAAAAAAAATTCAAATAAAATTATACCTTTCGTTTGCACATCGCACTCGAAAACTGATGAAATTTTGATGCTTTTTGTTATTTTTTTATAGCTACTAAACACACAGCTATCGAGACGCTATAGATCCTAAATAAGAACTTTGGTGCATGAGGAACGCAAAAAATATTTAAAAACCTATAACTTAAAATTATTTAATAGTTTACGCATAAAACTCAAGAACACAGGTGGGGTTTTCTTTTTTCTTTCTTTTTTTTTTTCTTTTCTTTTTTTTTTTTTTTTTGTAAAAATAGTAGTAGTTTGCAATTATTTTACAATTTTTTAAGCGGTGACTATAATTTTCAAATATTATAGCCATGTTCTGTAATTGAAAATATTGTGTATGTTCTAAACATTATATAAGTATGATAACTGATTCCCACTGTTCTACCATAATTGACAAAACAAAATAACAAGAGGAAAAACTTACAATACAAGAAATGATTTACATGCAGAATCAATGCATTAAGACGTGGTCTTAGCTTTTATAGAAGAAAAGACTACACAATAGTAATTAAATAAATTAATTCAAAACGTTTTCTAAGAACTGAAAAAGAGGACCATTAACCTCTCATATCATTCTCTCCTAACCAGGATCAGAATACATCGGCCATGTTTCTCAATCTGTAAGACTTGCTAAAGTTTATTGTGTCCACTATAATTTACCATTTGACTGCATGTCAGACTTCCTTTGAAGAATTTGATTTGATATAGGGGATATAATTGTACTTAACATTGGTTTGAAGGTGGTATCCACCAGAACAAATTGCATGTTGGGAGACCACTGTAATGGATTATATGTCTCCTGCAGTTTGTTCACCTATTTCATCACCTGAGTGGTGTTACCACAGGGGCAAAACCTTCAGTTGAACCAATCGCAAAAAGGCTCGCTGGCTGTGAAATGCTTCCACTGGTTCGCTCTGAACGTGTTAAAGTCTCCATTTCTCAAGTTAACAGAAAAGCATTGAGCAGGAATCAGTTATACTTGCAAGATATTTCTGCTAGTTATAAAATAAATTACAGTTTAAGAAAGTTTAGCTGCTCATGATACTGACAGGATTTCTCATTCAAGATGACAGAAAATCAAGTTCGCAGACTTTACATGAGCTCAGAAAAATAATACTGATTAAATTCGGCATTTAATACATTTTAGTTTGAATTTTTACATTTCTCTGATTTACAATCAAACAAGAAAAAATTTCCCAGACGGTTCGAAGATAATTTTTAAAGCCATCAGCAACATGATATCTAACTCAAATTTTACTGCAATTTCATACCAAAAATTTGGTCCTCGCAATGACTATAAATGGGAAAAGACATATTACAAAACTAGGGCTGCGCGGACTACTGAAAACTCAATCACTTTCCAAGGAAAGGACTATTCGAAATTTATCACGCCAAAACTCAATTTCGAAGCAACTGACTACTTCAATATAGTTTGATGGGATACCTGCAATATCTCTCCTCCTCCACTATTAAGGAACATTACGGAAGATGACACTAGAAATATCTTAAACACTAGCACATTATTGCAAGCAGTTTTCCAAACCTTCCCTTGTCATATCCAGATTGTAGAACGATGTGTCAAACTTGTTGATCGAAGCATCTTTCTTTCTTTCCACCGACAGCGAGGCAGCCAATCTACTGGGGCAGTTAGCATGTCGGCCAGGTAGCCTCACTGACGGAATTAACTTGGTACACATAACACACTGCTCAAGACGGTGCATATTGTGCTCAAGAATGGGAAAATGCAAACAAATGCTGGGTGAGTCAGTGGTGCAGTGATGGAAGAAGGTTGAATTGCGGGTGAGGAGGACAATTTCAGTTTCATGTTTACAGAGCTATAGATAGATGGTTACAATTTAAGTTCTGTCAATAAGCATCCACAACGTGAAAATAGATAAGTACTGTGGATAGTTAAAATAAAGGTATAACTGAGTTATAATCAACTGAATAGTGCATTAATTATGAATATGAACAATTAACAGAGTGACTGATAAAAAGTAAAAATAATATATTAAATAAGGTAAAATACATAATTCAAGGTTCACAATTCAAGGAAATAAGTACAAACAGAAAAGAACAGAAAAAGCTAACTTAAAATAAATTAACTACAAGAACATACGGGGGCTGTGCTGGTGACGAGGATGGCAACTGAAAATTACTTCAGCCTGTCTGAGATATTACGTGCGATAATAACGCAGTCGAATATAAGTTTTCAAAGCAAAGTACTTCAAATATCAGACACTGGATCGTTGTCTTACACCCTCATTGGCAAATGTTAGTGTTTAGTGAAGACTCAATTCGTAAATTAAAGCTACTTTGCAGAGCCAATACGTGTTGGTATTTAATTGCTACCTCTGAAGCTCGTAATGTCCCGTAAATGTGAAAGTCCTTTGATTATCATACGCGTAGCCATATGTTTAATTATATTAAATAACCAAACAATTTAATTTCACTATTTTGGTTTTATTCTTGTAATTTAGTTAAGGTTTACAATAAAACCAATACGTTTTATAATAAACCAATAATTACCAATAAGTTAAATAATCTTACTGATTTTATTGTAAAAACAATAAGTTTTACAGTAAAATCAGTAAGATTTCTTTCGGTTCTTCTCTTTATTCAACTGTTTCCTCAGAGGGCGTGATAGAAGACTCTGGTTTAAAATGTATAGGTTTATGTTTTACACGACACGTAAAACAGAAGCATCAAAAGAACATACACAAAAGGATGAAATGTATTTTTTTACGTAAATAGCTTTAAATGATAATAACAGTAATCTTTTACATTTTTTAACGAAATACTTCATATAACTCACACCAGTGATCTTACAACATTGAAAATAAGAAGAGAAGGATTCTCCATTAGAGGTTTGCCCTGGGTCTTGAGTTTCCAAAATCAGGTCCTGGCTGGTTATTCATTTAGTAATCTTAGAAAAGAGTTCTAAGGGTAACTAACTGCTTACGAAGAAGGATATTTTCATGATGAATTTCCTCAGGGAAATTGTAGCTTCTATTATGGCAGAAATTATAGAAACAATCTGCAGTGCTGAGAGAACCTTTACATCTGTTAGCAAAGACTAACATTCTGTGGCTTTAATTATTTGGTTACTGCTGTTCTCCAAGTTAGCAAAATATTTAAGTAATTTGATTCTTGATGTCTGAGCATGTACTTCATTGTAAATCAAAGAGCATTAATTATGATTTACAATAAATTATGAAAGTGAAAAGTAAGAAATAATTCTAAATTATTGAAGACAACATTTCTTGTAATAATACAATTCGGAAGCATATAATGGAAATTTTTTAATCTAGCAAATAATCTTTCAGAGAAGATATAAACAGGTTTCCGTAATAATTAACGAAGCAGAAAAAATATCAGATTAGTGCAGTTTTATACTTTTGTGGATTTATCATCGTGCTAAATTCTGCAACCCTACCAGTGACCGAGTGTCTAAAACTGCTGAACATTTGGAATTCAACCTGGGTTGGATCAGGCTTTCTGCGTGGCTGGGTTTCGTGGGTTTTCTCCATATGTAACGTGACCACGAGTCATTTTACCTTAGACAGTCCTTCACGATGGTATCCCTTTCCTTAGGCAGATAGCCTTCGTGTGCTTTATTTCAGTAACTTATCCTAACATACTAAATTTTACTCTGTTGTAGTGGGAAAAATAAGTCGTTTTATAAAATGCTTTCAGGGGTTTCTTTAATTTCTTCAGGTCTTTCTGTGTAAAGGCATGCTAGTCCATTTGTGAGTAAAATGTTGAAGAGTTCTAAAGTCAGAAATTATAGTATATTTTTTATATCTCAGACGTCTTCGGCTAACTTATTTCAATAGGCATTTTCGAAGCTGTTCTAAACCAAATTATAGGACTTGTCAGATGTAAGCGGAAAAAAAGATAACCAAATTATTGGGAGAATGTTATTTAAATGTCACAAAATTTAAAAAGGTATTCTGAAAATTTTTGTATGGTTTATGCATTGCAAAGTACTTTATAAGGTACTTCCCACAAGCCTTCGTCGTATAACTGGAAGCACATCCGAAACATAATCGGGAAGTTCGGGGGTCGAATCCAGGGAAAGGCGCTGCGGATTTCTTCAGTTTCTTCATTCCATAGAACTCTAAAAGGTATCTACAACATTTATTAAAGATTTTTAAAATGTGAATTTACTAAATATTAATTCTATTTTGCATTTTGATCCGCCAAATGTTTTTAAGTATCAAACCTAGGTTTTTTCCCCCAAGAATTCCAATTAATTTCAAGATTTTGTTTTAAAATAAGTGTATTACGAAAGAATAACTATACGTAAAAATTAAGTCGAAAAGTTACAAAAATGCACAGTTAAAACGGTTAAAGAAACATTAATTTATTACCCATAAACTCCCTAAAGTCTTAATGTAGGAAAAAATTAAAAAATTACTTATAAGGATAGTGTGAAAATATTATGAGGAGAAAAGGTGAACTATCACTTAAAATCGACAATATATAAAACAAATGAAATTCTGCAGCTATAGCGCAGGACGGGGATAAAATTTTTCTGTTAATTTTTAGTCTCTTATTATGTTTTTTATGTGTATATATATATATATGTGTGTGTGTGTGTGTGTGTATGTATGTATCATGTATCTAACTAAATTAAATTAAAACTGCAAGGATAACCAGGTTAGCGCTGGATTCTAGTATTGAAAGTATAAGTAAACTGTTTTTTGATATATTGAATATATATGTTTTTTTATATATATTGTTTTTTGAAGATTTTCGACTGAAGACGTGATATAGATACTGTACACCGAAACAATATTTGAGAAATATCCTTTTTTCGATAAATGTATAATGAGCATAGCTTCTGAATTCTTGAAAGTTATAAATTCTGGTGAGATTAACAGAAATTTTTCTGAAGTGCACTTAATAGTGGACTAAGCGCTGTCTCTTGTTTGTCAGGCAACATCTCGCGTTTTTTTGGTGCTTGGGAAAGTGACCACCTGCTAAGATTGCGTGAGCTGATGTATTTCTTTACTTAGAAAACATTCCTCACTCACGTAAATGATTTTGAGCCTGTAAATGGGCTTGTATGAAAAAAAGAATAGAGACCTGGACAAAAACTACCAAGCAGAAAGATGATACAAAAATCCATAAACTTTTAGGGCTTCGTTTTTTTTAGAACACAGTTTTTCAAACATTGTTACCAAAAGGTGCATGATAAAGGCTGTAATATATAGTTCTTAATACTGAAATGAAAAACATTCTATCCTAGTTGAGTTCATTGTCCAAGTACTTCATCCAAACACTTCATTTGTAAAAATCGAAATACAATACTATCTGTATCTAATATTGAAAGGAAGGTAATAAATTCTTATATGAATTTCACGAGATACTTCTGAAATAAATGTGATTTTTTAAACAAGTTATCATGAAATACTTTATTCAAAGACGTGATTATAACTAAATATTTCAATTAAATTATAAAGTTATTTCTCCTTTTAATGATTGTAGTTATTAATAGCTACCACGTTATCACTACCACTGGCATGCTGTTTGGAATTCTCTACATTTGTAAGTAGATGCAGGAACATTATTAACGTGAATGCAAGCAAATCCGAAGTATGTTCTGGCACCCCTCAGCCCACACGCCTGTTCTATTCAAATACTGCTGAATCTCTACATTGCTTATAAGGCTCATCGATCATTTAGGTCTGATCAGGCGCGGTGCAGGTATTGAGATATTTTTTCCCTTTAGAAAATGGATGTACAAGCAATTTCCTATGTAGAAGAAATTAGTATTTGCTTATCAAAATAATACATTATGTAGGATTTGCTGATGTCTCCTGGTCTAGCTTCTCATTCCATTGGTAATCAATTCCTATAATCATGTTTATTTTTTTTTCTTTATTGCTTATGTTCGGCCTTTGCATTCTTGGAAGAAAGTCATTCCATGGTATGGCAACTCAGATTCGCTTTCATCCATATCAAATCGATCAGCGTCAAGCTTGACGTTCTTTGCTTTTAAGGATATGTAGTATTGCAATCACTCTAAAAGAATAGATTGGCTATTCTCGGAGCAGGCTGATTTATTAGGGGTTTGAATTGTAGTGACTGTTTTCTTAAATTTTAGGAAATTTTCTCTTATTTTGGGTCGATGAAAATTTTCAACTAATATAAAATAAGAATTGTACATTTCGGATTATTTTCTTTCAATTTTATATTTCATGACTGAACACTATTTCGCTCACTATAGTTCGCTGTGAAAATACGCTAGAAATTAATCCTGTTACAAAATTAAACGGTCTTAAAATAGTTGAGCTGACAAAGCCACGGAAGGTAGGAATTACATCGTGGGGTTTCAACTTAAATTGAGATGACTGGCTGTGGGAATTCTTCTAGATTTTCCAATGCGTAGCATGAATAGAGGCCTGCTTTTTTAGGAAATTCTAATGGACTTTGATGGAATTTAATAATCCAAGAAGTTGCAATATTTAATTGTAATTTGAAATTATGTGCTTGCACTGGTTATACCAAACCGCCGCAAATTGATCATGATTAGTTTTATGTTAGTGATCTGCTAGTTCTCTGAAACTTGAATGAAATTATCTAAAAATGTGTTTGAAGCCCAAAGAAGATGAGTTAAATAATAAATTTACACGATTTATTCACGGCGGGCTTGAGAAATTTGTCTTCTTTTTGAAATAAAATTAGTGTTTTAGTTATTATTATTATTTACATTCGGCTTATTCAAGTAAATTAAAACTTGAGCGTTTAAATTTAACATCACATTAACGTATTTTCATGCGAAATGCAATTTTTCTCACACGATATTTCCTTCTGGCTGATATGAAAGCTCTTAAAATGTTGTAGAACTGCACAAAAACCGTTAAGTCTTTATCAGCTGGTATTATAACTTACATTCACACAATAGTGTTAGTTATGATTATACTAAACTAACACCAAACATTGGATACAAGTTTATTAAGGAAAGTAAAACACATCTAAAGTAAATGAAAGTACAAAATAAAACATGCGAATTTTATGTAGTACCATACTATCGTGCTACACAAGTAAAAGCAAAAATACGCTGGTAATATAGTAAAACCATGTGTAATCAATTCTAGGTAAGAACGTTTCCTTACACGTATTTGTATGTGTTACTCGATTTCTTCTAGCATACATTAATGTTTCAGTCCATTATTAATAGCAAGAATTAGTTTAGTTTATATACACTAGTTATATTCTAATAAACAAAGTAAGTACTTTAAAAGAGAACTTGCAAAAGAGAATTTCAAAACTTTTTGAAAGAAAAAAAGATAAAGTAATTGGATATTTTCCCTATGTATATTAATACAAACTTTCTCTATATATACATATTTCGCAACAGTTAAACTATTTATCAGAAATAGAATCATAGGAAAATTATTTAACTTTGAACTTTATAAGGTATTTCTCCCGCCTTCTTATTGTTCCTTCGTGCTGTAGTGGTCTGCACGCTGGCTGCGTATTCCAGAGGTCCGTGGTTCGATTCCCGGCCAAGGCGTTGAAAATTTTTTCATCTCTGGCTGCAAAAAAACCTAATATCTCTACACTGGCTCCCGAACTAAAAGAGTGGTGGATGATGATTCTCCACACCCAGGATTTGGTGACTGGGTACTCTAAAACCCCAGTCGCCCTTTAAAAGGGGGAGTATAGAAGGTATTTCTCCCGCCTTCTTTGCATGCCTTCGTGATGTGGTGGTCTGCTCGCTGGGCGCGCATTCCAGAAGTCCGCGTTTCGATTCCTGGCGAAGGCGGTTGCTCATTTTTTATCTCTCCGGCCTCGAAATAACCTAATGTTTACAACTTATATGCTGAAAATTTTCAAGATCTCCGGTTATTTCTTTTAAAGCTCGATGTTGTGGAAGCGGGAAGAAATTTATGAAGCCACACCTTTTTCAAATTTAATTCCCGCAACTGAAATACATGAATAAGTTATTTTATGTTAATTAGCCAATTTTTATAATTTGGATATGTACTATTTCTTCCCTTTTTCATCAGCCCTCAACAGGAAGCAAATGAGATTAAAGACTAAGGAAACAAATGAGACTAAAGAGATTTAAGGTGAGGGCTTTGAATATTTTAGATATAGACCTTCTAGTAGCCACGTTCGTTGCTGCTTTTTCTATTCCCCAGCTCTGCTAGTTAATATTCCAGCATTAGCTGTAAGCCAGCTGAAGTTAAATCGCGCCATAAAAGTTTGAATCTGCTCGGTTAGGCAAAATTTGTGTAATGTCCAGCGACAATATATTTTTTAATTATAAATTCAACTTTATGTTATTTTAATAACCGCAAGTGGCGGAGTTTTGATTCTACACAGGAGTTGCGACTTCTGTTAAGCTTAAAAAAAAAAGGTTTATTTAAAACTTCATAAGGCTTTGCAGAAAACTTTCAGAAAAAGCAATAACTCGCTTGGAAGTCTAATAGGGCGCAAAGGATATTTTAGTTAGTATCACACAGTTAGGACCCTATAACTGGCGAAACTGCATTAATATTTCTGAGATTAATTTTGTGGCGACTCTTTATCCCTGAAAGTTTTAATTAGTGAATTTCAGGCGACTATTTTTACAAGTAAATTTTTAATTAAAAATAAAAATTAATAAGATAAAAACTTCATTAGACTGCCCTGAGAAGGAATAGTTTCCAAGAATGAAAACTGTACATATTTTTTACTTTCAAAAGTCTCAAATACAATTTTTCTTAGTTTAATAGTCAATTATTGTGAATACAAAAGTGTCACTATCACCCAGCTCTTCCAGTTAACATTCCGACATTAGCCATGAGCGAGTTGAAGTTAAATAGCGCTATAAAAGTTTGAGTCAGCTTTAGTTAGGCCATACTTGTGTAATGTCCGACTACAATCTGTTTTTAAATAGCAAATGCAACTTTGTTACATTAATAACAGTAAATGACCAAGTTTTTCTACGACGCGCACGATGTTATGTTAAATTTAAACTTAACACATGGTTTATTTAAAACCTTCAAAGGACTTTTACGTACATTATTAGATGGAGCTATAACGCGCTTGGCAGTCTAATAGAGTATGAAGGACATTTTAATCAGCATCACAATCTATTCATCAATTTCAATCACACATTTAAATCCTTACACATCAATCTAAATATTGTGAAATAAAACTACTTTTAGTACGTAAAATACTTAAACTGCATCTTTAATTAAATTAATAGTTACGTATATTAATAATTAATAGTTACATATATTAATAATTAATATATATATATATGCTTGAAAGTTCTTCTGAATTAATTATAATTTTTTTAAGTTAGCTCATGAAATACTCAATTAAGGCAATCGTATTAAAACGACTAGTCTTTAAGTCTGTATCTTATTTATATAGTTTACTGGTTAGCCATTCACTGCTTCAGTTATAGTTTTTTCGCTGCTTTATTTAAACAATCGTACAAAAGCTTAGTTTAAGCAGGAATATTTTTTTCAGCTTCTAGAAATGCTCGCGAATCAGTTAAGTCCGCAACATAACGGTGCAGAAAACTTGAAGTCAGGTGTGATTTTATTATTTACATCTGTGGCATTATGAGATTTATTTTACATCGCGTAAATCTGCATATTCTTGAATGTGTTGTATTCAGAATAAAAAATGGAAAACCAGAGTAACTCAAAATGAATGAAAATTGCGAATGAATTTAAAATGAGGCTTTGATAAGTGTTCATATTCATAGTTGGACTTATCATCCTTCGTAATCGAATAGAAAATGCAGTAAAACTTCACTTAACCTAATTTCGCCTAACTCATACGATCGAAAACATAAAGGCGCGGTTTAGAAACCATTCGTTTCTAGTTTTTCATATGAATATTTTTCGTTGTTTCATTCTTTATAAAAAAACACAATGCTGATCAAAATGAAGCTAAACAAGACCAACCGAATGTTTAAGGAAATAAATCTGCGCTTCTCTTTTACATTACTCCTGTTTTTAAATATGCATCAATCACAGAGCTTATACTCTGACTGAAAAGCTCACAGGCAGTGTCAAAATGAGGCGCGTCTTTCATGGTCTTCAATTCGATTGCTTAAGAGCTGGTATCCTCAGATCGTGTGAATAATTTAATGACTTCAACTAAGACAAAGTTGATAATTCTGATTCGACATGAAGGAGATTTTGAAAAGAAATTTCGTTCTTTCATGTCAGACAATAACTGCTTTATTGTAACGTATACTGGAAAGTATGACGCACACTACAAAGGTTTGAGGAAAGTGGAACATGTGAAACGAACATAAGCTTTAAATAACTGGACAACTTTCAATATGCGTAAGTAATTCGAATACGTTTCGAAATAGAACAAAATTTAAAATATTGGGCCAACTTATCGCCTTTGACTATGGGCACATCAACCGTAAAACGTTGTCTGCATAAAACAGGTGAGTTCATTCTTTCTCTGAAAAGCAAGCAGTTTAGTATTCTAAAAAAAAACACACGATGAGTAATATTGTAGGTGAACTTTGTAGCGCTTTGAGAGATAATGGTGGCTTTCCACGAGACAAGACGCGTTGTCAAAGATTACATTACTCATGCAAGAACAAATCAACCGAAGGAAAATGTGGCGCAAATCAGATTGAAACTAAATATCGACCAACACCTCTGCTACTGCTGACTGAGCGTAATCGAAAATGAGCCTTGTTTGGCTCTACAAACATATCTTTCGAATGGATCCGAAATGAGTGGTCAAAATGAATAGCAGCTGTTGCATTATGCTACTGACATGTGGTTTCAAAAACAGAAAATCCCACCAAAGCCAGTGTTGCCATTTTGTTCGTTCAAAGAACATAGTGGGCTTTTGATGATGCTCAGAGTTTTCTCGTGGACTGTATCATATTTGACACAATATTTTAATTCGCTTTGATTTGATTTGATTGAATACGCAGACTTCGGCAGTTGAGAAATGTAATGAACAAATTTTATTTCTAAGATATAAATGATTCTTTATAGACGGCATTTTAAAATAAATTTCATTCTACTATAGAGAGGCGGCAAATATTAATTATATTTGATAACTGAAGTGTTTATGGAATTGAAAACTGAACATAAGTAATTAAGAAAATAGCTTTAAATTGGAACATGTCTTAACATGAAATATGATAACAGAGTAACAGAAGGTTTCGTCATTTGTTTAGCTGTAAAAACATTGCAAGAAGATTATAAATTTGCACTTTTATATAGATATTTGTAACATGCTAAACATGCATTAAGAAAACGTTGAGTAAATAACTGAATATTAGATTCTTCCTTTTTTTCCCTCTAAATTCAAAGTTTAAAAATTCTTAATTTCGACGTTCTAAGAATATTATCTAAGCTGAACTTCAGATATTTCGAATAATGTTTCAGCCCTTTAATGGATCTTTAGATCTCAGAGAAAATCTAAATTTTGCTCTTTAAATCTACTGTAACTGTTTATAATACTACTTTATTGCGCTGAAAACAACTTAGAAGACAACAAAATAGTTCTCTTCTGAATCTTTCTGCAGTTTTAATGAGCTTTAGTTACTTAAAAGGATTTTGAACTGGAGAGGATTAAAGCATCAACGAAGTTTAGAACTTTATGGCAATGGTATAATTAGTTGAGCATAAGGGATGAAAAGATTATTGTTTTTGAAGACAGAAAAAGCACGAATTAATGTGGTATATTAAACAAAGGAAAGAAGATAGTCTTCATATGATGTACATAGAAATAATCATTCGACGGCATGCTGGGATAACAGTGGGTATAGCCCCGGAATGTAGTTTTATAGATTTACTATTAAATTCAAACTGAATTTATAAAATTGCAATAATGATCGGAAAATATCGAATATATATATATGTAGTATCACAATTATATTATAAAAAACTAAATTATCCAAATATTATTTCCGCGCAAAATGCTGTTGAAAGTGAATCAATTATAGATAAAAAATAAGAAATTTAGAACTAATAGCTAAGAAATGCAATAGAAACGTGGGGGAAGAGGATCATTTAAATCTGATTTACCTCCTCTTGATAACGTCGAATCAAATTTTGATTGCATTCCTTTCCCTACATATTTTTTGTATTTTTTGTAATTTTCGTGTTTCTCATATCTATAATTCCTCTGGTTTGGTAACTCTTACTTGATTTTTATATATTTATATAGAATTTTGGTTTTTCTAATCTTAATTTCATTTCTTTCATGTCTTTGTGGATTTGGTTCTAAATTTCGTGTTTCTTATCTGTAATACATATATATTTATTTAATTTCAGAGCTTTAGCTAATTTGAAACGAACAGAAACATAACTGATTTTGCCAGAAAAGGCGAATATACCGTTGTTGGACACTTCTTCCTTCTGAAAAAGTTTGGGTCTGATATTGATAACAGCTTCTCTTTATTGTATTTATTATTGTGTATTCTTATTTATTTATTACAAATTACTTTTCAAACTCAGTTCAAGTTATTTTACTACATTCCACTAACATTACTTAATTATTTTTTAAAATTTGATTTAGTCCTTCTAGTTCATTCTTTTCTTATATAGTTTTACCTTACCGTAATTAGATAACTATTTTATGATAGCTCAGCATCAACTGAACAGGATATTGTTTTGAAAGTGCTAGTTACATAGTTTGTTTAATTTCAATATATATATGTGTGTAAACTCATTTTAATTCAAATGCATTTTGTTACATTTTACTAAATTTCAATTTCCATATCCATAATTTAATATAATTTCATAAGGAATGAATTTTTAATAAGTTTCCTACCAAATAGTTTTTACCCTTCATTTCTTAGGTAATGATCGATATAATTACTTAAAATTTATATATATATGTAAGATATGAAACATGAAAAGCAAAATTATTAATTTTAATTTGGCAATAGTCCTTTTTAATCCCCCATTTCAATTTGGCTATCTCCACTTTTTGTTCTAAATTGTTTATAATAGATTTTGACTGCTTCTTTCTAAATTAATTCATTCATGCTTGCTCATGCAATAATCCTTGCACGAACAACTTACAACTTGCTCCAGCCATCACTCTGCCAATTCCGTTATCACATCTTAAATCAAGACTGGAACGGAACCGTATGTCCTTGTAGAAAATTAACTGGACACAAGAGCTAACAGGCAGGAGAACATTTAACTTCCTCCTGCTGCCCTCAAGGGAATTAACCACTGCAGGCAGGGCAATGAGATATTTCCTGGCGGCACATGGCCCTTTTGCAGCCTATCTGTTTCGCACCGGATTGCACCACACAGATTCATGCATATGAGGCTCAACAGGTAACATCAATCACTACATGTTCGAGTGCGAAATCACTAAAGACTATATTTCCGGCGGTATACAGCTGAAAATGCTCAGGTATGACTGAAACAATTCCAAAAGCGTAAGCTACTACGACAAAAACTTATAAAGCTCATAGACTACCTGGCAATGAACTGTGAAAATCTAAAAGTAATCTCAAATTGAAAAAAAAAAATTCTCAGTACAGATCTAGCGGCTGAGTGGTGGTACATGGTATGCAAGAGAAAACAGGTGGTACGCAAAGAAAGTATTATTAACTATTAAATTCAAAAATTTCATGAAGAAAAAGAACAATTGATAGAAATTTCTTGTGATCGAACTCAAACTGAAGATTTCAAAAATAATACACTCATTAACTTTTGGCTGAACGAAAAAATAATTTAAAGGCATTCAATAAAACTATTAAGTTTTTATTACATTTTTGCACTTTGTTATTTTGCACAATCTATTTTTGTGAGCAAAGATTTTCTTCCATGATATGTTTGCAAAATAAATACAGAACAAAATTAAAAGAGGATCCTAATTAACGCTTAAAACTAAGTGTAATAAGACAAGACACAAAGAAATTGATATCTCTTAAACAGGCCCAAATTTCACACTAAATTTATGATTAAAGTATTATAACTTAAATTTTGATAATAAAAAATAGTAACAAATTTTTAATCTAAAAATTTTATGCGTGCGCATTCAATACAAATAGCCAATAAGTTGTGAAAATGGCAAAATATTTGTTTTCTAATATTTCTACTGAGAAATTGAAAAAATAATGATCGTAAAATGTAGTGGCGGTACAAAAGTTTTTCAGTTTTTGTTTAGGTGGTACGCGTTAGTCAAAAGGTTGAGAACCGCTGTTCTAGACAATACAGAACGAGGAAATTATAAACTACGCTCAGGAGAAAAAATTCTACAAAGGCAAGTCTAAGCTATTTAATTTAAACATAATGTAGTATGTAGAATAAAGGATTTTCATTTTCTATTAATGAGCATTAAGTGTTAATGAAATTTTAGCAGCTCTGTAGTTGCAAGAAATTTTCTACTTCGTTAGTATACGCTTTCTAATGCATTTGGAAGCAGGTGTGGCTAGTATCAAAAGTTCCGAGTGCAAATTCCTGCCAGGGCATCGCTGATTTCTCATGTTTCCTGTTCCATCAAATGCCTAACAGACTCTGTATAATAATTTATAATTTTGTTTACGAATTACTTCAGTGATTTCCTTTATTTTACAGGATAATACCAGAAAATACTGAATATTAATGTTTTATTTCTTGAGAAATGCGTGATTTTGACTCTAAAAGTACATTCTCTAGCACACGAATGTATGCTATCTTTATTTACGCAATTAGGAAAGGCGCAGATTTTATGCAATTAATAAGAAAATATTCCAAACTTCCTTTGTCAGCATTCTGTCCGTGGCAGAAATTTGGTTTTGATTTTGAGTCACTAGTGAATTTTACTCTCCAAATGCATTGTAGAATATATAAAATATACAAGGCTCAGATTTATTATAAAAAGGGGGTTAATTATAACTGAGATAAAAGCACAACTCTTAAGTAATTTGCGGAAAACTGTAAAAATGTACTGAGAGGTATTTTGCGTTCACTACTAAACACCCTGAGAGAATAACCTTAATTGAACGCTGAGAAAAAAAACCTTAATTTCAATATTAGCATAATTTTGTTAAGCACTAACGTAACTTTAAGATTAAAATAAATCAGTTCTTATAAGGCTAGTAAAGTTAACGGTAGAACTTGCAAAGTAGACACCAGAAAGGAATAAAGGAGCTATTCCATATATAATATTTTTAAAGAACTAAACTATCTACATTATTATACCAAAAAAGACTTACAAGTCTTGATAAAAAGAGCGAAAAGAAAAGTTGGATCGATTTATTGTCAACTATTTTTCTTCAAATTGTCAAATTTTTGTCACTTTCTTTTTCCCGAGTTTGTCGCATTTGAATTGTCTGGAGAGAAGTACTCTTGAGATTTTTGAATAAAGCAATGAAAAATAAATTATAGCTCCCGATGCTAGACATCGAATTTATTTCGAGAACTGCTAGAATCCTAGTGCATTTAAATAAAAAATACAACATCTGGTTTGGAAGTATTTCTAAGCGCTATTTCTGAAGGATACTTCTGTTTTTATACTTCTGAAGTTTTTATCAGGATGCTATTTTTGCGGCAGCATTCATACGTTTCGGAAATCAATCCGAAATGTATTGAAAATTTAAGAGAAATACGGAATAAAATATAAGAAATCCAGTTTTAATTGAATTTTCAGTTTTATATAATCGACGCTTTAAAAAAGAAGAAATAGGATTTGTGCAGTGTTGCTCTGGACAATATAGTGGCTAACGGACGCTAACTACTAGTCCGGACTTCAATTTGCAAGTTCGATTCCTGCATAAGGCTTGGTTGTTTGTGTTTTTTCTCGCTTCTAGAATATGCAATATGGATCTGCTTTCTATGGTGCACCTTATACAACTTTTTTTACGATGAGATGGTTGAAAGGCTTATGGGCTCAGCTGCTGCCGATAATATTCCGTCAATAAAATCATTTTCTCATCTTTTCATTGGGAAAAAATTATTAGTGTAGCTGCAAGAAAGCGAAAGAAATTTAGAAGTTGAACCCAAGTCAATTTAATCCGAAAAATGCAACTTTAATATACTTATATTTTATACGTAAACGTCAAGAAATATTTCTGCATTTCAGATGGAAGAGGAACTAAGTTTTATAGTTATAAATAAATCTTTTTTCAATACACAGTTCTATGACTCAGTAGACGGAAAAGATTACCCCTAATTTGTAAAATATATTCATATAATAAGTCTTCGATTTGTAAAAACCTAAATAATATCAAGATGTTCCAAAGTATTCGTCTAAGTCTCTCATTTTGCTAAGCGAACAAAGAAAGGATCAAGTTCTTGTGTTGTGTACAGAATCATTTCTGAACCTCTTCTATTTGGAACTGGATTCCACATAATCAGATCTGCATTCAGTAAGGACAAATGGCGGGAAGTCTCTAGGAGACTTAAATTAACATGCAACAAATTATATAAGGGCATAGGTTTCATTTCATTTCATTAGATTATGGCAAAGCACTCGAGGGTTATCTGCCTTAAGAGATGGATGCCTTCGTGGAGGACTTTCTAAGGGAAACTGGCTCGTATACACGTTACACATGGGGAAAACCACGAAAACGCCCATGCAGCCAGCCCGTTCGCGGGATTCGAACCTCGGACCGAACTACCAGTGTTCAGCGATATAAGGGCATAGGGGAGATATTTTAATGATTACTAGAAACATTGCTTCAGGTTGTGGCATATCGATTTTAAAGACACGTCATGCAACATTTTATATAATAATTCTGACCTCTTCATTTCAAGCTGAAAATACTTTTGTTTTTCGTCTATTCTTATAAGTTTTTACTCTAGACGATCACTAACCGTATAATATCTTTCAGTTTCTCTTCCGAAATTTAACTTTTTTTAAATACTTTTTCTCCTGAAATTCCAGCTCTCTGACACAAAAATTTCTGCTTTACCTTCTTTCCGTCCGTGACAGAAATGCCATCCGCTCCAGAGATGATAGCCGTACTCCGTTACCGTACTCCGTAATTAGTGCGATACTACAGCATTCTGGGTTTCCAATACTTGAATTTTAATAGTTGGTCGACTGTTTTAATAGGAATCTCATCATCATTATCCATAGCGCAACAGCCTAGGGTGAGCCAAGGCTTTCAGAACTAGACGTTTCCAACCACCTCCCTTAGCAGCCTAAACCCTCCAATTATCTTAGCTTTAAGAGCTAAACAATCCTCCTCTGCAGTATCTAACCATCGAAGTCTACGTCTTTTTTCTTTTTGTGCTACTTGGACCAGCCTAAAATATTTGCTTTAGTAGGTTACTGTCGTCTGTATGGATAACATACTCAGCCCAACTGAGGCGGCTTATTTTCATGTGATGAACAACACCTAGCTCTTTGAATATTCTGTATAGTTCGGTGCTGTGTCTTCTATGCCAGGCACTATTTTAGTGAATTCCTTCGAAAACATTTATCAAGACCTTACGTCCAAACGTACCCAAGATCCGTTCTCCTTCACGGTCATAGTACAGGTCTCTAAAGCATAAATCAGGACAGGACGGATCCGGGTCTTGTAAAGCTTGTCTTTCCAGGTAAAAAACCAGATCTAAATAAATGCTTTAATCCTTAAAAAGCTTTATTAGCGCAACAATAAGTCTCTTTATTTCAGCTTTCATTTGTTTGGGATTGATGTTTAATATCAATGTTTATGGTAAACATCAATCCAGATAAATGAAATCTGTAACATTTTCAAATTTATAATCCCCAGATCTGAGATGAGTTGGGAGGTAAGTATTTCCAATAGTAGTCATATATTTATTTTTATCTTAGTGTTAACACGGTCCACTGGTTTAGCCCCCTCTCAATAGCTCCAAACGCTTCTATTAGATACCTTTCGAGTCTTAACACCAGTGCTATATCAACTGCAAACGCCAGTACCTGAACAGATTTTCTAAACCTACTGCCTCAGGTGTTCACTCCAGACTTCCTGATGGCCCATCCAACGCAATGTTAAATACGAGGCATGATAGAGCTTAATCCGAATCGCCTTTATAAATATATCAAATGCATACATGCAAACACACACACATGCATACGTATTTTGGAAAAGGCCAAAACATTTTCAATTACTTTTTTTATTATGTTAATTTTATTATGTTATTTTAGTGAATTGTTTTGTTTTGGTTCCAGTTTTGATTCATGCTCTTCCTGTCAGGCTGTTAACCACCAAAATTTAGATTTAGTTATTGGTTATTTAATTAATTTCGCAGCATTTTGCGGGAATTTAATAATATGTAATCGATATTTTTTAATTTCTAAACTCTTGTTTATTTTATATACATATAGAAGTACTTATTACATTAAGTATAATCTTTAGTATTACATTAAGTATTATATTAAGTATAGTCTTATTTACTACTCATTAAGTATTACATTAACTATACTCTTATTTACCAAATTGACCAGCTTCGCTGTTTGTTATCCCTATATTATATTATAAAAATAACAAAGTGCGAATAAGGTGCCGAAATAGACTGCTGGTGGGAAAATGATTTCCTTTTTTTTAATTTTGCTCTTTTCTTATAACCGTTATTTAACTGGCATTTTATAACTGAAGTTAAGAACTACCTTACGAGTATTGCCGAATTTCCGGCATCCTTAAAATTGCAGCTTCTATGTCTTAGTACTTTTACTTAAATTCATTTAAAGTTACATTTATTAACTGAAAACACACAATTGTTTGCTAAATTATTATAATCATAGCTAGAACGTAACGTAACTCCAGCAAAGATAATCTTCTTCTGTACTATTCGCTTCTATTACTAAAGCATTAGTTGACATTTTATTCAATTCATGCCTAATATATAAGTATTCTGTTTGGCAATATTATTACATATATTAAATTTTCGCTGTAGCGTTTATATTTGTGTACATATTTCTTCGTTATTACATGCGTATCCGCCGTTACATATATATGTGCATTGCTATTCTTAATGCTTTAATGGCTTTCTTATGTCATTTCTTAATGAAACATTTTTAGGTATTTTTCTTTAAGGCGATAATTACATAGATTATTTAACTCTATGACAACACCGCCCACTTTTATTAATTACATATACAAATCAATTTCAATTTCTGAAGCACATAACGCACCATATCTTGAGACATAAAAACAAAGGAAAGTAAAACTACCGACCAGTAAAACTACAACAAATCCTAAATATCATCTTATAGATGCAAATTCCAAAAAAGAGTAAAAGTTAATTTATTTCCAACAATTAAAGTGAATATTTAATGTACTACACATTTTGTTGCCTGTTTCTTAAATTATAATCCAACTGTTTAGAAAAAAAAAATTTAACATAAAATTAAGTAAGAACTACAAAAATTAATTTCCCTTCTTCCCTGTTTAATCAAATATCACACACTCAGGATCCAAAAGAGCATAATTTCATTAAAATTCTTTATGAACATTTTTCTGTTGATCTTTAAAATATCAGGCTCTGTTAGAAGGTGTGCGTGGAATGTTATACAACTGAAGTGATAATTCTTCTCTATAGGCCTTCCTTTCATGTGATGAGATTCTTCTTTTCACTGAATCCACAGCAAAACGAGTTTTCTCCTTAAAGCATTGCATTTTAATTAACGAAAATAACCTTTCTGAAATGGCATTACAGGCGGAGATAGCGAAGAAGAACTGTGTAATTTTCACGAACTAAGAATGAGATGACAGTTTTTTAAGATTTTAAGTACTTATCCCATTTGTCATGAAATCATGATGGCATAGTTTCTCCATTTCTGTTCACAGTAGAGTACTTCTTTAGGCTGCTCAGTTGGTTAAAATTTTTGCTGCTATCAAAGCTGGTTCCTTTATCATTCGTGTATTTGATGGAGAATTCAGTTTCTGCACAAGCACTGTTTTCGAATTTGTTTGTTTTTCATTCGTAAAATGAAAACTTTAAATGATTCATTCCATGTATTCGAATATTCTAGGTACTCATAGTAAAGATTTTCTGCAACGTTTTGGAAACGTTTATTCAGTTCTTCCAAAACGTTTTCTTGTTTCTTTCAAAGTAGATCTTTACATTCCGTTGTGTAAAAATCAAAGATTTAGAATTAAAATTCTAAGGTTCAGTTTCCGGACATTCGCAGTGATTTTGAAAATCCTTCCCGCGCTGTAATTTAATCCTTGACACACACACAAAATCTGATGTATACACTACATGACTTTTTTGTACGGAATATTAAAATATACGCTATTTACCTGTATTACATTTAAACATATGGAAATAACAGTTAACGAATTTTGAATTAAATCTACTTCATCGATACCGCATAAACCACAATATAATAAATGCACTCTTTAAAATACTCTAGACTTATTTACTACAGTAACACTATGGGGCTAGGTTAACTTACAGCGTTACATCTCATTTATTTTATAACTCAGAGTGCACAAAAATTATATCATCTCAAGAATTACCACATGTTCTATTCAAATATAATAATAAATCTAAAACGATGTATAAAAGAAATTAAACAAATAAAAAAGAGACAGTTTATCAGAGAGAATTCAGCGCTGCTTACCTAATGCGCATGCGCTACTAATAAATTCAGTTCTCACTTCGTCGCAAGGCAAAAATACATAAAAATTCAAAATATTTTCATTAAAAATTGAAAGATATAGACAAGAAACGACATGCAAACTTTTTTCCATATTTCGTTTCTACGACTCAAATTATGCCTAAATATTAAATTTTGTAAAATTTGGTGTGAAATTTACAGAGAAATTCAAAAATTTATCTTGGCGAATACTTTTCAGTTTGTGCCAAGAATAATTCCCTTGCCGAACTACTGAATTTATAGCAACCTCTTTTTCTTCCTGTTTTTTCATTGTAAACGAGCCGAAAAAAGTCATCGTACAATATTTGAAGTAATTTTAACAAAGTGCGTAAACCACATTTGGCGTTATTATCACTTATGACAAATATGCCAAATTTCAAAACTCGCCAACATGTAAGTTCAAGTATATCCTACGAAATTTTGAGTAAAAAAGTCTAATTTTTTGCAGGTATGCCTAGAAAGACATCTATTCTAAGATGATGGTAAAAAGTGTATATGTTATAATTAAGCATTTTTTTCGAAAAATGTATGCAACTTATTCAAAAATAAATCATAAAAATGGACTAATTTATTTGGAACGAACCTAATTTCGCATTCTAGAAGAATGAATCAGATAAGTTTAATAAAAAAAGAGGTATTAATAAATATATATCAAATTCAATTAACATTCCAGAGCTAAAATTTTGAGAGCTAATGTTTTGAAAACTACTCTGGCGACTTTTACAAAACTTGGCAGTCTGGCATAATTTGAGTTGTAAAATCGAAATATGGAAACAATTGACATGTAATTTCAGAGAAAGTCTAATTTTGTGTCAAAATACCTATATTAGAACAATGCTGTATATGAATCTAATATATATCATAAGTCGCGCTTTCGAGACATGAGAAACGCAAGTTGAATTTCGTCAATCGGCCCAGTAGAACACGAGATATAGAACTGTCCTTTATTTTCGCAGTGTACATTGCAATAAATTTACAAGATATAATAACGCTATCAGTTCGGAACGAATTCAAACGCATAAAATTACATAATGTTTTAAATCTTTTCACGCAAGTATTTGTTAATTGCAATTATATCCTAAAGGCAGCATTGTAATTTAAAATTCCGAATGCATGACTCTGCGTCTGAATTGTCACTATCAAAAATTCAGCATTCAAAACGGAGTAAAAAGCTGCCATTTTTAGTATGGATACTAATCTTCAGATCCAAAACACTGTACCTTTTTATCTACCTGCAGACATTTATACAGAAAAATTATTCGACATAGTTGGCAGAGTGAAAAGACGTTATGAAACTATGTGTATCAATAACTTATACTACAGAAATGGCTGCCTCTGGTGACAATATGTCG
Source organism: Stegodyphus dumicola (assembly GCF_044657685.1). Classification (NCBI taxonomy): domain Eukaryota; kingdom Metazoa; phylum Arthropoda; class Arachnida; order Araneae; family Eresidae; genus Stegodyphus; species Stegodyphus dumicola. The sequence goes on from NC_140780.1 coordinate 80,732,745, forward strand.
TGACTTGTTTTCAGGCAGTACTGACGAAAAATGACTGCAACATTCCGCGTTTGTTACAAAAACTGTATGTTTTTGTATTGCCGTAGATGAATTAAGTGCGGTCTGGAGAACATCGTTGTAATTAAAAAACATCAGCCTAATATAATTTATTAGATTTCTCCTTCGGTTTCATGCCTGTCTGTGCTAATTATATTACTTAAATTAAAAACACGCTGAAATACAAATTTCTCTTAATTCATTGATTTTTGGTTTATCATTTACTAGTTTCATAGTCACTTTAATCCTCTAAGATAAATTAGGTTGAACTTTTCTCACTGTGCCTTCCAGTGGCCAAATAATTAAAGCCAACGAGCATTTGTATTCTGCAGAGAGTTCTCTTTGTTATTAATAGCAATTAGACGTGATAGGTACGAAGGTCGTTAAAAGATTCGATCATCTGTGACACAAATACGAGCAATATTCCTTTGAAAAGACCTCAACAAAGGAAACAGTTTCCGTAGATAAATAAGATCTCGGTGATTTGTCATAACTAATAACACATTAATGCTATTTTCCACATGGATTCTAACTACTATTTCTACTGAGCTTGTACATAATTTTGTTTGATACGTTTTCAACATATCTACTGAATAGTTCAATGACATTAATTCACTTAATCAATTAAAAAATGCATGTTCACAAATTTTCTAGCTACTCGCTGATTTCCCACAATTGTATGCACAGATAAGCTAGTATTTCTTAGAGTAAAGTAAGATCTTGATGAAGAAAAGCTTTAGCTATTACTAAAATTAAACAAAACGTGAGCAGTGTTGTATCTAATTAACTAATCTTTAGCTGCTTAAAATTTCAGTATGTATTTTGCATCATATTGTGACAGGTTCTAGTTAGTTTGGGGATTAAACAACCTAGAATAAAATATATGTGTGTTAAAATCTACAGTACAATACGTTTCAATTAATGTTTAGTTGCTTGGTTATCTGACTAAATGCAAAGCACACCGTAGCTGTCTGCCTCTATGTATGTTTTCGTAGACTTCTTAATAGCGAGTGGCTGATATTCCTCCTTCAGAGGACAAACGACCGGTGTTCGGATATCTTATCCATTTGGTTAAGCCTCATTTTTGTGATACAGGGCAATATTTTATTCTTGTAGAACATTCTTAAACGTACGAACGCTAAGAGCAAAAATTTCAATGAGACACATAATTTTTCCTTCTCTTTTGGAATAATTATTATACACAAATAAAAAGTGCAAAGTTTCAACCGATCAAGTATAGAGAAAACCAATAATATTTACGAAATGACGATAATTATATTCTATCCCTTTTCTTTGTGCCAATGGAATTCATTTAAGACATCGTTATCAAATTTCCTTCTTTAACCCCAAATGGTTTTCCAATGCTGATTTGAAATTAGTAATATTTTTTAAGTCATGGCTTTAGTTTTCGTATCTACTAGCTAAATAAAAAAAACGAATATGAACAAAAGGCTAAAAACCATTTCATCTCCAGTGTTTTTATGCCTTGCGTCCTAGAAACTGAAGTAGGAAAAATCATTATTTTATCACAGAAGCATGATACAAAATTCACACCTTTTTCGTTACTTATGAATATTTTTACATCAGTAATGCACTCTTTTCTATAATGTACTTTTAAAATAAAACATTTTATTATTTCTCTGCTGTGATGGTATTATTATTTATTCATTATTCACCATCCAGTTGGTGGTAAGTAATTTTCCGTTCGGTGAAGAGAGTTAAAAGTTTTTAAAATATTAATTTACAATACATTTTAAAAAGACACTAATAAATTAATATTACTAAAAACAATCACCCTTGATGTCACATAATGCTTTATGAATCATATAAAATTGGATTTTAACTTTAAGTTATTAGCTCAGATAGTTATCGTAGGAATAATGTTTTTTAGTACGATGCTACATGAAATGTTATTAATCAAACATTCACTGCAAATTTAATTTTTCAAAGATTTAATGAGAAGACATTTTTAATTAATCAAAAATTGTTTGTATAACCATGTTTTTGTAGGATCAGCATGGCACTGATTAAGGAGGGTTCTTTTTAATCATAATGTCACCCAATATGCATATATTTAGATTTGTCCTTACAAAACATAGAAGGCCCACCAGCGGCCGAGCGGTAAAGTCGCTGAACACTGGTAGTTCGGTCCGAGGTTCGAATCCCGCGAACGGGCTGGCTGCATGGGCGTTTTCGTGGTTTTCCCCATGTGTAACGTGTATACGAGCCAGTTTCCCTTAGAAAGTCCTCCACGAAGGCATCCCTTCCCTAAGGCAGATAGCCCTCGAGGCTTTGCCATAATCACACACACCTTAACATAGAGAATAGTTAAAACATAGAGAAATAGTTGCATAACTAATTTTCTGAATTTTTTTGAATAACATAATTAATGATTACTTAATGTCTAAGCTAGAGAGTAACATCTGATAATGCCTTAACTTGAGAAGTCCATAAAGGAATGATTTATGTTAAACAAGGGTGGCTTATTTTACACAAAATCCCTCTAAAAATGTTATTAAAATTCTAAAAGATGTTAATGAAGTTAAATATCACAGGGTATTCAGTTTAGTGCTATATTAACAAGGTCAAAAGGCGGCCATTCAGCGAGCATAATCAACTACAATACAGCAACAGGTAAGTGCTAAGTGGTAATAATGTTAAGGATCGCGACTTTTAAACCAAAAATTCATTCGGGATTCAAAAATTGACACGTTTCTAAGAGTAGTAAACTTGATAATACATGAGCCAGTTAAAAATTTCGGCATTAGCATTTTCCAAGTTTGATGAATGTTCAAACTTTTGAAAAACTAAGGCCTAAATTCTGAGATCTTTGCTAAAGTAAAGTCTGCTGTGCACGATACAATAAGAATACTGTCGTTTTATTTACGAAGAAAGAAACGAAATCCTGTTTAGAAAAGTTCAGATGCGTGTTTCCCTCAGAAATTGGTATTGTTGGCCTATGTTAACATTGCTAATCCATTCCACCTGTTATACGCCTCCTGACCAGAAGTGTTCCCTTTACTTGTCGGTAAGTCTGGAGAGGACGAGTCAGATGCTGAGTTCCGTCTCCCACACACACATCCATATAAACATCTACTAGTCTCATTCTCATCTCATCTAGCATGCCTCAAAGACGGTAAACAAAGTTACGTTCTGTACAGTAAACTAGTACTTTATTTACATATATTGTGCTAGATTTAAAATGTAAATGCATTACGTATTTGTTTTGGTATTTTTAATTTATTATTATACAATATTTATACCTCTTACATCACAGTCGTAGTTAGGAAATATCCGTAACGAACCTACTAAAATTGCATGAACGAACTCATGATACGAATTTTCGTTCGGAACGAAATTTTTTCCTAGGGTAGGGAGAGTCTGTAGTATACTTTGAAAATGTGCACACTTACATAGCTTGTAATTTTGTGTATCGGAAAGTAATATATAATTAAAAATAATGAACTTGAAATATAAACGAAGGTAGGTTATGGAATTTTTAAATTGTGTAACCCTAAAGTTCACGACTAGACTGAATCTATGCATAATTAATGTTAAAAGTCGTAATTGATAATTTACTGTAATTTACCATCTGACTTTGAATATATGTAATGATTTGAGATTTTCTCCACATATTATGATTTTTTTTTTTTTTTTTTTTTTTAGAATTATTTTTGTTTCGGAAGACGTCTGAGAAAACTTTCCCTTACACAGCATTTCAAAGAATTTAATGAGAATTTCATTTCACATTTTGTTTATGTTATTGTAATTAGGAGAGAAAAACATTTCAAAATAAAATGAGGTCGTTTGCTCACCAGCGGCCGCCACTAAACATTAGTAGTTGGGTCCAGGTTTCCAGTATCGGCGAACGGTCTGGCTACATGGGCGTTTTCGTGATTTTCCCCACGTGTAACGTGGATACGAGCATGGCCATCTGGAGAAAAAAAACCTGGTTAGCTGCAGAGTGACGTCACAGAAGGCGTCTGATCTTTTCGTGACCTGTCCTTTGCTTATAATTTGTATATGCGCGTTTTGTTCAGTGTTTAGATTCTTTTGTTTTTAATAACATATAATTAAATTTACAGAGACTTGCTGAAAAAGTACATAAAAGGTCGTTTATTCTTTTGCAGTTAAGATTATTCTTTTAAGTGACATTATTTTAAGACATAATGACATTAATATTAACGAAATTTTCTATCCAATGTTTTACGATACCTTGCACGATTATTTTTATGCTGTATAGAAATGTTTTTTTTAAATTTTCTGAAAACAAAATTTTAAAATAAATAAATAAGTAAAATATTATTCATTAACATGAATAAATTTTTACGGTTTGATTTTTCTCGCTTCTATTGAATACTAAAAATAGAACCCTTTAATAAATATTCCGAAAAACATGTTTACAAAATTTATTATTAATTTCATTGATTCCAAATTTTGAAGATTTAATTTCGGAGTTGTGAAGGAAAGGGTGAGAGGAGGAATGAAAAGATTCCAAAGTATAAATAATTCACTGACCAAAATAAATAAATATTATTAACAAATTAAAAGACATTAAATTTTTTTTTTACCTTATTGCAATATAATTATTTATTAATCATTACTGCTGTTTTTAATCTTATGGTTAACTTGAATGAACGACTAATATTATATCTAATTCTTTAACACAATAAATACTTCGGAGCTTTCGCCGCCCAGATGGTATAGTGGTTAGAAGAGCCTCACTGCTATACCAAAGGGCGCAAAATCGAATCCCGGAAAAGGCATGGATGTAAAATTGTCTGTCCCTTCATAGGAGGTAACGGTGGCCTTCTATTAGATGCCTCCATAATAAAATGGTGACCGCTTCTGGCGCTAGTAGTGGCCAATGCCGTTATAGGCAAGTGTCCGGCATTTGTTAAAAAAAAACAACAACTTCAGAGCTTTCAAAATTTATGCAAATGCATTTTTAATTCATTTCAGGTATTATCTAATGTTATAGGCAAGTGCCCGCCCAACCGGGATAGTGATTACAGACTCTGACTTCCGTACCGATGGGCCCGAAATCGAATACCGGAGAAGGCAAGGATATTTGTAAATGTATAGTATCTATGGGGGATACTTTAAATATGCGGCGAGCCGAAAATCCTCTCTTGAGGTTAAGGAAAGAGGGGGTATCCTCCCGGAGTGCTCTCCGTCAAAACTGGAGGCGGAACTGAGCAAAGTCGCACTGTCACCTATATGATGCTCAAGGTTCTTGCCAACGACATGCGCAATCTTGCACGGTACTTTTCCGTTTTGCCGGCGCAAAGGATAAAGTCGCCAGTAATGGTACGATTGATGCCAAACAGAATATCTTCGCTGGTATCCTTTTACCCTTCATTTTCAAAACAAGACGCAGCCATTTCTTATCAGATTTATTGTTTCTTTCAATACTGGCATACAATTACATAAAAATTTTACTAGTTAAATTTTATGTCCTAAGACCATTCGCGGTAATTAATTAGGATGCAATCACATCATTCACTCCAAGGCTAAAATATAGAAAAGGCAAAATCAAGGATTAAATTCATCAAATTTAATGAGAATGCACTGCGGTTTTACATAATTTATGATTAAGCTATTCGTACGAATTGAAATAATTCTTGCATTTAAACTTGTATTCCAGAAGATTTAATTTAAGATTTAACTTGAAATTAATGTAGATAATTACTGAGAGAATTAGATTTTTGTAGCGTAGTTTACGTGAGATAAGATCACTTGGGGTCGTGTGATACGAACCGGCGAATCTGGTCTGGATGTTGAGCCATGAAAGCATAGTAAATTCTTAAATTAATGTCTTTTTACAAATTTATTGCCTTTATTTATTGGCTTTGTACGAAATTTTAAACCAAATTAAAATGTTTATGCCTTCAAAATAAAAAATTCGTAGAACTAACATTTGTTAACGTGTTTTAGGTATATACTGTATGCTGTCGCCTACAAAGTCTGCTTGGCGAGATTTGCGCCGGCGAAACGAAAAAGTACCTCTTGCACTCCTTGCCACGATGCATTTCGTGAGAAGGAGCGATGCATTCGAGGGAAGAATCTTATTCTGATGTTACTATCAGACAAGTGAGATAAGTCACAACAAGAACAACATTATTTAATAAAAAGAACAGGAGATCAAAAATCATAAAAAAATTAAATCTCTTGAAACCCTCTTGACATTTGTGAATACGAATTAAATAAACTGTAATTTTGCTAGTGCTCTACTGAAATCAAAGGATTTTACAGATAATGGTTCAATACTTTCAAGATTCTCAGCAAAGCCAATTATTCTCCCCTCCTCCCAATTTTATGTCATGATCTTTTTCACTTGAACTTTATCACTCACTAGCTGCTTATCTGCTTGTTCAGCCATCACGCTTTAGGAAATAAAGGAGTTTTCAAGTATTATAAGTGATGGAAGGCAGATTAAACCGTACAGGCACGGTGAAGACTTATTTTATATCTACACGGAAATCGATCGCTTTATTTATTAGCAAATATTAAACAAATAAGTAAACCTAACTATCAATTTGAACTCAAAAACGAAAATAGCGTAACTACTTTACTCAAATTTAGTAATAAAAACACGCGAATAATGTCAAAACACAGGGCAACGTTATTGAACAACACACAGATTAACGCTGCAATCCTTAACTTGCAGTATCCACAATGCTGCGCGAAGAGTAAAAGTTCAGACGTTTTCGTGAAGTCAAATCACGTGACCTTTGCAGCTGACCAGGCCATATAAATTCCCGAAGGTCACGATACGAGCCGGTTTACCATAAAAGATCCCATGGAGGTAGGAAAGGGAGGAGGGGCCATTCCGCGCTAGAAGTGAAGCACTGCTTTGAAGCTGGGGTCACCAGACGGGGTGTTTTTTGTTTACATTCAGAAGCTCGCTTGACAAAATTCTGATAGTATTTCGACACACGACAGTTCCATAGAAATCGAAAAAGGGACACTCTCGCATGAAAGAAACATTCATAGTGTGATGGATAATAGCAATTTGTATAGTTTACTGACATTTACGCAAAAATCACATCTTGGTTATTTTTCGATAACTAACAACAGCGATTTTGATTATGAATTTGTTTTATAAAATTCTAAGCTGTTGCACTACAAAAATATAGATTTTAAGAAAATTGCTAAAAGAGATCTGCGAAAATTTATTTTCTAGAAGATTTGAAAAGTTTGAAACTTGATGGCTAAATGTAAATATAAAATTATGTATGTTAAAATATTTGTAATTAGGCACATAGGTCAGATTAAGTTTTTATTAAATAGAGTAACGCATGCAAGGGCTCTCTGCCTAAAGAGAGAGATGCCATCGTGGAGGAATTTTGAAGAAAAACTGACCTTTGAGTGGGTATTAAAAATAATACTTATAATTTTCATTCAAATTATATTCATATATATTTTTTATGTAAAACTTTCGGGTGTATGCTAAATTAGTGTAAATTACTTTACACGAAAAATATAGTGAATGCACAGAAATTAAAGATTTGCACATGCCGGAAATGATAAATAGGAAATATGTATGGGTATTTATGCATGTGCTTGCAAAAAGCATGTATCTGCCTTTGACAAAATACTTGAATATTCATTAAATTATTTATAAATGTATTTGAAATGAAGAATTTATTCACTTATAAACAACTGTGATAGTACTGTGAAGAAATCTAATGATTAAATGTATCTAATTTATAATGATTATAAATGTTATCTAAATATATAATAACCTTAATATTGAATTGTAAACATAAATTGAAATCCTGTTGACAAATACGTTATAAAACTATTTAAGCAAGAATTGTTCGTATTGGAAAGCAATCTGTTAAAAGGTATTGTAAAGCAAATGCTATGAGATGCGCACTTAAGAACGTAATAAAGAGTTTTGGAATATATATTGTTGAAATGAAGGGTAAAAAAAAAAAAAAAAATCTGATAATTATAATTAAAAGAATTATTCCCTTTACATTTTATAATAAACTCAGCTACAAGTTTTAAATAATATTAAAAAAAAAAAAAAAAAAAAAAAAACGTATGTTATTCCCTTTCAGAAATGTTCAGAGAAAGTCAAATACTATTTTCCTAATAATTCTCTAATTTAAAATGAACCGAATAGAGCATTAATTATAAATTGACTTACATTTTTCGATTTAAAAGAAGCCAAAAAATCATGTCATATTTAAGAAAGTATTTTAGGAAGAAGCTCTATAAATAGAAAAGAAATAATGCATAATTTTAATATTAATAATGCAATAAACTTCTTAATTTTTGTACCTTAACCGAATAAAATCGAATTACCTTAATTTTTTTTCTAATGTAATTAACGAAAACTTGTGAAAATATTTCATTCAAATTAAACCATTCTGAGAAAACTGTCCTGTGAAAAGTATAGCATTTAATTCCGTTCAAAATGAAATGTTGTTTAAAAATATGTTGTTTTCACATACTTAGGACTCTGAAGTGTTGTAGAAAAAGAAAATATGTACATTTATATGTATATTTGCGACGTAATTACAAAATATTTACACCCGAACGCGTCAAATCCCATAGAACTCAATGGTAAATGACCCAATGTTTTGGTCACCACGTAGGGATCGCCGGTGCTTCAGAGCAGAGTACGGAGAAACTTGTTTAGGGCGACTCCATCTTACTTCCTACCTCCATGAAAGGTCCTCCATGGGGCATCCCTCCCTTTCCGTATAGTGCCTAATCGCGAAGTATATATTAAATAAATAATAGGTTGTTTTCTGAAATACGTATTCTAGCGGTTACATTCGGAATAAAATATCTTAGCCTAATCTGATTAAAATAGTGTTTACGGGGTTTCTATTATCTTGCGTCATAATTTAAAATAAGCTGGCCAAGTGTTACTAATAGCATAGTAGTTGAGAAACCAAAACACTAGTAGTTTGTCTCATTTTCACTTTCGGAAATTGAATAAGCTGACTGCAGTGTGTTCCGGATTTTCGATTAGATTTGGTACATTTCTAGTGAGAAAACATGAGCAAGTTTTTTTCATAAAGTTACGGAACCATTACCCAATTAACCCACACAGATCTGAAAGTTTGCTGACATAATTAAATACTGTGTTGAGTTTTTGTTCACATCATATGAATTTTACCTAATAATAAGACAGGCCATATGTGCCTTCATGGTATTTTTACATGTCTGCAGTATAACAATATAAAATATTTATTTGATGCAATCAGAGGTAACTAAAAGTAGAACTGTTGCTAAACCTTTTGACGTAAACATGATGTTTTTAACAAGAATTAATTGCTTATGGATTCTCTACTACATTTTAAAATTGTGTGAACATATTTTACTTCGACCATATTTCCCTTAAATAGGCAAGCCAAATTTCTTGTTACTAGCATTAGAAGACGATACGGTATTATAGTAAATATTAATAACTTCTCAGTATTAATAAAGAGCTTATATTTGTTTACGATATTTTAAACATACGAAACACATTAAGATAGCGAAGATGAAAGGAAATATTTAAAATCAATCCATTTAGTAAGAAAATATAGCAGACAATTTCAGAGGCTTCAGACCAAGCAAACAGGCTTCTCTTAATTAAACATAATGTGGAATAAACAGATCATTTAAACTCATAATACAGCGAAACATTTCTTGCAAAATTAGCCATATTAAAATTAAGAATTTAACTTTGAGGGTTTCTCTTACACAATTCTGCTGCTTCAACTTAAATTAAGAGATTTAATTAATTTTGTCTTTAAACTGTAAAATTAGGTCACTGTGTACTTGAAACGAATTATTTGTCCAATAAATTGAATGTCTAATGATTTAATGTATGATATCTCATCTGCGGTACATTTTGAAGTATTTTTTTTTCTTTTTAATGCGATACAGTTATTAATATAAAAGCTTCTGTAGGGAAAAAGTGGGGAAGGGAATCTGAATGCAATTTTTTTCAGGGGAAGAAAGCTGCCAAGAAATATTAGTTGTCAGACATTGCGTATTTTGTATTAAAAACATGTATTCAAAGTATTTATTTTCAGGATTTGAAGTTCAATTTTTTTCTTAGTATATGCCATAAGATACATCTGTGCAGGAAGCTTCAACAAAAAATCTTAATCAGGTGGGGCAAGTGATGCACTAACTCAAAATCAGAGGCGAAAATACAATAATAATGTTTACAGTATAATTCGTGGCAGTAATTCTTAAAAAAAAAAAAAAAAAAAAAAAAAAAAAAAGGAACAACAATAGTTACTTTAGATAACTTTAGATAAATTTCAGTAGATGAAATAATACATAACTTGAGGAATATTTTGATAGTTAAATGCAATATTTGCTTAATTTATATCTTACGGTGTTTGCTCGAACGTTAATGTTTACCACTACTTAAGTCTACTTAAGTTATTAAGTTAACTTTAATAACTTGGTCTAGGAATTAACTCTCAAGCAGCATTGTTTTTTTTAATTTTAAAAGTTATAAAAGACATTTTGAAAGAGACCAAGGAAAGCAAAAACCTATGAGCGTTCAATTGGCAAAAGTATGAATACACTCGAATCACTTGTACATTTTCGGAATTCAATACTTGGGTCGCTGGTGATCCTGACTGCGTGGAACTAACCACAGTTTCTGCATGCGTAACTCAATTGCGAGTTTTTTCCCCATTTGAAATTCTCCAAGAAGGCATAAAAGCTATGCAAGTTTTTACGCAGGTTGTCCTTAGGGGCTTTATCACAGTTGACAGTTGAGAGCAGAATCTGGACACCCATGCGGCGTACTTAGACTATTCGGGTCTAGTCCAGGTTCCGCAACTATCCGGGGCTTTATCACAGTTAGTCAGTAATACTTCGCAGTAAAAGGTAACGCTGATTATTAGAAATAATATTCGGTCAATTTTTACAGAAGCTGATTTGCAGCCCATTTATTATAGCTTAACTTTTAGTCCAAGAAACGCGCGCAGACTTAAAGGCTCCTGTAAAGGGGAAAAAAGGAATTCACGCTTTTATTAATAAAATTGCGAATCTGCGTATTTATTGCATAAAATAAACAGTCTAGGTGATCATATCATGCAAAATTTTAGGAGGGAAATATTTCCTTTTAACATATGAAATCATTTCCATTTAAAGGTTTTAAAGCTGAGGCCATCTAATTCACGCGTGTTTCGTGGTTTTCGCTAGTATAAACGGGCCTGAATTAAAGCTATTTCTAAGTATCGAAAACCGAAACATTGTTGTCAAATGATGTTACATATCGCAATGGACGCAGAGAAAATCAGCTATAAAAGATTCTTTTTTATATTTAAAACTAATGGTTCATTAACAACTAAGGCTAAACGGTATATTGATGACCTAAAACTTAAAGGTAGTTCTTTATACATGATGCAATCAAGATAACGTATCAAAAACTTCAGAACTCGCTTATACAAAATAATAACTTTCTGATATTTATTTATATACCTTTTAAGCTGAGAAGGTCAATATTATCAAAACTTTAGATTCAACTTCTTCCAAAAACTTAATTTGCACATAATTCTACAGATAATTAATGCACAGTATGAAAATTTTATATATAGATATACATTATAAAGCTATACAAATGTAATAAGAAAATCTACAAAAAATAATTAAAATGCTGAAAAATTATTGCGAACACATAAGATATCTATTAGTGAATTTTAAGCATTAGACAGTTATTTGCTGTCTAAACAACTGTCTAAATTGTCTAAATTGTAAAACAAATTTTCATAAATTATTGTATTGAAATGTATACATCATAATGCACATATCAAAACATTAATCGTGAAAGTGAATGAAAATTATTAGAGGCAATTCGTATACAAATAAAAGGAAACAAACTGGTAAACCTTATTGTCTTTTCAAAGAGCTGCCAATCAAAAGATCAACGGGAGCACTTTTTTTACTTTGTATCGGGGCATATTGCTAATTCCACATGCATTTTCAGAAAGAGTGTGCAGAAACATTTTTATGATAAAACGAACTTCAATTTTAATAATTTAATAATCTGAATTTTAGATGAAGCAATCATCAATCGTCGCAATATTATGTTATAGTTACTCTACTAGAATTACTGAAAATCAAATTGCATTCCCCGTTTGGCCTAATGAATTAGATTAATAAAATTTTGATTTTAAAAGACGAAAGCCTAGCTTATTAAATCAAAAAAAAATAAAGTATAACAAAAAAGGATGCAATATTTACAAGCAATAAGTTACTAGTTTGGTATAGTACACAAATCAAAGAATAAAAATCCTTCTCTCATACTAATTGATCGCCAAAATGGGGGGGGAGGGGAAACTAGTAAAACGTGGAGGAGAGAAATGACTGCAAGCAAAGTACTTGCTCCATTGACAAATCTGGAAAATAACTAGAAATAATTTTGTAAAACGAACCATTTATAATCAAAAATAAATAAACCATTACAAGAATTGTACATGTTATTCCAAAAAATAAAATTCCAAAACCTAATCTAAAAGGAAAAGTTATTAATGTATGTATGAATTTCAATTTTAGTGCCAAAGTAGTGCCAAACTGATATTTTACACACTCAGAATATTTAAACGTAAGCTGTAGGCATATTTAAAATGGAAATCATTTTTAAATAATTGGACAATAAACAGTTTTATTTTGTTTTAAGATTTAAAACTTTCTCGGGGAAAAAAAAAATGGAAAACAACTAAAACGTGGTATGATGTGAAGCTAAAGTCATAAAAAAGAGGAGAATAAGTTGAAAGCTAAAGACCCTCCCTTTATGGCCATATATCAGATCTAGAATGTAAATGGGTTTTTGTTAATTAAAGAGATAACAGCAGTATTACGCATTCAGAAAATACTTCATCATCAGGTTTAATTAATTTTTATCATTAATAGCATGATTAAATTAGAACGTCCTAATGAGCAGTTTATTCAATTTAAAGCTAATGAAATCAATTATAGATTTATTATTTAAGAGGTTTCTAATAAATATATTTATTTATTTATCCATGTCTTCAATTTTAGTGAGTATTTTTAAATGTTAAAATAAGAGTAATGATTGTGTTGGCTGTTTCTTTTTTAGACATAATGGAGTTTCCATGGATTACTTTATTGGTTTCAAAAACTGAATAAACTTCTTTTGCCAAAAGCTTAATTTTTTATAGTTAAAACTTTTAATATCTAGGTAATCTACGTTATAGCTGTTTATATAGTTTTTCTAAACGTTAAGCATTTTGGATAAATACTGAGGTTTCTGTTATTTCTAAACTGTTAAATGTGATATCATCATCAATATAGCAACCTGCAATTTTTCTTCGACGGTTTAGAAGATATACAGTTCATCTTGACGGTCAGATTTTATAAAGGTAAGGTCTTAATTCTTTTGTTTTGGATTGTACCAAACTGGTAACTTCTTGTTTCCAAATACTGCATCTTTTATTATCACTTTATGCTTTACTTATTACAAACTGTTATGTTTTCTCTTTCAAAACTAAAATTTCCAAAATCTGCTTTTAGTTTATTCATCCAAAGGAGAGTACAATTTGAACTTCAGTAATTTTGGTTGAGACAAAAATGCTAGTGACTCAAAATTAGAACATGTCCATGTCTATTTTCTCATTTAAAAAATTTCTATGTTCAGAAATTTAGAATTTACGTTTTTTTAAAAAGAACAAGATGGTTTCCCAAAGCATAGTACTTTACGTTTTTATTAATAAATTTCAAATAATAGACCATTTTTAATACGAACAGTATTTCCTACGTCTCATTGTCTTATTTATCTACGCTTGCATATAAAAATGGTTCAAGGCCTTCTTAATGTTTTCTTAAATTACATCGCATTTTTTTTTTCGAAAATGTAATTTAGTTTTAGCTTGGGATATGTGTGCATATTGTGTTAGTCTTACATAACCCCTTATCAATATTTTTCGCCCGTTTAATACATATACTGTCTGGCGTTTACTTTATATTTTATTAATTTTGAAATATGAAAAATAAAATGTTTCTCCGAGTTGAAGCAGTTCTTATGCCTTGAGGATTTCTTTATTTAAAACATTATCATCTTGCATCTTTTGACTGTAAAAGTTTTGACGCAAATTGTTTGTAGTTGCTAATTATAATTATTGAAAAGTTTTAGTACTTAAAAAATTATTTGCCTTTTGCATTTTTTGGTTTTTCAATTATGATTTGAAGTTTGGCTGTGCTGGAAAAATATGGCTCTCTTTTAATCTTTATTTTTTTCTATTTCATGATTAGTAAGGACCAGAAACGGTTTTGTGAATGATATAGAGAGCCTTTTATTAATTTAGAGAGAATATTTTGTATCACTCTTTTTTGCAGCATGAAAAATTCTTGAATTTTATTAATGTAATCGATTGAAGTGTTCGAGCTTTGCCCTCCATCCCGACAAATAACAGGCTCGAAGAATTTTAATTCTCTGCTAAGTTTCAGCTTTTTAATTATGATTTCTATCCAAATTTGGCACTTTCAAAAACCTTTGTACCAGTTGCCTTCTTTCTAGGTTCAACTTAAATTACCCTTGTGATATATATGTTGGTTTTATTTTAATTTTCTTTCATATTTTTCATGTATTTCAAAGATTACCATTCTCTTCTTTGTCTTTGGAAGTGGCCTATTTATTTATATAATTTAATTATATGTGTATAATTTAGAAAATGTTGGTGCCATGGTAGATACTTAAAAGCAGAAATTTGCAAAAGTGGCCGACTTTAATTATTCCTTTCTATTTTGGTTAACACATATTTTTTAGCCAACACATAAATTAGAGCATCAAGCATGCCTGTTTCAGAGTTTTCACATTTTTTAGATGTTGTGGTAAGTGGAGAGACAACAAGCAGCTATCTGGCTACAGAGAAAGAAGCAGACAAATTGCGATGCATTAAGCATGAAAGGCTGCAGTGGAAGAAAAAATTATGGTTTCGCAAGTCAGTTTCCGTTGCTTTATCTGAATTGGATATTTAAGCTACAAAAATTATTATTTAAAACCTTATGTACGTTATCTGTATCGCAGCGCTATATGAAATTCAAATTGCATGGACTAATTTCGAAATGACGCAGTTTAGAAATTTATTGTAAGCAGTTTACGATTTTTAGGACAGGGACATTTTAGGGCTATTGCTAAAGTTTTATTAATTTACCTATTTTATTCATACATATACATATATATTAACAATAATTAAAAAGATGAGAAGAATTTAGGAGTTTCAGTGTGAAAACCTAGCGCAAATGTAGCTGAAACGTATTAAATTTAATTAAAAAAATTAATGATTATACTTTACAGGAAAGAAAAGAAAAATATATATATACATATATCACATTTTCCTGAATCCTTGAAAAATATCGTAAGGATTATCAATTCGTTTTTTTTTGTTTTATTTGCGTATTAATTGTATTATATTATTTTTCATTCGCTTCTACGTTTAATATCTTGGCATGTGCATAGTGATTTTTTTCTTTACATTAGACGGTTAACCACTGTAATAACAGTAAAGTTTCCAGAAGTATATACAGTAAAATAATTTAAATTACATAAAAACATACAAATTTCCAATACTAATAAATACATCCTGCCTTAAACAAGGCGGTTTACTACCCTAAATCGCAAGAAGGATAAGGCAGGATGTGTTTATTTGTATTGCAGATAATTTTATATAAAACATCATTTATGTAATTAAAATTCTTTTACTGTATATACTTCTGGCAAACTTTACTGCTATTATTACTGCATATTTAGTTTCTAAAAAATCTCAATAGCAGCTGATATTGAGTGAAAATGTTTTACTGTAATTAACTCAGTTTTCTGTTTCCTTGACTTTTAGCCAGAGCTAATTTTGAAAAAATTCCTTATTCCACTCCAGTACTTGTTTCGGCCATTTTCAAATTATCTGCTTAACACAGAACCTTTATCTGGATAGTTTCGTCCCTCTCCCCAGCAAATAATATTTCTTTGGCTACAGCTAATCAGAGCTGTTCCTTTCCAAAATTTCTCGCCACTTCAGATTTCACTAATTGCGAGCTTTGAGTCTGTACACCAAATGAAACTTTCATAGCCTTTTATATTACAAATCTAAAAGTGCAACCAGGCGGGAAACTACAACTTCTCTATTTGATTTTGTAAAATGGCTAACTGCGAAAATTATTTTGGGTTCCATAATAAATTTTGTTTTAGGCCCTAATTTTTTTAACTTGTTTGTTAAAAAGGACAGAATATTTATACGTTTCATATTGTAAGTATTTGATTTTTAATTTTTAGTTTTTTTGAGAAGATTAATTTTCTTTTCAATCTTTGTGTAGTCTGGTTCACGTGTTTAGACAAGTATTCAGTTTAATTCAATATTTACCCAAACTATGGTTTTTTTAGGAAATCGTGTCGTTTTCAGGAGTTTCTGTCGCATGTATGAAAATAATTAAGTTTAATATTTCTTTGGGTTAAATTTCATATAATCGTATTTAAACGTTACAGACTGAATAAATACGATCACATCATATCTGTTGATGGTTTTAGAGAGAAAGACTAATTCTCCTTGAAATGTCAATTGTTTGTATGAAATCAGTACTGATTACTTACTAATTATTATTTTATTGTGTTTCCAAGTTATTTTTATTAAACAAGTTTTATAAATATAATAGTTTGAACTCTACATTTTCCAGTAAGGTGTTCATTTATCAGTATATCAACAGTTTATTTTTTCTCTTCGTTTTTCTAGAGGATAAATCCTATTAATAATTTAGTGTATGTATATATATATATATATATATATATATATATATATATATAAAGGGTAATTCGCTACTAGACCGACAAACTTTCAGGGTGTGGGAGGGTACAGAGACGACTTGGAATCACACAAGAATGCAGGGTCGCGAATATCGTACTTGTGAGCTATGGCGCAAAGAAGCAGAGAGAAAGAACAGAAACAGCAAAACATTAATGGGACATAAAACGTACTACAACAGTTGTTTGAAATTACGACCAGAAATCGTCTGGTAGGCCTGAAAGTGACGCTGCATTTAACATTCCTTGCATTCTAGAAGATTTCTGGCATGTCACGTATCCTCCCGAGCGACGAGATCTTCAACTGAAGAAACGAGCATCTCGTACACCAAACTCTTCATGTGACCCCAGAAGAAGTCCATGCATAAAAGGTCGGTCCTGTGTAAGTCCATGTGGTACCAGCGTGACGGGGCTCCTTCACATTACACGACTGACGTACGCAGACAGATAGACGTAACCTTCAGAGAGCGGCGGATAGGTCGTGGAGGCCCAGTTCAGGCTTGAGAGATCATCGGACCTATCATGCATGTACTTCTTCTGGGATCGCATGTAAAGTTTGCTGTACGAGATGTCCTTTCTTTCAGCTGAAGATCTCGTCGCTCAAATATCTGTAGTTTTTCCAAAATGATACGTGACATGCCAGGAATCTTCCAGATCGTAAGAAATTCCACACAGCGCCACTGCTAGACAAGCCAGACGACTTCTGGTCGTAATTTCGAACACCTGCTGTAGTACAACCTTACAATAAAAATTTTTGCGGTTCCAATAATGTGTCACTGGTTTCTGTTCTCCTCTTCTTTTTTGCACCATAGCTCGCAAACACGGCATTTGCGACCTCGCATTCCCATGTGATTCCAAATCGTCTCTGTACCCTCTACACACCCTGCAAGTTTATCAGTTTGGTAGCAGATTACCCTGTATATATATTATAGAAGTAAATCTTGGATAATTATATATGACACTATGGTTTATTCTTTAGCAGAAGTACATAATTAAAAATCCTTCAGTATAATTTTCAGATATGCATTTTAGGCAAAACATCAAAAAGATTGTATAATTAAGAGAAAATTTGCCTTCCAAAATCTACATGTTTGTAGTCAAAAAAGGCGATTTGAGTACCTTTTCATTAGTTTTATTATTAACATTTATTACTGGGAAAATTTTTCACAATACTATATCGATAATAATAAATGAAATAAAGCTATATATTGTGCTTGTGATGTTTTTAAGCTTTTTACACCCTCCTTACCGTGTACTTTCTGGGTGTAATTGAAAAGCACTTTCAGTTAGCAATCGGATTTCGAGTCTCGGTGAGGGAATTACACATTTTACACACTGCAGTTCAAAAATTCCTAATGTCTCTATATATTTATTATAAATTTCTGTCCAAAAAATAGATTTTACATGATATCAAAGCAAAAAAAAAAATCAGCTTAACTAACCTTTCTTTCAAGTTCAGTAATTAAAAACTGAGATTTTTATAACATTTGATTCAATTCTGTACAAAACTTTTGCTAGTAATATTTCAAAATACTCATTCCAAATAACAATGTAATGCAAGAAAAATAAATAAGCAGCGTGCATAAATGCAAGAAAAATAAATATCTCCATAAGATATTGAATTCCACTTGCGAACTGAAGAAAAAGGCTTTATGAAAGCAGATTTACATTTTAAAGTTATTAGTAAATGATACTATATCTACAAAATTTCCTTGAAGCAGCGACATTGCAAATCCCGAAGTTGTGCCTGCGGATATCTAAGTACTTCGAAGTTCGAGGCCAGGAATTTGGTTTCGGAGTTGGGGGAACACGTAAAGGAATTACCTGATTAGCGGAAGGGGTAAGGCCGTCACATCTATAACGGTGAGTACTCACCGCTGTCCTGACAAGAGGCACCTCGGAGTTGCCAGCGACCAGCACAGGTGCATCGCCATCGGCAGTGGAGGCGGAGGAGGCGGCGTGATGGGCCAGGCACCGTTGGCGATGGTGCTCCGCAATCTTGGCGATGAGTTGAGTGCGGGTCTTGCGCATAGCGATCCTTTTACCTAAATAGCCGACAGTAGCATATTCCAAAAGCGATGCGAAGACCATGACGAAACAGGTGCCCAGGTAAACGTCGATGCTCTTGATGTAGGAGATCTTGGGTAAGGCGGCATTGGTGCTGGACATAAGGGTTGTCATTGTGAGAACGGTGGTCACCCCAAGCGCTACTCGGGCAGGGGTGGCATTTCGGTGCAGCCAGAAGGACACCCACGAGATGATGACTATGAGTCCCGCTGGTATGTAGATCTGGATCAAATAGTAGCCCATGCTACGGATGAATTGGATTTCACAGATGAGGCGAGAGTAGTTTCCTGGGAAACAATTACATATTAGAGAACAATGTATTACTAGATAGAATTCCATGAAGTTTCAGGGAAGTTTCCGTAAAAACAAAATAAGGAAGTTTTATAAGAAAGTTCATCATAGGTTTTGCTGATTATTCATAAGCGATTTTACTCGTTTATTTCAAATATGTAACCTGAATTTCCGACTGAAGAAAGCAACATACAAGAATATGAGCTATGGGCTAGCTTTGAGGCAGGCCGCAGACTGAGTAACTGTATGTGAAACAAACAAGAAAGGTCTCTAACATATACCCATTGCGAAATTTTGTCAACTGTTGACAACTTGTTTGAAATTTCTGTTCCAAATGTAAATCATTTGAATTTCTAAAAAACGAGAATAAAAATTAGGAACTGAAGACAGGTCAGATTTTTATTTTCTAATTTTTTATGAAAGTAGGTCTGAAGAATGATTGTTCTTCAGGCATTATGAAAACTTTAAAGATGTATAAGGCGTCAAGGATAAACTCATTGCAAATTGCAAAGTTAGAAGTTATCAATCCTATTCAATTGTATCATGAAATAATTTTGTGGAATAATTGAATCCTTTTAAACTAAGTCATACTGTTACTTTTAATTTAATTTTCTCTGTATCTTACTCACACATCCTATCTCTTGTGTAACGAAGTAAACATTCCCAACAAACGTCTCATGTCACTTTCAGTACATTCATCACTTCTGTTCCTCGACAAATTTCATTTCAGTAAAATCATAAAAGAGCCATTTTATCTAAGCTCAAAGTTTTTTTCTTCTGCTTTCCGCTCTATCTGTTATTTAAAATAGCACTTATAAAAATTATTTTTCATTTACACAGTATTTCAGTTAGCATATCAAATAAAAGCATCTCAACAGTGCGAGTACAAATATGTTACACGTAGGCACACAATGAGAGGCTTAAAGTGATTTAACGTATATTATGTATATGCTCTGCAAAATGTGATTCATCTCATTAAGATTTATGTAAATGACCACAAATTACTCGTGAGATCAGATTTTGATAATTTGAAATCGATGGTTATGAAGTGAATGATGTAATTCTCTGTGTGATTAATAATATCATTATGCTGTAAATTTAATCTACCCTCGAGGCAAAATGTTAATTGAAGAAATTTCCCTTTTAGGCAATAGGTAATTAATCTTCATTTTATTCGAGCTAATGTTTTAAACAATAAATACCGTGTTTCAAGTTTCAAGATATTTCTACCGTTTTTTTTCGCTACGTGCAGGTATTTGTTTAACTTCTGTGAAACCTTTCCTTAAAAAGAAATAACAGAAAAAATATCATTCCAGGGAACAAGCTCAGAAAGAGTAGCCAGCATATTTACTCTGAGAATTTTAAAATAAAGATATGTGTAAAATTCTTTCTAAGGTTTTCCTTCGTCATATGAAATAAATATTAATAAAACCTTTTAATTCATCTTAACATCAAACAAATGTTGTTGATACTAATTAATGAATTACTGTTTGGCAATAACTTAGAAGATATTGTCATAGATTTGGCAGTAACTTGGAGGATATTTTTGCATTCAACAGGACGCCGTAACAAGAGACAAGCTACTTAAAAACTGTTGTACGTTAAACATTAGTCAAGTTTTTCTCTTAGCAGAATGATTGATCATCGGAATTGGCTGCCTCGCTATGTTGTTTTAACCTAGTTAAAAAAAAAAAAAAAAAAAAGACCGCGCAGGTTTGATAAAAAGCGCTTGCACAGACATTGGGGGATAGTCTGTGAGTACGATGAATTAGATGCTTGTTTGGAAGATAGGGCTGTATTTATTAAGCTCTCTGCTTCTGTGAAGGGAAAGAAATGGGAGAACGTGACGTTCACATGTGTAGTCTCATTTCCACCATTCACGTTCAGCACGTTTTATCTAGTTTTAAAGAAAGAAATGAAAGAAAAGAAAATGAACTTTTTTGTAAATTTGTGTTTTCCATTAGACTTTAGATTTTGCTTTTCCTAATCTGACGTGCTCGTAATTTACAATAAATCGCAAGATCTTAATTCGTCACTGTTTCACACTGAAGCAAAAGATCCAATCATTATATGAAAATTAATGTGAAAAGGGCAAACAAAATCATTGGAAGTTTCTTTAGCATAAAAGCTTGAGTGTTCAGTTTCGAAAACAAGAGATCGCAATTTTCACAAATATTTAATTTACTTTTATTTATAAAAATTTTAGCTTGAATTAAGGATTGAAGGTCCGTGCAAAATTAAACAGCTTACTTTTATTCGACTTTAATAATTCTAGACTAAAATTTTATCATTTATAATAAACGGTTCATGTGAAAACTCTACAAGGGCTTATCGAAATGTGTTCTTAATCTGTATTGAATGTCTGATGATAAGCAAAGACTAAAAAGGTTCTAGGGATCTTTTCCGTTCTAAGATAACATTTTCTGAACAGTTTTCTTTAGAAATATACGATGTGCGCCAACATGATACCTCTAGCAAGAAGATACACTACTATCGTGAGCTCATTTAAACAGTGATAATTTGTTTAATGTAAAATACTCGTATTTATATCTTAGGTTGGTTATTTCAATAAACAAAGCATGAAACAAAATGATAATCTTCTGCTAATAATAGTTGCTCTGAAAATAAGAACACTGCTGTGAGAGAGATCAGTGGGTTTAGTTTAATGATGGTCAACAAGCAGTTAAGATTATTGTGCTACAAGGTTTCCTCTTTATGATGTTACTAACTGGTTAAAAGCAATTTCTTCCCTACTCTCTTAGTGTCTTCGTGTCTCCCGCTTCTATAAGGTAGTGTTGGGAAGAGTGTGTTGAGAAACTTGGTTTGTTTAGTGCCCTTGCAAACAACATTGGAAAATGCATTTTTCCGCTGAAAACTGTTTGGGGCGTTTTGTTCTTTAACGGAAAAGATACAAATTTTGAATAAGTTTAAATGAAAACTTTAAAGGTGAGGCTAAATATGCAGCAACATTTTACAGCCTTTAGTTTTAGCTGCAAACGAGTAAACAGCTTGGTTGACATTTCCTTTCGGTGCATTTTCATTTGCATATCTCAGATACTAGAATATGACATCAATAATTTGATGAATAAACCAAAGCTGCTTTTTAATTTTCAATTATCATAGCAGTTTTAATGATTTTTCAATAATTATTAAGTTGATTATAGCAGCAAGCTAAATTTCTGACAAAGGCGAATGGAAAAGATTGCATTAGCTTATACAAACAAATATATTAACTGGATCAACGTGGCTTAACAGGATTTATAGGATCCATGTCATCACAGTATTTTGACATGGAAATATATTTTTGCCAAATCTTAATGTTAATTTTATATTCCTGATTTTAAGTAGTGGCTTCTTGAAACGTGAATATAATTTCAACTGCTTAGTAGCAATAAAAAGGTAGAAAAATGCTGCTCGAGATTGTAAATGAAACTTATTTTTATATATTTGTATGTGTAATTTATTACCACAGAGAATATCATTCTCAACTGCAGAAACAAATGTGACAGCCAATTCTAATGGTTACCCTCAAAATATTTGAAAATTTCAGTGTTCATATAACAATATGCATGTTTATAATGATTCCTAGAATTTTTAACATTTATATTTATGTAATTTTATCTCTTTAAATAAATTTAAAAAAGTTATTAATTCCTTCTCCGAAATTAAGACACTGTTCGTAATAATATCCAAGCAAATAATTAAATGCTGATTAAAAAAGACATGTTGAAAATGGAAAAACTTTTCTTTGGCCTAAAATTCTGCATAGTAATCCAGTTACAATATTTTTAATTAAACTTAAAAGGTAATTCAGTTACAACAAGCTACTATAAAGAGGCAGTTAGTACTTTAATTCATGACAAAATGTCCGTCTACCAAATACGTAACGCTGTATATAGTTATCCTACTTTAAATATTGCACATTAAAAATGTACATAAACGTTTTAAAAAATTGTTATGAACATGAACGTTTTAATAAAATGTTAATTTAATTAGCGTACGTTATTTAATTAATTTATTTCATTTTACACTTCATCGAATTTTCGTCGTCTTTTAAGTTAAATCTTATTAGAAATACGAAGTTTCTGGTATTTATCGTTGCCACAGATTAAAAAAGAAATATATACTTGGCAGGAGAAATTAAACAGATTAAAAGGGAAAAAAGCCGAAATCTGACAACATTTTAGCTTGCAATCAGCACCTCGAAGTTGAGTTAAACTTTTTAAATTATTAAAAAAATATTAAAAAATAAGTAAAAAGACTAAAAATACAAGAAAAAAAAACAGAAATATTTTTGTTTTTTTCTTAAGTCTAACACCTACTGCTGCGAATTTACTGTTGAATAAAATTAAAAAAAGCTAAAACCAAATTTTAGTGTTAGAAAAGCTCTGTTTCTTTCTACATTTCTTTATTTTAACGTATAAAAGGAAAAAAGGAAACCGTCAAACTACTAAAAATGTATATTTAATTAAAAACATGAATACAACTAGAGGCTTCAAATCTATACTTTAATATAAAATTTCAAATTAAACATTATTTATTTTTATTTGGAGAGTCAAAAATATATCAAAGTTAGCATAAATTAATCATAATCTACTTTACATATGACATTTACAATCCTTGTAAAATATTGTTAAAATTCCAGGTGAAATAGATTTTTAAAGGGTTAATGATAGACTGAGAATTTATATAATATTGACAATAAAATATCTGCAGCGTTGTTTAGTAACATCATCAAATTGTTGCGAATACAATTCACTGCTCAGTGACAACCAAAAACGTTCTGAAGTTTTCCTTCGAGGTGTTTAAATGTTACAAATAGTATTTACTGTTTTAAAAAAGTGTTTATTGTGCGTTTATTAACAGCTATGTAACTCTAATATGTACAGAGCTATTAAGAGATAAATGAAGTAATATGTAAACAGACCGTACTTCCATCAAATCTGTTAGGTTGTTCGAATATGAGAAATCAAAGATACATTTTATGATTGTAGTGGCATATCCAGCGGCTTTTGATGTTTCATACCTAAGCTTGTGGAGTTTAATAGAATGTTATACATGGTTCTTGCATGGGTAAATACTACTGTGTAAATAGTTGCAATGTTAAGTAATCCTAGTACCTTTAAGACGATGTTTCAAACTACACCATAAATTCTAGATAACTTTTATTATTTTAATCAGTCACTAGGCTTTTATATCATCAGTGAAGTAAAAGTATTTGCTGTATTCTTATTCCTATTCGTCTTATTATTTTTTTATGAACGCCATCTTGCAGCTGTTAGAACCAGCTACAAGTACAACGAGAGAACTAGTGAAGTTGAACCTCTAAAAAAAACCTTAATTTATTCTGTATTTATGAACAGAGATAATTGTGTGTACTCACGAAACTTATGTTACCATGAAATGAAAAATTTCCAATTACTTCTCATTTTAGTGCGCAGAGCTTAAGAATGATTTTAAACATGTTGTTTCATGTTAGAAATGCTATACCTGTCTGAATATTAGGAGAAAATACCTGGTGTGACAATCCTTTCACCTTTTTGCAGAGCCTGCTTTTCAATAAGGAAACTAACAATCTGGTTAGAATTCAGGAATTTATAATTCTAAGAAAATGCACACAAATTTCTCAGTTTAAGTCGCATATTATGTATAAAAGTTCTCAATCTGCGGCCTGCGAAAGTTTTTGTCTGCATAGGAAACTCTTAAAGAAAATTATGAATATGCAGTTTTAAGAACTTTATTCTGGGATTTCTAGGTCTGATAATGATTTTATTGATATTCGTGAGCGATTAGACACACAAGATTTTATGGAAGGATGATTTATGTTCGAATAGAGTTAATATTACTTTTGTAAAAGCTTTGATATAATGCGCTATTTTTGAAGAGGAAGCACTCTTGGAAAAGTTAGGAACTAATATTTTGGCTAAGATATATTCCTTATCTTTGAGTAAGTTTATATATCAAAAGGCACCCTAAATCCATTTCAAGAGTGCACTTTTGAGATTAAAATATATAAATCTGAAACTGGTGATCGCACTTTTGGATTGCAGAAGCATCTAGATTAGACCTAAAAAATAGTAAAAATGTATGTTAGAAATAAGGCAACTGGGAAACCTCAAAATACATGTTTATTTCTTGAAATAACTTTATGATGTTTTTAAAAGCATCGAATTAAATTATTCGTTTTAAAATATCAGACAATTCGTTGGAATGATTTCTAACGGTTTCCCAAAACTGATCATTTATATTAAATTACATAGTTTCAATGATGAATAACATGCATCTGTAATTATGAATAATAGTGAAACGTATTTGAGAAGAAATTTGAACATCAATAGCATCTATAAATTATATCTTCCCCATCTTCTGTTCGACAAAATACTCAGCAAAATTTCTGTAAATGTAAAAGCTGGACATCTGTAAATGTAAAGGCTGGACAAGAGTTTTTCATTTGATTACTAGACTTTCTTAGTTGTGATCATATCGTTATGTAGATTACAATACTACACACAGCTTTATGATTCATTAAATTTTAGTATAAAATTTTGTTAAGCATTTCAATTTGAAAATGCATGGAAAGGCAATAATTAGCCATTTGCTTATCTGTTTCTAAACATTCGTTCATTTCGCTAAAACTGTCAGCTAACTGTTTTACTATTATTCGAATAACAAATAGCATTAAAATTAATCTACGAATTTGGAAATGCAAAGCCTGCACTTCTCATTCATATAACATCGTAAACGAAGAAAATTAAGTTTTTATACGAAAGTGGTTTAGTGCATCGTTAGTAAAGCAACAAAATTATATTTAAAAAGCTATAAGTCTTCATTCAAGGATAAGGTTCGTATTGATATTGAAATTAACGAAATAACAGTTTAAGAAATTAAGTGTAAATTCTTGAAAAAATAATTTTGTGTTATGCTAAAGAGCTAGAGATACATTAGCATTTAAGACATAGATAAATACAATGGAAGTTATAGAGTTTAACTGAGAAAAGATTTTGATTTTATTAAATAAGAAGCTTTAAAATTTATTCGCATATTAACTGTAGCAAATTAATGACTTTTAAATATTAAAATATT
This sequence comes from Stegodyphus dumicola, assembly GCF_044657685.1. Lineage (NCBI taxonomy): Eukaryota > Metazoa > Arthropoda > Arachnida > Araneae > Eresidae > Stegodyphus > Stegodyphus dumicola. The sequence goes on from NC_140780.1 coordinate 80,759,005, forward strand.
CTGTCTCTTAATACAAAATTTACTTTCTTTATTTTAAATGAACAAAATACTAATTTAAAGGCATGTTTCTAGGCCAGTGCTATTTATATAGTCTAAAATTTTGTAAGAACGGTAGATTCAATGATGAAATTTTCAGCTATATTTTTTTTGCATTTCCATTGAATATGGAAGGAAAGTCAAATTTCCTCTCTATCATCTAACGTTAACTTGTTTCTTGAATTAGATATTCTCTTTATTAGAGGTAGCAATTTTTATTTCATGTTGTAATTAGCCTGTCAAACAACTGATAAAATGAAAGCAATATATTGTGTCTTAAAGTTCTGTAATATTTTTATTTTGCTAAGCAGGCTTTTAACCTCAAGACTTTGATTTTCTTAAGAAAGCTAATTAATATTTGTGACTTTATGACATAAAAGCAGTAATCCTTCACTGCAATCAATATTCTACCAGTAAATAAGAAACTTTAGATGAAAGAAGATTAAAATAAGCTTAAAAGTTCCTATAAATGTGGAACTATGACATACAAGGAATCAAATGAAATACTTTCTCCATAAGCTCATTAAGAGAAGCAGAGTGTTCTCATATCATTTGGGAAGCTTATTAGGTTCTCTTCCTTCTGTTAACTGAAAGAAAGTACAGTTATTTGAGCTTTTCCTAGGATGATAATTAGAAAGGCCTGGTGCTAAATTTAGCTTATGGTTTGATTCTTCTAGTAGCTGAATAACCTAAGATGCCATTTCTTTTGAATACGATTTATACAATTTCTTTTAAAGTTGTATCTGAGTTAAAATGTCAGCTACATTTTAGCAAATACATTTTGTAATAAATTGGGGCTAAGATATAACAAATGAATGCAATATTAATAAAGAACTGAATGATATATTGAAAAGACATCTATTCCAAAATACTTATACCAGATACATTCATTCTGAACAATTTTATTTAGTTGCCTGCGCAAAATGTCATGAATGTTTAGCAAATACAAAGATAATTGAAACACTGTAGCTATCTGCCGAGTTTCCAAATTTTGCTGACACATTTAGTTTTGAAAAAGGCATTGAATTATTCGTATTCAAAATGATATCAAACTAACAAATGATATACGAAGCAGAGAAGAATATTTTTTTTTTCAAAAAGATTATAATTCCACTACTTGTGAAGTGATATTTAAAACAGAGTTTCGAATGTTTTTTAGATTTTTACATTAGTTTCCAGCCTTTGTATATTTATTACTATACAAATACTTTTATGTCTAGTTACAAAGTATGACTTGTCATTTAACCATTTAATTGGATTAATTAACCACAAACTGGATTTTGACATACATTTTGCTGCATGAAAAAATTTCTTTATTACTGACTGTGTGGCTATTTTTTAACTCCTCAGGCAGATTTAATCTGAGTGAATCTTATTAAGGCAGTAAATTAAATTCTGAAGCTTTCTCATGACGTGTACATTATAAAAATAGTCATAGATGCAGGAGTTCAAATTATTAGTCACAACGCTCAATACGTGCTTAGTGTTCGGAATTATCAGTATCGAACCAATTATTTACAGTAATGCATGCTTTGCGTTCTTCTGACATATTTCGTTATTCGTTCCGTATAAAATTGTGGCCTCAGACATCTCCTCTCAGTCCAAATTAAAACTAAAAGATTTAATTAACAATAATCGAAAAAGGCATTATTTAATCAGCTCGATACTAGCTGATACGTTTCTATATTTTAAGCTTTTCTTAGCAGAGATATCAAGCCCTAAATATTTTATTGTGAAATTTTAGTTATGAAATATTGACGAGCAAGATCATTATTTACAAGCTATACTTAAACTCATATTGAATAGATTAATTTATTTAGTCACAGATTTATGAAATTTGAGAAAGCTAAAACTTGACGAAGGAAATTTAAATTAAATATTTTTATGATACTAAATAAGAATAAAATTCAAGTGAATGCATTAATTTTACTTTTCCATTAAACTATTATTTACATCCTTGACTCAATATGTTTGAGAGATAATTGGAAATTCTCATTTCTATGATTGTTCAGAATTATATCTGCCTTCTTACTATGTAATGACAAAAGAACCTTTCGAATAGAAATACAAAAATTTCTTTTTCTTGACTAACGTCTCATTCATGTATAAGTCAATAAGTGTTATAAAAGTCAATCTGTTTTATAAAAGATTTGAAAGGGACATTGCCATTTATAATTAATATTTGAATAAAAATCTGCAATTTTTTATGTCTGTGTTTGGTTTCTAATCACGTTGGAATTGTAAAATAATAAAAATATAAGTCTTTAAAGCAAGATTTATATCTTAAACAAATAAGCCGTAAATTTTGAGGAATGAGCTCTATATTTTCATCTTAAGTTTCGTATTCTGATACTATCACATGTAGCTTCACTAAAAAATAGTTGCTGCCTTAGTTATAACTATAATCAGGTAGCTTTTAGTTTATTTAGTATTATTAAAGTAGAATAAAGACTTAAGTATGGATTCAGTAAAACGATATTTGAAACTACATGATTTTCTCCAAGCTCTGGTATTATTCATGATCATAATCCTTGTTTAAAAATGTAGCGGGGTAAAAACGGATGTCTAAATCCACGTTCATCGATTCTTTCTTATCTGACTGTTATCGAAAGGGTCCGTCAATAATCTTATTTCAGTATTCTCTTCCGTGCTTGGAATCAACTCATGAATAAATGACATTCCTCCTTCATAGAAAATTAGAACAATCATTATGCTAGAAGCTTCAGGGTTGACTTATACTTGTTGTATTAAATAAATAATTTTTATTTTTAAATAGATTCCTAAATTACGGCATTGCTATGTTAGAGAGGGATAGAGTCATTAGTACCGAGTCTTCTGGATAGAGTCATTAGTACCGAGACTTAGCCTTCTGGCTAAGTCATTCTTGAAGCTGTTAACGCTCGTCCGTATTATACGTGCCTATTGATAATCGCAGGCTAGTTTAATTTAAGAACCAACTACATTAGATAACTGTGTCTAGCTTCGGCTAAGTCTCATTTAGTTAATTGTAGTTTAGTTTCTTATTTCTTATTCTAAGTTAAAGTTCGAGTAGAGGCTTCCCGTAAGCCCGAGAAGAGGTCTACTGTTATTCGTATTCGAGTGAATAAAAGTGTATTTTAATTCTGCTCGAATCTACGTCTTAGTTGTTTTGAACTGAACGGTCAGTCGCTACATAGTTCACTAGGTTTCTCGATTTTCATCTTATACAAGGAGTTAGGAACCCTACAGGTTTAATAATAGATGTCTTTTTATCAATTATTGTTATTTTTTTAAAAAAATGAACAATTATAAAATTTTGAGTTCTGAAAATGGCGGTTGTGTTTTTTTTTTTCTAAATCGAACCCCTTTGTCTTGCCTGTGAATATTACTAAACTACTTAACAGATAAATTTTAAATAATGAAACGCTATTCTTTTGGAAAATATGAAGTATTGTACTGAATTTTATATTTACGTTCTGCATTAAAATATTTATCGACATTTTAAAAAATGCCTTTTACAAAGAGTGATATTTTAGAAATTAATTATTTTTCTGAATTTAAAATAATCCATGAATCGAACATTGTTTCGAAGAATTTTTTATAATTCAAGCCTCTGCAATTTTCTCACTTTCAGAAATTGCAGACAATACAAATAAACATACAAAAGACTTATAACTTTTCAATTTTACATTTTTGGTATTTAAAAGTTGTTGAGCATAAATGTTCAGACTAATTAATATCCTGTATAATATTCCAAAATTTAATTTAGTTATTATCCGTGAAGAAAGACTAAAGTACATCCTCAATTTTTGGCATTTTAGTGTGGATTGTGTATCTCATAAACTGAGGTAAGTTTCAGTTTATGAGGCACGGTGCCTTATAAACTGAGGTGCGGTTTATAAGGCAATTTTTCATACAAAATATTTTGTTATAATAATATTTATTGAAGCCAAAAGTCAAAAATAAATTAATAGGCTGTGATACGTACATAAACAAATTACATTTTATAAACGTTAAGCAGTTTCACCTTGTATTTCTTAACTCTCTAAACAAATTTTTTATTAAAGCTATGGTTCAGTCTCAGTTTTAGAAGCAAAACGTTTTGCATTAAATAGAATTTTAAAATCAAATCAATTGCTCCAAAAATTGTATTTAAATCTGTTTCTAAGGATAAATTAATATTTCATGAATTATTCTATTATGTTGTTTTCTATCCGAAAACCGTAAACAGTATTCCCTCTTCTGCCGTTGCTGATAACTTTGACATCGTACATGCTTTTACATTTTAATGCAAAATGTAAAAAAAATATTTAGCCAATTAAATAGAAAAAAAATGCTCTTAATTTTTTTATACTTTAAAAAATGTGAACTTAGCTATATAAAAGTTTATTCGCTTTAAACATTATTATAGTTGATCCCTTTTAATATCGCTTAAAATTTATACTTTATGTTACTAACATTCTTAAACCATTAAAATTTCAAATAGGCAAGTATCAGATTTTATATCGTAAATAAAAGTTATAAGCGTTTTGCTTAGAATTAGAGAATAACTTGACATATGGTTTGTTTGTATAGGTAGAACATCGCACGATATATATAAAATCAGTTTTTTTATTATAGAATATGTCTCATAGTGTTACTTAGAAAAAATACTTTAATTATTGCTTTAAATCTTCATTAAAATTTCAGATTATAATCAAAAATATTTTTCAATTAAATTCTCACATAATAATTTTATTCTCTAGAGTGAATAAAGAGACGCTTAAATATAATTGTATATTATTATTCTCAAAAATGCATATAACAGTTAAAACTAAGAATTGCAAAATAATATAAAATAAATTCAAATAATGTTTCCACAAAGCACACAATGAATTAAAAATATAAATATGATACAAAATATATTAGTACATGATCACTGAGAACTTGCTTTTTTATTTTTTCACACATCGTATGACATGGCTAAAAGAAAAGAAATCAGGAAATAAATACAAAAGGCTATTATAAAAATTTACATGTATGAGGCCTTCTTCTCGACCTGATTTTTCAAACTGATGCATACAGAAATGCTTTGGTATTTTAATAAGAAAGACTTACCTTAGAAAAATGATTTACCTTTTCCTTTTCGAACTGTTACATGCCTTTATATATTGTAAAATGTAAAAGTGCATTCCTTACCTGAATGTCCAAGTAATTTTTTAAACTGAGTGAGCAATAATGTAGTTCTGTGATTCTCTTACATGACAGCTAACAAAACTCAGTTGTAACATACCTTCTCCAAGTAATATATGTATTTAATATCTACTTAATTCTCATGTAACATAGTCTTAATTGCTTACCTGTCGTGAGTGGCACTTCTTTTGATCTTTGTCTATGTCCAACGACTTTAAACTGTGGAAGTTCAACATCACTGGACATTCCAACTGAATCTTCATGCTCACGCCACCAATATTTAATGTCCCTAGTTGTGTAACCAACTGAAAAAGAAAAGAATGAATAAGATTTACCTCTCAAAACAATCTTGTATTTCATTTTTACATTTCAAATAAGAGATATAGTGTTTAAAAAACTTTGATAATAGAGTTATTTCGTTAGAAAATTTTAAAAATTTGGTAGATAAATATAAGTTTAAATGACTTATTAAATAGAATAACCAGCTTCATTTTATTAAAATATGTGTGCACTACACAGTACATTGTGTATTTTTTAATGTTTTTAAATGCCATGAAAATAATTTTTTATACATGAAGCTATGTTGATCATATTTCTTTAAATTAATGGTCGTATCAGAGAAAATTTTTGTATAAATGGCTTAAAAATTAAGAATCTTTTTTTTTTTTCTCTTTTTTTCAAAACGTGTTCTTAAAAATAAAAATGATAGTAAAATTTGCTATTAAAATATTAGAATGGCGAACAACAACAAAGCAAATGACACTTTCCTTCATATCTTTCATGGTTTATGCCATTTTAAGCTGGCCTCCAGCAAAGTTAGAAGCCACTAATACTGAAAACGTGACGGTAATATTGGCGTCATTCCAACAGGCGGCAGTAAAGGGCAGAGCAAAACAATACCTTTGACAGTTCTGAACCTCTTATCAAACAAAGTAGTGAAAACTTTTGTAGCGAAATACTTCGTCTTAAGTTTTCAATGGCGTACGTATTCACTATTCATAGTTTCGCTAAAAGTATGTAATCCTGGGTATAGTTGCTTCTTGAACTTCATCTGTGATTTTTAATATATATATATATTCATGTTACCATAATAGGTATACATCCCCAATTCTATTATTAAAGCCAAGTTTCCTGATTTTGAACTGTTATTAGAATACATCGGGAATGAACTTACGAATTATATTGATAAAACAATTACATTTACAAGACAATTAAACATGAAAATATTTTGGTATTGGAAGCTTAATAGCTTACGCGCCGAATCAGCCACAGCTTAAAACACTTGCATTTAGATAATATTTAGTCTTTCGCTTAGGAATTGATCTGAACTGCATGTTCATAAATCTAATACCTAGAGTATCATTAAATAATTATGAAGCAACTATTTTCAATATTTTACGTTTATTATTTTTAACATCGTTGCTTCCCATTTAAAAGCATTAAAGCAGAATCAAAAATGCCGCAAACATGTGCTTATAAGGAAAAATAATAAAAAGATCTTTTATTTTCGCTGAAATAAATTATTTAAAAAATAAATTTCACAAAAGTAATAATTGAAATAATGAGAATTTTTTTTAATTACTTGTTTTTTCTCGTATTCCCATTAGGTAGCATTGGTAGGTTAATATAGTTCGCTCTATCTGAATTCTTAGTACAATAACGATAAATTAAAGCTGTGGAGGAGAGATAATAACTTTAGGAGTCAATGAAAGTCCTATAAATTTGAGGAGATAAAAGCAAATGCCTTATTGTTTACGTAGCTTACATTCCTTTAAAAACAACGTGGTTTTACGCTGACGAAATAAAAAAGTATTTCTGGAACTCATCCCAGTTTCGTGTAGCATTTGTGAAACAGTTAGCGCTGAAAAGATTATAGAACTGTTATGATAACACGCAGGATTTGCACGAAATTCCAGATAATCTTTGGCTAAGTGCCACACCTATAAAAATGAATTGGTAGAAGTCGGAGGTTGCCAAGCTTGTTTGATTAATTGCTTGGAGGATCTACCAGATTTAAAACTTACAGGCATTCCAACACCTACATTATTCATTGAGTTTCTAAAGAGAACCATCAGAAGGTAACTTTAATCGTTACTATAATAATTTAGGGTAAAATATGAAACCAAATAATGGAAGTATTTTTGGCATCTTATCATAATCTAAATTATCTAAATCTATCTATTTGAACATTTGATTGGACTTTTCTATTATAGTAAAGCACACTAGGAGTATTTGCCTGTGATGGAAACGCAAAGGAATTTCTAAAGATACTGGCCTACAATTATGTTATACATTATATCATAAATTGAAATCAATTTGCTTTAAACCAAGCTAAAAATTTTATTACGCATGCCTATGCTTAAAATGGGGAAACCAAAAGTCTGTGCTGACTTTTAAAAATTTTAAAGAACGAAATATTGGGCATATTTATTTTTATCTAAAATGCCGGCTCGGTTTATGTTAGTGTACTTCATGAAAATAATTTGTCACTTCTGGTATATATTAAATACTTTAATAATTACCTCTACTTATTATAATTCTTCCTGCCTTTTATGCTTAAACTTTTATATCCAGAGCACATATAGAGCAAAATGCACTGAAGCTTGAAACTGTTTACTGATATGGCCTGTATGTTAAAAAATCAGTCGAAGAAACTTCATATTACCTTTCCGAAATCGCATTTGTAAAATAATACGACTTCAAATAGTAAATATTACCTTATTCATTTCATTCTTCCATAATAAACTAAGTTAATAGTATCAGCCATTATTTTATCTTCTTCAAATGGTGCATTATCAATACAGTTAATTTTACTCAATACAATTAGTTGAAAAGGAAGTATTACAGGTAACTCGGCATAATTCAAAAGTCATTGCTGTGATGGTTAAAAGAATTTCTTTTCTTCGTAATACTGAACATGATGAATCGTGAAAACTGTCTATTAAATCTACAAAAATTCCTAACACTTAATTTTATTTTAGAATACTATACTATAATAAACTTGAAATAACATGCTGAGAATCACATTTGTATTACAATTGAAAACTCATGAACTATTGTGTAGAAGCTGCTCAGTAGTTCCCAGATTTTACAATATTTTCATGAATATATAATTTTATTTTATAAGTTTATTTTTATTTATTTGCTTATTTTTTATTTGTTTTGTACGCAAAGACACTACTTTTGCTCCCCATAAAGGTGTAATTTTCTATCTCTTTGACAGGCTTCGATTTACTTCGGACCTATTTAAGCAACATATTTTACTGTTTTTTTTTTAAAGTTTGAAAATTCGTTTCTCACAAACACATTAAAAAATACATCCAGGCAGCTAGGATTAAATTGTTAATTATTGATGACTACTATATGCGGTGACCTATATATTTTGCAGATGGAAATGCTATTTTATATGTGGTTACTTATGTATTATTACTTATGAGAGTTTGCTTCTAGCAAGTTCGATTACAAATGTTTGTCTAAGTGCATTCATGTATATTCTGTTGTACAGAAACGTCTCTGGATCAGTAAGCAGGTTTGCAACAACTATGTATTATTTGCTTCATTATCCGATGCTTCACGCGGCATTTTTCAGGCTACATTGTTTTGATATGGATTTTCTTAACCTAAGTACCTGTAAATGCTCTATTAAATATTTCCTTATAATTATGTGTGCTAATTATATGCACAGTATTTTCACAGCAGCAGTAATAAAATTATGCGCAATAAAAGTACAACTGAAAGAAATCAGTGTACTTTTTATATTTTATACATTAAATTTATAACTGCTAAAAATACTCTTATTTAGGTTTTCTAAATATAGATTCTTTAAAAGGAAATTAAAACATGAAGTTTCTACAGGTTGTTTTATTTTTAAGAACAAACAGTTTTAAAATTTCAATTGCATTAAAGAGTCATTCAAAAGGGAAAAACTTTTATACGAATGTTCGTGCCTTAATATGACTTAAAAACGATTCAAGATTTGTTGACTAATGGTATATTAAGTTCATATTATCATTCTGGCAACTAAAGCTATATTGATCTTCACTTTTCAAAACAAATTTCGCTTTATATAAATATTTAGCATTATTGTCGACAAACCCTAATAGGGCTAATAGAGATTCTGTGTGAGTTCCCACATCACAAGGGTATACGCTTGTAGCTCAGATCTATATAGCGACCTAATCTATTGAGTAGCTGTCGGGGTTACAGAGCATTCCTTAAAAGTGTAGTAAACGTCCTAGCTTGGCCTCATCCTTTATATCGTTGTTCAAAGGGAAAATGCGATAGTTCCACGCTAAAAAGCCAGTCTGCAAGAGGACACATCTGCGGCGCTTACGCCAGTCCGTCTACACAGAGAAACATATCGCCGCCGCTAATACTTTTACCATTAGTAGCCTCATTGTATGTGTACCTTGGGAAATGTACATTGCTTTGGTTCTTTCATATTGTATCCTTTATATTGTATCCATTATACCGTATCATTTATTTTCTTAGATAATTTGCCGTGCATGTATTTATGATATCCCACCTTCTGTACATAACTTTAGGAGATGTTCCACCTTATGATATGTGGTATTGTTGTTGTTGTGACTTATCTCACTTGCCTGACAGTGACATTCCAAGCCCACGAAATTCATCGTGACAAGGAGAGCAAGACTGCGCCTGTCGTTGGCAACGCCTTGAGGACCATACAGGTGACAGTACGACTTTGCTCATTTCCGCCCCCAGTTTTGAAGAAGAATACCCCAGGGGGACGGGCTCGAGGGTCTCCCATCCCTCTTTCCCTAACACTTTCGGCTCATCGCATACTTAGAGTGCCTTCATGCCGCACAGACACTATACATTTAAGAACATCCATGTATTCTCCAGGATTCTAAATCGGGCCCTTCGATGTCGCAAGTAGGTTCCCCTAACAGCTATACCGTCTTGGCGACTTCCGTTATAATACGTGTCACCCTTGAAATTTACGTTTTATAGAGCCGCGGCAATGTTCTCGGCTCTTAGTTTCATGATAAATGTTGTCTATACTCGCTGTTTTAATTCTTGCTTCAATCTTAAAGTACCATCTAATTTTGTCTCGCTCTGGGCTTTATCATAATACAACTCTCTCTTGCTTCAGTAGCTGGTGACTGGAAATAGGTATACGGCAAGAATAATGCAGTAAATTTTGACGTCCGTGTGGAAATGTTCTTGACAAGAAAAATCAATTTGGACCATCAGCATGGCATAACTATTTGATAAGCCCATTTTGCATGTGGACCAGTGGCCTTGTTGGTGGAGAACAGAAAAGAAAATTGGTTGAAAATATCTTTAACCTTCAGACCGGCACGGGGTTATTCTATTCTAAAAAATCCAAAATTTCCCAAAACAGCCATAAGAAAGAAGTATTTTCTTGATTTTACTGTTAAACTGCTCTTTAGACATTTTTATTTAGGTACTTTTAATATGTTGCTCTACATTTCTGGACAATTTCAAGATCCGTGTACATATAATACTTACCTAAAGATGTCACAAAAATATTTTACACCGTATCTTGCCGGCCAGTATATAATTTTAGACATAACAACTTGGATTTGAAAATATTGGAACAGCAAGAATAAAGGTAACGTGTGAAATTACATTACTGACCCAATATTCCGGACTGACAGCCAGCTTTAACCAATAAGGATATAGGTAATATCGTCCTGGCAGTAGATTGACGTAAAACTCCATGGTCGGATGTCATAGCCTATTGAATGATATGTGCTGGTTTATTCAGTTATAGCAAAGCACCATGAGGCCTAAGGGATGCCTTCATGGAAGACTTCCGAAGGCAAAACCAGCTTTTCTCCACGTCACACATGAGGAAAACCATGGAAACGCTCATGCAGCCAGCCCGTTCGTCTGGAATCGAACGCAGGTAAAATTGCCAATGTTTAGCAACCTTTATCGCTCAGCCGTTGGTGGTCCTCAAAATTTCAGATGAAGAAAAACAATTCCGAGTTGTTCCACACAACATGTATTTTTTTGCATTGTCCGAACTTTCTCCAGTCACATGAGCGTGGGCCACTGATACCTGGTGCAATCCCTGTCTCACCACAGAAGATCATCCGACTAGGTGAGCATTATTCAGATACTAATCCGAGCAGGCGCTATTGTAATTTACTATTCATTGCTAGGGCTTAATGGCCTCTTGGAGGCAAGTGAAATGGCCTCTCGGAAATTCATTTCAAGGTCTTCTCTAAAGAAACGGATAGACACAGTCATACCTGTAAACATTGTTATATGTCCATGATTGATGACAATGAAATCGATCATTAATAAAAACCATAAAAGTGACGGGACTGCCTTCTTCAACACAATGCTAGAAGGCAAATTTAAAAGGTATTTAAATCATAAAATATTGATAAGCATTTAAGAAATGTATTCAATGACAGCTAAGTGCAAGCACGTAAGTGACTCGAGAAAATTTTAATTAAAGATGGTGTTCTTCCTCACAGTCAATTATAGCAAATTATTTGCCTCGGCACAAAACTGTTTATATTTATTTTAAATGTATGAGGTAATTTTTAGAGATCTGTTGCTTATAATCTGCAGTTCTCTTAATTTTGTTTATTGATTATGTGTTGACAGATCGAAAACTTTGCTTTGCATTTTCTAAGCTTTGAAAATTAAGAATTGTGTTTTATAAGACAATAAGTGAACTGTAAAAATACTTGTATAGTGTATCCGACAAATTACAACCTTAATGCAAACTTTTGTAACTTAACATATGTTTAGAATTCATGAGACTATTTTACAAAGGGGTGCACGTGCTTCGCTACGTTCACATACTAGTTTATGGGAGTTAAATTATTTTATGAGATTGTTCGCATCATTTTAAATGTCACTGAGGCAACGATTTTACGTACTGTGAGTTTTATTTGATTGATGGTTCTACAATAACTTTCCACATCTTGTTTTTTTCTTCAACTTGCTATCTGTTAATTATTGTTCATGTTTAACATCATCTGAATAGGTAACGCAAAGCTGCAGGGATTATCTGCAAACTCTGCTTCTCAGGCCATTAGTCTTTTCATTCATCTTTACGGCACTGATTTTGTTGATTATACAACCAGACCTGATTACATTATGAAAGTGTGTAGAAATAATAAGTTTGGTGTTTTGATTAATTAATATGCTAGTAATATTGAAAAAGATGTAAAGAGAAAAGAAGTTAATGTTTAGTGAAAGTAAAGTAATATAACTACACCTCACAATCATTTAACATTGCGTTTTTTGCTGGCGAATAGTAAGTTTAAGGGTTGATCATTTCATTTAGCGAACTTACTGATTTATTTAAATCTTAAAGTCAGTAGATTTTGTTTGTGTGATTCAAATGAGTCAGAGTGTGAGTACAAAATGTCTGTCTGTGACAGAACATTTATTAAAGCAAAACGCATTTTTTATTTTTTGGTATTTATTCCATGCTGAAAAGATCCTTTTCTCAACTACTGACTGGCAACGTAAAAATCTTATAAAAGTGAATCTGAAAGATCAATAGAAGCAATAGGAGAAAGAAAAATTTCTTGTGTTTAGATTTAGCTTGATTAAATACTTTATTGGAATATTTCGATATTGTAAATTCGTTTAAAACTATTAGATTGAGCACTTATTTAAACACATTTACTACTGAACCATTACATCTAGAATTAGATGCGGCTAATCTCATTAGATCTGTCGCATCTAATTCTGCATGTAATGGAAATTGCAGCACCATTATTTACATGATGCATACAACCAGCAAGTTACACTTTCCATTCGACGACTAACATAAATTCAAAGTCTGAGCCACGAAGGAAACGAATTTTGGATTTATGTTGGTTTGCTACAAATGAAATGGAAATGGCTGCATGTGATACAAATTTGATATTATTTACTTGGATTACACCTTTGATCGACGTTATTGGAGAAGTGATTACGCCTCTTGTTTCTCTTTTCATCGTAATTGGATAAGGCACATTTTGTTAAATTCGCTGATCAACTTGCTAGTAATTAGTGAATTAATTTCTCTTCATAGGAAAAAAAAAGCTGCACATTCTTTAATAACTCTTTCCCTACCAATCAACTACCCTTTTTCCCTACCAATCAACCTCTCGAGAGGACTTTCGATTAGACGCACATTTAGAGTTCCACCATGCCGCGCGGACTCTTTACATTTACAAACATCCATGCCTTCTCTGGGATGCAAACCCAAGTCCTTCGGCACGGCAATTAGCGATGCTAGCCACTATACCGGTTGGGTGGCCCAAGCAGAAGTGATTCATAATTCGAAAATATAAATCAAACGCTAGTCTACGCGCCATGCGAGGTAGTCTAAACAATAAAAGCAATAAACAGTTTGAAAAAAGGTTTGTTCCAGTCATTAGAAGTATAATTTTACATTTTGAAATGAATTGCGTGATTCTGAGCATTGTAAAATTTAAAGTTTGGATAAAAAAAGAAATATTTAGCTCCTTGTTTTCCATGCTTTAAACTTTAGTTTAGAAGAAAAGGATGTAAAGAAAGAAAAATATGCGAAATTTGTAATAAGAAAACATGACAGATTTCTTTCATTTCCAACTTGAAACTAAGTCAGAAAAAAGTAAAACCATGTCAGCAGTTTCACCCTCTAAAGCTGGTATTCAAATTAATCAATTAAAAGCTGAAATTTTCTACAGTATATTGTTACAGATATGCACTATAATGATTAATTCATTCCCTAATTGTGATAGTTTAAAGCTAATTAATATTCTGATAGGCAATAAATGAGACAATTTATGATTCGGAACATTTCAGAGAAATGCAAATTACTATTTATTCGAACAGTGACTTTGTTGGTATTCGTTCTTAAACTAAGTAACAGAATTAACGTATATTGTTGTGTAAGTCAAAATCTAAAACAGAAACGAACCATACATAAATAAAGAAACAGAAACTTCATAGCTGATCAAATATGCGCAACTAATTTACCCTTTCCTGATATCAAAGTCTCTAAAATAAAGAATTAAGGGTATTACAATTAGTTGATTCTTGTAAATACAGTGGCAAATATATTGCTGTTCTGATGGTTGCAGATTATTATCATGAAGTAAAACAGACAAGCTTAAACGTTTCAAAATAACCTTGTATTTTCTGACAAAATATATGGACTCTGCCTTCAAGGTCATACCTTACGGAACTGCTGAAGCTGGCCTTAATAAAATGGTTAAGATATTCAGAAATGATCACTGCTTCGTCCGCAGTATCAGACGGTTATATCACAACATTTAAAAACAACTATAGCTGAAGAAATTAATCGGAAGTTTTAAGAAACTAAAAGAATCTATTACAAGTCTCTCCAACTAGTTGTTCGACTACCAACACCTACGAATTGTTTTTGCTGCATCTCACCTTCCGAAAAACGAATTCTTCTTAGATGATTGCCTACTGCGAATTTGTCTGCTAAAGCCTTTTTGACAAGGCTCCGAAAATATACTGTAAGACGATCCAACATCTTCTATATCGTATTTGGAGTGATAACGTTACAGAATTTAAAATAATAAGAAATGTTCTGGATGATCTCCTTAGAATTTGAAAATCAGAACTTGTTCAAAGCTTTAGTTCCGAAGAAGATAAAATGTGGAATTTGAATCCTACTTCTTCAACACATTTTTGCGAATTATGAGAAGCTAATATAAAATAAGGAGGAGAATTTGGGTAAAAGTCAAGGAGACAACGACTTTAAACTTCGAAGAGCTTCATACATTAATTACACAAATAGAAGTTTGTTTGAAATTTCGCCCATTATCTCCACTCTCGATTGATGCAATGGATCTTTAACCTGATCATTTCCTAATAGGAGCTTTATGTTTGTGATTCCTGAATCTAATGATACTGTAGATTCTTTATCTTTGTCTTCTATCATATACTGACTTAAATTTAAAAACTTAGAGCTAATTTCTCAAACGGATGGCGCTTGAAACAGCTCATCCGTTTGGAAACCAGGTCAAATCTGAATGAACTGAAATTCAATCCCAAAGTAAGCCCTAGCTCACCCTTAGGTCAACTTTCGGAGTATGGATGCACTAGTACAAATTGTGGATGTCTGACTATCAAATGGAATAATGCCGCGAACCCTCACCAATGTCAGCCTAATTCCATTTTCAAATAATATTGGACAATCGTACAATGAGGGTGGGGATTTCCGGTCTGAATAAACGCTTTTCTATGCCACTCAATAGGCAACGCAGAAATAGTAAAAGTGCATCTGATTTGAATGAACGATAAATGGCAACAGTGTGGAACAAAGGACGTTACTTTTCACTTTTTTAATGTTGCTTTGTTAGATTATTAGTTTTGATATTTAGACATGAATTTGTTTAAAATTGGATTGAGTGTCGATTTAAACATATTTACCATTGAACCATTACGTGTAAAATTAGAAGCGGTCAATTTCGTTAGATTTATCCTATACTTTGAAGACAGCCGAGGCATTATTTTACATTATTTATTCGTCTTTTTAAATTCAAGTGCTCTTGCATATGTTACCTGGATAATCTTGCGACGTTTGATCCTCAACTTTTCAGAAAAACAATTTACATATATGTAAGATAAAATTATATGAATCAGAATTATAATATATAAAATTATATGAATCAGAATTATGATATATAAAATTATATGAATCAGAATTATAATATATAAAATTATATGAATCAGAATTATAATATATAAAATTATATGAATCAGAATTATAATATATAAAATTATATGAATCAGAATTATAATATATAAAATTATATGAATCAGAATTATAATATATAAAATTATATGAATCAGAATTATAATATAACTAAAAACATTAATTCTTCCTCTCTATTCTAAAATCGTAATAACTTCTCTGCATTGCGTCATTAAAATTAATCATGTGATCTTACGTAACCGTTAATACCAGATGCCTCTTGACGACCAATCACCGAATTGCAAACAAAAACATTTCTCTTCGCGTGCTTCCATCTTGCATAACTACGCACTTCAGCTTTTGCTCTCTACTGTGCTAAGATGTAATTTCGCTGGCCTGCTTTCTATCTCAACAATATCAAAAATGTAAATCTTCTGTGGAAAGGCACGACTAGAGTGCCAAGTCATCTGTGGCCACATAATGTCAATTGGAAATAAAAATGGAAGTAAAACTGCCTCAACTGCCAAGTTCTTTAGATCACCGATCTACAGTGTTCCGTCTTTTCCTTTGCTTTTATTATGACAATATGACAATTAGTCGGCAGGATAGTTCCCTGCAGTCTGAAACCTCAATAGAAAATTTAGTTCAGCTCTTCAAATCATCGTTTTGTGTAAATCCAAGATAATGTGAAAGAAGTGAATCATCAAATTTGTTTTTTCAGTGTTTAAAAAATAACAGACCATTCTTCTGCTGTGGTGTTTTGCAAGTGCTTCAAAAAGTAATCAAGCGTAGTGTTTACAGATTGAAAGTAATCGCTCGATAGCCTAGTGAAAAGGAATATTTAATTTGCTTCGCCGATCTCTACAATATTTCGAAAAAAAGTGCTTTAAATCATCAGTGAATTATCGTTTAGGAATTCAGCATTACAGCGGGTTCAAGGTCGATCTGAGTAGTGTTTGCAAGTATGTGCGACAGAAAATTATTTGCACTTCCGCTTTTTCAACAGCTCAAAAATTATTACATTCGTGTGAATCTAGCTCAGGAACTAAATTATTTAATGTGCTGCGGATTCTATAGTTTACATTTCAACTTTGGTTAAAATTTCTTCAATTTGTTTTGAGAAAATCTGAAATTCTTGTTCATTAATTTTTCATAATTATGTGTGAGCCAATTAAGTAACGAATTTTAAGCTATTTAAATTATTCATAGGGAAGGATATTAAGATAAGTTTTTATGTTTTTGAAATTTTGTTGAGAATTTTGAATCTATCCAGCGCTTCGCTTCAGCAAAATAATATCCACCTTATCGATATAGTGGTTAGCGATGATGGATCCCGTACTGTTGTGCCCAGCTTCATAGCTCAATGAAGGCATTGACGTTAAGAGTTATAACGTTTGCGTAACAAGATGACACTTAAAATAATGGTTCAAAAGGCCCTCAGTGTATGGAGACCCTCAACTCCGTCCCTCGTGCAGCTTTACATCTTGGGGCGAAGCTGCATAATTAGTGCGGCAGAACCAATGGTGGATCTTTGATGTACTACCCACTGATATCTGTAGATAGCAAGTAGGGATAATTCAAATCACAAGTATGTAATACTGTTCACGAAAATACAGATGAGAAGTTTAAGGAAAAAGTCTAAGCATACTATATTGCAAACAATGCATTATTTTAAGGCAGTATGCCACTAAAATTTGCCTTGGAATTTACAAGTATAAAAATAACTGCCTACATAAAATAATACCTTTGGTTATGAACGATGTAGTCTAAGTTTCATGTTAGTTGGAAATTTTCTGTTACAGCTACACCATGTAGAAATGCTATGACTTTATCCCAAAATAAGCATATTTTATATGCTTAAAAGGTCAATGAAAAGTCAGAGTTTAATCAATTTCTCTGGAAGATTCTTTGCGGTATTTTCCAGGTATACATTAGATGATGTAATTAAATTTGAAAAAAATAAGGATTTCATGAGCAAAACACTTTAATTTTTAGGTATCACACAGTTTCGTACAAAATGTATTAAATCACTATAAAATATGCTAACTTCCTTGCAATCATAAAATACTTGATGGCATCTTAACCTGAAAATTACCTGATTGATATTTCATATCGAATTCTACATAGCTATTCGTATTATCATCGATATTAAATAAATATTTGTGGCGATAAACACTTTTGTAAAAAGTTTGCTTAAATCAACAATAAACTGGTTTCAAACTTTTACAGCAGTATAACGCAGCAGAAATCTTTGTAGAATAAATACGAAAGATATCGTAGTAAAGTCTGGTAAAAGGATCCTGAGATCATTTGCTTAAAAGGAAAAAAAATAATTATTTGAAGTAAATGTGCTTAATAAAGTATATTTGTTTAATGACATTTTATTTATATGAATATATAATAAAAGGAAAAATGAACATCTCGTGAGATGAAAATTACGTAATAGAAGCCATTATCATCTCCGTTGGTAGAAATGTGTTCGAATATTATTTAAGAATGTAGAACCTATGTTATGTAAGACAAAATTAAAGAAAAAATACCGTTAATGTTGAAACATACGCACATGATCTATCGCGTAGTTTTAATAATGAATACAGTTATTCAATGAATCAAGATGATTTCTTAACAGAAGTTGAATTTACTTACTGTATTTAAAGGACCTTTACACTATAATCTACATTTAAATGTAGAACCTTAGATGTGACTGACTGCTGGAAGTTTCATTGCTTACCGTATAATGTATAAAATGATACATAATTAAATGCTACTTATAAATTCGGTAAGGCAGTAAAAAGAAAAAGAAAATAAATCTAAAATGAATTTCTTGAAATACATCTTCGAAGCCTAACCTTCCTAAAATGCTTCGTTTACTTTAATTATTGCTAGCAGTTCTAAAATTCTGGATGACTGATTACTCCTGATGGGAAATTTAAGCTCGTATGTTTCAAATATAGATTACCTAATTGCTTACTCAATGCAACTGTAAATTTATGGAGTTTTAACTCCTAAGTGGCTGCTTATTTACTGATAGAAACGAAATTTCCGGTTCGGATGCCAACTAAAACGGCATAGGAAAATCTTAAACCTCTAGATAACAGAAATATCTTCTCGGGTATAATGAGAATTTTCGATTACAGCTGACTGCTGTGAAGATAATCTGAGTCCTCTAACCAACAAATATTAGCATGTAGCAATCATTGTAGGTAACAGAAAGCTTTAACGAAAAGTTAACATTTGCAGAATTAAAGATCAATTCTCAAATAGTACACTAATTTTACGTCTGGATAAGCATACAGTATCCTTTTAAAGAAATAATGTTAATTGCTTTCGGTGCATAAATGTTTCTTAATGTCAGTGTTTTATGTTACGTTTTCCAACTGAAATGTGTGTTCATATAGTTAAGTTTGTAAAGAAATCAGGTTATTTTGAAGCAGGTTATGAAAAATGTGCAGTACCCTCGCTGGGGCTCGAACCTGGACCTCCAGAACACGCGGCGAGTGTTCTGCCGTCACACCAAAGCATGTTGGAAGGAAGAAAAAATACCTTATACACTCCCCTTCTTAAAGGGCGACTGGGGATTATGGGATCGAATCACCAAATCTTGCTGGTGATGAAATTTTGGGCCGCCACCTTTTAATTTGGACGCCATTGTAGAGTCATTTGGATTTTTTGACGATGGAGACGTGGAAAATGTGCAGTGCCATCGCCGGCACATGAACCCTGAACCTTGAGAATACGCGTCCAGTAGGCTTCCAATTACACCACGAAGGCATACGTACAGCAGGAAGAAAACACCTTATAAATTCTATCCTTTTTCAAAGTTTATTGTTTTCGTGAATGTATATACGTTAGAGGATATAACTAAAGAGTGATGGATATAACTAACAGTGATAATTCGCTCAGCTTAGTGATTTGCATGTCAGGAATTAAGTGATGCATTACCAAGTTCTAATCTTTCCGAAAGTCGACCCATTGTTGAATGTGCATACTTTACTTGACTTTGTTTAATGTATGTTCTTTACTTACACTAATAGTTACAATTAGCATTTGGACAATATTATTGATTTGCATGGCTCTATCAATCGGTGGAAATAGAAATGTCTATCAAATAAACAAATGGAATTCTTATAAAAGTATATAACAGGTTAGCAACATCCTTATGGTATTTTTAACGAATTTAACATGTACGTTTAATACTCCTATTTACTCGCGAATGAGTACTTTAAATTTTAATATTCCAAATTTTAAACGTGAGTGTATGCAGTTAAAAATGAAAAGAAAATTACCTTACATAAAACAGCGCCAAAAAAAATGTGAAATGAGGCACAACATGAAATATTTAAGCTAGTTAATTTTACTGACGAAGAAGGAAAAACTGGCTACTGGCACGTTTTTTAAATTAATTTTTTTCATAAATTTCCTCCTACATAAGATAATAAATAAGACTTCACGTTAAATAAAACCTTATTTCTAAGAACAATAGCTTAAACTTAAATAAAACAAGCAAATGTGAAATTTCAAAATCGAGAATATGAAAACGAATGCTTGAAAAACATACTTAAAGAAGTTTCAGATCTTAAATCAGAGTACATTGAAAAAGATCTTAAAAAGTCTGGAATGTAAAGTTTGTCAATAAAAAAAAAACTAATGTCGTAAAATCTTCAATTTCAGCTTTAAGAATTAAGCGTTTACTTAAAGAAAATTTTCAGATTTATATACATGCAAAACATGAGTAAAAACTCCTTGTTAAATTTTGATAATTATAAGCACAGTTTTTTTAGTTTCATCCTGTTTACTTCTGTTCCGAAATATACAAAAATATCAAAATAAATTTACGACCTTCATCAAATGTAAAATTAAGTTACGAAAAATATTCTTAAGCCCAATGTATTATTATAGTACTTTAGAAAATATTTCGGTATTTGCAATTTATTTCATTATTACCTATTTAAGGTAAAAATTAGAAAGAGCAAACCAATATCTGACAACGTTAAGATAAACAACATTAAGCTACTTTTATAAGCTAGGTAGAACGCAAATTATAATGTAATCTTTAATCTTTATAAACCTGAAATGCTTGTTTTAGACGTTTCATCAAATAATAAATTGAGTGAAAAATGTTATCCAAAAACTTTTTAACAATGTATGCTTCAGTTGTTATTGAATGAAAATACTACAAGCTACTTAATACTTAAGCTTGAAACATTCGCATTGCTAGGCCTTTGTTAATAAGTACAAGAAGGCTTGAAATTCTTATATAGTGTTTTCAAATAAGAAAGAATTCAGGAATTATTATAAATATATATTTATTTACTTTGCTTTTTTATAGGTTACTTTCACTCGTGTTTTTGGAAATGTACAGGAAATCAAAGAAATAGTTATGAAAGAAGCAAATTAATAAATATCTGCAGCAATAATCCCGAGATGAAAAAAGAAGAGGTTAAGAAACTATGGGCTATGCTAGTGACATGAGTCTAGCAAACACTGAGGAATGTCATCAACTGCAGCTGTGATTGTGCGATGCAAGCAGCAAGAGGCGTGTCCACGCATTCAGGAACAGAACAACTCAGAATTTATGCGAGCTAATTTCGATATTTTTATGCGGTTCTACTGACACGCGCTTTTGCCATTAAGATAAGTGCGAAAATCATCATTTAGTTATTTTTTTTCCATTACATTCTGTTTAATAGTGCAATTGTTCGAATATTTTAAGCAAAACAAACCAATTTGAAAAAGTAAAAGTAACTAGGAATGATCATTCAGGAGTTTCATTCACGCCCAACAGCAAATTTTAGCAAGATCATAAGATTTAAAAACATTTGGTTTTTCACGAATATTTTTGCTTTGAGTGTAGTTTTGAATATAATTTACTCATATAAAAATTTACCAGAAGTAAGTATTATGAAAATGCAGCTGCAGTTTTAAACAATTTTCGATTCAGTTTTATTAAGAGAAGCTTGTTTTCTTTCCATTAAATAAGCATTTAATTAAATGACCGAAATTTGATCAATGGATTGTAAAGAAAAATTAGAAATAAGGAAATTCGATGATCTTTCTGGTGATACGTTTTACAGAATACATCATGAAGCCATAAGATTAACATACAAATTTAATATAAATTCATTTTAAAATGTCTCTATTTTGCTTCATTCTTTTCCCATAAGCAAATAAAGACTTCACTTAAAATTTAATAAAACTTATTTTAGTTAAATTTATGATAATAATATAAAGTATTATAAGTAATACAGATATGATTAGTATCAACATGCAGCTAGTAACTATATACCCACTGATGTAGACACAGAAGTATATGCACGTATATTGTTAAACGTTTTTGGAATAACACGAAAGTTTAATTGCAAGAGTTACTCCAAGATACATATAAAAGGAGTAGTGCAATATACTACACGACGCACCAAGAAGAAGTTATCCGAATGAGACGAAAATCGGTAAAAGTGATGTACATGTACAGAAAAACAAATAATTACAGTATGAGAAAAATTGGATGATATATTGAAGTGATAGAGCTTCACAAAGTGAAAAAAGTCAGTTATTGCAAGCAGTTATTCGGCTTGGCATCGATTGATAGAGGTTGCGGATGTTCTGCTGACGGATATTGTGCCAAATTCTGTCCAATTAGTCCGTTAGATCGTCAACATCCCGTGTTGGTTGGAGGGCCCTGCCCATAATGCTCCAAACGTGCTCAATAGGAGAGAGCTCCGGCGATCTTGCTAACCAAGGTAATGTTCGGCAAGCAGTAGAAACATGTGCAATGTGGGGGCGGGCATTATCTTGCTGAAATGCAAGCCCAGGGTGGCGTGACATGAAGAGCAAAACAACGGGCCTTAGGACTTCGTCGATGTACCGCTGTGCTGTAAGGTTGCGACGGATGACAACCGAAGGAGTCTTACTATGGAAGGAAATGGCACCCCAGACCATCACTCCTGGTTGCCGGCTTGTCTGCCGGAATGCATTCAGGTTGGTATCACACCGCTGTTCGGGGTGCGCCTTCCCTGGTCATCGGGGCTCAGTTCAAAGCGGGACTCATCACTGAAGACTATTCTACTCCAGTCAGTGACATTCCAAGTGCGAATGAGCCCGACACCACTGCAAACGGGCTTGACGTTGGGCAGAGGTCAATGGTAGTCGGCGCAAAGGGGCCGTGAGCTCAGCCCTCCTCTCTGTGAGCCATCTATGAATGGTCCTTGCGGTCACTGAAGCACTAGTTGCACGTACAATCGATGATAATGATGCATCTGGGGCTGTGAGTGCCGCTCTGACGATTGCTCGGTCTCCACGTTCTGTCCTTTCTCTAGGCCTACCGCTTCCTTCTTGACGCTGTGTGCGGCCATGCTTCACCCAATACTGCCGACATCTTCTAATAGTGGCATCGCTCCTGCTCAAATGTCGAGCTATTCGCCGATAAAGCCAACCGGCTTCTTTGAGGCCACTACACGACCTCTCTCAAATTCTGACATCTGCGCATATTTTTCGCGTACCTGTATGCGAGGCATAGTTACTGTCTACCAGAGTACACGGAATGAAGTTCGTGAAGAATTTATGACCTGGAATCGTAATTTTTCCTCTTAGATATCCTGGCAGTTGCGCAGATCAGATGCGCTGTACCGACAACCGTTCATTCATTGTCAGCCAAAATGTAAAGTTTTGCATTTTCTATCGAAACCTTTATGCATATCAATTTGTGTCCAATTTGCTTCTCGGTGAGTCGTAGGGCGTCGTTTCGTTTCTTTTTCTTTTCTTTTCTTTTTTTTTTTTTTTTTTTTTTTTTTTTTTTGTCTAAGTGTGCATAAATGACTAAAATGCATTTTCTTTTTCCATGAAGATCATAATTTCAAACTCAGTACTGAGTAAACAATGAAGACCTATATGACAAAAATAGGCAATTTCGTGTAACTACAGCAAAAATAAAAGTCCACTTTGAAAGATATTTTCAACGTAACTGTTAATATAGGCTCAATTGTGTAAGCAACATATACGAAATAAAACAACAGTAAATAAATCACATAAATGCTATTTCTTTACGCACATCTAATAAAGGAAAAAATATGAAGTAATCTTTATCACATTACATTAATATATTACACATTAGTTTTATTTATAATTAAATTATATCAATTAGTAACGTATACCATAAAATATTTTTAATTATCGTAAATAATTTATTGAATATATTAAATTGTAATATCTAATACTTACATCAGGAACAGCGTTATTCATTGTTGTTGAGGAAGTTAACAAATCATAAATTTTCTGATAAAATTGAAAAGCAATTTTTTTAATTTAATCATGTCCTAAAAGCAATAAAATAAACCTGAAAGAATTAAATGATACAGTAAATAATGTTCTATCCTTGCATATTTAGAGTATGTATACATTAGAATTAAAGTTATTCCGGTAAGTTCAAGAAGAAAAAGTAAATATCGGAACAGCATTGAATAATCTGCTTTTCTCTTCTTCAGAATCGCAGTTCTGAAGTACTGATATGTAGTACTGATATGTACTTTAAAAGTTCTATATAGATTATAAATAACCTTCCATATATTGAGATATGTAAAATCTCACAAATATATGATAAAAATATTTTCTAAAACCTTTTTGGAACAAAAACATAAATTATAAATCTTAAACTATATTTTCAGTTTGCAAATAAGCTTAATCGGAAAAATACCAAATCACAGTTTCACGCGGAGATCAAGTGATATTTTGCACTCTCCAGAAGGTGAATGAAAAAAGCTTTAGCCTTTTTACAAGGTTTCACCCTTTAGAAGGATGGGAAATAGTTTGTGAAAAGTTAGTGCCGTTTCCGTTCGGAGCAAGGATCGGATAATACTCCGTTATGAGTCAAAAGTGACAGATGATTCTTTCGAACTTGAAGTGTTTAATGGACAGCAGTTTGTCAATTAGAAACATTTACTTTCCATACACTGATGTTTATAAAAACTATGCAACTGTTCAGTGCACAGTTTTTCAGTGCAACTCTAAGAGAAGTTACTTGCAAAAGTTATATGATAGATAAAATGTTTCATTACATTACGTCATTACAAATTCACGTTACATCAATCAACATTTTTACCTACAACAGTTCCAAGCAAATACTGTCATATTGCCAAAATCATACGAAACGTATCATAATTCTCTGACAGGTGAAGAAAATGCTAACAAAGGAAAGAGATCGTATTAATCATTGCATTTTGGGAAAGTCGAAGGTATAAAATAGCAACATGTTTATATAACTAAATAAACAACAGAGCACAAGCATTATCTCCCTATGTGAAAGGATGCCTTCGTGGATAACATTCTAGTTTAAAACTGGCTCGTTATTGCTTTACACATGCGGAAAGCCAGCGAGAAACTCATGCAGTCAACTTAAGTGACAGAATTCAATTGAGGGCCGAAATACCAATGATCACAGGTTTTATCTAATGGGCAATTGATGGTTTACTTTAAAGTGACACTTAAAAATAATAAACTCTAGAAAATTAAATAGGTGTAATATATTTACTAAAAAGGACATGAATGATTTTTTTCTGAAGTTGAAGAAAGAACCATAATGTACCTTTACAAATGACTAATTCTAAAATGGAATAGAAGTGAATTAAAATAAATACACTTCAGTATTCCATGTTTTGGTCTCTAAAAGTTAAATATGAGCTTGTATCGTTTCTTTAAATGGAAAAAAAGCACAGTTAATTATTAAGTGAATATAATTAAACAAGCTTTTGAGCAAATTTTTGGATTATTATTGTATACTGTATTGACCTTTCCAGGTCTCTTCAGCTCATAAAACGAATCACAAAAGCAGTAAGATTAAGTGCTTTCCTGAGCAAAAGTGTATCTAAATTAGCTAAGATTTCAGCTTCCACTCTTCTATCCTGATCCAGGCATGACGTCACTGAATGGCGAGAAACAAACGGTTGCGAGAACTCGTATACTGTTGCTATGGGAGCTGAATCAGCAACATTCGACCTGTTGGCGTCGCTGCGTATAATTAACGTCGCAACATTAGCATAAATAAATATTCGCTACAAGGATCTGTCATCAACAGACATTCATACGGTTCGAAATTGCCCAAAAGAGATACCGAAGGTTTTCTTTTAAACGTTCTTTATTTGGCTTTGAAAAAAGATACTGTATTTCTGAACGAACACAATCGATGTTATTAACATCCTAATTAATGGAAATCAAAATGTAAATACTGTTGCGTATCTTTCAGAAAATAAAAATACTACAGAAATTTTTATTAAACTGATTTAAAATGCTTGAAGTCAGGGAAATGTAAAACCTGGCGTTTAATTATGCAATTTTGGTTTTCGGAATATAGTTTAAAATGAGCAAAATTGGCTGTGATTTACAAGAAATTAGGAAAAATCCTTGTTTAATTTAGTATCTAAAAACTTGAAACTCATTCAGATGTTTTTCAAGCCAGTTATCTCTAACATTAGAGAGTAAACAACTTTTAGGTTTTCGTTCTTTGAGAATTTGTCTTTCAATGCATCATTATTAACAATTGCGTTCATTAAAGTTTATTCTAGAAACTGAAACGCCAAACTTAAAAGTATATTTTAGTGTAAATCCTGACGATTCTCTGATATTATTATGGAAATCGCTGATATCTGCTTCCGTCGTTAATTCTCTGGAAATGCCTTCACTTAGTCTTGAGTAAGTAAAGAACATGGAATATGAAAGAGAACATTCAAATTTCATAGTTAAGTGAATAGTATATGGAATTGTTTTGGTAACTTCCGTTGACTTCATTTTCGAATTCTAAAAATAGCAGTTAGCGTTTGCATTCTGATCTGAGTAAGAACGTAGAGATGTTTACAAAAGCGGGAGTGTAAAATTTATGCCGAATCTTTATTAATGTGAGAATGATTTTAGGTTTGAGAATGTTGAGAAGTTTAAATTTATATGTTTGAGCAAAATAAATGATCAAAGAAGACCACAGTGAAAACATTTTCTGTTAGAAAAACTGCAGTGAATAAACTAAGTTGCAAAAATTATGTGCGGATTCAAACTGTGCTATTTGAGGAATATTTTTTTCTGTAACAGCTGAAGTCGATAACGCATGGCGTCTAGAGATAGTACGCGAATACAAGTGAATTACTTTTTATTTTGTTTGCTTTGAGATACCGTGTTTATTGAGAACAGATTTTTATGAATCGAAACAAATATAAAAATGGTTGAAGATTTTGTTTTGCATTTGTGTAAATTAATATTTTATTTTCCATTTCAAATTAAGTTGAAGCTTAAAGTAAATACTGAGAAGGAAAATAAATACTTTAAGTTATGAAACAGGAACTTTTTAAGAAAACACAGAACGCAGAATCGGAGATTATTTGCAAAGGCTTCTAATGAATTTGAGAGAGAGAAAGAAGAATTAGATGTAAATAAAATCTCTAAATTAAAATTAATTGAAGAAAAAGCTGAATTGATGATAGACTGTGATGATGAAATTCTACAAGCTTGCTCGCTAAGGATATTGATAAAAATTGTTTGAGAGGGGACTATAAGAATCAGAGAGCTATATTGAGAGAGAGAAAGGTCTGCCGCTTGTTTTGAGGTTTCAGTGAAACATTCGTTACTGAGGCACCACAAAATTCAACTGCCCACATTTAAAGGGAATGTTAGGCATTGGCTATATTTCGGGGATAATTTCAAAAAATCGGTACAGATACAAATGTAGATTTGAATGATAAATTTTCTTATCTGTGTCAGGCTATGGAGAACGTCAGCATAGCAGAGATTAATTAAAAGTTTCTTCCGGGTGGTGCTAGCTAGGAAAATGCGATTAAGTAATTACAAAATTGTTTCGGAAATGAGGACGTACTAACAGAAACAACGTATATTTTGTTCAAACTTTCGAAGTTCTGAAGATTGTATTAAAACTAGAAAGATGACCCCGAAAGTGAAAGAGAATTTTATAGAAAAATCTTGTTGGTTTTTATATTGCAAACCAGGGCATCACATTCTTCAGTATAATTTGAAGGTAAATTGCTTATATTGTGGTAAAAAACATCACATTTTGCTATGCCGAAGTGTTTGTCAAACCCCGTCTGTTATTGTTCCTAAGAAGGAGACAGGGATACCAGAGAACAACTCTAAAAAGGACAATGCATTGCAATCTCAAAATTTAATGTTGCAAATGTTGATGGTAAAGGTAATAATAGCAAAAGGCGCATGGAAAGAGCAGTAACTGATTCTGCCTCTTAACGTTCGTATTTTCCGTCGTATGTAAAACACTGCCAAAGAAACAGGATATGAAGCTCGAAGTTATGAATAACCTTTACTCACTTTTTAGGAAAAACAGCATAGGTGTTGTTTTGACCAGTATTGATGGAACTTATAATTTTAAAGTTTTGAGCCAGCCTATTATCTGCGAGACTGTGCCACATTTAACCGATAAATTTCGTACGAAAGAACGTTTAGATAATGATAATTCCAATCACTTATAGCTATCAAGGTCCTATTAATATATTTATTTCTTGCTGGCGTAGCAGGTAAACTCATGACAGCTGTTTAAAAGATGCTATCATATGGACAGTCAGCAATTGCGAATAAACTGGGATAGACCTCGATGGGTTGAATGACAAAAGCTTTAACAGAAGAGAGTACTACATTGTTAATGATTAACTGTTCATTATCACCGAATGAATCAGTTTCACAGTAAGAAAAATAGACAATTTTGCCATTACTAATCCTTCTGTATACACAAGAACAGAGCTTTATAAGGTTGTAGAGTCATTAGGCGTTTTTTGAACAAGAGATGTGAAAAATGTGCAATGCCCTCGCCGGGATTGAAACCTGGACATCTCAAATAGACCCCGAGTGTGCTGCCGTTATACCAGGAAGGGATGAAGAAAGGAGGGAGAAAATAAGGCTATTACAAAGCATTTTTAGAGACTATTAGTGTAGAAAATAATCATTTTGTTGTGCATTTACCTTAAATAGAATATCACCCTTCTTTGCCTGATAATTTAAATTTAGCGTTCAAGATGCTCAATACAACAGTAAAATTTCAGAAATCAGAGTCTCTGTATATAAGCGCATGAAGAAGTGTTCAAAAGTTGGCTAAAGGGAAGTTCCAGAAGAAGTTCGAGTTAAGCAAAAGGTTTCGGTACATTATTTACCATATCTCCCCGTCATCAATGAAAACAGTATGACTAAAATAAGGCCAGTCTTTGATGCATTCACTAAGGTGAAATGATCACCTAACTTAATGACTGCCTAGAGAAAGGAGAAAATCTTACCGAGTTCATTCCACCCCATTTTGACCCATCTTCGTTTTGAAAGGATAGGCGTTATTGCTGATATACGCAGAGCTTTCTTATAAATAATATATTGTACATACTGATAGAGATTATCTACGTTTTTACGGTATTGCAGAAGGGGAGATATAACTGAGTACTACCGACGCCGAAGGGCCTTTGGAGTGTCATGCAGCACATTCCTTTTAGGTTCTACCATTCACTACCATTTGCAGACCGCTCATAAAACAATTTCGATCTAATAATTCGATCCTGAAAGTATTATTCAGAAGCTTATTAAGGTTTTTTACATCGACAGCTGTGTTACTAGTGCTAAGTGCTAGTCAGATCTGAATACTTTCATCGAAGAGTCAACTGGCGTAATGTCAGAGAAAAAGAATTTGAAATTAGAGGGTGGAAGCATACAGATCTTAATGTTGTTTACTCAGCTGAGAAAAACAATAAAAAATCTGACAATCTACGTTTAAATACCAGCAACTAGAAAGAATTAGAGAAAATTACTAAAAGAGCAGTTCTTTCTCCTGAACGTAAAATATTTGATCGATTGGTCTAAATATCCTGTGTCTTTGAACCCTAAAATTTTACTTTAGAAAATCTGAAAAATGAAGTGAACATGGGATGATGAAATAGATTCTGAAACCACAATCGACTTTTTAAAATATGCCAAAGATCTTATTCATTTTTGAAATGTACATTTGATATGATTCATTCGAGATGAGAAGACTAAGCATTGTTCTGTATATATTCTGTCCGATGTCAGAAAAGACATACATGCTGTTGTAGTATTTCTACGAATAGAGACAATCACTGATGTTAAAGTTCGAATTTTGCAAGAATTACTCTCTGTGACTATTGCGTTTCATCTGTCTGTTTCTGTGCTATCTGAAGTGAAATATAGTAATTTTTTTTTTTGCTTGTGGACAGTCTCTTCTGCTATTTAGCATAGATCATACAAGAAGAAGAATGGGGAAGTTTCGTATACAATATAGTTTAAAACTTAGAGAATCAAATAGTATAGAGACTTGTGAACATATACCTGGTATAAAAAAGTCCAGCCGACTTACCTAGCAGGGGTTGTTCTGCACAATATTCACTAAAGTCGAAATTATTGAAATGCCCCACTGGTTATATTTCCGGTGTGAAGAATGGCCATATGCTAATTCTGATACGAATATAGAAGAAATTGCTACAGAACAAACAACGTCTGTGACTTCATCAGTTAAAATTGTATGATGACAGCAGATTCAGATAGTAATACCACTATTATCAATAAGGTACTGAAGACTAATACGAATTACTGGTATTACATGACTGATTGATATTACATGTATTTTTCAAAATACAGCAAAATTAGTAAATCTCATTGCTTGGATTATTCTAGAACATGCTTAGAAAAATGGCCACATCGATTCCAGAGAAATTTTAAGAGCTGAAAACGAAGTCATCAAGCTGATTCAAGCTGGATGCGTTGTAAATGAACAAGATAACAGGTTCAAATATTTCAGAATTTCCAAAAATAAAAATAGGATTATCAGGCTAAAGCCCAAGTTAGTAAATCGACAAGGTAGTGAAATATTAGTAAACCGATAAGGTACTGAAGACTTCAATATGACAGCAATTCTTTTATCACATTATGGGGTCGTTAAAATAATAATATTCTATGATCATGTGAAATATTCTCATGTAGGAACTCAGATTCTGCTAAACCTGCTAAGAAAAGGATTCTGGCTTCTTGATGGTAGAAGAATAATAGAATCTATTGTTTAAGTGTGTGATATGTAAAAACGTATTCTTCTAAGAATCTGGACACTGTCACTGCACCTTTAATAGAGAACAGAGTACGGAAAACGTCTGTTATCAAAATTAATGTAAAAGATCTTGCTGGCGCAATACACATCAACGAAAATGAGAAATTATGGATTTGTCTATTTACTTGTATGGTCTATCGACCCGTACCCCCTGTGTTAGTAACATTACTCTCAAGAAAAACCTTGTTACTAGCTCTATATCAATTCATATCTCGAAGAGGGAGATGAAAATTATCTGTTAAAATAACGGCACAAACTTTGTGGAGCTTCAAATTTGTTTTAAGTTTAGATTGGAATTGTATATCACTATGATACATTTGTTCACCAAATAGAGTAGAAAATGTAACCCATCTGCTGCCCTTTGGTGGGAAAGATTGACATGAATACTTAAAAATTATTGAGAAAATTATTAGATTATGCATCCTTGACATGTGAGGAAATACCAATATTGCTCAGTGGAACTAAAAGTTCTTTACTGATGGTTATTACAATGGTGCGAATAATTAAAATAATCCAAGGCCTGAATTTGTGACTTTATTATTAATACCCCTTTTTTATATATTTTGTTAATATTTGCTTAAATTATTCTACCTATGTAAAGTATATGATTCAGATTCTGTTTAAGCATTATTAGAATTTTAATTTCATCATGAAAGTTTACCTTTTGAGGTCAAATGTTAACTTAGGTGGGATGATGTCCGGAAATGCCTTCTTTGCTTTCAGTAAGTAAAGAGCATGGAGTGTGAATGAGAGCATTCAAATTCCATGGTTCAGCGAATAGTTAAGTTAAAAATTATCATTAAAAATTAAGTTTTCTTCAAAGGTCTCTTAAAAAATGAGTGCTTAGTGTAACCAACAAAATTAAGCATTAACTGAAGGGGGATGCTTTCGAGTTCTCTCCGATTATTCTAAATATGTTTATTTATTCTTAAAGTTTTCTGTTAATTTATGTAAAACTATATAGGCAAAAGATGCATGCCTGTCAAGAAAAACTGAGATAAATATTTATTCATTCACTGCTTTACTATTTATAATTCATTAAGCAAAATATTCATAACTGTCGATTATGTTATAGAATTCCGTCGTGGAACATTTCAAGCTTTACAAAAAATATCAATTTTCAGTCCACGCGAGGTTCTGCACTATACTTTGGGAAATCTGATTCTTAGGAACCGCAGAGAAATAACTATGCTAATCTAAAATATTGTTATTTTCGAAATCTGGGGGTTGTTTTTTCAAGGCAAACTGTGCAATTCCACTAACCGGACTCATTAAAATCATAATATACTTTTCTTTTTCATGATAACTATTTCAGGCGGCTGACAGTGTAAGTGACTAGATTTTTAAAGAAATGATATATCGAATATTAAAAAAAGGTTGTATAACACTTGACACTATCGGGAATTCTACAAACTGAAGTTAATTTGTTTTTAAATAATTTGTGATTTTGTTGTTGAATGTTATGTGGCGTAAGTCCGAAGAACGTGATATTTAATAAAGAAAGAGTTAAAAACACAAGAAGTTAGTAATAAAGAGGCAAAACCAAAAGAAAAAAATTGTGTAAACCATGTTACTAAGAAAGATGAACACTAATATGATGAACTGAAAAAAAGACTGGAAAAAAATAAAGTATGCAACACTTAAAACTGTATCGAGAATTCTAAACATATCGTACTTTTAAAAATTTTGTGATTTTGCTGATGAATTTTATAAGGTGTAAATGCGAAGAACGCGGTAATAAAAATAAAAAAAAGTATTAATAGGAGATAGTCTAAGAGTAGTGGTAATCTGCAAACTCAGCAAAAGCGTAAACAACTTTAACAAACTCTCTGGAGAGGCGTTAAAATCTGAAATCTTCCACACTTTCTCTCTTTTTTCCTATCTTTCATTTTTAATTTTTATTTACTTTATTTTGTACTTATTTTTATTTGTTTATTCTTGTCAGAATTTTCAGCTAGTCTAGAATTTTTGGATGGAAATTCTGAATTTCCGGAATGTCAAACGATAGGGATCAAAACACTCTTCAATACATTTCTCAAACAATTTTGCACTCTTTCGGAGAAAGAATAATTCCACCTATTACATAAAATGATTTAGTATTAATTGTGATAAAGTAAAGAGATTTCAAAGTTTATATTGAAAATAAAAGCTCCATCAATATATTTGTTTATCAAAAACACTAAGGAAGAGAAAACAAGAAGAAATAATAAGGAAGAGATAACTTTGTACTAATATTATTTCTATGCACATAAATGAAAATATCTTAAAATGTCCCTTAAGTCTCAAAAATGCATCCAGTAAATTTCCTTTCAGAGTTTAGGTATTTTGTCTAGAATGCGTAATAGTATAACTTTCGCATTATTCATCTGTTATGCTTTAATATAATCAGGACTTATAAACAGATAGCTAAGTGATTACGAAAATTAAACACCAGGATTCATTCAGTCTATTTCCGTAACGTAAATATGGCTAAGCTGCTCTTCAGATTATATTCTTCATTGGATTTTCTTACAGTTTGTTGGAATTAAAGAATAGAAACGTGGTTGGGCTATTAGATGCGTAGACCATTTACTTCGTGAGGAATTGAGAGCAAACTTTAAAATAAACCAGAAAACATTTACGTGGATGTACGTCTAGAGGATAAGGACCTAGAAAACGTAATAGCTCCACGTGGACAGGAAATGGAGAACTCGACTCTAAAGGACAAAAAAAAAAAAAAAAAACCGTATACATTCACTTTCTGTATTGCTACCATCTTGCTTGGTCTCCATGGCGCCGCCGAAATGTACACGTAAACACTTTTATCATGCTTCGCGCCCAATTATATCTAAACTTGGAAAGAAAACACATTGTTGCTACCCATTTTACCACATTTAAATTTACATTTTTGGGAAAAGATCTACACTTCGAGGTTGTGTCCTTTTAGTATGTATTCAAGAAGTTTACTATAATGGCCAAGAAAATAAGCTTTAGTGAATAATTCCACCTAGTTTGTTAAAACATAAATCTGAAACTTTGAAAGTACCACCAATTAAACCTTTTTCCTCTGACAATGGTAAAATTTTTACTCTTTTTTTAACTCTTGTTGCACGTTAGGCACAATCACAGAACATTTAAGAGCAAAGTACTATCATCTCAATTCAGGCTCAAGTATATAATCTTAATTTAAGCTCAAGTGTATAATACTTGAAACTGCTTTGAAAAAATAGCATATATTTTGAAAAGAAACCTTTTTTTTCTGTAAATTCCTATCATATGTTGTTTTCACCTTCTGTTATGGATTAGATAGTTAGTCTTGCATTTAAAGAAACAGAGCTAGTTTTATTGTTTGTCTTCATTAAAAATATTTTTAGAGAGAGGAGTTATGTGTAATGTAGCCTACATGCATATATTTGCGTGCCGAAATGCGAATTTGGTTTTCCATCTATATCGTTTTTAAATCAATGTAACTCTTTCACAGCAATGTTATAAAAATTATTAAAAACAGCAATATAATTTTAATTAAAAACTTAATTTACAATTAACACAAAAACAGAGCAATGTTTTAAACGTATTAAGAGCATCAATGTAATTTTAATTAAAAAATATTGAAATAAATATAATTGTCCGAAATTTCTTTTAAACGCAGTTGCTGTATTTCCCCTATCTAATATTAATCATTTTAAAGGCATCTGGAGCTTTTTGATACTATATTCTGCAGTATATAATACCTATTCTGCTCAATAGCCATTAATAAATATCTTTTTAAAACCTGTAATCTACATTGTGCGTATCTTAAATATTTATGTTACTTTCCTTTCACACACTGAAGAATTTTTTATTATTGGGTGTTTTAGTGCAGATTTAAAAAGTGATATTTATATTTTCTGAAACCAATAATCTTTTCGTGCGTTGTTGTTGAAAAGGCCGAGAATGTTGCCCAATGTGCCCTACAGGGGGCGATAGATTTTACACCCCCGAGAAGGGACAAATTCATTCCCAGTTTGAAGAAACCTCGGGGGATTGATCCAAGGATCTCGGGAGACTCCCTCTTCCCTTACCATAAACCTCTCGTGAAGGCTTTCGACTTGCCAATGTTTTAAGTGCCCCATGCCACACATATGCGATGCACTTACAAACATTTAAACTTAGGTGTTGGCAAGTGTACAGTATAGCGCGACTTTAACTCTGGGCTCAGGAAGTCGAGCCCAGGCCCAACGACAGGTTAGCCAGCATCGTTAACCACTATGTTGGTCAGCACGGCATCTTTGATAAATTAATTTTAATTCAAGACAGATGCAGATGTTTCGGTTGACAATTTTTATTAAATAATTAAGCTACATAATATTGCATCTTTTTTTTTTTTTACTTTGTATTTTCATTTAAAACTTACAGATGATTTTGATGTATCGTATCTTTCATTCTGAATTTCTAATTTTATTATTTTATCAAAAAATTACATTAAGCAGGTGATTCTGACCTCTCTTGGGTTTCATAATGCTGAAAAATATACCTATATATTATCTATAGTTGATGATATTGATTAGGAAATTTTCTGAAAGACTCATGAAATCTCTGGTAGCAGAGTACTATAAATCAAATGTTCGAGAGCTTGTATGAAGCAACCTCACTTTTCTTTTCATAAATGCTGAAACTGACATTTCTGCTTCGAATTCAAACAGGACTCAGTGTGTGAGAGAAATATCAAATATTTCCAAAATATTAATAATCAATAAACGTGAAATAGTTAAATCTGATTTAATATCTACAACGTATGTCCCCCGGAACAGTGATAGAATAAATATAGCATAACTGTATAATAGCACACGTATTTGAATTTCATAAACATATTATGCAAGTGTGTAAACTTTGATCCAGTTTGGCATTCTGCCAAAATCCATTTATTGTAGTACAGTCTCTTATGCATAATATATTCTTTAGAAATAAATGAACACAGGAGTAACTCTATATTATTCGTCTTCAAACTATTGCATAAGTCTACATGTCACCTTAAGTTCATTATATTGATTATTTACGGTTAAAAATTTAAAAGTATTGAACCCTCATAAAATAATTTTTGAAAAGCATACTTAATAAGCAGAATATAAAAATCTAACAGTAAAATTATTATAAATTTTATGCTTGTTATGCAGATTTATTATTCTGTAGATATCTATTGATACTATAATAAGGTATTTCTCCCGCCTTCTTAGCATGCCTTCGTAGTGTAGTAGTCAGCACACTCGGGTCGTATTCGAGAAGTCTGTGGTTCGAGTGTCGGTGAGGCCATTGCTAATTTTTTATGTCTTCTGCTCTCAAAAATACCTTATGTCTCTACAGTGGCCCCCGAGCTAAAAAAAGAGATGGCGAATGATGATTCTCCACCACCCGGATTGGGCGATTGGGTCCCATAATCCCCAGTCGCCCTTTAAAAGGGGAAGTATATAAGGTATTTCTCCCCGCCTTCTTATCGTGCCTTCGTAGTGTAGGGGTCAGCACATTCGGCGCGTATTCGAGAGTCCCGACGAGGGCATTGCTCATTTTCCATGTTTCCTTTAAAAAAATACCTAGTGACTCTATGTTAAAACAGATACTTTACAAACAACGTAGAGAATGTGGTAATAAATAAAAGTAAATAACATAGCATTTAATTAATATTAAAATTTTTATTTGAAGTTGGCTTTCATTTATCTGACTTAAAATTACTCTTAATCATAGGTATTATTTAATTCTTATTATTAGCATTACACTCCTGCTAAAAAAATAAGCAACTAAGGCAAAAATACGGAATAAAGCAAAACATATTTAATGGATATGCGTGAACTTGATTCAAGGGATTGGTGTGGTATAACTAAACCACAGAGCTAACAGTGAAGCAAAGACATACAACAACACATGAATTACCACCATCACATCGCGAAAGACCAAACGGGTTGGGAGAATGCTCAATGGAAACATCATGATAATAACGGGAATGTTATGCTGTAGCTGAAATGCATGCTTAACAAGGTGAAGCAAGCTCTAAATAATGTCGTTGATCGCTTGTTGTGGCAGTACCTCCCATTCCTGTAGAAATGCATGTCGGAGCTTGTGAGGGTGCCTTGCAGCACACTGCGACCTGCTGTCCGCCGTCCCAACATATCCCACACATGCTCTATGGAATTCAGATCTGATGATTTAGAAGGGCATGTTAAATGTGGAATGATTTCACTCACCAGATAACTCCATTCCACTCGAGTTCGTTGCGGCCTGGTGTTATAAATATCATGTCGCTACCCATTGCAGCGATAAAAGGAAGCCTAAGAGGGTGTAGAATTTCGTCGTAATATCGGGCAGCTGTGATGGAACCATCAAGAATTACGTAGAGGTCGGTCCATCCCTTCGTTGCTATCCCAGCCAATGCAAGTCAGCCTCTTCCTTTGCAATGGTCTCTTTCGATGATACTTTCTGTTCGATAGCGTGTTCCTGGCTCTCATCATATTACTGCACTTCGGGAATCATTCTGGATTTTAAATCTAAACTCATCCGTAAAGAGTATGTAACCTCACTGCTCTGGTGTCCAGGTGCGATTTTCACAGGCCCTATTCAACTGTGCTCTGACAGGCGATGGGGATGAAGGTAAACAACCCACAGGTTACAGGTGACAGCAAGGCCGGGCACCGGGATGGCTTTCTAAGACTACTTGGATGTTGTCCGAACTCTGCAACTATCCTTTACTATTCTACTATACCAGCATTCAATGCTGATCATTCGAACAAATATGCATTGGCCGCTTTACAATTCTATTGTATGAGCATTTATATTAGTCCATAGGTGACACGAATACACAAGAATTACACTGTGACATGCATTAATTTTTAATCTGCGCACAGCTGTACTAGAGTTTGAGACTTCAAAAGTTTTACTTGTTACGGGTATGACATATTGTAATACATAGTACGTGCTACTTTGTACTGAATTCATGAATATAGCCCTATATTCATAGTGCGCGCTTCTGAATGGTTAGCACCAAATGCGTTAATCTTAATTCAATAATTTATATCATTTATTATACTTTACGCAACGCATGTAACGCTACAGTACACATTTCACGTTGTTTAGAACAGCTAAACTAATTATGTACGGTGACTTGTTTAGGAGTTAATATCTACGTTGTTATTAATGGAAATTGTACAACCCACAGGTGGTTGAGCGTACATTTCACCTTCATGCAACCGACTTGACACATTTTGGCGAGATATGAACTGTCCTGCAGCAACGGAGAGATATGACGCTATCTGTCGTGCTGTTAGTGATCTACGGCGTCTTACACATAGCAACAGGAGGCTATTGTTTGCCGTTGTGGTAATCCTCCGGCGTCCAGGCCCACGTCTTCTACAGGGATTTTGAACCCTTTGTAACTATTCTACAGCCTATTGATTTCACTACGATGCTCATTCAGCTCTCTCGCAATATCGGATTGCCTTGCATTAGCTTGCGACATTCCGACAGTCCTCCAACGCATTTTATCGTGCAAATGCTGTCTTCTGCTAACCCTTTCCGCTTTGACTATCTTGATCTCTCATTACACAGAACATCCCTACTTGCGAAGTGACGCAAAGGTCCGGCATGCCCGTGTATTTCTCTTAATTTAGTATAAATTCACATATATAATATTTCTGCTTCTAAAATCTTTGTCCTTTTTATGTGATTATTAAGACTTACAGCGCTTTAAATATACATCTAAGCAAAATAAATGTATTCGGAACACGTAATAAAATATGGTAATGTTTATCGTTAGGTTAATTGAATGTTGAGAATTTGTAAAAAGCTACGGCATAAGTATATCGCAGTCCTCCTTGCGATGATTGTTTTAACTTAAGCAAATATAGAAATATTTTAGTTTTGTAACTATAACTTTTCAACGCTTACTAGAAAGCTTCAAACTTATATATGTGTATGAAAATAAAATATTTTGCAAAATACATTCTTGCTTATCACACAGGAAATAAATTATGAAGTACCTATATTCCTCTATAGGTGTCACTGCAAACTGTAATGCAGATAATTTTAGTGAAATAATTTTCAGTATATACAAGATCATCATTCTCAGAGACAGGATTTAGACATTAATACATTCATCATTTTCCTTTTCATTACTTTAACTCCCAAAAAAAAATTATTTTAAAAATCTCCATACTTCAAAATAAAAATTATTAAATATATCCTGTCAATTTCAAAAGTGCTATTTCACTTAAAGGATAAGCAGAAACATTTTTGTGTGTGTCCATCTTCACTTAAAATAATGCTAATTTAAAACTCATAATACAGGTCTTTCTTAGGAAAAGCAAGAACCTTGTTTTTCAGATAGATTTTAGTTAAGCCTCTATCAATTTCGACAGAAAACAAATACAGGTCCCTCTTCATTAGGAGCAGAGAAATCTGCAATGAAGGGAAAGCCGAGCCCAAAAGGAGTAAAGTGAACGAGAAGGTAGCTCCGTCTATCATCAGAAACAATTTTTTTCCTGATTTTCCTGCTTTAATGCATTTAAATAACACAGAGTTACTGATTAAGTGCTTGGAAATATTTCTTTATAATAATGTACAATGTAAGATCTATTTTGCGTTTATTTGTTAAAGTACTACAACATTTTTAGTAAAACATTCTTATTAAAAGACAAACATCTAAAACCCGTTTACGGTTAAACAAAAATAAACAATTAAAATGATTTAAATTACTATTACATTCAAATAAAGTTTATTGAATCATCAGTTTGTTTTCAAAGTGAGATATTGAACAAGTGTTTAATATTAAAAACTGCAGATTTAAATCAGTTTTGAAAAACTTTATTTCAAAATATAAATCTACACCAATTTGAGAAATGTATGAAAATTAATAACATTGTATTAATTTTGTATTGTATAAAATTTCGTAATTCTAAACTATAAATATCTTAGAACGTTAAGAAACTAAGTATTATCATTTCATGTTGTATTTAATGATCTGCAGTTTAATGAAAGAAGAAACACTAAGAAGTCTTACGTCTTAGTATTAAAAGAAGTCATACGTGTGCTCGTATTCAAATATACCTTATTATTATTATATTATTTAAAAATATTTCCTGATAATTATATATACGTATGTATGAGTTTTGCTTTGTATTTCTTTTCACTTTCATTTCTTAATTTATTCCTAAATAATTACCATTTGCGTATATCAAATACCACATGCATTAAACAATAATAATAATCAATCGTATAATCTTGTTTTTATGTCTGAAAAATAACATACTGAGCATTTTGTAAATTTTAATTATTTCAAAATCACATTTTGTTAAATCTATAAGAAAATAAAGTAAAGGTTATGTTAATAAACTTTTGCACCAGGTAAAACTGCGAAAATGTGCACTAGAACTAGAATAAATAAGTGTTAAAGTAGAGAAACTTCATTTAAGTAAACTTATGAATGAAACAGGTTGCCGAAAATCAACTAAAGGTGAAATATTGTGTTAGTGGTAGGAATTCGCCAGACTTCTAGCTTAATACTAAACGCGAAACGCTCAAGCCAAGAAAGACGTGTCTGAGTTCCAAGAGAAACTTAACGTTTTAAAACCTTCGCGTTTTTGCTAATATTAATTGCATTCTTGTATGGCTGTGGGGGGAAGATTAAACATTCCAGCTTAAAAGTGCGCAAAAATATTCGCTTTTAAGAAATTCCTCGCATAGTGTTAAGCGAAGAAATAGTATCTCCATTGAATGTGGAACGCCAATAACTCACACCACGACTCTGAGATTACAGGAAAGTCTTAGGAATATTTTTTAATGAAGCTGAACATGTCATAGCTCGTAGAAACAAAGCGTGATTATGTAGTTTAAACTTACACTGAAAGTGACATTGTGTTTTCTGATTGTTGTCCTTAAGTGTGACTTCTAGGAGAAAAAAATTCCATTATGCTGCTTAGGTACCAATAATGTATGTTTAAATTTTACTGAACATTTTAGTCTCTTTTATAACATTTTTGAGTGACGCTAGGAAAAGAAATACTAACCATTGTATTAAAAACTCTTTTAATAAATTTGCTGAAATGCTATAATAATGAGTTAAACGATTCTTGAAATCATTTATTTCTTATTCATTCTTTGAAATAAAAAATAATTTTAAAATAATCCATCATTTCGATCTTAATACCTTCATTTTATTCAGTTTGAAGCTTCT
The DNA here is from genome assembly GCF_044657685.1 of Stegodyphus dumicola. NCBI lineage: Eukaryota > Metazoa > Arthropoda > Arachnida > Araneae > Eresidae > Stegodyphus > Stegodyphus dumicola. Next base: position 80,800,117 of record NC_140780.1, read on the forward strand.
AAAAGTAATTAATTCACTGAAGTTCAGTTAATGTTACGTTTTATTTGTGAAATATTATGGTGGTATGTGATTTTTTGGCCCAAAACTGGAAAGGCTGTACGCGCCAGACACATGCTATAGCTCACCAAGTTTAAAACCAGAGCAGATGTATAAAACCAACTGAGGTAATAAAATGATAAATACTAAAATTAAAAAATTAAAAGAAGCTCAGAAGATTTGAGATATTAAACAAGGATAAAAGCAAAAAACGTGAGATATGTTCGAATGCAGGTTGCCTTAAAATACAGATTGGCAATTTATATCTTCGAACTTAAATTAATTAAATAATAAAGACCCGTCTTTTTCAGGCACTGAAATAAATTAATATTGACCTCTTTCCGATTATTGGGTAAAGAGCCAAGTCACAGTCGCTAAAATGCTTCAATCGAAATTCTGTTAAGATTCGGACATTCAATTAAAATGCAATGAACTGATAAAACATTCGTGCTTCAAACAAGCGATCAAACAAATCATGCAAGTTGGTTTTACTAGACTCTTTCGGTTGTGATCGTACATTAAAATAATGTCGAAGACACAACTGCTCGTGCCTAAACTGGAGAGTGACTCAAAAGAGTCAACATACGGACTCTAAACGGGAGACGTTCTAAACGCCCCGGAACGTATCCGGAAAGACTTATAATGAAGATGATCTTTCAGAGGAAGAGATCTTCAGAAGAAGTTTCAGTAATAAAGAAAGTTGTGCCGAACCAATTTACGGAATACTGTAAACAAGGAGCATAGGGTAACGATCTGCCCCTACGAATTATTCGATAATACTTTAAGGAGATTCTGTGTTTAAAAGCATTTCTTTCTTAAGTATAGTCCGTGTAATACAAATTTAATTTTCTCTCTAATAATACTCCTAAAAATTTCACTTCAGATTCAGCAGGAATCACTGAACCATTTAATATGCAGCTCAGGGTCAGGGCGGAGATTACACTTTTCATAAAAGTAGATACAGACAGCTTTCTGACTTGAAAAACTGAAACCTCGCTGAGTTCATCAATTAAAGATCTTTTTGATTGCGATCTGCAATTGTCTCTCGACATATCTCATTTATACTCCTTGACAACTTATTAGAACATCATCAATATGTAAAGTCCTAAGATGGGAAAAGGAAGTTCCTTTAAAACAGAATTTCTTTTAAGGCTGAAATTTGAGAAGTTGTAAATTTATTATTTTAAATTAGGCAATTATTAAAATTCGATCTTTACTATAACTTCTCATTTCCATTTTCCTCACCAGAATGCAAATGAGTTAGCTAGTATTTAAACTGAGGTTTTGGGATTTTAATACAGAGTGTGTTTTCTTGCTTCATGTATTCGCTGCGTGCTAGTTTCTTGCCAGTTCTGATAGCCGTAATTATACGGCTTTGCTTTCTATCGTGCTAAAACTTTGGTCCTAACGCTTCGGTCGAGTTACTGAACCAGCCTATAGTAATATTTAATACTGAAGTCTTTGAGTACAGTTTCTCGTTTTATTTAAATTTGACTGTTCTGTTTGGTAGCATACCACGAGCTATGGCTCGTAGTGTTGCACAGGAAAGTGTATTTATGTTCTAAATTCTGTTTAAATAAAGCGGTTATTTAAAAACAAATTCTGTAAGAAATTGGGCATGTTATCATGCAGGCCACTATTATGAAGGTCTCGGAGAATGCTACATACCCAGGTCGTGTCAAAGGCCTACTCCATGTCGAAAAATATCGACAGCATGCGGTTTTGTTTTACAAAAACTTTTCGTATGGACTTTTCCAAGCTCGTGATGTTATCAAAAGTTGATATTTCATTCCTGAAATCACTTCGATAGGCAGAGATTATATTATTTTTTCTAGATGGTATATCAGGCGGTTGTTTACCATTTTTTCAAACAGCATTCAGATACAGCTAGCAAGGGCGATCTGCTGGTCGTTTAAAGAGTTCTCTGAATCCTTCCCTGCCTTGGCAGTTGGAATAATTATATATTTCCTCCATTAATTTGGGAAATGCTCTCTCTCGGCACTCTTGTTAAAGAGAAGCAAGAGAACATCCAATTACTTATAAAGGAGATGATGTCATAACTATTTGCATAAGAGCCTGGGCTAAAAGCTCTTTTTACCTCAAGCACGGTAAAATCGATGTTATAAGGAATTGGAAGAATTAAACACAGCGGGAGTTCTCTCAGACTTGACAAAGCGAAATGCAGATGTACTATTGCTGCTACTAGAAATGGCAGAAAAACCGTACGCAATTATCGATTTCGCAATGTCGTCTGTGGTGCTGATCCCTCGGACGTCTGTTTTAGAAGCGAGTGGTTTCAATATATCCCGGATGCCTTCTTTACTCTTTTCCATACTCGTTTGTCTGGAATAGATTGTGTTATGGAGATATATAAAATATGGAAGAGTAACTCTAGTTCTGAAGTTGCACACTTCGTGCAGTTGCTTTGGCACATTTAAATGCCTTTCAAAAGGCCTTCTTATCTTAAGCTATCCTCCGTTGTCGTTGAGTCTCTCAGAACTGTCGGTTCCACAATTGTTTAGAATATTTTTGAAATCTTATAGATAAAATAAGAATAGAAACTTTAGAGACATCATTACCATGTCCTCAGCTGGCTTTGCATAGATGTAAAAGAGATCCCTGTCTGCCTTTTCTCGTATGAAACCTGGATTTTTTAATTGTATAAATGGGCATTATAGCTTTATATGAAGAGGTAATAAAAAAAGGGAAAATGCTCAGTTATAATGATCATTTTCAAACTTCATTTTGTAAAATGGAAAAGGAGCTGGTGAACAGATGGGAAGATCAATGCTGTGAAATGTCTTTGTAGGCTGGTGGAAGTTAAGTTTCATTAAGGAGGCAAACAGAATGATCACTGGCGATTTGTTTTATTTGCCAACCACGTGAGCTTTTAGCTTTACTTCTCCAAAGAGGATTGGGTCAGTTAAAGTGATCTAGGAAGATAAAAGGTTCAGTCAAATAATCTGTGAAACCACCCAGATTGTCTTGTTCTATGTGCTCATTGGGAGGGAGGTATATTGAACATATTGAAATCAGCTTCTCAATGTTAACCTGTACTACAACAGCTTAGAGGAAGATGGAGTTATAAAGAATATTTAAATGATAATAAAGCGATGTGAGGAAACTAACACCACCGCTGACAAGGTGGTTAAAAAAACTGTTTTTACTTACAAAAGAATACCTCCGAAGCTTAAAATATTTAGGTTTCAAAAGCATTGTGTCACAAAGCAGACTGGATGATAGTTGTCGATTAGGTCTTTTATATGTGAGAGAGTTTTGCTCAATCTGCGACAGTTCCATCATAGCAGAATAGCTATTACGGGGGTTTTCTCTGCTCATGCTGTTTTTTATTTTGCGGGGCAGATAATGCTTTGGGATAACTATTCTCGTTTCTATATCGGAATCAAAATTCTCGAAGCATATAGTATCTAATGAGCCTGTACACAATGGAAGAGATTTCGATGGTTTTCCTTTTACACATTCTGGCTTTTTCTGATTCGTTTGTTCTTTGCCGGTAGTAGATATCATACTTATTTCTGTAATGTTTGTGGACGGCGGTTTCTCTGGAAGCGAATACAACACTTTGTGTGGCAATTAAATGGTTAGATTTCACCACATTAACAAAAGTTTTTTTTCGACGAGGCTGGGTATCAGATGGCAGACATCTAACTTCAGTGTATGAAATGTTTTTTGTAACTGTGATTGCTAGCACTTCTTTCTGCTTTTTCCACTTAGGATAGGATTATGAGAAAGCTGTATCCTTCCCTTTACAACTGGCACAAAGTTGCACAGCTTTGAAAAAATCACTCTCATATCCCTCGTCAGAGCAGCGCGCACATGTAATTTTTCCGCAGTGTAACAAATTTTAATAGCAAAACGTTGGCACTAGGAGCATCGTTATGAGGTCGAGAATGTATGCTCTTACTGGGTAATGAAACAAACCGGCCTTTACACGTTTGGGCAGATCTGGCGAACTGAAGGTCAGGATCACGTTCTTCGTATCAATGAATTCACTTCCTTTACACAACATGATCTACCTAGCAGCCAAGACCTTCTGATCTGAGAGCTCAAAGATGAAATCTTTCTCTGATACCGAAAGGAGATCGAACTGTGGGATCATTCTCCGGCAAAAGTTTAGAAGTTTATATGCTGAAACAATTATAGCGACTTTCCCAAGTGTTTTTCAATCCGAGATGTGTTGCAGATTGGTCATAAGGTACAGATTTCGATGAACAAGTGACCTGAAGGGATTAGTTTGATGTTCATTGGCTCGCCTATGTACGAATGTACATGTATATGTATGAAAATTTCGACAGGTTTTGCAGTTCACCTGTTGCACTGTTTATTACAAGAAAACGAGGAGAAAACTTCTTTGAATCTAAATTGACATTTAGACTAATTTTTATATTTTTATTAGGGTTGGGAACATTTTCTGAAGGGCGAAGTTACATTATTGTTGTCATACTTGGAAAAGAATAAACCCGGAACCGGCGGCCCCACCCACTACGGGTCCAGCAAGGCGAGGCAGATTACTGTCTTGGAAATAATCAGGTCTATACGAATATAAAGAATACCTTCATTTAGCGTCCCCGAAGGCAGGAAATTTCAAAAGCTTATCCCCTAACCACGGGGTTTGATCAAGTGAACGGCCTATTGACACTAACGGGGACAGCTTCCGTTTCAGTTGGAAGCAGAGGCCAAAGCACTGTTTTAGGGAGAGTACCATCGGCCCTCAACTATGAGGATCCTGCTAAGCCTTACTGGTCACAACGCACAGCAAATGCGTAGGCGGTACTGTCTCCTTGAGAAACGAGAAACAAAGGGATGTAACAGCATCTCACTGTAAGCCCCGCCTCTGAAAAAGAAAACCAGAAGGTGAGGAAAAATGGAAAAAGAAAAGATAAGGAGAGTAGAAAGGAAACATCACTAGGGATCCAGGATGGTGACCCCCGTCTCACAAAGAAAGTAACCCCTTGAAGGGCTGGGGCACCTCGCGATTGTCACAAGCATATTCACAAAGAGTGAGCTCTTGAGGGAAGTGGAGTATTATGTAAAACGTTATTACATTTTTACATAATTTTATCTTTCAGATAATCTTCTTTCAGTAATATATACAAGCTAATAAAATGATTTATATCAGAAACATTTAATGAGTGAATTTTTTAACAATTCTCCAATTAGATCATTTAAATTAGTATTACATGCAATTTAAATATTGACAGCACTTTTCCAAAAAAATTACTGTAATGAAAAATGATATACGAGGGCTATCCAGAAAGTAGATTACGTTTTGGAATAAAAAAAATAAACAAAGTATAGGAAACAAATTTTATTATATACAGATGAAAGCCACACTCAAATACTACTTTTCTACATAGTCACCATACAAATTAAGGCATTTATCGTAGCGATGTACGAGCTTGGAAATTCCTTCGTCGAAAAATTCGGCCGCCTGCGCCTTCAACCACTTCGTTACCTCTTCTTGCAGCTGTGCGTCGTCATCAAAACGCTGCATAGCCAGCCACTTCTTCATTGCTGGGAATAGGTGGAAGTCGCTCGGTGCCAGGTCGGGACTGTACGGCGGATGAGGAAACAACTCCCACTTAAAAGATTCAAGAACTTTACGAGTGACATTTGCCGTGTGGGGCCGGGCGTTGTCGTGAATCAACAAGATCTTAGAGCTCAACATTCCTCTGCGCTTGTTTTGAATTGCTCTTCTGAGTTTTTGGAGAGTTTGGCAATACCTTTGAGAGTTTATTGTAGTGCCACTTTCCAGGAAGTCCACCAAAATTACACCTTTTCTGTCCCAAAAAACAGTCGCCATCATCTTCCTTGCCGACATTGTTTGCATGCATTTCTTGGGTTTTTGGGGAGAACTTGTGTGCCCCCACTGCATTGATTGCAATTTCGTTTCACAGTTCACATGTTTCACCCATGTTTCGTCACCAGTAACGATGCGATCGAGTAAAGAGTCACCATCCTTATGGTAAGCGTCCAAAAAGTTCAACGCTGCAGCCATTCGCTGATTTTTGTGGTCCTCTGTCAAGATTTTTGGAATCCATCTTGCACAAAACTTGTGGTAACCAAGCTTTTCGCTGATGATTTCGTGCAACAAACTTCGCGAAATTTGTGGAAAACTCAAAGAAAGTTCCGTTATTGTGAAATTTCGATTTTCACGGACTTTAGCATCGACTTTTTCGAGAAGTTCGGCGGTCACTATGCTGGGTCTCCCACTTCGATCTTCGTCGTGAACATTGGTTCGGCCATTTTGAAATCTTATGACCCACTGACGCACTCCACCTTCAGTGATAATGTTGTCCCCATACACTTCACGAAGCTGCCGATAGATTTCTAGCGGTTTACAGTTTTTTGCAGTCAGAAACCTTATTACTGAGCGCACCTCGCAGCTCGCGGGATTTTCAATTAACGCAGACATTTCAAACCGTCACAGTATCTGAACGGAGCACAGCACGAACCTCTCACTAGCACGGCTAGATGCAGACTGAGCTGCGCAACGCTCTGACCCCAAGATGGCCGCGCTAGCCCCGCCCCTAGCGGACACAGACGGAAACGTAATCTACTTCCTGGATGGCCCTCGTATATGTAGAATTACACAATTCCTTTTAAATATGGATATGTTCCGTTAATATGAAAAGTAACTTTATTTAGTTTGTATTTCCTGCAGCAAAACTTGCACATTTAAAAATTAACTATCACTTCGTAACTCATCAAGTTTTGAAATCCAAAGTAACCTCAGTATGTTTTAACTCCAAATATGCTAATATGCTTAAGCTTAGTAGTGTAAAGATTTAGTTGCCAGACGCGCAGCCTCGAAATACTAACAAAGCCTTTAGCTATAAAATAGGGATACCATTTTTGGATTGAAAATCATCTGTGAGAGTTTCTTAACTGTCACATGATTTCTGATTTTTTATGAACTTCCTAAGCACTCTTATTACCTGCTAATTAACTATAATACGTTTCAAAACTTCATAATTCAACTACGTGTTTCGATTTATCTCCCTCAAGAAGAAGAAATTTTTTAAAAAGTAAAATCGCTTCCACCCAATGCTCCATTTCTTAAAATAATTTGGCTTATTTTCCCATGTACAAAGAAAACATAGGCTATATTTTCCATAGAAATCCCTACATCATAGATGTCAACCACCAAGTACCAGTTTCAAAAAAACTTCGCCACAGTAAAATGGTTAAAAACTTAAGTTTAGGTTATTGGAATCAGGCACACGACGACTACCTGCCTGAGTAAAACGATGCCTTCGTGGAGAATTTTCTAAAGAAATCTGCATCGTATTTGTGTTAAACATTGGGGAAACCACGGAAAAAACCATGCAGCCAATCTGTTTGTCTGGGATCGAACCTAGTTCGAACTCTTACTATTCAACAGTCTTTCTCAGCCACTGGTGGGGTTAATCTAACTTACGATAACTTACTTATACAATTACAAGTACACACGGAAATGAAGATTCAAGTATAAGTGAAAAATTTTAAGACGATAATATTCGATAACATTTTCATAATTCTCAAAATTCCGTGAAAGCTGTAGCTTTAAAGTGCAAGCAGAAATGAAATATATATGCATTTCCCTTAGCTATGTGTTACGTTTCCTTTACATTGGCGTTTAATGGAAAGAGTTGTATGTTAAGTATTCAATTAATTTTGCTTTTAAAAGCATTTTCAAATATATCTGAGTAAAAATTTCTTATCTTTTTATTTACAATTTAGATTAAAACAAAATAAATTACAAAGCTGACTTTTTTCAAACTTAACCCGCATATTTCTTATTTTATACTAACCTCATTAAAATTAAAGGTCGGGATTTATTTTAACATGGCTCATTCATCATGTTTCTCAGAATATGAAAAAGGGCGTTCAGTGAAATATTACGTAACATCTATTTCGCAACAAAACAGTTTCATGGCAAAATAAATATAACAGTAATTTTTTTTTTTTATGAATTTTAAGGAATAGACAGTAAAATCACAATTTCATCCAGAATTTTACTTTGGGCCCTTTTGAACTGCCAGTCGCGCATAACTCAGCAGTTTGTCAATATCTTCACTATTCATATCTTCACAATATCTTCACTATTAATATTACGCAACATTTCAAAAGAAATAACTATTCTTTTGAAATCACAGTGGACCAAATGCATTTATAAAAGGTTATAATGGTTGAAATTATTTTCTGCTGTACAAGTTTCTGGAAAAAAAAATTACACGTAGAAAAAAATGTTTTAATTTTAAGAAAACGAAACTTTATAAAATCTGAAGAAATGCACCTACACTATTTTTAGATGTAAGTTGGACTATTTCAAGGTGTAAAGATAGTAATAAATAAAAATGCATAGCTTTCCTAGTATTCCAGGTTACATTACGATAGATACATAATTATGGTAAAAAACACATTTAAAGACTACTTGCGCTTCAAAAGGAAACTTCCTGGAGAACCATCGAAATAATATTCACCCACATTTATTTGCTTCGTGGAAAAAATTATGATTCCGAATATTCACATGAAATTTTCCTGAGAAAGCCTATTGGTCAGAGAATGTAACTGATTGTAATTGATTGTAATGTAATTGGTCAGAGAAATAACTGATTGTAATTGATTGTAATGTAATTGGTCAGAGAATGTAATGTTAATTGATTACTTTTAATGATTATTTTAACAGGATGCTTAAGCATGTAATGATTTCGTCTTAAAGCAAATAAAACAAATGCATGATTTAAATATCCTAAAGATAGTTTCCTGTTGAAATAAAGGAACATCTCATCATGTTCTGAAACAATGAAGCCCCTATTTCGATTTACGTAATATATATAAACGGGATTATTGACGCAAAGAAGCCTAAAGTGCTGCTCTTTTCCCTTGTATATTTTCTTGTTTTCTTTTTTTTTTCACGTCGAAACGAGGTAAGGATTATTCGAATAGGACACCACAATACGTGATGCAAGTAACAGATATCCTCTAACAATCCTCTGAACACGTTGGCTTCCTTAGGGTTTAAATAATGAACTTTGTGATTAACTAGAGATGTTTCTTTCCTCCTACAACCGTGCTTATGTATCATGGGTGTGATGTCATGATTTGCCCAGGTAGGATAGAGGCACAGAAGAAAAATAACTGACCTTATGGGGAAAGAAGAGTATCGTATTATGTGTTTGGGATGATGTAAAAATAAGAAGCGCTACAAAATAGTAGATTTCCTCACAATCTGCGCATTCACGAGGAGACCTCTTTGGATATTAATGGATGCTGAACATAGTTATTAAGAAAGGAAATTATGTATTCAACCTGCTGACATAAGTTTGTATGAAAATTAGTTCATTAAAAAATAAATATCGAGCTGCATCAACACAGCAGAAACTGTTGGACAATTTATGATAAAAATTAAGAGAGGTAATTTTTGTAGATCTCGATTATGAGATATCATATTTTCAAAATTTATTTCACCGTTCTCGACGGGGCGTGATACTGCTCTGTTTATTATGTAAAGACATTTTTGTCTCAATGAATTTTATATGCAATAGCATAGAAATTTCGATATGCTAAGATACTAGAGGAAATCTTTATCTGATTTTATATATTTTATGATAGTACTATCATAAAATATATAACCTTACCAAATAATGTATTCATCGGATTTTACGTATGAGGTCACAATTCTCATCAAGACTCCAAATTCTGCAGCTATTACATACAAATTTAATTACAATGTATTACCCTCACCTGCTTTATAGAATGTAATAAGCTATCTAAAGCTAATGAGGACAGTTCAAGCATAACATAATATGCATGCACATCAGAGGAAATAAACACTGTGCAGCGAACACTAACATGTTCTTAATCCGAGTTTTTAAAATTCTAATTTTCCTCTAATGTTAAAATAAAGATTCAGTTACCAAAGCTTCAACGAAAAACACATTACTTCTGCAATATCAAGTAGTCATTAATACCGCACGTCCCTTTCTCAGTAATCCTAAATTTCTCTCATTGCCTCAAAATTTCTTGGAGTAATGTATTTTTCTCCTATAATGCACAAATAATAGTTATTGCTTATAGATTTAATGTTGGTTTACTTTTTCGGTAATTATGTTAAACATAATGCTATTTCACTCTTGCTGATACTGTCAAACGCATCGTTTTCCTAATACCAGCTGCCAACAAACTGATGAACATTTTTGTTTTGAATTTCGAATCGTTATAAAGCAATTGTATCGTGTTTTGAAAATTAGAACCACATTGTGGGTAAGAAAAGATAGATTTACAGATAGAAAGTACCGTGTTTCAAAATTGCTTTTCTTACGATATGAAATAGAATGATGTGATAAATGACTAAACTGGATTAATACTTTAAAACTTAGCATGTGAACAGATAACTACTTTTGTATGCCAAATCTTTAAAACAAAAATAGAAAGCCGTTAAGCTTAACGGTTATCTTCGTGAAACCATTATAAACCTGAAAACTTTAAATAAATAAATTAACTAATTAATAAAACGAACTACAGCGGATAACGTGCAATAAATACACTTCAACTGTAATGAATACTTTAATACATTTTACACCTGAAGTAATATATTATTTAATTTCCATTTAGATCATTTTTCTGAAATTCATCTTCGTGAATTCATGTTAATAGTGTATCATTTAGTATTTAACATGAACTCTATAGCTGCTCAGAATTACATCTATAGATATTGTGATTAATTAAATGCATCGCACAAACAGAGACTTAAAGTTATCTATAAGCAAATGAATGTATTTAGTTATCAAAAATTCATTATAGGCTGAAATATTAATGAAACTCTTTGAACAGAAACGCAGAAAGTGTTGAAAATTTCAAACAGATATAGTATCGTTGCAGTAGCTAATAATTCATAATCAAGATAAAGAATAAAACAAACACAAATAACAGTTAATTATAAAGCAAAGAAAAGCACAGGAGACTTGAAATGATTCTAACATCTTCACCGAACCACAGGTTCTGCCGTTAAAGCCCTTTGAAAAATCGCAGTTTCTAAAAAAGTTATTAAAACATTTTAATATAATTAAATTGGCATTAGGTTTCAAGTAAATATTATTTCTTTTAACTCCTAGTCTTTTCCACTTTTCTTATTACAATTTTTAGTCAGAATGAATATAATTACTAGTTAAAATAAATATCGGAAAAGAATGAAATAATACATATGTAAACGTTGAATTGAAATTCAGTAAAATACTAAAATTTGCTTGTCTTCAGATGGGTGACAATGAAATTGCGAAACACTTTTAATATAGTATTAAATGTACTTTGTTCATCAGAATTAAGGGATAATCTGAAAAATTTGATTAAAGTTTTTAATCAGTGTCAGATGGTATACTTAGTATGTTAATTACCTGCATCTGAATAAAAAATTAGATTTCTTCGTGCAGGTTAGTGCATGAAATATACAAATTAGATTGACAAAGTGCTTAGCATTAGAATTAGGGTGTGCAGTGTTCAAAGTTAATGTGGTTTCTGTGGGTGATCAGTATTCATTACTTGTAACTAATGCAGCTACGAGTCAAGAGCAACGAGACTGTACACTGGTGTGCAAAAATTAAGGACGAGAAGGTTTTTTCAATATAACTTTGTACAAAAGCTTTTCAAATCAACACATTTAATACCGTAAGATCCCCAATACGTAAGGGCATAAGTAATGTAAGCAACACTTACTAAAAGAGAAATCAGAGGGATAAAAAGAAGCTTTATTGAAAAAGTAGCATGGAGCGCAATGCGACTGAAGGCCGAAACATCCCTCTGATGGGTGTCCATCAAGAAACATCCGGTCTTTAATAGGGGATATGATCTCCCCTGACTGCTAGGCAGGTTTCACAGCATCTGGCCATGCAATAACGGGTCCCGTTGACTGAACCTGCGTCGAAGATGTGAAGGTCTGTACGACTACCAAGCATGATACCTTCCCAAACGAGAACACCGCCACCTCCATACCTGTCCCTTTCAATGATGTTCGAGGGTTGATTGCGGCTTCCCCGCTCTTTCCAGATGAGTATGCGATGAGAATCGCTACTCAGACTGAATCTGCTCTCATCTGTAAAGAGTACTCGTCCCCACTCATTGTCTCTCCAATTCCGGTGTTCCCGGCACCACAGAGAACGCCTTCTCCGATGGGCAGGCGTTAGAGGTACACACCGTACAGGGCGTCGTGCAAACAGACCACCACCGTGCAGGCTTCTGGCCACGGTAAAACGCGATATCGGTCGTCCAGTCGCCTGTGTCGTGTGTCTAGCGATTTATCCCGCTGTCTGCAGCCTGTTTCTTCTGGCCTTGTAAGTCAATATACCGGTCATCTGCGGGTGTGGTTCCTCGTGCACGACCACTACTAAACCCCCCGATAGCTGTTCCTGTAGTTTGAAATTGTTTCCAAAGTCGTGAAACGATGCTGTGAGCAATTCCGAACTCTGCAGCCACACTTGTCACACTGCGGCCTTCCTCCAACTTCCAATGATTCGACCTCGGGTAAAAGCATCCAGATGTCGTCTAACAGATTGATTATTCGCCATTTCTCGCTGAGGCAGCAACTGGGTGTGATTTTAACTGCTATACGGCGTGCAATCTCTTTGCCAGAAATACTGATCTTAAACCGACAACATGCTTTATACTACTCAGATACTCCCCCATTACGTCTACCTGCATATCTGCGCATGTGCTACCGTACATCACCTTACTTAATCTCCTGATTGGTCTTTCTGTCCGCTTTGCCTCTTCGTTCTGCTGATATGCTAATTTTTCGACTTCGTCCTTAATTTTTGCACACCAGTGTATATTATTTACCGATCTGTTCAGATACCGTCTGAACAATCTGACGTGTTTTAATCTACAGAAAGGGATCAAAAGCATCCTTCCGTCTCTTATTCATAAAAATCTTATTATCCTCGAAAAATAATTCATTGTTTGGGATGGATCCTCAAACATGGCCACACCGAGTTGCATATCTTTGATTGAGATAACGTAATGGATCACGGTTACATGAATGAGGTCTTAGAATATCCTATGAGGCTTCTTATCGGTGTTGTTGTCCCGCATATTTTGATAAAGGATCACAATGCGTTTCCGCATTAATCTTCAAGTATCAGAATATTTGGAAATTATTGACCAGTTCATTCTCCAGAACGGAGTACAACTGAGTATGCGTAGCAGTCGAACTGCAGGAAGCTAAATGCCTGTCTGGAACCAGCAGGATTGAAGAAGTATACTTTCAAAATACTATCATGAAATTCTACAATACTTATAATTATACTTATAACAGAATAATAGAATATCTTATAATAGAATTTATCAAGCTCTGGGTACAGCTTGATAAATTCTGGGAAATCAAGAAGCATTTCTCTTTGAGGTGACTATAGACTATAAAGAAAATTTTGTTGCAAAAGAGGAAGTTAATTTGTCCATGTTTTCAAAATTTTAATAATTTTTAATTCCATACTTTGATTATTAAAATCAGTTTAATGATTATAAAAATAAGATTATTTAACTGATAGGCATTATAATTTACATTAAGTAAGATTTTTATACAAACTGCATTTAATTCTTTTTTCAGTATTTAAGAGTTACGTTTTATTTCTATCAATGTCCTTTAACTTTTATGAGCAGTGCATTTAGTTAGCAAACATTATATCATCACATATACCAGACTAAAATATCGTCTCCTCTAAAATGCCGATAAATTCGTGCCCATCTTGGTCACAATTACCGTGTCATCACGGAAGAAGAAATGGCTTTAGAGAAATCCTAGAAAGTAACTTCTGTTTTCTTTGAGATAATTGTTTAAATTTGTAAAAAAATTTTTTACCCATAGACTTATGAGGGACATAATTATAGAAAAAACGTCTAAATGTTTCACCGATATGTTGTCTACACGGGTGAATAAAATATAATTAAAAAAAATAACATTAATGGAAAAATTTCTAGCTTTTAACCAGTATAATTTTAAAAATTCTCCTTAATTATAAAAAAAGCAATTTTCTTATATTTCATTACATTATATTCGGCAGAATTGATTTCTTTATTTTCATGGCTAAAACGTTAGAAATATAGATTTCCTGGAACAAAGTATCTGAGTACGTTTTTGCTATAGATATAACAAGTTTAAGAATAAAATCAATTCCTATAATACAGTGTAAATATTTTTAGCCTTTATTATTCGAAGTGCACTACACGCATAATTAAAGAATTATAGACCGAAACGATATTCTTACTGATAATAAGAACAATACTAAAAAGTTAATTCCCGACAGCCAGGTACAACAATTTAATTCTCGGAATACAGTTTGAAAAATACGAGTACATCCGTAAAACAGAACATCAATGTATACCATTACCTTCAGTCGTCCTTTTGTATCCATACATTTACTTTAACTGTTTTCGTATTTCTGGAAACAGGTCCTGGAACTTCTTTTCTAAAATGCTTTCCAAAAGTATCATGTTCTCTTCGATATAATTTATATTAAAAAACGTTTGTTGCTTCAGCGTAGCATTGCAAAAATATTTAGAAACTAAAGTACTTAAATCAGATGAATACGCTGAATAATTTAATCAAGAATCCGTTTTACGCAGAAAGTATTATACAAGAACTTAATCGTAACGTTAAGTGAGAAACATGAACAAGTTCAGCTAAAATTACTAGACCAACACGTGTTCCTCAATAAATCTGTAATTCTTCAGCTACGAGTCTCACACCAAGTTGTTTACTTGAATGTAGCAAATTTCTCACTCTTAACATTAACGTTCCTAGGTTTGGATTTTAACCACTCATTTCTAAGATCATCGTCACATTTTCTAATCAGTCTTTGAAACCTTACATTACTCACACACACTTTACTTTTAAAATTAGGCAAGAAAAGCAACTTTAGACTGGGACAAATATGTTTGTTACTGAGAAAGATAACACTATGTTTGATTACTTTACAAATCGATAGGGTTTTAGTCAAAATATACGGCAGTCTATTTGCCTAATCTAGTTGCCTAATTTTTAAGCTTACTTTTTTGTAATTTCTTTTTATTTACAGTTTACGTTTTCACTTCTTTACCACGTTCAAAAATTCTAATGTTATAGGAGCGCCTTTTTCGTTTTATAGACACGTGTTTTGATATCCTGCGATAAAATTCAATAGCCCAATTTTACGTTGAACTTTACACACAGATATACTTTTCCAATAAAAAATGATACCTAGCTCTATCAGCTTGAAATTTATATAATTCAAATTAGTTTAAACGCGATTATACCTGTGGTTTTGAATCACGCATGACATTAATGATCATTCCAAGAACTAAATTTTCGCTCCTTTTAGAATAATTTGGAAGATAGAAAATGGACATCTTCATGAAGATGGATTATTTAACGCTATATGAAAGTGATGTAAACATTGCATATATACTTTTCCTTATTAAATTTTAATTATTGATTCGGCATTATAATTATTAGTAAGTTTAATTACTTGGTAAGAAAAAACATAACAAAAGCAGCGCTTCAAAGTTACTAAATAAAATTACAAAGTAAGTAATGAGTAAAACATCAAATTTTGAAAAAAGCATGAGCCTCTATTTGTCTATTAAACCAACTGAAAAATATTAAACAAAGCAGATATATAATAAAGTTAATTTAACTAGAACATTAAGTAAGTAAGGTGTGTATTAAATTATGGCAAAGCACACGAGGGCTATCTGCCTAAGGGGAGGGATGCCTTCGTGGAGGACTTTCTAAGGGAAACTGGCTCGTATACACGTTACACATGGGGAAAACCACGAAAACGCCCATGCAGCCAGCCCGTTCGCAGGATTCGAACCTCGGACTGAACTACCAGTGTTCAGCGACTTTACCGCTCGGCCGCTGGTGGGCCATTAAGTAAGTAACAACTAGAATTAAGCAAATCGCATTGAAAGACCTGTTCAAAAACATTAGAAAATGAATTTACTTTAAATGATCTCGCTGTAATAGTTTAGAAGGTTAATAGTTTAGAAGGTTGTAATAGTTAGAATTTTAACTCAGTCTTTTGGTGAATAATTTGCTCACACTGATTTCTCTAAAGACACTAAAATGCTTTAGAAGAAACATTTCTGAACTGTTGTATGCATTTTTAGATATTATGCATATTGTAAATTATTTCGATGCACAAAATTTCAATAAGAGCTAAGAAAAAAATACGTAAGAGAATCAGAATAGAACAGAAAACTGATTATCGTATGTAATATAAACTATAATGCTCTGTTTCTGCATTTCCGTTTCTCCTGACACTTCACATTCTACATTTTTAGATACTGTTTGATTAAACTACTCGTTTAAAGGATTAAGCAAAGTAACATGGAACCAACTTATCATGCATTTCGCTCTTTCTCTGAATTAAGCAAAAAGTATATATTTGTTCTAAGATGACAAGTCCAAATGCGTAACGAAAATACGTAAAACGAGACGCTTAAAAATTTAGCAGTTCCTACAGCTATTAGAAATATTCCAGAATGTTACTTCACAGTAGTAACTCATTAGCTAAATATAGCTTACATTTTATTAACATATGCTAACTTTAGTTTATGGCTAATTTAGGATCTAAGTTAACATTACTAACTTTTAAGCTAAATACCAGAAATATTTACTTTGTAGATTCATTAGGTTATATCGATACAGGAAAGGTGAAAAAAACCTCAATGCCCTTCCCGAGATTCGAAATACGAACCTAGCGAATACGCGTCGAGTGTGCTTCCTGTTAAAGCACGAAGCCATGAGGAAAGGAAGGAGGAAACTACCTTATAAATTAAATTTTTGAAGCAAAAGGGCTCACTTACATGATTTATTTAAATATTATCATTTAAAACGATATAAATTGTTTTACGTCTTCATTATTATTCTAAGCAATAAAGAGAGATACATCAATGTGTTTTTAATATTTCATGTTTCATCATTTCCCGAAATGTATATGAGATACAATATAATACTTCATTCATTAGAACAACTACCGTGGATCACGATAATCATAACGCTTAACAGAAAACAAGCATTTTAAGCGTAAAGAATGTAGAAGATCAAGGTATTCTAATTATTTTCTAAACAAAATGGAATTACACACCCGCACACACATAGATACATACACACTCCACTTTTTCTGAAAGAAGTAAGAACCATAACGGTGTAATTACAGAATAAGGCATAGAGATAGTACATAAAAAACTTCTCTTCACAAGACAAATTTTCGTAATTATAGAGATTCTGTATTCTACTCAAAATAATTATGTATAATCTTCTCATTGTTGTATAAGTTATTGGAAGAAAGAAAATGCTATGAAAAACACGGCAATATAATTTAATTTTCTTTTGAACATGCCGGGTTTTTATTAATTAATATTTGCTTGTATGATAATAAAATATGCAACCTAGTTTCTGGTTTAATACAATCATAAAAAATAATCAGTAGTTCACTGAATATGTGACGAGTGTACACTTCCTGCTGTTTGAACATTTAGATTTGTGTTTCTCTCTTCCATAAATACTGGCAGTAGGCACCCCCAGGCAAAGAAAAATTTATCTAACAACCAAGCTAAAATCTTAAAAATTGCTGTTATTATTTGTATCAAACCTTTCACTCTGATAGTATATTCATAAATTTATATGCCACTTTACTACCATGTACTAACATTACTAAATTACAGTAAGCTACATATAGACAGTAAACTAATATTACAATAAGCTACATGTAGACAGTAAGCTAACATTACAGTAAGCTACATATAGACAGTAAGCTAACATTACAGTAAGCTACATATAGACAGTAAGCTAACATTACAGTAAGCTACATATAGACAGTAAGCTAACATTACAGTAAGCTACATATAGTCAACTATATGTAGCTAACTGTATGCTTACTAACATGTATGCTTACTGTATGCTTACTAACATGTATGCTTACTGTATGCTTACTAACATGTATGCTTACTAACTTGTATGCTTACTAACATTACAGTAAGCTACATATAGTCAACAATGTATTAAGTTTCGACCCGAAATTCGTTAACATAGTTTTTTTCCTGTTGAGATTTTTGTGCCCTTTCAGTAAATCTGAATTATAACTAAACATTTATTGATTATAAAATATGATCTATAGCAGAATAATTTTAAAAGCACTTCAAGCCTCTACATAAAATGCATTTAACTGGACAATAAATATTATTTAATGCACATTATAATTTCACAGAAGAGAATAATAAATTTCTCTCTCTGCGGTAAAACTTTGTTTCATGGAAATACGATATATTAATTACAATGATATCTATTATACTAAGAATATTATCTATTCGTTAACGTAATATAACCCTTGGTAACAACAGTTTTCCAAGTATAAATAAATTCATCAGTGAAGTCAAATAAGATTAAGCTTACCGCAGAGACATAACAGAAACATTTTAACGAATTATATATACGTTATGAAGTTTTAAATATAAAAAGGTATATATAGCTGATGCAGTTGTTAAAACCGAAATTAGTAGTAGGATATATGTTGAGTGACATTACGGATTGAAATAAAATTACAATTCATAACGTCCCAAAATCTTCAGATTAAAATCCCGTACTCTTTACTCTCCAGGAAATGAAGTTCGGTTTACGTAATGCGTCACAATTTATCTATAAATAAATTGAAAGTTTAGATATTAGGAACCTTTTTTTAAAAAAGCTAAAGAAGAATAAGAAAATACTGTAAAATGAAATTTAAAAAAATTGTAAAATGTAGAAACGTTTATTTGGTTGATAAACAGTTTTAGGAATTTCGCATTATTTTTAAACCATAATAGTATTTCAAAGCAGATAAAAACATATGAATGAAAATATAACCTCATAAAACCCTAGAAATAGAAACATGCTGTTCTTTTATTTATTTGATTATTTATTTTTTCAATTTATTTTACCTTAAGTTACTTTTGTGATGAAAAAAAAATCTTCAGAGAGGTTTTTAATTATGCACTAATGATGGCGCTGTTGAAAAGGTATGTAGATGTCGTTTTCGAAAGTTGCACATTTAAATAGGAAATAATTTTTTTTATCAACCAAGAATAACAGTTTCTTGACAAATCCTTAAAATCGAAATAAAGCTAATTTACTAACTATAATCATTTTCTGCCTGCGAAATCTGGAAGTCATAGGCTGCAGCTTGTAACGGTTAAATTGGTGCACATTTCGAGCTATGACAGCCCGGTTTACAAGTTTAAGAAGTGGCCAACTTCGGGCTTCGGTCCTAATATATATAATTTGATGCTGTTAGTACTTGAGATAACATTCTTGGTAGAGAATTGCATTATGTATTAAAGCGTTAATATAGAAATATGAGAATATTAAATCTCTGCAATCTAACATTGTAAAACAAAATTTCCACAAACATATTGTAAATAATCAAAATCGCAATAACAACCTTGTATTTGGCGTATATCTATTAAAAAACTACGGTACTTTTCCGTTTCGCCGGCGCAAATCTCGCCAAGCAAACTTTATTGGTGACAGTATACACATAAAAAATGTTAGTTCTAAGAAATTTTTATTTTGAAGGCATAAATATTTTAATATCGTTTAAAATTTTGTAAAAAGACGATAAATAAAGGCAAAAAAATTTGTAAAAAGACATTAATTTAAGAATTTACTATGCTTTAATGGTACAACATCCTGATTCGCCGGTTCATATCACGTGACCTCGAGTGATCTCATCTCACGCAAACTACGCTACAAAAATCTAAATCTCTCAGTAATTATCTACATTAATTTCAAGTTAAATCTTAATTTGGAATACAAGTTTAAATCAAGAATTGTTTCAATTCGTACAAATAGCTTACTCAGAAATTATGTGAAACCGCAGTGCTTTACTTCAATAGTGCATTCTCATTAGAATAGATGAATTTATCCCTTGACTTTGCCCTTTTTATATTTTCGCCTTTGGGTTAGCGGTATGATTGCATCCTAATTACCACGAATGACCTTCGGGCATAAAAGTGAACTATCTGGTAAAAATTCTATGTAATTGTAATTGTATGCCAGTATTGAAAACAACAATCAATGCGATCAGAAATGGCTGCGACTTGTTTTGAAAATGTTAAGTGTGTGTGTGTAATTATGGCAAAGCCTCGAGGGCTATCTGCCTAACAGGAGGGATGCCTTCGTGGAGGACTTTCTAAGGGAAACTGGCTCGTATACACGTTACACATGGGGAAAACCACGAAAACGCCCATGCAGCCAGCCCGTTCGCGGGATTCGAACCTCGGACCGAACTACCAGTGTTCAGCGACTTTACCGCTCGGCCGCTGGTGGGCTTTTGAAAATGAGGAGTAAAAAAGTTTACCAGCGAGAAAATTCCGTTTGGCATCGATTGTACCATTTTTGGCGACTTTATCTCTTGCGCCGGCGAAATGGAAAAGTACCAAAACTACTACTAGGTTGTTATTGCGATTTTGATTGTAACATTGGCGTGTTCCTCTTCTATTCTATAATGTAAATACTTTTGTGTTGTTTCTGATTTTTGATTTGAACACTTTTTGTAATTTCATTATTATGCAGATTAGTAGATTTTTCCCAATTGGTTAAGAATTTTTGAAGCAAAATTCGCCGCTACACAAAGTCAAAATAACAAGTCAAAGAATTGTTCGGTGTCCATGTACCGCCAAAAACCACCAATTTACGCCAAAATATATTTTTACCAATAAAATTCCGAGAAATGTTAAGCAGTTGCAATTTAAATTAGAAAATATAACCAAAAAATAACCAAAAACTGAGAGCCGGAAGAGGACAACATGGAAGATATAACTATTTAAGGAAATTCAATTTACCAAATAAAATATTTTTGAATGATTTTGGTGAATTAAAGTTTTGGATTTTAGGTGAATAAAAATTTCATTGCATGATCATTTTATTTTGACTGCATTATCAATGATTTTAATCCATGATGACTTTGTTTTGACTGCATTATCAAAAATGTTACTGCAATGAAAATTTTTTTGTATGATTGAGACTGAAACTGATTAACAATGGGCAACAGGTTGAATTACGAGCCTTTTTTTTTCTGAATAAAAATTTCATGCTTCACCAATAAGCTACAATGATAACGGATACTATAAATCCATATCTGGATTAATCCTCTCGTTGCGCATCCCGCGATTTCCACGGGCAACGTAGAAGTAGCAAAATTTGCGCAACCCGCGATTTCCGCGGGGAGGAATTTTTGCCGTCTCTTTAATTGTGCAACCCGCTCTTCCCAGTTCAAAGTTTCTTCTTGGCTTTTCTGTGATGTTTAATTGTTTATTTAGATGTGAGCAAACACATGAGGTTAGTTGCCCACATTTCTGCCAAATATAGAAGAATGCGTAATGTAGCATGTTGCGCGCGCTTTTCAGAGCTCAAAGATGTCTGGCAGGAAGCGTTTCGCGAGTGATACAACCTATATTCCTGACGATATTTCCGACACAGATAGTAGTTCTGATTCTGATTTCAAGTATATTGAAGATAGTTATAGCGAAACCGATGAGAATTTCTCGGATTCCTCTGCAGAGAGTGATGAATGTTGAAAGCTGTACACTGTCTTAACACGTTATATAACAAACAAGATTACAGTCCTGTTGGATGTGTGGCTGCATAATGCTGCTATAAATTAAATATGATACAATTTGTTGTACGAATTCTTCCATAAAGTGCTCTCTAATGCAAATGGGTTTCGTACACTTGGGATAATTATCATTCACTCTTTCGCCTGTCTAGAAAGTGAAGGAAAATATTTCATGATGAAGTTATATTACATAAGTAGTATAAGTTGTATATTTTGTTTGAATTTCAAAGTGTATGTATTTTAAATAGCTAAATGCCATTTTGGGATCCTGAAACTTGGCGACTCATTTATTTGAAAGGATTTAAAAATTGTAAACAAGTCATTTTATTTTCTGTCACATATTCATTACATGTTAGTTATGTAATGAAATGTATTGCGATTATTTTAATATACTCAATGTAATCAAGTAATAGTAAAATTAGCAGTATGATAACATATCTTCGATGGCTTTAAAATATTTAAACGTTTTTTGTTTCAATGAGTAAAATCAAGTCTCAATAGAATGCAGAAGTCGCCTCATTTGCGGCAAATTCACGAAGTAGTTGCGTATATATGAAAGTAAGCAGTGAATTTATATAATCTATAAATAGCTCCTAGTAAATATGGTTAGCCTGGTTTGTTTCATTATGGCAAATCACGCGAGAGTTATCTGCCTAAGGGGTAGATAATTTCACGAAGGACATACTAAAAAAAGTTCGCTCGTATTCACATTACACCTGAAGAAAATGGAGAAAACATCCGTGCAGCCAAGCCTGTTTCACGGAATTAGAGCACGGTTCGATCCCACCAGCGGCCTGGAGTCGCTGAACACTGATAGTTTAGTCCGGTGTCCGAATTCCCTGAACGGGTGGGCTGCATAAGGGTTTTCTTGATTTTCCCCATGTGTTAACATGTATACTTCCCTGTTTCTCTCAGAAAGTCCTCCAGAAAGGTATCCCTTCAATTAGGTAGATAACCGTAGAGGGGTTTGCTATAAACAAATAAATCAAATCAAATGAGCTCGGGTCGAACTATGAGTGCTCAGGAGCTTTATTTCTCGTCCACTTCTGAACCCAAAAGAGAGTCAACAATAAATTTAGTTATGGGTCTTGCAAAGCATGCAGGATTAAACGAACTAGGAATTAATATAAAAAAGTATTCATGTCACTGCATGTACTTATTTGAAAGATGCAGCTTAAACCATATCTGAAACTTTACCCATACATTAGTTTCATGATTAAAAATCCGTTCAGGAAACATCTTTACATCTTGGAAAGCACTTCCAACCCATAGACGTTAAACTCCATATTTTCAAATTCATTCATTAGTATCCAAATTACATTTAAACCAACGTCGTAATCGATACCCTAGACCAACATATTTTCCGTTTTAGGCTCAACGAAGACATTATATTCTAAATAAGATTAATAAAACGTTAAGTATACGAAAGTAATTTAGCCCTTAATAGTTTAATTTGCTTGAAAGTGAACAAAGGGAGCGCAAGTATGGAATACTTTAAAATAAAACTAAGATAAATTATGTTCAAACATTAATGCTTTACTATTTTAAACATATCTTTCTTTACTTATTTTTCGGTCTACATTTATTTGATATTTTAATAATTAATTTCTGTATTAATTCAGCACTAGAAATATAGATGATGGATATATATATATATATATACGTAAATTGTCCGAATTTTCCTGTTTGACCTGAATAACAATTTATGACAATAATATGATAGGGTTTATTTTCATTTCTTCCATGCTTTTGCTTTTGTATTTTTCATGTATAATGCACATATATTGGTGACGACAAAAAAGAGTAGAAATTGCAAATTTCTCTCTGCATGGTTAAATTTTGAAATTTAATATTAATTACTACTAAATCATTATTTCTTTAATATTTAAAGGAGGCCAAAGAGTCGAAATTTATTAGTTTTACTCTTAAATTTATTCATAATTCCATTTCTAGAGTGAAGCAATTAGGAGTTAAATATATTTATTTCATAATCAGGTAGTTCTAAATCATTAATAAATCATTTCATGAATATTTTTTATCAGTCTTAGATGTGTTTAGCTATCACCATACGTAAAAACATCACAAGAAATGCAAAACAGGTTTCTTATATTGGTTATTTTTCCTTTCTTAATAAAGTTTTCAGTAAAACAAAAAGCATCATTTTTATGTCAGATGAAAAATAACAGCACTTCTGCCTAAAATTAATTAAAATCTGCTAGTTAATTTTTTTCTTAATTCCAATTAATAATCATGATGGTGTAAGAAATTTATTTCAGACTTCATACTTATCTCTGATAAACAACTCATAAATCAAATTCCGCTACAACTATTCTAGAAAACTTTTAAGTGCGTGACTGAAGTATTATTCTCCAAAAATTTAAGCTTCATACAAAAACTATAAATTGCTCCAGTTTTAATTGAATTTGCAATTTGAAGAAAAAAATGAATCCACAATTGTTTTTGAGAACAAGACTAAAACATCTTAAATTTCTTCTTTCAAATGAACTTTCTTCGCTTTAACTAAGCTTCTTTAAGCCCTAAAGGAGTTTTTTTATCTCTGTCTTTTAATTAGTGTGTGTATTGGAGCCAAAAGATGGATGTAAAACTAAAAACCAGTTTCTCAGTTTCGGCGCTTATTGTCTTCTTTAAACTATAGATTCAAATACTCTCGCATCCAAACACATTTAGTAATAGTTCACTGCGTTTTCACCTTTGTTGCTTTACTAACAAACCGAAATTTTGATCAAAGCTCGCAATAGCATAGGAGAAATATTTCGAAACTTGCATGACTGATTATAACCAAACCAGTTTGAATTTTAATAAACCTCTTTTCCTAAGGATTTTCGTATTCACTGGCGCGAGAAAGAATAATGAAGTTATAAACAGAATATGTGCATTTTCCTGGCTGTGTTTACGCAATGCGAAGGAGAAATCTAGCTAAAATAAATAGGCAGTGAGACCTTCACCTTAAGTTTAGTTTTTCTGTACAAGAACTGTGTTCTCAACTGCAGAATTAAAGTAGAATCTCGAAACTGTGTCTAGGATCTCCCGTCTGTGAGTGCTAAAGTTTCTGAATTGAATTACATCTTGAGCAGACCCGAGAGCTAGTCCAATTTAAATCCCTTGTTTCATTAAAATGACTTCGTCTTGATTGTATTAAGATTCTAATATAATCTAGTGTAAATGAATTCAATGTTTGATTTCATTTGCATTTCGGCAGGCAGGAGAATATGCTTATATTTGTTATGATTTAATTTGCACCAAAATTACATAAATGCTTAATAAGTCTTGTGTTTATTGATAATTTTGAATTGATTGGATCAAAATCTTAACTTACTTTAAAGGATGCTTTCGGCATAGAATAAATATAATCCTGATTTGAGAGTAGGTAGTTAGCAATTTACAAATTACTTTCAAAGTCTTCATACTTTGTGCTAGCTATGAGTTAGAATAATACATTGTGGAACTTTCGTAAACATATATATTTGAATACCTTTAAGGCCACATATATGTTTTGATTATCTTGATAAAATTTAAACAATAAATGAACTTTTTTATATTCCGAGTTCACTACCTACTAGTTTTGCCGTACGTCATCGTTTTAGAGAACGAACAACCAGAAAATTCTTTCAGCCTATACACCTTTATATGGCAACAAATTTTCTTCATTTGTCAACGAAGAGTGAAAATGAGTTCCGTATTTCCTATTTGAAATTACAAACCGGAAGAAAGGGAGCATTCGTTTTTCCTCTTTAAACCTTCGAAGAGGTATTTTGTTAGTACGTGTTTCATGAAGTGTGTTTCTCCGTCTTTTTATACTTTAAACTTCTGTTTCATTTGACTAATGTGTAACAATGTGCATTAAGCAATAAATGTTCCTAAACACTAATAAATGTTTCAGTATTTTTATGATAATATAAGTTAATAATATTATTTAAGGTTTATCTCTCTTTATTGTTAAATGTTGGTGAAATACAAAATAAAAAAGTCCAATTAAATTCCAAAATCGGAAAACTAACATTTGCTCAAGTTTTAAAAAATAAGGAGTTTTTCTCGTTGAAGCATGATCTGATTAAAAATGAACTATGAAACTGTTTTATTGCTTTTTATTATGCAGCATAAACTATTTGTATTAACTAGAATCCAGAAATACTTTATTTTTAAATAAATAATAAATGCCGGTTACATGGTTAAGTATTTTAAAACATTACCATATTTGACTTTTGAGTAACTGCAGTGATGTTTTGGGTATTGGTTTCCAGCGTAATTTTCCTAACAATATCAGTACACAGTTGGACATTTAAACACATGCTGAAACTGTGTAAAAACGAAAATGAATAATTTTCTGTGATTCGTAAAATATAGGTTAAAATGTACTTTTACAGGTGAAATGGTACTTCAGTACCCGTGATTTAGATGTGCGCCGATTCATGAAGAAATTACAAATTGTCCAACAAAAGACGTCACACATAATAAATCTATTTTCCATCTGTTGATATACATGTAAAAGATAAATATTTACAAATTAATTATCAAATTTTGTTTATATAGAGTCCTGCTGAATATGTATGAGTTGACATATTCAGCAGAATATGTATGAGTATTTTTCCTGAACTTTTTTGAAGTAATAAGTGATTAATATTAAAAATTAAGCCCAGAAATATTCTACATTTATATTCCCCGTAAGGAAATTAAATATTTAACTAAGAATTTGTTATTTATTTCTTACATTTGATTATGCAGGCTAAAAAACGAATGGAAGTCCTTGAATACTTTAATAGGTTCTTGATACTATGATACTCGGTCTTTCAACACCATGTTTGGAAAGAAAATTCCGAATAAGTAATTAATTTTTCAAAAGCTTTCAGTGCAATTTCATGTCAGGATTTTTTTCTTAGAGTGTGTGATATTTACTTTTATTTATGCAATCTTTTTTACTCGAAGCTAGGTAATTCTTTGAAATGCTCAGTATTTGCAAGTTACTATGGCAACACGATGTTGTTTAATAAAACAGCTAATTTGCTCGATTCGAAAGTAACATTTACAAGGAAGAATTCCAGCTGCGTTTGAGTTTAAAAGCAGATATCATAATTACGTATAAGAATCTTTACTTGTCCAGTTGAGTGTTTAAATTTTTTATGTAATTGGAGATACTACATAAATCCCGTTACAAAGAGACTAGACTCGGCAAAAGATTTTGAATGTCAACACACATGATAAAGAAATGATACTGAATGCGTTTTAAGAAACATCGTACTAAATAAAAATTCGCAAACGCGGTAAAAAAAATTATCCGAGTAGGTAAAGATTAAAAGTAATGAATGTATTCTTACTCCCAAAATAAACCGTCATATACATCATACCAGTGGAACTGACAATATAGCGGTTTTAGTAATCACAGGAGAAAGTCTTAATCGAAAAGTCTATTTTAAAATTCTGCATGACATTTAATTATTTTATCGAAATACGTCTGCAGATTACTGTCCAATAAATAAAAATTACACTGTTATTAGATTGATATTTAACTACAACGATATCACTCTCTATTATGTATCAAACAAATAAGATTCTAACATTAAAATTATACTTAGTTTAGTTAAAAAATATTTTCATTAATGGAAAAATTATCAAAACTAAAATTTCATAAAAAAAGATCTTTATGTCATCGATACAATTGTTTGACGCATGTTGTTTTACATCGAAAAAGTTCCAAACGATATTTGTTTACCTCAGAGTAAGCTAACAGTTTTCTACAGTGTAGAGCACGCAAGAGGTACACATAGATAATGCTATAAAATTCCAATTTAAAAAAGTGTGTGTGTGTGTGTGTGATTATGGCAAAGCCTCGAGGGCTATCTGCCTAAGGGGAGGGATGCCTTCGTGGAGGATTTTCTAAGGGAAACTGGCTCGCATACACGTTACACATGGTGAAAACCACGAAAACGCCCATGCAGCCAGCCCGTTCGCGGGATTCGAACCTCGGACCGAACTACCAGTGTTCAGCGACTTTACCGCTCGGCCGCTGGTGAGCCCAATTAAAAAAAAAAAAAAAAAAGATTTAGCAATTTCTGCTCACGTAAGGAAACGCATCCCATAGACAATTACTCAGACTGAAATTTTCATCACAAAGGCAAACTATACTTAAACTACCAACATTTGTCCATGATTATGTGAAAATTTAAAACAACATTTCTTAAACTTATGATACTTCAGATTCTTAATTACGGAGAACTAAACAGAGTTCGCACACCAACGCTTCTGTTACGGATTATTTTGGCAGATAAACGTACACTGCGCCAAACAAAATGGGACAGTTCTATATTTCTTCTACTGGGCCGATTTGCGAAATTCAAATTGCGTTTTTCATGTCTTGAAAGCGCGACTTAATTGGTATGGGTATATTTAAATATGGTAAAGCACACTAGGGCTATCTGCCTAAGGGGAGGGATGCCTTCGTGGAGGACTTTCTAAGGGAAACTGACTCGTATACACGTTACACATGGAAAAAACCACGAAAACACACATGCAGCCAGCCCGTTCGCGGGATTCGAACCTCGGACCGAACTACCAGTGTTCAGCGACTTTACCGCTCGGCCGCTGGTGGGCAAGCGCGACTTAAGATATATATTATATTCATATATAGGACTATTCTAACATAGGTATTGTGACACGAAATCGGACTTTTTCTGAAATAAAATATCAATTTTTCCATATTTCGATTCTACGACTCAAATTATGCCTAAGTGCGAATTTTACGGAGAAATCCAAAACTTTATCTTGGCGTTTTTTCTCAGTTTGCGCCAAAAATAATTTACTTAGCGAACTTCTTAATATATGGCAACCTATTTTCCTTTCCCTTCCATCGTGCAAGAGCGGGCAAAAAATTTCAACGTTCATCCCTTTTTACATTGGGCATGAGCGGGAAAAAAGTCACATCGTTCCTACTTTCAGATACACATCGTTCCTACTTTCAGATAGTTTTAACAAAGCGCCTAAACCACATTTGATGTTATTATCGCTTTCAACAAATATGCCAAATTACAAAATGCGCCAATATATAAATTCAAGTATGTCTTCGGAAATTTTAAATAAAAAAACTAATTTTTTTGCTGGTACGCATAGAAATACATCTACTTTAAGATGATGGTAAAACTTTTATAGGTTATAATTCAAATTTTTTCCCAAAAATTTATAAAATTATTTAAAAATACAAATTTTAAAAAATAAATCTAAAAAAATGGGCGAATTTTGTTTGGAATAAACCTAAATTTCGAAATGTGAAAGGAGGAATCGAAAAGATTAATAAAAAAGAAAGAATAATAAATATATACCAAATTCAATTATCGTTGAAGAGCTAAAATTTTGAGAGCTAATTTTTTAAAAACTACTCGGGCGATTTTTACAAAATTTGGCAGTTTGGCATAATTTAAATCGTAGCATCGAAATATGTAAAAAAATGAGCATGTCATTCTAGAACAAGTCTGATATTGTGTCAGAATATCTATATTTGAATAATGCTATACATAAATCTAATACGTATTCCAAGTCGCGCTTTCGAGACATGAGAAATGCAAGTTGAATTTCGTCAATCGGCCCAATAGAACGGGAGATACAGAACTGCCCAATTTTTTATGCGCAACGTACATTTTAGTTAAAAAAAAAAGTATTTAGCCCCTTACCACACGGATTTCCAAATGTGAAGCAACGAAACTGAAAACTTATGATAACTCAAAGTCTGAAAGTAAAGTGGACGAAACTTAGTAATAATATTAATTATAACACTGGTAATTTAAAAATACCAGTAAATGTTGCACCTAATACTTACATTTTGTGAAATCAAAAGTAACATAAAATATCTTAAATTAAAACGTACGAATTAAATAAAAAGAAACACCTCACTAGTTAGTATGATTACTTAAAAGCAATACAGGCTTGACAGCGATGTCTCATGTTATTTACGGTGTTGTCAATGAGCTGCAGGGGTAGCGAATCCCATTAAGCACGTAAAGCAATTCTAAGCTCACCTAGGGTTTAGGAAAGGATTTTGAGACCAGGCAAATGTGCCTCCCGAAAGCATACCCCACAAGCTCAATGGGATTAATGTCGGAAAAGCATCGTAGCCATTTCATTTAGACTATATTTCCTTCTTCAAGAAACTGGTGCACAAGGCGAGCGATGTGAAAGCTGGTTGTATGTGCTTATTAAATAGAAGTTTCGTCAACTGCGGCAGCATACGGACGAAAAATAGGCTCCAGTATGTCGTCTATATAGCTCTGAGCACTGAGAGTTCCATGTAGCTACTCATACAGCTCTGCGGGCCCACCTAAGGACATTCTTCTCCGAATAAGAACACTACCCCCTGCATGGCTGTCCCTTTCCCGTATTTTAGACCGAAGATATATGCAGTGTTTGCTTCTCTTCATATCACACAGGTCTAGAGTCCCTCTGTAAAGAAAACGGGAATTATCAGTGAACAAAATAGACCTCCACAGATTTTCGGTCCAGTCTGCATGGCTATGAACTCAATTCAAAGCCTCCCTTCGGTGACTGTTGGTAAGTGGTACGTACAGTGTTGGTCGCCTAGCATACTTACCTCTTGCAATCAGCCTTCTGTGTACTATCGTGGCTGATATTGTCCCTACTGTAGCATGAATAAACATGGAACTAAGCTCAGATAGGTTTGCAGTCTGTTTGTGACGTGCACTATGTCGAAAATACGGGTCATCTGCCAAAGTGTTAAATCTTGGCCAACTTCGGTAGACTGCCGACATTTAGCCGTCTTGCAATGTCAGAGTGTCCTTGATCTGCTTCTAATCAGCCTATGGCTCTATAACAAAATTCTCTTGGCGAATGTAGCCTCGAACTCTTTTCACACTTTGGCTGTCTGTAAATTGTTTATCGAAATATATAGTAATTATAGGGAGGGAGCTCTCTTCATTTATGTATTGTGCTTCCCAAGAAATTAAGAGGGACTTACCTTTGATCCCGATAGTAGAAAATGACGAGTTGTGCTCAATTCTGTACAATTTCCTCATCGCGCTGCATAACACTTCACTTAATAATATCACCACGGTAATACTGATGATCACTTTTACCATCCACTGTTTCAACACTGCACGAACATTTCAATTAATAATATCACCACGGTAATACGGATGATCACTTTTACCAGCCACTGTTTCAACACTGCACGAACATTTCAATTAATAATATCACCACGGTAATACTGATGATCACTTTTACCATCCACTGTTTCAACACTGCACGAACATTTAAATTAATAATATCACCACGGTAATACTGATGATCACTTTTCACACGACGAGGTTTCATACACCCTTTCGTTTATTTGCACGTGTAGGCTTAGGCGCGCCACTTTCCGTCTTTCACGACCATCTTTTGTCATCTTCCTTGCTTTCGTGAATTATTTCCTTCATTTAAACCACGTTCACTCAAATCACCTTTTACGATCTTACTTCCTTCGTATTTTTAGTGATTTCATTTTTCCCACTATCCTATACGACTGCGACATTTGTCATGCCTCGCGCTCGTTCAAACACGAGGTGGGTTCTTCTGTGTAAACTTACCATAGTGGGAAAATAACACTTGTCCGCTTTGACATTTTCTTCACTAATTTATTACACAAACTGCACTATTGATACACCATACAACGAATACACTGTAAAATAAACTATATACAATATATATATACAAGGCGCGCAAAAGAAATTAAAACATATTTCTTTTCTCTACGTTCTCACACGGCATGCTCGCCGGTCCAACTCCCCGTGCCCTCCCCGTCCAGTCTTTCTTCCCCCACCAGCCTGCCTCGACCGGTTTTTCCGGGGTAAGTCACTTCCGTTCTTCCTCTTTCATCAGGGGAAGGAACTTCACAACCATATTTCACTGAATAGCGATAAACTCGTAAAGGGCGGGTTTTAAGCTGTATCGTATTTACGTAGAGCGATGACAATATCGCTCTTTTGTAACTAGAGCGTAGACAATACCGCTCTTTTATAATACTTCTCGATATAGCTTACTTGTATTTGTATAAGATCCAAATTTCAAGAATTTTCAACCACTTTTAGCCAATTGATCCCGATTTTTAAATTTGCTGCTTAACTTTTGGAAGCCAGTATATTAGAAGTATGAAAAACTTCAACGCCTTGAGATTATAATTAACGCCTTAAGATTTCATTATTAGCCTTTATTGATTCATTATTTTACTAGTACAAACTACTAAATACCTACGTTTTATACGGAATTTATGTTTGTTAAACTTTAGGCGTCTTTTTGCTTGTAATGATTGTTTTTGCATCACCAGATATGCTAATCGAATTTTAAATGTAAAAGTGCTTAAGTAAACAGGAATAAGAGCATTCACTACTGTTAATCACTGTATTTAATATTAATTATTTTTCTGCAGTCAATTAAGTTAATGTATATGTATTTTCCTAAAGCACAAAAGTAAGCTCAGTTTTTACAATCCTGAGTATATACGAAAATCTATATGCAAGTCTTCTATGGCAGCGCAGTACTAAGTGAATTGCAATAGAACCAATCTCAAATCCTCTAAAATGTGAGATCAAATTACAAAGAAACATGCCTGTTTCATCCGAAGGAAAAAGTAGAATCTTTATCAAAGGTTTATTTGTATCTTAAACTAGAAGTAAAAGTGGGTTACTCATGTTACTTGTTACTTTCCAGTCTGCCAAATGGTACCCATAAATATTCGTTATATTCTCTTAAATTTAAATTCAAAGAAGAGGAAGTGCTCTGCAATTTAAATATATTCAGTCGCTCTCAATTAATCATTCTCTTTATGGATGTTTATATGCTAATTTTAAGAGGACTGGAGAATGAAACAGTTCAACAAATCATGCAAAATTACGGACGCATTTTGAAACAGACTTATTACTGCTAAAATAGGCGCTCATGCATGCAGTATACTAAAAGAATTCATTGATTGCTTTTAGTGGTTATAGTACAAATTTATTTATGAATAACAATTTCTTTGAGTTCTAAGGAAGAATAAAGAATAGATTCTTAGGAGAATATCTGCCATCATTTCTCGATGTATGTTTCATATAGAAGGTCAGTGTATATGAAAAATCAATAGTGCTTTTGCGTACTTCAGCTGTCTTAAATTAAAAGGTTAAATGTTATTTAAGCTATTTGTGATACTATTAGAGTGACTGAAATGTGATGATTTATTGTCCTTAAAATCTCAAGATACTAAATGTTAGACTTTTTCCAGGCCCATTTGAAATTCTTAATGCTCTCCTCCATCAATAAAATGCAATTTTTAAATGGTTCTGCATTTACGTTTACCCCAAGGCAACTTGATGCGTTTGAAAGTGCAGCAGCTGGTCATCCAAAATCCAGATTTTGAACATCTTTTAATTTAAATTAGTAATGAAATATCTTTGCAATATTTCTCGTGTTTCTTTTCTAGCTGCGCTTAAGAAATAAATGGCACTTCCGAAACATGTATAGGAATTTCTTGTATTTACTTGTTTTTGTTGACTTTTGGGAAGTTTCAAAATAGGCAAGTGCAAGCTGAATGGAGTTGAGAGCAGTTCAACGCAAGACATAAAAATGAAAGTAAATCAACGTAATTTCACTAATGATATTTATTTAGCAACTTTACGGAAACTTCATTTCCTGTTAAAGCCCCATCAGTAGCTGAGTGTTTAATTCTGCTCAAACTGGCAGTTTGACCAGGATTCTAGCAAGCGGAACGGTTGTGTGGTTAGTCTTCGTGATTTTCCCCATATGTAACGTGAATACCAGATTAGTCCGACCTTAACGAGTCCTCTGCGAAATATCGCCTCCCATAAGGAGAAAGCCCTCAAGTTGCAAAGAGTGATGTCATGGACTGAGGGAAAATAGGTGTTTTAAGAGTGAAAAATTCTTATTTTGTATCACTCACTTGAGAGTACATTGAAGGTAACCTTTTTTTCAAAAATTATTTTTTCTCTGAAGAAACTATTACTTCAAATGACAAGAAAGACATTTATGCTCATTATAACAATGATAATTGCACAATGCAATTGAATTAACTCTGCAAGTAAAAAGGTACCAATTAAAACTAATAATAACATTAAATTACTGATTTCTTTATTTGTTAAATCACGTAATTAAGCAATCCGAACTTTTATTAGCTGAAGTGTAAAACTTCTTATTTCTTCCTAAGACGAAACTCTAAGTTGCTCCGTTTTGATAGAAAATGTATAAAGGAGCATTTTGAATGAAAAAATAGGAATGAGAATCTTCTACTTCAGAATATTTTTTCATCTCTCTTGAAGAAAAACCATATGTGAAACTGTCAAAAATAGAAAGAATTTTGAACTTCAGAAGTACATCATTAAAAAGAGAAGGACGACACAAAAGTCAATTCTATGTCTGCTTCAGACTTCAAAGTCTGCACCAAATTACTTTCTTTAAAACATGCTCTGAATTGGTTTTTATTTAAACAATATATGAAAGAAACTTGAACACAGCAGAAAGAATGATAAGGGCAATAAAAATAAAATCGTTTTAACAGAACGTAGTCCTGGTAAAAACGAACTTGAAATTTTTCTTTCGCAAGTTTTTCCTTATTTTTGAGGTTAAAAGTTTAATACTGAATAACAAGTTTCAGATATTATGGTTAAAAAAATTATAAAATATATTTTATATATTTTCAATTGCAGAAATATATAATTTATTATAAAATATTTGGTAGCATACAGGAAACAAAATTCTTTCTTTGCAAATTAATTTCTCAGATTAGCAAATAAAGAATTCTACTATGTACTAGATAAATCAACATAACCTTACGAGGCACGTGCGAACTGCTGTAAGAAAGACCTCTATGAAGACAAACTGCTAAAGACCCAAAATTATTTTTTATTTTACTTATTCATTCGATAAATTATTTTTTATTTTACTAAAATAAATTACTTCATTAAATTATTCTTTATTTTACTACAATGCGCTAATGCAACTTATGAATCCTTTAATTGCAAGCTCTTGAATAGCTCAAAAATATTTTTTCAATTTTTCCCCCTTTGCATAGCTCAAATGCTAGTAAATTAATTTCCTTACAATTTTTTTTTTAAATAATCACTTTTACAATATATTCCTGTGACTTATAACAATCGATTTTTTCTTTACATAATTAATCATAATTAAATGCTTGTGAAAGTATTTTAATCTATTTAAACATTATTAGAAACTGAAAATCAAAGCTGTATACGATACAGTCTAAGATACCTGTTCTAATACTATATTTTCTCTTAAATTAGGGAATTTTAAGAAAATAATTGTTTAGATTTGTGGTGTTGCTGGCCGTGATCGTATAAAGTGTCGATACTAAGAATATCAAGTACAAATTAATTTTGCGTAAATACTTAAACTAAAATTTGGTGTTTAGTACATTGCTTAATCATTACTAAATAGATTAACAAGACTTACCCACTGATGCATGCATGAGCCGATTATTTTCTTTTTCCAATCACATATTTATTTCAATACACATACTTTCTGGATTAAATAAGACATATTTATCACACACATATACATACTAAAATATCATAACTTAGATACTCGCAATGCGATAACTCAAATGGAATGTCCGTGGAGTGCCGACGCGTGACTATTCGCGCAATCCTGTTCCATCGAATAATTTTGCGGTTGAAACTTGATGAATTCTATCTTCATATTATCGCGCTGTCTGGTTACACACTTATAAGCTCTTCTTTTTTCCTTTTACATTCATATGATCTTTACACACATCGCACGTGGTGACACATTGCTGATCAAGCACATCTTGAAGTCGAACAGTTACTTATATTCTGCTTGCGCGTTTATTTTATTCACAAATTCCACACACTTGCGCGTATATTATATTATTCACAAATCAAACATCTACTTTAAGTACTGGATTTCTTCATTCTGCTTCTTTCTCGGCAAAATTAGACAGGAACAAATGGCGACTGCTGAGTGTGTGTGTGGGCCCACACACCCGCTAAGCTCGACGTCAGGCAGCAAGAGGGGAAAGACGAAAAAGAGAGAGAGACAAACCAGTCCTTCCAGTATTTATACCTTTCGACGCACGTGCTCGCGCGTGATAACGATACAAGAATCGATGTAGCCACAATGTTCTCACATTCCCTCCGGCCGAAGAAAAAAAAAATTGTCCCATCACTGAACAAATGAAATCCATCTCTGCTGGACACACTTGAACTTTCGTCTGCATTTCACACCAATCTTTACATCATTTGCAAAGGCACTGCAGTTTATCATTTCGTTGGCACTCCATACATTCCTCATTCTATGAACACAGTTGAGCTTTGTATGCACTATCATACATATTTCACGTTAATATTTCACATTGTTTGAAAAAAAAAACACAGCATTTTAAACATTTTGTGATATTTTTTACATTAGTATTATTCTTTTACATACTCATGCATGTCTACTCTTTCCTAAAATATCACCACAGATGCGATTCCAGGCAATGAAAATTTGGCACTTAAGACACATAATTTACAATTCACATATGATTAAATATCCAATCAATCACTTAAACTAAGAACATTTGCATTATCAATTTTGATGGAACTCCTCTTAACCATTGTTTACCTTATTTCATTCTTTACATTTTAGTATCACATTCACTATTTCATTACATAGCTACTTTTATCATTTGATCATATTCATTTTACATATACATTTCATATACCAATATGTAATGACATTGTTACAAGCTACATTTGTATTAGATCCACTACTAAATTACATACTTTCAACTAAATTACATACCTTCAATTTGATTCAGCAGTAAGACAAGGAGATTTGAACCACACTCTTTTTTTTTTTTTTTTTTTGAATCTGCTACCTAGTAATCAATGAGACCCTGCATAGTACACCTCAATTCTTCTGGTATATGGACCAGCCAACTCTACCAAAATCGTGCAATTAGCGCTTTATTACACTAAATTGACCCATACCACACATGATCATCATTCATTATCTAGCTTGTACACATACTACATTCTTATCATAATCACAACTTTACACTTTTTTTTTTTTTGATTTGCTGATCGACAATTTACAATTGTGTTACACTCCTAATCCTCATTTTGTGTTGAATCTACTCTTGAAGGCTTTTGTAAAAACAATTTACTTACATGAACTTTAGTGGTTTTATTCTCTAATTGTATTATATAATTATCATTTCGTAGCTTTTTAATGATCTCATATGGCCCCTTGTATTTTGGATGTAGCACCCTTCGATCAGTAAATTCCTGCATAAAAACTTTATCCCCTGATTTCAATTCTGGAATTTTTCTCCCTTTCAAATATTTTTTTGCACAATTAAAGTATTCATCCTCATTTAATTTTACTTGTTGCTTATCTCTACTCAATTGTTCCTTTATTCTTTTGGAATATTCCTGGAAATCTTCTGCTAATTTAAGAGGATCATTGCTATCTATGGGAGTATTTAATGTTCTACCGAAAAATAGTTCTGGTGAAAATTGAGTTACAGAATGTTTAGCATTATTATAATACAGTTTAAACATCAGTACTTTTTGTGGCCATTCAAATATTTTGTTTGATATTGCTGCAACTGATTCTTTCATTACTCTGTGAACTCTTTCAATCAACCCATTGGACTAAGGATAATAAATTGAACTTTTTCTGTGCTCTATTTTAAGCGATTTTAAAAATTGAGTAAATTCTGTGGGACAAAAATAGGAACCGTTGTCTGATAACAAAATTTTTGGAATGACAAATCTGGCAAAATAATCATTTAAAGATTTTATGATGGATTGAGAAGTGCAGTTGTTTAACGGAACTGTTTCCAAATATCTGGAATAATGATCAATGATAGTGAGTACATAAAACTTATTATCTATGGATCTTGGCAGTTTACCAACTATGTCTATAGCTATCATCTCTCCAGGAGCAAGATCTTTCTTAGGAATTAGACATGGCAGAGTGTTGTGAGGTCTAGACTTATTTTGTAAGCACTCTGAACAATTTTCTACAAAACTTTTCGTATCGCTGTACATACCTTTCCATTCAATACTTTGCCTTTACAAACTCATATGTCTTTTGAATACCAAAGTGAGGCGCATGAACTGTCTGTAATACATCTTTAATTAATGCCTTAGGAATTAGAATTTTATTCTGGATACTTCTGTCTTTCTTTCTCATATTTACAGGTTTTAATTTTATCATTACTACATCTGTATGACTATCAATAAAATATTGTTCTACACTTTCTTTGTGGTTATCCTGTAATTTTTTTATGATTGATTTTATGTCTGGATCACTTTGCTGTTTACTAATTATGTTTTGAATAGACAAATTATCATTGGTCTTAAATATATTTACATTGTTTACCACTACATCCTCTGAAACTCTTGACAAGTAGTCTGCTGGGTTTTTTAAACCAGGAATATGCTCCATCGTGTATTGAAATTCCTGTAAATATAACAACCAACGTGCTACAATATCTGGCTGTTTGTCAAGACTAATATGGAAAGTCAGAGGTTTAGCATCCGTTAATATTATAAATTTTTCCCCATACAGATGTTCGTGAAATTGCTTTACTGATCTGAAGATTGCATAAAGTTATCTCCTAATTGAAGGATATCTAGCCTCAGCAGGTGTTAAAATTTTTGAGTAAAATTGTACTGGGAAAAACTTTTCATCAGTTTTTTGCATTAATATGCCACAAATGGCTGATCTAGAAACATCGGTTACTAAATATAAATGTTTATCATTTTCTATGTTTTTTATTGTGGGTTTTTCTAAAATTAATTCTTGTATTTTATCTAATGCATTTTGGCATCTCTCGTTCCACACGAATGGTATATTCTTTCTTGTTAAATTTACTATTGGCTTGACAATTTCTGCATAGTTAAAAATTAAGTGTAAAAAGTAAAATAATTTACCATGCCTATGAATGTTTGAACCTCTTTCACATTTCTTGGCCTAGGAAATTTGGCTACTTTCTGAATATTCTCCTCTGAAGGAGCAAAACCATTCTTATTAACCGAAAAACCTAAATACGTAATCTCTTGTTTACATAACTGCAATTTGGCTGGGTCTAATGTTAAATTAAATTTTTTTAACTTGTCAAACACCTTTTGTAAAATAATTACTAGTTCATTTATACTGTTGGCTGCAACAATTATGTCATCTAGAAAATATTGTAAATTTGGACCCTGCAATTCACCTAAACATTTTGATATTAGAGTATGGAAATAAGCAGATGAATTTTTTGCACCAAAAGGTAACCGAGTTGGTTGAAAATTGCCAAGTTCCGTGCAAAAGGCTAATTTTTCTTTATCTTTCTGATCCAACTTTATTTGAAAAAATGCTGACTTAAGATCTAGCACACAATAATAACTTTTACCTGCTATATTATGCAAAATATCTGAAATCTTAGGTAGACATATTTGATATGATTCAGTTATGCAATTTAACAATCTATAATCTACTGCCATTCTAAATTTTAATTTGCTAGGATCAGTATTAGGTGGTGCTTTCTTTTTGACAAAAATTACTGGAAAACTGTAACTCGATGTCGATGGCTCTATAATACCTGCTTCTAACAATTTGGCTATCTCCTCTTGGGCATATTTTTAGCAATGCGAGGAATAGTGTATGGTCTAGTTTGAATTGGAAAGTTATGTAAAAAATTAAATTGTGGCACAACAGCATCAGTCTCACCCAGAGTGGTGTAAGATTTTGAAAACACAGCTGAATTTTTCATGAGCATTTCAATCATCTTATTTTTTTGTTCTGCTTCTAAATGACTTAAATCAAAATCATCTGGGCTTAATTCCTCCTTTCTTAATTGTTTAATTTCTTTTAAAGTTATATGGTTAATCTGCAAATTTTGTTGCTCTCTAGGTTTTTCAAATTGTTTTTCTTCGACTTTATATACCTTACCAATCTTTTCACCCTTTCTTAGAATAATTGCGGCATTGGAATTGTTTTCAATTATGGTGAATATATATTGCCTGTCACTTATCTCATGAAATGAATTAGTCACACCTATCTTGCCCACTTTTCGCCTGTCTGGTGAGAACATTATTTGCTTTTCTTTCTGCATATTAATTGGAATGCTTAACTTTACTATCTCTGCTGTATTTGGCGCAATTCTGGTATTCAATACTACTCTTACAATACCCGACTCCCCTGGTCTACTATTCTTGTCTACCTTTTTTGCATTAATATTAGTACAGTTTTTTCTTTTGTCCAAAAGATCAAAATATGTGTTATCAATGATTAACTGACTTTTATCTGCATCTATAAGTATCCTATTTTTTTGAATGAAATCATACCCTAAAATCATTTGATAATTTGTGTTCCAATTATGTTGTGTAACAAAAAATTGGTTAGCAAGCCATTTATTTCCTAAACGAAATTTTAAGTTTACAGCAGATACATATGGGATAGTAGCATTATTTAGCGTATGTATTCTTACAGATCTGCTTAAGTAATGAATCTTTGTGTAATTTTTTTTTTACTTGCAAGGTGTCTGGCTGTATTAAGCTTAAATTTGCACCTGTATCAAGTAATGCTTCTACCACAAAGTCGCCAAATTTGATTTCTATTACTGGTAATTCTGTGATATTATTAGTCTGGCAAGAAGCTACCAATTTATGCTCATTATAACAATGATAATTGCACAATGCAATTGAATTAACTCTGCAAGTAAAAAGGTACCAATTAAAACTAATAATAACATTAAATTACTGATTTCTTTATTTGTTAAATCACGTAATTAAGCAATCCGAACTTTTATTAGCTGAAGTGTAAAACTTCTTATTTCTTCCTAAGACGAAACTCTAAGTTGCTCCGTTTTGATAGAAAATGTATAAAGGAGCATTTTGAATGAAAAAATAGGAATGAGAATCTTCTACTTCAGAATATTTTTTCATCTCTCTTGAAGAAAAACCATATGTGAAACTGTCAAAAATAGAAAGAATTTTGAACTTCAGAAGTACATCATTAAAAAGAGAAGGACGACACAAAAGTCAATTCTATGTCTGCTTCAGACTTCAAAGTCTGCACCAAATTACTTTCTTTAAAACATGCTCTGAATTGGTTTTTATTTAAACAATATATGAAAGAAACTTGAACACAGCAGAAAGAATGATAAGGGCAATAAAAATAAAATCGTTTTAACAGAACGTAGTCCTGGTAAAAACGAACTTGAAATTTTTCTTTCGCAAGTTTTTCCTTATTTTTGAGGTTAAAAGTTTAATACTGAATAACAAGTTTCAGATATTATGGTTAAAAAAATTATAAAATATATTTTATATATTTTCAATTGCAGAAATATATAATTTATTATAAAATATTTGGTAGCATACAGGAAACAAAATTCTTTCTTTGCAAATTAATTTCTCAGATTAGCAAATAAAGAATTCTACTATGTACTAGATAAATCAACATAACCTTACGAGGCACGTGCGAACTGCTGTAAGAAAGACCTCTATGAAGACAAACTGCTAAAGACCCAAAATTATTTTTTATTTTACTTATTCATTCGATAAATTATTTTTTATTTTACTAAAATAAATTACTTCATTAAATTATTCTTTATTTTACTACAATGCGCTAATGCAACTTATGAATCCTTTAATTGCAAGCTCTTGAATAGCTCAAAAATATTTTTTCAATTTTTCCCCCTTTGCATAGCTCAAATGCTAGTAAATTAATTTCCTTACAATTTTTTTTTTAAATAATCACTTTTACAATATATTCCTGTGACTTATAACAATCGATTTTTTCTTTACATAATTAATCATAATTAAATGCTTGTGAAAGTATTTTAATCTATTTAAACATTATTAGAAACTGAAAATCAAAGCTGTATACGATACAGTCTAAGATACCTGTTCTAATACTATATTTTCTCTTAAATTAGGGAATTTTAAGAAAATAATTGTTTAGATTTGTGGTGTTGCTGGCCGTGATCGTATAAAGTGTCGATACTAAGAATATCAAGTACAAATTAATTTTGCGTAAATACTTAAACTAAAATTTGGTGTTTAGTACATTGCTTAATCATTACTAAATAGATTAACAAGACTTACCCACTGATGCATGCATGAGCCGATTATTTTCTTTTTCCAATCACATATTTATTTCAATACACATACTTTCTGGATTAAATAAGACATATTTATCACACACATATACATACTAAAATATCATAACTTAGACACTCGCAATGCGATAACTCAAATGGAATGTCCGTGGAGTGCCGACGCGTGACTATTCGCGCAATCCTGTTCCATCGAATAATTTTGCGGTTGAAACTTGATGAATTCTATCTTCATATTATCGCGCTGTCTGGTTACACACTTATAAGCTCTTCTTTTTTCCTTTTACATTCATATGATCTTTACACACATCGCACGTGGTGACACATTGCTGATCAAGCACATCTTGAAGTCGAACAGTTACTTATATTCTGCTTGCGCGTTTATTTTATTCACAAATTCCACACACTTGCGCGTATATTATATTATTCACAAATCAAACATCTACTTTAAGTACTGGATTTCTTCATTCTGCTTCTTTCTCGGCAAAATTAGACAGG
Source organism: Stegodyphus dumicola (assembly GCF_044657685.1). Lineage (NCBI taxonomy): Eukaryota > Metazoa > Arthropoda > Arachnida > Araneae > Eresidae > Stegodyphus > Stegodyphus dumicola. The sequence continues at coordinate 80,842,399 of NC_140780.1, forward strand.
AACAAATGGCGACTGCTGAGTGTGTGTGTGGGCCCACACACCCGCTAAGCTCGACGTCAGGCAGCAAGAGGGGAAAGACGAAAAAGAGAGAGAGACAAACCAGTCCTTCCAGTATTTATACCTTTCGACGCACGTGCTCGCGCGTGATAACGATACAAGAATCGATGTAGCCACAATGTTCTCACATTCCCTCCGGCCGAAGAAAAAAAAAATTGTCCCATCACTGAACAAATGAAATCCATCTCTGCTGGACACACTTGAACTTTCGTCTGCATTTCACACCAATCTTTACATCATTTGCAAAGGCACTGCAGTTTATCATTTCGTTGGCACTCCATACATTCCTCATTCTATGAACACAGTTGAGCTTTGTATGCACTATCATACATATTTCACGTTAATATTTCACATTGTTTGAAAAAAAAACACAGCATTTTAAACATTTTGTGATATTTTTTACATTAGTATTATTCTTTTACATACTCATGCATGTCTACTCTTTCCTAAAATATCACCACAGATGCGATTCCAGGCAATGAAAATTTGGCACTTAAGACACATAATTTACAATTCACATATGATTAAATATCCAATCAATCACTTAAACTAAGAACATTTGCATTATCAATTTTGATGGAACTCCTCTTAACCATTGTTTACCTTATTTCATTCTTTACATTTTAGTATCACATTCACTATTTCATTACATAGCTACTTTTATCATTTGATCATATTCATTTTACATATACATTTCATATACCAATATGTAATGACATTGTTACAAGCTACATTTGTATTAGATCCACTACTAAATTACATACTTTCAACTAAATTACATACCTTCAATTTGATTCAGCAGTAAGACAAGGAGATTTGAACCACACTCTTTTTTTTTTTTTTTTTTGAATCTGCTACCTAGTAATCAATGAGACCCTGCATAGTACACCTCAATTCTTCTGGTATATGGACCAGCCAACTCTACCAAAATCGTGCAATTAGCGCTTTATTACACTAAATTGACCCATACCACACATGATCATCATTCATTATCTAGCTTGTACACATACTACATTCTTATCATAATCACAACTTTACACTTTTTTTTTTTTGATTTGCTGATCGACAATTTACAATTGTGTTACACTCCTAATCCTCATTTTGTGTTGAATCTACTCTTGAAGGCTTTTGTAAAAACAATTTACTTACATGAACTTTAGTGGTTTTATTCTCTAATTGTATTATATAATTATCATTTCGTAGCTTTTTAATGATCTCATATGGCCCCTTGTATTTTGGATGTAGCACCCTTCGATCAGTAAATTCCTGCATAAAAACTTTATCCCCTGATTTCAATTCTGGAATTTTTCTCCCTTTCAAATATTTTTTTGCACAATTAAAGTATTCATCCTCATTTAATTTTACTTGTTGCTTATCTCTACTCAATTGTTCCTTTATTCTTTTGGAATATTCCTGGAAATCTTCTGCTAATTTAAGAGGATCATTGCTATCTATGGGAGTATTTAATGTTCTACCGAAAAATAGTTCTGGTGAAAATTGAGTTACAGAATGTTTAGCATTATTATAATACAGTTTAAACATCAGTACTTTTTGTGGCCATTCAAATATTTTGTTTGATATTGCTGCAACTGATTCTTTCATTACTCTGTGAACTCTTTCAATCAACCCATTGGACTAAGGATAATAAATTGAACTTTTTCTGTGCTCTATTTTAAGCGATTTTAAAAATTGAGTAAATTCTGTGGGACAAAAATAGGAACCGTTGTCTGATAACAAAATTTTTGGAATGACAAATCTGGCAAAATAATCATTTAAAGATTTTATGATGGATTGAGAAGTGCAGTTGTTTAACGGAACTGTTTCCAAATATCTGGAATAATGATCAATGATAGTGAGTACATAAAACTTATTATCTATGGATCTTGGCAGTTTACCAACTATGTCTATAGCTATCATCTCTCCAGGAGCAAGATCTTTCTTAGGAATTAGACATGGCAGAGTGTTGTGAGGTCTAGACTTATTTTGTAAGCACTCTGAACAATTTTCTACAAAACTTTTCGTATCGCTGTACATACCTTTCCATTCAATACTTTGCCTTTACAAACTCATATGTCTTTTGAATACCAAAGTGAGGCGCATGAACTGTCTGTAATACATCTTTAATTAATGCCTTAGGAATTAGAATTTTATTCTGGATACTTCTGTCTTTCTTTCTCATATTTACAGGTTTTAATTTTATCATTACTACATCTGTATGACTATCAATAAAATATTGTTCTACACTTTCTTTGTGGTTATCCTGTAATTTTTTTATGATTGATTTTATGTCTGGATCACTTTGCTGTTTACTAATTATGTTTTGAATAGACAAATTATCATTGGTCTTAAATATATTTACATTGTTTACCACTACATCCTCTGAAACTCTTGACAAGTAGTCTGCTGGGTTTTTTAAACCAGGAATATGCTCCATCGTGTATTGAAATTCCTGTAAATATAACAACCAACGTGCTACAATATCTGGCTGTTTGTCAAGACTAATATGGAAAGTCAGAGGTTTAGCATCCGTTAATATTATAAATTTTTCCCCATACAGATGTTCGTGAAATTGCTTTACTGATCTGAAGATTGCATAAAGTTATCTCCTAATTGAAGGATATCTAGCCTCAGCAGGTGTTAAAATTTTTGAGTAAAATTGTACTGGGAAAAACTTTTCATCAGTTTTTTGCATTAATATGCCACAAATGGCTGATCTAGAAACATCGGTTACTAAATATAAATGTTTATCATTTTCTATGTTTTTTATTGTGGGTTTTTCTAAAATTAATTCTTGTATTTTATCTAATGCATTTTGGCATCTCTCGTTCCACACGAATGGTATATTCTTTCTTGTTAAATTTACTATTGGCTTGACAATTTCTGCATAGTTAAAAATTAAGTGTAAAAAGTAAAATAATTTACCATGCCTATGAATGTTTGAACCTCTTTCACATTTCTTGGCCTAGGAAATTTGGCTACTTTCTGAATATTCTCCTCTGAAGGAGCAAAACCATTCTTATTAACCGAAAAACCTAAATACGTAATCTCTTGTTTACATAACTGCAATTTGGCTGGGTCTAATGTTAAATTAAATTTTTTTAACTTGTCAAACACCTTTTGTAAAATAATTACTAGTTCATTTATACTGTTGGCTGCAACAATTATGTCATCTAGAAAATATTGTAAATTTGGACCCTGCAATTCACCTAAACATTTTGATATTAGAGTATGGAAATAAGCAGATGAATTTTTTGCACCAAAAGGTAACCGAGTTGGTTGAAAATTGCCAAGTTCCGTGCAAAAGGCTAATTTTTCTTTATCTTTCTGATCCAACTTTATTTGAAAAAATGCTGACTTAAGATCTAGCACACAATAATAACTTTTACCTGCTATATTATGCAAAATATCTGAAATCTTAGGTAGACATATTTGATATGATTCAGTTATGCAATTTAACAATCTATAATCTACTGCCATTCTAAATTTTAATTTGCTAGGATCAGTATTAGGTGGTGCTTTCTTTTTGACAAAAATTACTGGAAAACTGTAACTCGATGTCGATGGCTCTATAATACCTGCTTCTAACAATTTGGCTATCTCCTCTTGGGCATATTTTTAGCAATGCGAGGAATAGTGTATGGTCTAGTTTGAATTGGAAAGTTATGTAAAAAATTAAATTGTGGCACAACAGCATCAGTCTCACCCAGAGTGGTGTAAGATTTTGAAAACACAGCTGAATTTTTCATGAGCATTTCAATCATCTTATTTTTTTGTTCTGCTTCTAAATGACTTAAATCAAAATCATCTGGGCTTAATTCCTCCTTTCTTAATTGTTTAATTTCTTTTAAAGTTATATGGTTAATCTGCAAATTTTGTTGCTCTCTAGGTTTTTCAAATTGTTTTTCTTCGACTTTATATACCTTACCAATCTTTTCACCCTTTCTTAGAATAATTGCGGCATTGGAATTGTTTTCAATTATGGTGAATATATATTGCCTGTCACTTATCTCATGAAATGAATTAGTCACACCTATCTTGCCCACTTTTCGCCTGTCTGGTGAGAACATTATTTGCTTTTCTTTCTGCATATTAATTGGAATGCTTAACTTTACTATCTCTGCTGTATTTGGCGCAATTCTGGTATTCAATACTACTCTTACAATACCCGACTCCCCTGGTCTACTATTCTTGTCTACCTTTTTTGCATTAATATTAGTACAGTTTTTTCTTTTGTCCAAAAGATCAAAATATGTGTTATCAATGATTAACTGACTTTTATCTGCATCTATAAGTATCCTATTTTTTTGAATGAAATCATACCCTAAAATCATTTGATAATTTGTGTTCCAATTATGTTGTGTAACAAAAAATTGGTTAGCAAGCCATTTATTTCCTAAACGAAATTTTAAGTTTACAGCAGATACATATGGGATAGTAGCATTATTTAGCGTATGTATTCTTACAGATCTGCTTAAGTAATGAATCTTTGTGTAATTTTTTTTTTACTTGCAAGGTGTCTGGCTGTATTAAGCTTAAATTTGCACCTGTATCAAGTAATGCTTCTACCACAAAGTCGCCAAATTTGATTTCTATTACTGGTAATTCTGTGATATTATTAGTCTGGCAAGAAGCTACCAATTTATGCTCATTATAACAATGATAATTGCACAATGCAATTGAATTAACTCTGCAAGTAAAAAGGTACCAATTAAAACTAATAATAACATTAAATTACTGATTTCTTTATTTGTTAAATCACGTAATTAAGCAATCCGAACTTTTATTAGCTGAAGTGTAAAACTTCTTATTTCTTCCTAAGACGAAACTCTAAGTTGCTCCGTTTTGATAGAAAATGTATAAAGGAGCATTTTGAATGAAAAAATAGGAATGAGAATCTTCTACTTCAGAATATTTTTTCATCTCTCTTGAAGAAAAACCATATGTGAAACTGTCAAAAATAGAAAGAATTTTGAACTTCAGAAGTACATCATTAAAAAGAGAAGGACGACACAAAAGTCAATTCTATGTCTGCTTCAGACTTCAAAGTCTGCACCAAATTACTTTCTTTAAAACATGCTCTGAATTGGTTTTTATTTAAACAATATATGAAAGAAACTTGAACACAGCAGAAAGAATGATAAGGGCAATAAAAATAAAATCGTTTTAACAGAACGTAGTCCTGGTAAAAACGAACTTGAAATTTTTCTTTCGCAAGTTTTTCCTTATTTTTGAGGTTAAAAGTTTAATACTGAATAACAAGTTTCAGATATTATGGTTAAAAAAATTATAAAATATATTTTATATATTTTCAATTGCAGAAATATATAATTTATTATAAAATATTTGGTAGCATACAGGAAACAAAATTCTTTCTTTGCAAATTAATTTCTCAGATTAGCAAATAAAGAATTCTACTATGTACTAGATAAATCAACATAACCTTACGAGGCACGTGCGAACTGCTGTAAGAAAGACCTCTATGAAGACAAACTGCTAAAGACCCAAAATTATTTTTTATTTTACTTATTCATTCGATAAATTATTTTTTATTTTACTAAAATAAATTACTTCATTAAATTATTCTTTATTTTACTACAATGCGCTAATGCAACTTATGAATCCTTTAATTGCAAGCTCTTGAATAGCTCAAAAATATTTTTTCAATTTTTCCCCCTTTGCATAGCTCAAATGCTAGTAAATTAATTTCCTTACAATTTTTTTTTTAAATAATCACTTTTACAATATATTCCTGTGACTTATAACAATCGATTTTTTCTTTACATAATTAATCATAATTAAATGCTTGTGAAAGTATTTTAATCTATTTAAACATTATTAGAAACTGAAAATCAAAGCTGTATACGATACAGTCTAAGATACCTGTTCTAATACTATATTTTCTCTTAAATTAGGGAATTTTAAGAAAATAATTGTTTAGATTTGTGGTGTTGCTGGCCGTGATCGTATAAAGTGTCGATACTAAGAATATCAAGTACAAATTAATTTTGCGTAAATACTTAAACTAAAATTTGGTGTTTAGTACATTGCTTAATCATTACTAAATAGATTAACAAGACTTACCCACTGATGCATGCATGAGCCGATTATTTTCTTTTTCCAATCACATATTTATTTCAATACACATACTTTCTGGATTAAATAAGACATATTTATCACACACATATACATACTAAAATATCATAACTTAGATACTCGCAATGCGATAACTCAAATGGAATGTCCGTGGAGTGCCGACGCGTGACTATTCGCGCAATCCTGTTCCATCGAATAATTTTGCGGTTGAAACTTGATGAATTCTATCTTCATATTATCGCGCTGTCTGGTTACACACTTATAAGCTCTTCTTTTTTCCTTTTACATTCATATGATCTTTACACACATCGCACGTGGTGACACATTGCTGATCAAGCACATCTTGAAGTCGAACAGTTACTTATATTCTGCTTGCGCGTTTATTTTATTCACAAATTCCACACACTTGCGCGTATATTATATTATTCACAAATCAAACATCTACTTTAAGTACTGGATTTCTTCATTCTGCTTCTTTCTCGGCAAAATTAGACAGGAACAAATGGCGACTGCTGAGTGTGTGTGTGGGCCCACACACCCGCTAAGCTCGACGTCAGGCAGCAAGAGGGGAAAGACGAAAAAGAGAGAGAGACAAACCAGTCCTTCCAGTATTTATACCTTTCGACGCACGTGCTCGCGCGTGATAACGATACAAGAATCGATGTAGCCACAATGTTCTCACATTCCCTCCGGCCGAAGAAAAAAAAATTGTCCCATCACTGAACAAATGAAATCCATCTCTGCTGGACACACTTGAACTTTCGTCTGCATTTCACACCAATCTTTACATCATTTGCAAAGGCACTGCAGTTTATCATTTCGTTGGCACTCCATACATTCCTCATTCTATGAACACAGTTGAGCTTTGTATGCACTATCATACATATTTCACGTTAATATTTCACATTGTTTGAAAAAAAAACACAGCATTTTAAACATTTTGTGATATTTTTTACATTAGTATTATTCTTTTACATACTCATGCATGTCTACTCTTTCCTAAAATATCACCACAGATGCGATTCCAGGCAATGAAAATTTGGCACTTAAGACACATAATTTACAATTCACATATGATTAAATATCCAATCAATCACTTAAACTAAGAACATTTGCATTATCAATTTTGATGGAACTCCTCTTAACCATTGTTTACCTTATTTCATTCTTTACATTTTAGTATCACATTCACTATTTCATTACATAGCTACTTTTATCATTTGATCATATTCATTTTACATATACATTTCATATACCAATATGTAATGACATTGTTACAAGCTACATTTGTATTAGATCCACTACTAAATTACATACTTTCAACTAAATTACATACCTTCAATTTGATTCAGCAGTAAGACAAGGAGATTTGAACCACACTCTTTTTTTTTTTTTTTTTTTTGAATCTGCTACCTAGTAATCAATGAGACCCTGCATAGTACACCTCAATTCTTCTGGTATATGGACCAGCCAACTCTACCAAAATCGTGCAATTAGCGCTTTATTACACTAAATTGACCCATACCACACATGATCATCATTCATTATCTAGCTTGTACACATACTACATTCTTATCATAATCACAACTTTACACTTTTTTTTTTTTTGATTTGCTGATCGACAATTTACAATTGTGTTACACTCCTAATCCTCATTTTGTGTTGAATCTACTCTTGAAGGCTTTTGTAAAAACAATTTACTTACATGAACTTTAGTGGTTTTATTCTCTAATTGTATTATATAATTATCATTTCGTAGCTTTTTAATGATCTCATATGGCCCCTTGTATTTTGGATGTAGCACCCTTCGATCAGTAAATTCCTGCATAAAAACTTTATCCCCTGATTTCAATTCTGGAATTTTTCTCCCTTTCAAATATTTTTTTGCACAATTAAAGTATTCATCCTCATTTAATTTTACTTGTTGCTTATCTCTACTCAATTGTTCCTTTATTCTTTTGGAATATTCCTGGAAATCTTCTGCTAATTTAAGAGGATCATTGCTATCTATGGGAGTATTTAATGTTCTACCGAAAAATTGTTCTGGTGAAAATTGAGTTACAGAATGTTTAGCATTATTATAATACAGTTTAAACATCAGTACTTTTTGTGGCCATTCAAATATTTTGTTTGATATTGCTGCAACTGATTCTTTCATTACTCTGTGAACTCTTTCAATCAACCCATTGGACTAAGGATAATAAATTGAACTTTTTCTGTGCTCTATTTTAAGCGATTTTAAAAATTGAGTAAATTCTGTGGGACAAAAATAGGAACCGTTGTCTGATAACAAAATTTTTGGAATGACAAATCTGGCAAAATAATCATTTAAAGATTTTATGATGGATTGAGAAGTGCAGTTGTTTAACGGAACTGTTTCCAAATATCTGGAATAATGATCAATGATAGTGAGTACATAAAACTTATTATCTATGGATCTTGGCAGTTTACCAACTATGTCTATAGCTATCATCTCTCCAGGAGCAAGATCTTTCTTAGGAATTAGACATGGCAGAGTGTTGTGAGGTCTAGACTTATTTTGTAAGCACTCTGAACAATTTTCTACAAAACTTTTCGTATCGCTGTACATACCTTTCCATTCAATACTTTGCCTTTACAAACTCATATGTCTTTTGAATACCAAAGTGAGGCGCATGAACTGTCTGTAATACATCTTTAATTAATGCCTTAGGAATTAGAATTTTATTCTGGATACTTCTGTCTTTCTTTCTCATATTTACAGGTTTTAATTTTATCATTACTACATCTGTATGACTATCAATAAAATATTGTTCTACACTTTCTTTGTGGTTATCCTGTAATTTTTTTATGATTGATTTTATGTCTGGATCACTTTGCTGTTTACTAATTATGTTTTGAATAGACAAATTATCATTGGTCTTAAATATATTTACATTGTTTACCACTACATCCTCTGAAACTCTTGACAAGTAGTCTGCTGGGTTTTTTAAACCAGGAATATGCTCCATCGTGTATTGAAATTCCTGTAAATATAACAACCAACGTGCTACAATATCTGGCTGTTTGTCAAGACTAATATGGAAAGTCAGAGGTTTAGCATCCGTTAATATTATAAATTTTTCCCCATACAGATGTTCGTGAAATTGCTTTACTGATCTGAAGATTGCATAAAGTTATCTCCTAATTGAAGGATATCTAGCCTCAGCAGGTGTTAAAATTTTTGAGTAAAATTGTACTGGGAAAAACTTTTCATCAGTTTTTTGCATTAATATGCCACAAATGGCTGATCTAGAAACATCGGTTACTAAATATAAATGTTTATCATTTTCTATGTTTTTTATTGTGGGTTTTTCTAAAATTAATTCTTGTATTTTATCTAATGCATTTTGGCATCTCTCGTTCCACACGAATGGTATATTCTTTCTTGTTAAATTTACTATTGGCTTGACAATTTCTGCATAGTTAAAAATTAAGTGTAAAAAGTAAAATAATTTACCATGCCTATGAATGTTTGAACCTCTTTCACATTTCTTGGCCTAGGAAATTTGGCTACTTTCTGAATATTCTCCTCTGAAGGAGCAAAACCATTCTTATTAACCGAAAAACCTAAATACGTAATCTCTTGTTTACATAACTGCAATTTGGCTGGGTCTAATGTTAAATTAAATTTTTTTAACTTGTCAAACACCTTTTGTAAAATAATTACTAGTTCATTTATACTGTTGGCTGCAACAATTATGTCATCTAGAAAATATTGTAAATTTGGACCCTGCAATTCACCTAAACATTTTGATATTAGAGTATGGAAATAAGCAGATGAATTTTTTGCACCAAAAGGTAACCGAGTTGGTTGAAAATTGCCAAGTTCCGTGCAAAAGGCTAATTTTTCTTTATCTTTCTGATCCAACTTTATTTGAAAAAATGCTGACTTAAGATCTAGCACACAATAATAACTTTTACCTGCTATATTATGCAAAATATCTGAAATCTTAGGTAGACATATTTGATATGATTCAGTTATGCAATTTAACAATCTATAATCTACTGCCATTCTAAATTTTAATTTGCTAGGATCAGTATTAGGTGGTGCTTTCTTTTTGACAAAAATTACTGGAAAACTGTAACTCGATGTCGATGGCTCTATAATACCTGCTTCTAACAATTTGGCTATCTCCTCTTGGGCATATTTTTAGCAATGCGAGGAATAGTGTATGGTCTAGTTTGAATTGGAAAGTTATGTAAAAAATTAAATTGTGGCACAACAGCATCAGTCTCACCCAGAGTGGTGTAAGATTTTGAAAACACAGCTGAATTTTTCATGAGCATTTCAATCATCTTATTTTTTTGTTCTGCTTCTAAATGACTTAAATCAAAATCATCTGGGCTTAATTCCTCCTTTCTTAATTGTTTAATTTCTTTTAAAGTTATATGGTTAATCTGCAAATTTTGTTGCTCTCTAGGTTTTTCAAATTGTTTTTCTTCGACTTTATATACCTTACCAATCTTTTCACCCTTTCTTAGAATAATTGCGGCATTGGAATTGTTTTCAATTATGGTGAATATATATTGCCTGTCACTTATCTCATGAAATGAATTAGTCACACCTATCTTGCCCACTTTTCGCCTGTCTGGTGAGAACATTATTTGCTTTTCTTTCTGCATATTAATTGGAATGCTTAACTTTACTATCTCTGCTGTATTTGGCGCAATTCTGGTATTCAATACTACTCTTACAATACCCGACTCCCCTGGTCTACTATTCTTGTCTACCTTTTTTGCATTAATATTAGTACAGTTTTTTCTTTTGTCCAAAAGATCAAAATATGTGTTATCAATGATTAACTGACTTTTATCTGCATCTATAAGTATCCTATTTTTTTGAATGAAATCATACCCTAAAATCATTTGATAATTTGTGTTCCAATTATGTTGTGTAACAAAAAATTGGTTAGCAAGCCATTTATTTCCTAAACGAAATTTTAAGTTTACAGCAGATACATATGGGATAGTAGCATTATTTAGCGTATGTATTCTTACAGATCTGCTTAAGTAATGAATCTTTGTGTAATTTTTTTTTTACTTGCAAGGTGTCTGGCTGTATTAAGCTTAAATTTGCACCTGTATCAAGTAATGCTTCTACCACAAAGTCGCCAAATTTGATTTCTATTACTGGTAATTCTGTGATATTATTAGTCTGGCAAGAAGCTACCAATTTATGCTCATTATAACAATGATAATTGCACAATGCAATTGAATTAACTCTGCAAGTAAAAAGGTACCAATTAAAACTAATAATAACATTAAATTACTGATTTCTTTATTTGTTAAATCACGTAATTAAGCAATCCGAACTTTTATTAGCTGAAGTGTAAAACTTCTTATTTCTTCCTAAGACGAAACTCTAAGTTGCTCCGTTTTGATAGAAAATGTATAAAGGAGCATTTTGAATGAAAAAATAGGAATGAGAATCTTCTACTTCAGAATATTTTTTCATCTCTCTTGAAGAAAAACCATATGTGAAACTGTCAAAAATAGAAAGAATTTTGAACTTCAGAAGTACATCATTAAAAAGAGAAGGACGACACAAAAGTCAATTCTATGTCTGCTTCAGACTTCAAAGTCTGCACCAAATTACTTTCTTTAAAACATGCTCTGAATTGGTTTTTATTTAAACAATATATGAAAGAAACTTGAACACAGCAGAAAGAATGATAAGGGCAATAAAAATAAAATCGTTTTAACAGAACGTAGTCCTGGTAAAAACGAACTTGAAATTTTTCTTTCGCAAGTTTTTCCTTATTTTTGAGGTTAAAAGTTTAATACTGAATAACAAGTTTCAGATATTATGGTTAAAAAAATTATAAAATATATTTTATATATTTTCAATTGCAGAAATATATAATTTATTATAAAATATTTGGTAGCATACAGGAAACAAAATTCTTTCTTTGCAAATTAATTTCTCAGATTAGCAAATAAAGAATTCTACTATGTACTAGATAAATCAACATAACCTTACGAGGCACGTGCGAACTGCTGTAAGAAAGACCTCTATGAAGACAAACTGCTAAAGACCCAAAATTATTTTTTATTTTACTTATTCATTCGATAAATTATTTTTTATTTTACTAAAATAAATTACTTCATTAAATTATTCTTTATTTTACTACAATGCGCTAATGCAACTTATGAATCCTTTAATTGCAAGCTCTTGAATAGCTCAAAAATATTTTTTCAATTTTTCCCCCTTTGCATAGCTCAAATGCTAGTAAATTAATTTCCTTACAATTTTTTTTTTAAATAATCACTTTTACAATATATTCCTGTGACTTATAACAATCGATTTTTTCTTTACATAATTAATCATAATTAAATGCTTGTGAAAGTATTTTAATCTATTTAAACATTATTAGAAACTGAAAATCAAAGCTGTATACGATACAGTCTAAGATACCTGTTCTAATACTATATTTTCTCTTAAATTAGGGAATTTTAAGAAAATAATTGTTTAGATTTGTGGTGTTGCTGGCCGTGATCGTATAAAGTGTCGATACTAAGAATATCAAGTACAAATTAATTTTGCGTAAATACTTAAACTAAAATTTGGTGTTTAGTACATTGCTTAATCATTACTAAATAGATTAACAAGACTTACCCACTGATGCATGCATGAGCCGATTATTTTCTTTTTCCAATCACATATTTATTTCAATACACATACTTTCTGGATTAAATAAGACATATTTATCACACACATATACATACTAAAATATCATAACTTAGATACTCGCAATGCGATAACTCAAATGGAATGTCCGTGGAGTGCCGACGCGTGACTATTCGCGCAATCCTGTTCCATCGAATAATTTTGCGGTTGAAACTTGATGAATTCTATCTTCATATTATCGCGCTGTCTGGTTACACACTTATAAGCTCTTCTTTTTTCCTTTTACATTCATATGATCTTTACACACATCGCACGTGGTGACACATTGCTGATCAAGCACATCTTGAAGTCGAACAGTTACTTATATTCTGCTTGCGCGTTTATTTTATTCACAAATTCCACACACTTGCGCGTATATTATATTATTCACAAATCAAACATCTACTTTAAGTACTGGATTTCTTCATTCTGCTTCTTTCTCGGCAAAATTAGACAGGAACAAATGGCGACTGCTGAGTGTGTGTGTGGGCCCACACACCCGCTAAGCTCGACGTCAGGCAGCAAGAGGGGAAAGACGAAAAAGAGAGAGAGACAAACCAGTCCTTCCAGTATTTATACCTTTCGACGCACGTGCTCGCGCGTGATAACGATACAAGAATCGATGTAGCCACAATGTTCTCACAAGATTTAATAATTCATTCAGATTTTTAATACTTCATTCAATTATGATACGGAATAATCCTGCCATATGGAGAATATGCAGAAGCAGGATTAGAGAAGATACAACAATGCGCAACTTGTTTGTTTTTATTACTGATACGAAGTATAATCGATGATGCAATGCAAAACGGTACATTTAAAGTAATTAATGAAGTGTTTACTATACAAATGAATTACAAATAATAATTCTTTTTACACAATTTGAAATTCACAGGCATGCGTTGCATGCCATGAGATGACGGCCCTATAGGAGAACCTCCTTTCTAAAGAGACCAATACTTGTGTGCCTCACATTAATCAGTTTACTTTGAACATAAATACAAAATAGAAATATATCCTGTAGGTAATCCAATCAATGAGAAAAGAGAGATAAAGAAATGCTTCCCATCTTCTCAGCTGGGAAGAGAATTAATGCAGTTGAACGAATTCGAAGTAGTAAAGTCGTTAGATGCGTATAAAATGTTTCACATACTATAAATGTGAAGATCAGTAATGAAAGTATCATGTTATTTGTTCCGTGCATACGCATTTTTCGATTTCAGAATGTGTTAAGACACTTATATTCTGAACACTTATATTGTGGGAGGAATTTTAATTACGTATAATTTAATTTAATTTAAATACGTATTAAGAATTAATTTTAATTCAAATTAAATTGTTTGGAGTACTGTTGCAAGGATTTAGCAGTTAAAACCTCAGCTATTATTTGCAGCCTCTTGGTTATTTTCTCAATGCAGAAGAAACCAGGGAGTTTTCCGGACATCTATTTTGGGGGATATAAAAGCTAGAAATACGTTATGCGATTGTCAGGGTACAGAATTCGTTGTCTTTTCATTTTAACTGCTTTGTTGATTGGGAAAGAAAATCACAATTTGCAAAACAAATTGCTCTTTTTCGAAGAAAAGACGAGGAGCATTCTTAGCTGCAATTAAGGACAGGGTGTGACTTTTTCCCCGCTTCGAAAAATGAAGGGAGGGTTAAAATCGTTCACCTGAATGTTGGTGACATATTTTGCTGGAGGCCAAATGACAGGCTTTGTTGGATGCAATTTTTCATTTAGTTTGAGGACAGACTTTTTTAATGTGAATTGGTCAGAGCATTCATTTTATTGCTCAAGAGATAACATTCTTCGAATGGAGAAACAGAGTTTTCCTCGCATGTTGGTTGAAAAGATGCGACGTAGCTTCGTAGTCGCCCCTGCCACTACGAAACTATGCACTCACATCTGAGCTTGGCGCTTTCAGGCTGAAAGTCAGACTTTTCTAGTATTTTTGGTCGTCGGTAACATAAGGTGTTAAAAGAGTACAGGTCAAATGTTATGCAAGGTTTACAGCAACAAGGCGAGCGGATTACAGGCTAAGAGCTACGCAGGAAATTTCGATCGCAGTTCCTCTTGAAATTTTGACCGTGATGGGGCAAAAGTTATTTTATATTCCAGCACTGGTGGTGGAAGCATACTGTGTTAATTGTATATCAAGGTATTTATATGCGCTTTTGACTGATCATGCGTTATATTCTCAATTTGTTTATAACTTCCTTAGGTGAAGAAAATGCCTTATTATTTTTCAAGTTAATTTTAGTTAAATGAAAAGAAAATTAAAATGTTAATTTGAATTTCGAAAAGAAACGAATACGTAATCTTCATTATCTCTTAAGCAAAATTAGTAATTTTAATAGTTTACTGTTATAATATAAGTACTTATTTAAACTATTAAAAGTTGTATATCATTGAACAGAAATGAGTGTGATCTACTTTAAGAGGAAATGCTGTGGGGACCTGGCCGGTTATCCCAATTATCTGAATGTTTAAAAAAGCTATAGAAAATTAATATCTTTCAGTGTTAAAACTTGAATGCCATTTTTACGCATGATATTTATCACTCCAGTAGTTTGATCCGGAAAATTCTAGAAACTTGAACTACTTGAACCTGGGCCTTTAAAAATTAAAACACAACACAGTAAATATTCGCAATTGGGTGCTTAACTACAAATTTTGCTTATTACAGGTTGCCGTTGAATTAGTTAAAATGTAACTGAATTTATTGATATCGTTATTGTAAAATTATTGATTGATGGTGCATGGTTAATTTTTATCTGGTGTTTTGTGAGTTTTTGTACTAATGGATTTCTAGAAATGAATTTATGGACTCTAGAAATGAATTTATGGACATTTCTAGAAAATTAAAAATGATTGCGTATTTTGGGAGGAGGGATTTAGTATGGGTTTTCAGAAGAAGAAACTGTAATGGTATAGATGTTTATGGGAGACAATATATTTATAGAAATTGGCAATGAATTGCAGTTTTCATTTTTATAGAAATGTATAAGTCTGAATATTTATTCACCGCACGAGAGAAAATTCATCTCCCTTCAGTTCCAGGTTAATGATTAATGAATTTTAAGTTTTCATAAATTGAATTACTTTCAGAGATATGTATTTATATGCGCTTAGTTCGGTTTTATATCAGTCATCAGTTTCAAAGAGTTGACAGTTTCATTTTCTTATTTATTTTGTCCGGCACCAATAGGAAATTTAGCTTAACTAAATGTTAAATTTATTTATTTAAAATTTTCAGCTTAAGACTTATATAATATCATTACGTATTATTTGATTTGAGTCGGTGCTAAGGAATTTTTATTTTGAACACATATAATGCCATTCATCTTCTCAAGAAATATGCTGGGTTCTTTTTTTTAGTAAAGAAACACTGCTTATCAAATTGGCATTGATTATGAATATCTTCTGTGGCACAATATATCTTCTGACATGTATACGTTTTGGCACCACAACATATGGAACAATCCAAATTTAGTCTTTGTTGCCCCAAAGCTTAGTCAGTTTGAAGCTAATGCTGAATCACGCATAATCATTTTAATAAATTCAAAAAGTGGGAACTATAATTGAACCAAAATTTAATTTGCAAATATATGTAGCAACAAGAATAAAATGTGTAAAATAAATTTCTCCTTAATGCCTTATAGAGACTGTCCCATAGTAAATGTCGATACACTCTAGAATGGTGTTATTTTTGGCAAGAAGAAATCAATATATCATTATTAATTAAAGAATTTTGTATACAAAAGTTGAAATATGAGGAATGTACAATTTGTTTAATGGCCGGGCACTTTATTTAATAGGTATAGCCTTTTGCCACTACAAACAGCGGACGTGGTGGCCATTTCATTATGGAAGCAGCCTACTATGAATGGATGGACAGTTACAACCAAGCCTTCTCTGGAATTTTAAGTCTGTGCCCTTCGCTACGGCAGTCAGAGTCACTAACCACTATACCAGCTGGGCGGCACCAAAATGAAAAAATTACTACTTCAGATTTAAAAAAGTAACGCTAAAGCTCAGTAAACTCGCATAATTTCTAAAACAGATTGTATATAGAGTCAATAAATAATCAATGGTTTAATTAATGGCTTTGAAACTTAATTAAAACACCATAACATTGGTAATTCAAAATTCAGTGCGTAATCGAATCCACGCATTTACGTTGCTATTGAACTAAATTAGAATCCGAATTCGGTAACTAGTTCCTTTTCGGCGTTGTTTAGAGTCTGGACTAAGCTCTATCTAAAACACTAGGTTGTTAGGACAAATTTATCAGTTATACCAGTATTCCGATTAGACAGAGATTAGAGAGCATGAATCAGAGGACTCAGCGGTAAACTGAAAATTCCAAATCAAGCAACCGACCGAAACCGAAATATTTGTATCTTTAAACCAAGACTTTTCCATGATTTACTATTTTACATGTACTGAGAAACATATTCCTTTATGTGTAATATAAAGGAATATATTTCTCAGTAATTTAAAGGTACACCAATGTATATATTTTTAAGAAATATCCAAATAGTGCGGCATTGATATCTTTTCCATATTTTACACCAGCTTTAATTTTCGTGTAATGATTATTTTTTCAAATTTTAGCAAATTTTGTCTGTAAGCATTAGAACATGTTCACAAAATTTTGAACGCAATATTGAATTGCATCCAAAACTCGAAGACCGTGATATAAGTCTTATGACCCAAAGACCGTGATATAAGTCTTATGGCCCAAAGACCGTGATTGAAGTGTAAGATGTCCAATCTCTGTATCAAAATATATTTTCGGTTTTCACGTAGTAAATAACTTTATCCATACTCTGTTTTCAGCTTTGTGCCAGTAAAATTACATTTTTAGTTTTTCATTAATAAAATGTCTAATTGAGATAAATTGAATTTTTGTACTCAAATTCTCGCTATATATTCTTGAAATCTTAATATGAATTAATGCAGTTTTATCAAGATTCTTATTTAAGTATCAATTTACATTTGAGCTCATATTGCGTTCTGGAGCCCTAATGTAGCCCTTCATAAGATATTAAGGTAAGAAAAATGGTGTAAAACTTCGAAGAAAGCTTTAATACTTTAGTTGCTTACCCAAAAGTAAGTAACTAAAGTATTACCTATCACCCAAATGTTATAATTTGGTTATTTACCCAGATGTAGCCCTTCATAAGAGATTAAGGTTAGAAAAATGTTGTAGAACTTCGAAGAAAGCTTTAATATTTTAGTTACTTTTTGAAGTAATAAAAATTTGGTTTATTTGATTATAGCAAACACGCTAGGGCTTATCTGCCTAAAAAGGGAGGCGCCTTCGTGGAGGACTTTCTTAGAAAACTGGCTCGCATCGACGTTACACATGAGGATAACTACAGAAATACCCAATGCAGCCAACCAGTACGCCTGGGATCGAGCCTAGGTTGAATTACCGGTACTCAGAGATTTTATCGCTCGGCCACTGGTAGGTCTAACATATTTTAAAACATTGCTTATATATATATATATGCAGCAGAGTAAGGTTATATATATATATATATATATATATATATATATATATATATGCGTGTGTAGGCAGATTATGCACTTCAGTGTTTTGTTGATTGTTGAATAAACTTCTTATATACTTTTAATAATTAATAAGAATAGATAACATTGAAGAATTCTTTCGGTAATGTTTGCAATCTTAAAGCATTTTCTTCTCTCATACAGGAAGCTGAAAATTGGAAGGTCCTTAAGCTTTAATTTTCCTCATAAATATGCGCAAAAAAGGATAAGAACTCACGAACCAGAGCAAAAGAACTCGCACTCCACCCTGCTCATCAACTTAATGGTGCAGTAGAGTAAGGTTGTTCTTACCATCGACACTCCAAGTCTCACCCCCTCCCACTCGCACTATTTCTGAGCTGCTCAAACACGTTCTTCTTGATTTAATGTCTTTTTTCCCCTCCCCTCTCCTTTCATGTATCCTATGCTAATGCTTTAATTCATCAATACAGTGCAACGTGGTATCGTATTTTCGAATTTGCTTTGGAAATTTAAATCGTGCGCAGTTTTCTTTACCTGATTTCTATTTCCTATCTAATAAACTGTGACGTGTTTTAGTCATACGCTAAAAATATTAAATTCTCTTGGAATGGAAGTCGCACAAAATATAGAATAACGTTTGTTGCACATTTCTTGTGATGCGTTTTCAGCATAATTCAGTTGCAGAAAAATAAATCACGTCCATAGTTTTGCCTGATAACGTTCACCTTCAACGATGAAGCATAAAATAAAAAAATCTGATGTGGATACCACATGAGCTCCTTGTACGACTTATTATAATTAAGTCGTATTATAATTATACACGTATTAAATTATACACGTTCTTCGCTGCACTTCCTTTAAGATTATTTCCTCGCATTATTTTAACTTAATTAAAAGAGCTATCAATTCAAGTTGAAAATGACATCAAAATTTGTAAATTTTGAAATTGAATATTATGGTCATTTTTTGTCATAGGGAAGTCAAACTTCATATTTTATTTTTCATAACTTTCCCAAACATAAGCATAGGAACTGGGAGATCGTACTGAAAGTTAGATTTCGTTATTTGTCGAGAATTATCTTTTATTTCTGTAATTATAAGTATACTATGACCACAGCCGACGATTGCCAAAATAAAGACAGGGAAAGGACTTTTAAGCTGGGTAAAGGGGTATGTGGATTTATAGTTAGATCTACATATATATATATGTAGATAATGTGTGTGTATAATAAATGTGTGTGTGCATATATATATATATATATATAATGTGTGTGTGCATATATATATATATATATATATATATATATATATATATATATATATATATATATATGCGCACACACATTTATTATACACATAATATGTTATTCGAAATTTTTCGTGATTTCCATACTTATTTTACAAGAAAATGAAAACAAAAATTATTTATAAAAGAAATACACTGCAAAGAAAATGAAAAGGTAAATAATCACTTTTACTGACAAAAGAAAAACATTTTACCGTGGAAACCTCTTATTGCGGTGTGATTCACAGCAGTATGGTTTCCTTATTCCGAGAAAGCACTGCAAAATGACATTAGGAATGACATCAACTCTACTTCTTGCATTTTGTCTCGTAAATCAGCGAGAATATCCATGGAAATGTTAGGCAATGCTCCAGGCATTCTGGGGGTGTAGCATACAAGTTTAAAAGACAACCTGGTGGCTTGAGACTAATGAAGAATGGAAGTATTATGTGCAAAATTAATACTGTCTTCTATTTGAATTCTTTCGGAATAAATAAAATTGAGACTCTGAGATATATTATCAGTGCATTTCCGAAAGTCTAGACCTTATACTTCAGAATGTTCTAGCCACAGTTCTGGAACCAAAGTTTCTCACTGAATCCTAAAGCTGAATGGGCTCACCAGCGGCCGAGCGATAAAGTCGCTGAACACTGGTAGTTCGGTCCGAGGTTCGAGTCCCGCGAACGGGCTGGCTGCATGGGCGTTTTCGTGGTTTTCCCCATGTGTAACGTGTATACGAGCCAGTTTCCCTTAGAAAGTCCTCCACGAAGGCATCCCTCCCTTTAGGCAGATAGCCCTAGTGTGCTTTTCCAAAATTAAATACACCAACACCAACACACCTAAAGCTGAATGTGCTGAAGTCTCCCTCCTCTAAAAATTTCTGATATTACTTGTTTTTCTGATAAAAGAAACTCACGAGGAGGTTTTTTTTTTTTTTTGATTTTTTTTTCAAATGGCGGGCACTTGCCTATGCCGGTATTAACCGATCCTAAGGCCAGATGTGGTGGTGGTCTGTTTATTCTGGAGGCACCTAATGTGTGTGCCAACTTTGCCTCTTATGAAGGGGCAGACAATTTTACATTCATGCCTTCTGCGGGATTCGAACCCGGGCCCTTCGGTATCGCAATCAGGCTCTCCTAACCAGTATACCGTCTGGGCGGATAGGCTTTCCAAAATTGATCGCTCAGTTTTTCTCGGAAACCATATGTATGAATCTACACATTTAATAATAAATGACAGTAAAAATTAGCTGATAATATTCCATAGATAATTAAAAACTATTTTATGACACAGGGAGTTTCTGATCGCCAGTGCCGACTTTTCCGACGAGTTTCATGGCCAGTTGCGAACTTGCTGATGAAACTTCATTCGTGAAATCTCTAAAACAACGCTACACTACCTACATTATTGTTATTTTCAATTTCGTGTACACATTGCTTTAGTACAAACATTTTAATATTATGTTTTTCCAAATGTGAAAACGCGTTTCCCGTTTTTTAAGATATTGTTTTATTTTTCAACAAAATTGCAATGTGGCTTCTATACTTGAAATTTAAGTGGATTTGATGGACAGAGTACAGTTGATTCTACACCCTCAAAACGAAATTTATTGACTTAAAATTCCTTAATTTCAATGTTTTATCAAAAACGCTTCTTGTGTTTCTCGATAAAATTAAAGTATACACTTTTTGCATTTAAAGGGATTGGGGATGAAATTACAGCTGATTGCACAGCCTCAAAACAAAAGTTATTAGATTAAAATTGACTACTAAATTCTTACAGATGAAACAAAAGTAATTCAACAAAAAATAAATGAAGCTTTTCGTACGAAAGACAAACTTTCTCTCAGGATTTGCTGCTCTTTAAATATTTTTTTCTCTCGATATGTTTAAGTCGCAAAATCGCTTTGCAAAACATTGCAGTCTGCCTTTTGAAATTGACTGTAATCAAATTCTTTAGGCTTCAGGCCCACCAGCGGCCGAGCGGTAAAGTCGCTGAACGCTGGTAGTTCGGTCCGAGGTTCGAATCCCGCGAACGGGCTGGCTGCATGGGTGTTTTCGTGGTTTTCCCCATGTGTAACGTGTATACGAGCCAGTTTCCCTTAGAAAGTCCTCCACGAAAGGCATCCCTCCTCTTAGGAAGATAGCCCTAGTGTGCTTTGCCATAATTAAATACACACACACACTTTAGGCTTCATTTATGTTACAATATGTATATCTACCTAAATAAAAACTTGTCACTATTTTTGTAAATACATCTCTTTTTGCAGTCTATAAATAAGTTTAACTTGCAGTCACACTGACTGCAAAGTCTAAAATTAGGTGACAAATCATTAGATTTATAATTCTAAAATGTGTCTTTATCTGGCTTAATAAACGCATAAAATGTGGTCAGAATGTTGTTTCAAAATTAGGCAGTAGATATTTGAAAATAACAGATTTTACCTGAGATTATATTAACCTGAGAAATCCGATTTCTGAGCTACATTATTGCGTTCCCAGAAAGATATTAATCTGCGAAATCCAATTTCTGACTTTCTAAAAGGATATGAACCGGTAAAATGTATTATGGCTTTAAAAGTAATAAAGAAAATCTTCGTCTCATCTTCTGAAAAGACAGACTCTAAAAATGAATCTGATGGTACAACTGAAGGTGAATTCAAAGATATTTCTTAAATTAATGAATATAGTTAGAGGGAAATCCTCACTGTATATATCTCGCAATTTATAAGAAAAAGAGCACTATCATTCTACCGTAATAAATATTAGAGACTATATTGAATAAAATTGAAGGGGGGGGGGTTCAATGTGCTTTAGGATAAAATTATGCATGTCAATAATTTCGGTATCTTTATTTTTTAAAAAATGAGACCTTTTTAAGCTTTCATGTTACGCATGTGAAAAACCACGAAATGCCCCATGCAGCCAATCTGTTCTGAATTTTAATAAATGGTCGAATTTGCTGTGCTCAGCGGTTTTACCCTAGGCTGCAGGTGGCTTTACAGTTTTTGCACTTCTGCATTTCGACTCAATTCGCTGATGTAAACTTCACTCAGTTAATGGATAAAGATTACTGCTACGGTAATATTTTTCAATATTTCATCTGTGCTATACATTCAATCGGGAAACAGCATATTTATTATTATGCAAAGTGTTACACACTTCCCATTCCCCTCAATGACTGAAATATGAAACATATTCCTATAATAAAATGTCTTCCAGCGTTTCTTCTATTTTGACCAAATTTTTCAAGGATTAAATTTCCATCAGGTCTGTTTAATCTTTCGTTTAAGTTACTGTGTATCGACAGCCAAACTATGATTCTTTCGCCTTTTGTCTCTGTAATCAGGATTTTTATATTTTCTTTGAATGAATCGATCAGCTTGTCAACTTTCCAAATCTTCAAACCTGCATTTTGAAAACTGAGCGCTGTACCGCTAAATCTTGTTAGTTTTTCATTTTGTTTTACTTCCTACGTATAAGTTAGGTTAATCAATTAAGGCAATACTACTCGAGGGCTATCTGCTTATGGCTAGGGATGCCTTCATGGGAGACGTTTTAAGGTAAATTGACTCATATTCACGTTATACATGCAGAAAACCACGAAACGTCCCATACAGCCAGCCAGTTTGCCAGAATTCGAAACTCGGACCAAGCTTCCAGGTTCACCGATTTAACGGCTCGGTCGCTGGTGAGCCCTTCAGTCCAATAGAAATTAGCATCTCGTTTTTTACTGTTATGTATTACTTATCTTTCCTTAATTTTCCTTCTTTTTTTACTGTTATGTATTCCTAGATCATTCCTAGAGTGAACAAAAGCTTATAGGAAATGAGTTACCTCGTTAGTCTTAAGACTAAAACTGTAGTCAGGAAGGCATTAAAGGAATTGAAAATTTTTAGAAATAGTGGGGAATAGAAATAATGTTCCCTAAGGAAAACACATCCATAGTATATTCCAGACTTAATATGGAATGTTCATTCACAAATCAGTATGTCAATTGTTTCCTAAAGAGTCACGATTATTTCGCTACGTACTTGAGCGAAACATAGCCAGCTCTAATTAATGTACATGTTGGGAAATAGCTAAGTAGGCACTAATTATACGAATTTTCTAGAATTCTTATATAAATGCTAATCTTCCTTTTTTGATATTTAGATCTCCTTTTAAAAGTCTAAACTGATATGACAGAAAAAATCGATTATTTTGTTCCAGTTGTATGATATCTCTGTTCATTCATAATCTTTTCTGAATAATATTTTAGTATGACTTAAACTGTATACTATCCTGTTTTCATTCCAATTAATTTTGTCATTTCTTAATCCTTTCTAGCTTGATTTGATATTTTAGAGATTCTTCTGTAGTTTGAAATGTAATATTCTGTAGAGATTTCACGGTAATATAAAAATTGCTAAGAAAAACTGAAGAAATGAACGTGTACGAACTCAGTGATCATAAAAATTTAATTACTGAATAGCTAATATTCTATTTGGGCTTTACTAGAACTCCTTAAGAAAAGGGAATAAAAAGAGGATGAGCAAAAATGATATTTCACTTTAAATCGTTTGAAAGAAAATCAATTTTTAGTCATTTTCATCACTATAATTAAATGACAAATAGTTTAAGTATTGATTTTAAAAAATACTTCCCCTCTAATTCAGCTTTCAAACTCAACTATACAAATTTTCCAGAAAACATTTCTTCTCTCCCAAACTTACCTCACAGCACTATTAATTTTGAGTAAAAGCGTAAAAATTCTCAGGATGATAATTTCCCTTCAACGACAACAAAAATGGAAAATCTGTTTTATTGCTGGTCCAGTGCCCATATCATCAGCTAATGAGCATTTACCAAAGGAAAGTGACTTTTTTCTAGCTAATAACCCGGTAATAGACTTAAGTATAAGAAGAAAACTCAAATGTAATTACAGAATGTGCATTATGCAAAAGAGTACTGCCAATTTGCGTTGCAGTAAATGAGGAAAAAAGATGCATATTCATGCTGTAAGTGCAGTGAACTAGGTTGAAATGATCGTGAAAAGAACAGAAAGACTGTACTACATTTATAAAGAATTTATTTTTTCAGTCGAATACTTAAGGATGTCGTGGGCGTTTAAGAATCGTAGATGTTAGGATGGATTAATAGTTAAAGAAAAAGATTAGAATTATTTAAGAACAGAGAGAAAAATTCTTGAACTTCATTTCAATTTATTCTGTTTCAGCGACAGTGTTACTCGAAGAGTTGTTATCATTATAATTCGAAAATAATTCTACAGAAAAATGGAGTGATTTTGAGAAGCAGCTTGTTTATTTGATCAGGTTGTGTCATCCTAAGAATTTAAAGAAATTTTCTTCAAGAAGCACTCTAAGAAAAATACTTGAAAATAATAAGTTACATAACCAAGATATAAATAAGAAAAAGCTTAATTAAATTTTTATAGCCGAAACTAATGGAAAAATAATTAAATTATTTAATGTTCATTATGCAGAGCGAATTATTACTTGCTTATTTTGCTTATAATGACAAAGCAGAAAAGAATACAGTTTTTACATTGTTTGAAGTTTTGCACGTATCATGTTTCTATATATCTTATAGTACATCATTCAATTACACATTACTCTTACTCTTCATTACTGGTCTTGACTTTAAAGTACTCACTAAATTATTTAAACTATTTTTAAACACATAATATGCATAAGACCACTGAATGCAGGTAGTTTGACACGGGTTCGAGTCTAGGCAAATGTGTTAGTTACACGGTTGACTTGCATGGTTGATTTGAATTGATCTACGAGGGCATTCATCCCCTTAGGTAGGTATAACTCGAATGCTTTGCCATATTCAAATAATCTTACCGAAATATGCATTTTTCGTTGTTTTATTAAGTTTTTGTTTAATGGAATGCTTTTAATTATAAATTATATACACATAAACATATCCATGAATATATCTATAAAAAGACATTTTTAAAATTTAAAATGAAATGAGTATGATTTGGTATTATATAATTTAATATTATTATATGATGTAAATATGATTTATTTCCTTTTTGAGTACTTTTGGTTTATTCTTTCATAATTTAATAAAACATTGTGTTCTGCTTTCGATTTTCGTTTTTTTTTCTTTCTTTTTCAATGTTCCGAAAAGGTGCGTTCATTGTATTATACATAGGAATAATACAGCAAATTTTAAATTCATGATCCATTGAAAGAGCAAAGTAGAACAAACAAGCAATAGCACAACCACAGCATAAAACTGAGAAAAGTGATATACGGACGTAAAAAATCATACATGCAATTGTCTTTATATATATATATATATATATATATCGATTATCTCTTAAAATTAAACTAAACAGGCAAAAGAAAAAAAAAGCAAAAATATAGACAATGCAATATTGATTGAGCAAATTATAAATGCAATTCACTGAGTGTTTCAGAGTGTTTTAATATCGGCAAGCAAAGGCCAAGAATTCATCTAGCAGTCTAGGCGATTTACATAGTATATGGAGTAGACCGAGCAAGTGGAGACCCAATATACCATCAGAGCAGAAGGTTAGACGGCCGAAGGCTACCGAGTTCGGATAATGATAGAAAGTTGAATCCCTCCCAAACCGTTTTGTAACTCCGCGTAAATTTAGGAAGAGAAACCCCTTCATAACTGTAGCATAACAGCCAGTCGCTGTAACGGATTAGCCAAAGAAAAAGTCGTTTAATTTATTTTGCTACTACGTTCAGTTGTGCAAATTGTGGCTAGTAAAATTCTGTGTTATATATATTTGACCTTGACTTTTATATTGGTTGCTATCTTATGTTGTAAGTATTACAAAAGCTGTAACTCTCTCACTATACAGGTAACTACTTAAGGTCAGTGGATAGGTTTGGCAACAAACAGTTCTGATTTGATTAAACACATCAGTTAAAATATGATTATTCATATCTAACACCATTAATAAATTTAATGGTAATCAATAACAATTTAAATATAGTTCTTAATGAAAATTATTTTATCACACTTTCATTGTGCTGTGGTAGACAGTAAAACACAGTATTTTATCACTCATGGATTCACACTTAAATTTTATATATTCTGAGTATGTGAAGATCAAAATTTTTTTCATACCTCAGTCTGTTCTTCAGTATAAGTGTTTGACTGTTTTAAAGCAGCGATGATTGACATCAGATTTTATACAGTTGTTCAAAATTAAAAGTGCTACATTTCCCGTTCGTTAAATATATGTTTTTATGTTTGAAATTACTTTTGGAATAGAAGATGCCGTATTATCAGCTATGCTTAGCTAAGTTAAAATTACATCATTTACTAGTTTAAATAAGGAAATGTATCCTTTACATTAAGGAAGTTTTAAAGTTTTAACTAAAGAGACATTAGGATTTTTGGAAGCGAGAGACGTGAAAAATGAGCAATGCCTTCGCCGGGAATCGAACCGCGGATCTCTGGAATACCGGCTCAGTGTGAAGAATCACTACACCACGAAGGCTCGCTAAGAAGGCGGGAGAAATACTTTTTAAACTAAATATATATGGTACATGCCCCATTATGGAGCAGAAGCTGAGAGATTATCGGCAGATCTGTTAAACTTCCATTTTGATTTTATTTCAGCTATTTATTTCTTTTGAGAATTTTAACATAGCAATAACATAGCAATAATAATTATAACAATATTTTCAGACAGATCTCCGCCAATATTATATATAAACTAGTTTACGCTTCGCACAAAATAAGGGATGGAAGAGCATTAAGACTGTGAATCTGTTACGAATAATAAATTATGAAAAGCGAAAATTTTCTTCAAACGGAATACGCAGAAAATTCTCTTGTCAATAGCTTGAAACATTCTTATTTCAGATCCCGGCCAAAGCAGAAATATATTCGTATATACAAAGAAGAAAACTTGAACTACAGTAAACGTACCCCTGACCTGACACGAAAGCATAAAATTTTTATAACATTAAAATAGAAATTCGATGAAGTTAAGGCTTTTCATATAGATAATACCATATAATTCACAAAACTTTCAGAAGTGCTTTCACCAATAAACAAGGCTTTGAAATCTCAGAAACGCTTTTCTAATCTCTATAAAAATATTTATGACGCTGCGGGATATCCACAAAGAGTGTTTTGTGAATAATGCATTTTTCATGAGCTGCATCATATCAGAGTTGCTGCATTTAGAACCAAAAGGGAGATGCTTACTCACGTGAATTCTAATTAGTCAATGGCGTTGCGTGTTTGTCGTCATCGCCCTCCGAAATCAGTCACGCTACTCTTCAGTATCTAGGACATTAACTCTTGCTTGTCCTTATGGTCCCTCTTACTTAATCTCTGAACCATCCTAATTGCCCTTCTCATTACGGTTTACAGTAAAACAATGTTCTTTCTCATAGGGGACCGAAAATGAGTGGCACAATCTAAATCACATTATCTTTTAAATATAAATGACGCGAATTAACATGGAATTGTTTCTTTGCTGTAAATGGCAAATGAAATATAATTTTAACGTCAGATAATGCTTAACATCTTATTTCTAGGAGCGAGGATTCGACTAATATAAATGTTAGTTTATTTTGAATGCATCATTATGAAAAGTGGTTTTTGAATTTCATTTAACGTTTTTTCTATTTTTGTTTGGAAACTTTATCTTTAGGATGATTTTTCAGCATTTAAGTAGGTTCCCGATGGGACGAATTCTGTTTATTCTGGCTTGTATTAACTTCATTTTCATTCGCAAAAGAAATCTTACAATCTTACTCATTACTCAATTACGACAAACAAAAACGCTAACGAAAGGTAAAATATTATTAATTTCCATTCTTAAATTTTGAGGAAATTTAGCAATTAATAACATCTTATATTTCCGTTCAGAAGTTTTGATAATATTTCTAAATAAAAGTATTTTTAATACTTTTTCTGAAATAGTCCAAATAAATTGAATCAATCGCCCTTTGTACCTTTGTATTAAGAAATGAGAAAAGAAAGCCCTTGGCGGGATTCTAACTCGAGACCTTCCGACAGAATTCTAGCCTCTCGGACTCAAACTCTGTAGAACGGTACAGCAGCCAGCAACGTTAGCCACTATACCGATTGAGGCGATTGCTTCCAACTACAGCACGGAGATACACGATTATGGAAGGAGGAAATTTCCTTACATTTCGCCCTACAAAAGGGAGACAGAAGAGGCGGTGACCCCGTTATTAAATCTTAGTGGGGACGAATTAGCGTTCTTACAGTTTAGTTCGGGCGCTCGGGACATTCCGATTGCTAGCCGGACGTGCTCCAATTACACCACAAAGGCACGCTGTGCTATAGGAGAAAAATTTCTCACAATAAAAGCAAAAAGCAAAAATTGAAATGTTACTTGAGGTGTGCGCGAATGCTTATATCTCCGAAACTATAAATGTTACACTCAATTTAAATACACTACAAGAAGGAACAGATTAGCAAACACATAAAAACATTGTCAAAGAATATACGTTATAGTAACGCGTCAAAAATTACGAAATTTTGGTGAAGTTCCGTGTGCACCCGTGACCGCGATGTGCTTGGCAAGGTCGTCTGGTAAACAGTCACTCGAAGACGGTCAGTATGTTCGGGTGATGTTTGCTGCATTTTATTTTATTTCACCAATCTAGCGGTGTTGCAATTAATAGAAATTTGACGAAAGTATCAGACCGTGTACCGATAGAATTTACTGTTAAGCAACGGAAAGTGAAACCAGGTTTCAGAAGCAGACGACATTTGTATGGTTGATCTAATTGTTAATAGACAAACAATATTTATTATAGCGTCCGTCCATAGTCATTAAACTATTAATTTGGAAGATGTTATTGTTTATTGCATTGTTGAAATATTCTGAGACTACTTTATTGATCGAGGAAGAGTTTACAGATGTTCCTATTATTATGATGAGTGACTTCAATGCAAAGGTGAAACGAAATGTAAAGGTATTTGATTTTACATTTACATTACATGGCGCTGAGTAACTATCCCAGTGCACTTGGCAATTATTTACAGATATAACATTTACTAGGAATATAACTACAGACATCTTAAATTATGGTTTTTTTTTATTTTTCACATCATCGACCAATTTTACATAGGGTCATTCTGAATGAATAAATGTAATAAATAAAATAAAATATATGAGTGTGTTAAAATCTTTTTTTTTTTGTTTGTTTTATTTGTTCCATAACATCCTCACACTTCATTGGTAATCCTGCATTAAACACCAGCGGCTTTTTAAACTAAAGGAGAGATATCCTAGCGTCATTTTCTTTCATTTAGTACGTGAATTTCAGCTTGGAAACTTAACTAATTAAAAATACAACGCTAATCAGCCCTGATCAGTTGTTGCCGTTGTGACTAATCTCGCTGGTCTGACATCAGAACAACCCCATGAAATTCACCGTGGCAAGGAATACAAGATTACTCCTGTTGCTGGCAAGAGCTTTGGGCACTATACAGGTGATAGTACGGATTCGCTCAGTTCCACCCCAACTCTTTGAGAGACACCCTGGGGCGAAGTGTCTAACGGTCTCTCAATCCTCTTTCCCTACCATAAATCCACACGAGAGGCTAGCCATATATTTATATCTCAAGCCGCAAAGACACTACATTTAAAAACATCCATGTCTTCTTCGGTACTGTAGTCAGAGTCGCTAACCAGTATCCCGTTTGGGCGACTTCTTGAACAAACCAAACTGGATGTTATTTTTATCTCTAACAGACCCAAAATTTTTGGGTGAAAAGTTAAATGTTTTAAGAATCTCAATTATCTCTCCGAATATCAGATAGGCAGAAGATACTCTCTACAGCAATGCTCTCGGGAGTAGGCCAATTAGGACAGATGTTTTGTAGAGAACTTCGCAAGAAAATCTTGTTAATTTACACCTCAAGCCAGAAGATTACAGTGAAAATTTCGTATGCTTAGATGCTAATTAGATTAGAAAGGAACAAAAAGCGCTCATTTATCTTTTCCAGAAGGGAACCTATTCGCTTTTCAAATGAAAAGTTATTTTTAGTTTTTTCAGATTTAACGCTTGCATTTTGTGTCATTCACAGAACCGGGAGCAGAAGGCCTGAGGTTTCTTAAGAAAGCTTGACATTATATTTATTTTTAATTTAGTTCTACGTATTATTTCATTAGTTTTTTTAATTTACAAAAGATACGAGCAGAGCCCTATGTTTAAGATTTCTTGTTTTTAAAAGTAAACTGGCGATTTGTCTTCTCTATTTACAGGGGCATAGTACATATTGAAAATTTCCTTTTCGGAAATATATTCTTCGTATTATGATACCCATTTATTTTCTGAGATCAGAAATTTCGAAGCTCTATGTAAACAATCAGGAAAGGTAAACTAAAATAAATAAATGAATAGAATAATTAATAATTACTAATTACAAATGAACAGAATTAAAAGGAATTACTAACAGCTCATGATAACTAGTTACATATTAAAATGCTAAAGCTCATTTTACTTATTTCTCCGCCTAAAATTATGTTTTCTCTTAAAATCTGATAACTATTGAAGTATTGTTCTTGTGGGCTCCAGCTGAATTTAAGATTTGGCTACACATTAACTTCATTATTATTTTTCGCTCAAGTAGCAAATTCCAATGAATAAATTTTAAAGGAAAGTATGCAAAATTAAATTTGGAGACCAGTAAAAATATTTTGTAGAGACATTAGGATTTTTTGGAAGCAGGAGACTTGAAAAATGAGCAATGCCCTCTTCGGTACGCGCCTCTTCGGTACTCCTCGATACGCGCCGAGCTTGCAGACCACTATACCACTAAGGCACGCTAAGAAGGTGGGAGAAATACATTATATACTTCTCCTTTTAAAGGGCGACTGGGGTTTTAGGGGACCCAATCGCCAAATCCTTGTGGTGAAGAATCATCATTCACCACCTTTTTTAGTTCGGGCGCCATTGTAGAGACATTAGGATTATTTTGGAAGCAGGAGACTTGAAAAATGAGCGATACCCTCGCTGGAGATCGAACCACGGACCTTTCGATACGCGCCGATCGAGCAGACCACGTACAACACGTAGGCACTCTAAAAAGGCGGGAGAAATACTTTATAACTTGTTCAAAAAAATTGAGCAAATGCAGCTGTGATTTACACAGCATTGTAAGCTACTGCGATTTGCAGGACGTGATTTTGCAATATTTATAATTTGAACTGAAGGTAGCTCCTGCATTTTTTTTTCATTATATTTTAAATAATGCTGATCTAAATTTAATAAAAATAAAATTTATACGATAGAATGAATTGCTAATGGTTTGCGGGTACTAGCGCAGTTTTAATACTTTTTTTGAACGAGTAAAGCTTAAAATTTCGAAATAAAAGCTATTAGGAAATAAATTTGGTATCAGCGCAATAAGAGTCCGATCCGTTTAGAATAATTCAAAGACGTAAGCAAAGCGATTTTAAGCTCTAAATCAAATCATGTATATCATCCTAAAGGCGTCAAAATGTCTTTTGCCTATTAGTTACAAGTTTCATTTCTTTGCTTACCATTTTCATCCGTGAACCTGTACGCCTTCTTCATTAAGCTCTTTCTAGAAAATATAAACCGTCTATTCCCACATGTTTTCAAAGATTTTAACATAATGATATGAGGATAATCAGATTAAAACACGAAAGCCAGGAAATTTCAAACTTCAATTTAGTAACAAAAATATATATTGCAGTATTCCAAGATGTAATTGAGTTCTATGGGTATTAAAATATTTCTTAAACTAATCAAAACCGGCCTAAGGATACCGAAATAGATGCTGAAATGCTTCTCAAGTAGTGAATGAAAATATTAGTAATACATTTCCAGTTATTTATTCTGTAGAATTTATGAAATATAAAATATTGCAAAACCAGTAATAGATCGCCCAAGAAAATCACGTATGTAAAAAATTGGCTCATATTTTAGTTTATATATTTTTTTCGCGGGAGAACAAATTTAAATGAAATATGATTCGACGTAAGTTAAGAATATTTTCGTAGTGCATCAGATTTTGCGCTAAATTTTGTGCATAAACTACACTTTCTGATAAAAGAAAATACTTTTCGTTTTTACAGACTTTCCTATTAATAAATAATGCAGATGCATATTTAAGAAAGCCGCATTACTCTCAGCATCAAAAATTATGAAAGAATCATAAATGACTGGCTCGCTTCCAAATAAAAGAACGTGTTGCATTTTGATGAGGCGAAAATGCTAAAAGATCCAAACAAAATGACAAAAGCGAGCGAAAGCTCTAAAGAATTTCAAAGGAGTTCTTAATTTACTTATTAATAGATTTTCCTTCTACAAAGAAATGTGCGAATGAATTTTCTTAAAAGCAGAAAATATTCTTTCTGTGTTGAAAACCTAGCAACCAAAAGACATCTGTTATGTGAAAACATATTAAAGTAATTAATTAAATCGACTATTAGTGAAAATTAAAGAAATCTTGGAAAGTAATATATCAAATACTGGAAAAAGGAGCGGAATTGAATATATCAAACACCAAGAAAAGAGAGCGGAAATGAATATTTATAGAGTAAAATATACAAAATATTTGTTAAAGTATTTTACCTGAGAAACATGCAAATAGATGATTTGTTTCATACAAAAAGAACGTAACATTATTTCCCATTGTAAACATTGCGAATTAATTCATACTTGTAAAATAGCGTCTGTTTTTGATTTACTTTTATAAAATGTATTTTGAAATGAGCTGATAGTTCCTGACTAACATTCTAAAGAATTAAATTATATCGTATTTAATAACTGCAGGAACTTGTATTTAAATACACAGATACGTTAAGCTTTGAAGCAACTGCTATTGTAATCTGATATATCAGGCTACAGTTTAGAGCGTTATAAACAAATTTTGATTTAATATTTTTTAGCCTCCCATATAGTCGTTGATGATACCTGCACTTTCATAAATTTACAATATCTGTTATGTTTTATGCATATGTTATATGTTAAATGAGACATTTTTATTCATCATCATGCATATTCAACATACGTTCTTTTTGAATTTGTTTAGCGATTCTACTCTAGGGTTTATGTGAAAACGAGAAACGGCTCAAGTATTAATAAAACATGTGTTTAGTAATAAAAAACGCTATATAATTATTTAGGTAGGCATCTGATTTTAGGATCAGAACCAGAACTTTGTATTGCACTAAAATATATATATATATATATGCGTAGAATAAAAGTATTACTAAATAAATACTAGATTTTCACTAAAATGTTTTCAGAAAAAGCTACCATTATCATTATATATAGTCTTTTAGAAGCTGTAAATTTTATATATAGTTTTACAGAACACTTTCTAACAGAAATTTCGGTTATCTCTACTCTAAATGCAAATGCAAGAAGTTCTCCGTACCCATCTATCCTAGACGACAGATAATGGCAGATAATTCCTGAATACATTGAGTAATATATTACATCTGCATAAGAATTGCCACTTTTTTAAATATGAAACAAACAGAAACTAGAAGAAAAATTCATAAGCTCTGAGAAATGTAAAGCATTTTCTTTCTTCTGTGTTCTTCGTTTTTTAAATGTGACAAAGATTATGGAATGGTGAACTTGTACAAACATTAGGTTTTTTTCGAAGCAGGAGAGATTGAAAAATGAACAACGCCTTCGGCGGGAATCGAACCACGGACCTCTGGAATACGTGCCCACTGTCCTGACCACTACACCACGAAGGCACGCTAGGAAAGCAGGAGAAATGTCTTACATACTCCCCCTTTTAAAGGGCGACTGGGGATTTTAGGGGACCCAATCGCCAAATCCTGTCTGTGGAAAGTCTTCATCCACAACCCTTTTAATTCGGGCGCCACTTTTAGTTCCGCTAGGAAGGCGGGAGAAATACCTTATAAACTTAGCTTTAAGAATATTTTCCCCATAAAGGCCTGTATAATATTTTATATTACATAAATCTTATACTGCATTACATGATAATTATTTGCCTGTAAACTTATTTCAAATTGTCCATGGAAATAGATTGGTCCTAAGAAAGTAATGTCACATCTATATTGCACAAATGCACATTCTCAAATTTATAAATACGCTTATATGCTCATATTTCCCATGTTTACAAAATACAAAGAGCATCAAAAGACAAAATTATAGTATATTAGTAAAATAATATGCTACTTTAATGCTTAGCAAATAGATGAACATGTATAAACAAGATTAAGTGAAACAAAACAATACTTAAATACAATTTAAGTAATTAACACTCGACATCGAAGCAATGCCCAAGATTCACTAAGAAATTTAATTAACGTGGATTGCAGACATACTTACAGTTAGCATATAAAGGGATTCTGTATTCTTAAATTTATGTCTTTATTAATGTATTAGTTCAGTGCAATCTTGAATTGTTTAGTCACATTTTGGAAAAATGCTGAAAGAACTGTAATTCTTGTAATAGTATACTTGTGTCATTTTTGTTTAATATATAGAAACCGTAGCCTTTGTTCATAAGGAACGCATTCTTCACTCTTTATAAAGACATAGAAAATTTTAATTTACTGTGAAATTTCCGGCTTCAAAAGCAGTACGAAATGTTGAAGCTCTTTAAAATTATTACACTTGAAAATTTTCAAAGATTCCTTTAATTAGAATTAAATTTATTTTCTTTATGGTATTTTTATTGTAAGGAATCGTCATCGTCTTGCTCCAGTTTTACGATAGGCGCAAGCTCTCTTTGAAACTTCTTTTATGTTCTAAAATATAACAAAAATTGTGTATGCTTAATATCTCTTAAATTTTTGTTTTCTGAAGATATTTTCCAGAGAAAATAACAGTATCGTTTGATGAAGAACTATCACTTATATAAATAAATTACTTTCAGTCAGTCCTAAACTAAATTAAATTGCCAGCCACTCTGAGATATTACACCCCTTTTCGTCCTGAATATTTACTTACCAGTAAATAAAATGTTAGATAAATTTATCACGAATTTAAGGCTTTCTCGATTCATGAGCTCCAAAATGGCCGAAGTATTGACTAATAAAAAGATCCAGCATCTTCTGACATTTAGAGCTTCAGAGCTTGGATGTCACGCATTGTCCAACAGCATGTTTTTACCATTCAGATTTCTTCACTGCTCATCTTTACATTCGATAGGAAAGAAAATACTAAAGAAATCATGAACATATCCGCATTTATCAAAAGCCTTTTCGGGTTGAAGTTATTAACAAAAAGAAGCTTCGTATTTTTAGTTTAGATAAAACTCCAGGAATTTTGATCTTTTAGATAAGAGATGGCTTTGTCCAAAGAAGCTTATGATACTCTCAATAAGTCAAAACTTTCATCTTTTCCTTCAGAGAAGTTTTATGTATAGCAACGAAACAGTCGTGCTAGGATTGCTTTCTGAAACATATTTTTGTTTACGAAAATTGAAAATGTTTTTGATATTACTTTTATTTAAAGCTAGGTAAATAAATTCGCTTTCGTAATGTATTTTACGTTACTTAAGTGTTTGACGATGATTATTTCTAAAATGATGCGATACTTCTTACAGAATAGTTTACCAAAGTTTTAAATTTAAAATCACAGATCCGATTATAAAAATAGTTTCCTTTTAACGTCATCTTTTGACGAAACGCCCCTATATTTTTCCCATTTTAAGAGTTTTAATATTCTTTGGACCTGATATGAAATTATTATTTGTTTCCAATTCCACTTTTGTGATCTTATTGAAAAGGTAATTTTTCAAGATGAACAAATTTAAAAACAGGACTCTACATATAATGTGATGTGACATCCTAATGAATAGAACAAATGTTCCCAACACAGTTTCCATGGACAAGCGTTATCGATATCTCGTTAAAATAACATAGAACACAGTATGCGAAGCTGAAAAAGGATTTGATGGAGCATTTTGACATTGGAAATATTTATCGCTTTCTAAACTATAAATATGTTTCAAATGTTAAGCTAGGCATGTGTTGCTCTTAATTTTCGCATCCTCTTGTGGCATACTATAAGGGTGTTTATAATCCTCACGACATATAAAGCATTGCCATTCTATCAGTAATTTTTCATTAATACGATCTAGCAAACTACCAGTTGTTGCCAACTGGGCATCGTATAAGATTTTTAATTATCTATCAGAACAAAACTCAATAACTGAATGATTTTGTTTCATTAAATTATAACATATTTTTATCTTAAATACTATCTCTTATGAATGAAATTCTTGATACTACATCTAATTCATGTGACTTTGAAATTATTGATGCATGTAACGGATTTTTTTTACAGGTTTGGGGGTCTTTTATATTTTAGTACAGAATAATAATTTTATATTCATAAATACTTGCCTCACCAGTGTAATAAAAGAAATATGTTTGCAACGCCATACATTGCGTTAACTGCCAGAAAATGCAGAACAATGATTTACATGACCCATGATTTAAGCAGTATTTCAAATCGTTTTTAGGCAACAATAAGATTAAGCAATTAAAAATCGTTAAAGTAAT
Organism: Stegodyphus dumicola; assembly: GCF_044657685.1. Classification (NCBI taxonomy): domain Eukaryota; kingdom Metazoa; phylum Arthropoda; class Arachnida; order Araneae; family Eresidae; genus Stegodyphus; species Stegodyphus dumicola. Next base: position 80,879,575 of record NC_140780.1, read on the forward strand.
GTTACTTCACTAGAAGTAGCTCGGCTAAGTCCTGATGAATCACTCATTTTCCCGAATTTACTTTTGTTTTGAATAAAAATTCTAATTGTTAAGAGTATTCCTAAAAGGCAAATTTTAGATATTAATCGTATTCACTTCCGTCACTCACATCTGAAATATTAGCTGTAGCTTGCAGTTACTCTGGGCCTTCTTCTATATACATGCCACATTTCGAAAACAGTTTATCTGTGCTTTTAAAGATCGACCCCCAGCACTGACAACAGTATAAATGATCTTTAGAACAGATATCGAGTTACTTATCTTCTTCGCATTCGCTTTCACAAGATTCAGTTCTGTTTACTATTTTCTGAACACGTTTTTTGCAATGACAGGTCCTGATCTAAAAGCTGAATGTCAGGATATGTAAGTAGAGATACTGTTTTCCAGAAAGAGATCAGAGCTTCGCGTGTTTAACAGTTATCTAATTCTCAAAGCTATTTTTTCATTCTCTAGTCCGCTGTTTCATTTCAAAAGAAATTCAGTAAAAGTACTATCAGTCATCTACGAGTACTTGTTGCTATGTTATGTTAGAGATAAATACTTGAGTCCTTTCAAACATCGAGGTTCTCAGTTTTTATCAATAACCAGTGCTGTCTTAGGTATAATAATTATATGGTCCATATCACACGTTAATAGCCTCGAAATTCGTTTCTTATACCAGTTGCCGTTCACTTTAAATATTAATGTGTGTTTTGGTAATGTTCTGCTGTAAGGTTCATTTTAATTTTATAACACGTTATTTTAAGTTAACTCCTTTTCCTGTCAAGCCCTCGTTTCTTTTCCCTGCCAGAATGCAAATTTATTCAATTATTTATCGCTCGCACGATATTCGAATTCGGTAGAAAGAAGGAAGTAAGGAAAGTTTGAAGGGTAAAATCAGAGCGTGTTCTGCCTGCTTGAAAACCACGTTGCTAACTTTGATATTCTAGCGATTTGAATTCTCCGTCGTTGATTTTTTTTCTTGCCAATAGGTTTGTTTACACTGACTTCGGACAGAGCCAACTTGAGCGGTAGTTAAACTGTGAAGCCGTTAAGCTGGATTTAAATTTCATTAAGTTAGGTTATCCGTTATTTTTGATTTTGGGGCCAAATGTTTTGACTTCTGTAAGCACGGGTTGGTGCCATCTGTTAAACTTTATTTGGATTAATAAAAGGGTCTTTTACACACTTTCCCTGTCTCTGTAGTACTTACAAGACACAGCGATAATTCGCCACATGTCTTTCAGAGTATTGCTCTTGTGTATGCTACCTAAGAAGACCAAACTCTACACTGTGACATAGCTCAGATTCATCTGTATAATAAATTTTGTGTGACTTATATTCATTTAGCAGCCCAGGTAAATGTCTTTTTATCCAATTATCACGCGCATGATGATCTATTCTAGAAGAGTAGTTTCAATGTCTCTCGATTTCTGTCTTTTTTTTGTTCTTCCTTGTAACAGTTTATTTTATTAGTTCATCAATTAGAAAATCAAAAATCTTTGCTTAAGTTAACTGCACAATGTTTATGAAACTGACACTTTAAATGGAATTTTTCACTGTCACTTATTAAGGACATCAAGATTAACAGTTCATTGCTTTATTTCAAGCTCAAGTTTTTTCGTCTAGGCATTTTCAACAACTTACTAGGTAGTCACAGAACAAATTTAAAAATTGCATTTAGGAGGCATTTGCAAATTGGGATGCAGAAGTTTCACTTCTTATCAGTTTGTGCTGGAGAAAGGACATTCACACAGTTACAATATCTTTGCTTTTGTTAATCTCAAGTTAAGGGAATTTTGCCCTTCTCAGCTGAGAGAGAAGATAAAGCTTTGAAAATATGTCCTAAAGGTATTGAGACTACAGATATTAAGAAAATATGTCTGCCAAATCCTTTTTACTGAACAGCACATAAATGAACAATAAATAAGCTAGGGTACCCAATAAGTAAAATGGATGAGCTACAAGCAGCTTTGTTTGTACAATTAAAGTATTCTGCAACTGAAGAATTAATCATTTGCCAATTTGTTTTATAAATAATGGTGAGTTTACTATACGGCGGTTTTCCTATTGATAAAGATTCGTATCTGACTTGTTTCTTGAAAATTTGAACGTAATGTGCAACTGATTTTATTAACCAGTAAGTTTAATATGTGTTAGGTACTGTAACTCGCTTTTTCCTTTCCACTGCTATAACATTCCTTGAAATATTCTAATATCAAGATAAATCTTGAAAAATAGCCTTAATATACAAAGGTTATTAAGCAATTAAATTTCTATGTTGATCTGCAAGGGGTAATATTAAATTGCATTTTCATAAAAAGTGATAAAAACACAGAAGTTAGAAGAAATTTTGATTTATTTATAGTAAATTGTTAATTTATTTTGACGGATTTTGAAGGATTAAAAGGTTTTCGGATCAAAGAATGTTGATCTTAAATTCATTTATAATTTAAGAGCATAAGACGAAACTCTGGTTGTTTATATTCCGATGAAGCAGATAATTTCTTTTCGATAAAAACATATAATTTTGAATTTTGCATGAATTTTGAGGTAAATGCATTGCAAGAAAAAGGGTAAATTGATAAAAAAAAACTCATCACATCCTTCTGATGTTTTGTATAATTTGTATGTATTGTGTGCTTGACATCACAATTTCTCAAACTTTTAAAGTCGCGACTCAAATACACGTAGTTTCGGTTCATCACAAACTACATGCAATAATAAAACTGCGCGACACAAAACACAAACTGCGTACATGTGAAAGGTAGGAGAAAGAAAAAATGTTTCCTAACAGAGAATAAATGTCGAGAATGAAAAAGATAATAAACAAACATGTTATTAATAATCGATTGGTAATTATGATCAAATTCTGATTCATGAGTAAATGAATGACAAAAGAAGTAAACACAAGACTGCTCCAAAACGTTTCCGGGATCCACTAAGAAACTCTCTTCCGACCCACACTATAAGAACTACGCCCCTTTCTCTCTCTATTTGGCTCGTCTCTTTTTCTTTAGTGTGAGAAATTTTATCTTTGTATCTTTCGTATTTTGGTAATTGTTATTGGCATAAGAGTTCTAAGTATTACTCTTAACTTTATGACAGCTACTTATCTTTCATTAGACATAAAAGTAATTGAGATACGATAAGAACGACAGCAATAATGACAACACGACAGCAATAATGGCTTACTTTAGTCTCATTTTTTCGCATTGATTAATTTATTGCAAAACATTTGCTGCCTAATTGAATTGTATGTCTACATTTATTTTCGAACAAAGTTTCAATTACGCATGTATGCGTGCGCATATTTATAGTTACAAAAATGTTTCAAGTGACTTAAATGTTCTTGTTTTCCTTTTTCTATTTTTTAAAAAAGTTTTTTTTTAATTACAAAATCTAAATTTTTCTATATTTTTCTGTTCCTATATTTATAAAAATGAAATTTTATACTTATTATTGGAAAGTAATATATAAAATATTTGGCTTAAGGACTAGAAAAATTGGCCGAAATCTTTCATTTTAGAGTTGTAGATCATGTTCAAGAGCCGTACACAAATTAAAAAGCGAAATGTTAGCACTTGTACGTAACTACAAAAAAGCAAAGAGTATAAAGCTAAGATTCTGTTGTTCGTATATAAGATTACCAGCATTTATATGCGGGTTCTCGCGAAAAGTATTGTTCAACACAGTTTTTGTTTTCAAAAAAAGATAATATTTTTCACAGATCTTATCGGGATTCTGTTAGGATAATGTTACACTGGTAGGAGCATACCCAACTCGTAACATTATTTACAGTAATTAAGCATTTAAAATGTTTGCACTTTAATGAATGTTATCTATGGTTATGAGATAATAATTCTAAAGTAATGAAACGTTATGAGAAAGTTAATAACGCTTTTTGCGTTTGAAAGCTTTTGGCACACCAGTTATAAAGAAATTATAGAGCATTACAGACTAGTAAATTAAAAAAAAAGAATGCCATTGAATAATATTCAGGGGGAATTAATTTCGAATTAAACTTTTTTATTAACTGACCTCTGAAGAAAAATTGAAAATGACGCCAAATGTTCCAAATCCTGAAATTAAATATATCGGTCAACTTTTGTTATATGGGTAGCAAAAGTCTTATGTTTTATTTTTTATAATGAGTATAACATTTTCATAGATATACGTTTAGGGATCGGAAAAGCGTATAAAATTTCAAATTTGTAATTTTAATAAAACAAATTTTTTAAATTAAAAAATGCAAAAATATGAATATTTGTGTTGTTTAAAAAATTCTGCATTTGGAAACATATGTCTACGAACAAAGGATGTGAAAATGAAGACTGGATAAGATTTTTATGGAGAAGATGCATGCTGTGAAAAATTATGATCCCTGTGCAATAATGAAACATATTTTGAAATCAAATAGGAAACATAGGAACTAATGAAGATTCGAGTAATGCAAACAAAGACAGTAGTCGGTGTACTTGTTTATTTGCCTTAATTGCTTTTCACAATAAAGGGGAAAAAATTATCTACAATTCCCAGCAGATAATCTTCAAAAATTAAAATCAGAATAAATTTTGTGCATCATACTTTAAAATTTACTTTACTAACTTATGATTTAATAACATCAAATAACCCCATAGGAATAATAGTTATTAAATTTTATAACTAATGAGGAAATTTAAAGCTAAACATTTCACATTCTTAGTATAATTTCATGAACATTGTCAATCTGTGGATTATTTTGATCATATTATACACCTAGGCACTACAAAAATTCTCTGGAGAATTTAAATCTGGATTCAATGATAAATTAGGCTATAATGATTGCATTAATAATTTAAACTTACTATTTTCTGGTCGTAACTAGAGGAACATATATTTATGCTATAAGGCGATTAAAATTTTATTTTTAGTGAGGATCTTGAAAGCCTATTAAACTATATTTCGGATAAATTTTTGAAACATAGAAGCGTTCATCATGCCATTTATAAATGCCAGCTGAGTTTTATGAAACTGAGAAATTCCAGGCGAAGTCATAAAAACACACACAGTTGAGCTCTACTTGGCGTACCAGGTTTCACTCCTAGCTTAAACTGTACAAATAATTTTGGAAACCATGTGATATGTTGATATTGGATTTCTGTTCGTTGTTAAATAGCAAATGTTACCATTTGCAACCTAGTTGAATATAATATTTTTCAAATCTTGACAGAGGTTCATTATAACGCGGCTTTACAAATGGTTTCAAAGCAGTTTTGTTGTTTAAAATGACCAGACTCATTCGTTCATATTTTACAAAAAGTGAATCATAACTGAAATGACATTTGCCCAATGTTTCTGGTTGTTAAACATATATGCCTCCTACGACTCAAAATGAGCTATATCGAAACCTCCCTCTTTATAAATTAGAAAATATTCAAACGGTTACCATGATTATTATTTTTTTATCAAAAGATTTTATTTTCCATTTGAGGAGGTTTTTCACATTACTTTGTGGTAATTCGTTTTACTATCTGTCGCGACTTCTTCTAGAAGGTCCTTAATGAATAACTATTTGTGTTTTGATGTCACTCAAGTATCGCGGGACAAAAAATATACAGATATGTTTATATTCTTACAGAACTCATTCAACTACAGTTTGGTTCAACAAGAAATGTAAATGAAAGGAAAAATAAATTCGTCACTTTTAATTTTTTCAGAAATATGTTTTGTTCGTATGGATGTAAATAACTTCTAGTAAACTCCCAGAAACTCAAAATGATCTTTATTAACTATCTGTGAGAGTTAAGATTCGCTTTTCATATCCTTTCTTTTATATCCAAGAGAAAAGATATAATTAATTAAAAAGGATTTGAGTATGGATTAGCTTAGAAAAGGAAATAACAATGCTGAAAAATTAAAAAAGTATTAAGAACAATTACTATAAAATAGACATTTTTAATTTTAAATATCGGGAAATTTTTTTATACTTTTATTACGCTACAATCAGAATCAATGTTCTGACCAATGACACACGTAATTTTGTACTTCTTGCCACTATAAAATTCGTCGTGGAATTTCGTAGGCTTGGGCTGACTACGTCAGAGAAGGGAGCGTAAGCAACAACAACAACGACAACATAAAATTCGTGGGCCTTGATCTGGTTAGGTCAGACAAGTGATATTAGTTATAACAAGAACAGGTTATTTGCCACTGTAAAAGTATTAAGTTATTCGGAGCAGAAGATACGAAAAATCAGCTGTGACCACGACAGGATTCCAACCACGGATCTTTCAACTGCCATCTGGGAGTGCTACAGGTTACAGCCTGCATGAGGAAAGGCGATAGTTCCTTACAACTGCATTATGGTGTATGTTCCTGTTAATTATTTCCTTTATTTTTTTCCATCTAAGTTTTTCTGCGCACCTTGTTCCTTTCTGATACGGAAATATAATAGTTTCATTTAATATAATAGTTGTATGTATAATTATATATAGTATAAAAAAGCTACGTAGTTGTATACATATATGAAATCTGAAGAGAGGTATAAGTTCTAAATCAGAATTATGCGATGATATAAATTTCAAAGCTACGTGTATTAATTTCGGTTTCAACCCATGATGAAAATGAAGCTTTATGATTATTTAAAACAAAATCTAGGCTTAATTCAGATGTATGCATCTGTGTTCCATGTTGAGTTTCAATTAATTAGTTTAAAACTTTTATGAAATTTAGGAAGTTGATGTTTTCATATCTTACATTCAAATAGAAAGCCTATCAAAAATAATCGTTTGGAGAGAATTTTCTGCTTGCAATTGATGACCTCTGGATCACAAGTAGCACCATGAGGATTTCAAAGAAATTCTTAACAATCATAATAGAAAATATCCTAAACAGTCAAATCTTCTTTCATCAACAGCTAAAAATTCCCAAAAATGACTTGAAAAATTATTTTAACAGCACCTTAAACTTGCTGTGCTGAAAAAACTACATTTTTAATGTTTTCAGTCGATGTGTTGGTAAACATATCTTCTTTTATACGTTCTTTTTATTTTAGTGAAAATTCCAACGTTATTACAAAATTAAAAATATTGGCCAGAATCATGAAGCAATTCAAGTCTCAAAACATGTCAAGGAACTAAAAAACATATATTTGAACAATATGAAAACACGTGTATAAATCAGAATGAAAAATTGAATAAAAAGGAAATAAAACAAAGATATAGAAATAAAGGAGTGTTCATCCATTTGTATCCACCATATGAAACGGCAGTGAAGCGATGACTAAAATGTGGTCTTCGCTTCACTGCCTGCGCTCTCTAAAACATTGATCCAGTAATCGGAAAGTACAGTATTCGGCACTTTTCTAAATGTTTAGTATATGCGCATTTATTGGCTTATTTTACCTTTAACCTAACTCTCTTTCATCAAGAATTGTAATTTTCTCCTTTAGTGCGCATTCACTTCAGTGTTCCTTTGTGGCTCATACGTGAAGAGTTGACTTTGCTTTGCCGTTGAATTGTTGATCAAGTTCAGATTGCTTAATACATGCATCAAGTTAAATTGAAAACGCCTGCACTTCTCCGAATGTAAAAATATCTTTATTCCCAAGATACTTTCAAACAAGTAACAATCAGTAAATGACAAAATTAAGGGAAAAGAATTTAGCCGAAACGCGAAATCTATGCGTTTCTGTAAAATGTTGATGACGGATCAATAAATTTTGAACATTGACCCTGAAGCTGTGGGAAACAATTCCGGATCGTATTTCTCTCCATATGTGCATGAATAGAATTAAATGTCAAGATGATACAATGCTACATTAACCTGCCTATCTTTGTCTACAGTTCTCTCTATTATAATCATTTTCTGATGGTACGTAAATGACACTTTTAAGAAGTTAAAAGGAATATAGATGAGTTTCAATTAAAGCGTCAAAAATTCCCTTTTGTATTATTGGGACAAGAATAAAAACTTTTAGCAGTGGACATGCTACTCCATTTGCAAGCTTGCAGTGTAGTTTCAATAATACTGAAAGAATAGCATTTTTTATTAGTATAGGGATTAGATTTAGATATGGGCATCAAATAAACGTTTTAGATTTTATTTTTTTTTATTTTTTATATTCAGATTCATAAACATATGATTCAGAAACAATTTTCCACAAAGAAGAATCCACAAAGAAAAATGAATAAAATTAAAGTATCTAAACTGCCAATTCATTTAAGAAATGTTTCTTGTCATTAAAGGATTATACCAGCTCATTTTTGCTAAGAATGCTTAAAACTTATATCCGTTGTTTAATCTTGAAACTAAACATACATTTCAGTTTCCAATCTAATAACGATTTCAAAGTACCTATTTAGTACCAAGAATGGTGCATTTCAAATGATACTGCGTAAGGTAAATATTATCACAATGCAAGTTTTTTTTTTTGGTTCCTTTTTTTCAATCAGCTACTAATAACTAGTCCTTTGCACTGAAAACAGTGGGAATATAAAATGCGAATGAAAGACAAAATTGACTCGTATTTAGAGTACATTTTAGCCTGAACGATTAAGATGGATGATTCTGATGTCCGACGTTAGAGAGTGATTTGAGAAATGGCACTTACCTTAAATTATCAATTAAAAGTTTCATAAAATTTAGTGCTCATTTTGATCTAACAGTACTTAAAGTCAAAGTATATATTTGCGACGTGTTGATACTTAGAATATGCAAATAAGCAATATGTGAAAGAATAATGTACGCATGTGCCGAAATATTAAAATAATTCACCTACATTGAAATCAACCAATAAGATGTGTATACCGTTCATTTTTAATCATATAATGGGAGTGCTTACGATGATGTCCATTGGGTCTCCAATAGAATCCAAGTGACTGAGTTACTGAAGGGTCAATATTGAGTTAAAATATAGATTCTCAACATATTTTACACAGAGTCTAAAACACGAATGCGCAACATTTCATAAATTTCCATGATAGATTCGACTTCTGTGGCGATGACTATTTCGTCTGGCGAGAAATCATAACAAATCGCAGTGATATCTGCAGCTTTCTGCAACCTGCAAGAGATCCTAATAGTCAGATTACGCAACTCCAAATGAACCTTATATCAGTTTTTAATAGTAGATGTCTTTGTTACAGCAATTTCTGAGTTTAAAGGTTTCTTCTACTGGATGAATAACTTGAAAAATAAAATGTCGTTTGATTAGATATCTCAGAATATATTCTGAAACTCAGTATCATCGAAATCATCAAGGTTGCTCTTAAATGTCAAGCCATACCTGTCCCTAAATAGCCTCCAGGACTTCAGATATGACTTTCTATAAAATTATATATTAGTCTAACAACATCTAAAAACTAATTTTATTAAATTCATGGAAAGACATTTTCTGCTACCATATTCATATTTTCCCACATAATTTTACCATGTATCTTAATACGCTTTAGTTGAATATTATGCAAAATTGAGGATTTTTTCCTCCGGTGATACCCAACGTATTTTGTTAGCTATCATTTGATTTTTATACGTTGCGTTAAGATAATATAATATATATATATGATATAAAATAAACCGAAAAATAAATTATACGCATTATAATCTGTTTGTTTCGTATATATTGAAAGCCAAATTTAATGTATCCTGAAATATAGAAATGATAGAAATATTATCTTAAACGCATAAACCGAACAAAAGCGCTCTTTTTATTGATGTTTGCTTTTATATTTAAATGAACTTATTATTTTTCGAAAATGGCTCTTTATATGAGTATATCTGTAAAATGGTCTTTGGAAATTGTTGCGATCATTACTACAGAAACTCTCTAAAGCTATCAAACATGTTTCATTTCTTCATACCAGCAAATGAAAACGCTTACCTACCTTTCTAATGAAGAAACTATTACTAAAACGTAAAACATCTTAGAGTGGTTTATGAATAACTTAATTTTTATTTAAAAATGTAAGAATTTCTCTTCTTCATGTATGAAATGAAGTTTCTAATCTAATTTAATATTCTTTTCTTATCGAAACATTCTTCGATTATTCCACTATTTTCGCTTCCGATTTTCTTTTGTGTATCGTTTTACTTTCGTATGTTAATCCAGCTTTTCTCATTTCGGAGATTTCTAATGCTACAAAGAAAACTCTTAAATAAATATTTAATTTAATACTCAAAACTTTTGTGTTTATAATTCAAATAATTTATTTGCAAATATATTTTTCTCGCTTTGTTCAGAATTGCTTAATAAATGTTTTCACGTCAAACAAAACCTCCTACTCTTAAGACGGAATGATATTTCGTCTTGAGGACATGATACTGAATTAAGTTTACTATTGGACGCTTTACAATAAATAGTCATACTTCTAAATGAAACACATCCTCCTCTTATACTAGCATTTTTTTAAATTTGGCAGTTGGATTTCACAATTTTCCTTTCTCATCTTTAACGTAGTTTTTTATCATGTAAAACAGCTTAGTTCAATAAGTCCTTTAAAGCACTTTTCTAATGACAGATTTACATTTGGTAAATTTTAAATGGATTTTCTGATTGCTACACTTCGCATTTTGTTTACTTCTTTCCTCCACTATGCGTTTATTATGTATAGAATGTATTTACCTTGAGGTGGTTTTTAATGCATTACTGAAGAAACATGATCTAGTGCTATTAACGTTAGATGCTTAAAAATTTACCTCGAAGCTTTCATCTTTTCAAAGTTGCTAAGGATTTAAGCTGGAACTTCCGTCTTGAAAGTATTAGATGCCATAAAGGTTTTCAATTAGCGATGGTAAGAAAATTACTTTTTCTCTATTTCAAGCAAGATCGTTTTGTGTAACTCAAAAATCGGTAGGAGAAAAAATAAGGGAAACTCAACCCAACAGAAATGATGAGCTGAAAGATTATTTGCAAATTTCCGAAGGCTGATGACAGAACCATGTAGATAGATTTTAACACCTAAGGCAAATCTCAAAACAGCGTCCTTTAATTTTCTTTTATAATTTATTCCATTTTGATTTTGCTCGGCCTCTCGTTTCTTATCTGGGAAGCGCTTTATTCCCTGCATGATTTTGGTGGATAATGTAGCGAAACTAAGTCCCTTGCTTTGCATGGAACAAAAAATAGTTTACCAATAAAAAACCTCTATTTATGAAGAATGAAGAACGTTTCTTTGCCACTGTTTATTTTTGCAAAAATTTAATTTCATATAGGGTGGGCTGGATGCCTTTTGTAGAGATTTAATAATGCTAAAAATTAACTTTATTCGAATAAGAAATTCTTTAATTAAAAGAGAGAAATCAATTGCATTGATGACTTTACGGTAATTTATGACTAATTCAGTCTCAGAGTTGTGTCACAGTGCAAACTAATTCTTGAGAAATTCATAATTAATAATCAATGCTTTTGGGAATAATTGATTTTGAACTAATTAAATGAAGGGAATTTATGATGTTATATTTATTAACGGTTATTAAAAGTTGATTTTCCGAACGATATTTATGTTCCCTTATCTGAAAATTTACTTTATTAATGTTATTAGGAACAGTAAATAATATATTTGAAAGATTTTGAGAGGTAAAATTTCAAAAATTATCGTTACATAATATTTCGTTTAAATTAGACCTGTACGTTTGCTGGTACTTTTATGTAATAATGATAAATTTCTCCACTGCGCTTTCATGTGCCATATGTTTATTGCATATATAAAAAATCAACAATACAGTGCCTCCTACATGTATTTCTAAACGTTACTACCACAGAAACCAAATGTATACCTATCCATATTTTCTATTTCTAAATGGTCAGGAAACAGAATTCGTTTGTGTTTTTTAGAAGGCATACTTAACAGTTGCATTATGTGATGTAGTATTTACACCTATACCTATATAGGTACGACTCAGACGTTTTTAATATTACTCTTCTCTTTGTGCGCAAAACATTCATAGACAGATGTGTGAAACATTTAATGTAGTTTCTCAAAGTATCAAACTGGAAGGAAATGCACTCATTTTGCATTCAAAACATGTGATATGTTTGAAGACTTATTCTAGGAGCCAAAATGTTTAAGGAAGTTTTGAATATCTTTGTGGCTTCATATTTCTTCCTTAAAAAGGTAATTATTTTAACATCATAGCCATTCGGAAGTTTACTGACTGCGCCAAATTTTCAAACACTGGCAAGAAATGAAAGAAAATTTAAAATAAACTAGCTTAAAGTAAACAGAAAGTTAAGTTTTGACAATAAAGTGATAATTTATATGCAAGAAATAATTACTTATTTTCATCAAGAAAATTTGAAACGCTTAATTTTTTTTAAAAATCAGTTAACACGAAGAGAAATATTTAGTGTGTGTCCTTAGTTGGAATAAGTAAATACATGTGCTGTTGTTATTTCATTCAGTTATGAAATTTCAAGGTAACAGAAGTAATAAAAGTGTATTATTAGATTTTTCTGCCAATAGAAAAAGCGCTGTATAATTTCATGTTAGAGCTAAGGAAGTACTATATTGCATGTGAATTTAAAAATCGTTTTTGAATAAATAAAGGAAATTTTGAAAGACATCTTCCTGTTGCGTTAGTTTTCTTCGAAAGGAAAATATACATTTTAAGAGACAATGTAGATTTTCTTACTAAGAAGCCGTTATTCTCCTAAAGAAAGGAGAGTGCATTGCATGGTCTTCGAAGCAGGACCCGCGCTAGACATTTTGCCACCCGGTGCAAACTCTGCAAATCCGAAATTCCGATGCCAGTTTCCATCCTAAGTTGAAAATATTTTACAGTCCTTAAATCCTGCCGCCCGGTGCGACTGCACAGGTTGCACGACTCTAGCGCCGGTCCTACTTCGAACTGCGTGGTACTCCTATTTTAAATCGAAGCCTAAGGAAAGGGTAAATTTTCTTAGTTATTAAAATTCATGTTGGTGTGTTTTTATCACATATTATAGTGTAAGATTCAGACTCGTTTTGTGTCATTCTTTTGAAGGAACGTGACTTTTATTGTTGCTTATTATATAATATAGCATATTATTTGCTATCTATCCTATTATCTTAACAATTTAATAAAATACTGCTTTATTAACATACGAGATCCGGAACTAACGTCCTCTGGCTTTATAATCAAAATCTTATTTTCTAGAAGATTTTTATTCCATTTTAATCTCTGAAACTGAAAATCATTTTAAATAGCATTTTTTTTTTTTTTTCAAATATATATAAGGAATTATTTCGTTTTTGTGTTTGTCGTTTTAGAGCCATTCTAAAACATGAATCTTTCGTTATTCATAAGATTCTTGTATTACTTAAATGTGTTTTTTTTTGTCTGACATTTGATTAGCTACCAAAGGCAGAGGGAAATAAAATAAGGCTTGTCTTTAATTACTGTCTTATGCAGTGGCGTCACGTTCTGTGTTTAATTAAAGTTTACATCTTGACATAAGCTATACTACCCAAACGATGGGAATTCTTGGCAAGGTAATTAAAGTCATGAAAGCAGAAAAACCGTTTTTTTTTCACTTTTTTTAGTTAAAATACATGATTTAAGTAGTTTATCTGAGAGTTTATTACAGGACATGAAACTGGTCATCTATTTTCTGTTGGTAAACATTAATTCTTTTAAAATAAAACATATCGCAATTGTGTCGTTACTTTCTAACTTATTTCATTTTAACTGGAAGCACAATCATCGCGGTCTTTAGTTCAAATCACGGAGAGAGGGCACTGTTCATTTCTTCGATTTCCTTATTTCAGAAAATTCTGAAAGACTCTAGAAGTGGAGCCCAAACTAAGAAAAATGTGGTGGACGATAATTCGTCACCACTAGGATTTGGCGATTGGTTCCCTAATCCTCAGTCGCCTATTAAAAGGCGGAGTTTATAACATATTTTCTACCTTCTTTCCGCATGCCTTCATCGTGTTACTGAGAGCACACTCGAAGTATATTCGAGAAATCCAGAGTTTGAATCCCGGTGAGGCACTGCACATTTTTCACGTTCTCGCACTGATACAACCTAATGACTCTACTAGGTAATGAACATCATCTTTATCTTGTACTCGGTAAATTAACATTCATATTCTTAGATGACATAATAGTCACAATTATCACAAATAATAGCGTACTGAAGATTTACATGAAGTTTTTCAGCTTCTGAAGAAAACAGGCTTAAAAGCGAATGCGCATATCTGAGGCCCAAGAACTTCGGTACCGGGGATATAAAATAGAGAAAGTAATAGAAACGGAGGATTTAAAAACAGCGGCGATCAAAAACTGGCCGCCAACTGAGTGGCGAAGAAATTAGCATCATATTTGAGCTTGCGCTCCTATTATAAAGTATTTATTAAAGATTTTGGTCACATAACAGAGCCCTTGTTTAACTTTAAAAGGAAAAGGGATGGATTCACTTGGTCATCGGAAGCAAACACGGCTTTTGAAAAGCAAAAAGCGACATTTATCCAAGCTCTCATCTTGAAATTTCCTGAAACAGGAGACAAGTTAGAAATCGCCGCAGATACAACAGATTTAGAAACAGGAACCGTACTTATGCAAACCGGACAGCCAGTGGCATATTTTAACAAAAAAAGCTGAACGCTTAAAGAAAAAGAACACATTTTATGAAGTTAAAATATATGATACAGAGCTGCGTTTTGGTCTAACACTATATAATAATATTGTAAAGCACGTATGAGTTATTTAAATTATGAAATTGGCATTACGTAAGAGCATAAGTAAAATATAAGTAATATATAAAGTATTTGTTCTGAAAACGTAAATGTTGAGTTAATGACGTACCTGTCCTAACTGATGAATTGTATGAGTTAATAATTATATATTTCGGTCATATTAATATTTCAGCAACTCATTATGCAAAATATTAATTCAGTTTCACACTTACCTGGTTATTTATTCCACTTTACGCATACTTATAGGAAATGAATTTATGCTCTGAATAAAATCGAACAAATTTCCGACTCAACGTGCTACCTGAAGCTGCTCTAGGAAATCGAACGTTCAACTGAATCATTGGTCTACAGGTATCTGCAAGCAATTATGCAACTTCAGAATATAATTTGATTCAATTATATGCTTTCGCATTTGGGATAGTAATGTGTTTCAGACTTGACGAGGTGCCAGCGACGTCTGTGACAATAGCACTCTCAAAAGCACTGCGCTGGCTGTTCGAGAAATATGTACATTCGAGATAAGGTAGGATTCCATACACGACGTTTTATCAAGACATTTGGAATTTAAATGTAACGTTCAGTCTTTTACTTTCTATATACATTATTAAATTGAGACTGAGTTAATATACATAAATGCATTTCGAACACTATTTATTTTTTTAAACAAAAGCAAGATATTATATCAAATTTAAAGTACAGACAGAAATCTGATTCTTAAATTCTAAAAAAAAATGCGACTTTGAAAGATTTCAGTAATTCTGAATAAATGATATTGATGCTTCAAGGCAAATAATAACAAATTTATGCTTGAAGAAAGTTCTTAAGAACAGTTCGTATAGAAAATTGTAATTACTAGGGTGATTTAATGCGTAAAATTGAATTATTGATAGATTCTCAAAAGATACAATTGACTGTATGTAGCGAAATAATATTTTGATGTTAACAAAATAATAAAAATTACATTTAAGGTTTTGCTCTCTTTTCATAAGTATGAATTTTTTCAATTTCTTTTATTTATTTACCGAAATAAATATGTAAGATAAACTCCGCAGTAAATTTTACTTAACATAATAAAGCAAAATACCTTCTAGATTTGCAACACTGGTTTTTTAAAATAAAAAGCAGAGAACTAAACTAAAATTTTTTAAAACTACGCAAAACTTAAACTTTATTTTGACGTGCATTTTAAGTAAACCCTATCATTTACGATGGTGATCAGACACAAGTTACGCTTCTTCAGAGGCAAAAAATATTTGAATGAAAAGGACCAGTGTTTGATGACCCCAAAATCAATAGAGTTTTATTCCAAATCTGTGCTAAAATAAGGCTGCTGTTTTGTCTAATTTTAAACATTACATTAGGATTATTCTCTTCCAATCGAATACTATTATTTATTTCGTAAGTAGTTTCTATTGATGAAATTTAAATTTTGTGTTCAAGGAAAAAAATAGCAAATATTGGTGAAAATTTAATGATGTTCTTAGAATCTGGAGAGATAAAAGTTGAAAAATACTGCAAAAGAAATCAGTGTAATGCAATAATAATAGAATTAAAAGTTTTCACTGTGAATTTCAGCATACTACAAATTTAAAGCTGATGAAAATACATTTAACATAGTTATAGATTTGCTTACAAATACATTTTAACTAATCTTAATTTCTCTTTTGCTGTAAATCAAATCCATTATTGCTCACTACCATTAGTTTAAAATTTTAATCAAAATTCAGTACGAATAAAGAATTTGCAAACGGCGAAGTCTTTCGAGTTTTTTGTTTATGAATAGTTGGTATGAGAGGTTATAATTATCAAATTCTTTTACAACATTTTCTACCTTCTTCTGAACATATTTTTCAGTGAAAATATTAAATGCGTTCTACAGACAGCTGTGCAGTTCGGTAAAGAATGCCACTTAACCTTGAAGTGTTGTTATTATCACCTATAAAAAATCCCATTTGGAATAGATTTACGATATTACAGTTTTTTTTTCAATACAGTCATATTCTTTTATATAAAATATTCTTAAACATTGTAACATCATATACCGACAAGGGGCATACTATGCTAAATGAAAATTATTTCTTTATTACAAATTCTATATTCTATATGTATTTCTATACTTCAAAACTTGGCAGATTGCCTATAAAAGATGTTCAAAAATAAATAAAAGCATCTTCTCAGACATACTTCCATATCCTTAATTACAAGTTACTCATGGATCAGAATTAAAATGTTAGCGAGTATGATTCCTTAGTCTGCATAACATGGTATATTTCAATAAATAACTGAGCCTTATAATCTGAATAGGAATAAAGTATATACTATTCTTCTATAACTTTACTGCTTTTTTAGTTTATTTCTTTGTATAATTGATAATAAAGATTAAAATATGACAGTCTACATAAGTACTAAACTCCCTGTCAAAGGGAAAACAAAAAGATACTTACAGCTTTCTACTTCAACTGTACACTGCTGGCGATCCATTGGAAAGTACCTTAAGTCCATTGGACAGCTGTTTGTGACAGTTAACCTAAAATAACAAAGGATTTGTTATGCTATGAGAAAATATATAAGAATTTTAACATGAAATAAGTAAGTGTTTGTATTCAGTTGAAGGCTAAAATATTTCTCTCGTTCTGTCAAAAGATTTATATTCACAGACAAAATTGTTAAACAAATCCTTAGGTGTTTTGATTTCCTTTGTGATTCATTTTTAGTAAATAAACTATCTTTATACTGATTTATAAACTGACCAATGATTAAGTAATATTTGAATGAACAAATTTTCTGCATATGTTCATAAATACTATTTTGGTGAGATGAAGCACCATTTTTTTTTCCAATTGCAGATTGTAAACAATTACAAATGTAACCCAGTCCATTAATCTATACAAGGCCGGACGTGGTGGTCTCTTTATTATGGAGGCACCTAATAGGTGGGCCACCACCGCCTTTCCTATGAAGGGACGGACAGTTACAACCATGCCTTCTCCGGTATTCGAACCCAGGCCCTTCAGCATCGCAGTCAGCTTCTCTGACCCCTATACCGACTGAGCGACTGAAGCACCAGAATAGCATTTGGGAAATTTGAGTAATTAATATTGAACATTTACCAGTGTTGCAATAATATTAGACCTTTAAAATGAGTTTCGTTAACTGCAATCATCAACACATGATTATTAGCTTCTCATTAATTTTACAGATGAACAAGGTGTGACAAAAAATGAGGTGAATATTACTACGCATGCAATAATATTGTTATTCAAAGGAAAATCAGAGATCTTTGGTGTATTTAATTACGGCAAAGCTCACTAGGGCTATCTGCCTAAGGGGAGGGATGCCTTCGTGGAGGACTTTCTAAGGGGAACTGGCTCGTATACTCGTTACACATGGGGGAAACCACGAAAACGCCCATGCAGCCAGTCCATTCGCGGGATTCGAACCTTGGACCGAACTACCAGTGTTCAGCGACTTTACCGCTCGGCCGCTGGTGGGCCGAAAATCAGAGATCATCAGTACGTGAAGCAGCGTATAAGATGACAAATTTTAACTTATTTAGTGCAGTCAGTCAGTCAGTCATGAAACTAAAGTTGAGAAGGTGTGTTTTGAAGTACGCCCTAAGTCATGGATCAGGAATAATGCATAAACAAAATATTTGTTTCAGACTCCGAATATATCTTAAAGAAAGGAATTGTTAAATTTGATTTTGATGACACTTATGGAAGTAGATATGTGCCGTATGCTTTATTATATACTTTACATTTTTGAAAACATTTATCGACTGAATTTACAAGCTCACATTTTCACCAGCATAACCGTGGCTGTCACATTTTTAGCCACTGGAACTTGTAGTGATGAAGTGGAACAAACCGACAGACGTAGCTTTAAAAACTGCTGATGTTATTTTTGGTAATCACGCTCTTTTTAGACATTCAGAAATATTTTGAACGAAAAGCGTTGAGGGAAGACAGCAAATCCATAACAAACAGCAAAAATAATATGAGGTGTTTGAATCCCAAAGTTGAACAATAAAAAGAAAAAAAAATTAGGAAAGGAATTTTCTTTTGGTTTGCCTACAAACAAATCGATGCTTATCCATAAGCATTTTTCATAGGGTATTAATCAGTTTTATATATTTTGATTGGGTGTTCAATAAGCATGTTAGGAACCTAAAGTTTCAATGTTAGCTCAGCTTAGTGAAAAGCTGTTAATATTTTTTATATTTTAGCCACATAATGTGCGAACTGCAAATAATTGGAAAAACTTATAAAAAGTTATTTATATTGGGTTATCTATTAGATGTTACGTAATACCTTGTAATTACCATAATGAATTAATTGGAACTAATTATTAAAATTATTTATTCCAGCACGATGGCAATATATAATTATTTGTTATTTTTTGTAAAGACTTTTGTAATGATAATTTGCTTTATTTTCTTGACTTCGAAACGATAACATTCAAATTTTGAAATATAACATATATTATTTAATAACATTCTAGATGTATAAGATATGGATATATATCCATACATTGAATCCCTAAAATGTTGGTCTCTAGAACAGTACAGATTCATTCATCATTCATAGAAATATGTATGAGGCTATTCAAGAATAAGATTCTGAACTTCACCACCTTCAGATATATTTATAAATTGCTCTATAATGAAATGAAATGAAAAATATCAAATTTAAGTTCTAACTGTAAATGAATTAGGTGTATAAATAATTAATGCTATCAAATTGTTTTATATTTACTTTCAAAGGAAATATATTTAGTTATGCCTTGTACCATATTTTATTACGTAACATTTATGTCATATGCATAGTATGAATGCTGCATATTTATCATTGTCATACTAAGAAAGTAAGAGCTTAATATTATCATACTATATAGTTTTATGAGCATATTTTAGAGTGTTTCAAAACTTTTATCTACTGTCTTTCTATAAAACTATTTTCCTCTATGAGTTTTCAATAATTCTAGGTTCCACGTTATGTTTATTCTCTTATTTTTAATTGTGCTCTGTCCCTCATAAATTTAGCAAGCTGCATGCCATAAAAAGCAAATAACCAGCCAAGCAACGGATTTAAAATCCATGTTAAATTCATTTCTCGCCTTGACTATTTATTTTAAAAGAAAATGTTTTATTTTTTACTCCGCATCACGCAACTTTTATCATCAGTGAAGTAAGAAATAAGGAAAAAGCTTTTCAATAATACTAGAGTGTGTACTTACAATTTCAGCTGCTCTATTCGGAAAAGAATGAAAACAAATTTAACAGAAAGTACATTTTCTTTGATCCTCAATTAACGGTAACCAATAAGGAGATGACAAGGCAGAAAAGAAGTGAAACGAAATTCTTTTTTATTCTTAACTTTGAACTTAAATAGGGTACAAAACGTAAAGAGCACCAATTTTCGTCGAAATGTTTTCGCCAAGAAAATTAACCAAATACGCAGAAACAATGGTTTCGAAGTAAAAAAAAAAAAGTGTTTTATTTCTTTAATACGATTAAAGTAAGAATAATGAGAAGCTAATAGGATCTAATTGAGGAAAGTACAATAAATGGAAAGCGATTTACAAACATTTTCTTTTCCATCTAATAGACTGGTGGCCAAAGCATTTAATGATGTAAGAAAAATAAAAACAAACTTTTACTGCTGAGATTCATGTCTTAATTCATGTCTTAATTAGAGAAAGTATGGAATTAGCGTTCATCTTCATTGAAAATTAATTTTAAATTTTAGTTAAAGTATTTTAATATGCGTACAAAGATATGTTATTATTTTTCTACAGATTATAAAGTGAAGAATACAGGTAAGTAGATAAATTATTGTAAAAAATATATAACATTGTTTTAGAAATTAAAGCATTATATTTATTTTCTTCAATAAAAGAGAAATTATTGGAGATGTTTTAAAGTAGAACTAATTTTGCGACTGCTTTTAAAAATTATTAAGGTAGATAACTGAACTCCAAAGCTTTAAAATCATTAAAGCTCAACTGGTAATAGGGTTAAGATTAAAGGCATACTCGTAGTTGTCTATGATTCATTCGATGCGGGAAGAAAAACAAAGTTTCAGTTCAAATTCACGGATACTCTATTACTTAATAATAAATACTGACTTACATTTTGACATATACATTATCATAAACGATCTAAAAAAATAGGAATTTAAAAGCATTCTTAAAGCATCTCCGAAATTCGTATTTCCACAGGTGCAGACTTCTGTAACTTAAAAACGAATTATATGGCATTCACAAAAAATATTTTTTTTTCAGAATAAATAACAAAAGCTCTAAAACGTCTAGTTAGAATAACGATTGTATCACTGAATACTACATTTAGAAATGCAAATCAAATCGTCCTATATCTATATGTGATTTTACTTCAAAATACTTTACGTATATTTTCAGGAATGTTGGGGATAGAATAAGGAATACATTTACAAACAATTTTAATTCATTATTCTGTGGATTTTATGGCGTCATTTTATCATTTCTTCGGAGGGGGGGGACAGAATTCCTGTAAGTGCTTTATAATAACGTCGCCTCTGATCATAAATAATTCATTGAATTTTATTCAAGTTTTTCCTCTTTTCTCAGACATTTGATTTTAAGTTTGTCTTTCCCGTGGTTTCCTTGATTTCTTTACATGCTTAACCTTATTGCAATATAATGAATTTTACTTTGAGTGAATAATTTTAATAAGGCCTTACACGAATTTAAAGTTATGCACTCGCTCTCACTCTCCCTCTTACGCACACACAAACAGATATACAGAGAGAGAGAGAAGGTATATAAAACATTGAAGTATATATAATTAAATGCTATTAATTTCGCTCTGAATGCTGCTAAATTAATTCATTGATTTAAAAAAAATAAAAATATAATATAAATTTACAAAAACGTCGCTAGCTGCTTAACATGAAGAAGGCGCGAATCAAAAAAGAACACGATGTACAGTCTTGAAAAATCAATCCTAAAACAGAAGTTAAGTAATACAAAAACAATAAAGTAAAAGTTGAGACATCATGGTTTCTGTTAAACAGAAGTCATTAGAACTTTCAACAGAGGCATGTTTCTGAATTATATCTGGATGAATTGCAACAGAACAAGTAAATCAGTCAAAAATTAATTATAATTAACTTAAACACTATTTAATACTCTGAGCGGCCAGGGGTTTCGCTAAGAAAGCACAAATTTGCCAAAATTACTATGAGAACAAATTAGTTTTTTTGATTTTAATGTAAAAACTGCTGGTATTTCATACCTGGATTTGTGTTCTTTTGATATATTTCCTTAATTTCTTTGGCATATTTTAATATGCACGTATATATACGTTCTTACAGATATCACAAAAAATATTCTAGCCGCTTAGAAGGTTAAATTAAAAAAACAATTAACAAAAAAATAACAATTAATAAATAAATACTCATCAAGACATAACCATTTCAGACGAGATTCGAAAGAAAATATGTACTTTATATTTTTGGAGAAAACATAAATTAATTACTCATGAAAATGTGCAATTAATTGTAGAAAGACAATTAATCATGAAATTTAAACAACATTAAGAATTTAAAAAAAATTTTAATGAAAAACTATTTAACTAACACCAGATAAATGGAAAAGTAGTAATTCGAAATGCCAAAGAGGTGTAATTGCTCAAGTAACTAATAAGGAAGCCAAATAAAATAACCGAAACTACAAGAAAGGCGAAAATATCAAAGCATGGCAAATGCTTTGATACAAATAACAAGAATAAATAAGTACAAGAATTGATTTGAAAATAAATACAAGAATTCTGATAAATCAACGACGAATGTAAATCATTATTTAGAAAAGGTGCACATTACTAGCATACAAATGTAGTGGTGAAAACCAAAGTAAAATACAAAATGTTAAAACTAATTTTGAATTCATTATTTTTTCCTTTGCAGTTGTAATTCCAAAATGTTGCTCTATTAATAATGCTATAGATTGCTCCTTTCACAAAGTCCAAGGAATTAAAAACTTTTGTTAAATTCATTTCACTGTTTTGTTTATGTATTAATTTATTTCTGTCTCAAGGCTGATTTTCATGTTCGTGCTTTTTGTTGTTGCTTTATGTTAGATAGTTTGCTAATTTTGATAAATTTATAGTGTTATATATATATATATATATATAACCATGACATAGATATGTCTGTATATCCTATAATAATATCACAAAGTCAGTATAATTACTTATATGTTTTTATAAAGAAAAATTCAAGTAAATATAAAAAACTTTGAAGAGTACAAATTATAAAAATGTTTTAATTTTTAATTTTGAAAAAAAAATTATAATTGACAAAAATTTCAGTCAACAATGCTGGGCAACTAGCCAAAGTGGACGTAGTAAGTTTTAAATTCTATGTACTATTTTTCTAATTATTGTATTTAAAAATTTGGGAAAATAGTAAAAATAGATTTACATTTTTTGCTAATTCGTAAAAACAGTAAATGTAGCTTTATATAAGATAAAAATCAAATAGAAAGCACTGGAATAAACACGAGAATGAAAAAATGACGACATGATTTACATGGAATCAAATACAGAATTACTTTTAACCTAAAATATATGTGCAGTAGAAAGCAATAATAAAAATTAATAAAAAAGGCCTGAATGTTTTAAAGGTTAGACTATCGAGATATGGTAAAGGGGCTATCTGTTTAAAGGAAATCTGTCTTCACAAAGGACTTTCTAAGGAAAACTGTCTCATATTCATGTTACACATGGGGTAAAACAAGGAAAACACCCATGTAGCCAGCCGGTTTGCCTAGGTTAGAAATTAGGTCGAAATATTAGTATTCAGCTGCTTTAAGTTCTGGGGTACTGGTGGGATCATAATGTTTTAAAATAAATTGCTAAATGGTTATCTATTTATCTTAAATCATTCATGCATTTTATTATTATTTTTGAAAATTACTTCTTTCATGTCACTTCATTCATAATAAAAGGCTAGAATGTTTTATAATGTTTTGAAATGTTTGACTTATGATTTTTAATAAAGAATTAACAAATTTGAAGAAAAATCATATAAACCCGTTGCAAAATGCATCTAA
This sequence comes from Stegodyphus dumicola, assembly GCF_044657685.1. Lineage (NCBI taxonomy): Eukaryota > Metazoa > Arthropoda > Arachnida > Araneae > Eresidae > Stegodyphus > Stegodyphus dumicola. The sequence continues at coordinate 80,903,340 of NC_140780.1, forward strand.
CAGGAACTAAACACGATGTAGAAAGGGACATCTAAAATTATGATAGTTACTATAACAAACAGGGACAGCTAAACTGCTTGACTCTTCCGTCTCTATATTCTGAACACATTTTTTAGTTTCAAACTTTGTAAATTATTATCGTACATTCACGAATACTACGCACCACCGAATAAGACGCGCATCGGATTTTTTCAAAGCACCAAAATAAAAAAAGTCCACGAATATGGCGCGCATATTTTCATTAGTTTCCCTGAAAGCTTAATTGATAGAAAAAATATTTTTCCTGGATAACGAGCATAAAGAAACAAAGAAATATAATACCGATCGATGGTTATCAGGAAAGAAATCGGAGCTACCACCTGCAGCTTTTGCAGCTCCAGTCTAAGTACGTAGCAACACATGCCCAGTAATATTTTAATGGGTAGGAATAAATCGTTAGCAGAATTTAATTTTTAGGGAAAGAAAGGAAAAAACTGCTAATCTAAGTATGTTACATAAAATTTTATTTGTTAAACAATAGCTTCAGTCAGCAAAAATCTTTGCACTAAATATGTATTTTAAAGTCCCGAATGAAACTTTAGAATCTACCCGTAATCTAACAAAGGTAGATAAGTTATCACACCATGGCACTTCTCACTTTTTTAGTGTGGAAACACAATGCAGATTGACAATCTTCCTCGCCTTCTGCGCTGCTGCCATCACTGATGCTTTCCGAATTGCCGGTATTCTCTTCTTCCTCATCATCCCACACAGCTACACTTCCGTCCATGCTATTTGATATTTCGTACCTTTTGAAGCTCTTAACAACAAGTTCTTGTGAAATTTTATCCCACGCACCTTTCATCCATCCACAGATTCGAGTTGTTTCGGGCTTCTTGATACGACCAGTCGGTGTCAGTGCGTGATTTCCAACGGCCATCCATTCCGTGTACATTTTCGTTTAGTGCTGCTGCCAGTGTTATGACTAAGAAGCCAAGTTTGGCAAAAACCATTCAGAGAATAACATTCTGGCCAGGACTTACTATTTGAGAGGGTACAATAGCATCATATAACGTTATATTTTCTGGGAATACCGTAGCTTCGAAACGAAATAATTTATGCCGACTAACTTGCGTTTACCTGGCTTATATTGTTTTGTTTCAAGAAAGCCGGCCACCTCGATTTTCCCGACTAAAATTATAAAAGACACCTGCGCGTGGTATTCGTGAATATACGGTAATTTGTTTTAACAAGAAAAAATTACGTGATGACAAATAACCGACTACTAAAATCATGTTTTTAACAGTTACATGTTTAGAGGTATTAAAGGTTAAAACCTTTACTATTCATGAATTTTACTTACAGTACCAATTATTCTTTTTATGCCTACGAAGAGCTGAATAAATAAAATTGCTGAGCAATAGCAGTTCGATACGGTTCGAATATCAACGGATAGACTGGCTAAATGTGCATTTTCATAATCATGAATCAATTATATAATTCCATATGAAACTTGTGCACCAGCCAGGGATTTTCTTAGAAAGTCTTTTACCGCATTCCCCTTAGAAAACTTCCACGCAGACTGTATGCCTTCCCAGAAGCACACAATCTGCGAAGGAAGGCTATCTGCTATATATCAGGTTGATAGCCCTGATGTGCTTTCCCATTATCAAACAAACAATATTTTTAATCGATTTATTTATTATTTTTAAAACAATAATACATTACTTTAAAAAGTAAAACAAGATATGTTTAATGTATTCTGCATAGTGTAACGTCTCTGACATTCCAAAAATAGGTTCATAATTCTACATCAGAAAATGAAGATGTTGCCTAAGAAATAGCTTTTGTAATGAAGTATTAAAATGGATTGAATATGATTTAGTTCAGGCTGTGGAAAGCATTAGGAATTTTAGGGGCCAGAAATTTTTGCAAATAAACCGTGTATGGTGTATTAATAGCTGCGCCGCAACAGACATCAGGGGAAAGCCCTTAATAAATTGCAGGAATTAAAATGCTTTTTAAAGAATAAAATTTCTTTGAAAAGTAAATAGCGTTAAATGTAATAACATCGGCGAAAATAAAAAGAGCTGTTAGTAGCAGATTCTTCGTCGCCAGCATCGTTATGTTAACCACTGTATTACAGAACAGGGTTTTGGTGGATGCAAGCTTTTACTAATATATAGATATATATTACTCAAAACCTTAGTGTCTATTTTTTCTCTTACTTTGAAAGGCTTTCCTCATTTTGGGTGAAATCGGTGAGATCACGGTCATAGCTAGTATCTGAATGAAATCAAAATTATCAATGCGCTATGGCACTTTTCTTTAGAGGAAATAATATGCTCTGATGTAAAATTAAATGGTAAGGTGAATCTTATCCAAACTCAACAGAGCTCTTTAAAGGAATAAAAATTTCATACAATTTAATTAATTTGTGAAACCCTCTTCGCATACAGGCAGGAAACATCTTTGTTTCTGAATCGAAGAAACTATTTACAAAGAATACTAAAAATGAAAATATGTTTTTCTTTGTTAGATTTCAATTCACAATTATTTTACTCAGAGTCTAAAAATAAACTACAAAGTTACTTACTACACTTATACCAGGAGTTTTAGGTTGATTATTCATTCACATTAGCAGTTTTAATAAATTAATCTACGGAAGGAACGAGCCAACATTTCCCAATGGTGTATAATTCTATATGAAATAAGTAATCTCCCTATCAGAATAAGCTACATAATTCTTTCCGATTTTTTGTATGAAGGCCCTACATTTTTAAGAAGATGACAAGAATACGAGAATTGAATACAAAATACTGTGGCATTGTATTTTTTCAGTGGTGCAACGTTTATCCGAATTAATTTGGGAGAGGTTATTTCGAAAAACGCATTTTTTGGATCAGCTAATTTTTTCCCTGTGTACAAAGTTTCCATTTTTATCTCAAAATAGGATGGGAATGAAACAAACATTATTTCATGTTAATAAATAATTCTTATCTACGAAAGAATTTTATAGATTTATTCACAAGTATTAATATATCAATACATTTTATCATTTTGATTTCACTTATTAGCTTTCATCCGGTATATCCCAACTGCTTGAAACAGGATTTTTCTCATTTGCCTGTCCAGGGAATTTAACGATCTCATAAAGGGAGACAACTTCCCCTTATCACTACAGGGTCTTCACACTTTCCGAAGACCTATCTCTTTCGAAAAACTGAAGGTTACAATTTAGTTTTACTTTTCGAAGCCAATAGCAGCCAATAGGGAAAGAAACATAGAAAAATAGAATTGTATATCACAAGAACAAGTAAAGGATATCTAATGAGCAGGCTAATTACTGGAATAACAGTTGCAGAGTCATTAAGTTATTTTGAAGCACGAGACGTGAAAAATGCTTAGTGCCCTCGCCGGGACTCAAACCTTGGACCTCCCAAATACGCGTCAAGTATGCTTCCAATTACACCACGAAGGCATGCGGAAAGGAGAGAGAAAATATCATGTATACCCCCTTTTAAAAGGCGACTGGGGGTTAGGAAAACTTGGGCTATATGCAAGATTTTTAAAATGTATTCTAGTCTCTGACGCTATCGATTTGACAGCTTAAAAACTTTAATGTATTTTTTGAAGTACAACGCTCGCTAAATCTAGCTGAAATTACACATGAACGAAGAAGTTATTTCTTCCAAAGGGACATTTATTTCATTGCTTGCTATTTTTACATGTAGCTGTGTAAGGTATTTTCTCCTACTTTCCCTCGTGTTTTTGGGTTGTAAATGGAACCACGTCCCCGTAGCTCTCGGGAAGCTTGGTATTCGAAACCGGATGAGCGCATAACACATTTTTCGTGTCTTTTGCTTCGAAAAATCTAATGGTTTTACAGTCTTGTTTTCATTAAGAATACGTATTTATGTAAAACCTGAAACATTAAAAATAAATGTTTCGTTTCTACCGGTGGTCACTAACTCAACGTTTATGCAGCACTGTTTTGATTAAATTAGTTTAGCTTAGGGTTTTACTGTATTATCTCAAAATATTCTTTCATAGAGCAAAATAAACTAGCATTTCTTCAGTAAAAACATTCTGTGACATATTTTAAAGGCGTGAGCACTACCATTTTTTTATCATATTGTCTCTCGCCTCAATACCTTTCGTTTTTATATGCAAACAGTTTCTTCTCGATGGTTCTTTCAGTTTTTAGAAGAAGTCTGAGGCACGTGAGCACCTGTCGGGGGAGTATGATGATACTCGAGTGTCTTTCACTGACAACGTACTAGCAAATTCTTTACAGAAGCAATAATGTAAGATTGATCGGCAAAACAAAAGACAACGGGAGATTTACTTGGAAATCCTACCGCTTTCTCTGTAGAGGCAACGTGAAAAGGTGAAAGGGTGGTTCAGAATACATTGATAGTAAGTTCTCCGATTTGAAAATGTAGTGCTGAGGAACTGCATATCATATTTCACATATATCATAGCATTTTACTTTCATTTTGATATTCTCGATTCCTTGGCACATCTTTTTTGGCCCGGGAAAAGATATTCATTCACTGGATAGTCTGCTCTGTGAAGCTTACCAAAAGTTTCACCTTTTAACAAAATTGAAAATCACTGAGAGTAAAACGCTTTCACGCAGGAGTGGATGTCCTCCGAAGATTTATAGAACTTGTATGGTGACACCACCGCCTTCCAGCGACTAGCACACACGTGGAAGTAACTTACAAATATAGAAGAAGATTAATTTTATTATGGTACGTGAAAAAAGATTTTATTACGTGTAAATTATGTTGCCACTATTTTATACCCAAATAGTGCGGATAAAAATGATGGGAATTAGTTGCTAAATACTTATCGACACAGACGACCCAGAATTCTGGCGTAACTCCTTTGTTAGAAATGTTATTTGAAACGGAAAACATCTAAGTATAAAGCTGTTTAGTTTTATGCCTTTTTGAGTTAAATTAACCACAAATTACGGCATAACTATTTCGCTGAGAAAACTGCCACATTGCATACACAGTGAACTTAGATTAATAATGGGTATTATAGTAAAAGCTCCGAATTCAATACGCTTAGTAAAATACATTACTTTCAGAAAACAGTAAACATTTTTATGTACTTCCAACAGGTAAATGTTCTCATTTGAGAAAGAAAAATAATGTTTGTTATATGACCTCCACGACTTGTTTTGCATCACCGTACTCTCTAAATGAAATTTGTAATTACTTTCTCACATATATGCTGATCCACGTGACTAATGAAACGTTTAATTTCCGCTTTAAACTATTACATTTTTACTCTTTATGTTCGGATTATCTGGTCATGTTTGTTTTCAACAAACCGGTTGGATCGAGAGCATAGTGATTTAACGTATGCTGTCTAATCCGTGCCCCTCAAGTTTCTTTATCAGTCTGCGATTTATTATTTCAGTAAGTGGATTTTTCACGTCAAAAGTTTTCACAAAGCTCCTAACAGTCTATACACAGCACTCGCCATTCTTGTAATATTGTTTTCACAACCCATACTTGCTGTTCTTTTGTTCGTTTTACAAGTGGCGCAGTCACCGGAGTTCCAAGGGAAAGTACTTCCATCGAAAAAAATATTCTTGCAATCCTAATGGACTAAGTAGCCAAACGAGTTCCTGAATACTAAAGCACAGCTCTAAAATTTGTTAGAAAAGGAGATATGAGACAAAGCCATCAAGCTGGTGAGTGTCATAGAACAGATGCAGAATAGATATAACGGCAAAAGTCAAGAGGAAGTGTAAGCTAATAGGGCATCATACCAGTTGTAATGAAACCCAAATTTAAATTAACAAAAAAATTTAAATAATTACACAACTAAATTTCAAGAATACAAAAATACGCCAGAGCCTACAGAAAACATATTATTAAAAATAATCGAAGGTATGACACAGATGACATAAGTTGTTAGATATTTTATGTGTCAAAAATATGTCTATTTATATTTTCTATTACAACTTTGTTTTATTAAGCAAGAAACAAACTTTTCCGCTTTCTTATTAATTAGCTAGCTAGCTGACTATAACGTTTCAATAATAAATCTAAAAAATTTACTTATTTATTTCCTTCTATTTTACTTACATTTTTATTTATCTATTGCGTGTGTGAAAATGAAAAATATCACTGCGAAGTTCCTCAAAAGCGGTTTTTAACATTATATGGCTAAGATTAATTATATGCATGTTTCGATATTAAAAAATGAGAGAAGTTAATTAAAGGATAAATAAAATTATTTTTACCGCTATAAAGGAATAATTGCAAGCCTCTTTTTTGTTTTTGAACTAAAATATAAAACAGTATCTTCCAGGACTTAAGCACTTGCTAAAAAATTTCCTTTCTTTAATTGTTATTATTTAAATAGGATTAAATGTCTGTATCAGGAAATGTGTGAAAGAAATCATTAATCTTTATTCTGAAACATTTCTTTCGTTTTAAACGGAGATTTACTTTTTTTCTCCCGTCATTTCTTAGTGTGACATTTTAAAGCTATGAGCTTACTTGAAAGTATACATTTATTTGTTGACCTCAGCATGCTGTGCTTGGACTTTATCTTCGAATTGCTATGCTGAGTTCTAATTCCACTTACGGATTTTCAGAAGCCAATTTCAAACTGCATTCGAAGCAGCTTGCGACATGCTTATATGGATTTAATTTACTCTCAAAATGTTATTTTATTTAAATTTGTCTCGTTATGCAAATGAAGAATACAATTTATTAAAACAATTGCTAAATATACCAATTGTTGTATAGATTATCCGTAACATTTAAATGTTAAATACATACAACAGTTATGAGTCAGAATATGGCTTGTAGTATTAAATATGAAAAAAGGAAAAGGTACCAATCAAAAATGTACAAATTAATGTCCACAGTTAAGCTTCCTTTTACCATTTCACTGACACACATTTAATGAAACCTCAAGAGATCTAATGATATTCGCGTGAATAAATCAAGCTAATTTTCAAAACTAAAATATATACTATCATTTTAACCTATCTCTTTATTATTTTTGCCAGCCATAGATGTTTTGTTGTCTACATAAAAGTAAAAGCTTAACAACTGATGAATGACGCTTACTGAAACTTTTTTTTCAAATTTTAATTCATTTTTATTTAATTATTTTTTAAATTTTTTCCAATGTTTGATTTTTTACTTCAATTATCTGCTCATTTGCTTTGAAAGAATGTCTAGAAGATTTTGATAAACGAAAGTGAATGTTTAAATCTTTGTGGCTCTACCAATGGAATAAAAATGTTTTTAATCTGCAGAATATGATACGTATATGTATACTGTTATACGTACTAGCTTATTTCAACAAATGCTTATCGTTCCTTTATTCTTCGAGATCGATAGGGTTAATTACAATAAAAATTTGATTTTTGCTTAATTTTATAGTTTTATATACAAATATAAAATTCTACATTTTGTTCAAGTTAGCTTAATCTAGAATGAATTAATTCTGAAAAGTGACAGCATTTGGAGATAATTTAATTTGTCACACTTCACTTTTTACTAAATATTGCTAGACAAAAACTTTCTGGCATATTTTTTGAAAACAACTGTTAAAATATAAATTTTAAAAAATGTCTCACATTTATCAATGAATTCAAAAACGTTTATTTCGTAGCGTACTATTGCAACGCCATCTCAAAGACCAAATTCGAATTATACTTTACTTTACAATTAATGAATTGCTCAAAGAAACGAACCTTAGAAACTAACGAAACCTTTCTCTCTAAGGAAAAATCATTAGCAACTTTTTCAACCCTTCAAATATAGGAAAACATTATTCGAAACATAGCACGCATTTTTTATTGGATCGCCTTCAACAAATATCTACTACAAGCGAAGCAGCCATGATATTTTTTGTCAGGATGTGAAATTCACGTAAGTCAAACAATAACACCACTTTTCTGGATGAAGAAAATAATTTTCATGTGATATACTTCTTTAAATAATAGATTTTTACATGACATGTTTTTTTCATCTTCTTAGTGAAGTAACATTAAACCTTGCAAAATAAAAGTGATCTTCCTAATTCTGTTGAAAACATTCCAGAAGGTGCTTACAGTTTATTTGCACAAAACGTACTTTCCTCACACTTTAGGTGCATAATATATATTTATACTAAAAGTGACATGTTAGTTTTATTGACTTAAATGGCAATCCGATAGACCTGTTTTCAGTTACAAAAATTTTCAAAATAAGATGAAGACAAACTATAAGACTGAGGAGTTTCCAAAAAACAACTTTTTTTCTCTGGGAGAAAAAAACTCCAATAAGCAAAATGCTATACATTTATATTTCTAACAATTCCATTCATTTACATTCAAAATTTGCAATTGCTCAATTTATCTCCAACCCGTTTGGGAGCTGGATCGAACACAAAAGTACTTACCTTCTTCAATTTTGTTAATATTACAACTATTTGGAGGCCCAAATTTCTGGAAATAGAACAGTAAACACATTAAGTAAATGAGAAACCCTACATAGGAGAATTTTATACCTAAAGACATCTGATGAACAAAATTGCAGAAACCTCCAAAACGCGGAAAATGGTATTTTGAATGCCATGAAATTTCGCTTCATTGTTAAAATCTTCTTATGACAAGAATTGCATTAATCGATTACATTTTGCAACAGAAAACTTTATCGTGCCAATAAATTCGAAAGGAAAGATGTTTAGAAATAGGAAATACAGTAAACTAAGATTACTACTCAGAGTTTCAAATGATTTTGTTCTTCCGTGAAGGTGGTCGCCTTAGCGAAATGACTCTCAGTACGATTGATAATAACTAAGGGAGTTCGATTGCATATGCACATAGTATGTATGTGTGTGTGGGTAATAATTCAGTAGTTTACTTGAGGATTCGAAGAACAGCTGCTTGGACATTTAAGATGAGAGACGGAGAAGAAAAGCTTTCAGACATGACAGCTGATTTAAAGACATAGTTTTATTTTCTTACATCCAGCCTTGATACGCATAAACAGATTCACACACCATTTATATGTGCGAGCTGCACTCCACAGTTTTGTACAGCTTCCATATGATACAAAGAACGACGTGGAAAGCAAACTCTGCGTGGCTAGCAGCCAGGTGAAGCAAGAAAAAAAAGGGGGTGAGCAATAGTAGCAGTGGTATTTATAGACTTGATTTCTTTGTTTAAATTTTGAGCTCTGAGATTGGATTAGAGTCATACAATACAGGAGCACCACATAAGAAAATATAAATAAATTGATTTGGAAATACATAGTCCATAAAAATTATTATAAACAATTTAGAGCAGAAAGTGAACTAACTCCGGATTAACTGGAAGAATAAAAGTAAGTATTCTCAAATTAAAGTGAATAATGTTACATATTTTATGTCTTACATATCCCCCCTTCAAATAGAAAAGGGCTTAGCGATAGAAAAGCTTGTTTTCTAAATTGTTCTGTACTGTTTCTAAATTATTGCTTTATATTATGCATAATATATATATTTATATTGTTTATAATGTAATACTTTTCTAGACTGCATCTTTCCAAATTAGTTCGTTCATGTTTACTTATGCAATCCTCCAGCATTGCGGATAACTCTCATCTAGTCGCAGAACTCAAAATTTAAGCACAGGAAATACCACTGCTGCTTACTAAAAAGAGATTCCAAACTCGTACCTAGAATAGTTACAGTACTAGGCCAATTAACGAATGCAAAAGTATTTTCGTCATTAAATTTAGTATAAACGTATTGGGGTGTAAATTTAAATGCAGAAAATAAAGAAAAATTAGCATTTACAAACAATTTTGGTCTCTATGAATGCAACAGATTACCTTTTGCTTGGAAAAATTCATCAGCTGTTTTTCAAAGATTCCTTAGACAAATTCCAGATATAAATATCAACTTCAGTTTGCTTTAAAGTATTTTGATGATATCATAGTATTTTCTGAAATTTTTGAAGAGCATTTAGAACATCATAAAATAATATTTGATATACGGGAAAAAGAAAATGCAAAATTAAAGCAGTTAAAGTTCCACTTAAGCAAATTTAGGATATGAAATGCAAGCAGGAAAATATCCACCCAGTAATGTGAATATTCATGTTATTAAAAAAAATTACGACACTCTAAAAATGTTAAATAATTGCAAAGATTTCTAGGGATTATTAATGTGTATGATAAATTTATTCTAAATTATGCAAAAATTTCATCCCCTCTAACAAATTTATTTAAAAATAATACTTCAGACAAATGGACAACTGAATGCCAAACAATCTTTAAAAATTTAAAATATGCTTTAATAGACAGACCCATTTTAACTACATTTATTCCAAAATATCAAATTTATGTATTTGTAGATGCATTTAAATTATAGATCATGATATTCGTTATATATAGATATTTCATTCTAAAAGTGTAACTCTTACACTTAAATAAACTGTTTATGCCAAATTTTTCAGATTCACTTTCCAAAGAAAATTTTAAGTGATAGAAATCTGCATTTATTTTGCCGAAATGTAAACATTTTTTTAAAGAACCATAATGTACACAATTATTAACTACTGCTAATTTCCCGCAAACTAATAGTAAAGTAGAAAGTCTTAATTAAGCTAATATAACTAAATTAAAATTTTAATCAAATTCCTATTAAGGAATTTAATTCCTATAAGGCAATATTGCGTGAACAAAATTGCTATTTCAAGTTACTGAAGAATACAATTAAACATCATCATATATACATCATTTATATTATATAATAAATCATTTATATTCTATAATAATTTATATTCTATAATAAAATAAAATTAAAAAACTATTGCCAAATTAAAGTTATACAATATATCTTCTTATTAAATATATATATATATGCATGCTTACCATAACGTAAACGAAGAAAGATATGATATGCATTTTAAAGCAAGTAATTTTGAGGCTGGTGATTTAGTAATGTATATTGAATTTCAATATCCTGGCACCAGAAAACTTTATCCTCCTTTCTCACGCCCTTTCAAAATTTCAAAATATCCTGAAGTTACTTTTTGAAATAGATAAACCAACCAAATACTCTTACTAAAAGAATTCTGAAATTGTCCACTCCGCTAGGCTTGGACCTTTCAACCCCGCACATGAATTTAAATTAACTGTTAGAAACAGTAAACTACCTGATGCTATTAAGAATCAATTAGTTTTCATTTTCCAAATTATTCATTAAAGTTCCTTCAAACCTTTAAAAAATATTTGGAACCCGCATGCGACTCTTTAACCTGTTGAAGACTCTAAACCTAATTGTGACAAATTACTCCTGAATTTGACTTTTTCGTATTCTGTGTCATTTCCTGTCTTACCCTTTTCTATGTTTTTAGATCTTTTCCATTCAAAATTTGTTATGTACGTCCTCCAAAGCCCGGAAAAAGGAGAGGAAAAACTCTAAACTACATTTTGCAATCTAGCCAGAATAGCAGATTCTTAAAAGACGAAAGTATATTTTGCTGTACTCCGACACGAGAATCACACTTATATGTATCACTCCTTGCATCCTTTCCTTAGGGATGATACAAGCAGTGATATAACAGGGTCGTTGTCCCTCTAGGTCAGGGATGGGCAAACGTTTCGGTCGCGGGCCAAAAGTCGAAAGAAAAAAGTTTGGCGGGCGAAGATAAGTCTTTCTAAAATTTTGAAAACAATATACATGTATTACAAGTTAAATGTGTTAATGAGATTATAAGGTATTTCTCTCGCCTTTAGTGAGCCTTCGTGGTGTAGTGGTCAGCACACTGAGCCGGTATTTCAGAGGTTCGTGGTTCGATTTCTGGCGAAGGCAACTGCATATTTTTCAGCTCTCCTGCTTCCAAAATATACCTAATGTCTCTGCAGTAGGGCTCGAACTAAAAGGATGTAGGATGATAAATCTCCTCACTCAGTATTTGGCGATCGGGTCCCCTAAAAACCCCAGTCGCCCTTTAAAAGGGGGAGTATATAAGGTATTTCTCAGCCTTTCTAGCGTGCCTTCGTGGTGTAGTGGTCAGCAAACTGAGTCGGTATTTCAGAGGTCCGTGGTTCGATTCCCGGCGAAGGCGACTGCATGTTTTTCATCTCTCCTGCTTCCAAAAATCCTAATGTCTCTACAAGATAAATGAAATTGCGATATCATTTTTAAAAGTTCCTTATGTTGAGGTTCGAAGTGAGATGTACTGATTCTAAGGAACGAGGCTAAATGCTCATTTGTCAGTCTACTTCTGAAATAGTTCTTTCTAAGGTTTTTAGTTGAAAACAGTTGTTCACATATATAAGATGAAGCAAACACAGCACTGATTTTCTGGACGTGAGATATTAAATTTGGGAAACTTACTTTCGATAATGATTTATAAAACTCAAACTTTGGCATATTTTAACTCATAACTTAACAATCATCTCAAGCAGTTACTGCTTGAGATGATTGTTAGATAGCAAATTGATTAATTCAAGCTACAAATATGACCCCACTGCTTCACAATTTATGTTAAAAGGCATTATAAAAATATCCAGTTTTGTTTGAATGGCACAATGAATTAGCGTTCGAACTCAAAATGCAGTTTTTCAAGCCATCTTCATAGCTTCTCTTCATTTAGTGAGGGTATTGAATTTAAACTCGGGAAATGAGAAAAGTTGTTCTTAGCTAGATGTCCAGTAAACAGATTAAGTTTTAAGTTAAGATTAAGTTTTTTTCTAAAAGGTCTAATTCACCTATATTGGATTCAGATATGTCTGCTCGAGAAAGAGATAACGCTTGTTGGCGCCAATCTACAGCTATAACTAACAAAGAACTTCCGCTTTTAACACTTATTGAAAGCTGTCTGTACCGATTGAAAGCTGTCTGTGCTTGCTATTTCCGTCGATTTATGTTTTGTAGAACAAAAATAGAGAAAGTAAAAAGATCTTTCGAAGAAAAGGAAGTCCTTCGAAGAAAAGGAAGGAAAAAATATTTAAACAAAGTAGAAAAGGAGATGGATACATAATATATAAACTTATACTTCTTTTGATTTGCCTCGGATCGGTAAAATAAAATTCTATCCGAGAACTTCCGGCAGGCCGGAGTTGGCCCGCGGGCCGTAGTTTGCTCATCCCTGCTTTAGGTATACTCTCAATATTGAAGTCAGCTGGATATGAACTGGCTGAGTGTTATGCAAATCACATTCCTGTAGTCATAGTTTTAGCACAAAGTCCTACCACACGCACACACTACACATGTTTAAACAGTTAATTATTTTTTAATTATTATCGTAGCGTAATGTAAAATTTTATTTGATTAATTTGTAAGAACAAATTTGAATGTCCAAGTTATTGGTCTTAGTTTGAATTTGAATTGTTCATATATTTATGTTTTTTTCAGTTATATAACTTGAAAATATTTTATGGATAAATAGATACTTTGATATATTTATGCATTGTTAAAAGCCAGTTAGTAAAACTGTAAAAGAAATGGTAGTTCTGAATGTGTTGCTTAATTTAAGCATTTCACAGCCATCATCAAGTAGTTACACTAATTCGCTTGTACAGGAGCTGCCCAATTTTTTTATCAAAGCTTACGTTGCTATTGTATTTTATATTGTTAGTTTTCTGTTATTTAATTTCGAAAGTAGATTTTACATTGCTTTACAATAAGAATACGTAAATTGTTTTATAATAAGCAAATAATTAATTTTAATAGAATTTTATGAACATGTAATTGAAATATTTTTTTTATTTTAAAATATTATATTAACTAAAACAGTTTTTACAAAAATCCCTAAATTATGTCACAATTTCTGTAATACTTCTAAATTACATCTATATGTATCATTTTGTATGTTTAAGATATGAGAAAGTTAATGAATGGAATGACGGGACATTGTGAAATCTAAAAGCTATGTCATTGAAGAAATAGTTTTCTTTCTCATCGAAAAAAGCACATATTGTATACCTTGTACAAAATTTATGTTCATTTACTAACGCTCTTTTTTTTTTCCTAAAAATGCTTTTCAGTTGTCAATCCTTTTTCTCTTTCAAGAGGGCCTGTGTTAGATATAACATATGAAGGAAAAGTATTAATTTTAACTCAGGAATAGTCCGTTTAATTGTTGATTACACTTTGGTAACATCCCCTTCCTATAATCTAAAGCGCGTCGTATCCGAAAACTCCTCCGTATGATGTTGTCTTATTAATACTGCAATGCTTTAATTTCTTGAACAATCGTAGTACAAAATTTAAACAAAGAGTTCAACTCTATAGATACCCATTTGCTGAAATGTCAGATATTTTACGATTTTACGTCCGATATTTATAGAAATTATTTATCCCAGTGATTTTCAAAGAGTGAAACTTCATTTAGACAAAATCATGTTTTGGAACATAAATATTAACTCATTAACAGATTTTAAAAGATGTTATAATATTGACAAAAATCTTTTGAGATTTTAAATACATGCAGATCAATCTTTCATTGAATTTGAAGCAAATCATTTTTCATCTTATAAAATTAAGAAAACCTCAAAGTAACATTCTTTTAGCAATTAATGAATTAGCTCTGAATGAAACCTTTTAATACAATATAAATTATGATCATTTACGCACAAAATTCAGAGTTTTCTCAGTTAAAATATGAATCCTATATTTCAGCGAATGCAAAGGAACCCACATAGATAAAAATAAGAAAACCAAAAATCAAATAACCTTTCCAAGATGTGTCACGTATTAAGACATCCTGACATCCCAAATATAGAAAAGTCCAACAAAATGAAAGAAAAGAAACGAAAAAGAACGTGAAATCCGAAATAGATTGAATCAGAACACAAGAAATTTCACCCATCGCTGGTAGGCCCCTACAGTCACGGATGCAACGTAAAAACTATACTCAAACAAAAGCTCTAAGAAATTACCCTACTTTGGAGAAATATTATTTTTTGCTTCTGCATATATTAATTCTTTATTTTTATTTTTTGCCATCACCTTAATAGTAATATTTCAGATTAAGGCATTATTAAAACTAAATTTCATAAGTTTACGTTTATAACTCGCTGCGAATTTCCGGTTTTTCGAGATAATACAAGGCATGCCAGAAAAGTTGCAATGTTTTTTTTTTCTTTATACATTAAGCCTAGACATGAACTTTTAGCTAGAAACATTCTCAAAATAATGTAAAGCCTGTTACTAAAACAGTTTCAAAACTAGCGACAGAAATGCTTTGTAAATATAAAGTTTAACTTTTTTACCTTCTTTATAGTGTAAAAATTTTAATTAGTAAAATATAAATTTTGCTTAAGTTTTATCTAACATAAATATTAACAAAATAAAGCTTGCGGCTGATTCTTTCGGACATGCTGTAAGATTAAAAATACGATGTAAATGAAAGTTAGTTATTCACAGATTATTTCATACGACATTCATCAAAAGCAATACATTCATTTTCTGCAACATTTAAATATAACTTTCAAGTCCAACATACTGATATTTGTAAAATATCATCAGTTTTCTAATACGAAACAGTATTTTCATTTTAGCCTAATGTATAGATCAGATTGAACTTATTGATAGAACTTATTATTTTGCTGTTTTGTAAAAATGATTGCATTGGAAAATCAATTTCAACTGTCCAAGAAAAGTACTTATATAATTTGATATTTTAATAAAATTATTAGAAATTATTTTCGAAAGGGTTAAAAGAAACTTGTCATACTTGAAATCGTCCTAACATAGGTCAAATTGTTATTATGTCCACTTCTTTGTTTCATGGTCAGTAATTTTACTCAAATTACTTTCTTTTTTATCATATTGCTCCAAGCTATATCAGACTAAAGAACGTCAACTTAAATCACGCTTAACAAATTTTTAATTAACTAAAGTAGTTCCATCCAGCTTTTTCACTTTCAGAATTTACCTAGTTTCAGAACAGAGGCAGGAAAGTAAAATATTAAATACTTGAAGAGACTACCGAAATTAGATTTAGGGATGTTAGTTTGTAGAGTTCCTCACTTTGTAAATGCTAAGTTATTGTTGAACGTGAAGAATCTTAAGAACAGTTAAGTGAATGATCGCTTGAGTTCGTGTGACAAGAACAACAAGATGAAAGGGTAAATAACCCTCTATTATTCAAATAAAGATTTAACAGAACTTCGTCTTGGAGTGTACAATAAAAGCCGACACTTGGGCTTGAACTTAAGAGGCTAAGAAGTAAACTAAAACTAATTTAAACTCAAGAGATATAGCCGATGCTATCAAGATTTTAACCGAGTTGGCCTCTTAACGCTAAGTGACTGCGAAGCTATCAAGGACCTGAGTACGGCCGAGCGTAATAACAGCTTTGAGAGAGAGTAGCCAAAAGGCAGACGCGCGGTAATCAGAAACTCTGATTCTCTTTAACTCAGCAAGTAGAATTTCGCAGTAAAATACCGCTCCTCTTCATTATGTATTCAGAGTGATTCTAAAACTACCTTCTGGCCGGATGTAGTAAGTTGAAGTTAAGAATCGGCAGGAAAAGAATTTTAACTCAAAATTAAATTGTTAATAAAATTAACATAATCCTTACAAGTTCATTTAAACTCTGATTCTCAAATCTATCAGAATTAAGCTCTGAATAGCATGAAACATAATCTTAATACAACTATAGCCTATAGCAATTTTTGTAAATATTAATACAAAACGTTTAGCATCTACAGTGTTCAGCATCGCTCAATATTTTAACAACAAAGTGCCCAAGTTTACAACTTAATAGAAATGAAATTCCAATGAAACAAAAAATAACTTACAACATCAGAAACTGTACCAGAGATTGTATATGTATATATATATAAGCATTATCCATACTCTAGCCGCATACCTAGCGTATATCCATACCTAGCCGCATTGTCCATACCTAGCCGCATGGATTGTATATCCATACTCTATTTTCTTACATTTATTCTATTTTCTTTACTTAGTATGCATTATCTCTGCTGAAATACTCCACATCAATTAGCAATATTATAATTTACAAAACTAATTCATAATTAATTCAATAAATTATGAGCACTGAATCAACTCTTTGAAATATGTATTTAATCTGAGCCTGAAATATACAAATAATCTGAATTCTCAATCCGAATCTTTTGTACGAAGCTCCATCCTATTTGATGATCCAAAATATATTACTCTGTTTATCTTTTGAAAATGTAAAATAAAAGCACTCTGTATGAATATATTGCAGAAATAGTGAATCACTAAGTTCAGATCATGATCGAAGAGTTTGAAACGCAAGTGTTTGTTTTAAGAGAGTATTATCTGTAAAATTTATCACTGCTTGTCTTGAAGATGTTATGATAATGTTTGTCAGTATGTCAACTGTTTATTAGTAGTGACCCACTTTAGAATTCTACAATTATGCATCTGCACACAAGCTAAATATTACTGGCATAAATTATGCAACGTGGAAGATCATATGTGGGGATGAATCATGTGAAAATCATTTGCTGCATTTCATCTTAACAATTAGATATAAGAGAGACCATGAAAATGCTTTCAGGAAACGTATTCTGTCAGCAGTAATGTAGTATTCACACAGTGAAGTTTCTAGGTTTCATCATAAATTTTGAGATTGTCGTCTTCGTATGTATTTACTGCTCTGCATCCGCCTTATCTTGAATCATGATAGGGATATATTTACTTACTAAATATCACTGATAAATTAGCACTTTTTACTTACTGCTGTAATAAGCTTTCCCACATCCACTTACCAGTATTAAAGTTTCAATACAAAACACGCTTAGAAAAAGTTTATAAAAAAGGGGTTAAATGTGAATTTGGAAAGAAATCTATGTATGTATAAAGTACATAACGAAATATAATTATGAAGCAAGTAGACATAAGGGCATCCGAATGTTTAATATTTCAGAGGTGAGAGCAAATTATGAAATAGTGTTCATGTGAACACTTAAAATACTATTGAATTTATAAATTAAAGTGATAAAAGAACTTGTACTTTGAAAACAATATATGCACGTCAGTTTGATTTTATTATCATCGAAATTAGTATTATGAAACAGGAGAAATTATTTTGAGCACAGAAACGCACATGAGAGCTACTTGATTAAGAGAAAGAATGTTTTCGTAGAGAATATTTTAAGAAAATTTAAGTCATATTCACGTTACACATTGGAAAAGCCAGCAATTCTTCAATTCTTCCATGCTGACAACCAGTTCGTTCGGATTAGAACTCGAGCTGAAACTGCCAGAGTTTAGAGTTCTTCACACTCGGGGATTAAGAAACATAAGTAAACATAATTCTCCATTATGAAGTTAAATACAGTCCACTTCTGATGGACTGAATACGGTAGACGTAGTACACTGTTAGTCTAAAATCTCAGCTTATACGGCAGCAGTTAAAAAAACGAAGGAAAGAGAAATAACCTATATTATAATCAAAAGAAAATGCTACTGGGAGTTTTAAGTTAAGTAGTTTAATTTGGGGAATAACCTCATTTGGTTATTAAAATTCATCAAAAGCATCATTCAAAAAGGAAGAGCGCATTTCAAAACAGGACATACAATTTTTTCTTATCTTTTTCACTTGTATTTCGATAGCAATCAATAGGAGAGAGAATATTATGTGTTTGGCATTTAATATAATTTTGCCATTTATCAGTTTATTTTTAACAAATGATTTAGCAATAGTTGTATAATCTGGATTATGTGCAAATAAATTACAGACTGAAGTTGATAAAAACGGTTCCTAAATACTACCTGTACCCTGTTATCACACGCATTTTCTTCTCTCTTTTGCATTTTCCACCTTTTCGCAATAAACTTTTTTTAAATCAAGCCCGGTTAATCTACCCCCTGGTTAATCGGAAGTTGACTGTAAGTTTTATATAACTGGCAGGGAAGAATAAATGTACCGCGTTAGTAATACTCTGGTTTCAAATTCCAAGCAAATAATTAATGTTATCATTTATGGACCACAGAATAACAAAGATGAGTGTAAATGCTGGTGATGAAATACTGAGAGTTTTCGGGGCTAGGTCATGTAACATTGACAACTATTTTTAAGGGCTAGGTGGAGAGTAAATTTCTATACATGTTAATATCGCAACCAAGAAAGATATGGGGATGTCTGCGAAAGCAAACTAGGAAACTTTTGGAATTATTTTTATAAGAAAAAAAAATATGTTCAGTCTTCACAACGTTCAAAATTTCTAAGCAGCACGCGCAATCAAAAAGCAGGAGTTATTACTGAATTGATGAATTCGAATCTGGATATTAAAGTCAGATGCACGCAGGGTTCTCACTGATCGAAACGAAACTAATATGGTACATGTAGACAATGTTTGCTCTAAGACATCTAAATGAAACAAAAATAAAAATAAATATAAACAAGTAGAAAACATGAATTTAAAATATGTGTATAATATATATATATATGAATTATTGATTATATTATCTCCTAATATAAATTTAGTAGAATGTATCAAAATGAGCGAACCCATAAGTAGAAAGCATTATAGGAGTTATGAACTTCTGTCATATTTATCACTAAAATTTAAAATTCTAAAACCATGTCACAAGCTTGCTATGTTAATGTTGTAGCATGTTGTTTCATACTTACGTGGCTTGCGTCACTGCACGTGCCGTGTCTGGTATTATCATCACACTGTTTTTTTTTTTTTTTTTTTTAATTTTGCATTACATAGAGAAATTGCGCATTTAGTTTTTAATAAAATCTAAACATATAAACTAAAAATTCTTTGCAATTTATTATTTGTAAATCTTAAATACTAGCAATACCTAAGCTGTAATATTAGCAAATCTTAAATGCTAGCAACACCAACGCTGAATAGATACAGTAACTAAACTGCGTGCTCCATTTCTTAAATACAGTTTAATTGAGAGTAGTTGAATCGATAAATCAGTGTGATCTCATTTACTGCTTTATTTGACGACCACTGGTGACAAACATATCGTGACAAATTTTAATAATGTTGGTGCTTATCTTGTTGCAATGTTATTATGTTTGCTGTTTAGTAATTCAGGTTTCCAGTTGTAAATTTATTTCACATCTTATCATCTGTCGCACTGCTGTAATTGTGCATAGTAAAAATTTTAATTAAATGCTACAATATTTTTTTCATATTGTTTACATATACCTTCTAATAACATAGATGTTTAATTTGTCAAATTAAGCAATTCTTTGATAAACGCAAATGTAAAGTCTACCATTATATATTTCTGAGTTTGAGTAAAAATTGTTAAGTCAAAGAACAGTAGGATGAGAAAATATGCACGTACACTGAAGAAAAAAAAAAAAAAAAAAAAAAAAAGGAGGTTCTATAGCTCCCGTTGTACTGGGCCGATTGACGAAATTCAAATTGCGTTTTCCATGTCTCGAAAGCGCGACTTAGGATATATATTAAATTTATATATAGCATTGTTCTAATATAGGTATTTTGACACAAAATCGGACTTTTTCTGAAATTACATGCCAATGTTTTCCTTATTTCGATTCTACGGCTCTAGTTATGTTTTAATATTAAATTTTGTATTTACGGAGAAATTCAAAATTTATCTTGGCGCATTTTTTCAGTTTGCGCCAAGGCTAATTCACTTGACGAACTTCTTAATTTATAGCAACCTATTTTCCTTTCCTTTTTTTCATTGTAAACGAGGGGGAAAAATCATCGTTCATTATTTCAAATAATTTTAACAAAGTGCGTTTGGCGTTATTATTGCTTATAGCAAATATGCCAAATTTGAAATCGCGCCAATACGTAAATTCACGTATATCCTAGGAAATTTTGAATGAAAAACTCTAACTTTTTGCAGGTATGCTTAGAAATGCATTTACTTTAAGATGATTGTAAACATTTTATAGGTTATAATTCAAAATGGTTTTCGAAAAATTTATAAAAATTATTTAAAAATACAAATTTTAAAAATAAACCATAAAAAATGGACGAATTTTATTTGGAAGGAACCTAAATTTAGAATTCTGGAAGAAGGAACTAAGCAAGTTTAATAAAAAAAATAATTATAAATATATATTAAATTCAATTTAAAAACTAATCGTGCAATTTTTTACAAAACTTAGCAGTTTGGAATATTTTGAGTCGCAGAATCAAAATATGAAAAGCAATTGGCATTTTATTTCAATTCATTATTTTTTTAGTCCGATTTTGTGTCAAAATACCTATATTAGAACAATGCTATAAATAAGATGAATTTCGACAATCGGCTCAGTAGAACAGGAGATATAGAACTGTCCCATTTTTTTACTGTATACGTTTGATATATTATGCAGACTTAACAAAGAGCATTACATGCACATTTGTAATTTAAAATTATAAAAAACTATAGGTTGTTTTTGAATAAGTGATAAATTATACAGCTTAATTTAACATACATAAATGTGTACAAATACACGGCTAACCATCCACTGTGCCATACTCCGATGAACAAGAGATATCAAAGCCATAAGTAATGTAAGACACAAGAGTAAAATCATTAAAATTGCAGACCCGTTTGATTTGCAGAACATGAAGAAATCAGTATTTTGTGTAACCGTCATGGCTGGCAATATCTGTTGCATCTCATATTAGCTTTGAGAGAAACTTTTGATGTGTATTTGGGGCATATAAGTCCATGCTGTTCCCACACGTCGCCAAAGTTTGTCTGGCACTGTCAAATGCAATGTCTATTTGTTTGTGCGATAATCAACGAAACGTGTTCGATGAGCGACATCGCGGAGGAAAGGTGGGTATGGCAGCAGTGCGACCTTGGTGGGGCAATAAATGCTGTATGCCACATGCGCTTGCTCAACCATTCTGCTATAAACCTGGAAGGAGGAAAGCCCTGAAAGCAATGGAGGAGAGCATGGTTTCAGAACTTTTGCGTTTCAGAACTACTTACGGGGAGAAATCCAATAGTAAATCCATAGTATAATTCCAGGTGAGTGACCCGTATGGCATGCTTAATGCAAGAACCATGATGTCTACCATTGTGGTGCCGCTTGACTCGGATACAACCATCATGTGGGCTGAATTTAAAAACAACGTCATGCTATTTGTTTACCCATGTCTAAGCAATAGTTTCTATTTGTGGATCCTTCTGTCCTGCCGCTACCGATTCCATATCCGCGTCACTGTTGCTTTATTTCGTCCAGTACGAGCATCGAGTTCTCAGAATGATAATTCTCAATCTTTATAAGCGAGAATTCTTTTTTTTCTTTTTTGAATCAAACTCAGAAACTTGTTTGAAAGACTGCCTCTTCCCCACGGCGATGGACACTGAAGTTTTCTACACAACAGAACAGCAGGAAAACACATAGTTCAAGCATTTAAAACTGCCTATTTCTTCTCCCTTTTATAGTGATTGTTGGAGGCATTACTGACGAACATTACGTACTGTAATGCTGATTATTTTGATGTCCTATCGAGATATAAGGATGGTGCAAAAGCTCATTTCAGTGGGCACTTGTTTCGGGGTGTTGCTTTCTGGATGGCCAGCAGACTCAACTAATAAAGCAGTGCCTGGACACAGCATGTCTACAATTTTTCCAAAATTTTGTAAAATCAATTCATATCAAGCCAATGATATGCACTACTTAATGGAAAATTTGAAGAACATTGAAATTATTATTTTAGCTTCTAAACGTTCTCTTTATAAGAGTCATTATTTTTAAAACATTTCAAGGAGCACAGTGCTGAAAGACACAAAAGTACTATTTTGTCAATAACTGACGATTTGAGACACCTACATTCCATTTCGGGGCTTCACCTCAAAATTTTTATTTGTCATCATCTGATATGAGATTTTTTACTGCTTTCCTGCATGCATTTTAAGCTCATCCCAGAGGAAACATACTTGTGTTGGCTATTAGTTCTTTATTGGTTTTTACCATTAGAGATATTTTAATATGCAGTATCTCATTACAACGGAATGGCGATAGAGAATTCGATATCATAAACAACAATTATCCATAGCTTTGTAGTTAAGATACGTTGTTTCATTTTTACTGTCGAGAGAACATTTCAAATTACTAAGCACTGCTTAAAACGTTTTTTTAGCTTAATTGGAAAATTAACATTATGACTTAACATTATGTCGAACTCAAGACATCATAATCCATTCATGAAATTCATCTCCATATATATTACTTTTACTGTCTCTAAACAGAGATGTATTAGAGGAAACACGAATGTGTTAAACCAAACCAATATATTTGTTTGAGATGCTGCAACCATTCTTTCTGTTACAATTCAAAATCCACAAAACGCTCCTAAAAAGCGAGTAAACTGTTTTTCTTAGGACACAAACTTAACAGGAACAAAATTAGCTTAGAATAACATAATCAGGTGTTTTACTCATTTTTTTTTTTTTTTTTTTTTTTTTTTTTTTTTTTTTTTTGTTTTTGTTTCATTGCCGCAAATGTCGGAGAAAATGTTTTGTGTAAGTACAGCTGCATTTGTTACGTAAAATACAGCGAAGTTACACAACATAACAGTAATTCAATTAGTTGTAACAATTTTCATATAAATATATTTTTATGATCTTTAACTGCATAACATAGCTCTCCAATAGCTTATTTTTTTAAAAAATACAGATATATGAACAAAAGTAAATAAATGATAAACAATGCTATTGAAATTTTGAAAGGAAATCAAATTAAGTCATCTAAGAATGCATTCCAATTTAATCGTTCAGTATTTCTTTTTACTTCCTTGAACGAAGTAAAAAGGAAGTATTGTAATCGCGAAAAGTTTCAGGCAGCATATTTCAACGGAAATATCCATTTTGAACGCTATCGAATGCAATTTAACGATGTTTTTGCGTGATATCTGTACGTAAGGACAGAATAAAATATTCTTTTCCTTCAAAAAAATTATAAAACTGCTTACGTACGTATCTCGCATAACTCAAAAACGAGTAGCCTCAGAACGTTGAAATTTTGCATATAGGACTGCTATAACATGTAGATGTGCACCTCGTATTTTGGTTGCAATCGGCCGCACCAAACGTATATAAATATATATATATATATATCCACTCTATTACCCGGCTCAGTGATCTCAGTTTCTTTACTCTTATATGTTTGTAAATTGTACATTTTTTGCTTTAAAAATGATTGAATTATGTTGTTTTTATCTTCCGGTTAAGGATTTTATGCCTTTAAAAAATCTGTGTGCAATATTTTTAGAATTATCAGCAATTTTAAAGTTGTTTAATTGCCGCTAAGCCTGTTTTTAATGGCGGCCATTGATGTTTACATTTGAAACAGGAGACTAGTGGATTTGTTGCCAATCTAGAGAAACTTAGCTTCGCAACAACAAAAATAACGCATTCATTTATTATTGACAATTAAATCATGCTTAATTCTTTCTGGAATTTTTTCGAGGAAATAAGCGTTTGAGATTTACTTCGTAATTTTTAATATAGATATTTTGAGTTTTTATGTATTTTTGCCTTCTCGTGAAGTGAGAACTGAATTAATTAAATGAGAAATACTCAATCGTCTGTGAAAAACTGTTTCTTTTTTGTTTTGTTTGCTTAATTTGTTTTAGACATAGTTCTAGCTTTATTATAGTATTTGAATAGAACATGTGGCAACGATTAGATAATTCTTTAAATGATATACATTTTGTGCATTCTGAGTTATAATATGAATGAAATATAATACTGTTAAGTAAACCTAGCGCAAGAGTGTCGCTATGGTAAACAAAGTGAATTTTAAAGAATGCATTTATTCTATTGTGGTTTATGCGCTGTCGGCGAAGTAGGTTTAATTCAATCTAATAAGTTTAAATAAAATGCAAGAAAAATTGCGTATAATTTAATATTCCGTACAAGGAAGTCATGTGGTGTACACATCAGATTTTTTACAATTATTAAAGAATGTTTAAGATTTTACATTACTTAGACTAACGAAGTTTGAGACGGCCCTTTAATGCTCACTATTGTAAACAAATATGTAATAAAAAACAATCTAATAAAACAACATTCAAACAAATAATAATCCCGCTTTCTGATTATTTGAGTAGAAATTAAAATATGATACCTGACGAATGACGAATTATCTGTAATGACGATGATAAATGAAAGTCGTGTGATTTAATATACCTGCTAAATTACTGTATTTTCTGACAACGGGCTGTAATGATTCTTCTCATCTTTGAACACACTTGTATCAACCTGTTTTTTAAACAGGCAGAAGTCTAATGGCATAAATATTATAAATTTTTTTTGAATTCATATTATAAATTATATACATAGTTTAAAGTCTATATTTTCTTTTTGTATGTGGCATATAAACAAAATATAATTTCACTTATTATTGTGGCCCACCTGCGGCCGAGCGGTAAAGTCGCTGAACTCTGGTAGTTCGGTCCGAGGTTCGAATCCCGCGAACGGGCTGGCTGCATGCGCGTTTTCGTGGTTTTCCCCATGTGTAACGTGTATACGAGCCAGTTTCCCTTAGAAAGTCCTCCACGAAAGGCATCCCTCCCCTTAGGCAGATAGCCCTAGTGTGCTTTGCCATAATTAAATACACCACACCACTTATTATTGCAATTTATTTTCAGTTATTCAATGTAATTCCAATTCCAAGCAGTAGCGTTCATTTTTGCTTCGTATGAAGATTAGAAAATATAAAAAATCACAAATATTTATAAGCTAACTACTTACATTTAACCAAATTTCTATCTTGAATATGGTACGATATGAAATCGACATGAATATATTGCCTTTTCCCACGAAATATTTGAAAGTTATGTCCAAGAATTTAGTTAAAAGTTTATGAGTTCCGTTCTTGTTAAAAACTGCAAGCATTTCCTTCCGAATCAACGTTATGTATAAAGAAATCCTCAAACTAAGTATTATTGTACGACTAAATATGAAGAAATCGCTACAAAAATTATTAAAAATGAAAAGTAAAGCGGTCAGTTTTCGAGTAATAGATGCTGACCGGAAGACAGGCGGAAATGTGATTTCTGCCCGCAGACTGTACGTGCTGCCATTTTTTCCACGTGACGCAATACTCTTTTTCCTGTGATTCTATAGCACTCTTCAAAACCACACCCAGTGTTCGAAATTGCGTAGGGAACGTTTTTGCAGAAGCTTTACCCACAGACATTAACAAAAGATGAGATTAAAGGCGTGTTTTTTTTCCGGTTCGCCTATCGTAAAATGTGTTAATTGTGAATGGAAAGCTGCAATACCCAAGTGCAATCCATGCATAAAAAGATATATAGGTGTGTGGGCATAAAGATGTTGGTGTTGGTGTATTTAATTATGGCAAAGCACACTAGGGCTATCTGCCTAAGGGGAGGGATGCCTTTCGTGGAGGACTTTCTAAGGGAAACTGGCTCGTATACACGTTACACATGGGGAAAACCACGAAAACGCCCATGCAGCCAGCCCGTTCGCGGGATTCGAACCTCGGACCGAACTACCAGTGTTCAGCGACTTTACCGCTCGGCCGCTGGTGAGCTGTGGGCATAAAGAAGTTATGTTGCGAAACTGACAAACTGACATTCTTCCGCTCTATATGAATATGTGTATGCATGACGACTGTATATGAAATACCCCTTCTGCGATGATTTTTATGATCTTTTCAAGTTCCTGGTACAATAAGTAAAATTACGGTCCTAACTACAACCTTTAGATAGAGTGACATATTTCTAAAAAAGTATAATAAAAGTCAAAATTGTTGTAAGTACAAAACAAAAGTTAAAACAGAAAGTGTGGTAAAAGTGTTTTGTCTAGGTATAGAATTAATAAAGTTAAATATTATGAATATAAAAACTTTGCATGGTATTTTCTCTCTCCTTCCAGCGTGCCTTCATAATGTAATGTAATGGTAGCACACTTGGCGTGCATTCAAGAGATCAAGGCTTGAGTCCCGGCAATGGCATTGCACATTTTTCACGTTTCCTGCTTAAAAACACCTGATAATTCTATAACTCAAGTAGTTTTTCGTAATAGTCAAAGTATACTACCGAATAAACTTATAGCGAATTTCTTTGGATTATTATTCATGTCCAAAACTTTATTCAGAGACTACGATTTTGTACGTTAGCACAATTTGGAGAAAATATGTAGTTTCAGCAAACCAGAGGAGAATGTTGACGATTATAATCTCCTGTTCTTCCTAATTGTTTGAGGATATACATTTTTGCATGTTTGGGTACATTTTAAATGGATATTGCTCTCGTAATTTATTAGTTGATGATTCTGTAAGGATTATGCTATTTTCATTAGCAGTTAAATTTTTGAGTTAAACTTCCTTTCCTATCGCTTCTTAATTTCAACTTACAACTTCCGGCCAGAACGTAGTTTTAGAATGAATGCTAATGAGGTAGAGCGGTATTTAACCACGAAGTTCTACTGTCTTAATGAGAGAGAGAGCAGATATTCTGGCTAGCACGCGTCCGTCTTTTTAGGCTACTCTCTCGTAAGCTATTATTACGTTCGGCCCTACTTTAGCCCTTGATAGCTTAGCAATCACTTAGCTTTAAGGGGCCAACTCTGTTAAAATTTTGATAACTTCGGCTATATATTTTTAGATAAGATTAGTTTAGTTTATGTCTAAGCCTCTTAAGTTGAAGCCCGAGTGTCGGCTTTATTGTACAACTCCAAGACGGAGTTTTGTTAAACTTTAGTTTGAATAATAAAGGATTATTTCACCCTTCTCACTTGTTCTTTTTACCTCACGAACTCAAGCGATTATTCGCTTACTAGTTCTTAAGATTCGTCACTTTCAACTGCAACTTAGAAATACACAGTGGAGAATCCTATAACTCAATTGTCAGTTAGATATAGATTTTTAAAGCTGTTCTCGCTAAACAATTTTAATTGCAACACAGATCTTAAACAAGAAGATTTTCAGACAGAATGAAAAATTGAGCTTTCCGTAATGCATTACTTTTAGTTAAGCACAGAAATTATGGTAGTTTCTACCAAAAAAAAAAAAAAAAAAAAAAAAAAAAAAAAAGTGAGAGTATTGTTATTTTGTATTGTTGTTCCATGAATACATGCCAGTATTCTATGAAAATAGTTTAAATTATTATTTGACTCAATGGATTCTAATAGACTCATTATTCTCAATAGACTTCATTGTGCGTGCCAAGTCTCTTCCTAACTCACAGGACTCTTCCTAACTAACAACAAACCTGGACAACTTATATCAATTTTCTTACAGAGGATGATAGCTCTATATGGCGTGCCGTGGCACGTTTTATGAAAAGCTGCAATGCTGTTTCGCCATTTAAAAGGCGAAACGAGGATCCACTACATCAAAACTAAGAAGGCAGAACTTTTAGCTTTACATCTGGAGTCTCAGTTTCGCACAAACAACATCCAAGATAATCAGACACAAACCGAAGTTTCAAACACTATACACGATTTCGCGACAAATTCACACGCGAACAACATTAATCCGGTGTTCCCTTCGGAAGTCTAAGGCTATATCAAGAAGAAAAGCTCAGGATTGGACATTTTTACAAACAAGATGATTAAGAATTTTCCCTTGGAGGCAATCTTCTTCTTAACTAAAATCATTAACCTTTTATTGAAATGTGAGCGTTTTTCGTCACCATGGAAAACAGTAGTCATTATATTGATCCTGAAATCGAACATGCCTCCTGCATCACCCACAAGTTATCATCTGAAAAGCTAGCTATCTACAATAAGCAAGATCATTGAGGCTGTAATTTTAGAAAGCATAAACTTTATCAACTAAGAAAAGAATCCGATAATTTAGCATACAGCCAAAGCTTTCGATACGGTCTGGCTAGACGGCCTCATTCACAAATTACTCTCCCTGGGTTCCTAACAGACATCACGAACGTTATTAAATCTAGTTTTATTTGCAATATCAGTTAGTAAACGCTAGCGAAATAACTTTACTTTTTTTCTCTTTGTTTTTCACTTTCATCATTGTTTCTAAAACCTGCTTGTTTTGGAAAATAATATTCAAAACGCTTTGGATGCAAAAAGTAATTTATGAAGAAAGTTCTTTAAATGAACTTACACTTTAACAAACAGGTTACATTTAATAAAAACATAAAAATAACGGGACATTTAATATTTTTTTTATATCCTTTAGCTAAAATTACAATTTTCATGCACTTTAAAAAAGGATCAATGTTTTTCTTAAGAATGTTTTATTTTGCGCTAATACTGAATAAAAATTGCTTTTAATACAGCTCTCCAAGAAATGCCATGTTTTCTTATTCTTTCCACAACTCCATATTTGTTCGATTGCACGTAAGTCCGGAGAATATGGAGAAATTTTGGCAACTTCAGGACGGTTGCATAATAAACAACCCAAGCGAACATTTAGAGCTGCATTATTAGCATCGTCATCCTAATAAAACTTAAATGTATTTTGCTGTCCATAATTCATGACCATGCTTTCAGGTTTGTTTTAAGAATATTTATACTTATACATATTATTTTCTATACAAACTGCATTTCTAACATTAAAGGCAGTGAACCATCCCAAGCTCTTATGCTTAATAGTAGACAATTAGATTTCCGGATTTAATTTTTGATTCGGATTTCGTCACACTGAAAGTCGCTATCGGGACCTAAATGTATTAAATTATGACTCTTTTTCAAATAAACATTGTTTTAATAAGAAAAATATTTCCCTATCGTAGATTTTGCGAACATCAGGCGTATTTTTCTTGTTTCCTTATTGACGAAGAATTCCCATTGTATCAATGTTCTGCAGTCATTCTCCTAACTGTTTCAGGGTTTTGTTGCAAACTGTTTCTCTAACTACGCAGTAAGTTTCGCAGCATTATTATTTGTGTTTTGTTTGATTTTCCATATGATAAATCTCCAACTCCTTTGTATTAGCTTGGAATGCGATCCAGACTTCAGTGGATTTTCAACAATTCGCCCGAATTTTCGTAATTTTCATCGAAGATAGTTGAACGGTTTACAATATAAGGCATTTCTCCCGCCTTCTTAGCATGCCTTCGTAGAATGATCGGCAGTATTCGAGAGGTTCGAGTCGAGGGCATTGCTCATTTTTCATGTCTCCTGCTTCGAAAAAACCTCTCTACAGTGGCGGCCAAGCTAAAAAAAGTGGTGGATGATGATTGTCGACCACCAGGATTTGGCGATTGAGTCCCCTAATCCCCAGTCACCCTTTAAAAGGAGGAGTATATAAGGCATTTCTCCCGCCTTCTTAGCATGCCTTTGTGGAGTAATGGTCAGCACGCTGGGGGTGTATTCAAGAGGTCCGTGTTCGAGTCTCTTGCTTCAGGAAAACTTATGTCTCTACAGCATCAAAGATTATTTTGAGTTTTCTAATAATACTTTTACAGTGATAAAAATGATAAATAGTTAAATTTGTATGAGTATGTCGTTAGGTTGTATCGTCCTGCCATATTCACTTCAAATATAGACATTTTAATATATATTGATGAATTGATACTAATTTCCAAATGAAGAAGGTGATTCTTGTGATGTATTTTCATTTAGAACAAAAAAATTATGACAAGAGCCTTCATCTGTTAAAGTATCTCAAAAAAGTTTCAAGCGTCCGCATTATTATAATAGTTTACGACTAATTTTTGAACAAATTATTTTATTACAAGAAATAGTTTGATGATTTTGTAACATATATGTTTTAAAATAGAGAAAAAATAATATTTCCGCAAAAACTTTTTGGACTATGTTTCAATACTTGTACAAGAAGATTATTCTTAAAAATTCATATGCATCCATTTGCATCGATGTAACAGTCAGTATAAAATAAATTTCAAATTAACGTTAATTAATATTTTTATTGTTCTACAAATAATTCATTCATTTTTTTGTTTATGTACAATAAAATATTTTACAGATTTTGCTGAAATTTCAATCCACGCTGAAGCACTCTATGGCAACATTGCAAAGTCTCATTTATAGCCGGTAATGTGGTTCAGTCTCGAGGGCCCACATGCTTGCATGATCTGTTTTACTAAACTAAACTCATTCTATGTTGTGACAACCAACGGCGCAGTGAATCTTGCTTCTTTTGTACAGTCAAGCAAATTGACAGAGGAAAGATTTATTCGCGACAAGTGGGAGTCCCAGTAGAAATCAGTAACTTGGAGTCACACCCCTCCCTGTGTGATTCACCCGAGACCGTAGGTCTTGGCTCCTCCCAGTCACCATAGCAACCCTTGCTCTGGGACCACCAGTACCTTTCGGCTTCTAAGAAAGAAATGAACAATGTCGCCTTTCCATAGTTTTGACATTGAAGATCGTTCTAATTTGATTTAGTGTTTTTAGTTCTTCATTTTCTTTTCAGTAATTAACCACCATGATACTAAATAAAAAAACCATCTTAAAATTCGTTCTGAGTGCATGAAATGTAACAACATGACATTTAGGTTGTTTTATCTACAAAACATTTCAGTTAAAAGCAAAACATATGTAATAAATAAGTTTACAGCTCTGATGGAAATTTTGCATGAAACGAACTTTTTTTTCTTTCCCCTGGAATTTAAATAAGACAAATTTTCTTTCTGTAAATTTCAAATGAAATTTTATTATAACTAAAAAAAAATTCATTAGAAATCAAATGCATCACATATTATATTATGCCCTGTTTTCAGACTTTAATACGTTCCAAAATTAAAGGGGTCCTTCCCTTTCTAGTACTCATTCTACATTAGTAACTCTGGTTTACGAGTAGTACGCGGAATTTGGCCTCTTCAGTATATTCCCTTGTAACAAGTAAAATTTTATTTTTAAAATGCAGTTTTATTTTGAAACACAAATTTTGCAATGACGTGCTTCTTTAATAATCAGTCATTTGATTTCTTGAACTACGTTGTTTGTGTAATAAATTAATTGATTTCAAATGCCGTTAACTAATCATCAGAGTAAAGAGTAAAGTGATAAGTAATTCCTTTTCTGAGAATTACTACCATGATCATTTACTTTTAGAGACGATAATAGCCATCAAAACAACATAAAATACAAATACGACTATTATTTAGAAAAGAATGTTTTTGGTATAATGGGTTTCTTTTCTTTTAGGTTTCAATTTATTTCAAGCAATTTTTCTTAAAGTCCTTTTGTTTATTTCACAAGAACGGTAACCAGTGTCTGGGGAAGATTTGCAATTCTTTGTAGGATACAGTTTCTGTTCAGCTTTCGGATATCTTAAGTACTCGATGGAAAATATCTTCTTTCACGTAGGAAGGCCATGTAGTCTATGCAAGAATTCTTTCCGGCTGGGGAAAAGCTTGAAGTCTGAGGGATCCTTGTGCAGACTTTAAGGTGGATGAGGTAAAACATTCCACTCCTACTTGTTTAGCACTTCTAGCAAAACATCCCCACATAGTCTGTGTGCATTAGCGATCAAAAGAAATTGCCCATTCCTAAGCAAGTTGTAAGGCGTACCTTAGTAATGTAATTGGAAGCACGTTCAGCGAACAGTCGGCAGGTCCGGAATTCGAATCTCAGGGAGGGCACTGCACAATTTTCAGGTGTCCTGCTTCACTAAACATAATGACATTACAACGTTAGGTCGTTTTATGCATTTTTCTGAGCAATTTTCGCAACCGCTCACAATAAAATGTAACAATCACGCTTTTCCACGTGCAAACTTTATTATTTGTGATGGTTCCTTGGTAATTCTAGGCCAAGATCATCAATTACTCCACTTATGGATGTGCTTGTCAAGATTTTGGGGGTCACAGAGAGAATGGATTTCTCCATTGAATTGATGATTTCTAGTAGGATAAAAATGGCAGTTCTACAGAAGTGGAGCTGAGGGCGTGGCCAATGAGGTCACACAGAGGGCGGGGGCCAAAAGCAACGTCATCGATGACATCACACAAGGCGTGACCAATGACGTCACGAGTTGAATTGTTTTAGGTTGCTGATTGAGTTGCAGACCTCCTGCTTTTCATTTAAAGTTAATTTTTTAAAATTGGCAACGAAAAATATTTTCTGCATCTAAATTTTTGGTGATATGTTGATGAAAAAGTGAATTATATGTTTTAGAAATATATTTTTAAGCCTGGTGTTAAAATTATTCACCTCGCGACACTGAAAGCAATATAAGAGAAAAATATATATATATATATATATATATATATATATATATATATATATATATATATAAAAGACGTTCTTCTAATGATAGTTCATCATGTCATGAAAATGACACTACAAGATAATTATTTTTATTACTCAATTTTATTCTGATAATTTTATCCTTACTAGTTTCCCATGAAACTAACTTATTTCTTAGGTTTTCTGCTCATAATAACATATTTGTTTACTATCATATTTTTAATACTTAATGTTTCTAATTTGTAATATTTTATTGAATTTCCGCATATTATTTTTTTCATAGCTTTCCTAAATTTCAGCATACGCTGAATTTTAACTTATATGTTATATTTCACTAACGTAATTGTCCTCGTACATGCGGTTTATTTGTTACATTACTTAATTTTAGATGCAATTTCGCACTTTTTTAATGCTATAGTGTTCAATGTATTCAGAATTTTTACTTCATTTACTTTTTATTATAATAACTACTGTTTATTGTAGCATTTAATTTTAAAACATAATTTTTGACATTTTTTTATCTATTTTTTTAACGGTTCTAGTTTTCTGTACACACTTTCATTTTAACTCACTTCTTTTAAATTCTATTTAAAAACAAACTTTTATTTTTCGTGATCTTAGTTCTTTTACTTAATTTTTTACAGAATTTCTAATTTCTTTCACATGTTTAACAATATCTTCCTTGCACTGCCCAATATTTTTTAAGTCTATAGCTGTTAATTACTTTTCTTACGTTCATGATTTCCCTTCTTAGCTTGTATTTCAGAAATCTAGATTAACTTATTTATTATCTTGTTTTAATATCTGTCTCATCATTATTAATTCCAACATTTTATTCTTTTTAGTCATCAACACACTTTTTAACAATATGGATTGTTTTTATTTACTGCATATTCAAATATTTCCTTGCAAATTTTAAAATACTTGTTGCATTCTTCAATCATAATTGATCAGACTTAGTTTTACTTGGAAATGTCCATTCACAACTTTACAGTTTAATACCATTTATATCTAAATGTATTTCTTTATCATATAGTTTTAAGGTCTTCAAAAGTTAACTAAACGTCATGTTTAATTTTAAATCCCGATAACCTTTAAGTGTATTCATAATTTTTATTTCTAATTTTACAACCACATTCAATGTTTCATCCACACATGCCAAAATATTATATTTCTTACATTTTCTGATATTTAGTCTATGTCATACTTCACTACTTCAAATGAATTTACTCTGCTCACACTATTATTTTTTTATGTTTTAGAGACACTGACTGCACTAATTTTACCTTTTTCCTACACTAATTGCATCTATGTGCACACTTAAGAAAAACTAGCAATTTTTTGCATCACATGCCTAAAAAAATTCTTAAAACCAACTTTTTCAGTATCGCACTCAAATTACTATTTTGCAAATGTGAATTACCAGCATTCTTTGGTTTTACTCTGCTGCATCTTTTTAAATTTTAACATCTTACTTTTAATTCTTTTAATTCTTTCGAACAGCTTTTTCTTTTAATGTTAGCGTGTGTGTGATTATGACAAAGCCTCGAGGGCTATCTGCCTAAGGGGAGGGATGCCTTCGTGGAGGACTTTCTAAGTGGAACTGGCTCGTATACACGTTACACATGGGGGAAAACGACGAAAACGCCCATGCAGCCAGCCCGTTCGCGGAATTTGAACCTCGGACCGAACTACCAGTGTTCAGCGACTTTACCGCTCGGCCGCTGGTGGGCTTTAATATTAGCGTATAACGTTACCTTGTTTGTTCAAATTCCATACAGTACCTTCTTTAATTGACTATGCAACCCCAATATCTTTCACTGGCATTCTATTTGATAACACTACAAGTTTCCTTAATTGACAAAAAGCGAAATATTTCTCATTTCAAAACAGAACTAGTATATTTTTCACACATATTACCGGGCCCTCCAGCGGCCGAGCGGTAAAGTCGCTGAACACTGGTAGTTCGGTCCGAGGTTCGAATCTCGCGAACGGGCTGGCTGCATGGGTGTTTTCGTGGTTTTCCCCATGTGTAACGTGTATACGAGCCAATTTTCCTTAGAAAGTCCTCCACGAAGGCATCCCTTCCCTTAGGCAGATAGCCCTCGTGTGCTTTGCCATAATTCAATACGCCAGCACACCACAAATATTACCTTCTTCTATTCAAAACACCTCTTAAACTATAACTGATGTAGAGATACCAAAGGAGACTCTTATCACACGGCTGCTCAACTGTAAAAATCTTTCGACATTTCAGGTTTTTAGAACTTCTTTCGCAAGTATATCAATACCATCAGAGATCACTTGACATTTTTACTCAGATTAAAGGCGACATACTGTTATAAGAATGGTTTTAGTTAAATTTATAAGGCAAATAAACACATTTTGTGCTAAATAGGCATAAACATTTAGACTCAGAATATTTCTTCTTAATCCGATTTAAGACACGAATTTCATTCATGATACGGCTTGTCTCTTGATTTATTTGACCATACACTAATAGAAAATTTTTATTTTACAAGTTGAGCTTTGAACGAAATAGAAATAAAAACTGCGATACACCTGCTGTTTTTAAGAAAAGGGACTTTGATATATTTTTGAAAATGTAAATGCTTCTAGCGTTTTCTTTCAATAACGTTGGTTTTCATTACTTTACTAATTTCAATAATTATCTTTTTAGCTAATATATTTTCTTATGAACGAAAGATTGTCAAAAATGTGACACAGTACAACTCTTACTAATACATACCTTTACCTGAATACACATATTACCAATTAAAACAAAGAAAGACACAGATATTTTAATCCAATCTACATTAAATTAAAAAAAATATTTAAACTTTCATACATTCCGGAGTACAAACGAAAGATAAATAGATATTGTTATGTTTGTATATATTAGATAAAACTTTTATGAATGCCATTTGAAGTAATGCTCAGAACTTCATAAAAGTGAGCATTCACTATGTTAATACACATATCATCAGTTATTTACATTAATCAACGTAATATCATTATTTATTACATGTACTATATGTACATATATTTAAAGTTTAACTGTCTTACAATTGAATAATTAACTATTGAGAGAAAGAGGTTCATATCTTACACTAATTTATTCACATTGAACAAACTTTCCCAACACCCACATTGAGCCACGTTTATTAAATTCGTCAAAGCTCTTTTATTTCTGCATTTTCACACTTACGACACATTTTAAAAGTAACTACAATTCAAACACCGATATCATAACTCAGTGTAATATTACACCATAACTCAATTTTTCTACTAGTTACAAATTTATATATTCAAGAAGTACATCTAAGACTTGATCATTTTCTATGTTCTAGAAAATCGATTCAATTAAGAACATACAATTAAGACTTGTGATTTTAGTAGACTTGCATGCATTAACGATGTCAACGTTTCTTCCTTTTTGCGAGATTCGCATCAAACCCTGTCGCATTCGAATGTGGTGTAAGAGATCACTTTTTCTTTTAAAACTTGTAAACAATGGATACAATTTCTAAGAAGAGAAGTATCATGCTGTTTCAAAACATTCTCATCAGTATTTCTTTTACAGCTGCTACAATTAACCCTCTGAGCGGCCAGGGTTTTCAGTTAAAAACCACAAATTTCCCAAAACTACTATGAGAACAAATTATTTTTTTGATTTTAATGTAAAAACTCTCTTGGAATTACATACCTAGATTTGTGTATTTTTCATATATTGCCTTAATTTCTTTAACATATTTTAATATGCACGTATATATACGTTCTTACAGATACCACAAAAAATATTCTAGGCCGTACATATACGGATACCGTATATATTCTAGCCGTATATATACGGCCTTGCCGCTTAGAGGGTTAAAAAAAAGGCTTCATGTGTCTCTTCTGTTTTACTTGAAAAAATATCTGAACATTCAATACGATGTATAACATGTAAAGTTTCATGTTGTTTTAAATTTTCGTGCTCACTGAATATTTTTTTACCATGATATACACTTAAAAGTAACTTTATAAGTTTTCATATGCTTTTTACATGAAAAGAACTTGTGATTATTCACTACAAATTATAAGACGAGAAGCTTCGCGACTTTTCAAACTATAAACTTCATTAAATTTAGGACATACACTACATCTGATGATTCTTTCTTAAGATTTCAAATATCTCTTCAGATACCTTGTTTTCAGGAAACCTCGCAAATATATCACACAAGTAAAATTTCAGCGAAACCCCGCTTCATAAACTCTTAAATTTTCAACACGGAGGAATCGCTTGAAGCATATACTGCATTGGAAACATATAATGCTTTAAAAAAATTCTTATAAAAAATAACCATACATTCATTTCACCAAGAAGCTTTTCTATTTAAATACATTTATTTAATTCCAAAGAACAAGTTTCTGTATTACACATAAAATATAATTAAAATTTTCATTCATTAGTTGATATCAAGTTAAGAGCAATATCCATTTACTGACATTTGATATACATGTTTGTTTTAATATTAAAATAAAAATTTCAATATAAAAAATATTAAAAAACCAAAATAGACATAACATCAGCCAAACACAGAAATTTATATGAAAAAAGCTATACCTATACCAAAGCATTTTTATAATCTTCATAACATTTAGATTCAAGAAACATGTCATGAAATAAGCGAATAATATTTTTCTGTCTTAAAGAATCTATTACATTTTTAAAAGTTATACGTAAAAATACATCTTCACCAATATATATTTAATTCTGTCATTAACACGTATCGTAATGCATTCATGTCTTGTTTCTGAACTATGATCTATAATACATCTCTCGCATTTAAACAGTTTTTAATCACTGAATTTAATTCAGTTTTGATAGAGTTTATGAGTTCTTTGAAAAGTTTATCGTCATCATTTGTTTCATCCAAACAATTGTTTTTACATCTGATTTGCAAAGGTAAAATAACTTCAAAAACACATTTACATAATGTATTTGACACATCAGGAATAATATGTTTCAATCTTTTAAAAATATCATAGTCTAATTGTAAATAAGTAGGTTTTAATTTAAAGGGATATTCATCCTGTTTACAAACTTGCTGCAAAATGCACTCACCTCCTTTGTTGAAGACTATCAACTTATTACTGCAAATGAGACTGACACTTATATACAGAAAACTGAATTGATATATTTTGGAAGAAAATTCTTTCCATGTAGGGAGGAGTCATAAAAACACCACGTGCAGTAGGAGACAAGTTTTCGCTTTGTTCCACAAATTCACGTAGATGAATGTTCACTCCGTTTTCGAATTGAATGAGGGATACAAAATACCCCCAACCAAGAATCCACTGCATTATCGATTTCGAATTTTTCTTTTCCTTTTCTCGATTATCGGCCATGAAGATATTTTCAGGAGCAGATTTCATGTAGTTGACAAGCCAATCATCCTCTGGAAGTTCCTCCTCATCATCATCCAATTCCCGTTTTTAATTTTCGAAATTTTTATATCACGGAATGTAATGCTAATTCTAGGCTCTTGAACTTCAGGTTAAAATGGTATCCCATGCATCCAAAATTGATTCGTTGGTGGTTTTATCACCATGAGTGATTCGTACTAAGTCCGCGGTACGTGACGTAAAATTTTGGGCTGGAAAATATCATTCGACGTTTTGCACCTAAACTGATAATAGGTATATCACATTCGGATTCAAAACAAACTTCATTGTCTTTATGCATAGATATCTTAGGAAGTCCGTCGAGATAGTAGTTCAATAAGATAAAATTACATCTTTTGCCTGTCACTGCTTCAACGTTTTCTTTAATATTTAGAAGAGCCTGCGTCCAAGGTTCTGCACGAATACGCGTTCCGGAGAATTCGTAACAGATTACTTCCTCACCAATTCCGATAACTTTTCTCCGTGATGTATACTGATTGTCATTAATTTGAATATTAATCCTTTTAAATTCATAGTTTAAGACTTCTAAAATATAAGCTTCATTTCGTGAATAAAATTCTTCGTATAATTCCAAATTTAACGCTGCGTCAGTTAAATCTATCATATTCGCTTTATAATCCAGTGACAATTCTAAATGAAATAGAAATACGTAGCTTCTTAAAGAATAGGACTTATATAAAACTACATTAACGAAATTATTTATTCACTCTGATACAATAGCAAGAAGGTTTCATTTGTTTCGTTCATGCGGGTAAAAATAAACTCATGTTATCATGAAAAGCTAAGTACTGCATCGAAAACGTGCGTAATTGCGTTATCATGACATGATAGGGGTAATGAAAAATTCGTTCTGAAATCCAGATAATCACTGAAAACGTATTTGGAAGTATTGTTATTTTCAGGTTTGGTGTTACACAAACCTAAGTGAAGGGGTAATCTTTGATAAGCGTTGTAGTTTATCAAAGATTACTAGTAGTCGGTTAACTAGGATGACTCGACAAACATATCCGGCGTAATTAAGAATTAATCGTAATATACTAATACGACGGATAATAAACCTATCCGACGTAATAGTTATTATTCAGATGGCCAAAAAGGCAGGTATACAACTCCGCGTAACAGCAAGGTAGAAATGAAACGTGCGATGCTAGCGGAACACCTTTTGGATAAACTCCAAGATTCACCCGTTTAAATCATTTCACGTAACTTTAAATTTACATCCTGACGAGAAAATGGGATGCAAAGTTGAGGAGTTCAGGAAAGTTAACAAAAGTTTGAATATTAGGTTAATTGAAATAAGGGAAACCCTATAAATGGCCCTAATAATATAAAAAATTGCTCCCCGTAGTTCCACGGGAAAAAGATAAATGAACCAGTGCCAGTTGTTTCTCAGGCTAACTATCTTGACATGATCATAAACGGTAAACTGACACATACTAATCACATAGTACATATGAGAAATAAAGCTGTGGAAGTGATGAATTGCCGTATCCCAATTACTCGGAAATACTCCAAGATGGACCGTTTGAAGAAAAGGCTTACTTATCTATCCACAATATGCCCTATTATGATCAATACTTCACCTGCTTGGGCTTCTGCCACTACCTTGGATATTCAAACACTCCAAGTAGTACAAAACAGTTTTACGAGTTATTACGTATTCCCACTATTTTATGCGTTGCACGAAGATTGATCCGCTGGATAAATTTCTCCTGAACCACGAATGATTAGTTCTTAAAAAGTGAGAAATTCTGTGAGCACATGAATTTTTTGTTTCATTACAAGATAATTAACGAGGATATAACTCTGCGCTCTTTTGCAGCCTTTCTACTTAGTTAATGTCAGGATTTTCCTACCTAATAATTCAATATATGTATATTTTTATTTGCTTTGCATAGCTGTGATGAAGTGCAAAACACAAGCAACAACTCACTGACTCTGCACATTGATGAGTGACCACTCACGTTACCACCGACTCTGACACTTTGTGTATTATTGTAGTACTTGTTACAGGACTTCACCCTTTGTAAATATGTACATAGCTTTGATGACTACATTCTGCATCTTATTTAATTAATTATTACTAGCCATTCATTTTGTAT
This sequence comes from Stegodyphus dumicola, assembly GCF_044657685.1. Lineage (NCBI taxonomy): Eukaryota > Metazoa > Arthropoda > Arachnida > Araneae > Eresidae > Stegodyphus > Stegodyphus dumicola. The sequence goes on from NC_140780.1 coordinate 80,943,938, forward strand.
TTTTCATAATTATGAATTTTTCAGCTTTTTACCTTGTATATTTACCTATGTGATATCCCCATCCTGCACACGTGGCAATGTGGTAACTCTCCTGATTAGAAAGTCTAACCAAACTGCTCGGTTAATGTGGTTCAAAACAGTCGACAGTGAACCGTAAATCAGTAGAAATGGACTCTCTGGAGCTATAAATCTAGTTTCACCCTGCACCGTTTGGATCGCAAGGTCTGAGTCTAGCGTCTGCTTGGAGAATTTCTCCTGCTAGAATGCATTATTAAGTTCAGCCGTACTTAAGGTCCTTGAGAGCGTTAAGAGGCCAACTCTGTTAGAATTTTGATAGCTTCAGCTATATCTCTTTAGTTAGGATTAGCTTAATTCTTAGTCTCTTAAACCCAAGTGTCGGCTTTATTGTAGAACTCCAAGAAGGTGTTTTGTTAAACTTTAATTGGAATAATAAAGGGTTATTTTACCCTTCTATCTTTTTTTTTTCTTGTCACACGAACTCAAGCGATTATTCGCGTATTAATTCTTAAGATTCTACACTTCCAACAGTAACTTAGAATTACTAAGTGGGGAATCCTACAAACAAACACAAAACACACTACGTTAACAGTTCTGTTTGTCACTTTGTAGTATACTTTATTTGTTAATAATCTTTGTGTGTTGGTATTACGATTTTCCAATAATGTGCCGTTTCAAATCCTGCTGAACAGCACATTGAACTTAAAAACCTAGTATTAATATTAATTGAAATTTTCTTGAATTCAAATCCTGATAGATTCTTGAGCATCAAATCTTTCAAATAATAACAAGAAGAAAAAGAAGAAAAAAAATATGTTACTCAACATGAAAAGATTTTGAGCAAAGCAAATTTTAAAAGCTGCACTTAATGAAAAGTAAAGAATTTCTTATTTTTAAGAATGCGGTTTTTACTCTTACACTACAAAGCAAATAAAATGTAGTGAGTGAAATGCGCAATTAAGCTCTCAAATTTTGACCCTAATTTATAAGGTATTTCTCCCGCCTTCTTAGCATACCTTCGTGGTGTAGTGGTCAGCATATTCGGCGCGTATTCGAGAGGTCCGTGGTTGAGTCCCGGCGAGGGCATTGCTCATTTTTCATCTCTCCTGCTTTCGAAATAACCTGATGACTCTACAGTGGCGCCGATTAAAAGGGAAGTATATAAAGTATTGCTCCTGCCTTCTTAACATGACTTCGTGGTATAGTGATCAGCACGCTAGGCGCGTATTCAAGAGGTCCGAGGTTCGACTCCCGGGGAAGGCATCGCACATTTTTCACGTCTCCTGCTTTCGAAATAACTTAATGACTGTACAAATTTCTCAACACTATTTGGAAAACATTTCAATAATAAAGGCTGAGCAGATCAACTGTTAAGCATTTAGGATGACACGCGCGATGGTGTGTTTGCATATCATGATATGAATTGCTGAAAATATTTAAGACTTAGTAGTATTGGGATGATTATAATTATCGAAACGATCTGAGAGTTGGTTTCGATAATTCTCGGGAAATTCAGCTCACTGATTACTCAAAAATTTAAACAAATTTCTCTAAATGCAATACTGAAACAGTACAGCACTTAGAGCTGTCACGAATTGAAACGAATGATTCAGATGCAACAGCAATTGCAAATTTCATGTTATTTTGCTAATAAATACTTCTACAAGACATCAAAAAACTAATCTTTCCAAAGATTTGAGTAAAACCTGTTGAACGGACTACGATTTTGGAAATTCATTTCTATTGAAAATTAAAATACTCTAACCTTAAGGAAAAATGTAACTGATAATCATATTCGCATATAATGAAGTAGTCAGTTATTTAAAGCTACGTTTGATCTCAATATGTTTTGTGTATGGAAGAAACTTAATTGTTAACGTTCATGTAAAAATGTACTAAAGTTGATAGTTTATTTTCAAATAATTTTCTTTATCGGACAGAAATTTTTCTGCAGCACATCCTATTCTGTATCTCTCCTTTTATTTCTTTCCAGAGAGCTGTGTATGAGTTAAAAATAAAGAAATTTTTAAAGTTGTAGAGACGTTAGGTATTTTTAGAGCAAGAGAGATGAAAAATTAGCAACTGCCTTCACCGTGAATCGAACCACGAACCTCTGAAATCTCGGCTCTGTGTGCTGACCACTACACCACGAAGGCACGCTAGGAAGGCGGGAGAAATACCTTATATACTTCCCTTTTTAAAGGGCGATTGGGGTGTTTAGAGGACCCAATCGCCAAATCCTGGGTGCGAAGATTCATCATCCACTATCCTTTTAGTTCGGGCGCCACTTTCGAGAGATTAGGATTTTTTTAGGGGCAGGCAAGATGAAAAATTAGCAACGCCTTCGCCGGCAATCGAACCGCGGACCTCTGGAATACCGACCCAGTGTGCAGAACCACTACATCACGAAGGCACGCCAAGTAGGTGGGAGAAATACATTAAAAAGTGAATGCATTCTTCTTCTTCAAATGAAAGATTTTTACATCATTATATTCATAAATATCATTTCAATTTACATCTACTTGAACTAGCAAAGATTTATACCTACACACATACAAACATACTCCCCCGAAAAAAAGAAAAGGAAAGGAAATACCAGAAGAAAATGAAACTTTTTTTTGTCCTATCTAAAAAAGTGTGTTCAATTATATAGCAGTTTAAAATTTGTACATAGTAAGCAAATATTTTCCTGATTATATAACAAGAGAAAGATGAGTAATTTGTCTGCATTTAAATGTAACTACTTTAATTGTATAAGAATGCGAATTTTTATTAATTTGCTTCAAACGTTTCGTCAGTTTAAAACTTTTCTCATTCTGTTTTTAAAATGATGTAAATGTGGAACTGATGCTCTTGAACTTTCTTAATTTCTAACATGCGACTCCTACAGCCATGAAATTTGGCCACCCCTGATACAGACCTTTGATACTTTCGATCTAAATTTGATTCTTGGCAGAAAATGCATGGTTCATAGGTTTGACATAGTTTTCTTCATAATGTGTCATAAAAACTAATCAGTTTTTTTTTTTAATATCGCGGTAACTAACCAACTTCTTTCCAGAGTATCACCGTGAAGACTGCATCATTTAGTTATGATCATAGTACAGATGAAAGCTAATTATTTGCATTAAACAATTACTATGTGGGAATTTAGCTCCCTCTCTGAAAGTCTATATGAATTTTATACAAATTTTATCATCTTTCTGAAACATGACCAAACTTCAAAAGACGTAAAATATTAAATCCTTAGGAAAATACTCTTTTGAAAAGTTTAAATAACTTTAATGACGAAACTCTTATTTCCCAAGTTACTTTATTGTTTGAAAAAGAGTTTGAAACATTTTTATTATATTTCGTCAGGCATGAAAAACATCTCATATTAAATTTACAAACATTTCATAACTTTTCATGTTTTTTTAAATTTAAAACTGTGGCTTAAAATTCTCGTTGGGGAAATAATTAAACTATTTTATTGATGGGACTTTAAAGTCCCGTAGAAAAATAAAGGTTAATAAAAATCATATTTTCACGTTTTTAAGGTTTTGATTGGGATGGAAAATGTTAATAAGGGAATCGTTCCGGTACAGACAGTAAATCAGAGAAAGTATTAAAAGCAAATTTCTTAATAACATTGAAATTATTTTTATCCTAATTTAGGCATCCACAATAATTTGCAGCAGATGATATAGTAGTAGCCTTTCATTACTAACGGTAGTAAGAAATATTTGGAAATGCTTCTTCTAGAAGCTTTTATATATATTCTAGTGTCCCTATATTGATCTGCTGAAACATTCATGATGCTTGAATGGGGTACAGAGGGCAGCTAATAAATACAGTATTTCTTTGATAGACGCGTTTTATGCACTGATGAGCTCTTGCTACTTACGTTAGACGTAATAAATAAACGCAGCTCAGTAGTCGTCCATCTTCTTTGGAAATAAATCATTCAATAAAAGGCTCTGTTGTTAAGATTCTAGTAAATCCATTGGTATAATATTCAACGACGTTGGAAAGATCTGGGCGAGCCTGTATGATTTGCTGTTCAGAATAACTACTTCAGAGCAGCATTTCTGGTTACTCGATGGATGCACTACTATCCGCTGACTTTAGTTTCATTTTTCCCGCAGCCCTAAACATCTTGATTTCGATCACAATACTAAATATACATAATTCGTGTTAAATTTTAGCATCTTTGTAATCTTATCAGTAAAGTTGAAATTTAAGTATTACTAGTCCTGAAAAAAAAAAAAAAAAAAAAAAAAAAAAGTGTTTTTTTAAAAGTATTCTTGTCCATTTGTTAGTATGATTTAATTTACTAAATCAGTACTAAAAACTATTCTTGCGGAAGTGATTTCGAGCGCATTAGTGAAAACAATTACAATTTCAAACGCACATATTTCTTTTAACAGCACTATGCTGACCATAATAATTCTTCTAAGTAGTTTTTAGAGTTCCTTACTTTGCAAATGCTAAGTCCTTGTTGAACGTAAAGTATCTTAAAAACTGATAAGCGAATAATCGCTTGAGTTCGTGTGACAAAAAACAACAAGATGGAAGGGTAAATAACCCTTTATTATTCAAATAAGATTTAACAGAGTAGAGAGTAGCCAAAAAGGCGGACGCGCGCTAATCAGAAATTCTGATTCTCTCTAACTCAACTAGTAGAACTTCTCGGTTAAATACCGCTCCTCCACCTTATGTATTCAGACGCGATTCTAAAACTACGTTCTAGCCGGAATTAGTGAGTTAAGAATTTGACAGGAAAGAAGTTTAACCCAAAATTTAACTGTTAATAAAATTAACATAATTCGTACAAGTTTAACGAACAATTTTATACTAAAAATAATAACTATGTGTTAAAGTTAACAAAACCGATTAGCTGAGAATGATAATAATCAGGTTAATGCAGCATATATTCAATTGCCAAATGAAATATTTAAGAATATTAAACTAAATATTTACTGCAGTTTCGTTTGTTCGTTAAACGATTGCATTTGTAACTAGTTTAAACTACAACAAAATTTAGCAAGTACTAGTTAAATATTAAAACAAATTACCTAATTTAGTGATAAACCTTTAACTCCATATGAGAATATTAAGGAATGCTATGAAACCTAATGCCACCGAGGACCTATTAGATGTGAACATTACAAATGCAAGGAAAAGCACTATCCAAAAATATTAAACTGAGAGAAACAGCATGAGTTGTTCCACCATATTAGAAAATTCCCATTATGACATTCTTCAACCTCAAATATTAATACTATGTGAATGAAGTACCATATGCTCGTTTGCCGTCATCATCATCTTTTTCAAGAGTAATTATCTGCCTTTGTGATCCGTTCAAAGAATTCATTTTGATAGATAAGTTTAATAATATTTCTAACTGTTACAAACAAAAAAATTCAATGCACTGAGCACTAAATTCCAGTTTGTAAAACTGAATTTTTGTAAAATAACGGAAGTTACATTTTGTAGCTTTTAGCGCCGGTAGATTATTGAATTTACTGTTCATGTCATAAGTTAATAGCACTATACGCCAGCATGAATGAAGGGCATATTGCTCGAATAAAAGTTTCTAACTTCATAATACTCGTTCCCAAACTCGCTTTGATCGATCACCTTCTGTTATTTGCGACCTGATCTTTGTGACTCCAAGGTGATCGCTTAAGCATCGTGCCATCCATTTTCATTGCATTCTTTCACGCGCTACTGGAGACAAATAGATTAATCCATTGGTGTGTAACCCCAAGAGGCGTTACCTTGCCTCTTTGAAGGAAAATTTATGATTATTTGTAACGCAGTGTTGCTTCGTTGTTTACCCTCTTAACTCTCGGAACCTAATACTTTGACCATCGTCTTAGTATTACGAAATTTCTGTAGTCTTGTCTCATTCTTCTTGTTATAATTCTAATGCATTATAATTCTATCATACCATTTTTGTACCGAGAATTACCATTTGAGATTATAATTTTTTCGAATAACTTCGGTGAATTTATTAATATTTATATTAGTTGATGAAAATAAACATGTTTTTTTTCTCTGCAATAAAATTAAACATATAATTCTGATGAAGAGTTTACCCACCGAATTCAGTTACAGTTGAAACTTAATTATTTTTTCATATTCTATAATCTATTACAACTTAGAACGAAATCACAAAAGAAATAAATGATTTAGAATTTGCGGGACGAATTTTGTGCCTGTCCATAGGTACTGTTTTTCTCTTTTATAGAACGTCAATCTGCCGCCCATCCGGTATAGTGGTTAATGACTCTGACTGCCGTAGGGATGGGCTCGGGTTCGAATCCCGGCACGGCTGTTAAATAAAGTCTTCGGCTATCTAAAAAAAAATTCAGTCTATAATGAACACAAGTATTTTTCATTTAATAAATCTTAAAAGATTAAGGATGGTACCTCATGTTCTTTCCCCCTTCCAAGGGTTTGAACAATGAGCGGTTATTTAGAGATCTTGTATTTACCTGCAAGGAATATGAATTTCACTTGCAGTATAGCTTTGCGATGATTTCTAGCAGGTTCTAGATAGTTAATGGTTCTAGCTGAGTATTTATAGACGCCTTTTTTCACTCCAGGAAGGCGCACAGTTAATTTAGTAGAACATTTTGCCTTTTCCCAAACATCTGATGCTTTCTGCATGTCAACCCCTAGAATTTTATTAAACAACTAGCAAGGAATGTTATTCCGAAGATTTATATCTATTTTTTTAATATATTTTCTGTAATCTCTAAGTCTAAAAATCGGAAGTACCCACACGAGATGAGTAATAAGCATATATGTATTACAGAATAAATAATGGTATATTATGTGTTCTTTGAAGTAGTTCTAAATATCAGTTACACTCAAGTACCAGTTAAAGAAATTACGTATTAAAAGAACTTAAATATCAATTCATTTAAATATTAAAAAATATAAATGCTCCCATTTAAGAGTTTTCGAGAAGAAATGCTTAAAATACTTCGCTGCTGAGATTAAATATTAATCTTTTTTCTTTTTTCTATCCCCTCAAGTCCAAAATGAAGTAGCCACCGCAGCATTAAGGTCATTGTCGTAGAAAATGAAAAGGAAGGAAAAAGTTGTCAATGAAGGAAATACTACCTCTCATCGTCTGAAGCACGAAATAAAGATTATAATACTTTTTTAAAATTCATTTGGGAAAATATGCTTCTTATTTCAAGAGAAAAACCTAACTCATTGCAATTTAAAGTCACAGCTTCGTCTCGAGAGAAAAGTGCTTTTTTATAATTCATATATAATCCATGTTGAAGTAGAAAAATAAGTAGCTCCATTACCGAATTGCGCCCCCTTTATTATTATTAAAACAATTCCCATTTAATTGAAGACTCAAGAAAATTTCCGATAATATGTTGAGATCTACACAGCTAAAAAAATCCTATTTTTTAAGATAAAATATCTAAATTACAAAATTTTGAAACAGAAAGAGTAATTGATAAGTTGGAGTAAAGATGTAATCGACTCGGGTTAGGTAATTTGTTTCGAAATACAAAACTTTTTCCCATATTAAATTAAATAAATTCTTACGGTTAATTTATAATTTCTCTTTTCAAATTTTTTCCCCGATCAATATCATTTTGTAGTGCTATTTCTTAAAATTCAATGATGACTTACACCATGATATAAAAAAGGAAATTAATTTGCTGAACAATAGTAACGAGAATCTAAAGGAACATAAACTGCAATTAGAGTACAAGATATCCTTAAAGTTAACCTGAACTTAAGTAACAAAAATTTTAGTTTTAGCTGCATATCAATCTTAAAATAAAAATAAAAAATGCATTTCTAGTAACAAACAGTACAATGCAATTTCTTTCAGAAAACATTCTGGGCACGAACACCAAACCAGCCGCCGTTATTACACATTAATGTGAAAAATTAAGAATTTGCACAATATGTAAGATATTTGAAAAATTAATAGACATATTCCTGCATTCCTAAGAAATCGAACATAGGTCTCTAAGATCTGTTTTCTATATTTGCTTTTGTCAAACAAATTCAGGGCATGCGGCCGTCCAGCGTAATGCGTAGACAAACAATTACATATCCACCAACGTAATTATCATTTCCCTGATAAGGAAGGGATCGTGGTCCAGGCTCTCTCCAAATACAGGTGCGCCAAGAATCTGTTTCCAAACTCAATCCTTACTCATGTGTAAAAAGGTACGGTGCTGCACTGAAGTCTGATCCAAAGCGCATATTGTCTGCACTATGCTAAACGCACTCTCTTGTGTCCTGCATTGAGGGGGACGCAAACAGCGGGTCTTCCGGCATACAGACTTATCTCATGAAGCCTTCGAGCAACTGCAGACCGTTAAACATGAGTTCCAGTGGCTGTATATAGCTCACGTGAGAGGTATGAAGCTGTAGTAGTCCTGTGTCGCCCCGCTGAAAGTACTAAATAACGTTCCTAATTCGTCGTTGTGGATTTTGGTCAACCTATTCCAGGTCTTTTCAATATGATCTAGTGGCCTGAAACTGTTTCCAGAAAGTGCAGACGACATTGGGCGTTACATTAAGCTCTGTAGCCACCTGCGCTTGTGACTGGGCCTGCCTCCAATCTCCCGAGAATTCCCCAGTTCATTCCGTCATCCACACGTTCCTAGCTACTCATTTTACCTCATAAAACTTACCCAATTCTTGAGAGAAATAGGGTGAATATCGGGAAGGTGTACGAGCACACAAACTGGAAAAAACCTCTGGCGCGTATATATCCTCTCCGCAATCACAACACGCACGTGTGTATTTACGTATTCGACTCTGAATATCTGCATTAATCTTAGGCGGCGTGATTAGTATCTTTGGTTCAATACCTTTCGTAAAAATAGACACAATTTGTAAACTCTTTTAATTTTGCAGAGTTTATATTCTAACCGAGATTTTATGTCATCTGCTAATGAAAATAAAAGAAAGAAAGAAAATACAATAAATGTAATATGACGTATGAAATCCATACGAAAAGGAACCCTGAGGCTCATACAAGAATCTGAAAACAGAAAAACATGCAACCAACTTTATTTTCCAAACTTTGAAATGAAACCAAATTTCGGTCACAATACAGCTCACTTTTCCTATTAGAAGACTTACGATCATTAAAAGCGAGTACTTAGTAATAACAATTTTTAATTGTGTTAAAAGGACTGTTATCAATTTCAGTACCAAAATTGCATTTCTAAAATTCTTACAAACTGCCAGTGAAATGTCGAACAAAATATAGATTGTATTGCTATTTAAGCAGAAATTAGAATTACCGAAGTATCTCTATAACAACCTCTATTCGAGCTTCGAAGATTATGTTAGATCATAATATTAAAGTTTGTTGAGATTTCGCAATAAAAATAAAAATTTATAGGCAAATAGTTGTAGCTTCGGAAGAAGTACCTTTCTAATTTTAATTTAGGCTGCAAGTAATCATTAAGCACTTAAATCATTTTGCAATACTCTGCTGTAAAAAAGTATATAATTTACGTCCGAAAACAGCTGACAGTTTCAGAAAAAAACAAGACTGTAATTACATCATGAGAAAACACACTTTTTTCCTAACTCAACCACTAGTCCAGTTTCTCAAAAGTCATGCAATTTCTTTCTCCTTAAATTTTGTTACTAATTCGACTTTAACCTTCGTTTCATTACGATGAAAAAATAATTGCCTGACAAGCAATTTTTCACTTACGCCATATTTAGGTACTCGAGCTAATTTTCCACGTCTGGACATGTATTTTTTCATAAATATTTAATGTCAGTTTAGTTTGCGATATTTAAATTCGCGTATAGCTGACAGTTCGAAAGGCAGCTATATGATCAAGCTCTAGAAATGCACTTCACTGTTATTTGTTTACAGTTGTTTGTTATTTGTGTACAGTTGTTTTGTGGCTGTTGAAAGAGTTTAAATTTTTTTCTTTGTATTTTTAGATGTAAAATACTGTTTCTTAAATAAAAAAAAATAAAAAAAAAAAAACTCTTCATAAATTGCAATTGTTATGCGCATGTATTGATGTTTAAGGAATCACCTTTCCAAACTATTATACATGAAAAATACTGTAAATCTGCATTATAGAGACTATGCTATTTCTTCTTTTGAGAGCGAAGCAATACAGAGTTCTAGTGCTAGTAAGACTTTAATGTTTTAAAGCCTGCATAGTGCGTATTTTGAACGAACGTACGCACTTCTTAAATATTGTATCATGCAATATGTCACTGCTAAGTACTTAAGTATTACCTACATGGAGTGTGATTTATGAAAAGCTTTTGTAGAAAAGTGATCTTCATTTGCATTGCTCTAAATTAGGAAAATTAAATAATCATTAGTTGTGCCAGCCTATTCAGCTTTTGACGATTAAATCTAGGCCGAAACGACTGATTCAGTGATTTCATCCACTTCGCTACTAATACACCCCTTATATATTATGACTCTGTTTTATGAATTAGGTCATAAAACCATTCTCTTTCTTAAGATTAAACTATAACACGCGTATTCACTATTTAAACAGTGCTAACGATCTCCTGACTCCTGGTGCAGGTACTTCTCGGGTTTTGAGAGAAACCGCAATTGAAAGCGAAGCGCACAATGTAAGCTCTGGCATTTCTATTTTACAAAAGTCAGTCCTAGTATCAGCCGGTTAGCGTACAGCTCAGGTAAATTTTCCTTCAGCAGTTAGTGAAACTGATTTTCAAACTTCGCTTCACTTCTGGGAAATGCAAATTTCTCTCTTAGACACTCGAGGTTTGTTTTGATTATGCCCAAACAAGCGGAGGCTATTTGCCTAAGCGGAAGAATGGCTTCGTGGAGGACTTTCTGCGGAAAACTGGCCCATATTGAGACAACACATGAGAAAACTCTCGAAAATATCGGTTCAACTCGCCCGTTCTCTTGGTATAGAACGCTGGTCGAACAGCCAGTGTTCAAGGATTTTACCCCTCGGTGGCTGGTGGTCACGAAAACTCGAGGTGTCTGAAAAACCCGAGGTGACGGAAACTCGTATTTGGAGGTGAATTTGGTCTGGTTAACCTCAGCTAAAATGATTTATTTGTGCATAAATGTTAGGCATTATGAGATAAATAAGACATGAGATCTACTCAATCAAAATTTCAAAGTTTCGTCAGATTTCAGTGTTCAAGATGAAGATAATATGAAGCTTAGTATCTAATCTAAATGTTGTAACTTTAATGCACGGTTTTATGTCTCTATAGTAAAATTATTCAGGACAACGTTTTTCATTTACAAGTATAATTTTCCTAAAAGATTTGAGTAAACAAAGTAATCCGTATCTCTGAATTAACTGAAATGCAGTTAAGAGTATTTACCTTTAATTTATCCTTGTACCATTTCTTACTACCAACAGTTTATTCGCCTTTCATTTATCATATTATTTCACTTAATTTTTTATGATGCATTTATTTGATTTAAATTATTTTATCATTTATATATTTGTTTAAAACGAATTTCATTTCATTTATTTTACAGGTATATGTATGCAGGGTGATTCAAAACTGGAATAAAAAAATCTTCTGGCAGGGGTAGAATACACCTAGAAGACTCGGAATACCATTACAATGCAGATTCTGAAATAAAGTCCTAATGAGATAGAAATTTGGGTATGATCGTATTTCGTCTTTTACAAATGTTTGAATAAATTTTTAATCGCGAAAAACTAATACATAAATTTTATATTTAAATTAATAATTAATAATTTTCAAACAGGAAGTTAATTCCCCGACGCGCTCAAAAAAGAACACATTTGCAATTAAAAAAAAATATAAAACAGATGGGAAATTTAGAAGTATCAATACCTATTAAAATAATGTAAAAATATTATACAATTTAAACTATCATTTAATTACAATGTCTTATTTACATGCATATAAAAAAGGTTAAGGCCAAGAAATCTGCAATTTTAATCCTAACTCACAGTTTAAATTCTATAGCTTCTATTGTGTAAGCATTAATTACTTCAGCCGTCTAACCGGTATAACGGTTAGCGTCGCAGATTGCCGTGCCGAAGGGTCCGGGTTCGAAACCCGGAGATAGCATGGATGTTTGTAAATAGTGTATAGTGTCGGTGCGGCATAGCGGCACTTTAAATATGCGGCGATCCGAAAGTTCCCTCGTTTGGTTTGGTGGAAGGAGAGAGGTGTGGGAGATCCTTGGACCCGTCTCCCCGGGGTGCTCTCCATCAAAATTGGGGGGGGGACGGAACTGAGCCAAATCTAAGTGTTAGCTGTTAGGTGCTCCAGGATGTTGCCAACGGCAGTCGTAATGTTGCAACGGCAGTCCTTGCCACGAGAAATTTGGTGGGCTTGGGCTAACTACGTCAGACAAGTGAGCATAACCAACAACAAATATTAATAGAATTGTCCGTTCGGTGGACTGGCCAATGAGGAACGCTTAGGTTTACCATTAAAATGGATGGCACTGAGTGTTTAAAGTCTAAAAGTAAGTAGGTAGGGCGAGAAAGAATTCACATGTATTATGCATATATATATGCGTGCATGTGTGTCATAATACCTTAATTTAATTTCAATCTTAAGTCATTTTTTATTATTTTAGTTATATTTTTTATTGATTATTAATAGCCAACTATAATAGCCACATGTTTCACTTTTAATTTTGGATGTTGTTTCATGTAAACACAATAGCCCATAATTATATTCTCAAGCATTTACGTGCAATTCTTTTTTCCGTTTACATACATGCGTAGTGCAATTGAATGACTAGCCGTGTAAATAAGTTACGCCTAATTTTATATACCTAATGTACTGGATGTATCAACTTAGTTTTACGACTAACTTTTTTATTAAATTCTTCAAATGCAGTTACTAAAGAAATGGTGTCTAGGGTACACTAATGGCCGAAGCGGTAAGTCTGCTGAACACTAGTAGCTCGATCGGGATTTCAATTTGGTACACAGTCTCACTGTTTGGGCTTTCATCATGTATAAACGTGAATACGAGTCATTTTCCCTTAGACGATCCTCCAAGAAGGTTTTCACACCTTAGGAACTTAGTCCTTGAGCCTTCCGCCGTAATCGATTAAACACATATGCAAACCATTTAACAGCAAAGGTTTCTAACATAGCTCAGATATTTATCCATTAAAATACGGTCTGAAGACGAAAAAAAAAAGCTGAAATATTTGCTTCATTTTATGCAGTTGGCATGTGTTGGTACGATTCAAAGACTAACAACAAGAACTGAAAGAAGTGCATTGATGCACGTTTTTGAAACCCGATTGCGATACTGATGGTTGAAACGACGTAGCAGCTTACATAGATCAAATAAAACGAATAATCTAACCTTCTTCATTGGTATGACAGTGTAGAGAAAGCGATTAAATGTTGATAATAACCTCACGAGCGGTCGCTCTTCAAAATCTAGAAAAGATGAGTGCATAGAAAAACATTCAGCAGCGGCTGTTGAAAAATCGTCACTTGTCTTTGAGTGGTAGCAGATGGATTTGACATCAACAAATATACGAAAGGCAATAGCGTTGTGGAAATGAAAAAAGAAGCATTTGCTCTCCTTGCATGCCGCATACGTTGACTGAGGAACAGAGGTAAACTCAAATTATTTCAAGGCAATATATTCTTAGGATGTCAGACAGTAATCGTGACTTTTATTTGAGAAATTCGTAACTGATGATGCGAACTAGTGTATTCCTTCTGAATCGGAGCTTGGGCAGGTAGTAATAAAGCTCCGTGTTCTATAAAGAAATAATAGATCGACATCTAAAAATTAATTCAGAGCGTTAGGTGTGAGAAAGCTCGATCAGATAGTTTGCTTTTGTTGTCTGAAACTATGAATTTTATGCTTCAGTTGGAGAGTTATGTGGAAAATGTGACAACAAAAGGAAAATACATTCTTCAACTATTTTTCTTACAATTGTACTTAAACAATCTTTATGCTATCATTTCTTTAGGATTCTTTGAGATCGGTTTATTTCTGAACGGAAATTCTTTCTTTAATTCAATCAAAGCAACTCTGTTTAATATATATTCCGACCGAATAGAAACAGTTTACTTCCTCAACAATTCAAACTAAACATTGGCTGGAAAAGATACGAGCTACAGGTTTATAAAACGAGCAGATATGCCAGACATTTATGGAGATAATACGAAATATTTAGTGATTCAGAAGAGAGTTAAAGAAAACTATTACTATAAAATTCCAGGTTTTACAGAGATTAAATTGAGCTGATGATATTGTTATGTTAAATTCATAATGCCACAACAATTCATCAACAAACCTCTAAAATTGTGATTTATCAATGAATATATGTAAAACTTTCTGTGTAATTACAATGACATTTATTCTATTAAGTAGAAAGATTAAGATATAACGCAAACTGGGTAAGTTGCTTTTAACGTTGTTAATCATTGATATAGATATGAAAGTGGAAAGAGCCTTCATTTTTCATTTAGTTGAATATTTATAAGGAATTTCGGTTTGCGTCAAAAAAAATTATTTTCATAATTATAAGCGTACTGCTGCTAGTTAAAAAATCAACCAATGCACGGAAGGCTGTCTAACAGACGAATTATGGCAAAACTGCATTTAAGCTGGTATATTTAAAAATGCAGGATACATGGCAAAATTATGAATTAGTCATTCAATTATTCGACGGGAAACATCAATAGAATGATCTTCGCAACGAGGCATTATATGCACTAAAATTTGAGATGAAATGCTTCGATGTGCATGATAAAATATGTGAAAAACTCAGGATGTTTGTAATGTGATTAAATTAAACGAATTCCTGCAACTGACGATGTAAAGTATTAACATGAAATGTTAAGTTTTACTTACAAAGCATAGCAAAGTGATAACATTTCAGTGGATCACATTTGCTTAATTCTGAAGGAAATTTTTTCTTATTTCTTAAAAGTTACGAATTAAATGTAAATACATTAGGAATAAAAGTTGTTCGTATAGCGGAAGCATGGAATTAACTGAAAATTTAGTAACTTATTTCAAATGTTTTACATAACTACACATTTCCCTTCGCAAAAAATCTCAGTATTTATTTCTATTGTAATAAAATAATAATAATAATAATAACAGAGTAATTGTGGTTCACATTAAAAATGAATACATTAAAGGTTCACATTAAAAATGAATGTATTTTTTGATTACGTAACATATTTCGCTTAAGCTTTGAAATGTGAAATAGATAAGCCGAAAATATTGCGAAATATAACAGGAAAAAAATATGCAAGACTCTTTACTTTAAATAGTTTCCTACCATTTCTCGTCCTGTACACACGTTCCCTAAATAGCGAGTCAAACCTTTTAAAATTAATAATAAGTTTAACTTGCTAGCTAAAAATTTAGAAAATTTGCTACGCAACTGAAAAAAGAACCGGTACCCCTAAAACAAGCGCTGCATGAAGGCATCCATCCCTGTAGCTAGATAACCCTACTGAGTTTCTTAGTGTTCAATAAAACAGAAAACAAACGAATCTAAGGTATGGATTGAAAATGATATAGTGTGCATATGCGTGCTACAACCATGGGCATATAAGAGATGTAGAAAAATTAAAATATTATTAAAAAAGTTTGGAAATCTACGAGATCGTTTTAAGTGTATCAGGAAGAGGGAACATATGCAATATGAAACATAAAATTCACCTTTAAAATGTGGCAATTATCGATGGTTCTTAATTATATCCAAAGCTTTGTATCCCTTTTTAGAGTCCGGTTATTTACCTTTTTTATTAGTTTTCTGTTATACGGTGTTGAGAATGTACAAATGACTTTACTTTGAATTTTTCTATGAGCATGAACAAAGTAAAATGCATTTTATAACTTTACGATCATCCAAAATGACTAAAAAACTCAAATTTCTTTTAAACAATTTAAGCAAATACTTCGTTAAAAAGTTAGAAAGAATCTAAAACTATAATTCGTTTTCAAAAATCTCCATTTCCTTTTAAAAATACCGCTTCCTTTCTAAGGAAAAAAAATGCATTAAAAGACAGTCTTATATTTAATCCGACATACTCCCTCCCGCACCTTTTGAAAACATGAAAACATGGAAAACTGTTTTTCAAACAAGATCCTGGCCATAATTTTACTAAAACTGACATTTTTTGCTATAGAAGCAGAGTTTTTTAGTTGCATTTGACTTCTTCAAATCGCAGTGGGTCGTAAAGAAAAAATATTACAACATCAGAACATTTTTGTGTGGCATTCAAATACTAGTTTGTAAAATTTCACAATTAGCTGAACAGTCATATCCAGATTTAAAACTTTTGAAATATTTTAATCAAATTTTTCCCAAGAAAGTCTCTTAAAAAGAAAACCAAGTTTAGAGAAATAACTACTTTGCTCTATATAGTGAACGAAGCAATCAAAATCAGATCATCATACTACAACCAAAAGATCTGAATTTCTTCTACTCAGAGACAGATGTCTGGTAATGTCTTTTTAAAGAAAATTCGTTAAATACATCAAATTTGATAAGAAGTCCGCTCTTACTGAATCACATAATTCTACTTGTATAAAACCATCTCGTGATCGATGAAATGGATCAACGAATAGAAACTGTACTTCATGACAAGAAAAAGTTTTAACTTGATGTGCCAGATAGTTGGGGTCATTATCGGCACGATCTGATGACAGAAGAGAGCAGGAAATCAAAATGTCATTTTAGTGGAAATTCAATGATGATTTGGAGTGCCTTCATTTTGAAGGAATGAAAATAAATCAGTAACGAAATGGTGAAGAAAATAATGAAATGTCTAGAACACATCCTCTACAGCTGTATTCGTTTTCGTAGCATAGGTTGAAAAAGTTCTTTATTGGATCCACGAGAAGTTGTTTTGTCTTGTTGCTTTGTTATAAACATTTATATGCAATGATTAATTTTAATCTTTTTTATTGTTCCCTAATAATTATCTTTTTTTTATCTATTATTATATTTTATTCTTTTAGGAGGCTTCCTTCTCTCTTTCATCCCCAGACAGAGAAATGATATGCATATAGGTTGCAAAGTTAAACAGTTTTAGAATTACTGATTTCATTGAAGTACAGAAAATGTCAGTTGGCCGAAATGTTTTAATGGGAAAATGTCTCTCCACAGTTCTAACAGGACAATACTGTTCTCCTTCTACACCGAATTTTATGATTCCGTTCAAAGATTTTCTTTGTTTACACTTTTCTTGTATACCAACAGTTATATTCATGCAAATTTTATTACCATGGTAAATAACATTAAATTCTAAATTAGCCTCCAAAACGTTAAACATGTGCAATTTCATAATTTTAATCTAGTAGGTCAATAATGAATTTGCATTATTTGTAAAATCTGTCTTCATTACTTTTCTAGATTTTTCTTTATTCATTCGTTACGTACGAGTGGATGATAACTAACTGCACTTAACAGAATAGCGATAGCTAAAATGATATTTGAGCGGTTGAAATTAGTATGGCTTTGTCGATATTCTGAGTTTTTCAAACTTCAATTGGCAAACAAGTATATGAAACTTTCAGAAATATGAAACTTTTCAACAAAAGTTCTAAAACACTTACTGCAGTTATTTTGCGCTTATGAACATATTCCAATTAAACAAAGGAATTGAACGTCCCAGGGGTTCAATGATTAAGGCTGCTTTTAGCCGAACGCAGAGAGACGCGCCCACGTCAATAGTCATAAATCTTTTCTGCGCTCTATATTCTCTTTTACAGCAAATCGATAAATGCCGCGATAAGGATTTTTTCCCCTCACCCTATATTCCCCAATACTTCCTGTCTATTACGAATTTGTACAAGGAAACATTAGATTCTATTCTGAAGCCAATACAAATTAACTAAAAACGGGTTGTTATTGTATGTTGTTTGTCTATTGGAAAATGAAATATATGAGAGAAGAAACAAGAGATTTAAAGCTAATTCGACATAAGCTCAGAGTTTATGAGGAAGAATGCCATTAAACAAACTCAGTTTGCAAAGGATGAAACGAAAATTTTGACTTTTCAACGTAAAGCCGTTTCAGCGTCAAGCGTATCTCAGTCAACTTTTGATAATCTCTTGACCGACAGTTTTTACAAGTTCTTCGTAACAGTTATTATGAAAAAGAAAGGAATATTCACGAGCAGAATTATAGAAAAGACGCAGAAATATGTAAAAACCTTTCATTTTCTGGAGAAAAATGAAAACGTAGTAAATCTAAAACTCGTTATTTAATCATTATGTTTTAAAATTAAAAGTTCAAGTTTTAAAATTACAATATACTACATATGAAATCTATTATTACTGTTCTTTATACTAATTTTTCATTACTTTAATCATAAAATTATTTATATTTCACATTTAGGCTATTCCTTATTGCTGTGTGAGAACAAAAATCGGGGAGAATATTTCACAGTTTCCAGTACAGAAACAAAATGGGTACATAGGCTTTTAGCACTAGCACTTTTACCCGACTCTGTATCGTGATTGAATCCAACTGAAATGGAAACTACCCAGCATACCAGCAACCAGCATATGGTACATTAAAATCGAAACCCCGTTTCTCTCTGACAACAAGATTGCAGTATATGTGGGGCTAGAGTATCATAAGCATTAAATTTCCATTGGATGTGGGGTATGTGATTATAGCAAAGCCTCAAGGGCTATGCGCCTAAGGGAGGGATGCCTTCGTGGAGGACTTCCTAAGGAAAACTGGATCGTGTTCACGTTATACACGGGTAAAACCACAAAAACGTCTATGCAGCCAGCCCATTCGCGGGATTCGAACCTCGGACCGAAGTACCGGTGTTTAGTAACTTAACCGCTCGGCCGCTGGTAGGATAATTTCCCATTCATATAATTCCTTATGATGAAGAGTAATTTTATTTCTGCTTTGTTTGTCTAAATTGATCCCACAAATTTGAAATTCCGACATAAAAATCTCTGTTCAAATGCAAATTTTCATGTTTAATTTCAATACTTTAAAGAAATTCAAATAAGAATTTTTTAACATTTCTTCTCAAATTTTGACGCAGTTTCTCAGAAAGCGTACTTTTTAAGGTTAATAATCATTAAATTATCATTTTCATTTTGTTCGAATAAGTACTTGAAAGGAATATTCTGAGACAATTTAGAAATATGCCAAAAAGACAGGCATTTGTTTCTGTCTTATTTTAACTATTAAAACAGCCTCACATTTGATGCTTACATAAAGTCTTGCAAAATACTGATATTATATATTTGATTGTTTGGAAATAGTCACTTGAAAGTTAAGAGTTTGCGACTTTCAATTTATTATGAAAACTTTCTTGAAATTATATTGCAAGGCTTATTTTAAATAACCAGTTTTTACTTACGTTAAAGCCGCTTTCCTATACTTTCATTAATGTGGCTTCCTCCATAAAAATATGTAAATGAGAGAAATTTTAAACAAAGTAAGTTTTTAAGTTGAGAAGGATTTCACAGTTGTCTTGACCTCAAAAGAAACTCATCTGTATTGTATAACCGACGCAAGAGGATAATCTGCGATCTGGTAAATTCCTTATTTGGCTGTGGTTTTGCTGTAAATTGTTGTTAAATTTAACAAGCCAGGTGCCAGGATAAAATTAAACAGAAAATTTGTGCTTATTACTTTTAGTTTGTACTTGAAATTGAAAGTAATTATTTTAAGCTATTTGATTGTGTTTAAACCCAAAGATTTCAATCTACAATCAGTTCAAATAAAATAGAACTTTCTTGATCTGATGAGCTTCTCAGACATTAATTGAAGATAAGAACTCAGACATTCTCAGACATTAATTGAAGACATTAAACTTTTTCTGATACAATATTATGAGGGAGAATTATACACTTTTGATAGTACGCATTTTAGCTACAATAAAACATTAATAAAAATTACAAACAGTTATAACCTATCAGCACCATTTATCGGTTAAAGTTTGCAACATTTTCCGGGGCCGAAAATTCGTCGGAAGAGGAAAACATTCTTTAAGTGTTAATTGAGAGTTCTACAGGATCCTAATGAGAATTACATTCGAAGGTCTCACGATGCACGCACGGTTACGGCTATCATGTTCAGGGTGAAAGTGTGTCATAATGCCCACTCGCCATAATATGTCTAAACTCGTTGTCATCACTTACCAAAACCAGAGGGTTCTCTGTGAGCTCGTTGACTAGTCGTGATTGATGAACAGACCAAAGCTCAAGAAGATAAGATATTTTACATTTTTTTCTTTCAAAATCGTTCAAGTAAATCTCTTTGATATCTTCTCATTTTCAAAAGTTGAGATTCAGAGCAAGGAATCCCTTTACTTGTTGGAAGAAGAATCAATAATCATTATCCAAACAAGAAATGTCTATATGTGAGCGGTTCTGGTTCATCTGAATCACTGAAAACATAAGCTAGAGACTTGAATTCGCTAACTGTCTCTGTCATTACTAGTTAAAGTTCTTGAAATGAAACTGATATCCTTCTTGAGATTCTCCTCAGACACGTCTAAAGTGACCTCACTAAGAGTTTCCAAAGACCAAACAACCAGGCCTTCCCTTTCGACAATAAATATCCATTTGATAGATAACTTTCCAATCAAATTTTTCATTTCTTCCCCAATCATGATTTTCCACAGCAAATTCAGTTCTCCGTTTGTCTTGTGGCGTATCCTCCCATTATTGCTGTAGACTGCACTGTAAATGTCACTTCTTTCAACAAATTTTCGAAAAGCCTGAAAACAAGCATTTTAAAACATGATTTTAAACATGAACAATTAAATGTGCCAGCTCTTAAATTTACACGATGTCCTGGAACATTGTAAAATTATGTTATTAAGCTGTTTGAAGGTTAGTAGAAATAATTTAATTTTGTTTGAATACATCAGACGTATTTGCAATGAGGTATAAAATTATTTTTTAATTTAAAACATCAGGAGTTTTTACATCGGTACATACAAACATGCTCACAATTTTATGAAATTGAGACCTGTCGTGAAAATGTCGTTTTCTAATATACTGTTTGATTTTCAGATGATTGTATTAGTCATCTGTGAGGTATGTAGCCTCACACATTCAGAACAATTGTTTAAAGAAAAGATCACTGAAAATGGCATCAGTTCAAACAAGCTGTTTTAACATAAAATAAGAGTCATACCATAATACTTAATCATACCATTCTCACACATCTTTAGCTAGAACCGTTAAACAAAATCAGGGAGAATCGTGTGCAGACATTACATTTAAGTCTTAACAAAAGCTGCATCACTTAAGGTCTTTTTCTCACGCATGACTTTTTCCCTTATCGCACACGAAATAAAATAAACTTCCACATTTCGTCCATGTGAGTAGCTTCAAAATGTCACTATGTCATCAGGGTAGAAAATCTTATGGCATAACTCAACTGAGCAGAAAACAAATGTATTATCTCAGCAAATTTCCCCTTTTACAATAAATTATATGCACCATAAAACTAAGTTGTAAAGAAACTGAGTTATTATTTGTTTAAAAATCTTTATAAGCTAAGCAATGCACCATTAATACTATGAGGTGAATGATATTGTGACATAAAATAATTTTATATCGTGTTTATTAAATACATATTTTGAATCTTCTATTAACACGTTATGGGAAAAATACTAACGAACATTTCAGTTAACTAAATGCCTATTCAGTTTCTCTTTGCTCTTCCTGTAGAGGTTATACATTAAAGTATTTAATGACTCAACCTATGCCTCACACAGTGTTGATTCACACAGTACTTTGATATTATATACAACAGTGTTGATTTAGCAGGCAAACATTGGAGCATCACGATTGCTCATCCATCGTTATTTCATATTCCTACCCGGTGTACTTGCTCATCTTTTCATAAAAAGTAAATATGTCGCTATAATAACAGATTTTCTGTTTATGAAGTGAAAGAATTTTAGAGTACTTTTAAAGTTTCACTCGAGCAGTGATAGAAAGTTTTCATCTGTGTGTGTTTATTTTCTCTTTTTTTATATTACTACATAAAGTGCAAATATTTTACAACTTACCTTCATATTTTCTTATATAACGGGCTCGAAATTCTTACTTACATTAATACTTCAATTAAATATCTTTTCCAAAGGTCAAACTTTAACTATTTTTGTGGCTTTTAATCAAAAGTAACATTTAAAAATCTCATGATAATTTACTACGAATTCAATTTACCTAGGTTCATTCCGCCCAGACGGTATAGTGGTTAGGGAAGCCTGACTGCTAAGGGCCTGGGTTCGAATCCCGGAGAAGGCATGGTTGTAACTGTCCGTCCCTTCATAAGAGGCGATGGTGGCTCACCTATTAGATGCCTCCATAATAATGAGACCGCCACATCTGGCCTTGTATAGATTAATGGACTGGGTTACACTGTAACTGTTCACAATCTGCCATTAAAAAGAATTAACTAGGTTCATTTATGGCCAGTAAGAGAAGTTACTACATTTTAGTATAGTTCGCTATGAGTAGAAAGCCCAGCGAGCTAACTGGATGAATGGAAGCTTTGTAGATTTTTCTAACTTATAACGAAAATGCGAGCTATACGAGCTTGTAGTTTCCCTTAAAAAGCCCCATATGAAAGTACTTCTTTATTCAAGCGGATAACTATCATAGGCTTTGTCGTAATAAAATAGTCCCATAGATTTCTTTATAAAATAATGTTATCATCACATGATTCGGTAATATGTGCAAAACATGTTCGTCTAAGAAACCTATTCACATTACTGAAGCATTTTACTTATATTAAATAACGCCTTTCTCTTTTAAATAAAGAGTCAGTGCTCTTCTTACAAAATGTAATATTTTATACACTCTATTAAACATTATGTGATCATATTCTGAGGAAATAAGATTACCAGCGAAATATAAAAGTATTACTTATACTAATTAGAAAAAGCGCATAGAGGACGTTTCACATTTTCTGTCTATTTCTCAGAAAATTGAATTTTGGTTACATATTTTGTGCCTCAGAGCATGCGTAACCTTGGATTAGGGTTAAGTATATTAATTGGGCTAATTTTTCTTTGTAATGGAAGCAAAGTTGTATTGAAAAAACTGATACATTTTGGTCTCATTAGTCCTACGCTTTAATAGTTAAACGCCTAACTTCTGGATTATTTTATTAAAAATAATGGATTAATGAATTAAAGAAGCTTTATATATTCTTATAAAACTTTTATAATTCCTATTTTCCCTTAAAGTTTGTTAGGTTGATTTCCAATATTTATTGAGAATATTTGTTTTTTCAGTGAATGAAGCATTTAAGTTTTTTTTTTTTTTTAATGAAACAGATGCCAAGCTCATTCTGGATTAGAAGTTACATATGTATAAAATATTTCACTAAACAGTGAGGCAGAGTACAGCTGGTATTCTCTTAATATTTTGCTGAACGTAACGTCATTACAAAGCAATGAAATGCCTGCTAACACTTCCTGTTGTGGTATTTCATTTGTTTTATAACTAATATTCATAACTATTTTCAGAAGTAAATAGGTAAGATACAATAACACGCCGAATAAATACTAATTCAGAAGTCAAACAACAAAAATCAGGGTTATATTTACAAAGCTGCAAAACTGCAAAGAAAATGCATATTTTTCATTTGCGGTTTTGCAGCTGAGGATGGTGGTTCGGTAAAACCATCGAAACTAGTCCTGTGAAAATTTTGTAAATATAACGCTGATTTTTGTTCTTTTACTTCTGAATAAGTAAATAGGTATTATTACTCCCACATTTCTGTATAAGCTGTTAGTCTGACATTGAAATTAATGAAATGGTTATAGAAAGAAAAATATATTTGTAACTTAATTTATGGTTTTAAATTTTTTGGAAAAGATCATTGTAGTTATTTGCTTTACAGACTTTTATTTCTTAATATCCAGCTGTACTGATGAATTTCAGTGCCCAGTGTGGTTTAAGAATTTGCGAAATGGAAATTTTAACTAACCTATAAATGTACGATAGAGATAAGTGGAAGATGATGCACTGAAGATGCCGATAGAGCCAAATCCACGCATCTCGATTAATGATATAGCAGAGAAGCTTCATGGAGTACAGCGAACAAATTATTTGAAATCAAGAAAAAAATTTCTCGTGCTGGTGTTTGGATTTTACATAAACTCAAAAATGTAAAACATCAACAACGATATCAGTTTACATTTCTCTGTTTACAATTAATATGGTACAGGTGTCCTTAATGCCCATTGTGACTACAGATGAGAAAACAATTGTTTATGTTACTGTAAGTCGAAAAACACAGTGACTCGATAAAAACTTAATAATCCTAGTAGTAACCCCTCCAGTTAATCCTGTTTAGCTTGTAGAGACATTAGGTTGGTTTGAAGCAGGAGTACATGAAAAAATAAGCAATGCCCTTGCCGGAACTCGCACCCGGTGCACTCGAATAAACGCCAAATGTGCTACCATTACACCCTGAAGGTAATAAAGGAGGGATAAAATACCTTATATTTTCCCCCTTTTAAAGGGTGACAGGAGATTAGGGGACTCAGTCGCCAAACCTTGGTGGTGAAGAAACACCATCCGACACCTTTTAGTTCGGACGCCGTACTAAAGTCGTGTAGCGTCATTAGGTTTAGTTTGAAGCAGAAGTCATGAAAAAGGCACAATTCGCTGGGTTTCGAACCTTCAAATACGCGCCGAGTGTGTTACCGTTACACCATGAAGGCAGCCAGAAAGAAGGGAGAAAATATCTTTTTAAGCTAATTCTTGTTTAGGTCATTGTAGTATTTTCTTGTTGAACAAAATTCCAGAGTACATTGGAAGTGTAAGTTGCAGTAAACAATATTTTGAAACTGAGATAGCATAATTTTTCGAAAAGGAGGATTTAAAATGTTTGCTGAAAGATGGACAGAAGTGATTAAAACATTAGATAATATAATAATAATTAAACTCATACAAGAGCATATATTAAGAATACAAGAGCAACTTTCTTCATTTCAAATTGCTTATTCAAATTGCTCGCTTTATTACTCTTTAATCAAACTGATATACGCTGAAGATCACAATAAATTAAATTTCAAAATGAATTTAAATGGACTAGAATTTAAATTATCTTATTTTTAGCAGACATATGTAGTTTCCTTTTATGTTAGATATTATATTCCAAAAAATTATAATATATGTACGATTACTTATAAATTTCTTTTTATTATGATTATTATTAAAAGAATTTTTTTAATAAAACAGCTGCTATTAATTGCTTATTTTTAATTTTGTTCTTTCAGTTCCTAACAGCTTATGTTCAAGGGAAAAGGAGTTGTTTTAGTCTTAAAATTAATCAAATCATATTTTGGCTGAGTAAAAAATAAGCAAATGTTGTATAAAAAATAATGAAGGAATATGTGTATTCAAAAATAAATTTTGAAAAAATAAGCATCTGATGAATGAGTGTACCATCACATTGATTTTTGTAAAAGGAAGTAGAGTTGACATACTTGAGTCACGCTCCTTTCAAAATGCCATATTGGAAAAGATTGGAAAATGAAAGAAAAAACAAAAACACATAACCGAATGTGTATGTAAAAAGTATTATATTTCAATATTCGTATAAATTGAATAACAGTGTTTGTTACCCACAGAATGTACATACATTCCGTTTCTGAAAAAAAAATTACATCGATTTCATATTTATTTGCTCTATTACTTTACATATATATATATATATATATATAAATTTGGCCTGTTTGCAATGAATTTTCCTGGTGGTTTTTCAAACAACTATTAGAAATCAACTCTGAAATTTTACTTCATATGCTAATTCATGCAATCAGAAATTTTGCACGGAATTTTAAGTTCGTCTACGAGTAATGCAAGTAAAATACAAGGTGCTACTTGAATACGATATTAAAAAATTTTGTATAAGAAGCAACTTTTACTATTTCCTAAGCTACTACAAGATATACTAGATACCTCCCAAATAAACATTGACTCAATATGTTTGCATTTGGTAAAACATTTCGTGATTCAGTGCGTATTAAAATAAAGACTTGCGTATTAAAAAATAAAGATTAAATACCTGAGAGTGATAATCATTGTTATGAGGGCAGTATACTCCTACCATTTTAAAAAAAATTCTATTTTACAACTAATAAGAAAAGGCTTGCAATCTTACATAGACGAAATTATTTTTAGTTACATGTCTTAAAATTCGTTATGGAAAGTTCATTGCAATTTAATACAGTAAAACATAATTCGTATTAGTCTTACCGATATATTTAATTGCAGGTTGAGTAAGTAGATTGTCTGGATGCATTTCGATTACCTAGAAATAACTTCTGAATGTTATACAGCACGTGTGGTTTCACATCTTTACCTAGAATAATTTTAGTAAAGGAGAATTTCCTGCAGAGTCAATCACTGAAGCGTTCATTCTTAGACATCCGATTTTCCAAACTTTCAAGCATTGCAGAACTTAATCTTCTAATGTTTCACTTACCGTTGCTAAGGAGATTCAGTTTTCCCGCCCCCGAATCGCTATTAATTGCTTAAATTCCAAGACTAGTTTTCATCTGATATAATGGCGACACAACACACTTGCATGAAATATATTATAAGAGAGCCTCGTATATTAACTAATGCGTTTCTCAAGACCACAGTTTGACGATGTGAAAAGAAGAAATTATTAGTGATTTCGCAGAATTTCTGGTCTCGTTTCTCCTGGCTATAAGTATCTTACGAGAGCTTTTGAGCCTGAACTTGCGAAAGCCATGTTCAGTTATCAATTAATGTGTCTCTTTCGATTAGAGTAGGCATAGTTATTATCAGATATACTCAAAATATTCATTAACAAGTGTATAATAGTATATATATAAATTTAAAATAGATTTTTCAAATGGCAGATTTCTACTAAACAAGGTTAACCAACGAGCTATTATAATAGGCCAAATCACTTTAATCTGAACTAACTCTAAAAGGAATTGATCTGCTGCGGGGAAATAATCTGCTTATTTGCCTGAAGACTTGAATTTTCTTTCTATACAATGTACAATAATCTAGAGTTTGGGTGCTCAGCTCCTTTTAGAAATAGGTGTGATCAAGAGATAGTTATTTACTGACATATTCATTTGGAACTTTATTCTTAAAATTCAATGCGTTTCGAGGTTTCCGCCCTTAAGTTTGAACTTAAAGTAATTTCTGATGAATGAAAAGCAGTTTCATGTTAACTTGAAATGTGGATGAAGATAACTCGCATCAGCTGACAAGAACTATTTCAAATAACACGAGGAAAAAGTAAATCAGTCTCAAATAATTTTCCGCACTGATTGCTTTAATATTTAGCGATGCTTGCTGCCTTATCGTTGGGCCAGATTCGAATCCGGCCAAATGATAGACTAGGGAAGACATAGATATTTCTAAGTGTGTATTGTAATTATAGCATGGGAAAAGTGAAAATACTGAAGAGCTTAAAGAGATTTGATGGTTGGGGGCGAGAGGATCTCAGATAATATCTAAAATCAGTGCAGGACGTCAACAAACATCAGCCAGAGTATCCCTGAGTACCAACCTGAGCTAGAGTACCGCTGTTGACTTCACCACACGGAACAATGCATCTGCTCTGGACAATTGAAATTTAATGACACGACCCGAGTAGCCTGGTCTAACCAATTACATTTCCAGCTGGCGGTATCCGGAAAATTAAATAAAAATCTGTGAGTAAGAAAATGTCATGAATCCATGGATCTCACATGGCAACAACATACTACATAAGCTATGGTGGTACTCATCTAGGTTGGGATTTTTGTCATTTCGACAAGTCATCAAATCTCAGAGCTATCGAACACATGCTGAATGCTATGCAATAGAATAGTTTTGTTTTTCTATGGTGATTTATTATTACACAAAGTGTATGTTTTTTCTTCATTTCTTCAGTTTTAGTTAGTTTCATATGTACACAGTATTAACTCTAGATTGCATCTATTATAACAAAAGATTCAATTTTTTAGCTTACTGTTAATACACTGGAGGTATTTTCACTGAATTAGTTCAATTAATAAAATTTTTGGCTCTGTATATATGTATATGTGTAATCCAACAATTATTTTATATTTAATGGAATATAATAGAAAATTCAGAACGATAACTATGAAACTAAATATTTGCTATCGGTAATGAAGATATATGCGGAATCTAATTTTCCTTTGTTTGGTGATTCTTCCAGGTTTAGCCGTATTCATTTAATTTTTAATTTTTGGACTTACACTAATGAAGATAATTAATTTAAATTTGGTACAGTGATAACCCTCTTTTGCTTAGCTTAACTCAAAAATGCATTTTTCTTTAATATACTTTAGGTTGCGTTTTTATTAGTACTTACACAAATTTATCATTAGATACAGTTGCTCTAAATGAAGTAGAATCTTCTATGTAAAACTGCTCTCAGTATCTGCTAACTAAGAACTCTTATTTGTAAATATACACTCACATGCAAAATCAAGAATGAGTCTGCAAAGTATGTCTATTTTTACGTAATATATTGAACCAAAGGCACTAGTTATGCCGTTGAAGAATTATGCAAATATTCAAAGCTGCGGAGCTGTGAATGCGGAGGGTATATAAGCGAACCAGAGGTTTTCGGTAATTTGTGTGCTCGTACTTCTTCACGACATCCGCCATGTTTCTCGCAAGAGTTGGGTAAATTTTACAAGTA
The DNA here is from genome assembly GCF_044657685.1 of Stegodyphus dumicola. Classification (NCBI taxonomy): domain Eukaryota; kingdom Metazoa; phylum Arthropoda; class Arachnida; order Araneae; family Eresidae; genus Stegodyphus; species Stegodyphus dumicola. The sequence goes on from NC_140780.1 coordinate 80,972,607, forward strand.
GAGTAGACATAGTTATTATCAGATATACTCAAAATATTCATTAACAAGTGTATAATGGTATATATATATATATAATTTAAAATAGATTTTTCAAATGGCAGATTTCTACTAAACAAAGTTAACCAACGAGCTATTATAATAGGCCAAAGCACTTTAATCTACAAGGTGACACGTATAATGAGTAACCATGAATGGATGGATGACGTCGAAAATTTTCGGTAGATTGAAGGCAGGCCAATCATAAACGAAACTAGCTACACAGCTCAATGCCCAGTACCGTATGCAGTTTCTGGGGGCAGTTCGGGATACTGGATCCATATCGGAAAGACCCTGGACAAGTTCGATCAAGCTGGACAACGACAGATGAGGATCGTTTTTTGGCACTTTTCAGCGCAGCGATACAAGACTGCAGCAGCTTTACAGTTCTTAGGTGAGTTGTATGCTGCCACTGGAACCCGCGCTTCACGGTCTACAACTGTTCGAAGGGGTCAAGAGATAGGGTGTATGCCAAAAGATCCGCTTATTGCATCGCGCTCACTGCAGCCCACGAAAGAAGACGTTTAGCATGATACGGACTATATGCGCCTTAGAACAGTCTTCAGTGGAGCACCGTAATTTTTATAGATGAGTCAAGATTTAGCCTAGACATTGATTTTCGGCGTACCTGTATCTGGGGAGAGCCTGAAATTCGATACCATGCCTCCCTTCTCAGGGAAAAAGATCATTACGGTTGTAGAAGTACAATTACATTTGGAAAGGCATTATATTATACGGTAGTATAGCCGTGCATGTGTTTAATGATGGGTCTCTGACTGCTTTGAGATATAGACAGGAAACCGTAGAGCCGTATTAAAGACTAATTCGACTTTTCAGAAGCGCAGTTTGTTCTTAATTCCTGTAAATGGACGACACTCATATGCATTGGGATGAAATGATCGTCGATTACCTGGAAAGTGAGGATATTCGCCGCATGGCTTGGCCAACCAGATCTTTTGGCATTAAGCCCATAGTATACGTATGGGACGTTTTTGGGAGGGCACTTTTATCTACTCACCTCGCTCTGAGAACCATCTAAGAGTTGAAAGACTGACTTGCTGTAGGAATAGAATCGACTGCAATATTGTCTTCTCAACTCCATTCTATCCAGTGTGCCGCATCGCTGCGCGAGCTGTCTAGCTGTGAGAGGGTAGCATATCCCATATTAGAGTTATTTTCAGTTCGACATTACAAAGAGGATTTTGGAAGTCCCTGCACTATTACTGATAATATTGTGTACATAAAATGACTTTCGCGTGGTACACTGCTGAAAAAAAATGGGGGGGAGGGCAGAGCTATATTCCCTACTGGGCCGATTGACAAAATTCAAATTGCATTTCCCATGTCACGAAAGCGCGACTTAGGGTATATATTAGATTTACATATAACTTTGTTCTAACATAGGTATTTTAACAAAAAATCGAACTTTTTCTGAAATTTTCCATTTTTTTCCCATATTTTGATTTTACGATTCAAATTATGCCTAGATATTAAATTTTGTAATATTTTGGTGAAAAATTTATGGAGGAATTTAAAAATTTATCTTCCCGAATTTTTTGAGTTTGCGCGAAGAACAATTCACTTGACGAATTTCTTAATTTATAGCACCCTATTTTCTTTTCCTTTATCTTTATTGTCCACGAGCGGGAAAAAAGTCATCGTTAATACTTTCAAATAATTTTTACAAAGTGCGTAAACCCTATTTTCGTTATTGTCGCTTAAATAAGCCAAGTTTCAAAATGCGTCAAAATGTAAATTCACATATATCTTAGGAAATTTTGAAAAAAAAAATTGCGGAAATGCTTAGAAATACGGCTACTTTAGGATGATGGCAAAAATTTTACAAACTACAGTTAAACATTTTTTTCGAAAATTTTATCAAATTATTTTAAAATAAATCGTAAAAAATAGATGAATTTTATTTGGAAAGAACCTAAATTTCGAAATATGAAAACAAGATTCAAAAGTTTAACAAAAAAAAAAGAGATATTAATAAATATATATCAAATTAAATGAACATTGAGGAGCTCAAATTTTAAGAGCTAATTTTTTAAAAACTGTTCTTGCGATTTTTTACGAAACTTGGCAGTTTGGCATAATTTGGGTCGTAGAATCGAACTGTGGAAAAAAATTAGCACGTCATTTCAGAAAAGTCCCATTTTGAGTCAAAATACCTATAATAGAACAATGCTATATATAAATCTAATACATATCTTAAGTCGCGCTTTCAAGACATGAAAACCGCAAGTTGAATTTCGTCAATCGGCCCAGTAGAACGGGAGATACATTTTTTTTTGCGCAGTGTACATCTTGTTTCCTATGATTAATGTATATTCATTCCAAATTGCATTAAAATAAGTTCAATAATTTTTCAGAAATTCGACAAGGTGTGCAAACGTACTTAAATTTGCACACGAGTGTGTTGGTATGTAATGAAGATATACATTTATCAGCATATAAAAATGAAGTCACAAAGAGAATTAAACAAATTTATGAATTAAAAAGGAAATTTTATGTTATATCAAACACATTTAAAGAGAATTGAGCTGCACTAAGTAAAAAACGATTTACATGAAAATTAAAGGTTCTTATTCAAGCAGAAAATGGAAATACTATATTTTGCTTAACATTTTAGGATACGGTTTTGAAATGTTTAGAGCACTCACGTCTTTTACTCCTTTTTTTAAAGTTTTCAGAAAGATAGCTTTCCTAAATTTAAAAAAAAAAATGGATGTGTCTACGTAGTAATTGGTTTCGTCTTTTTAATTGGCGTACTAGTGAATTTTGGATCCATAAGCAGTGATTGATAAAAAAACTAATTGTGAAAAGCTTCAAGAAAATAGGGATATCTAATATTCATAATGGTTCTGAAGATTTTACAAAGGAAGACGTAGCACGTAGGAAGACAGTGACCATGACGGTGGCCACTGTCTTCCTACAAACTGAGCAGTTCCAACACCAAGATTAGAGTGTGGACTACAATGTAGTGGACTACAACAAGAACAGTGAATATTCAAGATACAGGAAGTAGAAAGATAGATATCTTATTAGATATTGGTAATATTAATATTATTAGTTTATCCCTATGGGATGTAGGTTTCTTTATAATTAGTAATGCTGCAACAGTTTATCTACTAATACTTTTCATTTATCATGTTCTTTCTATAACTGCGTCCTTCGAAAATTAAATTGTTTGCATAATTTTCCACTCTCGATTTTCGAACGATAAAATTAGTAAAAAAACAGACGGGAAGTAAATACAGTACATAATGTAATGACATCTTTCATCATTAGAACAAGTGTGACAAAAAGATACAAGTTAATCATTAAGGACAGCAGAAATCTCAGAAACGTAGTTAATAAAACTTCACGTGTGCTGCGTTTTCATAGCACATAATTTCATTGCCTATTGCTTCATTTGACACTCTGGTGCTTGTCTTGGAGTTCATCTTTGGCGTCTAGTAGTCACATATTATTTTTTAAGTTTGTATCACCTTTATACTACACATATTGGATTCCAGTGAATTAGGTGATTTTATTGGTATATTGATGCATGGTTTTGCCGTTTACTTCAGTTTTCACGAAACTGCAGTTTCTGTGTAAGTTTATCTAATTATTTTATACTTGCATATATTTATTATTTGCATATGTATTCACACAATTAATCGTTGTTCTGCACTTGCTCTTGATAAATGAAGGTTTTCAATATTTGCTTGCGCGGAAAGCTTACGTTTATGTTAGGTATGTTACGTATAAATCTATATATCATAAATGTATTCAAAATTATGCTAAAATTAGAGCTCCTTTAACAAATTTACTTAAGAAAGATACCCCCTATAAATGGACTAATGAATGTCAAATAGCTTTTCAAAAATTAACAGATGCATTAATTTCTAGGCCTTTTTTAACTTTGTTTGATCCTAAATATCCTTGTCATGTATTTACAGATGCCTTTTGAGCAATCACCAAATTGCAAACCAAAACTTTTCTCTTCGCGTAATTCCATCTTTTATAACTACGCACTTCAGCTTTGCTCTCTACTGTGCTAAGATGTAATTTCGCTAGCTTGCTTTCTATCTCAACAATATCAAAAATGTAAATCTTTTGTGGAAAGGCACGACTAGAGTGTCAAGTGATTGAGGCCACAAATATAAGTTGCAAATAAAAATGGAATTAAAACTGCCTCGACTGCCAAGTTCTTTAAATATTACCGAGTTAACATTATTAGCATACTACGCAATCAAAATTCTTCTTCAATATGGGTCTAAGCACGCATCGACACTGCTCCGGCTTTTCCCTGTGCTTTTATTATTACATATATATGATGAAACATAAAAAGTATGTAAAAGATAAATTATAGTTTAAATTAGCAATAACCCTTAATGCTTAATTTGGTATTTCCACTCTCTATCCTAAAAATAGTAACCTTTTCATGCACTGAGTGATTTCGAGACTAATCCATGCCGTATGACTCATGCATAACGCTGGTGACATAAATGGAACTAATGCTCAAACTGTCAATAATAATTTTACAATAGTATTAAATTACCAATCAAATACATTGAGAACCAAAACTAACTTATTCTCAATTAAAATTTAAGCCTGAACACAACTGCACTTGCTTTCTACACTTTGGACTAGCTGGACTACTGCCTGCTGTTCTCTTCGTCTGAAAAGCTGACGAAAATGTAAATATTTTGAAATAGGCAGAAGTAGTGTGCTACGTTTTTTGTGGCCGCAACATGTTCACTGAAGTAAAAACGAAGATTTAATGTGCTTCGGCTGAGAAGTTGCTTTTCATTGTGGATTAACATTTCAGCATTCTACGCCATCAAAATTCTTGCTGTTTATTGCTGATTTAACGTTTCAAACGTTTAAAAATTGTAATACTAATGATGTTGTAAAAGCTTTGTAAAATCTCAAAGTAGTGTGAATGACCTTTTTTCTGTTTTACATTTTGGTAACCATTTTTGAAAATATATAGTCTTGGAAATTTTGTTCCCAACTTTATCACTTCGTGTTTGTTCCAAGTTTTATTGCTTGTTTTTATTTTATTTATCTATTTTTTTACTAACATACTAAGTCCTTTGCCAGTCTGCAAAAAGTATATTTCAGGTGTTTTTCCATGAAAATATTTCTGCTTTTATTCCAAATTTAATCTCATGTTTTTCTAAAATATCATATTACTTTAATTTTCATAGTTGATCCTTCAATATATCTATATCTATATACTGAACTCCCTTAAATTGTGTAACTCCCCTTGTGTGTAACTCCCTTAAATTGTTCAGCGTCTTACAGCTATTGAGTTGCTATGTAGGATTTAGTCTTCCGTGTAAGCTACATAAATCCAATTTTCTAGGAAGGACAAGAGGGATTTCCCGAAAAATTGGAGAATAACAACTATATGGCTGCTTATTTCTTGTGCTCACGATAGCCTTTCATTCCAACTACGAAACACGCATTTGAAGACGACTGAGTTGACGTATGATTTTTTAAAATACTGAAAGATCTTTCAGACAAAGCATTAATTTCTTACAATTTTTATTCAAAGCATTAATGATTCCTAATATGCGTTTTACTATCATTTTCATCGTAAAATTTAATCATAATGTAAGCGCAATTATAATTCTAACAATATTTGTTCTCATCCATATGTCATATTTACAATATTAAATATCCTATGAGAAGGAAAATTTGTCAAGATCCAAATTTAAAAATTGAATAAATAAACTCATTAAACGCTACAACGTTTTAGCTATATAGTTTTGAAGAAAGATATTGATTATTTTCCTAAATTTGTCATATTCATTCTTATAAAATATTGCAGAAAATGTTTAGACTTTATGCTTAACACACTAATCTCTTTTTAAATTAAGAATGCTCCGACTTCCAGTTAGTTAAGTTTATACAACAAGCTCGAAAATTTCGATTAGCCATAATTGAACGAAAATCGTTTTACCTATAAAGGTAACCTATTTTTATTGGATTATTAAGAGGTTATTGCATTTTATGTAAATAGAGAGAGAAAATAAAAGAATTGTTTTAGAGAGGACAAAACAATTGGCAGTATTGTTACTGTAATTGTTATATAAACCTTTTATCAATAGTGGTTTTGGAAAAAAAAATAAGTATGCTCCAGCTAGACATCAAACCATTATTTCTACATTTTATAGGAAAGTCTAAATCAGGCCAAAATCTTTAAATGATTTAGAATATTTTATTAAATAATGTGAAAATTATATATTTTTCAGCTTCTGCTATGAGTTAAATTTCTAGTATTTAACTTATAACTAATTATATAATTTAAGAAACTTTCTATAAATGCTTTTAAACTATTTAGGCAGATTCACTAAAACTATTGTATTTAACAAAGCAGCGTGAAATCAGCATGCAAATTCAATTATTCATTCATGCATTATTATTTTTCTTGTTCCATCAGTGTTCTCTGAATATCCACCAAAGATGTCATTTCTAAGTGGAAAATTTCGCGTTTCCTTACATGCAGACTAAGTTTGAATTTCCACAGGTTTTATTGATTAAACTGAGATTTTATTGAGTAAACCATAACGGAGATACCTTCGAGTTCCTTAAACAAATAAACTTTATTTGAAGATATGACAGATATAATCCGTTTTAGGTGTCAGTAACTTTTTAAAAGATTGAGTTTATTTTATCGAATGTTAGCAAAAGCTGTAAAATTTTACCAATGTTTGCATTAGATGCGTTTAATATATACTTTGCATTAAATGCAGAGAAAGAGAGTAACTTCTAAGGTTTTAGCAGCATTTGCATTCAAATCACGATTTATTAGAGATATATTTATGTCTGTACACACTATTTAAAGACACTGTAATAAACGGCTGATAATTAAATCATGTTATGTAATTAAAATTTAAGAAAATAGGCATTCTTAATAATTATAACAGTACTTTTGACAGTTTGTGTGTCAAAATATTTTAGATTAAATATATTTTCTCCCTTTTCTTTCAAATTATACTCCATATTATGAGCTTTATGCTGGAAACACCGTACTGAAATTTGCAATCTCAATAAAGATAGCAGCAGAATATTAATTAATACGCTTAAACGAATCCTGATTGCCATTTTTGTCTTAATTCAAAATAACTTAGCATTCTAATTGCGTTTCTGTTTCGCTGATCAGCATTATAAATAAATGTCGTTTCTTTTTCGATTATTTGCACATTAGCGGATTTAATTTTTACAAAACAATTTTTCCCAACTTTTACGCAAAGCGTTTGCAACATCTGCATTGAAAGCTACATATTAACATTAAAAAGCAATCATTACTGCAAAGCAATTTTCTTTTTTTTTTTTCTTTCTTCTTAATTTTAATATTTATATTAAATTTCCCAAACATTTTAGGTTGGCTTAAATGCAACTAACCTTATTTCTTCGCTACTGATATCCATTATTTGGCTGCTTAATCTAGGTTAATGCTTTTAAACGAATTATGACATGAAATTTAATTTGCTATGCTTTTATTTATTTAGTCATTGAATAAACTCCTAGAAAGCATTTAAGGTAGAAATAGAATGATCTAGGGAAGATGCTAATCGATATTCGAATAGCTTCCTGAAACCATTCTCTCAATCGTGTATATTAGTGCTCCTGAAGGGATGCAATTCATAAGCAATGCCCAAAGCTTGAATGACCTTTCACATGCGTCTCCAGTAAGGTGCTGATTAGTACGAACTGTGTAACGTTTCACTTTAATGAATTTTGAGCTAGAGTACAACGTTTCATAAAAACAAAATCATTTTAAACCCGAAAACATTCTTTGTGTGTAAACGTTTTTGTTACCGAATGACTTAATTTTAAAATTTGATAACTGATTTGTTAAAATGTATTTTGAACTATACTTCTTTAATGACTACTAGCTCAAATATATATAAATTTGTTATTATCAGCATTATGGGTCGAATGCAGATAAATATTACAGACATTTGCTATTGTATTATTAATAAAAAAATTTATTTTACCAAAAGAAGGTTACTCTGATATCCATGAATTTGCATTTAAATTACTTTTATATAAATTTAATCCTTGAAAATTCTTATTGTATACCTAAAAGTTTTTGAAAGATTTTAAAACAATGAAAGTTCATTAAGTTTTGTTATTTTTGTGACATATCTCACATTTCTGATAGTAACATCAGGTCAAATCCAGAAATTGTATCGTGGCTAGGAGCGAAGGATTACGTCTATCGTTCAACATAGGCTTTGGGAACCTTATAGATGGCAGAACGACTTCGCCAGTTTCGTCCCAGTTTTGAAGAGGAATTCCCTGGGTGATGGGTCTAAGGTTCTCCCACCTCTTTTTCCCTACCACCAAATCATTCAAGAGGACTTTCAGCTCGTCGCGTATTTTAAGGCGCCGTTCAGATGGTGGTATAAATGTCATAGAGGTGTAGTCATAAAATTCAGGAGTATCGTTTACACATGCGAGACAGAGTCTAAGCCGTAGACAAATAGAAAAGTTAAATTTGCGCATGCGTGGATCTGCCTACAGCTATCGTACACTTTTCCCGCTCAGTTGGTTTCGCGCGTTCGCTCTGATTGGTCGGCTCTTATACCAAATCAGCCCATACTTGAAAATTTCGAACTTTATGCCAAATCATAGTTTTCGTGACGTAGCAAGGTCTGGTTTATTTAACAATAAAGCTCGGCTCAAACAGGTTATAATATTTATACCAACTTCTAAACGGGGCCTAAGTGGCATTATGCCGCAAAGAACACTGTGCATTTACATGATTGATCTAATATCATAAATTTCACTAAGCAGAATTAAAGCATACCATTATCTGGTCCAGAACTGCATGGTTCTAGCTTATTATGTCATTTAAAAATATCCTAATATTAAATGTATACAAAATCTTTACCTTAAAAATGACATAAAGTCTTCATAATATACCGTTTTACATTATGCTAAATCCAGGAAATTACATGCACGTAAATTTAAGATAACGCTAACGCATTACATAAACTTCGTTTCATAAATAGATTAGCTTTGCAAAGTATCACAGTCCTCCGAGCTGTAGTTTACGTGATTAGCAACTGAATGATCCGAAGTCCCACCCCAATGACGCGAAGATTGTTTCATACAGTTTACACGCTGTAAAATTTAAAAATATCTATGTAATATCGCATCTTACTTTAAAAAACTTTAAATTTTAATTTTAAAGAAAAGGCAATGTAAACTGGCTTAACAGAAAGCAACTTTTAAATCGGTCACGGATATACTTGTTATTGCACAGTTTATCCGTGAGTGAAAAACTATGCAATAAATAAGCTATAGAAATGCAATGAAACCTTCGTTTCATTAACTGGTTTAAAGCATATGACCTTGTGAAATGCGGGTTAGGAAATATCGCAGATTTTTAACCGAAAATACTTCCTTCGCCAAAATTTCTAATCAGCACCAGCTCTGTGAACGCGAGAACACGAAATGTAGAAGAGCATGTTTATCCCATTGCGCCACCAAACAGTATGCTCAGAATCTTTAAATATTTTCTTGAAAGTTAGTTAAATGGGTGTTCATCTACAGTCTTATAAGATTTATCTTAGAATTAAGTGATTGTGGTAATTACTATATTAATTCATTTATCAGTCAGCAAAATATCATCTGCTGATTTTGTCTAGTCATCGAAATACAGAACCTCGTATTCGTAATCATGAACTTCTTATGAATTCTTTTAAAGCTAAAAATCTGCAAATACAAAATAGTTATCCTCTTAGAAATGCTTACGTAAAATATTCTCTTTTCCATAAAGAAGTATTATTTTTTATTTTTGGCGCGTGTTTTGTATCAACTAAATGTGTTGGTGATCGACATTTCTTATAAACACTTACAATCTAACGAAAATGACTACATGTCTTTCTAAGATATTTGGAGAGCAATAAAACAGTGCCGGCTCGACAAACTCAAAAACTGGCGAAACAAGTCTTGCTTGCAAGTCTGGCTTCTATTGTCGAAGGCAATGACTAACGGCTCAGGTAGGTGGGAGACATATCCTTCGAATTCCTGGAAGGGAGCTGTGCCAGAGGAGTATAAAAACAGATAGCGCGTAGAGGAAATTGAAAACTGGAAGCGGGAGTTAGAAATCCGGAAGCGGAAGAAACCTCCAACGATATTGCTGACTATGTTTGAATAAACTGTCGATAAGTATTTCAACAAATCTTCTGATCCATTCCAATCAAAAATTCCCATTCCAAGAATTCATATTTTTTCCCATCCTGTTTGCACCGCAAAACACTACGTAGGGCTCTTCGTCACGCAATTTTAAGCAAAACAAGATTACACGCGTAACAGGAATAGAGATGCTCCATAGATCAAAGCGGAGTTTTTTGTTTATTTATTTATTATTTTTTTGATGCAGAATATTTCCACGCTGACATTTCGTACATGATTCTCATGCTACTGGAAAACCTGGTAGCTGTAATTTAACAATGAAAAAGAATGGCTGGCAAAAGATTAATCAATACCTAATAAAAAATAAAACAGAGCACTATCGCAAATTATATATTCATGCACTGGCTGAAAAATCTCTCATAAATTTGATACACATTGTTGAATCATGCTTCAGTTTATAAATTTCGTTTCTTCTGTATTTTATATTTGGATGTATAGCTAACTCGAAATACTTGCAACAATGAATTTTACTCTTGAAAATTTGACATTATTTCTTCTATCCGACATTTCTTACTTTCATATTTCATTTTCAAATTATTCAAAATACACTTGTGTGCCTTTCTACCTCTCTGCCAGTTTTATATTTAAGTTTTGGCGCTTGATTACAGTGACCGGTTTTTCTCCCATGAAATATAACCAATTCTCACCCACTCTCTCTCTCTCTCTAATGCATCTAATACATATATATCGTTGTATGCATATGTTTAGCTTCAGGAAAATTTTAGAATAATACATGGTTTTCAAACGAAGAATTTAAATTCAATATGCTTCTCTTTCTCTCTTTCCCTATTATATATAATACATACGTACATAAATAATATAATGTAAATATACAGTCTTTTCTCTAGCATACTAAAGGCAGCTGGAAAATTAGAGGAAGGCTAATGATGAAAGATATGTAAAATTAAAGAACTAAAGGGGGATAATGAATTAAAGTTACTGAAATATATAACTATAAATCGCTTCATGAAAATGAAGAAAAAGATTTAGATTAAGAGATATAAGACAAAAAGAGGTAAAAATGGCAAATTTTAGAAGTGATAAGATATAAAAAATCAAGAAAAAGTACTATTTTTTATAAATGTTAAAGGACGGGAAACTAAGTAGCATATTAAAAATTATAGTTAAAAAACTGAGATAATTAAACATATATTTAAAGATAAATGAAGCCTAAAGGAAAAACATGTATATTTTAAAGGCAGGACTTTCAGAAATATGGCGTCATGCTTAAAGATTCCCGAGAAGTCCAGAAACTTTCGGCTAACAGAAACAAAGGTACGTTTTCAGATAGGCAATATTTTACCATGCAGTTATATTTCTTTATGTGCATTCTTTAATGTTAAGAATCTAACGTAGCATATTTCCATAGCATTTTACCACATTTTCAGTGTTCTCATTTGGTTGCAAATTTTATTTGGCACCATTTTTTGGATTTCATCTGTCTGCGGTTTCAGTATTTAAACTTCGTGATCCCAAAATTGATCTGTTCTTCAGTGTACAGTGCAAAAGAAAATGCACGTAATGCAATTTTTAGTGCACTTAAGTTTTCTAAAAACAAATAAGATTTCTGTCTTACCCTCCAATGAAAAGGATTTGAGTTCCATACGCTCTGCGTAATTTTAAAATTCATTTGAATATAATTATTTATTCCAACTTTTCGCTTCAAGTAACTGCAGATCTTAACTATAAAGACCTCGGTGAGACCCATATCTGGCATAAAGCGACACGCTTTATAATTAAGATTCTAATTTCTATAAAGCTTATGTATTTTATAATATGTCTATGTATCTGCGTACACAATATGTAGCTTACTCATGTCCATACATTTAGTAACAAGGATTTTATTAAGTCATTTACAGAAAAGTCTAATTATCTTCTTATGTTACGGGCGGTAAATTCTAAAAAACATTTCAGGCCGGCAGGAAGATAAGAAGTAATGCAGTGCGCTAGAGAGGAGACTCGGATCCAGGTCATCGAGTAGCCCATACGCGAGTTACTCCATTCTCCAGAGGCAGCCCTAAGAGACTTGAACCTAAGGGTCGACTTTTTACATTATTTAGTTTGTAGCGATCAGACAGATTTAACAGCACCTTTCTTAAACAGAAGGGTTTGGTAAGTTACAATAACAGGAGGTATTGGATCTGTTTAAGAAGGTAATTGCCCTTACAATCCCTGTCGAGCCAGCTTGGACCATTGCATTAGAAAGCGAAATGGCGGCTTTAGCCATTGTGAAGGCAACTAATCTGTTAACTCTCAATGTATGAACCGATGGAGTAACCAGCTTGAGGGGGTTAAATAAGAGACAGTATAATGCAAGCTAAGAAGCGGAGTGGGAATTCCATTACCAGAGGATATGGAAAAGTGGAAAATCTAACCACTTCGTATAATTGTTGGCAATCCCCGTTGATTCTTCTAGCACATATACACGATTCGCGTGCCTTGCTGAAGGTGCATTTCTTCTCTGTAAATCAGTAAGAGAGTACCGTTAATGAGTGAGAAATGTGTTTCATATTCAGATATTTTATTAGTTTTCTAGTCTGCTATTCTATCGCCCAGTCGGTACAGTAGTTAGTGACGCTGACTGCTTAACCGATGGGTCAGTGTTCGAATCGCGGAGAAGAATTTTGTAAGCGTATATTGTCGGGGTGACAAAGAGGCATTCAAAATTCAAGCAAGCCGAAGCTCCTCTCAAGAAGCTGATAGTAGGGTAAGAGTGGTGGAAGATCCTCGGACCGTCAACCGTAATGTTTTATCTCAAACTTGGATCGGAAGCATAAAGGTTAGCTAGTCTAGCAATACCTCAATCACCTGTCGTACTATGCAGACGATGTTCTGGCCTCTACCTGTACCTAAACTGTTGACAAAATTGCATGATTCTGAAAGGAATCAAAAACTGAGCAACTTCGGAAGTCGTAACTTGTGTTGTTGTCGAGATTCTTTAAATGATTAAATAAAAGCAATATGGTAATATACCAAGATTAGTTTCTTACTTATGATCAAAGTTAAGAAGCTAAAAACAGAGTAAATGTTTTCGTATTTATGAATGTTAACGGAACCGACCCCCATACTTCAAAAAACCTCAAAGATTGCTAATTTGCTTCATTGGAAATAAAAAGGTATGACTTACATAAGACGTCTTCAACAATAAATTACAGTCTCTGAATTGCCCTATTTCTCTAAATTTCCCTATTTGTTGACTATTCTTTACCAGACCTCGCTTTCGATAGCTTACAGAGTATTATATTAATCCTTTCCCAACTCAACCACTGTTTCCATTCTCAACTGAGCCACTGTAAGTTTCATAACAAAAAATCTATCACACAAAGTTGATGAATTTGTTGTAGTAACGTAACTCGCTTCTCTGGCAGTAAAATTAGAACTAGTTCATAGATTTTTATAATGGCGAAAAACGCAGGAATTAGTCTTTCGTTGAGATGAGCCTTGGGGACCTTATATGTGACACTAAGACTTTTCCTTGTTCACATCCCAATTTTGAAGGAGAAGCCTCCGGAGGATGAGACCAAAGGTGTACCCCCTCTTTCCCTACCATAAAAACTTGCGAGATAATCTTTCGGCTCGTCGCGTATTTTAAGTGCCCTCGCATGCAACAAAGACATTGTACACTTACAAGTATAGAAACCTTCTCCGGGATTCAAACCCTCGATCAACTATACGGCATTTAGCAACGTTAACGACTGCACTGCTTAGTACGGCTGCTAAATTCGTCACAACGATCGCGATATTGTTACAAAAAAGGCCTGAATAGAATAAGATATTATCCTAAGCATTAAAAGGCAAGAACTAAACGCATCACAAGCGTACGAAGAAAATGTTGATGAAGAACTTCAAGCGCGTTTTTCTAATATAAATGAATTCTTTAAGTCAACATATTTCAAAATGAAGATGTGCGATGCCATATTTGAGAAGCTAAAGTTATAGTTTAACTGAAATCTTGAAATAGACAATCCGGATCTTAAAGAACAAAAATACATTTAATTAGAGATGTCTTTCCTATTTGTAATGTATGGTTATTACTGTGTGGTAATACATTTTCTTTAGCTTATAATATGCAATTGAATCAGCAGTTGTGCTTTTTTTATTTATAATATATTCTTATTGCATGTTTAAAAATTTATTTACTTACGGAATAAAAGTGTAGCAAGCGATTTCCCACTAAAATAAATTAAAAATTTAGCATGAAGTCTCTTTAAGAAGTAAGTTTGATAACACCGATTTACTGATACCTTTTCACTATGCAAAGTTTGAAAAGTCTATAAAGTCTATTTTGCCTTTCTTTTGCTAAGATTTAATAAAATTATAAAATTAATAAACAAGCTTCTCCAGCTTTAGCATAGTCGCGCATTGTACCAATGTAAATAACATCAAGCAAAAGTGTCATCTTGCACTGGAAAAGATACATTTAATTTTTTTAAATAACTAAATAAATATGACTCGGGTCGTGGTAACAAAGGGATTTAAATATAAAATATGTAAGCTAATTTCTTGAATGCATTATGCGTAGATTGCTTCAAAAGTCTTAAGTAACGATCTATCAGCATTCGAATTTTGGTTTCAACATTTAATTGATTATTTGATGTTGCAATGCAAAGCAACAGCAAGTATTTATGCGGAATATATTTTTCTCTCATTTTTGAAGATGGAAAACTGTCTTTATGGGAGTACATTCAAGATGTGATCGATTACCGTGTCAAAACTCATTTAAATGAAACCAGTGCTTGGAATATATTCAAAAGAATTTCTATGTTGAGATACTTGAGATGCATACATAGTTAAATAATTATCAAAATTTAAAAGACATCATATTTCTCTGAATCCTTCATTTCTTAACTCTTTTATGGGTTAATAAATGAAAAATAATGTAAATATTAATGCTTGCAGGAAGCTTCATATAAATGCATGAAAGTGAATCGACAGCAAAAAAGCGAGAAAATAATTTATTATTTTAATTTTCATTTAATCATATAAAAGTTTATACTCCAATGATGTATTTTAAGTAACTGTTTCCGTATACATATTCGTAGGTGAAATTTTAGAATGAAATGCAAGTTTCTTTGATCAAACCTTGTAACAACGTTGCAGAGTATGAACACATTTAAACGATTATTTCTAGGTCGAGGTTTTGTACTTCAACTGAAGATACTGAATCCGAAAAAGTACAGAATGGTTAATTTACAATTCTATGGATTATTTGATTTTTGTAATTTTACGTTGTTATTCATTGCATTTTGAATTGTAGTACGATTTTTTAGAATTGCTAAGGTACCTGTTATTTGAGAGGATGATAGTTTTCATAGCTATAATTATGATTGATTAATTTTCTATTTCAATTTGTTTGAAGACTTTGTGTACAATTATCAATGATGTTTCCATAGTTTTATAAATAGCGTTACTGTAAATAATAACCGTCTTCATGGTATGCTACTTAAGCTTCTATGGATACGTACATTTAAAACAATTCCATTAAATATACTGCAGCAAATCCCCCCTGCTGGTTTCGCCATTTGATTATGCTAGTGTACAGCTGATAGCTCAAAATTTGTAGTTTTCTTACTTATCTTGCCCAAGTAATCAGCAATAAGGAGAAGAAACCTCTCTCAAAACATTTTGTTCAGTTAGATATAATTGCATGCAAAAATTCTTGGAACACGATAAAAGTAATATACTACGTAATGATGTTTTATCCTTTTAAATCCATTATTGGAGCTTCATCTGAGTAATTCATAAAGGAATCTACCTCGTTAAGTTGTAGCTATCATTGTTTACATTTCTTGGCACCAGCCCAAAACCATTTTCATATAAAGCGGTTGCTCTGAGATCGACATCGGTTGGGACCGCCCTTAACTGTTTTTCCATCTAGTTCTTTCCTTAAAATAAAAAAAAAAACATGACACTTGACACTTTCAAACTTATTAAGTTGCACCTCTCTGAAATAAAGATAGAGAAATTTCTGTTTTCACACATTAATATAATTTTAAAGAACTTTCGTCTCAAAATGTATTTAACAATACTCCTTTTATTATTAGATGTGCAGATTTTTTCTATGAAAGCTCTTTTATATGAAAGGAGTACACGGCTTAAAGGATTGGACCATATGATATTAAAATCATATTTTAAAAAGAAGCCTCTACTTCTCTTTTATAATGTGTTCATACAAATGCTACAAAATAATCTCCAGTCTTTCTTAGTTAAAAAACTTATAATTTAAAACTTTAGACTTCTTTGAGGAAATAAATAACTTTTGAATATAACCATCCTTAATTAGGATTTATTTCTAAGACTCTGCGAATAAAAATTCCTAGCACTTCAAAATCTACAACATATTTTAAATTTGAAGTAATTAAAACAGAATAATGCTTTAAAACAAACATTGTTATATAGCTACTTCCGGGAAGAACATTAGTCATAAACTGTATACTATTATTATATTACTCATTACTATTATATTTCTCATGAGTATAGCATTTGGTACTAAATAACGTTACATTGTAGGATTTTTATTGTAAAAGTAAATATAAACGAATAGTCTGAATTTCAACAAGACCTTATCATAAACTTATGATTTCTTCCGTGTCCAGTACAAATTAATAACAATGAAGGTTCACCATGTGCTGCCATCTGTATTTTTTCTACAATGTTAAAGACTTAATTTACCCTACAGAAACAATAATATTTGGTTAAATGTTTTAAATTTATATGGAAAACCCTCACTTGTTTTGTCATTCTAGAAAAAGTACATGCTTGATGTTTAAAAGGAAATTCCTGTTCGTACGGCCCTCATGATCCTTTTTGAAATTTTAAATAATTCGTCTAATGACATCTTTAAAGTTTTACTTATGAATCAAAATTTTACTTCTTCACTTATAATTCGCATGTTCTAATTTGTTAAAATTTATGTGCATTAGCTGTCGAGAAAGGAGAAAATAAACAATAAGTTTGTGACATTGCAAGATTTGTAATTATGTTATTAAATTTAAGGTTTTAAGAACACTGGTTTTAACATAATACAGACTTACTGTAGCTTCTAATTGTGCATTTTAGTTTTCCTAAATGCCCAAATTATCTTATAAATTATAATGAAGTATTTATTTTAAAGATGCAATTATCATTGTATCCAATTCATTTACAGAATTCCGCCCTTTCTTCAGGGTTTTGCATGTGTTACCTAGATGTAAATATTTGTTTACATAATATATATAAATAAAACATATGTTAAAATGCTGCCGATATAAGTTATTCCCGATGTCTTGATTATTAAAATTTATTAATTTTTTTCAAATTATCAGTGCATTGCTCTGTCAAGTCATATTCATGTTATTACTTGAAGAAAACGAAAAACGTGTGAATTTTTTAAGAAACTATTGACTTTCATGCATCACATGATCATGGCTTGCAATCAAGTTAAAAACTTTAACAGTATTTTCATGGATAGAAACTTATCCTTGATACCCTAAATAGAAATATTCTGTAGAAGAAATGGTACATCGGGCTTCTTTGGAACTATTTCTGGCGTTCAAAGATATGAAAAGATAACTGCAGAAACACAAGCTTATGGATGGGAAAAAAGCACTAACGATGCACTATAGAAAATTTTAAGTAGTTCAAAGCACCACTAAGGAAGGTGATTCGCGAGGAGGTAACAGAAGATCGCAAAGAAGAAATTTAAGTTACATAAAGGAGTAGCTACAATGGGTCACAATGTGATGTAAACTGATCTTTTACCCAAAATCAAATCTCAGATTCTCGATGCAGAAATGATTATTCTTTCGAAAAATATCTCGGTTAGCCTCAATTATTATTCTGTTATGGTTCACATCCCTAGAATTCCGTTGGTCTAATCTTCGTGCCGCAGCCTGTCAGAGCATCAGCGGGGCTTTGTTGACTTACTGACGATTTGACGAGAAAATTGTTCACCCATCGATTCTAAGCTCCGAATTTATACTGGATGAATAATTGGAATGCCGCATCGTTTCTGATAGACGATTCAGCATTTACCAAATTTATTCCCTCTACTTCTTCATATATTTCATTGCTCATTTGTCGGCTATTGCATGACTAATATAGTATGAAAATTTGGCATAGGATTCAGAGAAACAAGACTAATTGCAGTTGCTGAAATCCTAGTTTAATACTGCTTAAATTGATATATCAAGAACATCTACAGTTTTCCTAGCATTCTTTCTGGGATAAGGATTGCTATAAAAGTTAAATGCTTTCATTCTTTCCAAAAGAACGGAAGTAATATGTATCCATTTACATAACCGGAACACTTTCCATAAACTGTCCACGAATTATTTATCATTTACAGTCAATCAATAGAGCAACCCCAGTTCTATCAATTTCGAGGGCGATAAGACAAAGATCACTCTTCTTTAGGATTCAAAATATTAATAAAAGAGAAAATGCATATAAAAAGATACGATAGTAATTAGAAACAGTGTAAGTTGCGTAAATTTGCAGGATTATTTTTTCGAAGCTTAATCACAGCCTCTTCTTCAGCTTCATGAGTGAATATGACGAAGGTAGAGCATGTACTCACGAGAAAATGATGGACAAAATAATCAAGAAAGTTTCAGCCGAGAAAGAAGAAATAAAGCCACTGGTGCCACAATGTCTTTAAAAGGTGAAGGTAAATAGGGATTTGAATTGGGATCATTAACTAGAATTGAAACAATTGTATGAATGTATAATGCCTCTAGGCGATCAAACACCTCAATGAAAAATGGGTTTTCAAAATTTTTAGGTTGCAGAGAAACAAGAAATATGATTTTTTAACAAGCAAAGCGAGGGCATGGGGAATTTAAGTATTATGTTTTTCTACAAATATGTTCCACGCCCCTTAGTACAAAATTTCAAAGATCTCCTATGTGATCAACATATGTTATTCAACGTTGGCAAATAATAATTAATATGCCCCAGGCATTCTCATCCGTAATGGAAACTTTCAATACGGAACTAAGAAAATTATTGGTATGAGAAAACATTGCACGAAAGTTGAACTTCTATAAAATACGTGCAGTTGGAAAGAAAGGGATTACTACTGATTTCTTATCACTGCTCAAAAAGGGGAGACTGTTTTTATTGTGTTGAGATGAATAAATTTAACTGCTTGATCAATAATGCAAAGTAAAAAATCTCTGCCAGTTGCTATTGTTGTTAAGTAGTCGATTTCTTCATAACAGCTGACTTATAGGATCAAACTTGAACTGCGCAAAAAACGAAAGAATAACGTGAAGTTGACTTTGTTTAGAGGAATGACAGAATTTTAAATGCAGTAGAAGGCAAACAGATGCAGGTTTAAAATACAGTGCAGAACTGAAGTTAGATAAGTATATGTGGCCAGGATGTCGAAGAATGGAGGAAATTGGATATCTCAAGTTCAAAAGGTAATTGAATAGCAGGACGAAGGGAATTACTGAGATAACTTTATTAAAATCGGTAAAATTATATTTCAGAGTGCCCCTTGGAGAAAATTGGCGATTTTTTGGCGCCATTCCTGTTTACCTCTAACGCCCTCCGCAGTAAAATGTCATCCAGAACATGACGCATAAAACATAATTAAAAGGTAAAATTTTATAATTGGGTGCCCCTTGATTTCAAGGAGATTCTTTTTTGACGAAAAAAATCGGCGCCAGAAAGGCACAGTTTCAAGATGGCCTCTACACAAAAGCAATATAACAAGTCAAACAATTGCACAAACAAGGTGGCCATTGTATAGATAGATCTATTTTCACATAATTCGGAGAATTGCACAATCTCGGCATTACGCCTTGGCTTGACTTTGTCCATGTAAACATCGATCTATTTTCACTTAAAAATCGAAGGAGCACAAAATTCTGCACTAAAGCCAAACAAAAAATATGTAATCTCAAGAAACTCCATTTTAAATTAAACAAAAGGACAACATAAAAAGAGAAATACAGCATAATCAAACAAGAACTTAAAAAAGGAAATACATCTTATCGCATCTCCTACGCACTACACAAAGGAAATATCCATTTACCTTATTTAGAAAGTCTGTGGCACACAAAATTCCTTAACAGCATCCAAAAACTTTCCTCAGACCATGGGTCCTTTCTAATGGAACACTTTATATGGTGAGCATTTGTACCTTTCTTGCGACAAACCCATTCAAAGCCATCTGAACGATCCTTACGTTCGACAATACGCATTTCCTTCGTACAAACAGCACACTTATAATGGCTACTAAGTAAACTTTCATTTAAACACCAGTCAATTAATGCTTTTTTTCGCTTTCGTTCCAAATCGTACAGAAACTTTAAATTAATCTTATTACATACAGCCATTTTACCGTGTAAAGCACAAAATAAGCAACGTACTTCCTAATCAACCTAATTATTGGTATGAGAAAACATTAATAAACATAAATAACCAACCTAGCCAACACATAAATAAGCCCTTACAAATGTTTTCCCATCAGTCAGATTCACCGCAATTACGCAACTAATCACGTCATAATAGAGTTTCCATAGCATTCAACTACTCAGATTACCATAAATGAAACAACAACTTGGCGATAATCCAAGGGGCAACCTAAAATATAGGCTAACCTTAAAATCGTCTACTTGATTATCATTTTACATTTGTGGGAGTATAGTTATAGATATAAAACAGACAACGTTGTTATTTTATTCATAAAACACATCCCTTTATGATATAAATGTTTTTTTTAAGTTCTCTACATTTTACATGCTTAGATATGAAATTTGCTTTGTGTCATGAGGAAAAATCTCATTTCTAAATTGTCTTATGTCTTATCTGTGTCCTCGATTTTATATGTTATTAAAATTGGGTATCAAAGAAACATTTTTAATGTACAAAACGCTCCAAAATGATTAAAATGTATTTTAATAGTATAAAAATGAATTATTGATTACTAGATCTTAGCGAAGAGAAATAATATTTGTTTCTTCGTTTCAATGAACATCTCTCACATACTTCTGAATTTCAAGCATAGCCTACTTAAGGAAAAGAAAACTCTGAGAGCTTGCAGACTAGATCAGAACTTCACTAATAACGTCATACATGTAATTTAAAGAAAAAAGCTGGCGCTATTACAGTCAATGAAGATATTTCATGGTCCACTTGAGATTTCAGAGTTTGAAGTAAAATATCAAAGGCACCAGCTGTCACGAATTATTAATCTCAAGTGGGGCACAAAATGAATTTAATATTAAAATTAAAGGCAGGTCTGCTGAAACAGTTCTACTATTCATATAAACGAAGCATAAATAATTAATTCTAGATAACATTTATGTCATGATATACAAATTTGTATTAAAGGCAAAGTATATGGCAAAAGACAGGTTTGCATACAAAAATATAATTTTCAACTTCTTCGACTTTAGATTTTATGTGTTGGCAAACTGTTCTAATGAAAAATAAAAAATTTTTCCAGAATAATTCCAAAAAAAGATGAATATTTTACAAATCCAACTCCTTCGTAAACGTAAATAGCAGGGCAAATAAATATGGATGAGAATGGATAAAAATTGTGATTCATTGATAAGGATCCTCTCATATTGAGTCAAATATATGCAGCTCAAGCAGTCAAAACTGTGAAAAGAGGGGAACTCAAAATTTATTTTTATTTATTTTGTACATGTATTATGCTAATGTAAAATTTTGGCGTTTTAAGTTTTGTGATTTTCAGAGGGACCATGCACTAAATTTTTATTTTCTTGTTATTAACGACATCTGTCTTAAAATTACTTAACGTTTCGCTAAGAAGGGCTGACCGGAGTAAAGAATGTGCTTGAAACTGTAAAATTATATGAATGTTATAAGCACAGGATTTTGAATCAATGCATAATAGCTTATAAGCGTAAAAATGTAAATTATAACGTCTGTACTGAAGTTAGATTTATCATTGCAATAACGTCTAATCACGTAGCAAATTTACTCGTTGTAAATATGACTATATATACTCCATAATATTTTAAGTTTTATATCGTAGTAGCCCCTAAAACTTTTCCTTTTGATTTAACTGCTGCCCCTTTGTGTCTTAAAGCAGTAACGGGTTAATAATTAATCTTTCTGGTATGCGTCTAATGGTAGGCATATGCCACTTATATAATGTTGTTGGCACACAGACTTAAACAACGATTCCCTATATCCAAATGACACTTTGTTTGATTTTATAAACAATTAGAATAATGCTAAAGGAGCTTCTACTGTTAGTGAATAAGTGTAACTAATCATAACTTTAATGCTTTCTTTATTTCGACTTTCTACCTTTGTTATCTACGTAAAGGCTTAGCTATGAGTAATTGTCCTCTAAGGCTTATTGAAATCTAAGTTTCGTTATTTTAATGCAATAGGAAAAAATAAATAAATTTATTTTCTTCTGCTTATGAATCTCGCGTGATTTTCCGCCAAAAACAATCTTTGAAATATAACAATCTACGAAAACTGTCTTATATGCTCTGTTCAGAATAATAACAAATAAAATAAAAGATTAACCCGCAACAACTTCAGTGAGTAAGCTAACAGTTTTGGGAATCAGGCAGTTAGGAATTGTTTCATATGATTGTTAAAATGTATAAAATTGTAATATGAACAAAACACTAATGACATTGCTCATGATTGTGGAGATTCCTTCCATAGACAATTAAAACATTTTTGTAACTGGTTGCTTTTCAGCAATTTTGTTAAGTGTAATAACACCATTTGAAAGGTATTAATATTCTATTACACATGACATTATGTGATTTCTGTTTTGTGTAAAGTATGATATATGGAATGGTTAACACATGACTTTCATTCGCACATATGACATCGAAATTGTGAAACTGTTGTTCTCGAGTTTTTTTTTTCTTTTTTTGGTTAAAAAAGTCTTCTTTTCCTGAAACATCATTATAAGTAGGGTTAAGAAAATATAGAGGGGTAAATATTATGATTCGAAGTGTTGCAAAGAGATATATAGCTATAGATCACCATTAAAACAAAATACAAAAAGAACGCGGAAGCTAACTAAATAAGATAAGCTTCTTAATGTAATAAAAATGTGAGACAAGAAAGAGAACCTAGCAGTGTTAGAGAAACTAATGACTGAATTAGGAACAACAAGGCTTAAAATAGTTGGCCTTATGGTGCTTGATGATAAAGCAATTAGAGGTAACATAGTTGATAACGTTGCAGTAGGAAATAAGACAGGAATTGCGGTAAATCCAGAATTGCTTCCCGAAGTCGGGTGGAGGGCAATACAACGAAGAGGACAGATAAGTGATGAGATAGCCTTGTAATAAGGGAATTAGGGAAGTGGAGTAGACAAAAAAAAAAAAAAAAAAAAAAAAAAAAAAAAAAAGAATCTTGCGGATTTGTAAAGGGTTACGAATAAAGAGGGAAATGCATTTAATGTGAAGAATGTTAGGAATATAAAATCCCCATTATCACTAAAAAACTCAATAATCACAGAGTTATAAAATCTGATAAAATATCAAATAACAAAATGTAAATGCAATTGCTATCTAAAAGCGGTATAAAAAAATCTCTCCGAAGAATTATCTTATACGAGCCTATTTAACCAAATGATTAGATCTCGGTGCTTGGGTAAATGAGTCGAACAATTGTTATTATTAAAATATCAGCAGGTAAGGGAATAACGCAGTGGAAAGATTTAAGTAGGTACAATAAAATAAATATTAAAAGACAAGAAGGGTAAAGAAATAATACAGAAATATCAGATATATGTAGCTAAATGATATTAGCATGAAGTTCCTAATATTATTAAAATTATTTTAAAGACAGATAGCGTTTTTCGGTATGTGGAAGGGAATGTCTAAATAAAGAGAGACTGTATTTGAGCAAATGAGCTACTGCATAGGTGATTAATGCGGCAAAATTTCCTTGATTGGTATTTGCTGCTCATTTTTTTAAATTAGCTGAGCTTTGAGATATAAACATTACGTGATTACAAATTTTATAGCTGGAAAAGTGATAAAATTCAAGATATAGAAGGTTTCAAAATCCCATATTTAAACAAAAAATTAGAACTGAACTATGTGTAATAATTACAAAGTTGATTTGGCAAAAGCCCTCAAGGGTTATCTGCCTAAGGAGAGGACTGCCTTGATGGATGATATTTTCTAAGGGAAAATGGTTCATATATACGTTACACATGGCGAAAAACATGAAAATGTTGAAGCAGCCAGCCCGTTCGCCTGGAATCAAGCCCAGGTCGGAACTACCACGGTTCAGCGACTTTACCGCTAGGCCGCTGGTGGTCCTTCTGTGTGTAATAAACCAGCAGAAATTTTAAAGCGTTGTAACACGTGTGAAGGCTATAAAGAATTATTATTTCAATTCTTAAATTAATAGACCTGTGCTCATCGCAGACTCTTCGCAGGCGATTACTGTAAATGTGCAAGCGGACACGAATTCACTCAAGAAAATAGGTGCCGCGTGTTGAAGACTTTCGTCCTTAAAAACGGGTATCGCATATACGTGTTTCCATGTAAAATGTTGATATAGGAATAATAACTGCTATTCCTCGTCCATTGAACTTAATGTGAAGCATTTTTAAAATTCGTGGTTTTGCCCAATTCATTTACGTTTCTTTCCTCCCCCCCCCCCTTTTTTTTTTTTGTTATTTTCTTAGACAATAGTTTTTTTTTTTTTTTTTTTAAATATTCCTCTCATATTATTCAGTATTAGGTATCAGAATAAATACATCATACGGAAAATAGCGGCTAAAAAGCCATCCTAATTTGTAAGAAAATAACTTCTTTTTAATGTAATAATTAGAAAATAATTAAAGTATAGAGATAGAGAAATTTCCTCAATCTCTGCCTCTTCTCGACTTCAAAGTTTAAACACATTTTTAATAGATCAGACATGTATTTACGAAAACTGATCATACGTTATAAACAATTTCTTTCTTTTTTCTCTTTACAGAGCTTCAGAATTAAATTCAGAAGTCAGGTTTTTACATACTGTGCAGTAATATATTTTTTATAAAAGATTAAATATTTCATTCCTTAAAAGCAGTATTATTTGCTTTTAATCTGAACACTGGGATTTAAGAAATACTTAGGCTTACTTTAAAAAATATGTGAATCTCCAAAGAAAGAAAATAATTATTAATATTTCTAAACCACGAGTTTTTAATTTTCTGTAAAGTAAGCTTAGAGACAATATTATTTTATCCATTAGAAAGAAGTTTTTTTTATTTCTCTTTGAAGTCTCTCTGAAGTTTTGATTCATTCAGCGTCTCCATAGTTATGTAAGCGAAAATTCTTCTTCTCCAACAAACTTTTGAAGCTTCGAAAATAAATAGTTTCTGCGTGTAGCCTCAAGTAAATCGGAACCATCATGTTGAAGCAGAAAATTTAAAAAAAAAAGCAGTTCAAACAATCATCTATTCATTGAGCATCACGTAGAGAATGTTTATCAATATGCAATGAGATAATTTTATTAGAGCCCTTTAATGAACCCAAGATGTTAAAAGGTTTGAAGACTATTGAAATATATATATATATATATATATATATATATATATAACACACGCACACATACATACGGATATATACAAAAGCGAACATATATAAGCCACAGATTCACGACCAGATTTATATACGGCATGTACTGCCGTCTGGTGTAAGTATGAAAATATGTGTATACTCCAGTCTGGTGAAAGCATGAAAAACACGCTTGAATAATTTTCAAAGATTTCTAGTTAAAGATTGGTGGTACGAAGGATCACGGTTGTCCACACGACCAGTTTCTCGTAAACGGAGACCATCGTACAAACTGCGAACTTACTCAGGCTTTTAGATTTTCGAAAATGACTTACAAATTTGTTCTGGCATTTAGAGAATTACTGTCTTTTGAGATTACCGTGCAGAACGAAAGCGCGCCGACATTGTGTAAAGTGCTTAGGGAAGGTTTGCTCGGTTGTGACCTACAGGCTAATGGCGCAAGATGCGAGTCAAATCAAGTGAATAGTGCAAGTTGACCTTAACCCTTACAGTCCACTGGTGCTACTACGGACGTTCATATCATCCATATAATCGATTATCCTCTCCATTGTAATTTCGAATTGAGAACTGTGTATAACCGTTTGCGTTCATATGTATGTACATACAGGCTGTACAATATTTGCCATCAGTAGGGATCAAAATCATCTTAACTCTAGTAATTTAATATGAACACAAAGAAATTAATTTTTCAGAAAACAAATTTTTTAAAAGGAAAATTGTATTTA
Organism: Stegodyphus dumicola; assembly: GCF_044657685.1. NCBI lineage: Eukaryota > Metazoa > Arthropoda > Arachnida > Araneae > Eresidae > Stegodyphus > Stegodyphus dumicola. The sequence goes on from NC_140780.1 coordinate 80,999,095, forward strand.
TCCAACTACTTTAATGAAAATTTTCAAGATATGTGAGTTAGATTAATGCATCATTTAATTACGCCGCATGCATTTGGGGGAAAATTGAAATGCCTTACATTTTAAACCTAAATTTAATATCACTGCAAATTAACCTGAAAACTTCTTATTTTTTCGACAATTTGGAACTAAATCTATGTTAATCCGTTTACTAAGATGCGGAGATGATAAACTGTCTGAATGATTCTATGCAAAATATAATAAAATAATGGGGACAAATTAAAATTATTAGATTGCTCCAGAAGTTAAGATAGGGAAAATGAATGTAAACGCTTCGAAAGTTCAACATTTTTTCTGCAATCGCATGTCACAACAGCTCTAAATTGCTAAGCAGCTGTCGGTGATTCTTCTCCATCAAAAATGTCAACACGTGACTTCATAAGAAAGTCTTTCAAGAAAGGATTTTAAGCATGTCTAAATTTGTGTCCAAAGCATTACAGGTTAAATTAACAAAATTGGATCTGTATAAACTTAGTGACCATTTGAGATTTTAACATTGACTCTCGGCGTGTTTATTTTATAAATGGAATGAATCGTTCCCAAAAAATTCATGAATTGGACAAAACTTGATGAGATCTTTCAAGCTTTGGATGAACATTTTCAAACTGTGTCTCCGAGAAAACTATTAGCTTGAAAAAGGAAATAGACATTTCAGACTGATAGCTACTTTGAATAAGCAATATGTAAATGACGCAGATGATCGAAAAATCTGAAGGCAATTAAATTTATATGTGGTTTTATCAATTTTCTAAGAAATTAAGCGCAGAAACTTTACTTATGAAGGAAGAATTTAATTCTAAACATTTTGTGAAAAATTCTCAAATTGTCAACACTCTGTAAATGAACACTGCATTTTATATTTGGTTAAAAATAATCAATCTAATTTAAAATTAAAATCTATTAAATATGAATGGGAATTTAAGGAATTATGCTATTATGGTCAAAGGAAAGATTTCGCTTCACAGCTTAACGTGTACATTTCGGGGATAATGGATATGCAGCCTAAAAATACCAAAATTCATGTAAATTTCAAATTAAAAATTTAGAAAATTTATTAGACTATCACTTTTTACTATTTCTTCAAATCTTTTTAAACGTAATTATCATGTAGAAAAGTTATGTTGCGAACTTCAAGTTCGCAGCATTAACATTCAGTCCGCGATCTTCAGTTGTTCATATCCGGCTTTTAGAAAAATAATTTATTGTTCTTGTAAAACTCAGAAATGTTCAAAATTTAGATTAACGATAAGTTCTTGATATGTAATAAATTGCGTATTTAATATTATGCATAATTCATTATAGCAAATGACGACAAGTATTAAAGCAATTGTATATCTGTCCTACGTACATTTTTACTAAAGAATACTAACTAAATCTTCCTTTACATTTAACTGAGTGTATGTTAGCATGTAATCACTCCAAGGTAAACTTTGCCATTTGATAGATTTTACATTCTTGATTGATTGTGAAATGCTTCTTAAGAAACGAAGCTCAACAGAATTTTTGGAGGCATGACGTATTAAAAACAAATTAGGCAAGAATCAACCTAAGGTTGGTCTTGGTTCCATAAAACCAACATTACTTTAAAGCTGATCTTTGCCTAATTCCAAACCATTTTACATTGGTTAAAGCAATGGAAGATCGCCTGACATAAAAAAGCAAACAAAAGATTCCTTCCAAATAAGTCCTGCAACCTGTTGCCTAACGTGTGAGGCAATCCAGCAGTAATGGCGTTTTATTTACAAAGATAGTCAGAAAATGGGGAATAGTACTTTATGTTTCTTTATATAAATATGCGTTAACGTATTTAGACAATCGATATAACATTTGCAATGTAGAGCTGTCAAAAGTTTTACTTCGCTCTAAATGTATTTCCATAAAGCTTAATATTAACAAAGACATCTGAAACAACCTTCAGCATACCACGCAAACTAGTTATGAAGAATGCTTAAAAGAAATCGATACAATGAATGTGAAGCGAAATTCTATACTGGAGTTTCATCAAACAACTAGATGTGCAGTAGAAAGCATTGATCAGTCCTGTTTCCCTTGACGACAAAGCGGTGTCCAAATGTTCAGTCACGCCAGTCAAGTAAAGGGTAACAAACACTTCCTAGATTCCACTGTACCATTTTTGTGACGTTCGTGAAATGTAAATTTAAAATTTTTGATTCATGCAATGCTTTCATTTAATGAACATACATACTGGTAAATCTTTCATCAGTTCTTCAAAGGCTTTTAGTTGTTATGTTATAGAAGACAGGTACTTAGTAGTTGTATATTATTTGATCTAGTTGTTTGGTATCACTGAATTTTCTTAAAATCTGTTTCCATTGAAAATTAAAATATAATGTTCATAAATACAGTAGAGTCTGCCTTGATGTTGCACTATAAATAAAGGGTATTTCATTTCTTTTAGCAGCTAAGGGATAGAATACAGATATACTCATTTATTAACTTCTGTGTATTTTCATAAAAATTGAACAAGTAGGTGCAAAATTGCCTTTAAAAAATATGCAAGAATTTTTCGCATTCCCTGAAGTGTTATCTTATGGCATAAGCGGTTATTAGACGCAACTATTAATTGGAAGGTCTGTTGTTTGAGCCTCAGAGAGGACATTATCAATGTAGACAGACTCCAGAGAGGAATTGTCAATGTTTTTGGGTTACGAAAACCTTATCCCTTCTATAAACATTCACTAGAAATGAGCTCCTATGTAAGCAAATATAGTTCACTATATTTTCCTCTAATCTGTAGGATCATTATATAATTTTAGAAATTTTCCGAAATCACTTCAAATTATCCTGTCACACTTGGAATGAATTCTAACTTTGATCATTCATCATATTGCGACTAATACATATTAAAAATTACGATTAATGTATATAAATATTACGAATATATCTTAAAGAAATAATGCATAATTGTGAATATGGCGGTACAGTAAGCTATACTTGTACATGGTACAGTTATCTTGTGATTTGTATAAAAATAATAGTGCTCAAATGCTGCTATACCTTAAATGACCCGATTTAAATATGATAGCTATGGAATAGACGTTACGTATTGTTTTAGTAATATTTTTCTCACAAATGATCAAATAAATCTGTGGAGAAGAAAGAATATTTCATAGATATTTTAAGCCTTGAACAGCTATGAGTTACTTGATGCATGAAGGAAAATTTCAGAATAATTACCTGCATTTTTGCAGCAAACTTTAGATCACTCATCAGTCTTTAGTATTAAACGTAGTCAGTGAAAGTATATACAAAGAATATTGATACACTAAAATTTTGTACATAAAATCACGTTATGAAATAATTTAAATTACTACTCACCGCATGCTTCGTAAAACTTCCCCTTTAGAATTTATCCTTAAAAATGTATTGGGCGTAGTAGCTTCATGGAAGTAAGCTGTCTTCTCATTCGCAAAGAATGTATCAGGCAACCAAATATATTTTGCTACTTCTGCATCGACGGTCATACTATCCAGGTTATGCCTGGTTGAAAAGGCAAGTCGATCATCATTCCACGATTGCCGGAAATAGAAATCAAGTGTGAAATCCTGTAAAGAAGTATTTACGAGTTAAATACAATATTTCATGCACAATACGTGTTAAGATAATTAGGTACGAGGCAGTACCTAAATTTATAATAAATAATTTAGGTACTGCCTCGTACCTAATTATTTATAATAAATAATTTCGGTACTGCTAATGGATACGAGGCAGTACCTAAATTTATAATAAATAATTTAGGTACTGCCTCGTATCCATTAGCTAAATATTTAGTTTCTAGATTTTCAACTCTATTAGACAATAACATTTACACCATAAAAAATTCAATAGAGTTTGTAAAAAAAGTTAAAAACATTTCTCTTAGTAATTTACTCATGGTTTCTTTTGATGTAAAATCATTATTCACCAATGTCCCAGTGGAGGGTGCATTAAGATGTCTAGAAACCAGACTTCGCGAATTTCATTTCTCTTGCATCGAAATTGATGAGCTAATTTCTCTCACTCAACTCTGTTTGAAACAAACACATTTTGTTTTCCAAAATAAATATTACAAGCAAACTGAGGGATTAGCCATGGGAAGCCCCCTCAGTCCCATCCTGGCTGATATCTACATGCATTATTATGAATCAAAATTGTTTGAAACTTTAAACTTCCCGGCATGGTTCCGCTACGTAGACGATAATTTTACTCTGTTTGAAGGTAATAAAGATGATTTAAATAAAGTTCTTTCAACAATGAATTCTATTGATCCTGCTATTCAGTTCACTTTTGAACTTGAGACTTGCAATTCTCTTCCGTTTCTCGACATTCTGGTCACACGTAACACATCCAACTTCAGTACTACGGTTTACCGTAAACCTTCATCGGTTTGCTTTCCACCACACTTTAAATCATGTCATCCGACTAAACAAAAGTTAGCTTCATTTTATTCCTATGTTTTCCGTGCTCTTCAAGTTTGCTCCTCCAAACTAGCCCTTGATGAAGAACTAAATTATTTAAAAGCAATAGCTATTGACAGGGGCTTTTCACCCAACATTATTAATCAAGCAGTTAAAAAATTCTCATCTCAACACACTAAAAGGCACACTCTTGTTTTAGGAGATTATAAAAATTCTGTTGTCATTCCCTTCTTTCCATCAATTAGCTATAAAGTTGCACATATTTTGCAGAAATTTAACTTTCGGGTTGTTTATTCTCCCATCAATAAAATTCCGAGTTCCATACTCAAGGACCCCATTCCGGATATGAATTCCTGGGGTATTTATAGGATTCCTTGCCAGTGTGGTTTAATTTACATTGGCCAAACTAAGAGAGCCTTAAAATTTCGCGTCAAGGAACATGAGGCATGTGTTAGAAAAAAGGAAACACAGAAGTCTTCTGTTGCTCAACATTGTTGGTCCGAAAACCACACTTTCAGTTTTCCTGCTGCCAAAATTATTCAAAAAACATCTTTCATTGGAGAACTGGATTTTCTAGAGGCATTTCACATTCATAAAAATATTTCTGTTCTAGTTAACGATCCTAATTCCAATCCAAATTTGCCTTCGGCCTTTAAAGAAATTATGTTTTAGTTCTGGTTTCACCAACAGATGGCGCCACTTGCTTATTCTTGTCCAGGCTTTCTTATCTTATCTACTCATTATTTCCTAATTGGTTCATTTGCGGTTTTGCAGCTGAAGATGGTGGTTCGGTAAAACCATCGAAACTAGTCCTGTGAAAATTTGGTAAATATAACGCTGATTTTTTTGTTTGACTTCTGAATTATAATGTAATGTGCACTACATAAAATCCTGTAAAAAAGACATAAGTAAATTAGTTCACATAGGACATAACTAAGAGCGATATCAAAATATCTGTCCACTACAAAACACAGTTAGTTATAAAATCTCTCATTTAAAGCGAATGTAAACGTGTAAAACTACTTTAATATGTAACTCTCTTCTTTTCACATTATATATTAAAATAAAATATTTATTATCATATAAATAATATTTTAGACTCTCTCTAATAATTACATTTTCCCATTTAGGAAACAAAAAATATATAATAATGAAGAAATGAAAGAAGAGTAGGTTTACTTTTAATTCAGACCACGTTCGTATCTTTTATTTGTTTGGGTTAGGTTATTTGAATAAAGAAAGGGATGTCTTTCGGAAGCCCTTTCCAAGGAAAAATTGCTTATATTCATGTTTCACATAGAAAAAATAAACACCAAATCCAAATATGAACCATCTCATCCACCTAGGAATTGAACCAATGTCGAACTACTTGCATTCAGCGGTCTTAACCATTCGGCTACTGGGGGGGTTACCTGTTCTGATTACTTCAGTAACTATTTTAGGTACACTCAATTATTTAATAGAAAATAATCTATTACAAAATATATCCATCCTATCCTTTTAACGCAATTATCTTCTGTCAAAAATTGCACACGATTAAATGGTGTGTAGCTCTTGTAGTTGTGATAGATTTTTGTTATTAAACGATATAGAAAATAATTAAATATCTTTGGTTAAATTATTAGCTTCTTAACTGCATGCATGAGACAAGCAACGTTTTACTGTATGAGTTATATGAATATTTCTTATCTGCGTTTTCAAAATTCCGACACTTTTCATTTCAGAAGTGCATTTAAATGCGGTATATGCTGTCAATATATTCAATTTTTACGAAGGAGCTACTTTCAGTTCTACGAAATAAATGCTTAATGCTTGAATTTGTCTCTAAAAATTTCTTTTTGTTTAATACAATATACTTCTAGCTCCTGCGTAATTGTTGCATTTGCACATTGTGCTTTGACATCGTGATTTTTTTTCAGTTTTCTTTCAGATCACAACTCTTTGCTACTGGAAATACTAGCGATATTTTCCTTTCATGTTATCAAAGACAAAGAAAGCGAGTTATCCCCCTTCTTTTTAAGTCTTGCAGGGATAAATTCCTGTCTTACTGACATTAGTTAGGACGAACGCCGCTTTTTACTGTTTACTAGACCATATTTTTCATATACGCATTTTCACGTTTGACGCCAGAGTAATCAAGTAATCATTAAACGTAGAACTGATTTTATATTTTTGAACTCTCTTTGGCTTGAAACTTAGAAGAAGAAATGAAGGAAATTTTAAAGTTCCGAAACGTGTATATAAAAGACTTTTTCCGCAGGCCTCAAAAACAGCTGTTATTTTCCTCCTCTTAAAACTTCTAATAACATTAGTCCGTTAAATACACTTGATATGAGTAATAATACTCATATTTTTTAGAAGTGATACTTCATACGAATATTATATCCCTCACGTATGATATGTTCTACGCTTTATATATTTAAGTACTTTAAATTATAAAATGAGGAATGATTTAAAACCTATTCCAATTTCTTTTCTTAAATATTCATAAATACATAAATTTCTTCAATATTTTGCTAATGAGTGAGCAGTCTAATAAATATTTTATTTCTTTCCAAATTTTTATTTTAATTTTGATCCTAAATATCCTTGAGGGCGTATTTTGACATGCATTTATAAAACTATTTTTCTAGTTTAATATTTGAATACCGTGGATTAATAATAAGTCTGTAGAGCCATTAGTTTTTTTATGCTGCGAGAAGTGAAAAATGAGCAATGCCCTGGACGGGACTCGGGCCATGGACCTCTCGAATACGCGCCGAGTGTGCTGACCGCTACATAACGAAGGCATGCTAAGAAGACGGGAGAAATACCTTTAAGTCCTCATATTTGTAGATGATTTCTTCATATGTCACATTCATTTAATAAAACTCCCCGAAAATGTATATTAAAAAATTATAATACAGCTGCCCACCATGAAGTTTTGATTTCCATTTCAGATTTAAAAATGTTAATAATGATATCAGCGCCATGAGCATGACACTAGGAAGAATCGCAAAATCTTGCAATGTATTAATAAAAGGAACACCCAATGAAAAGAAGAGAATAAATTAAAACACATTTCAGTATATGAGGGTATACACAAATAACAAGAAATTGCTTTGAACAGAAAAGAGATCAAACCAGAATGGCTGGCAAATCAGAAGTCGTGTTTCGCGTGTGTTTTAAGAATAAAATTTGTGAACCATTTAAAGACAGCAAAATTTGTTTTCCTAGATTGAAAATTATTTTCAGATAAACCTCAAGAGAAATATAAGATATGTATGTTATTCTTTGCAAGATGAACAAAGAGAATGGCACTCAAGCGGAAAGAAATATTGAATCAAGAGTTTCAGAACACGGAAGAGAAAATTTGTGGCATTTTGGCAATACTATTGCAATGGAAGATAATTTTAATCGAATCAAAGGTAAACATAATTACTTGAAAACTAAAGTATGTAGAATTTTGGTGTTTTTTAAAAGTATCTAGCATTTCAGGAAACTTACTTTTTTAATCTTCTGGGATAGGAAACTAAATGAAAAAAAAGCTAGAGCTAAATTAACCAATTGAATAGCAAAATGTCAGAATAGCATTATTTCGCAATACAAATTAAAGTATTCCCTCAATAGAAAATGCAGTGTAGCATTAAATTTCCAAGCAAAAAATCTAAATAAATAGTGAATAATTATCTCTGTAAACTAACCATGGTAAATATTGCGAACCTTAGCAAATCACTCCCCTTCCTCAGGTAACGTTCTGCGTCATTGCTTTTAGGATTATTCTTTTACATAAAAGTTAATTCCCATCGATCGCCTCTTTTGCAATTGCGTTAATTCATTTTTAATTATATTATTTCCCTGATCAATTTCAGATAAAAGGTGTGACATTTACAAAGGGATTTGAGAATGTTCAAATTTGACTACTTCCATTTTCAGCCCGCATGCTTCTAACTTCCTATTGATTTGGGTTCTCAGTTTCTACATGCCTACACAGTGGTTGGACTTTTTTAGAGTCACTACAAAAATTACTGCAATCTCGATCTATTCCTAGCTTGTTTGTTTTTATACAAAAAAATTTGAGAATTAAATTTCTGGTAAAGAATTGAAAAAAAATGTCATCTTCACTGCAATCAGTTTTTTCCTTAACTTTTACTTTTACTATAGCGCATGATATTTAACATTTGCAAAGAATAATATGGTTCTGCCGAAGACAGTTCATTGCTTGGCTTTTGTTACTTGCGTTTTTAAATTTTGGAAATTGGGAAATTTACTTAAGAATAAATTGTTTTTTCTTTTGTTTTTATTTTTAATCTAAAGTTGGAGTAAACGAAGATGATTAGCTTGGAAACTCATCCTGATTATTACTGTAGTATATGTTGAGTCTAGAAGATTATCTGCAAATCAGTACCAGAATGATAGTATAGAAGGATTTAACGTAATTTAATTCCTTTTTTCTGAACTCAGATTTATGCATGAAAGCCAAATATCAATTTAGTTTACTTTTTATTTTATTTAATATGCTTAATTTGCATTAAAGAACTTCAGGAGATTATATACTGTTTTTACTAGTTCCAAGAAATGCTTACTTTGTTTCTCTTGCGATTAGTTTCAAATGCTTCACAAGGTGAATTATTTATATTAATATGCACAACTTTATCTGTTTAATTTCTGTTTGAACACATATTTAAAGCAAGGCTGTTCATCAGATTTAATGATAAAGTACTCATATTGCAACAAGCGTATTAATTAAATAATTATTTTTCTTGTTTTTAAGTTCGCATTATGTTGCAACTGAAACTGATTTCCTAAAATGAGGAATGTGTGTTTAGTTTGAATTTTAAGATTATTTTTCATTTTTTATTAAGCAGTAAATTTATGAATTATATGTTTATTAAAACCGTATAATTATTGAAATTTTAGTCTTTAACAAATTTAAATTTAGTTAAAGAAAAGTTTTTAAAATACGATGGATTAATTCAGAAGTCAAACAACAAAAATTCGGCGTGTTATTGTTTATTCGGCGTGTTATTGTGTCTTAATTACGATGGTTTAATTACCTGGCATTTCATTAGAGACAATATTTCCAATAACTTGATCTTATTTATCAAATAAGCACGAAAATTAATTAAATTAGTGTTTTGCAACTTGACTAATTATGTAATTAACAATATTACATTATCATTATTTCATAAATTTTGTGAGAGGTAATTGGTATTTTTTACTATTGTAAGAAATATTTCTTACAAAAATTAATTCTTTAAAAGCAGTATTATCCTTCTCTTTAAAGTTTAGTCTTTGAAAAGGCCTTTTGAATTAATTTCAGTTTAAAATTTAAATGTAATCGTTTCATTTGAAATCCTTTTTGAAAAGACTAATAGTACAGTTTTTGCTCATTTTGCAGTAGTACAATGATTATTTTAATTTGAAACAATTTTTGAAAAGACTAATAGTACAATTTATGCTCATTTTTGAGTGGTACAATGATTATTTCAAGTAAAATAAATTTGCTTGTCCAAAGATTGACAAGAAGCTTCTTACTAATCTTGGCTCGTACAACCAGCTTCTTTCTCCAACCACCCACTTTACAAACGATTTGTAAGTTAATTTTAAATAAGCAAATGTTTTGAAACTAAACATAAACAAACTTATTTTGCAACAATAAAAACGAATTCATCTGATGTTAATGCACTTTATTCAAAACAGAACTGATTGCCAAAACTTTTCAACTTCAGTGAAGGTTTTGGCGTATTAATTGCGTTTTAAATACACTACTCAGAATGAAATATTTTTGAAAAATATATTTTATTTTGCGCAGTATCATAAAATTAAATGAAAATCATTTCATTTAACTTTTCTGAAAGTTGTCTTCAACAGTGCGTATTGAAATCGAAAATAAAAGTAAATAATGAACAGACAGAATATTTAATCTACTTGGGTTTCCCTTCAGATTAATGATAATTTCTATTAGTGGGGATACTTAAGGCGTAATATTTCATAATAGTAAATTGAACGGAGTACAAATAATATTGACATCTACTAACAGCACCTTATGAAATTTATAGTTGACACCTAGACTACAGAAAGATACATATTTTACACTAACTTATTATTATATCTGAAAAATAAATTTGATGCTGATGAATTCATCCACAGTGTCCCTCAGTTTTACACACACACAGAACACAGTTACCTCATGAAACCACAGTTTACTTAATTACATTGCGTGCTGAAAATGATTTTCTGAATGTCTTCCAAACAAATATTTCCGAAGCTGAAAAACATTTTAAAGTATGCATTTTTGCCTCTGAATATGAGCACCCAATGCATCTTATCAGTTAAAGTGCAATCAATTTTTATCTACAAACGCATATAAAATGCTTTTATAAAGGAATTAAGTAGTCACTCTGTAGAAGATAAGTCGAAATATACCTTAACAAATAGATAGTTCGGTATTTTTCTGCCATCATTGTATAAAAAGAAAGTATTTACCTTTCTTATTTATTGCACTCAGTATGCGCAAAGTATTCCTGTGAACAGACTAGCTGAAGCTTTTTACAAAAGAAAAGACTTCGCTGATTAACATTTATGTATAAAGACTACACTATGGACAATTTTTCTCCACAAGCATTACCATAATAGTTTTGATGTAATAACTGTTTTACATTTTGCAACCATCCTTGCAAATTAAAAGTAGGGAAGAAAGCATATCTGCAGCCTCTATAGAGGAAAATAAAAGTGAAGGGACATAATTTATTTTGTTTATTTAAGTTAATAAAAGAGTTACAAAACATAGCAAAAACTTCAGTATATCTTGGTTGAATTTTCATTGCACAGGCGCGGATTTTATGCACTTAACGGATAGTAGATTATAAGAAAGAAAAACATCAAAACTACTAGTATTCCATCCCCCTTTTCACCGGTGTATTTCTGTACTACGAGAAAGAGCCGGATATCTTGTGTTCACTGTAGAGCGTTTCATTTAGATAACAGATAATATTGCCTAAATAAAATATATTTATTTTTCTTGATGGAGAAGAACTGTCGTATTTCTTAAAAATGTTTTTTTCCTCTTTAACTTCATGAATTATTGGTAAATTTGTGTGTATATGAATTTCCTGTTTTCTGAATGTTTGAAATCTTTACTCCATTGAGCTAAGTAAATCTGACTTTCAGAGAGGGGCGAAAAAATAGGCCTTTAGCGCTAATGCCAAAATTAAACGACTGAGAGCAAATAATACGTGAATATAAATTTATCATGTACAGCAAATATACATTTGACACTTAAACTATGTTGCAGTGCGGTAAATCTTTAAGTTTACATTATGATCTTTTAAGTGATATTAATCATAAATGTATATATTTCTAAGCTTTGAATGGGGATGAGTCATTTTCAAAGACCTGTACTAAAAAAGTCCTTTTCAGAGCAAAATGAAAACTATCACGCAAAATACTTTGCGTAGTAATTGCAATCTAAAATTATTCAATTTATTCCAGCCTTTTGTAAAATTAAATACTAGTTTTACTGTATTTATTTAAAATACAGTATACCGTAAAACCTTTGGAATTTCAATCGATTTAAACTGTGATCTGATTTCCCTGATTAGAAAGAGATATTAAATTTATTATCACCCCACAGCTACCCCACAGCTTAAAGCCAGTATTGTTAACAACAAAGTAGTGCTGATGAATCAGAGAAGCCTTTCCATGATCGTTTGATATTAACACTCATTAATGATTGAAGAATTAAAATTAATAACACTGTAGAGTCATTAACATATTTTGAAGCTGAAGTACATGGAAAATGAGCAATGCCCTCTCGAACCTGGACCTCTCGAATAAGCGTCGAATGTGCTAACCGTTACACTACGAAGCATGCAGAAAGGAAAGCGAAAGTACCTTATAACATTTAATAATAGACAATGCTTTAGCTCAATGCAAAGCAAATATTATAACATCTATAGATCCTCTTCACTGCATTTCTCACTATTTAACAAAAAAATGATTTTTTTTACTTTTTGTTGCAGTTACATTTTGTGTGCATATGGGGAAAGAAAAATAATTTAAAAAAAAAAAAAAAAAGACATTAGCATGAAATGTAGCCCAAATTTAAAGAAAGGAATGAATTGTCGCGTTTTACATTGTTTTTACTCTAATGTGTCGCGGATAAAATAATAGAGCTACACTACTTTAGAAGAAAGAGACATAGGTGGTTGCGCATTTTTGACGGTAAAATTATTTTGTAATGTAAATACTTTCAAAAATGGATCTTGATACACAACAGATTTCCTCTCCGTTGCCTTGGTTTTGGCATTACATTCACGATCTTCTCACAAACACTTCAGTTTGAACCTGAAATGATACAGCCGTTGTTTCTAATCTTCCAGAGATCCTAGACAAGGGTAAAGTGCAGACTTCTTCCTTAAGTAGCCTTCATTGGGAATTAAGATTAATCAACAGGACAGATTCATTATGAATTTCCCCTGCATGCAATCTGGCGGTTTAATGTAAGATTTCGTGCCGAAATATCTAAGCATTTAACGTAGTCTAGTACGGTTACCCAAAGAGAACCTTGACGCTACGTACTTGGGAGCTGGATTTTTCAAAAATGATAAAGTAACTACTTTCTCATTTTAGATCAAGATATGACGTGATCTGTAAATTAAATTCTAAAGCGAACTAAGATTCATTCCGAGAAAGATAAATCTCAATAGCTGTCCATACCAAGCGATATCCTGGGATGACATTTTTGGGATCAAGTAAGCATAAAATAAAATACAGACTTTTCTTATAATGAAGTTTTGTATGAGGAACTCTTTACTCACAATTGTATCAGGGATTCTTCTTTCAATTATTTTCAAGTGATCGGCTGCGTAATGAAGTTGATTTGTTGCTCTTTTCTTTCAAACCAGAGGTCGAGCCCTAAAACCTTTGAACACTAGTAGTTGGACCTCAGTTCGATTCCCGACTGGTTGCATGGGAGCGGAATGTGAACACAAGAAAGTTTTTGCCTAAAGGTTTTTCACAAAAACATCCCTTCCATTTAAGCAGAAAGCCCTCGCTTGCTTTGTCATAATCTAAATAATGCAATCCAACACATTCTCTTCTTACCAAAAGAACTGCAATGAAATTTGAGTACAAAATATTTGACGAACTTGCAACTTGAGGCCCTTGAAAGATACTAATGTCACTGACACCAAATGTTTAAATTACAATTGCTTGTGAACCATAACTTACGAACATCTAACAATTTTGCTCTCTCATCATACGATAATCCCATTTCCATCTGTCATACTGCTTGCCAGTTCATTCAGTGGGAGCAGTTTCTTTTCTTTCTTAAAAATATTTTGAAAGTAAATTTGCATTTGCAGAAGAGTCGTTATGTATTGAAAACGCAACCATTTATGGTTAGGTTATTTAATTACAAGCCTCGAGGGCTATCTGCCTAAGGGGAGGGATGCCTTCGTGGAGGACTTTCTAAGGGAAACTGGCTCGTATACACGTTTCACATGGAAGAAACCACAAAAACACCCATGCAGCCAGCCCGTTAGCGGGATTCGAACCTCGGACGAACTACCAGTGTTCAGTGACTTTACCGCTCGGCCGCTGGTGGGCACCGCAACCATTGATAAAAGTGCATATCTGTGAAGTATATATGTGAAATATTCACTTTCTCTGTATAATAGAAAACGTATTTCTATTTAGGAAACTATCTTGATCTTTATTGCACACTTTCAATGAATTAATTTCCTTTTATATGCTATTTCTAATCTCTGTGTCTTCCAGTGTTGCAGGTAAAAATAATACACAGTTATTCTGAAATACTTAATATAACAAAAATCAATAAAAACTGTGATAATTTTTTCAGATTAATTGTTCGTTTTTATTACATAATCAACGTATTTAAAATTTTCATATTTTATACTAAAACTATTATTATTACATATTTAACTAAAACTATTGTAGAGACATTAGGTATATTTTTGTAAGCAGGAAAGATGAAAAATTAACAACCCCTTCGCCGGGAATCGAACCATAGACCTCTGAAATGAAACCATGGACCACCGGCTCAGCGTTCTGAACCACTACACTAAGAAGGCACGCTAGGAAAACGGGAGAAATACCTTAGAGAGTCATTAGGTTATATCTAAGTAGGACATAAGAAAAATGCGCTATGCCTTCGCTGGAATTTGAGTTCTGGACCTCCCAATTATGCAACGGGTGTGCTTCTATTTACACGGCGAAGGCAAGCGAAAAGGAGGAAGAAAATACCTTATATTCTAATAAAACACCTTAGATGAATTACATATCATATCTACTTCTACGCGCATCAGTTAGAAGCCAATCGTTAAATATATTGCCCATATATATATAGAATATGGTTTGATAGGCATTGAAATTATTTCATTTCTGTTTTTCTTAAAATGTATATTAAATTTTGCATGGCTTATGTTCCTTTCATCTCAATTTATGTTCCTTTTCTATTCTAAAAGACGAACTCTTATCTATTTACAAAAGGAAGCAGGAATTTGCAGAACTTTGCGTAATACATTAAATAAAATTTGAGAATGTGCTGTTTCAGTTTTTCTTCTTTATTGTTTGAAACGGTAGTATTATTATTCATGAAAATGAAATACATATCCTGTTGAGGTTTTATCTTTTTTAAAAATTAAGAATTTTGCTGATCTGTTTATTTGCATGCATTTTGTTCCATATGAAGGAATTATGTTTAGATATAATGTGATGTACTTGCACCGGTTAAATTTAGTATACTAATACAGTTTTGAATATAAACAACTATAATAATGTTTCTTTAAATGCAACCAAGCTGCTATAATACCAAATAAATTGAAAATTTGCACTTTAAGAATGGTATTAACACTATAGTTATATTAGAAGATATTCAAATTAAGTTTCAAGTTTGGAAAAAAAGCATTTGCTTATGATGGATAAAATAGTTTGAACACCAAGAAAGAATTTCAGTTTGCTTATTGGTAAAGCTATGAGCCATATTTGTCAATAGTACAAGCGAAAACTGCGAAACATTTACAGATCTTCGACAGACTTCATATCACTTGTATACATCTCTGCCATAATATCGCTTATTAATCCGTTGACGAAATTACAAGTAATATAAATCTACTTTTACTACTGTTTTTCACAATATAATGAATAAATTTCATAAACTTGGTGATCAAGTTATTCTATTTTGTTATGTACCGCTGAATGGTTTTAGCAAAATGCAAAAATGCAGCTCTTAATTTAGTAAATATTTTGCTACTACAATTGTTACAATCCAATTGTATTTGCTAATACGTTCTGACTCTGTTTTATTATTTAAAAAGAACATATCGTCTTCCTTTAGCAATACGTTATAAGGGACAAATGCAGAAAAACATATGATTAAAAGTTGCACACTCTTCTCTGCCTTCTTTAGGATTAATTTAAGGAACAATAGAACTGAAGTCAAGAAATTTGGTAATTTATCTGTGAGCTGAATCCGTTTAGTTGCTTAGTAATTTCCTACGCTCAACAAACACCAAATCTTGTTATCACGTCAGCGCCACAGAGTAGTTAAGGTATATCGGAAGATATGACCCATCTCTACATAGAGATAACAATGAACTGATTAAATGAAATTAGCTAATTTATCAATTGTCAAAACCATGAACTATGTGGGGTACATCATCAGAAATGGAATAAGTTATACATAGCGTTAATCATGCATCGGCTAAATGGAATTAGCTAATTCGGCCATTTCTAAAATTAAATGATATTTGTTTCACAAATTGTTGCAAAGACAAATGTATGATATTACAATTTTACCCTGAATGTTTCTTTGTTCTTTCTGGGAATATAGAAAATATATAATCTTTAAACTAAAAAAGGAAAAACTTCAAATGAATTTGAAAACTTCCCATAAATTACTCACCTCTTGACGATATCAACATTGAATGTTATACGAAACTTATACATTATTCTTATTTGGTATTTCCCATAGTTAAAAATTTAATTTTAATTCTCCTTATTTTCCTTTGCAGAATGGAGGTACTTTCAAAATATAAGTCTTAAGAAGATGATTTTGTTGTCTAGCTGTGGTTATTAAGAAAATAAAACAGAAATAGAAGTCAGCGCTATAGTTATCGCTTTTTATTTTTACAGAAATTTACAGGTTTTAAGCAGCATTTTTCAATATGCCATAAATGAGATAATTATGACTTTCTAAGATATTTGAGAACTATTTGGACTTGGTTACGAAGCTCTTCAACGAAAACACTTCTTGCAATGGCATTTGTAATTATCTTTGGTTATTATTATTATTATTATTATTATTATTATTATTATTATTATACTATTGGTATAAAACACTATAAATCAATTGTTTGCAGATTTCACAACAGAAAAAAATGAAAGTACATTGACAGATATGGTATAAAAGGGAAAAACTAAGTAAGCGGAGCGAGGGAAGAATTAACTTCATAAACAGTTTTCCTTTGAGACATTTCTATAACTATTAAGCATAAGCAATTTTTTAATAGAAGCATATCATAAAAAATATAATTGTGAATTTGAATCTTGTAAAAATGTCTTTTCCCCCTCAGAACAATGAAAGACTGAACATAACATAGGGTACTCAAAAATGCTACGAACATTCCTGGATCATGTTAACATGCTACGAACGCTACGAAAATGCCTGTAGCTATTGGAACTAAGCCCTCCAATAACGTTAGAATTACAAACCGTTAAAACTCGTACACTGTATCATTCCTGGATCATCAGAACATTTTTGAGTAAATTGCAATAGATATAATTAGAGCGGGTAAAGTTTCCAGAGCTCATGAGTTATTCATAAGCAATTAGCATGAATGCATTATAAATTCGCGTATAAATATTTTTCTTACGCATATTTATAGTTAGAAGTAGCGCATTTTGCATATTTCATTTTATAGTAATGTAGAAGAGCTACATTCTGAAGCTTTGAATAAAGGATAAAATCTTTAAAAAATAAATATTAACAGGATTTTAATCAAGTTGTAAATTTTACATCTTTTCTTACATACAAGACTGTAAATTTCTTAAACTAAAATGTGTTTACTTTAAGTGTAATTCAAGTATTTAAGGTAAATATTCAGCTTTAGAAACATAAGATATTCTTTAAAGAAAACTTCTAAGTGTTTACTGATGTCAGTCAACAATATTCCCCTGATTGTAAGATATTTTTACTGCCTGTGCAAGACAATGATAATTAGACCGTGGAACAGAAAGCTGCTATACCCGCTCAGTATGTAATAGAATTTGCGCTTTACATCTTTTATTTCTAAATTACTAATTTTTCTATACACACGTGGCATTATGTATGTGCCTTCAGCTGTTAGAAATATTAAAAATATAGTGTAGTTAAATGCTTTTACGTAGTGAAATGACAACACGTTTAGTAATATATAAAAATACGTAGTCATAAAGAATGTATATTTTTTTTAAATTATTGGCTAGTAAATATATTCAAATATTATCCAAGTTAAGAGGCAGGAAAATCGTTTAAATTATTTAAACGCTTGAAATCAGTAAAAATGTAGATTCAACAATAAAAAAATCGCATTCTTCTTACTAACGTCGATGTCTGTTTAACATGTAATAAATAGTAACAAAATAACTATTCTTGAAAGAAACTGAAACATTATAATCATTCTTAACAGTATGTGGTGAGGCAATCGAAAATATTCGAATAAGCTATCTAATTCTTTTTTCTTCCTAATTGCTTAAACAAGTATTGAACTGTCTGAATATTTGTTTCAATTAAGCAAAACTATTCTCACTGGAGGCGGAGGGGAGAAGCTAAATGATCTTACTTTCTTGGCTGAATGTAGAAACGGGTTTTCTTTCACAGCACGTAAAATATTTTGCGACGGACTTCTTTTTCTGACAGCTTAAGAAAACTGATGAGAGACTTACTTTCATATTTATAATGATTTTGTCAAATGTCCTTAATATTATCATAAAAAATATTGTATTATATATAAATATTAAAAATATTTAAAGATTAAACCTAAAGAATTAGAATTAAAGCATGAGTTAGAGAAATGTTTGGAATGATAGAAGCGAAGTGTTTTTCGCACTTAAATCGATTTTCAATTTTAATTAGCAATGAAATTTACCTTTTGTTTCTCTTCTACTAATTTATAAGAATAATGCGTTACGTTTAAAAAAATAAAATTTCTAGCTTTTAACATACAATCAAAGAAAATACAGAATTTCAAAATAATAATAAGGATTAATATGCGAGCAAAAAAAACTCTTTGAAGAGTTTAAATGGCATAGAGTAATATATAAATAAATTACGAATTAAAAGTGCATTTCGGAGACTAAACCTAAGCGATTAACAGTCGAAACTATTGTCTAAACTCCAGTTTGACTTTAAACGAACTTCTCTGTACATTGGTATTTGTTAAGTTCTAAACCCCTGGCAAGTAATCGAAAGCAGAATCTTTTATATTTACAAACAAATGTTTCGGTTACTAATTTACCTAACGAATTACTTTAATTTCTTTTTAATTAGGGACCCATTCAAAACTTTTAATATTGTGTAGTGCATTAATCAATTTAAAATATCCGCTGGAAAGAATTTTACTTCTTCATTAGATGAAACAAGAAAAATTCAAAGAAATTGAAAAAAGCACTTTTTAAGCATATTCGAACATAAACTAATACATAGACCGTTAAACTGCGAACATCAGAGATCATATAAATCCTGCACTTTAAGTCAAAGTACGGAAAATAGAATGAATGGAATTCCTTAATTATCAACTGTTTCTTAAAAGGGACTAAACAGTTAAACTCTTGTAACTCATAACTCTAAAATATAGAAATCAAGGCCTAAAGCACAGGATACGTTTTATTGCCTTTAAAGTTGAAACAGAAATAATAGTACTTCAATAAAGTTTATGCAATTAATAAAGTCTCCACAGGTCCTTCGTTATGTATAAGTAAATGCTTTCCAAAAATTCTCAGTTAAAAGCTACAAAACTATTAGCAAGTTAATACAATTTTAGTCAGTAATAATGATATGCACAAAATAATTACTTGACATTTAATTATATTTGAATTATCGAAAAATGTAATTATCTTGTTGAACATATATTTTTTTAAATGTTTCTTCTATGTTTATACAAAACATTTATTTCATTTATTTAATTTTTTTACATTATTCTGTTTACATTTTACTAATAAAATATAAAAATGCAATATGAGAGGTAAACTGCTTGCCTAACATTTTTTTCCCTTTTTTATTACTATTAGTTTTAAACATACCTCTACTTATACCTGGTTTCAGTCAATATACATCACGTCAAGAGTTAAATTTTTTTGGAGTTAGCAAACTTCCTTAACATTTGGCAAAATTAATAATAATCATACTTTTAAAATCAATTTTCATACAATTTAAGTTTTTAAAGTATTCAACAGCTTTCATCACTGCACAAAGATAAGTTAATAAGAATATTCCAAAGTAAAGTGATTAGAAAACATCAATTTAAAATGAACAGATATTGCCTTTTTTAAATTCCTTCAAATAAAATTCTTCATGTTAAAATACCAGCAACGAAAACTATGTGAAAAATAGTCATGGCTTACTCAAATAATTTTAGATTTTACTACTGAACATCGAATTTCATAAAATCATAAAAAAGCAGTTTTCTCGTAAATTTCGTCATTTCAAACTGCGGCTTCTCTCGTTTCAGTGTCAAACTCGGCTATTATATTTGCAATAATATCATTGGTTTGATGAATACTTTTCATAGCAGACAAAATCACTTCACTCAGTCAGATACTCAGATGCAGATAGAGAGAGGAGATCAGTATTTGTAGATATGTTTTAAAGCTGGTACCGCAATGGAAAAGATGGCATAAGAATCTTAATTTAGATACTGAAAAATATTTTTTTGACAAAGTGTGCTGATTGATTGTGTGCATTGCCTTTTATGTACTGTCGATTTATATTTGTCTCTTGGCACAAAACATTAGGTTGCTTTGTATTTCGATCCTTCTTTGCAGCTTATACATACACTGAAGTGTCATGAAATTAGGAATAGACAGCGAAATACAAATATCATGGTGCTCCTGCATTACAATGCAGTTGTATCTCCGTATTCGCGGATTTAATGTCCGTGGTTCAAAACAGTGAAAAATTCGCTTGAAATTTCAAAATGTATGCCTTGTGATAGTTTTAGGCGAAATGTGAAACACAGCCATTGAGACAAACAAAGGGCTATGTCCCCACAGTAATCACAATTAAATGCACATTTCTGCGCTTTCCTAAAGTATGTATATCCTAATATGGAATCCTAATATTCCTAATATGGAAGAAGGTATGAAAACACGGGTCATTGGTTAAAAACCTATTTTACGTTCTCAAGTTTTAGGTCGCTCCTCAAAACTTGCACCCTTAATTGAACTTGCTCCCGTTACAAATAAAAAAATATCAGCAAGGGACTACAACTATCAGTGGTCAAAACTTTGTGACTGCTTTCCCTCCCCCATGTATACAGATTTTTCCAATTAAATATTTCTAAGATGTGCGTTTAACATTCTTCCAGTTCTCATCAGAGACATTCAAGCGCAGCTGTCGCACTCTGAAATTTTTATAAAGTTATAATGGCTTTCAAGCATAGCAGCAATGATCTTACTTTAGCTTGTAAGTCTAAGACAGGTCGTCTTACAGAAGCTTTTGAGACAGCACAAATTTTGGAGAATAAATTTGGCATTTAATTATACTAGCAATAAAGAATAAGGTGTGATATAATGCACAGTATATTTTATTAGAATTTATTAATATTAATAATGTTTTACATCTCGAAAATTATCAATTAAACTTCCACAAATTTTTTCACGTTATAGGGATATCCTGTAGGGAATTGTTAAATGTAAAATGATGAGAAAAACTCGAGATTTCAAAGCTTCGATCGAGGGCAGATAATAAGTCCTCGAAGCATATGTTATTCAAATTCAGAAATACACTTTTTTGCAGAAAAAGAAAAAAAAATGAAGAAAGTATTTTTTAAAAAATTAAATAAGTAAATCTCATGTACATGTTATTGATTAAAGCAACTACAGATTATTGATTAAATGTTTAAAACTTCAAGGTCATAGGACCCATCAGTGCGTTGCAATTGCACACTGAATGTTCAGATCATTAACTGGTGAAACCTCCCGACGACCACCTATAAACTTTGAGGTAGGAAATCACAAAAATTCCGAGTCTCATCTGTGATACATTCTGCCAGACATTCCTCAATTCTTGCTCCAGATTTGCGACATTTTGGGTTTCCGAATCTGACGGCATACCATATCCCATACATGTTCGATTAGCGAAAGGTCTAGTGATCTTGCTAAAAAAGGAACAGTATCAACAGCTCAGAAAGAGTCCAGAGACATGCAAACCTGATGGAATACCTTATATAGTTACTTACTGTTGCTAAAGGCGCTACCGGATTTTCCTTAATGGTTCCCGTAAAAGTTATGTTTTACTATTATTATTATTAATATTATGATAAGCATTAGGTTATTTCGTAGCAGGAGACGTGAGAAATGGCCAATGCTCTCGCCGAGAATTGAAGCACAGACCTCTCGAATACGCGGCGAGTGTGCTGATCACTACATCACGAAGGCATGCTAAGAAGGCGGGAAAAATACCTTATAAACTTTTCTTAGCTCAATCATGGTGTTTATTGCTATAGCTAAACTATTGTCACCGATTTCTAAACTGCTTACGGATAAGGTATCGAATTCAAACTTTGCACATACATTGCTTGTGGCTATAGTGTCACAATTTTTTTTCAAAATTCAACTTTAAAATTTAAGGCTGAAAAGAATGTTTTGCACATATTTTCTGTTTAACGAATAAACTGAAAAATCTCAGAGTATTATTGTTTGCACCATCAGATAGAGTGGACAAAAAAAACTTTTAAATGAAATTTTTAACGTAATTTGTTTTTAAATTATTTTAGGAGAACTTTTTTAAATCGCTAGAATTTTTATACTTTTTGGCGTCCATTATTTTTAAAATTTATTTCTAAAAATATATCGGTAGCAAACTTTTGCAATTTTCTCAGGTTATAAAAAAAGTCATTGCAATAAAGGATATTAACTGGTTTTTACGTTTTTAAAAAATATGAAATAAAACAAAATGCGAAATGTTGGTTCTTCTGGGCAACACTTTGAAACATCAATTCCAAATTTATAATCTTGTTACATCACACCATTTTTTTATAAATTTCTCTTAAATTAATTAAATTTACTTTTTTAGTAATTTAAGCTCCCTTGCGGCAAAGAATTGCTTACTATAAAG
The DNA here is from genome assembly GCF_044657685.1 of Stegodyphus dumicola. NCBI lineage: Eukaryota > Metazoa > Arthropoda > Arachnida > Araneae > Eresidae > Stegodyphus > Stegodyphus dumicola. Next base: position 81,021,871 of record NC_140780.1, read on the forward strand.
CTATTCTTTTGTAATGTTTTGTAAATGTTAGTCCTCTCTCCTTTTATTACATATCGATTTTCCATTTTGCATTTAATTTCATTTTATTAATCCGGAAAAAAGAGATCAATTACTGTTTAAAATTATTTGCAATCAAATCTACCGAGTCATTTTTAATTGTTTCAATTTCATAAGTTTATATAGATTTTTCTTAGCATTTCATTTTAAAAACAGATCTTTCTTACTTTTATTCCGGATGTAATATTTCATTCTTTTGTAGATTTTAAAAGTCTAACATAAAAAAATGTATCCATTATAAAGATTTAAAATTTTCTATAGTTATAAAATAACCTCTTTACTCCCCTTCAAAACAAGAATGATAAAATGTATTAGTTAGGAGGTTTTCTTGCTTATTTTAAAACTAGCGGCGTTTTATATGATTTTAGTTAACTCGCTCACGGTGTTTTGTCATTGTGGTGAAAACTCTGTCATCCATTTCCTCATAAGTTACGCAGTTCAAATTTTGCATACGCACTCTTTGGGGATGAAAATGAAGCGATTTTTCAAAGTTCGTCTTACATTTTTAGAACTGAAGCGATTTTTCCCCTTTATCTTCGTTTAAGGAACAAACTAAAAATCTCTGAATTTTACTACTTGTACCATCACATATCATTATTATTATTTACGTGTTCCAGGGCATTACACGGAAGGGAGGGATCCCTTCGTGGAGGACTTTCTAAAGAAAACTGGTTTGTATTAACACGTAACACATAGGGAAAACAATGAAAACGTCCATGCAGCCAGCCTGTTCGCGGGATTTGAACGTCGGGCCGAACTATCAGTGTTCAGGAACTTAACCGCTCGGCCACTGGTTGGTGCACCATCACACAGAACAGGAAAACGCTGTTTCTAAATGAAATTTTAACGTTGTTGTTCTTTTTTTTTTCCTTTTTAAATCGCTGGATTCCCCCCTCCTCCGTTTGGGACGTAACATAATTGTTTGGTAAAAAGAGTGATTGTTCATTGTTGAGGTATTAGTTTTGAATTTAACAATTTATTGGCAATATGTCTTTGAGAATAAAATGTTGAAAGATAAAAATAAAGAAAAGGTTTATTAAAACTCATAAAATAATTAATGAATTAAAATCCAACTATCCACTGATGAGGTCCTTCGAGCCGTTGTGAATACCCATTCCAGGACAATTCTTAGCTTTTCGCTGCGGCATCTCGAAAGCTTGCCTTGCAGCCGAGGATAGTCTGCTAAAAATAGCCATATGACCGAAATTGTCCCCAATAGAAACAATTTCTGGGTTGCTTTAGGCCGCTCTGTTAAGATGTCACTGCTGCCATGAAATCTGTGAGAATAACAGAGCCCAATCAGCATGGAATCAGCCTACGTAGATTTACGTAAGGGACTTCTGCGACTCCATGCCGCCGCGGATGACAGAATACTTTAGATGTAATGGCGGTACGACGTCCTATTGGGATTTATAATCTTTTTATAAGCCATACAATAAATTCTTGTCATATCCCTTTTACATTCTAACCATTTATTAGCGTGTAAATCTATTAATTTATTTCCAAATATTAATGTTACATCCCTTTTTTATGAGGATTAATGTAAAATCGTGTATTAGAAAAGGCAAAAAGAAAAAAAAAAAAAAAAGTGTGTAGCGTGGACGAACTGAGGAAAAGTTGCCATAATACCGCAACATGGAAATAAATAAAATTAGCCTCATTCGTCCTTTTATCGCCCTTCTGGTGGTTTCTAGTTCAAGAATTACTCGATTCTGGAATTACCTCCAATAAAACTGAAATCGTTTTCTGTTAAGTACTAGAATTTGTTTTCTATTTTGAACACCATTTCGCTCGAGAACAGTGATCCTCAAATTAGAGTACGAGAAGCAATTATTGAAAGGCGTAGAATAGTCTTTTTTTATAGATCAAGTTTTAAATTTTAAATAGCTTTAATTGTAAAAAATGGTGAAATAAAAATTAATCTTTTATAAAATTCAATAAACATTTTATGAACATATTATTTAATATTTTTTGTAGGGGTTTATTAAAAAGACCAATAATTTATTCAGTATTTGCTCTGTATTACATTTATTCAATTTTGTAACAGTCAGTTTTTAACAAATATTGAAATTAATGTACACTCGTTCGCAAAATTAAGAGAATTCCTAAATTTCTGTTTTTACGCAAATTCTTGAACCAAAGATACTAATTATGCGGCCGAATAATTAAGCAGATATACAGAGTCGAATACGTAAGTGCATACGAACGTGTCTGCGGAGCTGTGATTGTGGAGGGGATATAAGCGTGTAAGGTGATTTGTAATGATGGAATGAGACGAAGAATTTTCCTTAGAGTGTAGGCAGGAAAAGCTAATAATTTCAGTGTAGCGCCCGGTGCCATCTGGAATTTGTGAAAACAGTTTCAGAACACTGCATGCATATCGAGAAGCTCTGAACAAGGTCGACCAAGATAAAAAAAGGATGAATGAGTATCGTTATTTGGCATTTTCAGGGCAACGAGGCGAGCCTACCTCAGCTTCATAGCTCTCATGTGAGCTCTATCCTACCCAAATTTAACGGTCTACAGTTACCTGAAGGCTTTATGAGATAGAGAGGTAGACCTGATTACTCGCTGTTTGCGTGCACAGAACACACGCCTTAAACCAGACTTCAGTAGAGCACCAGGCTCAGATGAGTCGATCTTACAGATGAGTCGAGATTCAGCCTAGAGTCTAGTTTTTGACGTACCTGTATCTGGGGAGAGCCTGGAACACAATACCATCCTTCCCTTGTCAGGGAGAGCCCACCAGCGGCCGAGCGGTAAAGACGCTGAACACTGGTAGTTCGGTCCGAGGTTCGAATCCCGCGAACGGGCTGGCTGCATGGGCGTTTTCGTGGTTTTCCCCACGTGTAACGTGTATACGAGCCAGTTTCCCTTAGAAAGTCCTCCACGAAGGCATCCCTCCCATTAGGCAGATAGCCCTAGTGCGCTTTGCCATAATTAAATACACCCACACACACACACAAACCCTTGTCAGGGAAAACGATCATTATGGTGGTGAAATATAGTATTCTGAAATAACGTTAACTTAAATATAAATCATAAAACTATTTCACTAAAGAGCTTTGTTTTCGCGATTGTGATTTATTGAGCAGAATTTTATTTTAAAATTTTGAAAACTTAATTCCAGATTTAAATGTGCCCACCAGTGGCCGAGCGGTAAAGTCGCTGAACACTGTAGTTCGGTCCGAGGTTCGAATCCCGCGAACGGGCTGGCTGCATGGGTGTTTTCGTGGTTTTCCCCATGTGTAAAGTGTATATGAGCCAGTTTACCTTAGAAAGTCCTCCACGAAGGCCTATCCCTCCCCTTAGGCAGATAGTCCTAGTGTGCTGTGCCATAATTAACTACGCCACACCAGATTTCAATGCATGTTAGTTTAATTTCGTATTTAGAGTGCTAATAATATCTATATGATGTTGTATATATTTTTGCGCTTCTTAGATATGACATGTAATGCAAAATTAATTTAAGAAAACTAGGATTGGAAAAAAATACAAGTGTGTTTTTATGTTAATCAATATTTACATATTCAAAGTTATAACAAAAAAATCTTTAATCCTTTTTCGCTGTTAATCCGTGTTAATCCGTTCGATTCTGTCAAAATGAAATTTCTTACAGTCCTATTCCAGAAGAATCACCTATGAATCACATAATATCTGTGTGTTATGGAAATACCGTGTTTTTTCCCATAATTTCAACAAGTGATACATAGTTAATTTTCCTAGTCCTGTGTCATGGAGATATCTTTCCAGTTCTTGAATATATTGTTGAATATCCAAGAAGAAAGAATCAATTGAATTTTACTTTTGAATCATGTAACAGTTTTTCCCCCCAGGTGCCTAGTCTGTCATGACTGGAAAAGAACTCAACATACTTGCCCTCAAACTGATCCTTGAGGGCTATCCAGCGTATACTATCACAGGATTGTTATCGCCTAGGTTTGTGCGTTGTAAACAAAATGAATACTTTTTGAGCTTATAGCATAAATTTACTAAAATGCTGAACATAAGACACCGGGTAGCTCATCATTTTGTTGCTTCCAAACACAGTGCAAGGAGAGAGAAAAAATAAATGTTCCTTTTCCTTGAACAAATTTAAAAATCTCTAGGAAATGTTTTTTAAACACTCAGTTTAATTTGCATGAATAACAGCAAAAGTGAAAAAAAAAATGTTCTGTAGGGATGCCATTCACCCGTTATTACATGCTTCAATCTCCGATCCGTATCTAGTGGAGGAGAAAAATCTAAAAGAACAATGTAGACTTCTGATAAATGAATATTTTTTGAAATATAGTTCCTTTTGATAAATCATACAATCTAAATTTTAAAAAAAATTACAAGTTTTAATTTTAGATAAATATTATATTACATGTAGAAAAATGTCAAATTCGGAATTTCAGTTTTACTCTAGTAGTGCATTGTATTGTAATTTTTGTTAGAATCTTCTTTCCATACTATTGAACTCGTTTTTAGTTACATAATACAGCTTTCAAACAATTTACAAAGAAGAAAGATATAATTCTAGTTTTTGACATATTCAGTTTAGGTTTCCCTTTCAGAATTTTCGGTAACGCTACATTTGCAGTTCTCGTTATTCTCCTACACATAAGCAGTCAATGAGAGGAAAAGTTTGCCTCTAAATGTATTGTTACGTTATTAAACTTACTAATAACTTACCTACATGTCTAAAATTTTAGTAGCCTGAATTTCATTAAATGTTGCTTGTCTGAATTGTATTTTCCTGCAATATTTAGTGCTATATTTTTTAGTTAAAAGTAGAAAATAATTAAAATACATAGCTCACTCACGTGCTGTCACATGCATTTCGGGGCAAACTATCACACTCGAAATCGTTAACATGGACTTTAAATTCTGGTGTTGCTTATGGTTTAGTTACCATGGTAGCAGTACAATGGAAAAGCCGACAAATTGAAACAAATCATTCGTTTAGAGGAAAAACCATGAAACTTCACGCAAAGACTTTATACACGTATAAGTTTCACTTTTGCAGTACGGCTGAAAGAAAATGACGAAGGATATGGCGGCTATAAAAATAAATGAAATTGATGTCTATGATGTTATCGAGTTTCCTTTTCCCAAACTTTATCGCTGATGAAGGGATAAATCGTGGTTTTACAATTTTCTTCTAGGTACTGCTGCAAACGTAATTTGATGAAGAATAAAAGTTTCTTTTCTCATTAGTGTTCGCCATATAGCCGGAGGCATAGATAAACAGGGGGTTCGGCCTGTGCTTGGTAAATTTTTGGAAGTGGTACATTTTAAATGAAATATATATTTGTTTTTGTAATATGTTTATAGTTCTGTAAGCTTAGTGAATTTTTCTTCTTAACACATAATTAGAATTTTTACTAATCCACTGAATCCAAAACTGAAGAAATAAAAATGAAAATGTAAGAAATCCGCTACTTTTTCGTATCATACTACAGTTCAAACTCTGGGAACTAAAGCAACAAAACGCACAGTTATTTCTATATGTTACTGAATGATGGCTGCGTCAGAAATCTACATAACACAAGAAATGTACGCTGCGAAAACGTACTGCCTTCTCATCCATAAATTGCCACAGTCATCATCAGCGTTTCTCAGTCTGTTAATTTTTATCCAATATTTAATTATCAAAAGCGATGAAAAATATTTATTGCATTGGCTATGAAAGTTTATCTCAGAACAGTACTGTCTAATACAATCACTACTAGTTACAAACGACAGACGAGCTCTAAATGTGATTACTGGGATATAGGGCATCTAAAATTTAATTTATTATTAGTTGAATCCATACGAAAGGCAAATGACTGTCGTTAAGTGTGCATGAAATTTATCATTATAAAACATTGTATCTTTTGCACTGAATGCACACTGTTTTTAGATTTTTATTTCTTTAAAAAGAGTTTCGGTTCCTTATATTTTCTGGTATATTTCATCCGAGGCATCACTTTATGTTTGTGATATTGGCAATTGTCTTTGTATGAAAGTAATCTCATTTCTAAAAAAAATGGATATATTCTCTAGTTAATAATAATAAAATTGTGAAAAACGAAGTAAGCGAACACTTCAAACAAAGCTTTTGATAGAGATACTGGATTCAGTCTCCATCCAGTCACATCAAGGATGACAGTTATCATGGCATCTTTGTTACACGAAAGAATAAAGAAGACATGGGGAGATATATACAGATTATAATCAATGTTTAAGCCGCAAATACTATGGCAGGTTTATTGGCCATTTCAGGTCCAATGATTCTTTGTGTTGTAACCGAAGCTTAGCCGCATTCTCACGTGTTAATTTTGAATTACTCATAAACACATCAACGAAACAATCAATGGCAATAGATTTTTTTTCTAGCAATTAGTATATTTTGCATTTATTTTAAATATGTCGTTACCTATTTAGCACGGCAATCAGGGTTAACGTTGAAATTTAGCTTATTTTATTTCAAAATGAAAGGAAAAAAATGGGTAGATATTTTATTTAAAAGGAAAAATCAGCCTCTCATTCGATGATCTATTGGCACCAATAGCAAGTGACATATGTTTGACTATACATATATATGACGAACATAATGATTTCTATTAGAGTTGTCCAATAGAAATATTACCTCATTAAGTAATATTTGACTGGATTACAAACGTATCACTGTCTGTGGTTACAAAATTAGTAAGACGTGTTGTTGTAATTAAATTTGATTTAATAGTTTTCTTTGGAAAAAACAAGATATTGTGGATTCAATTTTATTCTTCTTCTAATTAGCAAGCATTGACTGTAAGTCATATTGTTTGATTGAATATATGTGCATGCAGAGAGCGCTGGTGTATGAAAGATTGGAGAGAATACAGACTCTTATATATTTCATTCTGCTGCGTTTTTGCGACCTTTACCGCGATGAATAGCAAACCTGATAGAAGAACGGTAACGGTTAATAAATATCAAACTGTTTTAATTCCCATGTAAGACCTCCGATTTTATACAACTTCATTTCCATTTCCTGAGGTGAGTTAAATTTGCAAATCAGTTTTATAGGTGTGCTGATTAGAAAAAATAGCAGAATTATAAAATTACAACATAAATTGTATTTAACTTGGTTTTCTGTCTTTATTTAATTATTAATTATTGTTAGTCCAAAGGGGCTGTATCTCTTAAGGACTATTGTTTTCGTTTTGCGATTTTGCGTTGAATCACTATAAACGGTTAATCCCTTTTCAAACTGTTGCCACCAAATGCTAGAGTCCTGCATTATATTTGAAGAAATTAAATAATGAGAAATCTGCATAAATATATGTATATTTCTTGCATTCTGATAAAACAACGGTACATAGAACCATCGTATTTTGAATGACGTAATCTTCCTACGAATATAGGCATGAAGAAGATCAAATTTGGAATTTGTTTTATTATCGATTTCATGGCAACTCTCTACATCTCCAGCGCGCGGAACTGTGTATCGAAAATTCTAAAGACATGCTCATTTTAAAATTATTTTTTTAATATATTTTCCAACATTCAGATTTAATATATTTTGCGACATTGCTATTGAGTTGAATTTTATGGTTTAAGGGAAAAGGACATGATATTTAACAAATAAAGGTAACACACATAACGTTAAAGAAACGCCCCTTTGAACATAATTCAAAATCAGAAAACTTTCAGATTTGTTTTTACACATTATACATATTTTATTTATTATTTTCTCTTTTCTTATGATGTTTCCAATATTAATTAAGGAAAGGGAGGAATGAAATTATGCAACTTTAAAAGGAGGCAGGCTTTGAAGAGGGAATAGAAAAAAGATGGTGTACTGAAACGTGCATTACTAAAAACTATTGGGTTGAAACATAAGTAATGGCCGTTTTTTTTAATTTAAAAGTTTTTATTTTAACTAAATATAAAACAATAAATTAGTCAATAATATACGAGTTTTTGGACTTTCTCCATATACCCAAGATGTCGAACTATGTATCCATTTGGGTACAACCCATTCGGTCGGCTAATTCTCGAATGGTTTGACGCGCGTCTTCGTGCAGAAGTTGATTCAAACGCACTTCATCAACCTCATTTGGTCATCCGGAACGAGCAGCGTCTTCGAGGTTGAAATTTGCATTTTTGAATTTGGTAAACCAATGTCTTGCAGTTCGTTCAGGTATTGCACCTTCTCAATGCACTTCACAAATCTCTCGGGCAGCTTCTGCAACATTGGTGCCTCGATTAAACGCAGAAGGAAGAAGGTGTCGAAAATGCTTATTTTTGTCGACATGACACTCCATTTTAATGATATGAAAATAACAAAAATTAGCTCAGACAAAAAAATCAAATACGCCATCTTGTAGAGGGAAAGATTCTCTTTCGAATAACAGAAAACATTACGCCAATACATTTTATTTTTACCGCGTAATTGTAAACCTAACATAAGCGTCCAATGTTTCAACACAATATTACTGCTACTGGCAAAGCACTTTTTTGTATGAAACTTACCATCAATACACGAACCATCATTAATACACGAACCATCCGGATGCATCAACGTGCTTCTGTAGTTCAGCACCAAGTTTGGTGAAGTAATAATTCAAGATTCAACAATCAAAAGGTAAAACTGAACATTTTAAGTCTTACAAATTTTTCCTTGAATCCTTCGAAATAACAACGACGACGATAATAATAATAATAATAATAATAATAATAATAATAATAATAATAATAATAATAATAATAATAATAATAATAATAATAATAATAATAATAATAATAATAATAATAATAATAATAATGGTACAGGAAAAATCTAAGATCGTAGTTGATGCACTCTCCTTTAAAGAAAGCTCTGTACTGCTTTCATTGCACACAGACGTCATACGGTTTAAATTCATCCAACATTCAGATTTAATATATTGTAACATATTTGAAAATGAACCCCGTATACTGGAAAAAATGGAAAGTAGAATCCGACGGGGAGCAAGAATTATATTTATTATTAGATTATAAGAAAGAACAAAGCTGAAAGCAAAATGAATAGATATATTTTCAAGATTATTGGATGCCACTAGACTTAAAAGTTAAACAAAACTGGATTTGAAGGGTCGGTAGTTTTTCATGATTACAAACCTGTCACCTGGGGTAAAATATGGTCAAATACTGTATAAATAAACAGGATAATTCAGAAAAAATCATGCAGTTTAAAATTTTTATAGTTTTAAAATTTAAGAAAACAGAATGATAAGCATTACCTGAACATAAAGGAAATATGCCTAAATTTCAGTACAAAAAACAATATGCTTTGGTTATTTGATAAGGGGCAGAACATGCGAGGGCTATCTGTCTGAGGGAAAGGAAGCCTTTCGTGGAAGAATTTCGAGGGAAATCTGGATAGTATCCACATTACACATAGAGAAACTCACGAAAACGCCGAGTTAGCTGGCCCGTTTGCCAGGAATTCAAGCCGGGTCAAACTACCAATGTTTAGCGATTTTACTGCTGCCGCTGAAGAGCTAAAATCAATAGAATTGTTTCAGATCTTCAGCGGCAGAGCTAGTTCGTCATTGAAAACGTTTTGCAGAGGGAAAAGAGAAAATGACGCCTGAGCAGCAAATCGCTTGTTGCTTTCACGCAGAGCACCATGTGATTCAGATTTAAACAGCTGGTTTAATAAGTTTCCAGTTATTTATACTGCGTGACAGTCTTTGGAAGTATGTGAAAGATCAGGTCTGTTATTCGAGCACCACGCTAGCCTAACAAATTAAAAAAAAATATTTGTGATATTTTAGAAAAACGTTTACCGCTGCCATATTTATAGTGTTTGTCAAAAGGTTTCAGATCTCTTTGACATTATACTGCAGCTACATTAGGTTATTCTGAAGCAGTAGTGAAAAATGTGCAGTGCACCTCCCTGGGATTTGAACGCTGGGACTTTCGAATACGCGGCGAATATGCTTCCAATTACAACACGTAGGCGTAAAGAAAGAAGGAACCTTATATACTCGACCTTTTAAAGGGCGACTGAGGATGAGGGACCCAGTCGCCAAATCCTGCGGGGGGGAGACAAATTATCTTCCACCACCTTTCGGTTCGAGCACTACGTGTAGAATCATTAAGATTTTTGATGCTGAATATGTGAAGTGCCCACTCCGGGACTCGAACCCTGGACCTCTCGAGTACGCATCAGGAATACATCCAATTACACCACGAAAGAATGCGTAAAGGAGGAATACGTAAAGGTATAATATATGTAACTAAAGAAGTTTACTTTGGACATCTGTAAACAAAAACCAAATACATTTTCTTTACATTCATATATTACTTATCATACTGTACTGTTAGCTTATAAGGTATTTCTGCCGCTTTCGTTGCATGCCTTGTGGTGTGGTGGTCTGCATGCTGGGCGCCTATTCCAGAGGTCCGTGGTTCGATTCCCAGCGAAGGCGTTGCTAATTTTTCATCTTGCCTGCTTCCAAAAAAAAAGACCTAATGTCTGTACAGTGGCGCCCGAACTAAAAGTATGGTGGGTGATGATTCTCCATACCCAGGAATTGGCGATTGGGTCCCCAAAAACCCCCAGTCGCTCTTTACAGTATGTAAGGTATTTTTCCCGCCTTCTTAACATGCCTTCGTGGTGTGGTGGTCTGCAGGCTGGGAGCGTATTCCAGAGGTCCATGGTTCGATTCCCAGCGAAGGCGTTGCTAATTTTTCATCTTGCCTGCTTCCAAAAAAATACCTACTATCTTTACAAGCTTTTAAAATTAGAAAAGTTTTTAATCTGGTGATTCTCTTTGAATTACCCTATAATTTAAGAACCAAGTTGAGAAAAACTTTCGTTGAATTCGATATATAGTGTGCAGTTCAGAAAGAAATCATAGAAATTTCGAAAATAAAAATATGTGACAAATACAGGGATTGGACAAAAATATGGAAACACCTTTAAAAAAACATGTTTCTTCGCTTAATATGGTGTAGGAAACCCGTTGGCATCCAAAACAGCTTGCAGTCTTCTCGGAATGGATAAATACAGTTCCTGTATGTTTGCCAAGGGAATAAATATTATACCATTCTTCCTGGAAAACGGTGGCAAGTTCAGATAACGATGTTGGCGGTGGATAACGAGAACGCACTTTCCGTATCAATGTAGACCACAAAAGTTCGATAATATTCAGTTCTGGTGACTGTGGTGGCCAGGGGAGATGGGACAATTCATCCTCGTGCTCAGAAAACCAGTCTTGGACAATGTGAGACTGGATTCCATGGAAATGCAGAATTTGTCGCATGGATAAAAAACTCGCTGAATCTGGAAGTTGGATGTGCAGCTTCTATGCTTAGCGTTTCGGGAGCTTTGGAGAGTTTGTTCTTGCTTCTTTTGTCTTAAACTCCTCGGTGGGATATTATGATGCCACTCATCAAAAAGTCAAGCATGTAGCAGAAATTCAATGGACTGCACTTCAATATGTGCCGAGCTTCACAAATATTGCTTGATATTGTTAAGTACTCTATAAGGTATTTTCTCCCTCCTTTCCGCATGCCTTCGTGGTGTAATTGGAAGCATACTCGACGCATATTCAACAAGTCCAGTTTTCGAGTCCCAGCGAGGGCATGCTTTTTTTAGTTGCTTTACAATGAATTGGTGTTGTTAAAAAATTGGTAATGAATTTATGAAACACTATTTATGTAACATACTCGACGCGTATTCAACAGTTCCAAGGTTCGAGTCCCGGCGAGGGCATGCCTTTTTTAGTTGCTTTACAATGAATTGGTGTTGTTAAAAAACTGCTAAGGAATTTATGAAACACTATTTATGTAAAGTGCATTACACTAGCGTCAAAATGAAACCAAAAGTACCAGAAATTGTTTTATAAAAATTATTTTCAGTAGTCCACTACTAATAACCTATTAACTATGAATCATTTTATGTAATTTTAAATGCTTAAAGAAAGGATAAAACTTTCAAAATTTAAGAGGAAACTTCATAAAACACACTTTAACAGTAGTTTATAGAGTATTTTCTTCTCCTTACTGTATGCTATCGTGATATAATTGGAAGCACTCCAGTTAGCATCGGGAGGTTCGAAGTTTGAATCACGGTAAGGGCATTGCTCATGATTCACGTTCGTGCTTCGAAAAACCCAGTAGCATCAAAGCTAAACAGTGATATACAATAATTCGTGGCCACGGAGAGTTGGCGACTGGATTCCAACCTCTCCAGTCCCCCTTTTTAATGGGTGAGAATGTAAGGTATTTTCTCTCTCCTCATCACGTGCCTTCATGGCATAACTACAGGCACCTCCGGATAGCATCGGGAGGTCCGGAGTTCTCAACTTGGCAGTGGCATTTCTCAGATTTCACATTTCCTGCTTCGTGTAACCTATATTGACGGTTTATCGCCGTTAAACTCCATCAGAAGATCAGTAGAAAGGCACAGATTTCAGCTAATAGTTAAAATGAAACATCTAAAACATAGGTAAGCCCATCTTGCAAGAGATTAAACATTTAACATTAACACACACGGGCCGACGCTAGACATCGGCAACGAACAGGCAATAAAAGTGAGAAGTAAGCAGTCAGTGGTAAGTCTCGGCGAAAACGTTCAAGTTTTTAAATTCCCACTATGGTGAGCATATTGCACAGTAAAGATGTATGTTGTCACAAACTGCAACGAAAATTTCCGCCACGTACCTTCCCTTTCCATGTGACACAAGGAATTTGAGATACTTCAGGTTAAATTTGGCTCTTCTGCGAGAACGAGTAGTATTCACTAATGGTGTTTGGTTGGTTGGCACAAGTACTGGTACAAGTATCGAGCTGGTACTCTATGGTTTATTTAAAAGTCTGCTCAAGAACAGAAACTGATGCTGGAAAATCTGAAACAAAAAGTGCTGGTTTCAGGCTATCGATGTCGATAACTGATTCATTTCCTTTAATTAGAATTGTAAATTTTTTATTAAAGCTTTTTATTACCTTAAACGGGTGACTCAGTGGTCGTTTCAGAGACATTCTAAAGCTTGGTGCACGAAATACCTATTGTTAACATGATCTGATGGGGATGCTGGAGATATGTCTCGCATTGTTCGGCACAAATGAAGTAGGGTCAACAGAATTTGAAACTCGAGTGGGTTACAAAACTTCTGCAGAAAAAAAAAAGCGAATAGTAGCTCGGTAGACTATCTCCGAGCAGGTTCCGCAAAGGTCTTCTTTGTTAGTTGATTGCAGAACGAGAAGCACAGTTGGAAGTTGGGCGTTATTATAACACATCCATACCTGTTTTAGTCAACAGTGTAATCTCTCAAGTAAGCCATTTTCAGGGTGGTATGGGATAGTTCGATTAACCCCCAAGAAGTGTAGTGAACATGCGGAGTTGAAATTGCCGGCGCTGAGCGATTATGCCGGTGGAAACTCCAAATCTAGCAATCCAATGAGTAGAAAGCTTTCGAACGACAGTTTCATCCGAAATATCTCCCACTGGTATTGCTTCCGGCCATTGAGAAAATCGATCGATGAGAGTTAAAATGTAGGAGTATCCTTCTGAGAGTGGCAAGGACTAGACCATATCCAAATGCACACTCTCAAAACGTTGACTAGGTACAGTGAAGGACTGCAAAGGCCTATGAGTATGACGTATAACTTTGATCTTCTGGACGTCGATGCAAACACGAGTCCAGGCAACGCAAACCTCTGGTACAGAAGGTCAAACAAAACGAGAAAGATTCAGTTTTTTGGCCGGTTGTATACCTGGACGAGAAAGGTCCATGGAGTGAATCAAATAGTGTTCTACGGTTTGGCTGAGAACAAAGGGACGTATCTTGTCAGCATTTACGTTACAATACATATTTCGCCAGAACACAATTCCATCTTTCGTAATTTTAATTATCTACTTTTAGTGGATAATAGATTTACCATGCTATGGCATGGTTACCAAGTGTGACTGAATTTTTATATTAGTATTATATTTCCAAAGGCCGCAGTTGTTACTGTCCAAGGAACGGGACGTTTACCATTCTTCTTACAGTCTTTTAAAAGAGAATGAAACGGAGCTTGGGTAGTAGCTGCCTTAGAAAAAAATCATCGATGAATGTTCAGCAATCCCTTTAATTCAGACATTACTGCAGGTTTAGGGAAGTTAGAAATTACTGCAGTTTTATCGGAAGAGGTCGAACACCTGAAGTGATAATTAAACATTCAAGAAATGATACCAATGACTTTCCCAGAAAAATTTTATTTTAATTTAACCCGTATTTTTTCAATCTATCAAAAATCAAACGGAAGCGGCTGTAGTGCTCGTATTCATTTTCTGAAGCAACCAGCAAATCATCAGTGTAAAGACCACAAAAACCAGAAAGTACTTGATGAATAAATCTCTTCAATGTTTGCCCTGCGTTTCGTAAACCAAACGTAAAAGGTTTTAAGGAACTCAAATAATGCAAATGTGATTGTCAAGGATGTTTCAGGCTCGTTAATAGGAATTTGATGTTAAGCCCTAGCCAAATAGAGTGTTTAAAAATACTTTATTCAAAATAAAATCTTTGTATGCAGTCTTGAAGATGCAGTACGGAATACCGGTCAGAAATGGTCACAGCATTAAAGCGGCGACAGTCACCGCAAGAGGGCCACTCACCATTAACCTTACGGACCATATGAAGAGGGCTAGCCTAAGAACATTTAGAATGCCGAATGATTCACTGTAATATGATATACTCAAACTCCTTTCGTGCCGATTTGACTAAATCTGGTGACAGACGGCAAGGTTCAGAAAACACGGGGGAGGATTTAGTCTCAATACATTAAAAAATTGTTGAAGTTTGATTATTGTTAAATATAGAGTAAGAATTAGTGAGTTCAGGATACTTAGCTAATAATTTATCAATCCCCAAGAAGTGCAGATATGCCTAAATCAAACGAACTCTTAAACAATTTGTCACGGGAATAATTTAGTGGTTAGTTTATTTTGATTACAAAACTGAATTTTCATAAATGCACGGACATACTGCTCCCTCACATTGAGCAACCAATTAATTCAATGTAGCAATAGTACACTGAATACTTAGAGAAGTATTATATTAATGAAATTAGATTTTATATAAATAACGGTAATGTTCATCCCACATCGATAAAGATTCATCAACCAGTACTTTCGGGAAAAAAGCATTCACAAACGGTTTGTATGTTTTCCGTAGACAGAGCTCAGTGTCCATAAATATTTAAGGAACACACAGAGAGAGTTCGAGCTGCTTAACAACGACGTGTGCCGGAATGAACCAAGACTATTCTGATTCGGGTCGATAATGATTATTGGCTTTACACTTAAATGATCACCCTAGGTAAGAAACAAGCCGATCGTGAATGAATAAATTGAATTTATACTCGTGGTAAAGTAACTCTTGGTAAGACTCGTGGTACTTATTTCTTTGCCATTTAAACTATTTTGCCTTTCCTTCTGATTCTTAGCTTTACTTCTATTATCGCATATGATTTCGAAATAGACATAATTATGATTTTTTTTTTTAAATATCGATGTTCACGACTGAGAAAATATTTAAAGTTATATGAATTCTAGTTCACTTTTGGCAGGAGGATTAAATTTATGGAATAATTTTTTTTTTATAAAACCTTTTTTTCCATTCCAGGGCAAGATCTGGCAAAATTTACAGTAGTTGTATTATAGCTAAACTTTCGGTGCATTGTACGGTGGTTAAGCGTACAATTGTTACTCGCGTTATTGTATTTTAAATGCTTAACATTTTGTTAGACTTAACTCATAATAGTCTTCCTAGAAATAATTTAAATTGATGCTTTAACTTCAAATTCGATATAAACTCAAATGTTTTATCAGGTGTTTCTATTATTTTTTCTAAATATAGCATAATATAGTCCGAAACCCCAGTATGTCGTCCAGGATAAAAAAAGTATATGTACGTTTAAGAATTAGCTCTCAACAGGCATTTTGTTAATTCATGTAGATAAAAAAAAGCATTATATTTAGATTCAACAGACGAGTATCTGTTAAAACAGTTAAATAAAATTCAATACTTTAAAGAAGAAAACTGTAAATGCAGTTATCAATTGAACTGAAATAAAATAAGTCAGCTGCTTCTATTTATTTTAAAATAATGTCTACTTCTACTTTGTTGCAAATCAGAATATTCTATTGTGTCAGTAACGATTTAAATATAAGAAGAGAAAGCGCTTTTCTCTTAAATGCAACCATAGCTTAATAAAGCTATTTTTTCTTTATTAGGCGTATGACAATCTTTCCTTTTCATTAATTTATTACATGACTGAAAAAAGTGCTAGTGCTATTTTTCCCATCGTTTCGTGATATGCAGGTTATTTTTAACATTTTAAAGTGATTATGAAAAAAAAAGCACTCGAGTCTTCAATAATATTTTATTAATTTTTTGTATTTAATCCCTATTTACCATAATAATAATAAAAGAAATTTCCAAGCATTTTCTTACATAATTTTTATTAAATAATTTATTAAAAACATTCTTTTCCTTTTCATTTTTTATTAAAAGTTTTACAGAATCTCCGTGTTGAGTAAGATGCGATTTAATTGAGATCTTATTCTAAGAGTATTTAATTTTTATTTTATTCTCTATCTTAATCTTTAGCAATTATGTTTCATTCATCTTCTTGGGCTTTAATGATCTAAAGTGTTTCAAACTGAAAGGTTGATTTTGTGTTTTTACTGTTAACAGTTTTCGCATTATTAGACTTTTTAAGTATTTAATTTTATTATTTTGCTCCCTGGAAACAAAATATGCGAGTTGTTTAATTTGAATTCAAACATCAATTTATTATTTGATTCTAACAACTTGATGTCACAGCGGTTTGTATGTAAAATTATAATGCAATATTTCAAAGACAGCTGTGATCTATAGAACATAATATATTCTTATAATTCTCCGATTATACAGTATTATTTAGAAATGACAACTGCTTTTATTACATTATCAGCTATATTTACTAACATTTTAAGCGACTTTCATTTTGCATTTGTATCTTAATATTTCTTTTGAAACTATGTTTTTTATTTGCTAGTCATGAATTTGACACGATGTTGCCTTTCTCGCAAATATTTCAAGATGTCAGCTTCTATGTACTGTCACAGACACTTTTATGTATGCTTATAACATAGATGCACATAAACACGTATAAACATATGAGTGTATATACAAACCAATTTATATATTTATTTTTATTTGGTATTTGTATGTATGAGTGCATGTAAACTTGGAATAATTT
The DNA here is from genome assembly GCF_044657685.1 of Stegodyphus dumicola. NCBI lineage: Eukaryota > Metazoa > Arthropoda > Arachnida > Araneae > Eresidae > Stegodyphus > Stegodyphus dumicola. Next base: position 81,039,163 of record NC_140780.1, read on the forward strand.
TCCTAAGAAACAAAATGCAATAGAGATATTTGTATAAAAGTCCTGCTTCAGTACTTTTTTAAATTACGTTTACTAGACAAAGCATAAGAACAGGAATTCTAAAATTGAAGAAGCATTGACAGACGTGACTTCTGGAGAAACTACTACGGAGACCTTTTCAGCAAATGAAAGAAAGAATAAGTGTTTGTTTCCTTATTGATATTTGAAGGAAATGCCTCAGATATATGGAAATAACTACTGCTAAAACGGAACATGAACAACAAGATTTAAAAACTGAGTTTCACGAGAAGCGTGGGATAGCCGAAGTACTTATGCAGATCTATAAAGTAAGTGTAAGTTTTTTGGTGCACATAAACCTGATTGTGTTAATATGACTGCTACTGTTATTTTTACGAAAACTATGGCCAACAAGCTTAAAGTCAAAATCTCAATAAAAACTTGTATTTAGCGTACATATCTTAACATTGTAACCTTGTATATATAACCTTGTATTTAGCGTACATGTATGTACGCTAAATACAAGGTTGTTATTGCGATTTCGATTGTCACATTGTGTTTCTCTTCTATTCAAGCTTAAAAGTATTAAACCTGCTATGTATAAAAATGGTAATAAAAATTATTCTAGTACTAATGTTCACAATTCAATATATGAAAATACTTCTAATAGTGTTATCCCTAAGCCCAAGCGGCTTTCAAAGAAAAACAAAAGAACAGCTAATGAAATCACGGCTGAGTAAATTGCTTTACTCAGCCCAGAATCCCAGCCAAGCCATCCAAGTTAGTTAAGTAAAACGTTGATATTTCAGTAAACAATAAATTCAATAGCCTAAGCGATAATGATAAGTGTAATGATAATATGGAGATACAAGGTGAGGCGGAAGATATTGAAATTGTGCCCCCGAAAATAAAACCTATCATGGTAATGTTGCGTAGAATTGTTATGTATTATTTGTGATTATATTAATTTAAAGTGATTAGGGAATATCTGAGAATTAATTTTTAATTTGTATTATTGTTTAAACATTTTGCATTTGTTTACAATAAAGCTCTTATTTACGGGAAAGTTTGATATAGCTAAAAAGTGCGGGTTTTTCCGTTCTCACGGAAAAACTTGCGGGTCAAAGGTAGGAAGCCAGCTCCCTTTTTCTTCCCCTTATCTTTAGGGGTTGAGCACGTGTGTTGCTCATTTGGAGGCTAGAAAGAATTTGGCTTTTCTGAAGAAGAGATCTGTGTGAAATGTTTATTACCTCGGTGTCGCAACTTTAACTGAATTACGATTGAACACATTCCTGTGGTTGCGCGGGAAAAAGGGTATGTGACTTTAGAAGAGGGGGATGATTTCCTTCGAATTTGGATGGTTGTTAATTGCCTTTGTTCTAGTTGTTAAGAGAGGTTTTTCAGTTTGGTGTCGGATTTGGTAAATTTAATTTTATTGATATTTTGAGCCCATTCTTAAATTAGAGGTTGTTCGTTTTGAGCGTCACCAAGGTGTTGAATGTAGTTGCACGTGAGGCAGGAGCAGATTTTGTTTAGCAGATTTTCAAGACTTTATCAATTTTTTCTGAGAGGAGGGACGTAGTTAGACCGGCAGCCCCTCGGGGCCCACCGCAGTTTATAAGTAAAAGTTATTACCGCCTCCCCGTGGCTCTAGACTTCGGGAACCGGTTCGAGCGCGTTGCGAGCTCTCATCGTGACATTTTCGGCAGTGGAACAGGAGCTAGGTTACGCGTTTTCCCAGAATCTTCTCAACATTTTGGTTTTGATTTCATTGCTGATGTTTTTTCCCTTGTTGAATAATGAGTTCGAAAGCTCGCGCTGCAGATGCGGATTACGGATGAGGAAAACTTTTTAAGAGGGATAATAATATTCCGCCCCTTAAAAGCCCTCAATAGGATCCACTACACTGAATATGAGAGACAAGAACTTTTACCACAGCATCTGGAAACTCAGTTTCGCACAAACAGCATTAACGATCCCTCCACAGAAAAATCAATTGCTGACTTTCACAACAATTACATGACAAGCCCACACACAGACATCATGATCTCAGTCATCCCACCGGAAGTCTGCGCTTATATTAAAAAGTTGAAAAACAACAAGAGTCCTGGAAATAATTGCAAAAACAAGAGAATGATCAACAGATTTTCTGTAAAAGTTATTCTTCACGAAGATTGTCAACCTAATTCTCAGATGGCAGCATTTTCCTGAAAGCTGGAAACTAGCTAAAATTACACCAATTTTAAAGCCTCAGAAATCTGTAAGCTTATCAGAGTTCTACCGTCCCATAAGTCTGCTATGATCACTCAGCAAGATTATGGAGGCATTACACAGTGAACCAGTTATACCGTGTTGTGGAGTTTATCAGCGAAAAATTACAACAGAAGAAAGTTACACAAGGACTATTTCTGGATACAGCAAAGGCTTTGGATCGTTTAAGGCTAAAAGCACTCATATACAAACTACACAACCTGGGTTTCCCATGTTACATCACCAATATAATTTAACCCTACCTAACCTGTAGACACTTGTTTAATACCTAAATTGTAGACACTACCTAACTTGTAGACACCTATAGACATTTGTTTAATTAAACACTACCTAACCTGTAGTTGTTGCACGTCTCAAATGCACTTGTACACACAAGGCAATCCTTGCAGGTGTCTCCCAGGGGTCCCTGGTTGGATTCACATTATTCAATATTTACGTAAACGACGTTCCGTATGCACAGACCACAACACTCGCAATGTATGCTGACGACACTGCGATCCTCTCACAAAGTGCGTTCGTTAGCCCAGCAATACACCGGTTACAAGGCTACATTAACATACTCAAGACCTGGCTGTCAAGACGGAAAATCCAATTCAATATGGACAAAACGCAAGCAATTCTATTTACCAAATAATAATAATAATAATAATAAATAAAATAAATTCAACAAAAACCTGCAACTTTACGGAGAAGTTATCCCATGGGCCAAGCAAGTACCTTACCTTGGGGAGATCCTCAGTAAAACTCTTTCATGGAATCCTTGGAAAACATCCTTGCTATATCCTTTCTAAAGATCATCTAGCCTTAGAAACTTTCTAGCTAGTAAAACCACACTTCACCCCTTAATTTCTCGAAACAGTGTACTTTCAATCCTACAGGAAAAATTGCAGTAGGCACAGAATTGTGTCCTAAGACAGGTGACGGAAGACGGAGACACCTGGCGTCTAACATAGGTAAGCAGGCATGTGTTCCGCGTCCTACCCTATTTAGAAGCAACAACTCCCTGGTGCCACAGACGGATGCACCGGGAGTTTATTATGATTTGAAACATAGAGGTTACAGTGTCATACGGGAGCGATTTCAGCTTTACATAGGTGATAGAATAACATAATACTGTTGTATATAAATGCATATAAATATAAATAAACATAGGAGAGTAACAGAGAGAGAAGGGAGGAGAAAATATGACAGTAATGAATGTGAGGAAGAGTGGAGGAGAGAGGAGACGTGAAGAAAGAGCATGTGGACATACACTAGCAAAAACAATAGCAGTTACGCATACATTAATACTCAGCATTAACACAATAACGCACATAAAAAGTACATTCTGATTTGGGAGACATGTCCTTGATTTCTAAATATGTGAACAATATACGTTACCGAGGCAAATGGCAAATAATAGTGCAGAAGTGATTTATATACACGCGAGTTACCAACAGACGTTAATAAAAATGCTAATATATCGAATATGTTAAAAAAAAGGGCAATCCACCGATGCGGTAATTACAATACTTACAAATGCACAAGACTGGAGCAGATACACGATATTTACAGATACGCAGATGCTAATAACTACAAGTACACAATTCCTACAAAAGCAAATACGCAATACAATCGCTAACACACAAGTATACATGTACAAATACATGATATTTACAAATATGCTGGCACTAATACTTACAAAAAGAAGGGGTAAAAAAGCAGATTCGCAATACAAAAGCAAATACGCAATATCACACATACAAATACACTAATACACATACATTTAAAAGCAGATGCACAAATGCTGACATATTTATATGTTTTCAAAAACGCTGAAACTGTTGTGTTTACAGTTACATCGAATATATTATTGTATAAAATTTGAAAACAGGAGGGCAGTAGCTATGCATGTTGATATATAAATTCCTATTATGTAAATAATGCTATGCTATTATAGAAATGCTAGTGTTGTTGATTATTCTTGTAATACATCGATACAGATGCCCAATACTGGAGTAAATTCATGACTTTTATACTTACGCTGCTATTAATAACTATAAGTGCACAGTTCTACAGAAGCAAATATGCAATACAATCGAAAATACGCAAATACAAGATATTTACAAATGCGCCGTTACTAGCGAAAATTGTTGTTGGGATTTTTTTTTTTCATCAGTGTATATTTGTTGGCTAGTGTCTGTTTTTCAGATTGAACTTTCACTTTTAGAATGGCATTTTTTTCTTTTTCTTCTTCCCTCCATATAACGATGTAGCGAATTTGTCCTACGCTCATGTCTCGTCGATGCAATGTAGAAATATAACGTTAAATATGGAATGCGAAAGAGGAGAATAAAATTAAACGATAAGGATCTGTGCTATCAAGTAATGATAAAAAATTAAATATGGAATTCTTTATATATAATAATCTCCAATGTCTGAAGCTTTATATTTTATCTGACGAAATACTAAATGGATGTTTTCAAAATGAATTTCAGTGTGTTGAATTATGCATGAAATCTTAACTAGGAGTTTAATTTTTTTCAAATCTTGAACAAAATTTCATCGAAGCAGAATTGACAGAATCTAAAGAGCAGTTTCAATCTGATGCTAGTAATCTCTGCAAAATAAAAAACAATACTTCGAAGACTAGAAGTCCAAAAGAACAGGTAGGTGCACGAGTAACATTCTGCATTAAAATATTTAGTATTAATTTAATGCAGGAAGAAATATTTTAAATTTGGAATCACAACTGCAAAAAACGACTGAAATTTAGTATAAACGAAAAAGAAAATCTGTAAACATGAACAAGGTACATATTAGAACAAAGTGATAAATACGCAAAGGAAGTTATACTCGTGCACGTTTCTGCACAGTTCGTTCATTAGCACACAATTCTCACATTTAGTGACCTACTGTAAATTTTAGACCTTTAACTGAGCTTTTTAAAATCCTAAATGATAAATAATCTCGAAAAACATCCTTTACTTAGGTTAATGTAATCAGGAACATGCCATAAATGTGCATTTCTATTACACTGAATGCATTACTGCATTTTTATTACACTGTACAGATATACAAAATTTTAAGCTGTCCAGATGATATAGTGGTTAGGAAAGCCTGCTGCGGTACCGAACGGATCGGTTTCCAATCCAGGAGAAGGCATGGATGTTTGGAAATGTATAGTGTCTGTGCGGCACGGGGGCACTTTAACCATGCAGTGAGCCGAAGGTCCTTTTGAGAGGTCCGGGGTAGGGGAAAAGGGGTGGGAGACATCGGACCCGTCCTTCCGGAGTGCTTTCCATCAAAACTGGAGGCAGAACTCAGCGACATCATACTGTCACCTGTGCGGTGTTCTTGGTTCTTGCCAACGACAGGCGCAAGCTTGTACTCCTTGCCACGATGGATTTTGTGGGCTTGTTCTGATGTTAGAGTCAGACAAGTGAGATAAGTCCCAAAAACAAAATTTTAATTGCTTTTGCGCATTCGTATGTTTGTTATGAACAAAGCAAATTGTTTCAAACTTTCATATTTAACAAAATCCTCAAGTTATCTTAACATATGTTAGATTGCGATTTTCTTATTTCTGGCTTTGTTAAACGATACACTTTATCATAGCAGAATCCAGATAAACTAAAAGAGTTCAGGCAAAATCCAGCTGGGTAACTAAAATCGATTAAGATGCCTTATAGATTGGTTTTATGTAAAAGTAAATAAAGGTAATTAAATATTTGAAGGTGGGTAAACATTAAGACGTTTTAAATTTTAGTCGAATCTAGGCGCACTCTCAGAATTTACTGCGGAAGACTATATGTGTAATAATAGTAAACAGCGTATAATTTAATATCAAAATAATTTTTACGAGAGCATAAGCGTATTTAAGTAGACAGGAAACTATTTATAAGAATATAAACATGTTTAACTTGAAAGTAACTTTTATTTTTACGATCAAAGATATCCAATATCCAGTGTTATGTATAATAAGGGAGCGTTTTAAACCTAAGAGCTTTAATGAATTATTAAAACGGAACTTCTAAAAAAGGCCCGTTAAAAGTATGTACAAAGTTTTAGTTCCATTCTTTTAATGCAGCTTTTAAACTTCGTACTGTGTTTTCCAGTTTATAAAGACCTTTAAAGCAATCATATTTTTACAGTAACATTTCTATGTTACTCTATAGGATCTACTGCAAGAACGCTAAGTAAATGGCATTTTGATCACAATATCTTCATATTAAACACGTAGGAAGATCTTTATTAGCTTAGTATGCAACTGTATCGTATGCTTTAGAATTATATATTTATTAAATCAATAAATATATTTTAAAAGTAATTTCAATTTTACAGTGTTTTTAATTGAAACTTTATTTAAATCAAGTAACGTGATAAGTGGATACAGTGTTAAATATACTTGCATTGCCAGATGAAAATTTATTAACTGAAACTATGTAGCAACAATACGGAAAAATTGAGTTACAGTTATTTGAATCATTGTAAGAAAACTCTCTTTACTGCCAATTTTTAGAAATTACTAACAAAAGGGATCGTCTGGGTAAAATCTTCCCCAAATCGGAAAGATCAGTGGCTTGGCTGTAGTAATGGAAGATAAATTTTATATGCTTCCCAAATCCAGTTCAGATATATCAGAAAAAGACTCCTTTAAACGGTGTCCCACTTCCTGATTCGCAAACAATCATGGCCAGACTCAACATAAACAATTAGCCTCTAGGAGTATATAAGGTATTTCTCCCTCCTTTTTAACGAGCCCCCGTGGTGTAGCGGTCTGCACGCTCAGCGCATAATTGAGAGGTCCGCGGTTCGAAGGCGTTGCTAATTTTTCATCTTGCCTGCTTCCAAAAATACCTAATGTCTCTACATAGTCATTAGTGACAAAGGCATAGTTAGAGCCTGTAATCCTAAGTAAATGTCATTATCCCACTGCATCGTATGTTTCAAAGGGCTGACGATTCATATTCAATATATGTCATCATAAAATCCATCATTTTAAGTAAATAAATAAATGATAAATTAAATCCTCGCCTGTAATATATATAGCAAAATTTAAAATGGAAGCTAGGATTATTATTTGAAAGCAGCTGCTAGAGTCCCGTCTGCAAGAAGACGCGCTGAAATGGGAAATTGAAGAAAAAGTATTAGTTAGACGCGTACTTATGTCATCTCGGGATGAGACTGAAGCTTAATTTCTAAAATGCGCATCACCCCTTCGAAACATCTAAGTGTTTATTTACGGAAATTTAATATACTGATTCAACTTAGCATTTGTTCTAAAATTAAAAATTGAAGATTACATTGTTTAAACTTATCATGAAAAGAATGGATATTTTTACGACTGTTTTCATGGAATTTAAGGGATGAGGTTAAGGAAAATCTTCAAAAATAATCATAATGTAAAACGTGAGCTCAAAAGACAGATGCGAGAGATAAAATTCGAGAATTTCAAAGTGAATAAATGTTACAATATAGATGTAACTAATTTTTTTAACACTAATTTTGCAGATTTTACAGAAATAAGCAGCCATAGTGTGTTGACGGGAGGAGTAGATAATTACCTTTGGCCATAGAGTTTTAGTCTAAATAACCATCAAAACTAGTCTGAAACAAATACTATCAGATAAGCGGACTGACAGAAAGAGTGCTTAATTATGTTAAGCCACAAGGATGAAGAATATTAATGAACAATTTTAGCATATTCTTTGAGATTCTGAGTCTACAATACACATAGTTTACTGAAAGCTCAAGGACTCTAAAATGTTCAGAGAAGAATGTGCTTACGTGCACAGAAACTTAGGAAAAATTATTCTTTCTTAACCACAACGATAACTGAATTAGAATACGATTGGGTCATTTGATACCTAAGGCAAATTTTGTTCGATATAAACTCAATCGTGGAAAATGCATCGTTATAGTCGAATAGTTTAATTCTCAGAAAATAATAAGAAAACAAGTTCTCAGTCATTTCGATTAAATACTTAGCTAATAGATGTGTAGTACCAAAATCAAGAAAAAAAGTGTTTGAACTTAGAAGCCAAGAAAATGGAAACTAAATCAAACTATTCAACTCGAATTAAGAACCAGCAATTCAGTAAGCCTGCAGCAGCAAAGCAGGAAAAGAAGTTATATTTGCTACATAAAAATAAGTTTTATAAAAATAAACTCATAAGAATTTAAAGCCAAGCAAAGGCAAATCCAGGTTTAAACCAATTCTATGAAAATTCATCTCAGAATTTGTATTTTTAAAGAATCTTTTAGAAATAACGAAGGAAAGTCATATCTTCAAAATTATCTTATGTTCATACAATGAAAGGCAAAAAATGTAGCTCAAAGACATTTTATATTTGTTTCTGCAGTCAGAGTATACAGATAGCCTCTAATGCTTTTAATCCATAAAAGGACACCCGCATATCTAATAGGAACGAAAACAAAAAATAAGTTGGCTAAACAGTGGCAAAAACTTTTGATTCATAAGAAATAGAAAGTGAAGCTAACGGAAAAAAGAAAATGAAATCAACGCTTAAACATCTACTAGAAATTGAAGAAATGGTTTCAAAAATTAATTCATACATATGGAACACTTTCTAACAATATATGGCAAGCAGAAATTAATATTTCTATATTTTTAACATGCATGTACTCGGATGTGTAATCATCACTGGTATTGGGTACATATTTTTAACCAACGTCTAAACTTAAAATTATTTAGTAAGATTCGATTTTCAAAGTAACTGCAATACGAGAAAGGAACACAATTCATTGCTAACTTAACCATTATTGATAACGAATTAACCACTATTCCGTAACGAAATGCACAATCGGAGCAGTAAAATGTAGCGTTGCAATCGGAAAGGAGGTGTATTTTAGATATTTGGAAGCCTGATTGACTGCGCATTTACGAACTCAGTGCATTCAATAATTTATAAAAGCACTGCTTTTTCTCGCGTGGAGTCAGTTCAGGGAAAGGAACTTGAAATTTATTTAATATTGCTTTCTGAAAGCTAGCTGAAACGGAAAAAACACAGACTTAATTATTGAACATATTTTAACCTTCTTATCTTCACTTTATGTTGCGAGTCTGCTAATTATATTTTATCTGCAACTTATGATGTGTCTCGATATCGTTTGAACCATTCATTATTTTAATTGTAGCTAATCACGATGTGAGTAACTGCACTCGTGTTTCCTTAGTGATTTTTTGTTTAACCTTTCTCACCTTTTTATTCTAGACTATGAGAAAAAGCTTTTAGGAAGAGAAGGATACTTTCAAAGCAAAAGGCATCCTAAGGTGAAATTCCGAAGACGGCGGGTTTTCTTCACGCTTTTCGCGCAGAAACAGAAAAAGAGATCAATTGATTAATTCGGGGCTTTGAGTTTGTGCGTATCCTATGAGAGTTAAAAGTCAGCGGCTGTGGCTGTAAAATTTTCATCACTCTGATTTTTTAATTTTCTGTGCAGGTCTTGTGAAGATCTTCATGAGATATGTACAGAATATTAAAAATCAGAAGCAAACCGTGCTTTGATTAAAAAAAATAGTAATACGTTGAATTTTGCACGAAAGGAAAACAGCGCTAATCTGAGAGAATAACTAAGTTTGCATTTTATAACCTGTGCAAGTCCCGTGAAGATTAGATTTGTTTAGATATTTCTCGAGCTTCCCTCATTATAGATCTTTGATTTTCTGTGATCAGCTATAAATTACGACCTTCTGTAATTTGGTAATATATTTTATCGAAAGTTATTACATTTTAACAATCAAGTGTGTTTATACTTGCGTGAAAACTGTATGATAATAGATCAACGTTTACTTTTCAAAATATTTTTGAATTATAAGAAGCATAACCTCAAATAGCTTAATAAGAGCGAACTCATCTTTTCGCAGATGAAAAAAAAAACATTATTCTCTGTTGTTTATAATGTAACAAAATATTAATTTCTTTCGCATAATTAAAGTACCTAGTTAGTACATCAAAAACTAAGTTTGAAAACGAAAAGACCGGCATCAGCATTTTAGATTCTTTAGACACTCAGTAAAATCTAATAAATCCCAATGTATCTCATAATTAAGAATCGCAACCACCAAATGCACATCCGTCAATTACTATTTACAAAATTACAGAAAATAACACTGCTGTTAATTTTTTCATCTAAAAATTTTATTGCAAGTGCTTTTGACATTATTTTTTTCCTTTTGATTATATTAGGAAAAAAAACTACTTGATTGTTTACGCAAGTCAAATAAATGAAGAAAAGTGCTGGAAATTTCCGACGTCTTTTTTTTTTTTTTTTTGACTGAAGAATAAAATAAAATAAAAAAACTATTTTCTTAAAAAACGTAAAATTTTCACACACACACACACATATATATATGTGTATATATATATATATACATATATACATATATATATATATATATGTGTGTGTGTGTAATAATTTAGATATTGCTGGCATAGAAATATATAAAAATGTAGTTGCTGTCATGGCCAATTTTAACTTTTCTTTGGTTCTGGGAAGCACATTCTTAATAGGAATTACAGATGGTAATGAGAGCAATCTGAGCTCCCGTTTTCGAGCACATTTTTGCCTTTCCTACATCATTAAGCCGTTACTATTGATGAAAGATAGGTACGAAAACAAGCACGAGCAGAAATGCGACGCCGTATGAAATGAAAGTTTGGTTCAGAATGAATTGGTTTAAGTTCAGATTAATCCTTATCGGTTAATAGTAAGTTCCGGTTCCCAAATTTTAAATCATTATTGACTGAAGCATTATGTAAGTGCTTGTGTCATTAGCATTATATAGGATTCATATTTTAGGACCAAAAGGGGAAATTACCATATTAAAATAGAGAACTGTAGGACTATTGGAAATTAAAGTAAGTATTCTATCTAACCCATTTTTTTAAATACGTACGTGTAGAACATATATATATATATATATATATATATATATATATAGATAGATATGGAGCCACATGCGACATAATACAGGGTGCGGCAGCGTTCATAGCGTAATTTGACTTGCGTAGCACTATGACGTACTGCATTAATGCGCGCCAGCTCGTGCCGCATTCGTGTACTAATGAGCTGCCATTTCGCGTGGGACAGTGATATGGATCGATGGAGTGCACAGCATCGTGTCTTTGCAGTTAAAAGTTATTTCAAGAATAACTACTCTATTATTGCTACCCAGCGTCTATTTCGGCAACATTTCAACTTGGGATGTCATGGGAAAGTTCCCGATGGACGGACCATTGCAACAGACATTTCCAGGTAGAGCAATTTCCCGTTTTGGGGACATATCCTGGCCGCTTTGCTCACTTGATCTTTCATATGCAGACATTTTCTTTTGGGGACACCTGAAGCAAGAAGTTTTCCGAACACGTTGTGCCACCATTCCTGAGTTGAAGGATCGCATTAGAACTGCCGTCGGCAATGTCCCAGGGAATACGTTACGCCGAATTATGGCAAGCTTCCAACGCCGCCTAGATGAATGTGTTGTGCAGAGGGGGCATTATTTAACAGGCATCATATTCAAAAAGTAATCCACGCAATGGACAATGACTTACACATTAGTAAATGGCATACCTTTAACTATTAATTAACATAAGAGGTAATAAATAAATTACAGTTACTGCCTTATGGTGTGTTTTTAATATCCTACTATGAACGCTGCCGCACCCTGTAATTGAAACTTAAATTTTGAGGTACTTCTAATTAAAGAAGCCTATCCTTATCACAAATAATGAAAAACTGCGAATAAATAGAAAAGCTTATTACAACTTACCATCTGTACTTCATTGACGGAGCTTATACTAAGAATATACATTGTGACTCCAACGTTTACAGGTGGACCTGAAAAAAAGGATAATTAATTTATTTACAAACAAAACTTTTATCTTTGGAGGAGCATCTTAGGGTGTGGTATTATATATTGTATCATAATCGTAATTTACTAATTTAAGTTTATTGAAAATGCCCTCAAAATATCTTCAGAAGAAACAATACATAATAAATAAATGAATCTTATTATAATATAGTCAATGCACTTAGTAATAACAGTAATAATAAATTAATGCGTTGTTTCAATAATTAAACACATTGCCCTAGCTCATTACTTAAATAGGCCCACCAGCGCTCGAGCTGTAAAGTCGCTGAACTGAACACTGGTAGTTCGGTCCGAGGTTCGAATCCCGCGAACGGGCTGGCTGCATGGGTTTTTTTCGTGGTTTTCCCCATGTGTAACGTGTATACGAGTCAGGTTCCCTTAGAAAGTCCTCCACTAAGGCATCCATCCCCTTAGGCAGATAGCCCTAGTGTGCTTTGCCATAATTAAATAAACTAAAACCAAACCATGACTACTTAAATTCCTGACACAAAGCCACAAAGCGAACCGTATTATTACGTGTGTAAGCCCCAACCGCACGCTTAATTTTTACCTCTAATTTAAAGAAACAAAAAAAAAAAAAAAAAAAAAAAAAAAAAGGAGAAATTCGGAGATAAGCACAGTATAACTTGTCTACTACCTACAATATTTTTCTCCGCTTTAGAGGTATGGAAATAATATTTATTAAGCACTATATATATATATATATATATATATATATATATATATATATATATATATATATATAATATATATATCAAGCAAGGTAGTAATTACAATACTGAATGACCAATTTGGTCTAGAAAACTCTAACTTTTAGGCGAGCTTACTACAATTTCTATATATATATATATTATTAAGCACTATATATTTGTAATAATAAAATTCCATAGACAAGAATACACTTAAAATTCTAACTGTATGTTCTTTTCTTTCTTAATGGCGACGGTCTCTTATTTGAAAGTACGTGGAATTAAATTCACAGCCCCGTAGTCAAGTTGTTTTTCCCGCTTTTTCTACACGTACAGTTATAGAATGTTCAGGAAATATTTAAAGCGAACTGGATTGGCTGACGAGGCTGACGTCATTTCTCGGAAGCTCCGCCTTTCCAGAGGCTATAAAAGGACTCGCAATTGAATATCGGGGCTATTTCTTAAATGTCACGATGTAGTAAACTTCATACAAAATATTATTAGTAGTTCTTTTTTATTTACTCCGGATATCTGATTTTGTAACTGCTATTTCTCCTGACCAATAATAAATGGATCCTGTTTTTTAAACTTAGCGTCTGATAATTTAAGCTATGACTACATTTATGATTCTTCAACCATCTATTTATTCCTGACAAAAGCTGGTACATCACAAGGAGTCGGCTATAAATTCTAACGGCAGGATCGGGTGTACCCAAAAGGAAAGTATTTCCAATGGAAGAGAAAGAACTTTTTAAGTGCAAGTTGTGTCTGTTTTTTACAACTGAAGAATTGTGAATTGTGATACAGCTTTGTCTTCGAATTTCGAGCGCGTCTCATAGTTAGAACCGCATGATTTGGACATCGTCTGCTGGAAAGAAGCTGAAGAATTTCAATCATTTATGCTGTGCTTTTTTTAACACCACACAAACGAGCAGGATTAAACTAATAAAGAAAGATAAATTTAAAAAATTAAACAGAACAGTTTACTCGGTACAAATTACTAACAAAAGTCTTTTATGCTTCCACACAGCATGTATAAAATTAATGTACGTCTTTGGATAGTGAAATTTTAGTGAAGGCATTAATTTACGGGCTTTGAACTATTTATTACATGTATGTGTTCATCATGAAGTTATACACTTAAATGCCAAACTATGAAAGAAAAATGAAAAAAGTTTATATTTTTCACGCATGCTTTGTTAAAATTTATATTTTCTAAACGCAATGTCCAATGTCTCATGGAAAACTCACTGCTTTTGTTTCACATTCAGTTTAGTGATTCTCTTGAACATTACAGCAGTTTTGTTAAATTTGGTTAGCACATGCAAAAAAAATAAAGAACCATTTACATCTTTGATAATAGATGTGTCATTTTTCGAAAATGCTTATGAAACCTGCAGACAGAAAGTACAAATTTATACGAAAATTACATGTCATTTTCCAGCTTTTATGATACAGGATGATAAAAAGATTTTTTTCTAAATTATTTTGTCTTTGGTTACCTAAATGCACTCTTGATTGAATTTTCCGTCGAAACTATTAGTTCAAAGATATTATTTACATAGCCTCAGTTGCGGAAAAATTCGCCATGTATTTTTACCAAAACCTGAAAAAAAGGGAATATCCAAAGTGTTTGATGATTTTTGTCTATATAGTAGTGTAGCTGGAGCTACATGTATTGCATGTTTAAATTCCCGTAAGTTTGCCATTCAAATAATCTTGCATTGTTTTATTTTTGAGATTACAGATCTGTGCTTGACTTATAGATTGCAAAATAGTTTTTCCACTCCCGAAATTCGTTATTCCCGTCGACAACAAAAACTAATTATTTACTCATGGTAAAGAAAAATTAGACTTGAATTTTTCAGCTCAAAACAAAATTAAAGAAAAGAAGCTCTCTGATAGATCTAATTAGAGTAACTTTGATAAAAAATTTTCCAACATTTAATATTGAAAATCTGTAGTATTATTTTTAACGGATACCATCGGACTATGCTAAGTAAAGTTCATTAAAAGGAAGTAATGTTAAACAATCTAAGAAATTTAAAAAGTCATTACCAACAGCTTGTTTTCCGTAGTGATTTAAATTCCCATGAATTGCAAAAATATATTACATATTATTCTCTAAATTAAGATTTTCCAGTATTTAGTCAACCATTGAACATTATGCGAAACCTACCTTGTTCTGTACTTGAAATAAAATGTATTTGATACAGATTTACAGTTATGTTTTTCTCGCCCCAATAATTTTCACGCTGCGGGTTGAAATATGCCTCTCCAAATCATTTAGAATCATAAAACTAACCGAAAACTACTATTTAGGGATTCAGAATACTAAAGCCTTTAGGCTCTAAAGCTATATGTTGTATTATTACGTCCTTATTACTATTATAAATGATTGTATCTGTTCTATTCGTGAAGGGATATATTTAAAGCATTTTGTGAGTACTCAAAAGGGAATTTTGTATATATCTTAGGAAATTTATACTACACATTTTATAAGTAGGTTCTGGAAATTGCTGATCCGTTATGGATCAGATCAGTTACATAAACAGATAATTTTCCAGTTATTGTGATTGTATATCAATTAATGCAAGTGAATAGACTTTGATTTATGGGATTGCATTCGATAAATATTTAGATTAAGGTCTGCAATACGTTAATTATTTAGATTAAGGTCAAACAGAAAAGTAAATCTTTTCTGATATTCGGCTGTTAAACTTTAGGAACTAAATTTTAGCATATAAATATTACTGTTTTATTTATTCTATGTACGTTGTTTTCAAATATTGCTCGAAGTTCAAATATAGAGACTCATAGCATAAATGGATGTTTGAAATATGTATTCAAAATCATAAATTTATTTATGTTTATGGTTCATAATTGAAGATGCACATGCATAATATCTGTCGATTTTGCGTTGCTTGTGACATGAAGCAGCCTGTGACATCTATTGTATTTAACTCATTTGCATGATCTACATTATTTTGTTCCCATTCTCTAAAAAATTCAAACTAAATTCCTTAATTAACGGGACTTAAAGGTCATGAAAACAGAACACCTTATTAAAGTATTAAAACACCTTAAAATATTCTTTTGGTTAATCTAAGCAATAAAGCTGAGAAATGAAATAAGTTTAGAAACATGGAAGAAATGGAAAGTATAGCGTCAAGTTGTAAGATATTTTCTCCTTCTTTGCCACGTGTGCCTTCGTGATGTATTTCGAAGGACGTCCAGTTAGCATTCGGGAGGCCCAGTGTTTGAACTTCGGCGAGGGCATTGGTGATTTCTCACGTTTTGTAGCTCCAAAAAATAAAAAAAAAAAATTGTGCAAGTGACTTTTGAATTAAAATGGGGTGGACAATAATTCATCATCACCAAGATTAGGCTGTCGGGTCAGAAGGTCCGAAGTTCAAATGACAAAAAGAGTTCAAGTTTCTTGCTCTCTGTTCAACCTAATGATTCCACAGCGTTAAAGGAAATCGGCAGCTTATATTAAACTGAATCTTGTGAGTAATATACGTTAAAGTAGAAAGCAAATTTATTGCTTAAGCTAAAAAAATAATCCAAGAACTCCTATGATTAGTGACGGAATGAAAATTGATTTTTTTTTGTTTGATAAATCTACTGAAAATTAACTATTAATGAAAGCAAATTTCACCTTTGAGACAAATCATCCTTCATAATTTAGTTAACGTGCACTGTTGCTTCATCGCTAAGTTCCAAAACCAGTTGTATGTTTAATCTTGAAGCATCATCTACTTTTCACTTACAATCCGAAATTTTATATTAATTCAAGTCAAATTATTCATAGACGAAAAATGTTTTCAGACTGTGTGGAAAAAGCTATTGCTGCCTAAAGCTATAAGTACAATCAGGTATGAACATATCAAAAACATTTTTATTAAATCAGGAATCAAAAACATTTTTATTTAGCTCACTCATAGTTTCACTCACGATTTAACTTATTCATAGTGTTTAACGCCATGGTTAGAAGTTTGCCATTGATTTTTAAATTGCTTCCTGGTAAGCTCTCGAGTTCAAATTTTGTACACCCACAGTTTGTGAAAGATAATTCAATGTTGTGAAGCGATTATTTCGTACTTTGCTTTCAATTTTTTTTAATCTTGAAACGATTTTTAGCACACCTACTTTCGTTTAAAGAACAAACTAAAGCGCTCAAATTTGATTGTGTGCATCATCGGATACAAAGGAAAAAATTAAATTAAGTTTATATGAGATTTTTAACATAATTTCTGTTTTTTTAGCAAAAGTACTGTATTTTTTCCGACCGTTTGATGTTACAGAATTGTTGGAAGTAAAAGAGAGATTATTCATTTTTGTAAAATGACTTTTATTTAAATTGTTTGACTGATAACATCTCATTAAGACTAAAAAGGTAAAAAGAAAGAAAAGGTTTTTATGAAATAAGCTTTTAAAGAAAATTCATAAAGTAATTACTGAACTAAAGGAAAAAATAATTTACCATATAGTTTATTGGGATCAAGCGATTTAATAATTCTGTTTACAAAATTAATCCACAATTTACTATCACGAATAATATTTAATCTATGAGTAGGCATAAGGTTACTATTAAGGCAACGAAAAAAAAATTATTATCTGCAGTACCTCGATAGAAGCAGCCAGACAAATGTGAGACTGGAAAGAAATTAATTAATTGTCTTTAAATTAACACTTAACACATTTAATTAGGCATGTAAGAAATTTTTGTTTGCAAGGACAATAGTTTGCCCAAGAGTACCCGAAAGGATAATACGCAGAACACTGGTAGTTCAAACTGAATGTATAAAACCTTTTATTACAGCTAGTTCAGACCGAATGAATAAAACTCATGTTCTGGTCCCCGTGGAACGAACTGGCTGCTTGGTGGTTTCGTAGTTTTCCCATATATAACGTAAATACGGGCTGGTTTCTCTTAGCCAATCCTTTCACGAAGTTGCCCATCAACGAAGACATTCCTTTCCTTAAAAAGATAACTCACATTATGATTTGCGATTTTCAATAGGCGGTAAGCGGCCAAGATGTAAATTTTCTGAACAGTTATAGTTTGACCCGTGTTCATTTCCTGGCACATGGGCTATGTGCATGGGTGTTTTCGTAGTTTTTCCCACGTATAATGTGAATATCAGCTAGTCTTCGTTAAAAGATCCTCGCTGAAATTATCCTTCACTTTAAAGCAGAAAACCCGCGTGAGCTTTGCCATTTTTCATCATTCTTTGCCATGTTCAACTAAACCAAAAAATAACTGACCCTCATGTAACAATGAAATGAATTATTTGACTCAAATTTAGCTCTCAAACAATATAATTTTAATAGATAAAATACAAGTTCAGAACGCTCTCGCAGCGAAGGCGTAATGTTATTCTTTGCAGAAATGATTTTTGAAGAACCTCATCGCTAGCTAGGTAATATATATTGTAATAAAGTAAAAATTTGAACAAATTGGAAATGGTTTCAGTTTGAATCTTTTCAATAAAAACCTTGTAATTAATGTTTTAAAACTGACACACACATGGACGAAATATTTAATTTTTTACAGTATGTTTGTTATTATCTACTTAAAAGAAATAAAGATTGATTTTTGCAATTTACTGAAGAGAAAAAATCTTCGGCACAAAATGTAATTGAAATTGTATTTAAAAAGTGTTGCATATAAATTCGCTTTACTATTTTTATCAGAAACTTATTCGTTATTTAAAAAATTTTTCCCTGATATATTGATGATAAAAATCCCTGATATATGATAATAAAGATTGAGGCAAAAATATTTAAAATTGGAATAGAAGAAATAGATTTTAATGGTTAAATTTCTCTTAAAAATTTTTAATTTAACACATTTTTTTTGCCCTTAAAATATGATTGTCCAGAAAAAAAGGAAATATTATACAAAAAAGTATTAAAATTTGTAAAAAAAATTGAAATGTACCAAGTCACTTAAAAGCAATGAGGCCTCCGTGGGAAACGTTTTATGTGAAATTAAGTCATTTACGTTTTTCATGGAGAAAGCTACGAAAATACTCAACCAGCCAAGTTTCGAAGTGGGTTTGAACTGCTATTGTTCATCGATTTTTAACGACTCGGTCTCTTAAGTAGGTAATCCTCGCGTGTATTCACTTAATCAGTTAATTCTAGCTGAAAAGCTATAAAATGTAAAGGTTTTTTTAAGTTGGATTCATACTCCCTACAAATATCAAATTTTAAGATTCTTTTAGATATTAATACAGTTACTTGAAGAGCTAAAATATTAAAATAGTAATAAATGAGTTACATCTGAAATATTTTGAACTATTATAATTTAAGTCATATGAAGTAAAGGAATGTCTGAAAGTCCTCCAGAAGGTCTTCTAGAAGGACCTATAGGCAACTTCCTAGGGGGGTTAAGAATAAATGATGAAAACTGCAACTACTACATACTGTACTCTTAATAAAAAAATTTATTTCTTAAACTGTAAAGTCATTATGTTTCATTGAAGAAACGCAAATAATGTGCAGTATCTTCGCTAGGACGCAAACCGTGGACCCCTCGAATACGCGCTGAGTATGTTTCCAGTTACACCACGAAGGCATGCAGGAAAGGAAGGAGAAAACACATTATAAAACAACATTAAATTCTTAAACTACATAGCCAGTGATCAACTTAAACCTTTAGTGAATTAAACGTCCTTAAAAGTACCATAAAACTGCGTTTGCATTTCCTGTTATGCATACAGAGCTACAGGGCTAAGAGACAAGTACAACCTATATTTCTTTAAATACAGATTCTGGAGTGTTTTTCCAAGGTCAGAGTTTCTGAAATTAAGATACAAGACATAAAAACTTAAATAAATTAATTTTCAACTATGGTTTTATAAATACAAAATCGAAATGGCTCAGTAGAACAGAAGTTCCAGTTAATAAATATTCATTATAGTTAAATAAGCTAAATACACGACATCCAAATGCAGATTTCGCAGAAGTATACGCAATTGACATTTTCATGGAATCAGCAACAAATTCAGTAGCGTGTGTTTCATTCACTACAGGCAACAGCAAATCAAGCAAATGATGCCTGAGAATATTATTTTGTTTGAAATAAAAAACATATACTGGTAAATGTAACCAAACTTCTAAAATAAAGGACAAATTAAATAAAATTTAAAATATTTAAAGGAATGTTATATAAAAATTTAAGTAGAACATGGGCACAAATACGCTTTAACATCTCTTATGATACAGACTATTACCTAGATTTGTATTTTATTCAGTTTTTTTCTGGCCAATGTAATTTTTGTGCAGTTTAAAATTTGTAGTTTTTATTGGAAACCTGATGAATGTCTGGAATATATGTATAGAAGCTACTGAGTTCAAAATAGTCTCTGTTATGACATCGATTTGTGGTTTTATCATATCGATGATGCGATTAATTTCTTACAGTTAATAGTTACATGAAATAATTTTCTTCGCATCTTGACATAAAACATGTGAAAGAGATACTCAGCGTACCAGCAACAGAAAAGTTTACAACGCCACCAGTTCTTGATCATAAAACTAAACGTTTCCAAACTGACTTTAAATGATCTGTTTACATTATTATTTCACTTGATTTTTTTATTTTCCTGTATCTGGATAAATCACAAGATTCAGTCACAAAGAAGCTCAACGATTCTTAGGAGTCTAATTGCTTAAGAATGGGTATAAACCTAACGTAACGTCAGATAAAACCTAACGTAACGTATTATAAACGTATATAAATAATATATAATAAACGTATTATAAATAAAACCTTATTGACTGCTGAAATGTCGTCGAAACGCAAGTGCCACTGAAGCGTAAGTGATATAACGACAGCTAGAGCAGTTTTATTCAAAGATACACATGGAAGCTCAAATTAAATTATGCTTTTAATTATATTTGTTTTTTAAAATGATAAAACCCCATTTCTCGGAGTTAAAAATTAACGATAATACAGAATTCAAAGCACACAAAATGCACTATTGGAGCTACAATTATACTAAAGTTTCAGCGTAAAACAGCATCGAAAAGTTGCGATAGTGCTTGGAGTGATAGTTTTGCAACTAAGGAAGTCGACAGTGTTTGAATAACTGAAAGATCCTTTGCTGAAATAAAATCTGGGTCAGTTAGCATTGGTCTTCTTAAAGTCATCTATAGACAGTATTTACTTAATCACGCAAAGGCAAATCTCGGTCTTAACTGTGAATGACTAAGTACAGAAACATTAATCCCTGCATTTTTACAAAGTTGAAGGTTTTGAGCTTATATTCAATATTTATGATTTAATTGTAGCACTTAAATCGGCTACATGTGTGCAATTAAATTGTTAGAATGGCAACAGATATGAGCGTTAAATAGAATGAACGGAGCTACAGTTTATTATCATGGGTAATGTAAACAAAGAAGTAAGAAAAGAAGTAGAAAACGTTAATTTCGCTGCTTTTGTGAGGGAAATGACTACTCTACACGAAGGTAGACTGCATGCAAATATATTTTAGTCATTCAAATAATTGTTTAAATGTGTTATCAATTAGATATAATTTAAGCAACATAAAATAGATAAGTAATAAATCAGTTTAATGTAGTAATGTGAAGTAAATTTATAAGTTATTACGAATTACGTAAATTACTTTTAAACTGCCAGATTAATTGCATTAATCCCTATCCTTATTTTAATAATGTTCTAATTTAAAAGATAAAATAAAGGTTATAAAATGTCGAATGGTATTATATGTCAACACTGGCAATCAGAGTTTCAGGATTTTAAATGGATGACGATCTTATGTGTTGTTTATGAGTTCACATGAATGATAAATATTAGAGAAAGCACTAAACCTAACTACGTAACGCAATTGTAATTTGGTTACGTAATGTTTACGTAAACAAAATGCAGAGTTTAAGCTGTCTGTAACATAGGTAACGTCTCGAAACGTCAAAAAAGGCCGTCTCGGTCAGTTATCATACAAAATTGAGCCATGAAAGAATTATGGAAAATCTGTGTATTCTTCCTATAGGGTAAAGAAATTAAAGAAACTAATTATAATTTGAGAGTATAATAAATCAAGTATAGTGTCTCAAATGTATCTAAGGTAATACAGCTTGTAATTAGAAACATTTCGTTCATTTGCTATTTAATTTTGAATAATTTGAAAAGTTCTTAAATTGTTATTTATTATTAACCATCGTGCAACATCAGCTGTAATAGATTTAAATTTAAAAGGCATTTTTAGTAATTTGTGTCCTTTGCATACAATAATTTAAATAATGCTTAAAATAATTTTCCTTTTGAAGAAAAACGAAAACTAGACTCGAAATGAAAAGAAAAGAGATTGTGTAAATTTCAGTACAAACAAACAAACAATATTGATTTATGACAACAATATATATTGATTTCTGACTTTGCATAAAAAATACCGAGAAGTATACCCATGTATTCATCTGCATTTTTCGTTGAATAAAGAGTTACCTTAGCTATATGTTTCTAAGTAAGAAATTTTTGAAAACCCTCAGTTAAAGTACTGAAATCTTATGTAAAGTTCCTAGAATGTAAACCAAGTTTCTTTAAGGGGTATCAGCAACCCCTATACCGACAATGTTAAATTGGCCATTTTCGATGTACCTTTTCTCAAAATCTGCTGCAGATACACGAAATTTAATTTTTTTCCTTAGTTTATCACAAAATCTCATTTCAGTAAATATTTGGAAATCTAATAAATAAGCCATAAAAATTTTAGGTACCTGTGAGCAGTCGTTCCTGAGAAAAAGTACATCGAGTATCAAAAAATCACGTTTGGAGAAAAACGCGTTTTTATGTAAAAATCTTCATTGATCAAAGCATTCGATGACAAATTAAAACTATATTTTTTACAGTTCTAATTTGCATAGAGACTAAAGAATGGTATTTTTAGAAAGATCAAAGTATAGAGAATTTGAAAATGCAAAAATCCGAAATCAGAATTTTGTGAAAATGTTTGGGTTCCAGCACCCGTTAATTATACGTACCATAAGCATATTTTAGCATCCATTCTATACATATATATCATTAAATTTAAAGAACTCCTCTTCTTTCATTACAGATTACTCCTCTTCTTTCATTACAGATGTCCATATGGTAACGTATTCGTTATCTCAAGTGAGCTGATTCTGTTTGTCTCTTTAGTTTAGTTGTTTATACCAAAGCACGTGAGGACTAAATGCTTACGTACAGTGATGCTTTCCCGGATTAACTTTCTAAGGAAAACTGATTTGCATTTACGTTACACACGAGAAAAATTCGAAAATGCAACCAACCAAGAGCTGTGTAACTTTAATATCCCGACCTGAAGCATTTGATCCTATTTAACTTAAAATAATTAAAAAAAATATTTATAAATAAAAGAAAATTAAATCTTTAATCTAGCTATATCACAACATGAATCCTAAATTCAATGTTATTTTGTTCTGCAAACTTTTCAAAGCAGAATTAGGGATTTTCTCTGAGGTAGGATCAGGTTGTAAATAAATAGGAAAAATACGCAACTCATGAGTAATCCGATTTTGTATTCGTTCTTAAAGAAAAGTACATTGTTAAGGACCATGTGACATCTACGCTTAAAATGAAGAAAAGCAATTTTTTTAAATTTACCTCTAAAGTAATCTGCTAAAGAGTAAGTGGGTTTAAGTGCTAGATTCATACCCTTGGTGTCAATGAAATCCTAGATATCTCTTAAAAACGCTTCAGAGAGAATAGCCTGAAAATGTGGAGCGGTTCTTGATGTCTAAAATGAAAGTGAGTGCTTTGGGTGGCTGAACCTGAACAGCTCATATCATGTCCGGTCACGTAGACCTCATCATTTTCTTGCCCAATCCACCGTCCATTAGCCAAATGACATATTCCACTACTATGAGACTAAATTTGGTAAAACGATGGCTACCCCCACTCAATCACGGCGACCTAATGTCACTTATCACGTGGCTACTACCATAAGATCAAGCTTCCAAATAGCAGAGACCCTTTTCTGTTACTTTTTATTATTATTTGGGCATTTGTCGGCGTTCTCTCCTTCTTTTATCGCTTGTCATGCTACCAGTAATGCATCATTTCACAGCAGTTACGACGAATAAACTGATTTCCTGCATCTCTACTTTTACTAGCTAGAAAAGAAAACATCATTGTGAAAGACAGGGATTCAAAATGTATTGGGAGATTACCATTTTTATCTCATGTCTCATTTAATACTCTGTACCATCCATTTCGTTCACGTGAATCATGCATAACATATTCGAAATATATATATAAAGTACCAGAATTCTGACACTTCAAAATCTGACACTTAAATTGCCCTGAATTTCAGCGTAGTATATTTTAATGTAAGAGTTTGTTGTTAGCGTATTTCGATTTAATCTGCTTCTCCTTTCATTCACTGAAGCTGGATGCAAAAGCTGTATTTTATAAATAGTATATTTTGATTTAAAAACGGCGAAGTTTTTAATATCAACGTTTGCTTTGTAAAATCATTCAAGAGAACATCAGAATATCGATTTAGATAAAATGCAATCTTTATTTATCAGACTCTCTCAACTATCCAAGTAGATAAAGATTTATACAAAGTAATTTTTCGTTCAGAGCTATTTTATTTAATCCCTTTCTAAAGACAGTGTCCTTGATGAAAACTGTGACGATGACAACCACAAAGGAAAACGCTCATGCTTGTTTTCCCTTTATCATTTATAATTTATTAAACTATGATAACTGACATTTTGTTACTCCATTCACTTAAGCGAATGGTTGAATGCACTATTGGGCATTTTTTGGACTTTAAGTGAATTTAACAAATATTCGAAAATCAGTAATACAACATCAGAATATGAAGGCTTAATTATAAACCTGATTTCATTCAAAATATGACTAACTGTAACCTAGAATTCTTAAGGCATGAAATTCTAAATTCTCGCGAATTTTCATTTTAATGTACTCAGTTATAAGCTCTTATTATAAGTATCACAATTAAAAAGCATTTACATTGCTGGACATTAAAATTGCAACACCATGAAGAAAAGCAAATACAAAATAGATATTTATTGTAAGTAAACAGTATGATAGGAAGAGAAGATGATTAAATTTGTAAGCAGTTTGGGGGTTACGGGGGTGCGAAATAAGTAGAAACAGCTGCAAACGATGGCAACGGCCCTTACCCGGTTAGGCATGGAGTCGAACTGGGCTTGGATGACAGAAACGGGAACTCATATCATGATCCTTCAAGACTATGCCGCACTTTATAAACCGTATTAGCTGGAGATGTGTGACGGGCCAGTCTCTCAGCAATCCATGACAAGATGTTTTCAAAGGCGGACAGATCTGAAGACGTGCAGGCCAGGGCAGCAATACCCATTGTATTGAGGAAGGTCAGAACACGACGTGCAACGTGTGGTCTTGCAATATCTTGTTGAAAGTTGGCGTTTGGCAGGCCTCGAAGATAGGGCACATCTACTGGGCGTAAGATGTCAGAAATGTACTGATCTTCTTTCAAATTACTATCGATCCGAACTAGAGATATCCGTGTCGTGTATCCAATGGCTTCCTAAACCATCACACCGGTGTAGGGCCCCTATGTCGATATCGAATGCAAGCAGGCGACGAACGGTCTCCTCGGAGCCTCCAGATATGTGAACGGCCATCAGAATACTGCACGCAAAACCAGGACTCGTCTGAAAGGACGACATTGTGCCACTTCTATATCCAGCTTTGTTATTTGGCGCTCCAGAGTCGCCGTCTCTCTCTCTCTCTCTGCTGCATTGTCAAGGGAAGCCGAAGTAATGGTCACCGCACTGATAAGCCACGCAACTGCAAACGTCGACGCACCGTACGAGCGGATACTGGGTGTGCTTCAAGCATGCCCATTTCCTGACTAATGGTCCTTGATATAGTTGTACGGGTTTGCAAGGCTGACCTCACAATATGTGTGTCTTCTTGGGTGTTATTCATGGGAGGGCGTTGAGATCCTGCATGCTGTTCAGTATGGTCCTCAGGAAACCATTGATTCCATACTCGCATGACAGTGGTTGGATGTCGAACAGTGCGACGGGCGATATCACGGAAGGATAATCCACGCTCTTGATTAGAAACGATGCCGCTTCTATCCAATTCCGACACTTGCTAGTAAGCATTCGTCTTCTTGTTCGAAGCATAACATGATATTCTAAGCAAACTCCGACTTTACAAAGCTACTTTCTGAATGATAAGTTCACTACAAAACCTTTCTTTTATGCAGTGCTTCAGATGTCGTTTCTACCTCCTGCGTCACCTAAATGCGTTGAAGTACTAATAATCTGCATATTCCAACCTCTTCTTCGCTTCGTGTGATTTTGACATTCGTCAGATCATGCCTTCCTGGAGATGCAATTTTAATGGCCAGCAGTGTAGTTAGCTTAAATTATGCCTGAGAATTTCAATATCCGATATTTAAAAGTCTTCCTTACATTTCTTGAAACTTAGTATGATCTGCCAGTGGAGATGCCCGCTGAGCACAAGAAATTTGTCTCGGCTTTTATTCCGGCTTAACAGGTTAGTGCGCAAATGTTTCGGGACTTTCACTAAGTTTAATATGAAGAGCAAATTTCCTTAGAAAGTCATTTACGAAGGGTTTCTTTCTAAGGGCGATAGAGATTGCAATTTTTGTTGTTATCAATTAAGCAACTCATTTGAATGTTAGCGCCGAAATGTTATCATTAAAAGATGGAAAATGAATTTTACATTTATAAAAATTGGATTCCATAATTAACTGTAGTTTTACCTTGATTCAGTAAATTAATATATTTTGCCTGTATCTGATATTTCTGTACTTAAACTTTCGTAAGTCTATTTTAATTTTTTTAAAATTTACATAGGCCTGTTTGTTTTAAATTAATTTAAACAGGGTAGCCTTTTTCCTGTTATAAATTGCTACTGTGTCATGCTCAAACTCTGAAACAAAATCTAGAAAGGACTCCTCTCTGAAACGTTGAGTTTATGCAATGAATGGGGTAATAAATTGTGAATATTTTCCATTTTGGTACACTTGAATATTGGGGCAATCTGACCGTCTTCGTCGTCCTAATTTTCCCTTCAACTCTATATTATACTATACTTATTGCATTACCATCTGTCGGTAAGCTGGAACCACTTCATTCACTTTAATTCTCAAATAATTATTCTCCTATAGCTTTCACATCAAGTAGTTTAAATATGCATCTGTAATCTGTAACTTCTATTCTCTGAAGATCAAGTTTTAAGTCTTCATTCTCCAAAATCTTTGTAATGGTCTCTGTATGAATTATCTCAAATTTCGAAACAGCGAAGTCTGGATTAATGAGGGTTTATTCTATTATGACCGTTAATCAATTCTGACGACCAAATGAAGGGACATGAATTCGAAAAGTATTTTCGAAATATTATGAAAGGTTATTTGAGCTTCATTTTTAATACTTGATTTGACTATTCTTCATGTTATTATAAAGCAGAACGAATTCGCTCTCAAGTAACCAGTTGCACACATAATATTTCAAAGAAACTATTAACACAATGCTTCTGTGATTTAAAAATGCTTATTTTATAAAACCAAAACTCGGCCCAAATAATATGCAAATGGTGATATATTGTCATACATAAAATGCACAGTTTACTTATAACATTAAAATACAAGCCAAAATTCATGACAAAATACAACATGTAAACGACTATAATTATTTTCTACGTACGTTTGATTTTCATGACTAAATAACACTGCGCGATCATCAGAATTAAGGTACGAAATTGTTAGAATAACCAACAAGATTTACTGTGATAGTCTGACAACATTTGGAATGATTTTTGAAAAATGACTTCCTCGAAAATGACAAATGTAGTCGTACAGAGTAACTGCTATTCTTTCCTCTTACGGGGTGTGGTCAGCCTAGACATCGATACTGGTCTGATAGCGGCGATTCATACCTCTAGTGAAATATGGCTAGACACTTAGGTTTCCATTGTGCAGGGGGATGCACAGTGAATTCCATAGTTTAATAAAGGCTTTTTTCTGTGCCCTTCGCAAAGGATAGATTAATAATGATAGCTCTCACATTTCAACATTAACCGAGAATGACATGCAATGCTGAATTCTCCATCACATGTGATAATATAGTCCATAAGACATTTTGCGGAATAGAAAACGCATCTTATAAACTTTAATAGAAAACGCATCTTATAAACTCAGAGACGAAATTTTTAAAGGTATGGGATGATTAAATTTGATAATTACGCTATTTTGTTGCCATTCCATGCTTATTTTAATGAGATACTAATTTGAGAATTCATGCATTTTAAGATAGTCAAATCTAGCAGTGTGACGGTTTTCATTTTAAAGGAGAAAATTTATTTTTACTTGAGAGTGCAAGGAAATATCTGACGCCGTTTTTGTGACAGTGTTTCGCAAAGCTCCTAAATATTAACTGAAATTCTCCACATTCTAATTATGTTGTTCATTTTATCTTGAATTTTACACTGCTTTAGTTATCTCCTCATACCTCGGGGAGAGTGATATTATCTATAATGTGTCTAAATTAAAATTCATTTCCTAACAAATTGCATAACCTAGTTCAAATGCTTTGCAATCATATATAAATAGAACTTCAATGACATATCTGTTAAATATATGTTTCTTTTCACATAAGGAGGGAACTTACATGCTACTAAGATCTATTATAATATCTGAAATTATCTGAAAATATCTCTAATATATGAAATTAAAAAACATAAATTCCTTTAAATAGATTATGGCAGGTAGAAGGTAAAGAAACAGTTGCACGTTAATTTTACGTGGTGTACAAAGACGGTATTTTAGTCAGTAAGCAAAGTATTAAAACGTCAGTTTACTAAAAAATACACGTGAGTAATATTAGAGTATAATTTCATTTTTAATATAATAGCATTACAAATATATAAGGTAACATCAGCGAATGTGGCTTATAAAAGAAATGTCAGTGCATATTATATGCGAGTGAGGGCATATAATATGCGATTGAAAACGAGTTATGCATAAAACACAGTTACACAAAAAATGAAATATGACGTAACGCAATTATTATACTATTCAGTTTATGAAATTTTTTGCTATATTTAATAGAAAAAATGCATTTAATAATAATAATAATATAATTATAATGGTGTAATAGAGAAAACATTATTAAGGCTCGGAATAAACATTATGGTCTGAAAGGGTAAATTAAATTCGAAAATTTTATGAAATAAAAAATAATAAAAAAAGTTTTATAGATGAAAGTTTTATATTCTTAGAATAAAAATATTCGCGAAGTGCTGTAATGAAGTAGAGCTGTTAGGTTATTTTTTGGAAGCAGGAGAAGTGAAAAATGACCAACGTCATCGCCGGAAATCGAACCACGGACCTCTGGAATACGCGTCCAATATGCAGACCACTACACCACGAAGACACGCTAAGAAGACGGGAAAACACCTTATAAAGTTATATACAATTTATTTTTAGTATCTCAATAAGGTAATATATCTAGAATTATCATTGGCAAAATCACCTGCAATTAACTTAGGCAAAATCATAACCTAAGTATATTAACAAATTTATAGTATACATAGTTTTTTAATATAAAGCTGAAAGGAAATATGAACTTGAAAAAATTAGAATAATGCTTAATTTTCACAGAAATTATTATGATGCAATACATTTTATTATAGCCATAGGTTTCCGAAAGGATGATTTTTGATATCGATCATTTTTATCGTATACAAATTAAACAGAGTAGCGTTTATAACACGTTTCTTTGTTTCCTGAATCTGTTTTAAATTGGAAGAGTGAAAATGCGTATCTTCTATCATAAAGACCTTTTTTTTAATTAGAAAATTACATAAAAAAGTAGTTTCCAGTTCAGAAGAAGAAGGGAAATTCATTCGTAGAGCGATAGATATATTGATATTAATTAACTAGACTATAGCAATCATGCCAGGGAAAGAGATTGCTGTGAGGAGAATATTTTAAGGAAGACTAGCTTTTGTTGATGTACATATGGAAAAAACTGAGAAACTTCCTATGCATTCAGTTATGAAAAGTTAAATAATTCGCATTAGAAATTATGAGAGAAAACTTAATAAGGTAATAAAAAAGAAGTAATTAAAAATCATTCCATTAAGCAAACTAAGATTTAATATAAAATAAATTTGTTAAATCGTTACTATATGAGACATTTTTAATCAAATTTGCTTTCATAACACTTCAGATGAAATGTGTCTAAATGTATTTTTGCAGAGAAATCTTGATGTGATAAGAAGGACATATCTTCTATTATGGATATTTATTTACAAAAAGCGTACAATAATGTCCAATGATTTTATGTTCCAGACTAAAATGAGTATAATGAAATCAGTTTTCGTATGTTTAGTTAAAAGATTTCTTTTGTTTAGCTTTTTAGGAACTTAAATTCTTGATTTTAAGTAGAAGTCAGGTAAGAATTTTATAAAACATTAAATTTATAATTTTTGTTTTTAACATAATATTAGCTGTCACGTTTTCGATTGAGGTAACGAAGTTTGTGCTTTGAATAACACAATTTCTTTTTTCACATATAACTGACCATTTCTATCAGACACTTGGATTAAGAGTATAGTAATAACAAAAGAATATCATCATTAAATGGATTATCTAAAAATTGAATTTTGCTCTTTCTTCACAATTTCTTATTCGAATATCAGATGAATCGAAATAAAAGAAATAACTAATAACCTATTGCTTATTTATTTTCCTATTCTTTGAAATCAGAGAATTTAATTTATCTTATACCAGCCTAACATGTTATTTTTTAAAACGTTGTAAACATAGACAATTAAATAGGTGTAGGTTGTTTAAAATAAAGTACCAAATTTTTACTTGATTCAAAAAGTTTTATTTCTTGCTAACACAAATATCTGTTATGCATCACTTGGTACGAAAAAAAAGAAAGAAAGAAAAGAAGGGAAAAAAGAGAAAAATTATCTTCTAATTACCTTTTGCTACGTTCAGTATGTTAGAGGCGCAGGATGATCTACAGCTGTGATTAGGTGTGATCGTGTGTTCAAGACGATACAGCGTTGTTCTCATTACTACGTTGCATGTCCCAAGTGATAGTGTGTTTGTAAGCATTTAGAAGTCTCATGACCTCATCCCTGCGAGGCTTTAGCTCGGAAAAATTCAATACCAATATAATGTACCTTCTGCTTTACCATCATATTACAAGAACTTCAGCAATGAATTGTTAAAGTAGTGTATTAGGTAACTTCAGCGCACTTACAAAGAATGCGACTGTGATGTACATCGATTTAAAGGCGAAGCATACATGTAATACCTGAGATAAAAAAAATTCCTGGCTTCCTTATCATGAGATAAATTATTTACTAGATGAATTTTCTGAAATTTTATTTTTTATATGATACAGCTTTTAGTAAAAATTAAATTGGATCCATGTCATAAAATTCAGAAAGAAAAACGAATCTAATTTTGGCTGTATTTCATTAAATTTTAATTTTTAGGGAGATAAAATTTTGCTTAAAAATTAATAGCAATAAAAAATGCAAATATTTTGAACCAAAAACGAATCTAACCTCAAATGAATTTAGAAAAGTGATTATAGTTGAAGTTTGCTCCTGATAAAGAAAACTATAACTCATAATAATGATTCTGGCTCTTTCGTTTTGCATATCTAGATTACTTTACTTTTTGTGTGTTTATTATCCATCAAAGCTAATTTTACGTAAGGAATAAATAGAAATATTTTATTTACACTTTTCTAGTAGTAATTAATGAACTAAAATTCCGTTTTCTTCTGTCTCATTTTATTAATAGTACATACATAAGTTTTCTTTGAAAAAATATAGTCTTGGAGTAAATTAATTAATTTATTTATTAACATTGAAGCTACTTAGTTCCTCACTTCCTTCCTATTCATCAGTAGTAAAATTATAATTCTCTAAATATTTCTGAATAACTTCCCAAGCAATGTGTGTAAACCTGAAGAATTCCTCCATCTAAATTAATTTATTTGTTTCATCATCATGATGCGGTTTTATTTTCTTTCTCCCTTTTTAATCGAATCTTATGCCGCTTCGAAAGCTATTTGGCTTCATCAGCTTAACTAAGAGGATTCTAGAATTACGGTGCTGATAATTCTTACCTAACTTATTGCAATATGTTTAATATCATTGGGAACAGCTTAAGTTAATAATTTGCTACTTTCACTGTTTTTTTCCCTTCTGTTTTGTGCATTTATATGATGTGTGATTTTTAAGCTGATGCAGTACTACATTTACCTTGTAGTAGAAGTTTAAATAAAGTTTATTCCTCGCCCTCCTTCGACGTTTTGTTGTTACTGATCATATCTGTTAAGCGCAAAACTGTAGTACTCAAGCATGTCTCTTTTGACCATACGTTAAGGCTGAATAACATTTATAGCATTTAAAGGCAATTTTCGTTGTTTTTGAAGAAGTAATTTAAATTTTATGGCAATCACGTATTTATAAGTAATCTTAAAGTAGTTTCTTTGCTCTATCTTTTAACTGCTAGGAAAAGAAGATACGTTAATAGTATTCATTAGTTAAAACATGCCATTGGACAATTTTTAAGGAGATAAATTAACCAAATTCTTTTTTCGTATCTTCTGTTCTGTAAATAAGCATTGCACAAAATACTCCATTACATTTCCATCATCTTCAAATCATCGGGTATTATTTTGAGACTGCAGTTATATAAGCTACAGGTGACAGTTCAGAAAAGAAAACAGAGTTCATTTTTATCGCTTAGGAACAGGTATTCAAATAATGATATTGTTGATATGGAGCATTCAACACAGTTAGAAGGAAACATACTGTAAGGATACATCTGGGCACTTAAAAGACAATGAAATGAAAACTCATTCGATTGGTTTGTGAAGGGAATATAGTAGTAAGAATCTCCCTAGTGTACTTGATCAAAATTAGGATAGTGACGGCTGAACATGTTATGTGTAGGTACCATTGGTACTCAAAGCCCGTGACCAACGAGAGATGTCCCCGATGATCCACCCAGAATTATTCAAGAGACCACCTTTATTCCAAGGCGTAGGCGTTTGAACTTGAGCAGGAGCATCTACTGAGAAAGCATGCCTTTGTCATTGAAAGATAATACAGAAGCTCATTAACGTCACATTCTGATCAAATTTCAGTTAGAAATGTAAGCATATATTTTTGTCTTCGTTAAGTTGTATTCTACCAGGAAACTGTCCTTCTCGCCAACTAACAAATATCTGGTTATCAGAGGTGTTGCTATTCAATATTTCCTAAGATATTTAACTTAGCTTTTAGACCAAGTCAGTGCGCCACTTAATTAATCGAACTACTTATGAAACATACATGATTTTAATATTTCATACATTTATAACATTATCAGTACCTCTAATTGATGATGTAGTTTTGTGATTTGTAAAATATCTAGTTGATAAACTTTGACGCGGTTACACTAAACGCAGACTGATAAAAAATAAATTTAAGCTTCATATATTACGTACTTTAATACACGAAATTGCTTAAAAACAAATTTATTCATAAGTACGCAAAATTCTTCACCACTAATTCATTAGATACCATTAAGGCTGTTTATGAAAAATGATATAGGAATATTTCAGACTATTAGGAGTTAAAATTGCATGGCAACTTAAACACCATATAAAATACACCACACCGAAATCACTAGTATGTTTTAGTTCATTCTTCCTGGTTGCATTTTGTATACTATTACCTTCCAACAACCTATAATCATGGGTGAGAATGGTAATGTTTTCGATCTAAAAATTTCTGTAGAGTTATTAGTTTTTTTTTTTTTTTTTTTTTTTTTTTTTTTTTTTTTTTTTAAGTAGGAGACATGAAAAGTTTGCAGTGCCCTCGCCGAGACTCGAACCTTGGATCCCTCAAATACGCGTCGACTATGCTTCCAATTACACCATGAAGGCATGCGAAAAGTAGGAAGGTAAATCTCCATTAGAACTAAGACCGACCTTTTGTTGGGTACCAGCACACACAGGAATAGTAGGGAATGAGCAAGCAGACAAATTAGCCAAAAATGAGCCTATGGGCATACAGCTACCAGAATATGCATTACCATTTACAGGATCTTTCCTTAAGAAAGTGACATTCGTTGGTATGTTACAAGAATAACAATTTCGCTGGAATAACGGTACAACGGGCCGCAGAACATACAAGTTCATCCCCAAAGTATCTACTGATTTATCTACGTTCTCTAATACAATCACGAATTGTACAACTGGTCATGAACCTTTTATGATTTACTTGAATAGATTTGGCCTATCAGAGAACGACTTATGCAGCTGCGGTCATCAGGGATCACCTAATCACTATGCGTTTAATTGCGTACATACCAAAACTTTTCATCTACGACAAACTTCAGAACAATGCTGGGCAAATCGGCTTAGCCAATTATTGAAATCAAAAGGAGCATTAAATAAACTTAGTAACTGTATAAAAATTTGTTACAACTTAAATACATTTTCTTTCCCTGAATCAAACTTCAATTAGTAAGTTTGTTTATTTTGTCTTTCTAACATTATTTTTCACCAGTATATATTTTATATACTGTCTTGTATATTTAAATTGCACTTACGATTTTTTGTAGCTCATTAATATAAGTTCGTATGAAAAACTCATAGTTTTGCCCTTTAATGATATCAAAACGTGTACTTCTTTAATTAAAAGCAATGTCAACTCTTCTTCTTACTCAGTTTCGTTTTTAATTTGCAGTTTCTTTGTTTATACTTTCATGTATGCTTTTTTTTCTTTTTTTTCCCAAAATTAAATGCGCATCCTTTCCTCCCCCCTTTTTACTACTTTGCAATATTTGCACCGAGTTACTAGAAATTTGAGTACCTTTTTTTATTTATTATTAATATTTTTATTTATATAATAAACACCTCAAGTATTGATTTAATTGTTATAATACTTTGCATATTGTTATTGAATTCCTGCGTCAGGTATATTTTATAATTATTATCATATCTGTCTTTTTACATATAGTATAACTGTTTCATTGAATCATTTCATGTAACGCTTTATTTGCTGTAATGTTTGTAAGGTATGTGTAGAGTACTGTTTTAAAGCAACTAATGTAATCACCTAACGCAATATATTATCGTATTTTGGTTCACTCATATATCACCTATTTACACATCACTCTTAAGTAACTATTTATGTGTTATAAAACATTTTGCATTACTACAGTTATTATGTCAAACAACATAAACTTAATGTGTCACATTTCACATTTAGTCGTACTTAACTTATAGTATTATTCGTACTTTATCATAGCTCTATCTCATAATATTAAGGCATTATACTATGGAATACCATTAAATTATGTATTCATGTATCTTATTACTAAATGCACTATATTAGTGTACTATAATATTGTACACTGACGTTTTGCTTATTGCCATATGTAGCATCATATGCAAGATGTCCTGTAATAATTTTTTTAAGTACTTTTCTGTGACATTCATGTTTAAGAGCAATTAATGGTACTTGGTCTTTCAGCCATTGCCTTGTTGTGGTGGCTGCTCGTTGCGTTTTCCACTGATCAGGCATCATTCCGTTCAGTTTTACCTTAGGTCGGAAACCTGGTCAGAGGCGCATAACCATAACCTTATATATTCCCCCTTTTAGAGAGCTACTGGGGATTAGGGTACCCAGTCGCCAATCTTGATAGTGACGAATTATTGTTCACTATCGTTTAGTTTGGACGACACTTGTAAAGTCATTAGGATTCTTTTTTGGAAGCAGGAGAAGTGAAAAGCGTGCAGTGCCCTCACCGGGACTCGAAACCTGAACCTCTCGATCGAGTACGCGTCGAGTATGCTTCCAATTACACCACAAAGGTAAGCGTAAAGAATGGATAAAACACCTTATAATTCGATAAAGAGTTTTCAGTGAACAAGCGCGAATTAAGATCCAACAAGCGCCTTTTTTGCATTTATAGTGCTGTCTATGTGTCTGTCTGTGTGTGTGTTTGTGTGACGTACCTTTTGGCCATGATCTTTTATATGCAGCTTTCAAAAATTTCCACTTTAAGCTTTTCCGCATTTAAGCTTTCTACCTTCATATAAAGAGTTTACTGTATTTGGGGTAAAATTGGGCAACCGAAAGAGCTATTTTGCGAAAGACCTATTTACACCAGCTGGACGTTAAAAGCCCAAGAAACGCTAACGAACATGACGGCTTCTCTAAAGGGAAAATTTCTGATGAGGCCAGCACATGGTCTTACTCCAATTACGTGTTAAAACAGGAAACTGAAGGAATAGCAACGAGCTCTAAGTAAACTATCACTTGCGGTTGATCGTTTTTAAATAAAATCTAATTTTTTTAATAAATTTAAGGTTCAATAATATCTATACTGGCTCATGTACACATCAGATGTCATGCTTTGATTTGAAATTATCGCACAGATTGTAATCTGGTCATACAGTATTTCGGATTCACAAATCAGTAGCTTAACTATCACAATTTCTTTATAAGCAGCATATCTTTAAAATTCCCGATAGAGTGTTAAGTCTTTCCATACATTTCTTTTCATATTCGCTACATTATTTATATATGCTACATTATTTCTTAAAAAGTAATACATAGAGATAACATTTAATGGTAGCATCATTTTATTTGAAAAGCGATTCGACACATAAGTGAACGAACATAGACTTGAGGATTGAGGACTGATTTATTTGCTTTATATTGAGAACTCGTCTTCACAATGAGCCTCGTTGCATTCAGAATAACCCCAAGAATGCATTTAATGCTTATAAATATAATATGTGCCTCTCATTCCCATTTGAGAAGTTTTGGATTATCTCATAATATATATTTTTTACGAACATTCCTTGATATAAAAGTCTTGAATACTGAAATTAAAAGTCGTAACTTATATTTTAATAATTTCCCATTAAAAACGTTTATATGCTCATGTGCTTATAGTACCACTTCCTGTTATGGACTTCATCTAAGTACTATTTCGGGTACTCTAATTTTACTCAAAATCTAATGAACATTTGGTATGGATGTAGACAGCTTGAGTACGGAAAATAGAAATCTTTGAAGGCGTAATTTAAGAGTTATCCTGGATGAAACAGTTTTCGTCACACATATACTTACACACAGGCATTAATTTAAAAATAAAATACGTGTTGTCGGATCTTAATTTACTGAAATTCACTGTGAAACTTTTGGACCAAATACATTGCCTTCTTACTCATGTATACAGCTTGAAGGGAGGTTAGAAAAGTTGTAGAGTCATTAGGTTATTTTGAAGCAGAAGAGATGAAAAATGAGCAATGCCTTCGCCGGGACTCGAACCCGGACCTCTCGAATACACGCCGAGTGTGATAAACCATTTCACCACGAAGGCATGCTTGAAAGAGGGATAAAATATCTCATACACTCCCCCTTTTAAAGGGCAACTGGGGATTAGGGGACCTAATCGCCAAATCCCGGTGGGGAAGAATCATCATCCCCCACCTTTTAGTTCTGGTGCCACTGTAGAGACATTAGGTATTTTTTGAAAGCAGGAGACATGAAAAATGAGCAATGCCTTCGACGGGAACCTGTACCTCTAGAATACGCGCCGAGTTTGCCAACCATTACACCACGAAAGCATCCTTGAAAGAGGGAGAAAATACCTTATAAAGTAAGTGCCCTTTTTCTCTGTTAACGGAGCCATCAGTTTCGTGCGCTTTTCTTGGGCCCATAGTCCCGCTAGTTTAAATAGTCTTTTATGGGCTTCAAGTAAAATACCATTTTCGGTTGTCCAACTTTACCCAAAATCTGAATAACTCTTCATATGAATAGAAAAAGTGTAAATATGGAACATGGAACTTTTTTGGAAATTTGATATAAGAGTTACCTTGGGCGAAAAAAATCGTAAACAGATACAGACACACGGATATCATTTTGAAAATAGTATAAACGTGGTGTGGGGACCCTAATTCGTGCTAAATCACTGAAAACTTATTATAGAATTTTTCGACTGAAAACACTACGGCCGTTACCTATGTCTATAGGTTGGTTGGAGGTAAAAAAGGCACTTATATTTTTACTTTCGAACTTATATAACATACGATAAGGAGATGATGCTTTCTGGCCACAAGTTTGATAGTGAGTTTTCACTGAATAAGCACGAATTATGGTCCTTACAGCATGTTTGCTCTATTTTTACGATGATGTCTGTCTGAGGGCAATAATGTTTCCTTCAGGATAATTCTTATACGAAAGTTCCAGATTTATAGTTTCCATATTTAATCTTTTTACATTCATGAAAAGAGTTTGTAAGATTATAACTAAACTATACCTTGCTTGTTATATCTTTACTCGAACTGTGAAGCGATTATTCGCTAAGTTCAAACTGTATCAATGATAAGGCGTGAGAAGGGTGAAAAGACCCGTTTATTCAACTCAAGAAGACATTTACATATGACACTCCCGTTCTTACAAACTTAGCCAATAATTGTGACTGCAAAAGAGGAATGTAAATTTAAAACTAAGTTAGATAATCAACCAAAGCTACACAGAGACAGTTAACGCAAGTTGGCTCTTAACCCTGCCACCGACATACACAAACCGGCAATTAATATGCACGGCCGTAAAATATCAAGCTTTAATTAGCGAAACAACGTGGCCGAACGTCAGGACATGCTTTGTCTGAAAAAACTCAGAGATCAGCATAAACAATATCTTTCTACTCTACTTTGCCTAACACGCGAAACTGAAATGTCATTCTGGCAGGAACTAGAAGTGAGGTAAGGCAGAAAAGATAAGTAACTGAACAAAAACTGACTAGTTTAAAACTAAATGCTTCTTTAAAAGTTAATTAGATTTTGGGTAAAATTCCAGTGAACTACCACTGGTTAGCAACTTTATCACTCGAACGGTTACAGCCGAAAACATCGCGGCAAAAACATCGCAGACGAAAACGTCGCAGAGAAAACAACGCAAAGCGAAAGCGAAAACATCGTGGGAGACAACATCGCAGTTCTAAAACATCGTGGTACAAAACATCGTCGTCGAAAATAAAGCGGTTCAAAAACTTAGCAGTTTGAAAACATCGTCGTCGAAAATATCGTGGTAAAAAATAAAGTATCTACAAATCATCGCATGACGATAACATCGCAGACATGCTTTTGTCAGGCTTTAATAACTGTAAATAGATATTCCCATAATAATTTGTGAGCGCAAGATGTAAAGAAGGATAATTTTTACTTTCACATTTTTTTATTAACTAATAAATTTTTGCTGAAAAAGTAAGAAAAGTAAGAAGGAAGCATAAGCATAGAAAATTAAATGCAACTTATAGATTATAATTTTTATGAAAAATTACCAGTAAAAACTTTATTAAAAATGATTTATTAATGGTCTTTGTTGGTTAAATATGCCGGTTTAAAATTCTATTAAGTGCTATATGTTGCATTACTTAAGCATAGTAATTTTCTATGCTTAAGTTTCCTTCTTATTTTCTCAGCAAAAATTTATTAGTTAATATAAAATATGAAAAACAAATTATCCTTATTTCCATCTTGCGCTCACAAATTATTATGGGAATATCTATTTACAATTATTAAAGTCTGAAAAAAGCATGTCTGCGATATTATCGTCACGTGATGATTTGTAGATACTTTATTTTTTACCACGATATTTTCGACGACGATGTTTTTAAACTGCGAAGTTTTTGAACCGCTTCATTTTCGACGACGATGTTTTGTACCACGATGTTTTAGAACTGCGATGTTTTCTCTTTGCGATGTTTTCTCCCACGATGTTTTGAAGCGCGACGTTTTCGCCTTGCGTTGTTTTCTCTGCGACGTTTTCGACCGCGATGTTTTTGCCGCGATGTTATCTGGTGGGCTTTAATAATTTGCCATCAATTGTTTTCATTGTCTTCTTGGTTTCTATTTATATCTGAATGCATAAATTTTTCCAATCTGAGGAAGATCTTATGGTAATTAGGGCAATTTTGCATAAATTTACAAGAGCAATTTTGTAAATACAATTTTACATAGCATTATATATATGCTGTTTTAACATACTGTACACAATGTCTAATAAGCCATGTATTTTTCTTTATACACTGTATAAATGGTTATTATTTACAAATTTCTGCATATTCTTATTATGTTTATGTTCATTGCATAATTTCAAGTTACATTGTTTTTTACTATACAGTTACAATATGTTACTATAATTATTGCTTTTTGCATAGTGTATTAATACTAGATGTAATTAATTGAACTTCAAATAATACGTTTGAGTTACATAATTAAACTGAATAAATAAAGAACTTTTCACATTAAAAAATTATAAGATGTAGCCCAAGAAAAATACAAATATTAAATTATAGAAAATAAACTATTATTATTTGAAACTAAGCATATTACATTGCACATAATGTAGTTAGATACGTTTGCATAAAATTAGTACTATCTCTATACCATACCCATTCAACTGTCCATATATTAAGGCCATAAAAATATTATCCCAATAATATGGCAATACCGCTACAGCATCATTAAACATGCATTATTAAACACTTCTAAACTTTATACAGTCATTTCAATGTAATAATAATTAAAATTAAAGATGTGTACTTTTTAACTAAAATACATTATACACTGCTGAATTATATATATATTATCAATTAAGTGATGGTTAAATGAATTATTAAACATCACTTAATCATCGTTTATTAACTTAAATGAATTATTTCACTTACCTAATTAAAATGCATTAAATAGACTAATATTAAAATCAATAAGAAATTATCTTCATTTGATATTAATATAAACAACAATTTTAAGCTAATAATATTAATAAGCATTATTAACTATTAATACAAACAGCAAAGCTAAAGTAATAATACATTAACAATAAATGCTACAAAAATAGTTCAATACATATTGCAACAAAGTCTTACATTAAGATTTACTGAAATGATCTAATATTGTGCCTACTTTGGTTATTTTAAACCCGCGAAGACGCGCACTGCTTTTAGCTACGCGAGGACGTGCGTCGGGCTCCGTAGGCCAGAAGCATATTTCTTAACAAAACAAAAATAAAATTGCTTCTGTAATTGAAGAAAAACATTTAAATAATAAAAAAAGAGTGTATAAAATATACTTTTAATTTAATAAGTCTAATAAAAATGTATTTTAAGACAATTTTAAGACTGAAATTATTTATTATTAACAACAAAAATTAAACTGATTTCTTTTTGAGCGCAAATGAAATTTAGTACTAATTTATGCAATATTAAATTTTTACAGCAATAATTTCAAAATAAAACTTACATTTCACATTTTTGTTTGCAAATAATCGTGTTTACCACAGACATTTTTCTCGCACATAGCGCAGCAAATTTGTGATTTTCGGTCCGTTACGCCAAGACTGTAAACTTTTTTGCAATTTTTAACAAATTTTCAAAGGCATATCTTATCGGAGCCAGTTTATTTATTTCCCTTCTAGAAAAGCTATGTATTATGTCATCAAATCTCAAACATCGCATTAGAAATAAAAAAACGTTTGTTAGACATTGTTAAATGAAAAATGTCAAGCATTGTTCCGTCAGTCACCCAAAGGTCGAGAACATTTACGTGAGAAGCCTTGTGGAGTCCTCCAAAATAAAGAACACCGATAAATGCTCTGATTTCTGTAATATTTGTGGATCGAGCATCTCTCTATCTTCCAAATTTGACGGCAATGGATTCGATATAAATGTTTGCACAATCTACTAGAATTTTTAATATTATTTTATCCATAAGAATTCATAGGGAAGGACACAAATTTTGCTTCACAAACATTTCCGAGCACTTTTCTCCCAATGTTGTGAGCAAGAGTTCTCATAGCAAGTCTTGGCTCTTTTTCATTCCATTTTGTCACATTATATTTGCAAAGATAACAATTCGCTGACACAGAAATACTTTATTCATAACTAGATTCATCGCTTGACTCTAACTCCTCTTCAGAATTCGATTGGTGATCACTAAACTGTTCTTTATCAACTATTTCTTCGTCCTCTTCATTAAGTGTATCTTCATCAGCCGACACTTCGGCTAATAGTTTCTGTAGTCTTTTCAGTTCATCGTCATAACTCAAATAGCAAGACCTTTTTTGCAATTGCTTAATTTCTTTCACAATTTTAAATGACAATGCGAGCGCGCGTCTCGGGCCTGGGAAGCCCGGTTACTCAGTTTCTGAGGAAAATGAAGGGTTAAATTCCTGAAATGCTTGTGAATGACAAGTACATGACCTTAAACGCAGCTACTGAGAAGGTCGAAAAATTTCACCAAAGGGAGAAATTTTTGTATTACGTTTTTGTAACGACCGGGCCTCGCAGGCCCGACGCGCGTTCTCGCGGGCTAAATGTTCTTCTCTAAACGCTGGGCATCTTGATGAGTTGGCTATATGACATATCTCGTATAAGAATCCGGTTAAAATGAGACTGCTAAATATCGATGTAACTAAAAAAATAATTTTATACTAAGTATTAGTTAACATATTCTCCTAAATTAGTTTTTTCATAACTCATCTGCATTATCTCATCAAAGGCTTTTCCAAATTGCATGTATGATAAGGAATGCTAATGTTAAATTTTATTCCCCCATCTATTTGCCCAAAGTTCCGGCCGGATTCCTACTCACTCGCCTGAGATAGTGTAAAATAAAGTATGCAAAATTAAGTAACTGTTAAACTATTTTTACAAGTGTTTTCTCCTAAACATTAGCTGTATCCAAGTGACTGCGGTATAAATAATTTTATAAATGCAAAATTATAATTTATTTGTAACACATAGAGCAACTTTTCATCAATTTACATCATTTATTAGCTACTCATTTAGAATGCACTTTGAATGTATTAAATATTGATGAGCTGGAATATTTTTTTTCCGTTTGAGCAGCTTAGAGATTCTTTTGTATACAATTATGGAATCTGTTTTAAAAGTAATAAATAAAGGAATTGTCCCACCGTAAAAGTCTTATAGTCCGAATAACTTGCATCCAGAACTTCAGTTATCCGGATCTCTCATTCTTGTTTCTGTGCCAAGTGAAATAAATAAAGTTTAATGCAATCTTCAAGCAAGCTCCTAATTTTTCTTTGAGTAATGCAAAAAAAAATAATAGTGTATCATATATATTTCCAGGAATTTATTAGATTAATGTAGATGAATGCTAAAAATATTTATATTTGACTAAGATGATTCGGAAATATGTAAGTCATAATTATTAAACGTGTACACTAATCTTCGTTGATCC
Organism: Stegodyphus dumicola; assembly: GCF_044657685.1. Classification (NCBI taxonomy): domain Eukaryota; kingdom Metazoa; phylum Arthropoda; class Arachnida; order Araneae; family Eresidae; genus Stegodyphus; species Stegodyphus dumicola. Next base: position 81,082,330 of record NC_140780.1, read on the forward strand.
GTCATAGACTTATTCTACCTTGTCTATCTCAATACATAGCTGAAATAAGTATTACCTTTCTAGAGAGAGACCAAACGGACCTGGTGATGTCTTCGGCATGTGATGTATCCTTCTCTCTGCGAGGAATGCGATTCCCTTTCAATCTCAGTAGATACGCATTCGGCTTGCAGAAAATAAGAAAATCCTTTATTGAGATGGGCTGTGGCTTCAGTTAGCCCACATACATTCCGCAAGTAAATGCCTTGATAATATCGTACTTATTTTCTAGAAAACGCTGCAATAAAGTTTAAGAATAAGAGCATTTAACCATTTCTTAACATAAAATTATCGAAAAGCAATTTGTTTTTCCATTTTATTTTGACTTGATTCGTATTTTGACTGTGAAGTCGTAAATGACAGTGATTGTACGAATTAATATATTCTATACAACTAAATAACTTCAAATTACAAATTTTCGTCTTCCCAAATAATAAAATATTAACAATCTAATACTGAATGGAAATCATCAGAACAAGATGAATAAGTCCCCCCTTAATTTCAAAACCGTCAATCTTTCACAAAAACAATTCTTTCCATTCTTTGTCAGTTACAACGAAACTCAAAGCGAAGAAAAATGTAGTTGAGCAAAATGTTCTATCTACCATCTGCCATCTCCGAACATGTTGAAACGGAGAGAAAAAAGATGAGTGCGAAAAAAAAAATTGTAGTCTGTGTGAGAAAAGGAAAATAATAAAAGTAACAAAAAATTAAATCACAAGCAATAGGAATCAGAAATAAATGTCTAAAAATAATCGCAAAATGAAAACTACACTTAGAGGGAGAAAACTGTAGGAAATGAAGAAAATCTGTTATATGTATTTTATAGAAAGACATATTTGAACCCTGAATCTATTGTGTAAAAAATGGCTGTGGTATATAAAACGAAACTGTTAAATCACGGTTAAATGAAATATGTTGAAGTAGAAAGAGTATTTATTTGTAATTTTGTATTTACTTGTATTTATTTATTTCGTATTTACTTGTATTTACTTTTAATGTAAATTTTTCAAACAGGATTAAAATGAAGCAATATTAAGGCATGCATGTAATTTATCGTACAGAACACATCGAGAGCTATAAAGGCTTTTTTCGAATATATGCTTTCATGGAGTTGTTTGTTGAGGAAAATTGGGTCATATTCTTGTTGCTCATAGAAACAAACATGGATTTAAGGCGTTCGCTATAAAAAGCAAAGCTGTGCAGAAATGGCATAATCTAATATACATTGTCATTGATGGGTGACAGTAATGTTTACATACAGTGTCAGATTTTAGATGAAATAAATATAGGAAACAAGCTTTTACCTATTTAATTAAGAAAAAGAGCGCAAAGTTTGAAATAGCACAACAATTAAAATTATTCTTATTAATCGCCCTCTTTTTTTCCTTTTTTTAAGTTTTCTTCTCCTTTTATTTTGCAAGTTGCCTTCTATAACCATTTTTCCTTCAACATGTAACAATTATAATTTTTATTGCATCTAAATATTTGCAAAATCTAAAAATTGCATTTTCTTATTTCGTATTAATTTCATTATTAAATATGTTAACTGATTTTATCCAAGAAATTACAATGCAATGAAGAACCTATTGTCAAAAACGTTTACTTACCAGTATGAGTTTTTCTGGTCGGAATACTAGTATTCCACTAGCCTTTTATCAATATCATTCTATAATACGAATCTGCAGCAAATTGGGCAGAAACTGAGCTCTCTGAGGTCTTGGAATATATTGAGCACATTTAACAGTGAACTTTATGTTTAAAAAATTGGAAGAAAATATTGGCAGTTTAGGGCAAGGATTACTAAATGAGGTGTAAGCTTGTATAAATGAACACTGGTGTGAATATTTTAAGAGATTTTTATTTTCTTTTAAAAGTTAATGGATTTCTCGCAAAACCTGCTTCTAGATTTTGTCACAGTCTTAACGGCGACAGTTTTAAGAGCTACTGTTCAGTTTGCATAAATTATGTATATTTTATTAACAATTCAATTTATAACAACAATTAATAGACGAATGTTCTTTGTTTTTGCAAAATGTAAAGTGCATTTAGAATTATCTTATTTATAGAGCGTTTTTGGAACTACTGCCATTTTCTAGGAAATTTAAAAGCAGTTTATACCGTCTGTAATCAATACATTAGTATCAATTTTCCTTGGAAATCAGATACCAGATGTTTCGACGTTTTATACGATTGTACGTACAAACACATATAACAAATATATTTGTTAAAACAAAATATGTTTGTTTTCAAGTCATGTTAAACCAATATTTCAAATGAGAAATATAATATTTATTTTTGTGGTAAAATATAAAAAAATATTATATATAAGTACAAATGTTTTGTAATGTTAATATAGAAGCAATTACCAGACAAATGGTTTATTACCACTAAAATTCACATTTATGCCCAGTTAGTTGTTTAAAATGTTTGACTATTTTGTATTTTAAGTACGTGTAAAATGCTGATTTACATCTACGAAACAAAAGAATAATCAAGGAGCATTTTGATTTAGGTAGTCTGTAGATGGCAATACAGCGTCTCATGCAGACAGAAAGTGTGTCAGGACTTGTGTTTCTCTTGATTTGCTTTGGAAACATGGAATGCCCTGAATAAGAACAGGGAGCTTACTCAAGCTATGTTCAAGATTTGTGTATAACAGACGATACAAACAGGAAGGGTATACGAAACCCTTTATTTTCAATACTTTACAGGCACTTCCGAACTTCGGAATACAGAGACCAACCCCTTGTGGTCTGAACGTAAGAATATAAAACTACTAACTAAACCTCTAACTAAAAGCTAACTCTGAATTAGTATACAAATGCCTAGCACTAAGACTGGCCTTTATTTAAAAAAGGTACGTATGTAGTACGCCGAGCTGCTGAAACTACAATACGTTTGCAAGTATCAAGAGGGCTAAACCTCTGGCCTTAAAGGCAACCAGCAACCGAGTGAAAACTCGTAAAACTGCAGTGGCAAGCGGCTTGCTTCCTAAAACTACTTCTCTCTCCCGCTTGGCAAAAAGCCACAAGTTAAGTACTTGGACGTTAGCAAGACAATTAGCATAAACAAGTTAAAGCCTTTAATTCTGGCTGGAAGTAGAAAATAAGAAGTGATAGTACAGTTTTAAAATAAAATAAACGTTAGTAAAACTTAGGATCCTTACAAGTGTTCCAGGTAAAAGTAGACTCAGATTGAATTTCAATACGAATGATGCTTTCATTAATGTATGCATACAATATGGATATTCATGCAACATACTGCCTTGTTTAATATGGAATATTGGTACCAAAGAAAAGAAGTAGAGAAACAAAAAAGAATTCCCTTGACAACATCAACGCACATGAAACTAGTACGCTTTTCAGTTCATGCATATCTTTATTTGGAGCACATTGCAGTCGATAGCACGTTTCAGTGTTTGAAAATATCCTACTCTGATTAAAATAGGAACTTTGTACTGTGAAACTTAAGATAATTTCAGCATCAATAAGTTTAACTAAAATGCTATTTAAATTGTATTAAAATATTATGAGGGAAATGTCCTTTTTCGAAATAAGCAGTAATCTTAGTGTATTCTTCAGTTAGGGTCTAAACAATTTGCGTAATATTTCAAGTGATATTTTCCTGTAATTTCTCTGTATCATATTGAATACGTTCCATTATAGATTTAAGAAACTCTTCAATGACAAGTTCAGTTGAAGGACGCAACATTTTGAAAATTTCAATATTGAAAACCCGCATTCGTTTTAATCTAAATATTGTTTATAAATTGGAGGAACATGCAGACTTTTAGTACTGTTTCGTCATAAATTAAATATTGTCCGAAAGGAAACGAAGCATTTGTATTTATATTGCAACTTATATCTGGACTTAGAAATACATTTTTTTTTGTTTAGAGTAATGACATTAAATATAAAGTGAGTTTTGGATTGGAAAAATAGTAAATAAAAACCCTGTACTTGACGCTATCGTAGGTTTACTGTTTCTTCCTAAACAGTCATGCAGATCAGTTTACTAATAACCTATTTCATGCTGATGCTATGAATTTTCTAAATAGTGAATATTTTCATTCAGTTGGAATAAGTTGGCCTTGATAAAATTCCAAACTTAACTCTTTCCAACTGAGTTTAGGTCAAACTTATCTTTTCTCAGCTGAATTTAACTATGAATATAAAATTTGTACAGGATGACATTTGATATACACATATCCAGGGAGAAGGCCGAGAAAATTTATGCTATCCGATAAAAGAATTATATACATATACGAAGCGGGAAGTCCGAACGACAACAAACGCTACTTATCTAAATTTATAGAAAAGCGCAAATTCAGCATTAGGAAATAAATTAAAAAATAAGATTTTAGGTGGATTTTGCAGTTAATAAGAGCAATCTTAATAATATAATACGTTGTTGATACTAACTTATCTTACTATACAACAGCTGCAAGGATTCTGCGTAGAGAGTGAGGCAGCTGGAATCAATGAAATGTTTTCACCATTATTTCATTAATTTTCCTTTACTCTGTTTTTGTTGCAGTTCTGCATTTTGCCTGCTTTTTTGTTTTTTATGTTCTGTGCTCAGTTTTCTTCACAACTTTCGAAATCTTATCAATGTAGAGCAGAGACGTCTTCAAAAAAAATGCATGATTCTAAATCACGCATACCTAAAAAATATCAGAGTTGATATTTTAAAAAATATCAGATATCTAAAAAATATAAGTTAATTTGTCCTGGCACATTCTTTGCCATCGTAAAACTCAGTAAATAGCTAATAACCGCTTCATTTCCGCATTCCGAAATTGTATTTAGGATGTTTAAGCATATTCTTTACATATTAAGTACAGTATATATATATATATATATTTGTAATAATAAAATTCCATAATCAAGAATACACTTAAAATTCTAACTGTATGTTCTTTTCTTTCTTAATGGCGACGGTCTCTTATTTGAAAGTACGTGGAATTAAATTCACAGTCCCGTAGTCAAGTTGTTTTTCCCGCTTTTTCTACACGTACAGTTATAGAATGTTCAGGAAATATTTAAAGCGAACTGGATTGGCTGACGAGGCTGACGTCATTTCTCGGAAGCTCCGCCTTTCCAGAGGCTATAAAAGGACTCGCAATTGAATATCGGGGCTATTTCTTAAATGTCACGATGTAGTAAACTTCATACAAAATATTATTAGTAGTTCTTTTTTATTTACTCCGGATATCTGATTTTGTAACTGCTATTTCTCCTGACCAATAATAAATGGATCCTGTTTTTTTTTTTTTTTAAAAACTTATTGTATGATAATTTAAGCTACGACTAAAGCTGGTACATCACACACACACACACACACACATACATATATATATATATATAACTGACTTCTGTTAATTGACACAAATTTCGCACCAATGTTTATTCACTGCAATCAAATGATTCTGCGCAAAAGAGAGGGATAATATGCGTGACATATGAAGATAGTTTTAAACCCTTGAAAAGTAGGTGGGAGTGGCCGAAGAACAGAGAATGCATTTCTAGAGATATCCGATGATAATTTTGATGGTATTTAGGTTAGAAACATAAGTTAGCCATTGTAAACAGAACCAATCTTAGAAATGAACATACTGCATATCCCCATGATGTCAATGTTAAATTTCTCCCATTTACATTACGGATGCGCTTGCCATTTGGGTGTTTGTGTCATCAGTTTAATTTCTTAGAAAAAGTGGACTTCAGGCTGGAGGGAGTTTAATTCACTCAGTTTATGACTGATGATTAAAAGTTACATTTAGTAATTTCTTTCTAGGAATCTCATTGGCCTTGCAGGCGAAACTTCTAAGAATTTACTCGGTATTAAACATTATTGCTGTCGAACTAACATTTCGAAGATGCTTCAGATTGTCGGTAACGTGAGATATAATGAAATTAAATGGGTGTATATTTATGGTATGAGGGACGATAAGAAACAATTTTTAAATCTGTATGATTACTGAAAATGATTTCAATATGAGACTCATATTCTGTTGAAAAATGTTATTCTCATATTAGATATCAGGTTTCATATTTTGCTAACGTTTGCATTACCCATTTTATTTGTAAAAAATATTAGGAGCAAAATGAAGCATGTTTTCGTACATAGTTTTTTACTATGAAGCTATTTTCAGGTTTTTACTAGAAATGTGTGAAACGATAAATTTATTTTTATGCAATTATTTTACTTTTTTCACATGGAGAAAAGCGTGCTGCTAGTGGTAAAATTCTGTTAAGTTTACCATACGCTAAAACTCAGGACATAAAAACCATGCAACGTTTAAAAGGATTTGTATGTCAAAATAAATGTTTTGATTAAAGATCAGCTTTGTGAAAACGCATCTTTCAAATTCTAAAGAGACTGAATTTTATTGTAATACCCCGAAGACGTGCGCTATCTTGAAATAGTCGGCTATTTTAAAATCTATTAGATATTCAGAAGCACATAAATTCGAAAGTTGTAGGTGCTTAAGAAAACATATATGATCGATAAGTATTCCGTGCTTTTACCGCAAAAATGCAGAAATGTTTTCTCATGTTATCGACATTGATGCTAATATATAGTATATGCATTGGAGCACTTTGCATAAATTTGTGAATGACCGTCTAAGTAAAATCGATGCGTTTTATTTCCATTAGCAAAATTCCAATTTAATCATTTATTAAACATAGACCAAGTATAAGAAACTGAGGAGTATTATATATTTCTACCCAAAAAATAGATTATCATTGACTTTTCTACTGATATACACATTTTGTTGACTTACTGTTTTGTTGACTTCTGAAGATACTTACGCATCTTCAGGAGAATTGTATAGGTTTCCGTCACATGGGAGTTTAAATAAGCAAAACATTACAGTCCAGCCTATATATTACTTTCCCAAAAGCTGTATTAAATTTACAAACAAATTGGTTCGTTTTAGTATAATTCCTTCTTAATCCTTTCTTCTTTCTTTTATATAATTCTAAATCTTTAAAACATTTAAAATAATAAGCGTAGTTAGGAATCAAAGACAATAGCTTTGGTAGTTTTTTAATCTATGTTGTTACATACGATCATTAAACAATTTTAAAATTCAGTCGGATTTTTAATATTTTATTAAAATTGAAAATGTCATAATTTTGAATATATGACAAATGTACTGTAATGAGTTCTTCAGAAAAGCTTAAGCTAGTGAAATAAAAAAATATTATAAAAGACACTTTTTGAAATTTTATCGATCCTTTGACATAACAGTAGATTTTAAGGATTTCAATAATTTGAACTTATACACTATATATTCTGCTTTAAATAAAAAATAAAACGCTATGATAAAACTCTGACAAGAAAGATAATGAAAACGTAAAATCAGATATTATGAAATAAAACAAATTTAAGAAAAAAATTAAATATGAACAGGAAATATTAAAATAATTAAGTAATATAAATGTCACAAAAAATCACTCATATTTCAAAGATTTTAAAATGATTATTTTAGTAATTAATAAACCCCATTATTAATATTTTATATATAAACAATTCTTCCAGAATTCAATTCAATTTCATACAAATTCAATTTCAGATTCATAAATAACTTCTAAACTAATATTTTACTTCGAATACCAGACTATTAATTCTGGATTTGTTGGGAAGAGATTAAGGGAAATTTATTTGCACTTAAGCACGAAAAAAAATAAAGCATGAATATGTTTCAAGACTAAATTTCTCGTGTTTAAATAGAAGTGCATTTGATGCTAATATATTTGTTCAAATAAAAATTATCTTCACGGGGAGAAAAAGACAGAAAGCATAACGACCCATTAAAAGCTTTATTTGCAGATTCTTTAACTGCTATCTATTAATGATAATTGTCAACAGAGGAAAGAATTTTATTTAAAAAACATTTATTTCGTATCAAATTAAAGTGAAAGAAAATTTTAAACAATAAACATGATAAGAACCTCATAATTCAGTTTTAACAATTTAAAGAATCGAACGGTCATTCTTTCATTTCAGGTTTTAAATATTTGAACAAAAGCAAAGACGGTATTCTTCTACTTATTATTTATCTGGTAAAAGTCGAAAACCGATTTCCTTGTATTAGATTCACATAAATCAATTTGGACTGATTTCAAGAAGAGATAATTATGACAAAATAACTCAGGATAAGAACTATGTGTTCGTTTCCTTGCGAGGTTCATGATTGCATTTTTGAATAGTCTTTCTTTACGGTATCATAAATGGAGCAGGACTTATTATTAAAGAGAGCTTGAATAAGAAAAACAGGGGTATGTGCTTTTGTTCAAAATGTATTCAGCAAAATTTATGAAAACGGACTATAGATTATTTTGCAGACTTATTCTAAGATTTTAAAGTAAAAAAACGCATATTGATGCATACCACTGTTTGGATTTACAGCTGCTAAACGTTTCAAGTAATTCATGTTATTTAAATTGATTTGAATGTATTCACATTTAGTTTCATAGTATAATCTTTACAAACACGGTTTTCGCTCCATTCTTGTTTATGCCAGTTACTGGCTGTTCTTTGAAAACATTACAAAAATCACTGTTTTGATTGATGATGGAAAAACTCCGAGTGCTCTAGCAATCTATTCTAATAGGAAATACTTGAAATAGGAGATATTTGGCGTTATAAAACATACCAAACTGATTTTCAAAGAAATTCGAATTTTCAAGTTTCTTAATGGAAGCTATATTTTTCAGATACTATTGACTTTATTTCAAATATATTATATACGTATTTTTATTATCTATATTTTATTTTAACCAATATCTCAAAGAAACTTTTCACATTAATTTATAAGGTAATACATTGCATTGGATAGTGAGTTCAAGCCATCATACGATCAAATGTATGTTCAAGTACACATGGAGAAAACAGGTCGTGTAATTAATATTCAATAAAATGTATAAACTAAGAACAAGTGTATTTAATAAACGGCTTATATTTCAAAGCTAATGGTTTATTCTGTTTTGATTCATAAGTTGTAAAAACCATGCGAATAACCGTTAAAAAATAAATAATACATTTTATTACTTACTTTTGTATTAGAAAAAAATGTATTGCTTAATTTAACATTTTGTTGTTTTAAAACCTTTTCACACTGTGATAATTCGTAAATCTATTTGAATTTATAGCGAATTCCTATTAAAAAAATTTCAAACAATATTTAAACAGGAGAGTTAAACTTTAAACTCTTAAGATAAAAGAAACAAAAGGCTTTTTTTTTTCGCAACTGGCGAAAGTTGAAACTGCGTGTTTAACTACATTTTATTCTCTTCCTTCAGTAAGACAAACATTTAAAGGAACGGTGAAACAAATTTCACCATCCTATTTTGATTTAATTAAGTTCCTGAGAATGTATATAAAACAAGCTGTTGTTTTCTTTCGGGGAATTTTCTTTTAGGGAAAAAAAAAAAAACTACCTAAAACCTGCGGTAAGATGATTCTTGCTTGCTCAACCGAAAGAAAAGGGAAATAATTCTTTCTTGCGAAATAATTTCATAAAATGATGCAGCTCGTTCGAATCAAAACGTCACAGAAAAAGAACTTACTGGGAAGAAAAGAATCATGGGATTTTTATATTAGGCAAGTAAGCAGTGTGGGGTTGCTAAAAATTTAATAACTTGATTTATGTTTTAAAACGTTCTAAACAGCCAAGTACGAAAACATTCTAATCATAAAGAGACTGATGTGAAACAGTTAATTTGCTAAAAAGTGTGGCGAAGCTGAATTAGGCATGCGAAGGCTCACTGTGTTTTCAATAATAATAATGTTTCTGCGTGAGACAGGGTGCTTTTGATCTAAATTTTATTTTTTAACTCGAATTTATTTGATCATTCATGTTTCCTTTCTCACGTAAACCACAGAAAGAAAATTATGCAATACTTGGAGATGGAATTATTAAACCGCAGTGAAAAAATCTTAAGGCAAAACGGAAGTATCTAATAGACAATAATAAAAATATATTTCATGCCTTTTTATCTTTTTTATAAAGGATTAAAATCTGAATACATTCAAGTACTGAATAATTTTAGGATCCAGGAATGATTTTTGTTTAATATAATACGTTATATAGCGAAAACATTCTGCTTGTTTATTATTGCAAAGAAATCGATGATTATGAATTTTTAAAGAAATTAAGGGATTTTAGAGATAAACTGGTTCGTATGCAGAAAGCCAGCCCAATCGCTAGGATGCTGAACCCAGTCATGCTCCCAACGTTTTTTTTTTCTTAGCCACTGGGTTGCTGGTTGGCTTTCCTAATCATTTTAATATTAGGAATGTGATATTAACTCCGAAACAAAGCCTTTTTAATATAGTATTATCCACTAATATTTCTTTTTGCCTTTTGTAATTATATTATTCTGTATTTATAACTGTTTGGATAATCATACGTCGGATTTATCTAAACATATGTGTGATATACCTTAAACCTTCAGAGAAAATTCTTTGTTTCCTTTCTTTGTTTTTATTTTAGTTATTTTTTGCGCTTAATTTCAGTATTGTGCGATAAATGTTATTCATATGCACAAAAATTACCTCACAAAGAAAATCTGCGATTTTAAGATAAAACATTAACATATTTTCTATGCATTTTACACCTATATAATAGATAGTTTGAGACAAGCTAACGAATTAAGTAGAACGTATATTTGTAAATGCTTGCTTTAAAGAAAATTTTACCAATTTTCAAGGAGCTGTAGAGCGGCCAACAGACTAAATAAAAAATTATAGCGCGAAAAACATATTTGTAGGATTAAATTAAACATCTCTTCAATGGTATTCACTGAACTGATTCTGAAAACATTTTCTAGAGTTTCCGAAAATGTCGCGTAAATGAATATAAGTTTTTAAGCAAAACAAAAGGGGATAAAATTATATTATATTACAAAATTATATTAAACTACATTCTTAGGATTCAGACGTTAAGCAGCGCCTTCATCAAAACAACTTCTTCGGTTCAGGAAAAAGGCATTCATATTTCTTTCTAAGATTTAATAACAAAAAGATTACAAATTTTACAAAGGATGATACGGAACAGAATCATATTAGTGAGTGTTTACATTCTGATTTTTGTTCTCAGTTCACTTCAATGAATGGCTGTGTGACACTCCCACCTTGTGTTACATTCACTCGGGTAATGCAACTAAATCGCAAAATTATCGTACAGTCTTTTGAGGAATTTCACTTGGTGTCTCTTTTGAGTTATATTAATACGTTTACTTTCTAAATAATACATATCTAACATTATAATGATCTGAAGGCAATAAAATCGGTAAGAGAACACGTTTAGCTATTTTTAAAATTATTTGAGCTTTTAATCCCATCATTCCTTTCTCATCAATTACAGGGTGAATTTCAATTGCAAGATTATTTGTAATAATTAATGTAAAATATTATCATTAATTTTACTAGGAAACTCTTCTTTTTGAATCACATTCATCAATACTTATTCAGCATTATTTATTTCCTTCACAGAAAGTTCACCTCGAATTGACAGTCTCTATCCTTTGTATTCGAATAAAATCGATATATCCAAAAGATAACGGTTAAGATTTTGATATAAGAATAAAACCGAGTATAGTACTTTTGAAATTAAAATGTACTTAAATATTTGTCAGAACGGTTTTCTTCTCTGATTTAATCATGTCAAAACTAAGAATTATTTCTTTGTTGAAAGAAGCTGACAATTTTGACGTTGTCTTCTGCTTTTGCAGATGCATCAAATATCGGACGAATCTTAGCAGCTGAATTATCTTTCACAAAAACTTGATGTCGCAAATAGTGACAGTCCTGATCATAATTATCAGCTCGATCAACTATCTTAATTATGCTTCTCTAACCCACTCTCAAGACAGCTTCATAGGTTGAAACACAGAAATGTTTTGGCTGTTAACTTCACGTTTCTAAAAGCCATCATATGATTGTTCTACAAACCAGCGTGATTATTTAACCAAGATGAAAAAAAAAAAAAAAAAAAAAAAAAAAAACCTCACATCAGCCTTTTAAATCTTCAAAATTTTAAGAAAATGTTCCTTTTTACCTTTCCAGTTTGCATTGTTTTTCATCTAAATCAGAAATGCCGAATGCGTCTACGTTCCATAAATGACTCATAGCTTTTGCCTTGCAAAGTGATGAATATATTAAAATAGTTTTGAATTGTTTTCCTTCAGAAGGCATTTTGCCATCAATGACCATCCTAACTGTACTGAATGGCTACTAATCCGCTGCACAGTTGTAAATTATTTCTGGTAAGCTTGTAAGGTATTTTCTCCCTCCTTCCTGCATGCCTTCATTGTGGAGGCATACTCGACGCGTATTCAAGAGGTCCAGGGCTCGAGTCTCGGCGAGGGTATTGCAAATTTTTCATGTCTCTTGCCTCAAAATAACCGAATGACTCCACATGCTATTTTACATCCATTTGTTCTCTTGTCAATTAGATCTATTTGTCCATCCTAAAAATTTCTTTTTTTTTTTTCAATTTATGTAATCACTGAAGACAATTGGATAAACATTTTAATTCTTTCATCTATGGACCATTTATTATCGTTGGTTTATCAGAACAGGATCTTTCGTCATCATGGATTTGAAACTGCGCTTGTAATCTTCACATACACTTATTAAAAACATCCGATGATGATGGTGTGTTTATAATGCTTCAATATCTCAGAAAATTATGTGAGCTACTTTTTTTTTCTTCTATGAATGTTCAGTCAATTATTTGTCTGTTTGATATTACATTCAATTGATATGGGTCATAGACGGTTTACCTGTTCAAATAAATCTTCTAAGACCCAATATCAATTAAACCTCTAAAAATAAATTCCTTCAGAAAATCCCTTAAACGGATATTAAAATTTTGCATTCCGAGTACAAAAATAATCCAAAGAATAAGATCTTTTCCATCAAACTTTGCTTCGTGATAATTTTTTATCTCAAATATTGGTGTACCGAATTCGTTTCTGGACGCGATGTCTTTTTGAACTGTTTTAAAGAATTTTTGTATATTTTGAATGTACCATTCTCAAGCAAGTAGAGCCTCATACTTTCTTAATTAGGAGATTCTTTTCTTCTCAGCACATTTTCTGGAAAAATTTACAGTTTCTAAATTATATGTATGTCCACAAAGGAAAAGAAAACGCAAGTATGTTCCTTCATATTTCATTTAATTATTCTAGAGTTTCTACATGTTTGTAAACGTGACTTTTAACACAGTATTTTTCTTCTGTTTTCGAAAGTCAAACTTTCTGTCACTAAAAGAGTTCTTCTTTCACTTGCCATCCTATTCCTTAGAAGCTACATAAGGATTTCAACTTTACGATTTTGGGTTTGGGTTTTTATAGCCATCAAGTTGAAATCTTTTCCCCAGTTTTAAATATATTTTCATGCAAACATACCTCAACCGATGGATATAGCGTAGTAGCGTATTTATCAGATAAAAGTTACGTTAGATGTTTAAATATAGCAAAGCAACGAAGGCTGTTTACTAAAGATATGTAGCGTTCGTGGAGGAAGTTTTAAGGGAAACTGGCATGTATTCACTATACACATGAGGAAATCACGACAACCAGCTATGAAGCCCCGTTCTCCTGGGATCTTATCCGGATCCGACTCCTAGCATTCAGCATTAACCATTCGGCTGTTGACGAGGTTATGTAACACTTAGATATTCTAATTCCCCAAATGAATTTAAATGTTACCATAGAGCTGAAATAAGTTTATTTATTTTTTTTTAGATTCATGGCATTGTTCAGTAATAATTTCAACAAATCTTGCACATGAATTTTGACCAAATCAACGTCTTTACCAAAACATTCTCATAACACGCTTACAGTTTTCCGAAGTACGTGGAAAATCAGCACTATATTTTGAGTTTTGGAACTTTCATCTTTAGAATGTTTAATATTTAATAAATTTATAATTTTCATATTTAATAAATAGATCTTGAATTTACCTTCAAGATCTATTTATTAAACTAAACTGTCTTTTTAAAACGTCCCCCAAAACCATAAACAGTCTAAAAGTTCCACACTGAATTTCTTTAATTCAAATTGTGGTTGTAGGTATTTCTGGGTTCGAGTATTCTTATCTTGGTGAATAAATGAATTATTAATGTTCTTTTGCAACTTTTGAAGAAACGTATCTACGTTTTTTTAAAGACTAGCATATTTTTTCAAATACGCTGCTATATTATTCCATTCTTCATTAAAAATTTTGAAGTATATTTAACATCATTTTTCGGAATATCAATAAGTTCTTTGTCACTGATCTCTACTTTATTTTATTTGTCATTGCTTGCATATAATATACGAAGTGTTCGTCATCATAAATTACATTCGCTTTCATATATTCATCTAATATATTAATAGTTATCTTGAAACCACTTGATGAAGACGCTTTCAAGAGTTTTATATTTCTCAGCTTTAGTAGCAAAGCAATTAATAAACTTGACGCCTTACTTTTAGCGCTGAAATAATATGTCGGTTACACGAATACTTTGCGGATCGAAAGGAAAGGTAAACAAATTATCTTTACGTTATAGCTCGGGTTCAGACGCCAGTGTTTCGAAGTAAAATCAAAAGAGTATTTGCATTTTTTTCTAACATTTAAAATAGCAAGAAATAGTTACCAATTCTACAATGAAACGTACAGGGTAGATTCAATGCTGTATGATTCTATTGTATATGTGTGATTCTACTCTGTATGTCACTCTGTGATTGCGTACCTTCTGAGGGTTTTTTTTTTTTTTTAAGTTCAATATTTTTCGTGAGTATTTTGCTATGACAGAAAGCTTCTAGATATTATTTCAGTATCTTATTATAGATGGTTTGTAAAAATAATTGATAACATTTATCTCTTTTATTATGCTCTTTGTTGAATGGAACTTAAGTAATTCTTTTTCTTCCTTTAAGAAAGCAATCTTTCTGGCAACTAAACCTTCTGATAAAACAAATATACATAGTAGTATGCTTATGTATCACTTGATTTCATAAAAAGTATTTTTAAGTTCCTTCTTCGTGGAAGATATTAATATGTTAAGATAGCTAGAGGCATGAACAGTACAGCATCTGAGAAAGCAAAATCAAAGAAATATATGGAATACTTTCAAATTCTGAAGCTTGATCATCATCATTTGAATCTTGCTTATGAGTACTAGATTTCTTCCAATATCTTCAAAATAAAATTCCTACTAAATTATTGATTAATTTTAAATATATATTGAAATTTTGTTCATTATATTTTTTATTTCTTTTTTCTTATATACTTATATATAGGGATATTTGCGATCTATATTGAAAAAACAAGTAGATCTGAATTGTGTAGGATGTCTTTAAACTATTTGATGTTTTAATAAATTTTCAAGAAATTGTAATGTTGTAAAGATTTTTTATTATGTAACTACACCGGAGATTTTGAATATTCCAAGTCACATGCATATCCCAAGCAGAATGTGGATACATTTTTTAGAGTTCTAGAATCAAGACACAGTGCTACAGAATATCGTTTTAGGCAATCTTATCTCAAGTTCAGTAAAAAAAAAACCATTGTTGTAACGATCTCTTTCCCTAATATAAGTAAGATTGACAAAAAGAGTTTTTCTTTCCTCAAAAAAAGTTCTCAGAGAATAGGTCTTACGGTTTCACAAACAAAGCAAACACTGAAGTAAGTGTTTTCCTTCGTTTCTGTACGGCGCATGAAGTCACTCGTCAAGGTCAGTTAACATGTGAGAAGTTAGAAGTTTATTGTTCTGATCAATAATGCGTAATGTGTAATGGAAGTTGCACACAGCTGGATTTTCTCATTATTTTTTGTTAGTCTTACTGTGTATGTTGCCTTGATGTAAATCTGCTTAGTGTGGCTGTTAGGATGACTGTTAGGAAAAATAAAATGTTTGGAGAGGTTTTCAGAGAAATACAAAGAAAGCAAATGAACAAGAAATCCATAAAAAATAAGCTTTTTAATCCTTTGCTTTAAAACAGAAAATCTCCCATTTAAATCTCTTAGTGACCGCAATCTTTCGACCACTGATTGAGTTTACTATTTTGGTATATAAGTAGTTCGAGTTTTGACATATGAAACAGTTCAAAATAAAAAATGCCATTTATGAGGCAAGAATTCTTATCAATGATTTCAATCTTAATTTATATTATGGAACGTCAGTGCCTAAGTAACAAAAAACTAAAATTATATTTTAATTTATAAGTAAATTCAGTAGCTGAGTTTCAAATTAAACTGTTGGATTCCTTGTAAAAACAATTTAATTATTAAAGTACCGTTAAAACCAAGAAAAATAAAGGCGAGAATAATGAATAGAATAGAAAACGTTTCACATCTATATTACTAAATTATTCACTGACATTTTAAACATTCGTCTGATAGTACGTGGTTGGATAAAATAAAATACTTCTTTCGCCAATCACTATTACTAAAAGAGGAAATAAAGGGAATCAAATTTAAATGCATATGTTACGAAAAAAAAAACGAAACAAAAATTGAAAACGAAAACAAAAATAATACATGTGAGGTGCACAATAAAGATGATAAGCATGTTTTCCTAAACTGAATTTTTAATTTACATATTGAATAATGTTTCATTTTCTCAAAATTTGCAATTAATGCATTTACAGATTTCATTACCCGAGTTCAAATTTTTATTAGAATTCTCTGCTAACAAAGCTTTCATGGAAATATATGAACAGAAATGTAAAGACAAGCAGTTGGGGCTGAAATAAGTAGATTTTGGAATGTGTGTTAAAAAATGAAGCGTTGAATTGATGAAAAGTGTTGTTGAGATCAGCAAATGCAAGCGGGTAATCTGCATTCATCGGGTTTCTATCAGTATGCACAACTACTAGTTCACAGATATGCATTTTATCTTGAAATTGATCTGTAGTTGAAATTGAGCAACTGCTGAAATAATGTACAGAGAACGACTGTCAATTGCCGAACCGCCTAACGCGACTGTATCAACAGGAAACTGTGGAAGAATTAACATCAGAAACTAAGTCCATGCTATTTACAATCTCCCCTGGATTGGGCACGTTGATATGCTTGTAGACAATCAAAATAACCAGATCTGGATTTTTCTCTTCTAAGGGCCCATGATATAAGGAAGTCCATTGAGCTTAATGAAGATCTATTTTCTAGACTGTCAGTTGCTGATGAAAATGCTCGTGAAATATCTGAAAATCTTTACTTATGTTCACCAATTCATGCACCGCTGATGCGAATCTTGTATTGCTGGAGGTAGTCTCACTTTCAAGTAAAGCATATATGGTAAATGGTTGAATCATGAAAAATCTAAGTTTTTTCATGATTTTACCGGACTTCTTACTCGTCTGTTGTATACTGCTTCTTTACGCGCCCGTACGTACATATGTTGTATCCTTACACACATTCTGCTTATTTTGGTATGCTTTAGCTACATTTATTTTTATTAGAATCACTCTGTATAATGAAACAACTTTTCAGTTGTATTTCAGCGTAATTTCAATGCTAATACATGTGAAAGTAAACGTGTACATTTTGATGAACATAGGAGATAGGATATTCCAATCATCCAATAATAAAAATTTTGAACAAGATTCAAAATTTAAAACCTCAGACCTTCACACATTTTATGTAATCCGAATCTTTCAAATCCTATCAAAATTCGCTAATTTGGTTCCTCAAATCTTTTGAGAAGATTAGTTTTATTGATGTCCAGTATAATCATTAACTAAAAATGAACACGATTATTGCAATTTTAGAGGTAAACTGGATCATAAATATTACCTCGTGGATTATTTTACTTGGTAATTGTAAAAGCTGTATTCTTGCTACATTTTGATAACTATGAAGAGAAATCCAACACTCCTATTAATAGTAACAAATGAATTTTTATTTCTCCTGCAATTTAGCAGATCATGAAAATTGTCGTTCTTTGTAAAATTATAAATAAAAACACAATACCATGAATATTATATCTTTATTTCAGAACGAGTTGTTTTCCCGCTTCAGATTATGCAAATGACTTGTGATTATGATTGCTTCGATCAATAACATGTCACCCTGAAACGAGTAGGAGATGTAGAAGGGTACATCTGAGAAACAAGGATTTACGCAGATTGTTAGGGAAGACTGGCATCGGCTGCTTTTATGCAGGTATAATGTATTACTTTGAGTTAGCAGGACATCGGCTGCTTTAAGCTCAGATCATTGTAAATTGATATTCTTAAATTTTTAGTTATTTCTTGGTTTATTTGCTTTTTGGTCTAAAAGGTAAGAAAAATTGCTACTTATATTTGATTAACATTGTATTTTCTTCTTAGAAGTATAGTATTTCTTCTTAGTAGTTCGTTTTATGATGTACTCTAAAATATTAAATAAAAGGAGAAAAGTTACATTTTCATAATCAATCATTATGAATTCCTTAGAATCTTAATACTTTTAAAAACAAGCAGTTTTTGAAATTACTATAGTGCATTTAAATAAATGTTTATCTAGAATATTAGTTATTGAAATTTTAAAAGTTTTTAAAATCGCGAAACAGTGTGAATTCATTAAAGTCGATAGGATACGTGATGCTAGTAGAATTAAATTCTTTTAACGCGTTACCTCACGCATCTACATATTCTAAAGGGACAATACATAACCATTTGACCAGGTGCTCTTTAAAAAATACTCCGGGCTGCAAAAATTCATAAATTACCTAAAACTTCGAATATAACTTCCACTTATTTGATTCATAGTAAGTACAATGACACGTCCGTTAACTCTACATCAAGAAAATCGTTAGTGGTTTCTCCGAGAAAAATTATTTACAGTGTTAGAAGTAGGAGATTAAAGTTCTTTAATACAATTCACTTTACTGCATTATTCAAACATTTCGAGAAAGTAAGAAAATCATTAAAGCTTAGATATATTTACCACCAGTTAAAGTAAAAGTGCTCGTGAGACTGTGATGGTTCCTTAAACAAGCACGTGGTTTGAAAACTAAAGAAAGTTAAAAATTAGGTTCCACTTAAATGCACACGTGTTTCGGAATCCGGAGACAATTAAATGTTTAGGCTGAGTTTGCTCAAGTAAGAATCGATTTGCATACGTAACAGGAGCATCGCAGTAAATAATGCAGTATTCTGATATAAGATGCTTAAGCTTTAGGACTACTATCCGTCATTTTATAGAATATAAAAGAATTTGTTAAAATTTTTATAAGCAAAGTATAAGGATTACTAATAAAGATCACGGTAACGATATTTCTAGTTCTTTCATGAGTAAAACTATTATCTGCTCATGCATGAGTATAAGAATGATCTGTTTCCAAATTACCTGCATTATGGGCAACAATCTAAAGTTATACTAGTCCTATTTAAACAAGCATAGAAACTTGTGTTTAATAATATTTTATACTTGTAACTAAAAATTCAGCTAAATTTCAGAACAAAAATCAATAACTAATTTCACGGCACTCTATTTTGCATCATTTTAGATCGATGAATTTAACAGCGGCATATTTGTATTCACTGTTATTCACAATATCTTTATCTTTAATCTTCAGCAGGTAATGTATGGTATTTTTTAAGAATATAGTTGCATGAGCAATTACTCATGATATTTGAAAATATATTTAGAAACTTTCCTACAGAAAAGAGAAAAATGTATAAAATGTATACTACATATAAAAATAAATAACTGCTATAAATGACCACATTACAGAATCTAAAAAATTTTAGCAAACGTTCAGTGAAAAATGTTTGTACTTCACTAAAATATTAATAACTTCATGCTCCATTGCTTTCCAGTAGATCTAGCGATAGGTGATCTTTCGACAAATTTGTGAGAATTTCATCAAATTACAAAATTTCGACCAAAGCTAAGGTATAAAAAACGCATATTTTATTGTCCTCCTCTAATAAATATCTACTTCAGTTTCCAAAAGCTATTATAATATTCGTAGGACACAGTAAATTGCAATATCAATCGTATATTTAAATAACAATTCTTGATATTCACTGCAGATTTCTTCTGATGCAAGATCTAATAATGCACTTAGTTTTATCATAATATAAATTAATACGAATAAGTGTCACATATAAAAGTTCCAAACGCGATTCTCTTTCCAATCCTAAAATGTAATAAATATCCTTTTTTTCTTTCTTTCGATCTGCAGGCTAAATAATGTAGAATAATTCTTATTTAATAATATCTATTTCATTTTCATTTTACTTTCAGATTCAAATGCTTATATGCTTATAAGATCTCAGTACGCATACGTTAAGCCTCGTTATTTTCAACAAATTGATTATTCTCATTAGTTTTGGATAAATTATCTGTAAGTACTATCATTTCTTATTCATTACATATATATTGCTTTTATAAATTCTGTTCTGTACTTGCTTATTCTATTCTATACTATTGTTCGCATAAGTTATAAAGGGAATTTCCAAGAAGGATTTATCACTTCCACACCGAATGCAACTTTTTTGTTTTTTGTCTAGAACAGGGTTCAGAAGTTCAAGCTTCTCTTACCACATGCCCCTTTTCACCAATGCGAAAATATCATTCACTTCTCTTTTCTGAAACTATACATTATATTTATATATATTTAGAAGATTTTTTAACATATTTCATGAATTAAAGAACAAAAAAGATCTGGAAAATGTTGATAAATACCAAAATACGAGACACTGGCAAACCCATGCGAGCAACGATAAGGAAAAAAATTGCATCACATCAAGCATGAAAAAAAGAAGCAAACGCAAAGAATTTCCCCCCCCCATTCTATGCAGACGGTTTCGGCCTAAAAGAAGGTATAGGAATTCAATAAAAACCTACCTAGACTCCAACTAGGCAATTAAACAAAACAATGTATTTCATTATTGTTCCTATAAGCAATAAGGTACAGCTTCACAAGCTCCCTCAAAACATCATATATCTTCACAGACAGTCTTTCAGGTACGCGCACCATCGCGAACCAACACCACAGATCGAAATTAATCCAAGAGATTTCAGAAAGAACTTCAGCATCACCAAATCAACATTTCTTTGTCACTTGGTTGAAGGTACATGCAGGGAAAATAAAAGGCAACGAGAAGGTTTGTATCTTAGCTATGGGTCAAAATGCACAAAACGTATCTATGCTATGGCCTGACTCGCACCTAAAAAGCCTCATTACCAACAAATCTAAAGCTAAATGACAAGAACTAGTTTGGACAACGTCAAAAAAGGGAAAAGGACCTAAGACAAAAGAAATAAAGAGGCTCATATTGGGGCATGACCCCTTTCGCACATACGTTTATGCAAGAAACGTAGCTACATCAGATCAATGTGTATGTGGAGAAAGAGCCAGACCTAAACACTACTTATTTGGATGCTCCCTCACAGCTGAACATTATCTAAACTCAGAAAGTTATAAATTCAATTCAGGTTAACCTTTTTAACATAGTGTATATAATATAATACATTAAAGCAAGTTTCAAACATAAAAATTATTTTTTTAAAACATAATAGAATAGTTAAGCAAAATATAGTCGTTGAATCGAATGAATGCTGGATAATTTGACAATCAAACCCACAATTTCTGAGATGTGAGTCTACTGTGATAGATCACATCTGAAATAAAATTCACAACTTTAAAAACAGATTTTCACTAACGTTAAATGGCCAGGTAATACTGAATATTTCAGTTAATCAGTTACATTTAAGGAGATATAAATATTTCCCATTAGTTTGTTGCAGTCGATAGTACCTAGTGCAGCTGATTTTAGTTTTTACCTTCTTTTGGAATTATAACATTTAGGATAGTGGGTGATAAAGTTATAGAACAATGCTATTAGGTGTTATTTGTTTGCTGGTAGTACAGGACAAGGTAAAGCCGAAATCATAGTAGAATCATCATAAGTACGAGATTTTACTTCATGAGTTTAAGTCCTGGTATTGAGAAACTAAGGCAGTTATGATGGTATAAGCATTTTAAATTAAACCCAGTTGACCCTAAACCATTCCTTTGCAAAACAAAGATCCTCAGTATGACAGTAACTAACATCACATTCATCATTTTCACCTACCATTTTAAAGGTCAAGAGGAAAGACTATAGCATGCTGGCAAGCATACTATTATAAAAATGGCAACTGTTTAAATAATTCACGCATTGCTTTTTTATTTATGTCTGTGTTATAGAAGTCACTGAAATCAACAGCAGCATTCCAGTAATTATAAAATCGATGCAAATTATGGAAGAAGAGAAATAATTAAAGAAAGATAAATCAGAAATTAAAGAACTGACATAAAAAACAAACAGAATTTTACATCTTATATAAAATAGCTGTGATAAATATGAAAGATGATTTCTGTAACTAGAATTAAAAGAACTTTAAAAAATGTGAAGTCTGTAGGTATACAGCAACAAAAGACTGCTGTTGTTTAAAAGAGTTAAAATAATGTTACAAAGTTTCGAAAGATTGACAGTGGGAACGTATTTATTATCATGCTATGACTCTTGATATCACGTGTAACGCTGCTGAAGGAATATTTCTATATTAGTGTAATTAACTTACAAATGGAGGGTACGTCGTCAGTAGGATTTTATTTTAGATTTTGTATTATTAATAATGTTTCCGTATTATTAATGCGTTTTTAATGAGTATTTTCTTTATAACTTTTATTAAGAGCAGAAGCTTTTACATTTCTACGTAGAAAAGAATCTTTGTGTTGGAAAATTAAACAGCTTCGTACAAAAATAGATTTATCCAGACTAATGCAGGCCCAACAAATATTGCTTCTAACAAACCGAAAGCTAATATACCCGTTATGAAATGAATGCCCTCAAACGGGTGATAAATTCGCAACACTGGAAAGAATAAATAAGCGCATGAGAGCGAATAGATATCGGAGAAAGTCGATTTTCCGATGATATTTTAGTGTACGTAACTTCGAACCTAACGCCACCGAATTGACTAAAAAATTCAAAACATTAGAACATTTATCATGCGATTATTGACGATGTCAGCAGAATGGTTGTCATTAGCCATTGATCATTCTATTCATAAAAGGTTCGCAACTTATCCGATTTAGACAAATTGAAAGACCATATCTCGAGATAAAAATACAAATATGTAACATTTATTATATTGATAAATTGGGAATTAATTGCTTTTAACACTTAATCTATACAATGATAAGAAATGAATTCAGGTAACTAAAATATTTTATAACACTGTATTGAAACAATTATTTTCATTTTGTTACATCACTGCGAAGGTATAAAATTCAGAAGAATTGTCTAATAGTAAAGTCAATGAAAAAGCTACAATGCAAAAATAAATTTCATTATTATTCTGTAGCAGTTCAAGACAAAGACCAAAAAAAAAAAAAAAAAAAGGACACCAATGCAGCTAGCTCGTTCTCCTAGAATCGAACCCAGGTTGGAAATACCAACGTCTAGCGATTTTACCGGTAGCCTGCTGTGGGCATACGATTAAAACAACATACTGAAAGCTGTTTCGATTTCCTCGAATATTTTTTGTGAATTTTGCTCGTAAAAAAAAACAGTAGACGTAGACACGTTGAAATACAAGATATTTATAATCAAAAAGAAAATGTACTTTTGAATATTTACTAACAAAATTTAATAACAAAGGAAATTTTAGTGCAATGCAATTATAGAAATGAAATTTTACCAAATATTTTACTAAAAGTGTGTTATAGAGTTTCTTTCTTCAGAAGTGAAAGTTAGTAATAAGCAAGAAAATGTTTTAATCATCCAGAAAGTTTTTTTAGGAAAACGGTAGATTGTAACGTAGTTGCTATCTCGATTAACAAGTAATATTTTATCATATGTACGCCATCTCTTTCGCATACATCGGCAATTTATTTTAAACGGAATTTATTGTTTCCGTTTTAGTTTTATTTGATTTTTCTATCCTGTGTATTTGACTTTACCATCATTTACTTTCCATTCGCTGTAAATATATAACTTATTATTTTTGGCAAAAACTTTCTATTTACTTAGCCTACTACTTTTATTTTTTCTAGCAGTGATTAGCACTTAATTAATAAAATTAATTTTTAATTTTCTTTATCGTATTTTCTGAACCATTGCATATAATATATTAATAATCATATAAATGTATTATAATTTAAAGTGGTTTGTGACATGTCAGTACAATAACCCTAAATTGTATAAGCCTCTCGATTCTTCACTGAAGTAACATGTATATCAGATTATTTAAAGCAATTTTGATGTATTATGAATAGGTAATAAAAAAGTAAGGAATGGTTATAATAATAATTTCAAGCTAAAAGTTTCAAAACAGAGCTATATTATAGAGCAACAACTAATATCTTGAAAGCATACAGGAACCTCAGGCAATATTCAATAATTATTAATAAATCAGTATAGCAGCCTCAAGCAATATCCGAAAATTATTCAGATCAGTGGCCGAAGTAGTAATAGTAATATTACACTGAGCAGATTATTAATTATGCATAATACCAGTACCCGAATGAATATGTTTGCTAAACACAAACACTGGTAGTTCGACCGGCTTTGGATTTAAGTGAAGAGATTATTTGTATGAACATTTCAGATATATTCCTCGCATGTAATGTGAATACATGCTAGCTCTTTTACTTTATGAGGACATTACTTCTTTCTTACAGAAGATTGTCGCACGCTTTGAACGATTAAACAGCAACATAAAGAAATGTAATATGTTCTTGCACCTTTTTTTTAAATCGCTCATAAATAGAGCAATTATTGTTCTCTTTAGCTAAAGTTTTAATGGTGTTTTTTTACTTTATCCAGTCGTTTCAATAATAAAATTTTATTATGAATTTAGCAGCTGCAGAAATATGATCCAGGTTCACGTTGACCATATTTGACTCACCTTAGTATGTCACCTTAAAATCAGCAAATGCTTAAATTAAAACAAAAATTATTATATTTAAATGAAAAACGTATGCATACATACTTGGTCGTTGCAAATATTTAAGCATTATTCATGATATTTTAGAACTAATGAAATTAATATTATTTGCAGCACTATAACAAAAACGAATCCTCAAGTTAACAAACCTTCAAATAACGTGTAAAAATATTAGGTAATTTTTGGAAGCAGAAGAGATGAAAAATTAGCAACGCCTTCGCCGGAAATCGAAACACGGACCTCTGAAATACCGGCTCAGTGTGCTGACCACTACACCACGAAGGCACGCTAGGAAGGTGGGAGAAAAGCCTTACATACTCCCTCTTTTAACCCTTTGAGGGGCGGTGGTCGCGTCCTGAATCCACCAATTTTCGAAATTTTTTCCGCTCTTGCTTCCAAACTGTTTGAGTGAAAACCGATTGATTACTTATCTTTTACCTTTAAATAACGCAAAATTACTGCAGAACTATACATTTTTTAGGTCTTAGTATTTTAAATCGGATGCCTTTTAAAATTCATTTTCAGTGAGACAAAATAACTTCCTTTTATTTATATTAATAACTTAAAATTTAAAAATTTTTTATCGCACATCGTTATTTCTATCATAAACAATAAAAATACAGCAATAATTAAACTGCATATATAAACAACCTGTGTATATTTATGGTATTCCCTTTGTGGTTTCAGGGCGCGACCACTGCCCCACTAGAACATTGCGTTAGTATGCTCACATTACCCTAGAGGCTCTGTGGTCGCGCCCTGAAACCATTGCTCTTTATAGTAATGTTTGCTGCTTTGAAATAGAAGTGTTTATTTTCACCCGGATATAGATAAGGGGTTTTGAAATCACAGAGTTATTGTATTACCAAACAATACATGCACCTGCCCCCATAAAATATTTTTCGTTCCACAGATTTTTCTCTGCTTTCAACATGCTTGCTCTCTATGCTAGTACTGTGATTTTCTAAATCATTTTGTGTGGTTCCAAAAAATTGCAAATATATTTTTGAATAATTAAAAATAGAAATCGCGCAAAAATTTAATTAAATTTAAAATATTTTGCCAATATTTTATTTTCTACTGTTGAGATTCAAAATGCCTCGCAAAGGGTTAGAAATAGCTGATGCATTAGCGTTACTTAATTACCTTCAGATCCAGAATCAGTGGTCTCTGAGGATGAAAGTGAAGGAGAAGGAAATACTCCTTTACCCCCCTTCCCTCCTGCTTATGGAAATATAGAAGATGAAAGTGACGATCAGTCAGAAAATGATGATATAAATTTACCAGGTCCTTCCAGAATTGCAGATGTAACATGGAATAAAATGCAGAATGTAGTGAAATCCATTCCCGAATTTTCTGAGGATTATGGCCCAAGTGACGAAATTACCTCTATGGAAGATGCAAAACCCATGGATATATTTATGGCTTTTATCCATCTATTTATCCAAATTTCCATATTCTGTACACCTTATGTTTTCACTGCTGCAGAAAAATTACATAACTTATAATTTTTTTCTGATGATATACTTTGTAAAATAAAGTTAAAAATTTATATTTGATGCAATTTTTAAATGCAGTTTTTTTTAATTCGCAAATTTCGTCATTCATTGGAAATGCCGTACGGAAAAAGGTAAGTTGTTTCTTCCTACTAACTCAGTAAGTTTCAAAGTCCTAGACGCGCGCTGGTTTCACAGCGAAACCACCACCCACAGATTAATGGGCATGAGTAGATATTTTTTAATTCGTATATTATTTGTCTCTAGGATCATAATATTCGATTTCTACTGTTTTTAGTTGAAAAAAAAAATAAATAATATAGCGCGCGTCAAAGGGTTAAAGGGCGACTGGGGCTTTTAGGGGACCCAATCGCCAAATCCTGTGTGTGGAAAGTCATCATCCACAACCCTTTTAGTTCGGACGCCACTGTAGAGACATAAGGTAATTTTTGGAAGCAGAAGAGATAAAAAATTAGCAACGCCTTCGCCGGGAATCGACCCACGGACCTCTGAAATACTAGCTCAGTGTGCTGACCACTACACCATGAAAGCACGCTAGGAAGGCGGGAGAAATACCTTGCAAACTACTTCCTGAAATTTAATACTTTAATTTCCAAGACCATTGCAGAATATTGAACAAAATATATACATTAAGAAGAAATTTCAAGGACTGATTTGAAGGAATAAATTAAACTCTATTACACGCTGCCGTATTTTATACACATTGGAAAATTAACTGTCAGCAGCGCTACCTAAGCCAGAGCTCTAATACGTATATCTAACTTATAAGAATTTTGTCTTTGGAAAAGAAAAGGCAACTAACATTGTAATGTCATCTAAGTCCAGCAACATTTTGCGATTATTTGTATTGAAAGTGTTCGATATCTGTTTTCCGAGGGCCTTTCAAAGTGCAGTCCTTGTAAATACATTTTCTTTGGAAAAAAACACAAATGTCCATGATTTCTAAGACTGTGCAACAGACTGCTTCTATGTATAGCTGAGAGAGAGAGGAGAACCTGTGAGAGCACACTGCATCTATTTTTAGCTCCACGCTTAGGTAGCCCAAAAAATCGATACATTTGAGACTGGTCGCAGTTCGCGTAGCCAGATTCTACAGGTGGTTCAGCCAGAAAATGTCTTTCTTGTCATAACGCCATTTGCTCAAGAAGCCAGTACTTCGATCAGACGAACGAAGTTGAGCCGTTTGTTAAATGTCAGAGAAGCATAAACGGTTTGGTTGACTAACTGCAATGTCTTATTCAAAGTCTTCTTTGTGAAATCTGCTTCGGCTAGGGGGGACATTTTCATGGAGGAATGCATGCGAGAAATTAAGAAAATCTCATGAAACATGTTCAAAACATACTCATCAGTTGACTAGAACAGAAAGTAGGGCGAATTACCAAGGGTACCAATACTTCGACAGTAGTTACACTGGATGGGCCAATGGCTTGAAGTGTTGTCTGAAGACTATGTTATGGCAAGAATTCGTCCTAATTTTAAACACAATAGGTTTTATCTAGTTGAGTAATGGAAATGCATTGCTGAATCAAAGTTTTTAAAGTATGATGGGAGATATAATATTATTATTATTAAAGTAATTTGAATAAAGATTATGTCTCCATGCTGAATGTATGAAATAAAAGAATAGCATAAATAGAACAACATAATTTAGTATTGTATTTTCGTCACATTTTGCGAACCAATACACATAAAATGATATGGACTAAGGTTTAACATTTATCAAATGTAAAAAAGAATGAAAGAGCATATTATGTGAAACCTAGATCTGATGTATTTGAATGACGAGAAACGTTTGGGCAATAAATTGGAACTACATCCCTGTTGGTCCAAAGTATTATCATTTGTTGTTTGTAGCCTTATATCTTCAAAAACCCTTGGCACCCTTCACATTTTGCTAGTGCAGAAGTTTGAATGATCTAATGAGTGAGAATAATGTAATGTATTTCAATCCAAGATGAGAGATTTTGAATCTTTTTGGATTTTGGATCTGATATTTTGAAAATTATTAGCCAATATGAACTAAGCCCTACGAAATAAACTTCCTGAAACTAAAGACATATTTTTTCCCTCACGAGCTCTAGTAATTACATTTTACGTTAGTGTTCAAATAAATAATGAATATTCGTCTTTTCCAATTTACCACTTATGTTTGAAATATTTTATGCCAGAAATGTAAAGTTAGTGAAATATTTATTGTTTCGACTAAAATACTTGTGGAGACATATTCCGTATATGAATCAAGAATAGAATTAAACGTTAGAAACTCTGGCAGCAGTTTCTACTAGCGCGATAGCGTTACTTTAGAAAGAACTTTACAAAAGTATTCTTACTAAGCAGATGAATATAGAATGTTTTGTAAATACATGTATAGCTGAGATATTATTTCATGCTCGTTATACTGAACAAGAGCGAATTAAAAAGTATAAGAAAGATCAAAATATAAAAAAAAAATTAAGCATAAAGTTTGATCAATTTTTAGAGCATTAAACTTACAGCTGAGGAACAAAAAAGATTCATTGTTAAAAAAAGAATTTTTTTTTTTTTTTTTTTTTTTTTTTGTGATTGAAAAATGAATGTTTAGTGGGCTTACAATTTATTTTTAATGTACTTACTATTCAAAACTGGTAGCATCTTATACAAATTTAATACATTTTTGGTATTTGTCTTCCTTTTCATCATTTAGTGTATTTTTTCAAGGTAAGTTTTTAACAGAGACTTTATTGCAAATTACAAAACAATTCCTTTTTGCTTGAGTGTATCCTCAGTTTTAGAATATTTCAAGGATATGTTCTTTTTTCTAAGTGATGTAAACTATAATTAAAGCTTCTTAATACTGTCAAAAATGGCATAAAACTACGAATTCTTTAAATCATACGTATATGTAAAATCATTGACTCGGTTTCAGATGGATTTGCTTTTTAAATAGAAGCTGAAAGTGACAGCAAATACATGAAATAAAAGCATATCTCGTCAAATAGTGCTTTCAAGTATTTTATGTGACTTATATACTACTTAGTTAAAAAACCGTAGAGTGCCTTTAGTACGTCTAGTTATAAGAAAAATTCATACATGATGCAATTATTGAATACGTTTCCAGCATGAACAAATTTTACACTGAAAAGCCACACAGTATCTGAAAATTTATAAAGTATATTTTTGTAAGTCTCCTATTTTTATCTCAAGGATTTATTGCAATATTTTATTAAAAGATGAAAAGAAAAGTAATCACAATTTCTAATACTTGAAAGAAAAAGTAACAGCATTTATTTCCCCAGTTTCTGTGAAAACTGGAAATCTGACTACAAAGAAAGCGTAAATATGTTTGTTAAAAGAAATGAAAACTCGAAATGCCCGAGTATATGATTTGTTCAATTTATTGCATCTGAAGATGTTTTCGTATTTGAATTAAAAGCGGGCTATTGCCAAATTAGTACGTTAGTAAAATTGATACGAGTAGTCCGTTTTAGAATTTTTCTAACTCATAAATTGTGAAGAGATGGCTTTTATACGCATGGGCAAGAGTTAATAATATACAATGAAAATATGTATTCTACAAACTTAACAATGTACATCCATAAATAATCTTTAATATCTATCTGGTGCACTCATAGCTATAGTTATTTATTTATCTATATTTCGATACTAACCTATGCATGTATGTATATATACGTCAAAAGTGGAAATAAATAGATATAAATGGATGCGTAAGTTTGTATATTAACACATATACATATTTATACTATACATACTAACGGGAGCACTGAGAGATTTCAAAA
Organism: Stegodyphus dumicola; assembly: GCF_044657685.1. Taxonomy (NCBI): domain Eukaryota; kingdom Metazoa; phylum Arthropoda; class Arachnida; order Araneae; family Eresidae; genus Stegodyphus; species Stegodyphus dumicola. Next base: position 81,112,598 of record NC_140780.1, read on the forward strand.
GATTTATGTACACCAAATTTACAGTAATAAGCGCCCGAAACTATTTTCTTCTCCAAATGTAAGTTCACGTTCTACGAAAATCTTCTAACCTTCTGTAATTCTCCTAAATTCTGTATACAATGGTACCACTTTCTAAATTATATTTCAAACTTAATCTAATTTCTGTTTATGGAAGTGCATTGAAATAAACCTCATATAGCATATATGTTCACATGCTGATCAAAAAGGAAATTTAATTTCTTAATATAGTTTACACTTGTTTCAGAAGTTTGAAATCGCTTGTTTCAGAAGATAAAGTGATTCACAGTTTTAGAAATAATTATCATTAAGTTTCTAAACATTGTTCACTCTTATATATGTCAACAAGCGGCCGAGCGCTAAAATCGTTGAACGATGGTAGTTCTGACCTGAGCTCGAATCCAGACTAATGGGCTGGCTGCATAGGCGCATTCGTGTTTTTTTTGCCTATGTGTAACGCGTATACGAGCTAGTCCCCCTTACAAAATCCTCCACGAAAGCATCCTTCCTCTTAAGCAGATAGCATTCGAGTGCTTTACCGTAATCAAATAAGCCAAAACTTATAATCGTGATGTTTTTCTATGAGGACGGTAAACTTTAATTCTCTATTTTAGCGAGGCAGATTTAATCCTTTATAACTTATAAAAAGTACGCTCACGACGAATTTGATGATGTCTTGACTCTAAGTATAATATGTATTTGGACTTTCAATAGAAAAGTTAAATAACATCAATTCTTCAATAAGATGTCTAGAAAGCTATTACGCCGATTTTTTTCGGTTACTAGGTCTACTCGTCGCCAATAAAAGTGTTTTCCTGTTTCGGAAACATGAAATATTTCCTTTTCTTTCTGTGTCCGAGAATTCGCTACTTTATTTTCTTTATGTTGAGATGACGTAACGTTTGACGCCAAAAGGAATAAGTTGTTGATATGTTGAATTGAATTATATATTTGCAATTCTTGAACGAATGTACCAGCTTCTAAACATGATTTTCAGAATTCAATTCCGAAACATCCTTTAAGATGCACTCATGCCTACTTTTTTGCTCATTTCATTCAAAATATTAGATGTTACCAAGTCCTTTATTTATAATTCCTATTGACAGATATTTATTCTTTACAATTCCTGTTATCAGACTCTTGTTGTTTATAACTCGCACTGCTAGATTTTGAGCATGAATATACTGTGTTACTTCTTAATAACTAATTATGATCTCTAATTTTGGGCAATAGCGGATTAATGTTTGCCCACATTTTGTGTATGACAGGTTTATTTAAAATCTTCGATATGATTTAATATAAGAATAATTTTTAGCATTAACAGTGTATTTGATACATATAAAGTAAGGAAGAAAGTCTTCTGACTTGAGAAACCTCATTGAACTAATATATCATGATTACATAATATCATGATTTTTAATAGAAAGTACCTTCTACCACTTCGTGTGTTTAGTAGGTCGCAGTAGGTTTCCATGATAGGGCCTCCTACGTTATTGAATCTTATGCTGCGACGTTAAAGATGCTGTATTCGTCTACCTGCAAGTCTACTTGATCAAAACCTCATGTTGTTACTGCTAAGGACATACTAATATAGCATATGTTGGAAAAAGGCATGTTTTTTTAAAATCATCTAGATGCTGTTCTTGTATTGGAATTAAGGTCACATAAAATACTTGAAAGCACTATTTGACGAGATATGCTTTTATTTCATGTATTTGCTGTCACTTTCAGCTTCTATTTAAAAAGCAAATCCATCTGAAACCGAGTCAATGATTTTACATATACGTATGATTTAAAGAATTCGTAGTTTTATGCCATTTTTGACAGTATTAAGAAGCTTTAATTATAGTTTACATCACTTAGAAAAAAGAACATATCCTTGAAATATTCTAAAACTGAGGATACACTCAAGCAAAAAGGAATTGTTTTGTAATTTGCAATAAAGTCTCTGTTAAAAACTTACCTTGAAAAAATACACTAAATGATGAAAAGGAAGACAAATACCAAAAATGTATTAAATATGTATAAGATGCTACCAGTTTTGAATAGTAAGTACATTAAAAATAAATTGTAAGCCCAGTAAACATTCATTTTTCAATCACAAAAAAAAAAAAAAAAAAAAAAAAAAAAAAAAAAAAAAAATTCTTTTTTTAACAATGAATCCTTTTTGTTCCTCAGCTGTAAGTTTAATGCTCTAAAAATTGATCAAACTTTATGCTTAATTTTTTTTTTATATTTTGATCTTTCTTATACTTTTTAATTCGCTCTTGTTCAGTATAACGGGCATGAAATAATATAGTGTACATTTAAAGTACCATTTAATCCAGCTATAGCTCATGAAAACATTATTTACACCGATAAAATAAATGCTATCTTTCTTAAAAGCATTTTAAGATTTTAATACAGTTTCTATCTCTAGGAATAAATAATTGTCACGAAACGATAATGATGTAAAGTGCTACTACTACTTTCCTGCTAAAACTGAAAGACATTTCATGTCTGAGCATCAGAGGTATATAATTTTGCCCTAGTAAAATGAAAGTAGTTTTAAAGTTAATACATATAAAATTATTAATTATTGGACTCAAATTTGTTTGGTAAAAAATTGCATTTTTGCTTACAAAATGCTGACTACGTTTAACACTTACGTTATTTGTAATGTGTCATATTTTAATACATTAGGAACTTTATATTTTCTTAATAATATTTTCATTTCATAAAAAATATTTCTAGGTTATATGTGCATTATTATCATTACTTCATACATATAGTGGCATTATAAAAAAATAAACATCTTTTCGAATTCAAATAATGAAAATTTTGAATTAGTTCATTATTCTAAATTTATTTATAAAAATTTATTTTTACTTTCTGAAGCATTATTTCATAAAAATACTTTAGAATTTTTTTAAATTAAAATATTTGAATTTTAGTTCTTCCAAATACAATAGATTAACAGAAGCATCTACTAATCGTATTATGTTGCATTATTATTATTATTATTACATACGTTTACCTATCTTAATGTAAGGCTTTCATATGGGAGTGTATTTGATACACAAAATACACTATTTTCCCTTTCTTCATTTATTATTTACTTCATCTATTTTCCTTTTGATAACTATCTATTCTTTTATATATCTATATCCTTTCATTTTTTTACAAAACATAATTTAAAACAAATATTCTACAAAAATTTTATTGTTGCTCTTAAATGAAAGAAATTGAACTAAATTCACATACCTCCGTAATTTGGCCGTACACGTTTATCGTATCCTTTGCTGAAAAAGCTGTTTAGTATTTCGGTGATGTTTATCTTTTCCTCCCTGAAAAAAATTTAAAGAATTTCATTCACTCCACTTTAAAAAACTAATACTATTACATATTGTACAAAGTTACATTCTCTAACAGAGATTCAAATTTTCTTGTCCTTGCATATTCCTTGACAGCCCATTCCATAAACTAAATCTCGGATACTAATAAATTCTCAGTAAATATAGGTAACACTATTTTTAATTTAAATTCTGCAATTACAAATAGTAAAGAATAATGTGAGATTAACAGCATGTCAATACAATGATTAGAAGAGACTTGCTACTATTCGCAAAATAACAAAGAGAGAGGAAACGGCGTGTCTGTCATAAATAGTCTTTTTCCAACTACGGTTATACTAATTTCAAAACTATTGCCTCTATCTCGTCTCACTTCATCATCATTTTTTACTTTTTCTCGAGCACGTAACATCACGTTCTATATAGAACTATACATACATCATTGTGGGAATCACTGATCTACGATCGCAATACAGGAAACAAAAAATGGACAATTTAAAGAAATTTCAAATTCCTAGAAATATCTAGATTTCAACATTTTGAAATTTTAAAGAAAATGCCGATATATTTTCTTAAATGTTGTTCCACGAGTCTAAATAAACATTAACTACTATCTACCCTTATAAACTATCACACATATGCTTAATAATATAATTAGGTGCCGTATAATTATATAATTCATATACCATATACATGAATAATATGTATGAATATGAATAATATATATATATATATATATATGAAATAATAATCATCATTTTGCCCTATTATCAAAGAAGTATCGATGTATACTATAATCACTATCAAGGTTTCCAACGTATGTGATTTGAATAAAATTATCTTGAAAAATTTGGGACACCTTTTAACTAGATATCATTGTTTCAGTATCAGTAGATACCAACAAAATATCTTAGGAATGGAAAAAACATCCACTTTCTTAGAATATAATTAGTTTAGGGATTGTGGTATTGTAATTGACTTTCATCGTCATGTAATATTCCAATATTAAAAGTAAAATGGATATACACCGCAATGTTTCCTACTACTATCATTTCAAATGAGCATTCAAATCATGTTTATAATGATTGTTTATCTTATAGTTCTTAATAATTTTTCATCTTACAGCGCTGCAGAATTTTTGACCATGATATCCTCTAAATATCTGCCATGTCTCAAAATTTTAAATTCAGAGTTATATTCTGAATGTCCATGACCTTCCAGAAAACTTACCTACTGCAGAATATAAAGCGATGTACACTTTTAGCATTTAAAAAGAATTAAAACGTCCGACAAGAAATTCAAATGTCACATAAATACTTATTATATTGCTTCTCTACCTTTCTCGAAATTTTAGCAAAATGATTTATTTAGTTATTCAGTTGTGTTTTCTATTCTTAAAATAGTAGATATCGGTATTATGAAATGATCCAAATTCACAGTATAACCATAAATGAATAGACCGGATTTAAGACGAAAAAAATATGCAGAAAAACCTGATAAATTTAATGCTGGTATAAACACGTTCGCATACTATCAAACGTAATAACTTATCAAAGAAATAGTTGATAAAAAATATTATCTATAGCAAGGTTGAATTTTGAGAGAAAGATAAAAATAAATTAACACGAATGATTTTTTTTCGCTTTACTTTTCCTTAGATTTAAATAACTTGTAACATTAATAACTGAAAATGATAAACTGCTAGCGGAACTTTTGCAAGAAACGGACTTTTAAGGCTTAAACTAACCTCAGAGAAACTGATTTTATTTTGATTTTCTGCCTACCGTTTTAAACCATAGATCTTTTAGAATATTAAATCCGGTACAGATGACTTAACATTAATCGAAATTTCGAAGCACTGTAGAAAGGTCGTCTTGTTGGCATTCAAATTAGCTCAATTTTAGCTTGTAAGTGTATTTTTGTTGCCGCGCAAATATCGCACTATATATACTTACAGCTGAATAATATACAATTTATGCATTTATAAAAAAAGGTAAGATAAACCAAAGTTTACTTCTGAATTTAAGAAATGTGAAATAAATAGAGAGCCTGGACTAAGCTTTGAAAATATGGATTCAGTTTAGAAATGTAAAGGGAGTAAAAAAAAATGTGAAGATGCTTGTAAGTGGGAAAAAAGAAGGAAATGCTTGTATTCTACCTTAAATTTATTGATACGGGTTAGTTTTAATTGTGGGTGTTAGTTTGAATATTGTGGCTCTGCAGTTCAATTTATTAACTTGGAAAAACTTTAGATTAGGAGAAAATGTAATGCTTTTGAAAAAACAATGTTTTCGTATACTAAGCCTTTTTCTCAGCCATAGTTCCAATAATTTAATCACAGCAAGTTTTCGCATCTTAAAAACTGCAAAAATAAAATCATAACGTATCAAAAGCTTCAGAGCAATAAATTCAGTTATCCAAAAGTTACCATCTTCGCAGATGTTCTTATAATCGATGTTGAAAACATGTACCTAAAGTACCTTCTTCACTATGACAATAATATTTTAATCTTCAATCAAATCAGTTGGCTGCTAAATAAATTATGGGAAATCACTCACGCGAGAGGAAGAGCTTTAGTCAAGTTATAAACTGAAATAGAAGTGCATATAAAGACTGCTATGAGAACTGAAATATTGGAAAATATTTATTTTAATGACAAATTTTTCTTGCTAATCAATAACTCAAAATTCAAATCTTTGAACTTAAATACAAAAAGCTTTTTTTTTTCTTCTTTTTGAATTTTTTAGGTTTGTCAGCATTTTTTGTACGAGTATTCTTTATTAGTTCAATTGTAATTTTTATCTTTACAAAAGGTAGTCCAGTCAATTTCACCTCGCATACAACTGAGAGTGAGTGAATGAGTGAGTACACCGCTATGATGGCTTCTGACCACGAACATGAACCAAACGGAATTATATACCATTACGGCGGGGAAGACTCAAAAGTAACAAGGTTGAATATTAAATATTAATAACAGTTTTTACAGTTTGATAACTGCAGGCACTAAGCGTTATTCTGGTTATCTGCTTTAAGTTCTGAGTACCAATACGATAAAACACTAATAGCTTCAGCCTTATCTGACTCTTCAAAGCTGCGCTTTTCTTATGTAAAAGAAAAAGACAAAAAACGCACGAGATGCTTTTATAATGTGCTTTGCGCTAACTATTCTTACTATTTTCTGATATTATTTCGTGAACATACAGTAGAAAATGCTTTTAGATATTTTTTTAATTCTTAGAAAATAATTCCTTGAAATATCTGTTTACTGTATTATATGAATCATTATTTTACTTTGCTTAACATTTGGTAAAAATGCGAAGTCATTAATGGTAATACTATTTTTTTTATCAGAAAACATATTATAGTAAATTATGATTCATTTTAAATATTTTACTGTCATTCAAGAGGGCAGAAAACATAATTTAGTATTACAGGGAGAACATTTCCAAATTAGCTTTTCCTTGGTTTATCTCCGTTTGTTACTATTCTCTGATAGTTTAATATTACTTACAGATATATTTAAACTCATTTTAGCAATCAGAAATCGTGTATGGTCTGTTAAATATGTATTTAATAATTAATTTTGTCATGGTCGACATTGCTCGTAAAATATTCTACTCATATTTGAATCTACATATTTGATATCTATACCTGCGAACAAATACACTTTCTTTTCGTTTCACCATCGACGAAACAGATGGCCCACTGGGTTGGGTGATTTTCAGCCTGTTGAATCCCGTCGATGGAATCAAAAATAAATACATGAATAAACATAATTAAAGAGCGTAGTACTGTGTCCTCCGGAAATTGGCCACGAAGCGAAGAACATTGAAATAAGGACCAGAACATGGAAAGAAGGTTCATGGTGGGGACTGCTGAGACTAAGCGGAACACTTTTTACTATTATCATACATGTTAGGCATACACTTATATTAAGGATGTGCTATAAAAATCAGGCACAGATGTAAAGATGACCAAATGCATTACAAATTGTGGAATACATTAAATGAGTTCTGAATTAATCATAATATTAAATATAATTAAAAACAGCAAAAACAAAAAAATACGAGGCATTAAGTAAATTAATATATGTACAGAGCAGACTGCTGACGGCACGGTGTCCAAGGAAAGTAGTCACTCCAGGTTGTCAGCAATGCTTTTAGCAATGGTAGTGCAGTCTCTAATGCGGCTGAGCGCATATTTATTCTTAATTGTGTTCTTGAACCATGCTGGCATATTGATTACAGTTGGTCTTTTTAAATGTGAATTCCCTGTGTGCGAGCAGTCAAACAGATTGGAATTTCGTTTGGTCTTGCTTAAATTCCTTTTTGAATTTAAAGTGCATAATTCATTACCTACAATAGTGTAAAAAAATTGAAGAGCGCATTATTTTAATTTAAATAACCAGCTGTATGTTCGTTGTTGTACCATATCTGAGAGAGAAATTAACCCGAGAATACGCAGTAAAATTACTCTAAGCCAAAATACCTGTTGAAGCAAAGAGTGATGAATTAAAACAATGTTGAAAAGTGCAAGATAAGATGAAATTGAATATGCAGAATTTATTCTGAGAACACACATATAGATAATTTTTAGCCAGTTTCAATAAGTACTCTCTCATGAGAACTCTCATAAAGTTTGAGTAGGCTCTAAAACCCAAAATGAGCAATATACTGTTTAAACCCGTTAATGTAATCAACCGATATCTTAGTAAAATGTAAAAATCTATTTAATCCTCTTTAAGTGTTAAAATTTTTAAAAAAACCAAGGAGAAATATTTTAGAATAATTTATGCACTTTAAAATATTTGTGCATTATGCATCAAGTAGGACTTTATGTCAGATGTTTGCAAATGAATACTGCTATAAAAAGAGTTAAATTGAACAGTAAACTTTATCATGGACGAGCTCTGGATCATCAATAATTTGTTGCATTACTTAAAGAAGTTGAATTTGAGTAAAGGGAAATCATTTATCGTAATGTGGGGAGCTGCATTAAAACGATATTTTTATTTAAAAAACGAAATTAAATCCTTTTACGTCATGCATTAAGCCCACGTGCAATTTGAGTTTGAGATCTTAAAAGATTTGATCGCTGGATACATTGCCCTAGTTACATTCTATTCTTCATACAGGGACCAACACCGAAATTACTTCAAAATGGTACACAAAGAACTATTCATCACCATCATTTTCTGTTAAAAAGGGAATCGTCTTACTCTTCTGAATGAATGAAAAGGTTACCATGAACGAATCATAATTAAATTAAAGTGTATAGTATTCATTTCTAATTTTCCAATCAAAAATGAGTATAATACAAATGTCGTTTGCTAAGGAGTGCAAGACTGCGCCTGTTGTTGGCGCGAGCCGTGAGTACCATACAGATGACAGTACGACTTTGTACTGTGAATCTGACTGCCTTACCAAAGGAGTGGGTCTTTCGGTACGGCAAGTCAAAGTCACGGACCATTATCCCGGTTGGGCGACCGTATACAATTCTTCCGGAAATTGCTAAAAATTTGCCATAGAATCGTGATTGTTGTATTTCTAAAATACTGTGCTAATACTTAGCTGAAGCTTAAATAATAATTGCTCTTGTTATGGTTACTGTTAATCATTATTTTACTCAACATTTAAAAAAAACGTATTGGTATCCATTTATGTAATAACTTTAATAAGAAAAGAATTCGGTAATATTTGTGAATTTTGTCTGAGACAAAGATTTTATGTGTTATGCTGCAAATACAAGTTTGCTGATCTAAGGAATTTAAATTTCGGGCTTTCCATATGGTAAGCTTGACATTATTTGCATATTTAAATTACTACTTTTAAAGTCTTGCTTCTAAAATTGCATAAAATGTATCTAACTTATTTTGCATGTTGTTTTCAGAATTAAAGCTGCGTTTAGTAATAGATTAACATATGGAGGAAAACAGAGAAATTACTTTGTATGCTTGAGTAGTTTTTTTAGGATAATTTAGAGGTCAAATTATTCACCGAAGTCGATTAAAATATATTTAGCATTCCCTGTACTTAAATGTAAGGTGAAAGGGAAATTGGGTGCCACTCACAGCTCAGTAGAAAGTTTGCAGTCATTACTTTCTTTTCGTTCAGAGCGCAATGCATTATTATTCAAAACATATTCGAATCAAAGCAATTTATCTTTACGCTGAACGTGGCCGTAATTTTGAAGCCAAAGGGGAGAAAGACGTTAAGAGAAGGCTTGTTTCCTCATTAAAGAAAGTTAATCACGTATTGCTATCGCCAGTTTGAATCCAAACAAGTCGCCTAAGACCTTACAGGTTTAACAAATCAGCCACATAAATTTCCATTATTTTATGTCATGCAATCCATAGACTTAAATATTTCGATTATACAAAAGCATATCGTAACTAAAAAAACTTTAGATTTTTTTGCGAAAATGAATTATCGAAAATGTTAATCCTCAACTTATCTATTTCTATTATCTATTTGTATTTATCTATTTCTTTATTATCATTAAACTCTGGAAAATGGACATCTTTGTTATTGCCTCTACTGATTTATTTTTTTTTTAAATTTCTAAGCTGTTAAACTGAATGGTGTAATCAAACGTCTATGTTTTCTTTATTATAATATTAGGTTGCAGACCTTCTAGGTGTGCACGAATTTCAGTTCATTACATCCATAAATGTTCTTACTTCTTTTATCCAATGTGCATTAGGTCTTCTTCGACATTAATTGTCAAAGAATATTATCTGAGGATGACATTTTCTTATTTGATAATTCATATTACGTTTCCTTTTGGTTTTAGTAAACATCATTTACTATGTTTAAGAGAATTTTTGAGGTAATGTTTCATTGCATTAAGTACTTTATTAATGGTTCTTCAAACCCGCAATTTTACCGATTTCTTGTGATACCCTGATGAAGGATTATTAGTGCTACAACCTAACCATCTACGGATGTTTATTCCAAAGTAGTTTAATTAAGTTTAACACTTAGTTTTTGAATATTCGCTTACTGACAGTTATGGTTTAATTTTGACAATTAAATCCCGTATAGAAATATCTAGCTTTCATAAACTAATTTATACGAGTTTCGCAGAAGCTATGAAATAATTCCAACGAAATTCAGTATATTATAATCATATTGAATAAATGAAAACAGTACAAACATTTAAAATACGAATGAAAAAAAATATTTTTTTTGTTGTTTGCAAATTCTCTTTACAATTAGTACTTTATCGTGCCTTCTCCACATTTATCAAACAAACGATGCTTTAGTAAGTAAATCAAATGTTATCATGTCCTTTAAAAATATACAAAAATATTTAAAGAATTTAATTTCTTTAACAGCCACTTTAAAATTTGAAACTCGTTTCCTGCGCAGTCCAAGGTTATTTCTCTTGACGAATATCAAACTTAACACTATACATATGTTCACTTATTTCTCTCCTCATTTAAAAGTTTACCTTGTTCAGATATATTATCCTAAAGCAGATAAATTCCTATTCGAGATAGTAATGACAAACTTCAGTAGTATAGTGAAGAAAAAATTAAATACGTTCAAGCTAAAAGAATCTGCGGAACGATTTATTAAATCTGAATTTGATGATCTGTATTGTGATTACGTTTTCGACTTAATTATCAAACCCATTAAAGACTAGTTACGATGCTATACGAAGAGTAAATTTCTTAGCTTATTTATGATCTCTCAATAAGCATACATACTCTAATTCACGTTTCGTCGATATTTTTACACTACATTTGTTTCACATTCCCTAATTAAATTAAAGATAAAAATAAGTTTAATCGATAATTAAAATAAAAGGCAAAAAGAGAGTATTTCTGAACAACTAATTCCGGTAAGCGTAGCATGCTTTAAGAAAACATATTTTCTTAGCAAGCAGCAAACGTTTCTAAAAATTTCAAATTTTCAAAATATTCCAAAAATTTGCGTTGACTGAAATGCATTTTGATTAAAACATTATATTTCATCATGCATAAATTTTAATTGTTTGCTGTGAAATTCAAAATGTATTCAGTGTTCTTAATTTGGAACGTAATCCTATTCAACTGTAATTTAAAAAAATCTCTATTTTTCGTTTACGGAAGGAGCAGAAATACATTCCAAAACTGAGCTGTAATTCTTACATACTTATTTCTTCGTTATGACGAAGAAGACAAAAGGGTGAACTGATGATCATAAAGAAATGAAAATGTGGTAAGAAAAATGCAGAAAGTAATGATTAATGGAACTACAATACTTGAAATAAATATCTTATGAAATTAATTTGCCACTGATATGAATAATGAGCCAAACAGCATTGCAATACCGTTTAGAATACCAATTCCTGAAATTATTATCCCTCCATCTCTTAAAGAGGTACGAAGTAAAAAAATGGCATTGTTTTTCAACAATTTTTGCTTTAGAGGATCATGTAAAATAATATTCAGACAAGTTTGATATTGGAATGTCTCAAGCATTACTGTTGAAAAAACGAATCAAGAGAAACGCATTCTCTTGGAATGATACATGAGGTAAACTGTATGTTTCGAGAAAATTAACTGGGCTGATAACTGGGCGAGATTAACTGGGCGGATAACTGGGCAGATAAATTAACTGGGCGGATAATGGTGCTAATTTTGTTCTGAAAAACATAACCGAAAGTCACATGCTTTAGTCGGTCAATAAGTACTCCGTTTTAATGTTATTTTTCAACTAACAGAACTTAAAGCTAATACAGAACAAAATAAAATTATCAATGCATAGTGACACATGTATGTTTCATAAACAGAGTAAGTGAATTAAAATTTTATTAGCTCATTTTTGCCACAAAATATTCTATTTTTTACTGCATAGAAATTTATATTAAACATTAAAAATCCAGCCGTCCTCCTAAATATATTAGTAGCATTTCTAACCAACTAATAAACCAGTACGTTTTTTCTTCTTCTGGTCGAAAATCTAAATCACTTTTGCATTAAACTGCATTACTTCTGTATCAAAACATTTGCATGACTTTCGCAGAAATAAAGAGAGAAGTACGTGAGAAGCGCATAGAACCTATGAAAGTGTGTTACCAATAATTAACGACAAACACCTTGTTTTTTTACCAACCTTTTCTATACAGGTAGTGCTTACAGAGAGCATAGAATTTGCATTTGCTGAAACTCCAAACTGACAGCAGCTTTTCGTAGAATTAATGCTCAAGTATTAAGTACATTTCGTTTAAGATCCTCTCAGTGTCTTTGCATTATTTTAGGCAGTTCGATGAAACTAGAATAATCGGAAGTGGAGCTTTATGCAACAATAAAAACGAAAGAAATTGTAAATGCTTTAGTTTAAAAGTGCAAATGCATGTGTCTCGGGTATTTACAATTATGATTCTAAGCCATTACATACCTTCAGGCAACGGTGACGTACTTTTGTTTTGCAAAATTATTAATGCTCTGTTTTAATAAAACTGATAATATCAATAAAATGATTTAACGGACAGTTTAACGTGTAACACTTGTAAATTTGACGTTAGTAAGCTGCTGTAGTAAATACAGTTTGTTGCCTTTCGCAAAGCATTTGAAATATAAATGTAAACTGTATGTATCGTAATGTTACAAAGGTAAAAGAGATGATGAAAAGTGAGAAGTAATACTTTATGCCCTCGAGACGCTGAATTTTACGTCCTTAAGTATAAAAGATTTACTTCACGAGGAAGAAAAATGATTGCTCTGTAACACAAAATTTAAGGCGTTAAACGAATTTATTGCATAAATGGGTTAGAATTAATTACAATAAAATACCATTCACAAGAATTTTTATCTCTTTATATATTAGCAAAAGATACTATACGTAGGAAAGGTTTTAAATATATTTAGCGTTGACTTATAAATTAAATTTTACAATCTTATAGTTTAATACATAAAAGGAAAATTTAGAGATAAATTGAAATCAACACAATTATGAGGAATTTATTAACAACGTGATAATATTAAGAAATTGTAAAATCATTCTTTCAACTTAAAATAACTTTGATGATGCTTTCAATGATCCATTTCATAAATATAGTTCTTCTATGAGGTGGTACCATAAATGAGTTTGACGAGAGAGTTATGTTTTATGATAGCGTAAAATATCTCAGTTAAATAAAACGCTAACCGATTCCTTTTCAGAATTCTACAGACGTTAGATAAAGATGAAGTAATAATTTCAAGCTTAACCTAAATCTTAGTTTTAACTATGAAGAAAACGTAAAAAGAGAAATTCGTATCACAAGGAGAGATCTTAAGACTTCTAGTAAAATATTTTCTACTCTAAACTATACCGGAAAGTTTTTTTTTATTTGTTACATTGAAAAATAATGCCCTAACTAATTGTTTAAAAATAAAGTTACCTCTATGTTTTAAAGTAAAATTTGATAAGTATTTTTGTACAGTTCTAATAAATGTCATTGCGAGTGATAATGAATAATGTCTGACTCCAGATCTATAGTCCTTTATTAGTTAACAAGAGCGGCAGCCTAATTTAGCAACAGTTTACGTTATAAGGAAAAATGCGATCTCTTCCATCGTATTCTAATGAATGGCCCACCAGCGGCCGAGCGGTAAAGTCGCTGAACACTGGTAGTTCGGTCCGAGGTTCGAATCCCGCGAACGGGCTGGCTGCATGGGCGTTTTCGTGGTTTTCCCCATGTGTAACGTGTATACGAGCCAGTTTCCCTTAGAAAGTCCTCCACGAAGGCATCCCTCCTCTTAGGCAGATAGCCCTCGAGGCTTTGCCATAATCACACACACACACGTATTCTAATGAATGGCATAAACAAAGTAGCATCATCAGATGGTAAATTTTAAGATAACGTTAAATTCCCGGGATAGACTATTTTGATTTATAATGATATTAAACCTCGAACTCTTTCGGCTCTGGATCATTAGTCTGCTCTTTCCTAAGGAGCTAAAGTAGATAATTGCTGAAATAAGTTAATTTCCATATAACAATGAGATTAGGATACATTATTACTTTTAGATTTCATTAATACTTACAGAATGAATGAATTGTTTGGATGAGCTTCACAACATGAAATAATTTAACATGTATCTTTAAAATGATAAGCTATTATGTTTAATCAATTAATGAAACATGAAAGAACATGATACCGTAGCTGAAAACAATGCTTTATTTACTATGGAAAACACTTTAGGTTTGTAGAGACATTAGGCATTTTTGGAAGCAGGCAAGATGAAAAATTAGCAACGCCTCCGCCGGGAAACGAACCACGAACCTCTGGAATACGCTCTCAACGTGCAGACCACGTGCACCACGTGCACCACGAACGTGCACCACGAAGGCGGGAGAAATACCTTATATACTCCCCCTTTTAAAGGGCGATTTGGATTTTTAGGGGATCCAGTCGCCAAATCCTGGGTGTGGAGAGCCATCATCCAACACTCTCTTATTTCGGGCGCCACTGTAGATACATTAGGTATTTTTGGAAGAAGCAAGATGAAAAATTACAAACGCCTTTGCCGGGAATCGAACCACGGACCTCTGGAACACGCTCCCAGCGTGCGACCACCACACCACGAAGGCATGCCAAGAAGGTGGGAGAAATACCTTATAGGTTTATCTGCCTCAAGTGCTGAACTTTTTTTAAAAAACAGCCTAGCATTTGCTTTACATATAAAGGGAACTTCATAAACCTGATGCAGAGAGCTCTTTCAATGGGGTCCGAATCTAAAAGAAAATACCTTCGTCTAGTTGTCTTACCTGTTCGACCACAAATGGACGACGACATTACGATACGCCATTAGAATGTTAGCTGTACAGAACATACACTTTTAAAATAGTGTTCAGTTGGTGCGGAAATTTACTAATTGTCAGGCCCAAAAACGATCACTGATGCTAAATCATCAGTGTTTACATAAGTACAGTGTAACTAACAAAAATTACATTCTTAGACTACAAATAATAAAGTTACAGATTGTAACTACTAAGTGCTTATATAAAGTCATAGATCAATTGCTCAGAAAGAGAATAAAAATGTTTTACGTAGCAACTGTATTTACAATGTATTAATGAATTCTGTAGTGGTACGATTACAAAAGTTTTATAAAAGCCATATTTTATTAATCTCATACTAGTATTAACTTTATTAGTTAATTTGATAGGGGTTGATCCATTTCATACTGGAACTGTTTTAAAAGAAAACAACTGTGCATTTTCCTTTGTCAAGGCGTTCTTTACCGCTTTACCAATTTTGTTGTGCATTTATAAGATAATTAACTAAATAAATATGAAACGGAATTGATATACATCATTCATGTAAAAACCTTATTCCAAATATATAATAACAAAGAGATAATGATGCAAAAAATTCTATTTACCTTGTAATAAATGCAAACCACATATATGTACTCTTTCTTACAGGATTTCTGCAGTAGGAATAACAGCTTATATTACTTTAAACATATATTTGTAGATTACATCAACAAAAGCGAAACAAAATAGGTATTAGGATTATTATATATTCTGAATCATCCGTAATGGCAATATGAAAATAAATATATTTTAAAAAATCTTATTAAATTAAATGCAATTTATACAGTTTCGAAAGGCACAGTTGCATTAAAATAAATTTAAGCATTAACTATACAAATATACTGCAGTTTCATTTGAGTTACTCTTATATAAAACGTTATAATAGTCAACATGTTGTAACATGTAATTGAAACCTGTTGTGCAGCATAAATTATAACAGAAAGCGAAATTAAAGCAATAGCACAAAAATTGTGTAAGGAAAACTAGAAAATTTGAGAGAGTAATGTCACAGTTGCATGGTAGGATGTCTTAGCCTGAGCAAACTATGGCCCGCCACTAATTTTTGTGCGACATCCGAACAATAATCAAATTTCTTACAATAGTTTACGTTTTCTGGCCTTTGATGTCTCTTTAAGAGAAATAAATTAGAACTTTCAATAAATTTTTAATCTGCCAGCTTTCAGAATAACCCTCGGGGAAAAGCGTTAAGAGCGTTGAATACAAGTATTTCGAACTAGGTTCAAAACCCGACGAACTGACTAGCTGCATAATAGTTTACATATATGTTTACATATTTAAAGTGAACCCTTAAAATTTCCTCCAAGAAGGCACTGTTTCCTTTAGGCAACCTAACTTTAAACTAACTTAAATTTGTCAGCTTGTGAACTATTTTACAATTTCTAGCTTTCCTAGAGAATTCCTATAGAATTTCTTACATCGTAGATCGTCCTTCATTAGCAACATTTGGCGTTTTTCGAAAAACTGAAAGCGAAATTGCACTATTAATTATTATTAAAAATAGTTCGTGATCTATTTTTAATAATAATTAATAGTGCATCGAGAGAGCTATAATTTGAGATTACAGGTCTGCAGTATGATACTGATTTTTAAGAACTGAAGTGATAAAAATTTACAATATTAATTCAAATACATTAAAGAAATTTAAGGATGATGTTCGAGAAAGACTGAATATTTTTAGATCAACGTGCATATGTGAAAACCATTTTCTCTTAGGAATCTCAGTAAAATAATTTTACGATTAAAATTCGCTGATGATCGTTTATAAGCCAATTTATAAGCAAAGCCAATCAGAATAGAAAAAGTAGTCCTGCAGATAGTAGAAATTTAATGTATAATTCGCACATTACATAGAAGATCCATAAATTATGGAGTATGATAAGGGCAAATCAATGTCTTGTTTACCATTGTTACTATACTAGAATGGAAGGGAAAAGAAGTGTCAGATTGGTGTTCGCTAGTACTAATGCTAGAATGCCCTTTTCGAAGTCATTTATTTACTTAATTATAATCACACTTTTTATGTAAGTCTATTTCATTATGAGTCAGAATATGCATCACATTAGATAAGTTGCTCAAAAACTGTTTGGTCAAATGTTACTCCTGAATCAGGGAAATTCGGGGTATCAGTGTAAAATACAACATTTAATTCCTAAATTCATAGATCTGGTGGATTTCCTCCAATTTTATTAAAATACACTGAAGTAAAAACATGTTCCATAAAAAGTTGAGATGATAATGTGCTATCTGTTTTAAAATGCAAATTGCAAGTTGTAAATTCAACTATATCTTACGTTTCTGCTTACTGTACAGTATATGCATATGTATTATATGTGAATACACTAGTTTTGAAACCCAAACTTTCCGGAATAAATATACTTCTAGAAATGCATTTAGATTTCTGAACTTGTAAGGTTTATTTTAACCAGTCTGTTTTTTCTGTTGTTGAATTTTTCTCGCACTTCTGTTGCTTTGTCTACTCTACCAGAATATGTATATATATCAAATAAATCTGAAGAGAGAAACTAAAGTTAGAAAACAGGATTGGAATTTTCAGTCTACCATAGTAAAACTGTTGTATTATTGTCTCCCATAGTACTGTTGCTAAGAAACAGAGTTTGCCTGAAATTACGTTACATATAGCAGATTAGAAGGGGGAAGTTATTAGAATATAAACTTAAATTTTGATTTGTCAACAATTTGGCTTAATGTGTCTGTCCAGCCGCAAGAAGGGGAATTTTTATTTATTTATCTTTCTTATTTTGTAGTTTCTGTAATTTTGATCCCTCGAGCAACATAAATATTTAGTTGTTTTATATTATCATAATTATTGATTATTCTGAGGCTGAGCGTTAAAGACGGGATGATAACTCGTTCGGGTGTTTTGTTTAGATTAACTCAAACTGTGTTGAAACTTATAAACTTCGTTTAAAGAAATAATTCGTCTATTATGTGGTTTCTGCATATAATACTGAGTAAACCATTCGAATGGATCAACATTATTATGATCGAGAAAAATAAAATGTGATGAGTAATAAAGTAAATGAAATAATAAAGTAAAGGAAAATAAAATGTAATAATAAAGGAAAATAAAATGTAATAATAAAGGAAAATAAAATGTAATAATAAAGGAAAATAAAATGTAATAATAAAGTAAAGGAAAATAAAATGTAATAAACATCATTTCTAGAAGTATCTGAGAAATTTGCTTAATAACTGGAGTTGTATTATGAATTTTGAACTGGAGGAGAAGAATAAATTTCAGCAGCATTTTTGTTTTTAAAAATCGTTCTTAGGGAGCAACTGCTTAAAAGTAATATGTGAATTATTTTTCTTTACATTTGATCAAAAGTCATTTCATTTATGCTGCAGAATGCAGAATTTCTTCATTTTGCGTTTAGAAGTTTTTTTTATAAATTTTTGTTATGAAATTTCATTTCTGGAAATATAGAATATATTAAACATGCTTTTACTTCATGTAATTTTCTTCTGTTACACAATCACTTAGAAACACGCAATCGGGCCCCGAGCATTATATTTCCCCATTTTCTGTTGCTTAAATATCTCTCATAATTTAATCTTTGAAAATGTCTCAATTTCCGGCTGCAAAGGAAATCTAATACAGTATGCAAATATGTTTAGATTAGGGACTCATATGCATCTATTGGTGATATTATTGATGAATTCCTTCCCTCAGAAGAAATGAAATAAGAAAATGAAGTCGTTATTTTCATCCTTCTTATTCTTATTTAAGTATATTTTTATATTACGTTATAGAAATAAGTATATGTATATAATGCATTTACATTCAGTCATTTTATAACATCGTAATGCAAATAACAACTAAGCAAGAAAGTAATTAATCAGATTAATCGTATTTATTGTAAAAGGAATATTACAGCATATTAAATGAGTAGTAAATTCGTATATGATAAATGAAGTACAAATTTCAACTCTAAGTTAATATATAATCCAAATTAAAATACATTTTAACAAGTTGTAAGTCCTTAACATTGTCATCATACTCGAAAGTTAAACTTTGATCCAGTCCGCAATCTTTGTTTCTGTTTTGTCAAGAATGATGGTTACATACAAATGCAGTACTGTGAGAATGAACTTTTATTTCAAAATAGATTAAAATTTCATAGTAAATTGCTAAACTGGGCTCGATACTTTAATTAAACAACTATAAGGTGTTTAAAATTTATAAGATAATTTATAATGAAAACTACGATAGGTTTAATTAAACAGCTGTAAGGCATATAAAGGACTGTAAGGAACTTTAATTTTAATTAATGCCATACACTTTTACAGTTATTATAGGGACGTTTTCTCAGTGTTTGATGAACGCTGTAAAAAATAAAGAAATGAACCTGATTTAATCAAAGAATATTTATAAAAAACATTGCCCAAAATTTATCATGTTTTTAACTATCATTAAATTTAACTGATTGTAAAATTACACTTATATTTTGATACGCTACAAGAACACTAAAGAATTTTTCTTTTTTGCCCTTCCTGTCATAAAAGAGAAGTTATTTTGTTAATTTTAGCGAAATTTTGTTAAACCGTATATGGAAGTCTATGTGTTCGCTTTAAAAAAATAGCATCAATAAATCTACCACAAGCTTAAAAAATGATGTAGAGTGGTTGTAGAGTTTTAAACTAAAAGACTGTATGAATGTCAGAACATGTTATTACAAGGGCCGAAATTCGGTGATAAATTATTTAATCATTATCATATGTATTCTAATGCAAAGAATATTATCTTCCCTATTCAAATAAAAAAATTCACGGCTCGTCGTCTCACATTCTTGCTTTTGGTTTGCATGTTCTTTCAGACGTAAATAAAAACATTTTTAATAAAATATTTTGTTATAAGATACAAAAAGAATAATTGTAGTTGTGAAAATTTCTGGAAGCTGCACAGTAAAGAATTATTTAACTTCCAGTGTTGAAGTCAATATGAAATGCCCGCCTAAATTTGAAACTCCAATACTACTGAAAGCTTTCATCTGAACCCAAAAGAATCTCAAAGCATGTTTATTAGTTTCCGACTACATTAAAAACACGGGGAAGTCGGTTACTGAAGAAACTCGAATCGTAAATCTCTAGTACATAAAACTAGAGTTGCTCTAAGTAAGCACAAATGCATAAAGTAAAAATAAGAAAAATATTCCGCCTCGAAAAATAATCATCAGCCAAGACCAATGAAGAAAAACATTTTAACGAGTAACAGCGAAAGTAGAATTCTGTGATATTAATTTAAAATGTGGTCATCTACAGAAAAACACCTTGCTAGAAGGTTTTTTTGTTGTTGTTTCGTAAGAATTTCAGTAGAAGGAGAAACATTTTGGAACTTTTCTAAATGAAACTATACAGCATACTGGACGCTGCTCTATTTGCCCTCTAGAACACACGGATTTTAGATGCCAACTCGTCGGAAGGTGTTAGGTATGTCACAATGATATTAACTCTGTTGAGTTTACAATAAATGGTATAGAAACCATTTGATGAAAACAGAACGTGAAGATTTACAAAATATTAAAGCACACGCGTCTCCTAGAGGAATCAAGGAAAGAGAAAACTGCAGCAGCGAGCGTGAAGTGAACATAGTTATTTTCAGATGTTCAAGTTAGTGCGTATTCTTATGTGAGAGGATATATGGTCAGAACATATAGGCGATTGGTAAAAAAATAAACAAATTGAAAATACACTCATCACTACTGAACTATACACATATTTGGGCATGGGTAACAGCGCTGAACATATCATAGTATTTTGCCGCTTTACTGCTATTGCTGAGACAATTTTACGTTACAGACGTGTTTGAAGCAGGCTGCATACGCCTTGGCATGACTGAGTAGGCAGCAGTACGGTCTGATATGAGTGAAACAATTTAGTGAGCAGTTCTGTTGCTATTAGTATTAGCACTTCATTCTGTGAAGCTGGTTTTTAAGAAAATACTCTGATGCCTATGAGGAGTCAAATACGTAACAGTCAGCTCTTCCTTCTGTATCGCATACACAAAGACTTGTGTCTCTACACCGAAAGCGGTGGAATTAAACGTGGGATGGATCATGTCTAGAGAAGTATAGTTTCATTCATAAGGAGCTGCTTTGCAGCTCTGTTGCCCCTGTTGGAAAGAATGTTAACGCCCGTGGTGGTTGCGACCCACTATCTATTGCCAATTTTATGCATATAATCCTGAATGGCCCTCTTAAGATATAATGTCAGAAGGAGACTTAAGATTTTTTCATCATTGATGTTGTTTACTTCTTGTTTGTCAGCTTTGCAACTAGTTCATTTCCAGTGATTCTCCTTTGGGCATAGAACAGAATAATTAGGAAAAAGAATTCGCGACATTAGGCTGCGAATGGAATCATTTATTTTGTCGTAGAATCACCATTCATTTTCTTTAATTCGTCTCAATATGCATGCACTTAAAATATGATGTAAAGTTTAAAAATACTTCATTCATTTTCTTCTACTGAAAGGTTTCGTTTTCTATTTTATATTGCTGTAATAAAGTACTTCATTTGTGCAACCTGCAACTGGAAATCGAGCCAAAACTGTAACTGTAAATCGGGCCATATTCTAAATTTATGTTGTAAAAACTAATGTTTAACTTTTAAATCTAAACTTATGTTTCTAAAAAAATATGTTGTACGAATTGCCTAAAGACTTATCTTAAAACAAAGTTCTCTGTTTAATTAAACTCTGACCTTTTTCTAACGAAAACGTTTGAACAGTATTAAAGCAAAAGTTTGAAAGCAAATTCACACATTAAATCGAGAAATAAACTGTTATTTTTGGATAGTTTAAACAGCAAATATATTTTTACTTTTTTAAAATTATAAATGAATGTTTCGAGAATACATTACGAAACAACTAAAAGAATATTGTTTCCCATTATTATTCAGAATATATTTAAAAAAGCATATATTATTAAGTGAAGGATGTATAGAGTAGGAGAACCCATGAAGAATACATTTGGGTGCTGTGAAAGTATTTTAGATGTTATTCATACATTTAACAAATTCTGTATATTCAAGCAACATCTACAGTTTAACCTTCCCATTGCGCTTCTAATTACCTGAAATTACTTTATACAACATTGCATATACCATCCAAATGTTCTGCCAAGTGTTCATGTCTGCTGCTATGCTATTGGTAAGTTCTTTTAATTACCAACCACGAAAACTGCATGTTTGCCATTCCTCAGTGATGACGTCATTCTACTTAGGTTATAATTTTTGAAGTAACTTTTAAGTTAAATCTGTGCTTATCGTAGCCTACTGAGAGATTTAAAAGAAAGATACACAATTATTAGATACTTTATGTAATTTTTAACAATGTAATCCATTTTTTCGTAATGAACAAATTCAGCGTATTCATGATATATTAAAAGGATACCTTTTATAAGAAACTTTATCTTTATTTCAATATAGCAATTCTTTTGTAATGTCCCAAATTTCCTATCCCCTACAGAGCAATTATTTGCGCGCAGACTAATAATGTTATTTAGGCTTGCCTTTTTTCATCTAAAGTGCCTTCATTTTATTTGTTGTCTCTGCATCTCGAGTACTTTCGAAAACGACAAACAGTTTCGTAAATACTTCTATTTACAGTTTGAGTTTCAAATTCATATGTAAATCAAATATTTACTTCAATAATATATGCAGCATTTCACAATTCATTCTGCCATATGTTAGAGAAAATTCAGAAAACATTTTTGAGAAATGACATTTTTTATTTCTGTAGACACTGGGAGACAGTACGAAAAAAAGCATTACAAATAGGTTTTATGGAAAACTATGAGATTTCTAAGCAACGGTGGCTATTTAAAAGAAAATTTTATTTAAGTCCTTACTTTTGCTATTGTTACCTAACAGATATTAAGAAGTTTTCATTGTGAAGAATTTACCGTGAAATTTAGGCAGGAAAATACTAATTCCTAGTTCAATTGCGAAAGAGGTTTTGTAAATCCTTTTTCAATAGTGGTAAGCTTCCTCATAAAATATTAACTTCGTCCCAGTTTCATTTATTAAAAGGCATGGCTTTTTAACGAAAATATAAGGTAAATTCCTTCAACAGAAGGAAATATTTTTCGAATCTTTTAATATCTCAGCAGAATTCTGATGTTTGTCTTTTGCTATTCTTAGATACTTTTCCAATTTCATTTCATGTGAAATTCTATAATTTAACTCTTTTAATATTATATGGCAAACAGCCTTGTAATAAATACACAGATTTTTTTCCAAGTTTTCTTAGAAATGTTGCGCAAGTTTTAATTGCGAACATCCAGAAATAGTTAAGCGGATTTTCTTAGTAATAATTTCAGGCATTCATTAACCATATCAAGATCTGTGTCAATATGATATGTTAAACATGTATTTCTACGTACGCCTAATAAAATATATTTACGTATATTTTATTTGATATTATGAAATCATTTAATTTTATTTGTCATTCTAGACATGTGTTTGCATCACTAACTTGGTACACATAACACGCTGCTCGTACTAAACAAAACTTTACATGAATGCATTTTTATAATTTTAAATTTTTTAATGTTATTTGCTCAGCCTTTTTTTTCTTTTGATAACTTATATGTTTTATTTACGCGTGATTTATACATTACGAATATTATAAAGTTAATAAAACATACTACATTATAACTGAACCAAATAAATTTATACCATTTCTAGTATATTTTAAGGGATGTATTAACGCTCTTTACTCCATAAACTTTCTAACATATATCTACAGTAAAAAACAAATTTACTGCGATTTAATTTCTATTATCACTTTGTTGTTTTCATCTTCTTAACTTAGAAGATTTACTAGCATCAATTATGCCATAATTTTTGTCTACTAGTAAAACAAAATTCACATTTTGCGCATGCATTTGCGAATTATCTTTCCATTTTTCCTCACAAAATTTTAAGTAAACAATGCGAACAAATGACTACGTTGTTAAGTACCTGCAAAATTAAGCCTTGCTTGAGAGCTAATTGAATAGCAGCAAACGTTATAATTAAGTAAGGTACTGAAGAAATTGAGCACTTTGCTGTGGTGAATAAATATTCTGCTAGGTGAGTATTAAATTTTCAGCATTTCTCAGTTTCTAGAAATAGTTTTATTCATGTTTCTAGGAACTGAAAAAATTATTTAAATTCAAAACTCAAAATTACTGCTTAGAGATTTCTTTAAAGACAGCTTGCTTAAACTCACGAAATCAAAACGAATTGCTTCTAATGTAAGTTATACAAGAATTTAGAGATTGTACGGTTTAGAGTTTATGAAGCAATTTTATTACTATTTTTGCCTTTAATGTCACTTCTACTTTCTTTGGCTCCCACCATGATGCAAATGAGTTATATATGAGCTAATAAAATAATTTATTTTATATATTCTATGTTTGGTGCTTCTTCGCTGGAAGATTAAGACAAGCGATAAGTCGCTAAAGGAGTATTTTCTATTTCAGGTCAAATTTCCTGAAAACAATAGAAGTATTTCTGTCAGAATACAGATTCAGATAAGCAGTTCTACCAAATGCTGTACCAGACGTTAACAACCTAGCGACTTTCCATTAATATCTGGATGCCTGACGACTTGTCCCCATGAAGGAGAGTCCGAACGTAAGTAATGATTGCTATGTCGGTTTAAGGACCCACTACATTAGATACCCTTCTCTTCCATATAAAGGATAGCGAGAAAGAAAAGCCTTGGCATCCTTGATTTTGTAAATGGTTCAACTGCGGTACTGAAATCATCATATATTTTCCCGCAAGAACAGTTCTTGCTTTGATATTGCATGATAAAAATAAATATCATTTTCGTGCAGAATTTGTCGTACCCTGTGATAAGCCACGTGCGCTGCTGATATCTCTTGCACTGCTTTGTTGGTGAACTAGCACGTGAATTCAAATATTATTTGCTTTTACACATGCAATTGGATCCATTGGTTCTCCTAAACAAGAACGGTCTAGACTATTTCCTATTTTCTTAGCTCTTCAAACTGCTTTAGTGATGGTCTGTGATCAGAAATGAAGATCTATTGGAAGTCGAATGGCATAATGCTGCGTGACGTGCGCGATATTGTATTCACCATATAAAGGCAATCACGATACAAAGGCGCATTCTCCCAATACTGCTCGTGAAACCAAATTAGCCACTTTTACCTAAAATACGTAGTGTCTCTCTGTCACGAGAACCCTTCTATCTGGTATGTCGGACTGGTGGAAATCATTATAGTAATAATCCTTATATATTTCAAGTAGTGGTGAGTCAGGGGAAATGTTTTATCATACTATTTTTTGGAGAATTTTATCCGCAAAGAAGACCAAATGATATATTAATGAGGATTTTACTTATGGCTGACATCATAAAGGATATATCGCCCTTAAGTCATTAAATGCATAAAGATGGCATATTTTAAATGCCTTTTAGACAGTATTAGGCAAAATGATTTAAGCCCCGTCCATACTTTAATTGACAGGTGTAATCATTTTAGAGAAAACGTGTTCTTGTGGTAGATAGGTAGTAGATCTACAGGCCTGATGTCAGTATATTCGATTTCCTTGGTTTTTGTTTAAGTACAATGTCACAATCTGCACGCCATATTTTCACACGTTCGTTTTTTGATTTGAGATGTTGCATTTTCATATTTTAAAAAAAGCAAAATCCCTCGAAACAATTTCGACGAAAATTAGGCTGACACATAAAGAAAGCTCTGCACATCGGTTTTGGACACTTTACATTGAACAAATCATTGTGCATTTTTCACAGCTCAATATGCATTTTATTCTAAATCAATGATACTGTACAATTTAGACTTATATTTCTATATCTCTGATAGATGCTGGGTTAGGATTCCTAAGTTCTAAATTTTGCCTGTGGGATGCTGCAACTGGTGTCATCTTGTAATGCATAACATTCTGATATAGCTAGACATTATAACGTAGCTAGTTCTGTTCGCCACATATTTAGAGAAAAATAGAATTTCTTATTTATTCAGTATATGGATTTATACTATCACAACGTAATTACTGCCTATTAAAATACGCGATTGTAAATAAATATCTAGATGTAGAATAGTATACGTAATATCTAGGTGAAGAATAGTAAAATTAATAAAATACTATATGTTCCGACAATTGTGTCTAAAAAAATATTGCAAAATTTCCTCAGGTAATTAAGAACCATGTTTCTAATAAATTAAGGAAGAGAGAGTTTCATTTATAATGCCATTAGTTAAAATAAAAATACTGATGGGCAATCTTCTTGTTTGCAAATATTCAATGTAATAGTAATATAACAGATTGGGATGTCGAAATTGAAATGCATTAGAAATTACGTCAGGTAATCTCAAGAGTTGCAGTTTCGTACTTATATTGCTATAGGCAGTGAGTTAGATTTGAACGGAAAAATATTTGAAGCAAATTAATACGAATTTTGGTTTTCTATGCGATTAATGAGGTTGCATGTGAACATAAGTAAACCATTTCCATTCCTTTTACCTTATATTTAGGAATATGTGTCCTTACAATGTATAAATTTTAAACTATTGTATAATGCAAAATATCACTCTGTTTTTCAGACAGAAAACTAAGCATTTTCTTAAGATATTTTTGTTCTGTTTATAGCTGTTAAAAATAGCTTCTAAAGACCATTTAAGATTTTTTATGCTAACATAAATCAATTTTAATCAATTAGGAGCTGAAAATTGGTGTTAGAAAAATAATGTAATAAACGTTCTACTTGAAAGAATAATAATCAGTTCATTTCAAAAATAGATCTGGTTATTTTTTCCTTTATTTTTAATTCATAAGCCCTTCTCCGGGGGAGAGAATAAAACATGATAGTTCTCTCAGTGGTTAAATTTCTTTTAGAGGAAAGACAACGTTCCAGACTTTTGCTCAGAAAAATTAATAATTTCGTTTTTCCCACACATTTAACACGAGGCTGAAACTTCTTGGCATCATATGTGGTCTTAAATAATTGAACTAACTCAGTGGAAGCGAATTTCATTATCATTATATCTTAGTACTTTTTTCGGGATGGAACATTCGGATCCCCATATTTCGCGAATCTTCAACAGATAAGAAATTCTTAAATATTACCTTTTGTCATCAATCTTATGTTTCGAATTCTAAACTGAAAAACTGAATTAAAATCAGTTGTTCTTAAATTGTTTAGGTTAGTTATATCTGAATCAGCAGAATCACCGTGTGACAGCCCTGAGTGCAACATTTCTTCAGTAAGGCACCAAGTGAAATCTACAGAAATTTTCAAGTAATCGATGGGTTGCGCGTGATCCAGAAATTCTGAGCAGTATGAAGAATTCTGGATTACTTCAAATAGGTCTTGGATGTTTGTAGCAACTCATGTATAAGTGTTGCGTCTCAACTCTTCTGCCAGTTTAACTCAACCACATGGCTAAACTCGTCTATCAGTTTAGGTATTTATTCATGGTTGTTGAATTTTGTGATCATAATAATAGTAAAAATTGAAACTGTTACTCCAATATATTTGACAAATTATGTTGAGAAAAGGAATCTCAGGCTTATGTAGTTTAATAACATATACTTAATTCTCTAAATTTCTTTTGTGCTTTTTTACTAACTATAGGTTTAGTTTTAAAATATACTGCATTCTTATTTTTTTCCTATTATTACGATGTTTTAAATTTACTTCAAGTAAAACATTTTAAAATGAGATAAAATTTTTCATTCCTTCTTCTTATTATTATTTGAAGAATTCAAGGATCTTCCAGGAAGCGGATTTGAGGAAATGTGGGATTCGTTTTTTTAAGTTACAACTATGCGTTTTTCGGTTGTTTGTAAACATTTGACACAAGTAATGGTCAGGAGATCATAATGACATGAAAGTAGATTATTTAAAAATTAATCCAAAATACAGCAGCACTGCATAGTGTACGGGGCACAACCTCATTACAAATTAAACAAAAAAATTACAAATTAGAACAATAGAAAATGAAGTGTCATGATATATGCCTAATTAAACAGTAGAACTGATTTGATGGTATATGACGTAAATGGAGATTCTCACCATTATTTTCGCCAAAGCGTTTTGCAGAAAATGTATTTCTTATAGATAGCTTATTCAAAAATTTACTTATCATGGGCATATTCAGACGTATTACAGAAGAATGCATGCGTCCCTGCTGACACCTGATACAGAAGTTACTGACACTATCATGGAATCCACTTCACTTTAAAGTGCATAAAGAAATTATCTTCCTGCGCTAATATCTACGAAAAACTCCCAAAGAACTTTTAAATATAAGCTTCACAAGAAGAAAATGTTCTAGTGTAATTCAATATCAGGAAGTGTACTGCTATATAACAGTTCAAAAATAAAGAACTACGACTACTATTAGGAACGTCTATGGGAGTTTTTTGTATTTCTAGTTTCTTTTTATTTATTTAGCGCTCATACATTAAGTCAGTTTTTCGATACAAGCTGTCTGAGGTTTACACAGCTGGATTTTAGATTTTATGGAGCTGTCAGTATGCTAGTGTAGCATATTAATAGGACTGGTGGCAAAACCTGTGCAGAAAAATGCTGACTTGATTAGGAATGGGCAATGCCTTTTGAACACTATTTGCTGTTTAAGGAGACTAGACTGAGTCAGATCTGCTGGCAACGAACCATGTTTCATTAACCGCCAAAGCTTAACATGAGATTACCAGGCCTTAAACCATTCCGCAAATGAAAGAGCTCTTGTTTTGAAAGCATTGTTTTATGAGAAAGACGTTTCTCAGTGGTTACCCAAGCTACTCGACGTCTGAAAAGAAACAGTATCATATTAGGAGTAGTAAATCTTCCGAAACGTTGGTAGGGGATATTCAGAAAAAGATATCTTACACCGAAGTGAAAAGAACTATCAGAAATAAAATAAACCTCGTGGTTTTTTCTCTGCCCTTTTTCCAGTACTTAACACGTACTGGACATCTCAGAATTTATTGTCGTTTTGATTACTCTGATGTTTCGAAATCGATTAAACTACTGCATACATAACGTTACCTTAGAAATTGAATTGTGAGTGTCACAGAAGTGTACCGTTGTACTTTTTCCGTTGCAAAATACAAATCTATTTCAAATATAAATTTACTGTCTTAAAAGTAAATCACATTTAATGGGTCAAAGCCCCTTAATATTGCCTGGGAGCTCTAATTTCAGCATACAGGAAGTTACATTTAATGATATATTGCAGGTAATGCTAAAATTATATAAGCATATAGTTTATGCTGGATGAGATTTTTATTTACAACAGTATAAAAACATGAAGCAACAAAAAGGGAGACTAACATGCTAAAAACAGCAAAACTAACATGCTAAAACTGTAGATGTTTTCTATTAAATACGTCATATATTGGCATTTGGACTTTTGAGTGAAAGTACCTGTAAAACCAGTTTTTCTGTACATTTATAAATGCCGCACAGAAAGCAATTACGCTGTAGTGCTAAGGTGTGTAACATCAATTCT
The DNA here is from genome assembly GCF_044657685.1 of Stegodyphus dumicola. Classification (NCBI taxonomy): domain Eukaryota; kingdom Metazoa; phylum Arthropoda; class Arachnida; order Araneae; family Eresidae; genus Stegodyphus; species Stegodyphus dumicola. The sequence continues at coordinate 81,142,276 of NC_140780.1, forward strand.
GATTTTCCGTTAATTTAACATAATAACTTTCTTTCCTTTACGGATCTTCACAAATTTTCTATTTTGAGAACATATTTTCCCAATCCTGAGAAAACGTTTAGTAAATTTATGCTGTTGTAAAAATCATGGTGTTGAATTTCAGTTATCCAAAGTGCCATGCGTTGATTTTTTTTGTCCTCCTTTTGCCAGACGCATTTATTTGCGGATGTTAAAAACAATGATGCCACCTAGCTCGCACAAAGACATACCTTAATTCTAGGCCTTTTAGAAAGTACATTTTGATACATTACAAATGAAGAGAAGGGAATATTTATTCATTCTTAATATCTTAAATGGAAGTTTTTGTTTCCTCCCCCTGGCAACATAGTCGCTATGAACAGTGATTCTATTCACAAATTTACCTCAGAAACGCAGTTTAAATTTGAAAAGCAAAGGTCTTGAAAATTTCTTATTACAAAAATTAAAATTCGATCAGAAAAATAAAAATACTTGTTTTATGGAATACACATTCCAAACAGCTACGCAATTTGCTACAAAAACGAACGCGATTCGTTTTGAAAAATATGTTAGATCAACCTAAAAAAATGAGTAATCTTTCTAAGAAAACCTACCTATTTAACTGCAGATACCAAAACATATAATGAAACACCTGGAGTTCAGCAGTTATTAGCATTTGTTACTAATTTGGGGGAAAGTTTGTACGTTATGCTAGGAAAAAAAAGCATTTTTTTCATCTTTTAATTAAGGACATTAAGCGTATATTCAGTAAAACAGTAGTTTTAGATTTTTAGCATGAATTTAAATTTATTATTTCGAACAAGAATGATCACCCCTTCCCATTTCCTTCGTCATTCCAGATTGCAAACATCTAGAAAAAACTAATTTTTGGCCTTGATAAAAAATAATACTTCATTCTCCTCTAAATGTTAGATTAAATATATTATTTTTCTTATTTAGATCCCATAAAGTTATCATGCATTACTTTCAACAAAATTAAAAACTTATATTTTAAAATAATGCAACATTTTTTATTTGTTCTTCAGTTAACTTATGAAGCAGTTGGACTTATCTAAACGCATTATTACTGCTCAGGTAATTTTTAATCAGAGATAAACTATATGTATTTCCCTGTACAAGTCGCGAGCAATAAATTGCTTCCTAGAAGTTCATGTCAAAAAAATAAGTAATATAAATTCAAAGCTACGAATATGGTTGGATAAGAGACCTGCGAAACTAATATAGGTATTTATAAAAAGAAATTCACTTTGATTGCAAGTAAATGTTTACCTAAATTGCTGACATACCAAATGCAGAAGCCAATCTATTTCTCCTGCTTTATTGCTGTTATGACAAACGTTGCAGTTATTAGTATAATGTGAAAAATCAGTCTTCTAACGTACACATTATTAAATATATTTTGCCACTAAATTACATTTAAATCAAAACATGTTATCTGACAGATCTGAAGCAAAGAATCTTGATGTTAAATTTTTAAGTTTTGAAAGGTTACGAAACATAGGGAAAATTATTTTCACATTTAATACAGAGTACTCGGAATTTGTAAAGTGCTGACTTCTCATAACTGCTAATCACTCTTAACCTTCTGCCACGTAACTTTTTTTAAAGTTAAGAGCTTCCTGGTCAAAAAGGTTTAAATGAATACACGTATTGGTATCGATGGAACAACTTAATTTATTGCAAAAGAGAATAATTTATTTACAATCAAAAAACTTTAACAGCTTCGAAGTAGTTCTGTTTAAAATAATAGAACCAGTCTATTATCTGAGCACCATCACATAGTAATCTTAATTAAATTGTAAATGAAATAAAAGCATTACACATTAACTTGATTCTACATTATTTCTTATTTTTATTCCTTTCTCCTAGAAGCTGATCTAAGTCTGCTCACATAGACTCAACAAGTCCCGCCTTTGTCAAACTATTGAAAAAAGAAGCTGTATCTGAACATTGAGTTTAACGTAGCTAAACAAAAACAAACAAAATAAAGTATTTCCCGTTTCTTTTCCATCCGTCTTCCTTTAGTTAACAACTCATATATTCTCGCGCTTTCTTCTCTTGAACAGGTTCAGAGAAATGGGACTATGACAGAACAGAAAACGAAAAGCATTTACCGGTTAGGGAAACTTAAAATAGTTTACCTACTTAAATGCACTTGATGAGTGACCAGAATATTCGTTTTTCATAATAATTCCAAAAGTAATTAAACAGAAACATTATTTTGATACCCTCAAAACGACCCATGTAACCTCTTCTTAAGTCACAAGAGTTAGACTAATGGATGGATTCAGAATAGAGATAAATGCTGAGGTTAATTTTAATATCTTCAAAATATCTTTCCCATGACATAAATTTAAAACGTAAGGTACAATATTTACATGCGCCTTTCGAAGATCGTAGTTTCTTTCTAATATTTTGAAGCTGTATACATTGCTTGAGATACAAATTTGTCTTTATAGAGCATAATTTTCATTAGTATTGGTTGAGACCAAACTATTGTGGAAACAAATTTAGGTAATTGTTCAAAGTAACCCTTTCTCTCTGAAAATTTTGATACAAAGCTTTATACTGTTTAGAAAATCCTAAAAATAATTTAAATCAATAATACATACAAAAGGTTGAAGAAAATAAGAGAAAAAGCAAGACCATGGACAATAATTTTCTTTTGCTAGAAGCATATCCTATCTTATTGCAAGGTTCCAATTTATTTTCGTTTTTCTTTCGTGAGTGGGGACGGGAGAAAGTAGTAAAACTGAAATCTCAGGTCAAGCGAACATGATCGCATAAAAAAAATCAGGCCACAGCTGTTTATCGCAGTCACGGTCGTGGTCTTGAATAAATAAGTAATATACACCTCTACGTAACTGTGCGTAGTGTATAATTAAAAGGAATTGATCTTAAGCAATGCATTTAATTAACCTGTTATTTGTAAGATTCAGACTTTGTAACATGACAACACAGAAATGTATGTTTTTGGCATTTTCCAAAATTAAAATCGTATACTATTTTTAAAATACTTTATTTTATTAGAAATTGAAGAGCTATATTTAAAATGCGATATTGTATTATAAAATGTAATGCAAATCCACATTCCAGAAGTTATTAATAATAATTAATAAACAAAATTAGCAACAGCAAAAAAGGTGAAAGGATAAAAATTTGATAAAAATGAAAAACCCTTTGTTTGATTTGTATGTATCTAAAACATCATGTTTTTGTTCTAGAACAAAAAACATGTTTAATTCATGGATAAAAATGTAAAGGTTTTAGAATAATTAGTTTCATTCTTAAAATTGCTCAAAATATCATTTAAAATATAATTTATTTTATAAAATATTTAAATTCCTTTTTAGTATAATTTAGAAATAAAATTTCTTTACCGCATTACTTAAATTATATAATGATACATAAATTTGAATCCTCGAAAAATTAGGCGCGATTTTAATGATAGGTATCACTTTTAATAAAGACATAAATACGGATGTTTCGTTTGCTCAATTGACTATATCATTCAAAATGTCAGCGAAAGTCCCAGAAAATCAGAAGAATCCTACCCCTATATCGCTTGAAATATATTTTCATCCACGCATAAGATATTTTGCTATCGATTTAAACTGGGAGAATTGCAAATAGCGAAATTGCGTGATTTGGTTGAGTTGATACTATGGAGAATTTTCCGTAAACCCTGTCATGATCGTTTCAGTAAATGTAATATATTATCTTTCATCTTCCGAAAGCAATTTGTTCACTTCGATTCGCAATATGAAGTTTCAGTACACGAGAAATTACAATCTCTGAAAAGCTATACAAGTTTGTTTTTAAGATTCCAGCAGGTAAACTAATGCTTAACTTCTCTTAACGTTGAAATTTATTAATGTATGACTTTAACAATAAAAGCATAATTTTCATTTTTTTACATGCGTTTCAAATAGATTGTTGTAGCATTTCTTTTGGATCCGAAGGAGATTTTGAAACCTTCAGTAAAAGAATAAAAATAAAAATACACTTTGATGTATTATAAATTATAATATTACAGTAACAGAATTATACAAATTATGTAAGATTATTAAAATAATCGTCTGAGTGTTAGTTTATTTTACTATATATCCAGTTTAATGTTTCTAATTTCAAAATATTTAAAATGATAATAAGTTATTTTAGTATTACTGCTTTGAAAAAAAATTACAAAACCTTTGCATTATAAATAATTAACACCAAATTTAAATAAATGTCAGCGAATTTTACGAGCACTTCGATTGCAACTCTTTTTAACTGCACCTGCAGTTTACGTGTAATTTGTAAAAAATATGCTTAAAATATCGCATCATAAAATTCTATATTTTAAAAGCAAAAATTGCCTGTGCCATTATATTATTTGCGAACCAAATAGTTGTAAAGTGTAACCAAATACGCACGAGATCTCATTCTGACTTAAACGCTCGCGAGGGTGCATAAATTTTAACTCATGAATCCCAAAGAGCAAGACAATATGTTATGTGTTTTATATTTTATTGCAAAACCAAAATAACAAAGTTAAATGCAAAACTTAAAGACGGGGAGAATAAATTTACATCTGATGTATAAAGCCAATGCAAAATTTACCTTGTGATTCCATCATATAAAAAAAGTCTTAATAAATTGCGGAAGAGAGAATGGTTATTTTGGGAGAAACGTTAAAACGAGCAATAATATTTCTATCAAACTACATTTAAGTCAAAACATTTCGCTTAATTGCATTGCACATACTTACCCCAATCAAATTTTAGATTTCGGAAACTCCGCATTCATTTATTTACGAGTTATGTAAATTATAAAAATGCCTTCAAGAAATAGCTTAAATAGTTTCAGTCAAGCAACATTTCTTACAAATGTTTCGTAATGTGAAAAATGAAACAAATAAGCTTTCTCACCTTATTTTCTATTAAAGAATTTTAGCTCCTTTTTGCACATTTCAGGAATTTGCGTTTCTGAGATATATTTGTATTTAAACATTGATAATTTAGTTGCAAAAGTTGTTATGAGAAGTTTATCTTACAATTTAATGAAATGGAAATTATAATAAGCGATAAGTATGCATAATTTCTGAACTAATTACAATTTCCTTTACATGCATATATATATATATATACAGTTCTATAACAAACAAAGAAGAATAATTAAAATACGCAACCAAGGATACAACGGCAGTAAAACGGTTGGACTATATATGAATGTAATACATAGTACATTTTTGTCCTACTTTATATACAACATATTTAAACATTGAACAAAATCTGAAACTGATATTTCACTTCAGTGAAGATATATTCAAAATGAAAATAAAATTCATATAATTTTTTTAATAAAACTTTTCTTCTACGGATTAAAAATTACAAGAGACATCAAACATGTAAAAAGGCTTCTTTAGAATAAGTTATCATAATTGAAGATAAATATTTATTTGCAATTATCGTAGAAAATTACATGAAAGAAGAAACCAATAGGTTTTCCGGAAGACTGCAACTAAACTGTGTGAAAAGATTTGGAAAACCTCTTGTATAATGCAAATTGTTTTTTTTTCCTACAGCTTATCACACCGTTAAATTAATGTTATTCAGTCAAATATATTACTTTGACATAAACATGTGCTTTTCACATATCTAACATGTACATGCATTTGTAAGAATTTGAGGCAAATGTTACCATTGACATTTGACCTTAAAGTTCAAATAGAGAAGAGGTTTTAGAAAACTATATTTTCTCTTTTGCTTTAATACTAAACTAATTTCTATATTACAATTCTTTCTTTCACACTTATTCAGTGTCATTTCTACTTAAAAATTCAGAAATGTAACTGTTTAAGATATAAAACTTCAGAATATTTGCGAACCTCTGAATGAATTTTTCTGTAACCTGTGTATGTTTTATGGGTGGTTAGAACTAAATTTCGTGTGTCTGCAAGCTATGCTATTTCCACTGCACTCCATGGAATAATTTCAGCCTTCCACGCATACCAGTGTAAAAGGAAGAGTAACCTTAAATACGTGTGTAAACATTTAAACAAAACCTCGGCAGAAAATGCTATAGCTTCATGAGCATAAGGCATACGCATAACTTCAAATTCAATAATACCTTCAGTGATCATGTTTATAACTTCTTGAACATGGAATCATTCATGTGATATGCATATGAAACAGGAGCATGGATTAATGAATACATCATAACTAATTACCGGATACAATTATTACCTCTTACGCGATTTATTATTATTATTATTCCTTTCTAATGATAATTAGCATTGGCTTCTTACTAAATTTACCGATCACGTAAATTCCTTTTTCCCTCAAAGTTTGATGATTTCCTGGAAAAGCAGTCAGTCGGGTTTTCACTTTAATTTCATTGCACGAAGTGACTAACGTATCATTCAAATGTAACACTATTCTTTAAAAATTAATTTGTACTTTTACGCAAAACGAAATAAATATTCTACCTAAACATGCTTTGAACAAATGAATTTTTCTATTAAGCCTTTAATAGGTAATTGAACAACAAGCTTTTACCGAAAACGGAAGTCCAGTTGAATAACAAAGCAATTTTTAATCATTAATTAAATACATTTCGTTGATGGTTTAACACAGAAAACATTTTCATTCAACTGTACTAAAAATTAATTATTTTGCTCATTTAATGAATGCAGTAATAAATAATGTCAAACATATTTTAAAAGTATACATTTTTTAAATCTTCGGCTTAATAAATTTCGTCATCAAAACACTTCGTCATCTCTATATCTGTTACTAAGTATGCATCTATGAAAACATAGATTTTACTTATTCAGATAACCTTTAATTTAAAACAGAGTTGTTATGATAAATAACATAACAGCAAATGCAGAACTGCTTAAAATGAGAGATTGCGGTCATAAATTTTGAGTTCATTTTATCTTAGCAAAAATTTAAAATGTTTCTTAATTTTTGAAAATTAAATACATGCTTAGGTTTCCATAATGCATCAAGAAGAAATTATCTAGATTATTTTATCAATAAGTAGTTTGTATATTGACAGCTCCTGGACATGAAATTTAAATTGAAAGAGTTATTACTATCACGGCTGTATAGTTATAGAGAAATAAATGATTAATCTATAACGCAACTGCAAATCGAAGCATTTGCCAATGCATTCTAAGCAAAATATTTGCGAAATCGAACAGTATAACTTAAAATATTTTCATGGAATGAAGCGCTGAAAATTTACGCATGATCAAGCAAACTTAAATGACAGAAAATCTGTCAATCGAGATTTGCAAACAAGTGACTTTAGCAAAGGTCAAATAATTTACTTTTATGTAACATTCTGTATAAATAATATGCAATCCACTTAATAATACTTAAAATATAAACATTGTTCATTAATAGATGTAATCATGGAATGTCAGATACATTTGCTTAAGTTTTTCAGACTTTTTTTAAACATAAATTATTTTGCGCTGGGCAAATGATAGCACGCCGACATATGTCAGGAATGTTCTCAATAGAGATTTTTGATTGAATATTCTCTAATAAATTTTTAGCACAAAGTTTGAAAGTCGAAACTTACCCTGAGGGGCTAGCTGAGGCCGCTGGTCCCGAATCTACCGTCAAAAGGACGGGCACGAGACACAGCCAAACTCTAAACATCGCCGAAGCGATTTCGTCCACCCACATCACCTTTTACCTCCTACCGCATGCTCCTACTGTCGATCGCGTCCCTCGCGCACAGACGGTTGGCTTACTGAACCCGAAGAGACCGCCGATCGGTTCGACTCTATGCCAACTTCTTTCCAACACTTCCCGCTGAGTGAGCTTCCAGCATGCGACTGAACCCGCAGTGAGGGCTGGGGTGACCGAGTGCTACGGGGATTCAACCAACACTGAAAAGGAGGGTTGCCGTACCCTTGGTAACATGTGAAGACAACACATTCGAAAAGCGCCAACTGTGTCGCCAAAAGAACTTTATTTTGTTAGGGGGAGAGGAACCGCCATGTTTTAACATTAGCTGGGTAGGAAAGATCATTACGTTGTCATATTTGGTAACCTTAAGTAAAGCAAAAAAAAGTCTCTGCTATGCACTGCTTATGAGGTGCCGTATAAGCGGTAGTTACACAGAGGAGTCGTAACTGGACACACCTCGTTATTTACAATTAGGAAAGCAATATGTTTCTCTCGCTTTGACAGCCCAATTAGAGAAAATATCAAGCATGTATTTAAATGCAGCCTTAAAGGGCAAATAATTATTTCACAAGCAAGTTTTATTTAAAGGGTATTTTTCGGCATGAAGGCTCATTTTACAGAAACTATGCAAATGAAGCTAAAACACGAGCTTTTGATAAAATGAAACGAATGCAAACTTTGATGAATATTATGCAATGTTTACAATGAGAAAGTGGTAATTATGAACGTTTCAAGGAATATCCTTTGTAATAATTTATCGATGTGGCAGTAAAGTATCAACTTAAAATAATTTAATATCCGCACTCCTCTTTATTTTACGAAATAAAGGAAAGACAGAAAATAACAATGTAAATAAAGCAAAAGTTAGTCTGAATCCTTCCACGTATGCTAATTGATAATTAGTTTTAAAAAAATAAACTAATGTATGTTAGAATAACACAGAATTATAAAACGTAAATTTAATTTAAAACAAAAATTTTCCGCAAATGAGTAGTTCTCTGAAACGTCGGCACCACTAGAAATTATTTCTTAATGTCTTAGCACTGAAGACGAAGATGTTAACCATGAGACAGCAAGCGTAAGAATTTATTTCTACTCTTAAATTTCCTTCTTCATTTACTTTGCGTCTTTTAAGGACATGGCATTTAAATCGTTCTTTTGTTTGGGCTCAGTAACCATTTTCATGGATTGATAGATGAACACAAAATGCATCATAGTTTTTTTATCATCATCATCACCATCATTACTCGCTTTTTGTCTGGTAGAATATATCCACTTTCATCTATGAGACAGCTAATATTAGTAAAATATATTACTATGGATGGTAGTCTAATTTTTCTCTAAAATAATTATATAGCTTTAAATGTTATTAAAAATCTGATTTAATAATACTCGATGCGTTACAAAACTATTTGTGGCCCACCAGCGGCCAAGCGGTAACGTTGTTGAACACTGGTAGTTCGGTTCGAGGTTCGAATCCCGTGAACGGGCTGGCTGCATGGGTTTTTTCGTGGTTTTCCCCATATGTAACGTATATACGAGCCAATTACCCTTAAAACGTCCTCCACGAAGGCATCCCTCCCTTAAGGCAGATAGCCCTCGAGTGCTTTGCCGTAATCTAATAAACCAAACCGAAATGAAAACTATTTGTTCCATTTCATGCTCATATAATTTAATGTTGTTTGTAAATCGTATGCCATAAAACTGTCAATATAATACATTTATTCTTGCATATTTCGGACGTAATTCTCAATCTCTCACTACTCTAGGTTTCAGGATTCAGTTGGTGACTTGCACTTTTACTTAGTTAATTTACATGACTGTTGTTGAGTAAAATTATGTCAAGTAAGTCGGAAAAATGATTTTTCAATTCATGCGACTTTGAAATTGTTGCTTTCTTTTTCAAGCCGACAAAAAAAATTCGATGGATAATGGCTGGTGTAAAAGAATTTCTTGAAAACAAGTACAGGAGCTTTGCGATTCAAATTGAGTGGTTCAAAATAACGATAATGATGCAGCGATAATAGTTTTCATAAAAATTATGGCTTACAAAATTATCTAACTAAAGCTTCTAAATATATAATAGTGACATTATGTTTCTGAATATCAGGTATTTTATGATTTAGATCTTTACTGCCAATACTCTGTCCGTTTCCCTACCAGAATGCAAATTATTTATTTAGTATTTAAGAGGAGATTTTCGGAGTGTAAGAAAGAGCGTGTTTCTGCCTCTCGAGCCCACGTTACTAGGTTTCACTAGCTCAAATACGATTTAATTCTATGGCTTTGCAGTATAGTTGCCGACATTTAAATTTTTATTTAGGTGAGAAGTTTGAGCTAACTAAGCGTGAGGTCAATTGTGTAGCCTTAAGTTACTGGACTTAGTTTTAAATCTTGATATTGACTGTTACATTAAGTTACATCGCCACAAGTGGTTGGCTGATCTGTCAAGCATGAGACATGTATTTACGTTCTCGTTCTGATTTAATAAAAAAAATTTTTTTAAATCATCTATTTTTTAAGACTTTGTAGTTCATTTCAGAGGTTAAAAATAACTAAAAATAGAATTATTATTATCAATCATTTGCCGGAATCTTAGGACTTAAGGTGTTTACTTTTAAAATACATTTTAACGTTTTTCCGTTGCATTTCTTAGCAGCCATTTTAGAAATCATTGGAAAAAAACTATGTAAAGGATACACAATAGCGTTTTGTCAAGAGAAAGCGGTCACAGAATTAAGGAAGAAAGAAGGGTTTTTTTTTCCTAGGAATACTGATAATCAAAGGAGCAATCTCACACGTGAAAGTTTTGCTAAAAAAGTAGTATTGACACCACTGAAATAATTAAGAAAAAATTTTATTCATTTCACTGAATAAATGAAAAGCCATTTATTCAGTGAAATGCTTGTTTAATTAAATGGTGCATTTAAAAGCCATTTTAAAGGCAAACTTTGTTTTGGAAAAAATACAACATATAATACATAATTCAGTCGTGAAAGAAAAAATTATTTTATTTAAATATTGCAATACTGAATTTTGATAAGTCAAAATTTTCGAGAATTCGAATAAAATGTTTTGCACAGATGAAATTTATTAAAAATTAATGTTATTACATTTTATTAACTTTTCTGTACATGTCGATTTTTTTTATTTCAAAATATTCTAGAAGTCAAACATTTTCGAATTATCTTAAAATTATTTTGTTTACATTTCTTTTGTCAACAAGTCCAATTTAGATCTTAAGTGCGAACTATGGTGCTTATACCTCAAATCTCTTCTGTAAAATCTTTAAATGAGAAATATGTTTTCATTTAAAACTGACTTAATTTTCACTTAGAATTTTCTTTCCCATAGATGTTCTGGGTAATTAAATCATCACAACAATAAAATGCACACTTGATCGTGGGAATAGTTTCAAAATGTTCTTCAAATAATATAACTATTTGATTTAGAATTGCAAACTATAATTTTATTTGGAAACTGAAAATGCTTGATGATTTATACTTTTATTTATGTCTTTAAGTATTAAACATATTTTCTTTAACCAACGAATCGGTAAGTCTTTTTTAGTATTGTTTTCGTTGAGTAGTTACACATAATATTTCTCCTGCTGAACGAGCAAAAATATTTCAAAATTAAAAAAAAAACATTACGTTAAATTTCATTATCATTTCAAACTGCTGAAAATTGTCTTATTCTCCAAATCAGTCATACGTTTCATACTTCTATCATTTAGAATAACAGTTTATAAGGTATTTTCACACTTCTTTGCGCATGCCTTCGTGGTGTAATTAAAAGCATACTCGTATTCAAGATATCCATCGTTCGAAACACTGCTCGGGCGCGAATTCTACAATCATTATTATTTTTTTTGAGCAGAAGATATGAAAAATATATAGTGCGATCTCCGGGACTCGAAACTGGACAAGAGAAAAGAAGGAAGAAAATAGTTTATAAGTTTTACTATGCAATTTCACAATTCAAAATGACTTTTTTTTCGTTTTAATTAAATTCAAATATTTCTCATGCGTCGAAATGATTTTCGTCATTAATAGTATAAGAGATTATTTTTACTCATTCCCGTTACACATTTTGTTTATATCTTCATCAAAACACAGATGTCGTTATACGAAACTCTTTTTTTATTTTTTTTTCTCTTTGGAACTTTTGATAATTTGAATTGCGTTCTTCCCCCCCCCCCCGTTCTCCTTCTAATTTTTACCAATCGAAGTTTGATCGTATTATGTAATTAAAATCAGTTTTCTTAAAGAAAATGGTTATTTAAAGGTATATATTTATTAAACAAATTCTTTTGGGTAGCATTATAAAGCAACAGCCGCAATAAAAATTTAGGACTTCTGCACCAATTTTCTATCAACTAAAGCTTAACTAAATTGTAATCGCCAGGGGCCATGCCTATGTGTTTCTTGGATATTAATCATTCCTACTTATATCTTAGCCCTTTAAGTAATATATTCTCAAGCTTGTTAATTTATTTTCAATATAATGTACAGTATCTACTGTGTGGGACCACCAGCGGCCGAGGAGTAAAGTCGCTGAACACAGGTAATTCCGCCCGACGTCGAATTCCGAGGCCGGACAGGCTGCATGGGCCTTTTTTTTTTTTTTTTTTTTGTGTGTTTTTCATGTTTAACGTGCGTACGAGGAAGTCTTCCTTAGAAAATTCTCCACGAAGTCGCCCCTCGAGTGACAGCTAGCCCTCGAGTGCTTTGCCATAATCAAATGAACCAAAACCAAACCTAACTATTGCGCCATTGAATAAAATATTGCTATGCGAAGTATTTTCTTCAGAACACCTTTTTGTTGATCGGAATGATACTTGATAGCTCAAGGAATTCCATGTATATAACAAAATAAAGTATTAACAGATATTTAAATCGTGTGCATAAAGCATTTTCTCCCTTCTTTCCGCATGCCTTCGTGCTGTAATTGAAAGCATACGCGACACGTAATGGTTGAGAGGTTCAGGGTTCGGCATTGCACGTTTTTCACGTCTTCTGCATTAAAAAGACCTAATGACTCTACATATCTTCGTCAAACACATCAATTTACCAACCAGTAAGAAGTACGCTTTATTAAATATATTGAAAGCTACATGGAATCAAGAGTCTTACTTCAGAAAATTTTTAAAGCTATTTCGAAAATCCAGTGATAATTGTTTTTTATTAAGCCCTTGCGTTGAAGATTGCAGAAAAATTTCTTTATTCACCAGCTAAAATACAATTGAAGACTTTGTTCATGTTCTCATGAAAACATCAAATATTTGTGCTGCAAAATATACGATATTTGCTAAAGAGCAGTGAAGGAAAACGAAAATGTTTCCTATAAATAGATAATAACAATAAATAGAAATAAGCTATTTCTACTGCATTTCAAAGAACATTTTACACAGAAGGTAGTATGTAGACCAAATCAATAATGTTGAATTTCATTTTTATAAGTAAACCATAAGTTCATGGCTTTCAAATAAGGAATGGAGGAGAAAATATATATATAGGTTTGCATATGCGTCCTAATCTAAAAACGAGCAACAATATTGAGCGCAAAGGTAAATTCTTCCCATGTTTTAATTGTCTTCAAAGTTTCCTCTATCTAGAGAGGTATTATTTCATCATAATTGTAGCAAAAAAAATTTATAAATAATTCTTAATTTTCCAAAAACATTTATTTTACGTTCCGAATTATACACATATTTAAAACTGATTAATTTTGAAATTGAAACAACGTACTATTTTTGTTACAAATGCCCGTTTAATACTTTATTTTAAAATTAATTATTGGCTTAAATATTTTTCCCGATTGCTACGTATTAGGTCATTGGTTTAAAGATGGAGAATATACCTTATATACTCCTCCTTTTCAAAGGGAACTGGGTATTAGAGGACCTAGTTACCAAATCCTAATAGTGACGAATTATCGTCTACCACTCTTTAGTTCGAAGGCCACATATAGAGTCTTTTAGAAATTTTTGATACCAGAAAACTGAAGAAATCCACGAAGCCCTCGACGAGATTCGAACTTCCTATTCTCCCGAATACGTTTCAAGCGTGATTCCAATTACATCAAAATGTTTCACTTAATGGATGTGTAAATAACCATTAGAGCTGCATTTGGGCGAATGTGATCCTACACATGATTGTAAAATTTGATTAGGCAAGTGACAGCTAAAGAACGCAACTAATAAAGATGATCAGTACTCAATGCATCCCTCATTGTAGGCGCTTCAGTCTTTGAAGAAATCCGCAGTGGTATATTTCGAATTGTTTCTGTCACAGCTGAGGGTCATGCAGATCTTTTACAAGAAAGCATCACTTCATACTCACAAGAGAAGCAATCGCTCCACAGTGTATTGCCCCAAGAGTAACCGAGTACTTTAGACAGTTGAACTCTGGTAGTTCAATTTATCTTGAGAACGATCCCAAAATAAACGCCTTGTTGGTTGGTTGGTTTTGGATTATGTAAAGTAAATACGTAAAGCAAATACGGCTCAGTCTCCCTCAGAATGTCTTCCCTGAAGGTATTCGTCCTCTTAGGCGGATAGTCCTCGTGGCTTCGTTATATTCAAATAAGCCAATATAACACAATCAGAATTTAACTTTCATTTAGGATGGGCCGACTCTTCACATTTCCTGCCCAGCACATTCTGCGATCGAAATTTGATAATGACAGTGTCCTCATTCGAACTTTCCCGCCCGAATAACCTCTAAGTATTTCGGAATTTACACTTTGTGAATTTTGGTTATGGGCCACTTGTCACAAGTGTGCTTTTAAATCACACGTATGCAGAAGTTGGCCGAGTTATTGGCAGTATTGAAAGAAATTATTTGTTTTCATGTGATAAGAATTACAGCTTCATCTTCTTGGATGCTGAACAGTGTTTTGTCTATCTGGCAATAAAATGCTCTATGATTAAAAAAAAAAAAAAAAAAAAAAAAAAAAACCTCATGCATTTCTGTAAACTTTGTGCTATAATCTACACTTTTCAAATTATTGAAATTTCACTTACATATGTATATATGTCCCAAGTAGCATGGCAACGTCGTAACGACGTTGCAAACTGGTCCGAGAGATTGCAAAGTGGTCGTGGTAACGTTTACACGTTGCGTTATACACGTTCTTTACAACGTTGCGAAGACGCAAAATATTTGCCGTTGCATCTTGGCAATTTGTCGACGTCGCTGAAATGTCATGATATGACTGCTTTTAGACGTGGTCGCTTTAGCATCTTTTCATAGCTCATCAGCCTTACTTTTAGAATGAAAAGACTAAATCTGCACTTTGAAGAATCTGAAGTCCGTATAAGATTTATTTTGCAATGTTTAATTACTTTATGTCATCTAATTATATCAAATTAAGGTAGATTCACCTAATGAAATATAAATCTAATATAAATATTTGAATTATTAAATTTAATTAGTACTAAAAATACGTGCTAAATTATTGTTAAAATTTTGTTAAAATAATTAATACTTAAAATATTTTTATAAATATCATAGCAAAATATTTAAAAATGAAACTAGTCTATAAAGTAAGTTATTAAGTTATGCATTTTATATATTTTAAAAAATCATATTTCCGATATCAATGCAAATAACATGTTAGCAATTATTTTACTGCTGAAATATGACTTTATTTATTATTTTTGAAGTAAGGACGTATTTATTTGAATTAATATGCTGACATAATATGAAACATTTTTACCGCATGCAGAGCAAAAAGTACAATTTTCGTTAAGATATGATTGTGCGTGTAGATGTATTCACGATTATAAAAGGGGCGATTTTAAGAATTCCGAGAAAACGTCCAATGTTAAAAGACGTTGCATAGCTATGCATATTTAACGGCAGTCCAAAATATCTGACGGAAAATTAATGGAAAAGAAGAAAGAAATATTAACACTTTTAATGGAAAACGACAAAATTAATGGCTTTGATAAATTACTAATAAATTTTGACATCAAAATTGGAGAAACTGTGAACAAAAATACAGAATTCATTACCTATAAATATTCTTATGAACTGTTTGTTACGTTTTTGTCCATCTCCATGCATTTAAAAATGCGTGGTTTAATCCTAGTATACGGTACACTCGGAATTTGGCGATATTTTAATTACAAATGTTTTAGAGAGCCAGATAAATATTTTTTGTAAATATAATCTTGTGAACATTGTTGGTAATTCTAGTCAGTTGAAATAATTCTTCTATGCACTTTAAAAAAGATTCTATTAAATTATCAGAAGAACCGTCGAAAGGTTTAATGCCATTGTATAAACCTCTGAAAAGTTTAGACTGAACTACTGTTCGAGAGATTGACATTCCATGTACATATTATATGCTGGATGATTATATAAACGAACATCTGAGGTCGAGGCTTGCGTGCTTTGGTTAGCTGTCAAATTCGAACAAAGCAGTTAACGGCGCAATAATTTCAAACTCCATTTTATTTTCAGAAATATTTTCTTCACGGTTTTGTAATTCACCATTGGAATTAAATACTGGAGAGCTTCAACACAGAAAGAGAACGACGTACAAAAATATAATGATAGCAGTTTATTTTGAATTGAGGAGAAATCTTCGTGGAAATGCCGAATTTCTCCTTATTTTGTTTGTGAATATCTGCTTGCAACGTACTAACATCGTCTATACAGTTAAATAGCGTTCTGTTTTAGTATTTTATGACTTTCAGGTGATTAAAATTATATTGTGGTTTTCCAATCTTCAGTGGCTCCAGCGGTGCAATATTTGGATACACGGATTCGGTTATAACGTCGTGCAATATTTGGATACATGGATTATCGTTATATTTGGATACACGGATTCGGCTATAACATTATAAGTGCTATAGTGTATATCATTCATATTAATCGATTATTGTGTTCATGATACAGGTTGGTGCTCAGAATTTGCTCATATAATCAACAAAATAGTGTTAAGGAAACATTAGCATTACTATGAAATATTGTAATCTATAATTATACCATACTTAATTGTGTAATATTGAAAAACACTAAATATTTTTTGTTGATTGCAAATTGCAGTTTTATTACTTGTCTTTTGGTATCTATTCTTCCAAACATTGTGTAATTCGCGCTTTTTTAAATATTGCCGTTATATATGTCTATTAGATTATCTCAATAAATAAATGTTGGAAATTAGGTATTGTTCTTCATTAAATTTAATTATATTCATTATACTTAAATAAGTATATTAAGTAAGTCATTTAAGTATAGTATATTCATAATTTAAGTATATTCTTCGCTTACATTTTAGGTGCTTGTGATAACAAAGAAATTCATAATAAATAGAACCAAAATGTTTTATTTTATGTTAATGTGCTATTTAACGAAGAGCTTACTTTAACGTACTTAGCTCACTATCGTATAATATATTATTTAAATTATTTCTCTACAGTATCAAAAGGAAAGGTATTGATTATAAAAAATGCCTGAAATGATCATTGTAATCTAGCACTATTCTAAAAGGTAGAAACTAAAAATAGGTAAATACATTTATATATGATCGAAAGAAATGGTGTGGAAATGGAATCAACATTACTAATAAATACTGAAATCCATGATTATTGCACTTTTAATTGCTTACTATTTAAAAAACACAAATATTTTTTATTAATTGGAAATTTTAGTTCTTTTAACTTCCTAACTGTTATACTTTCAAACACTACTACTTCATGTTTTTTCTTAAATAGTGCTGTCATGTATGTTGTTTGCTAGGTTATTATTTCATTTTAGATATGAATATGGGAAGTTATTAGATGTAGGTACATTTTTTACCACATTTATTAACTACTTTGTACTGTCTTTCATTTGCATATCTTGGAGATATAGAAGTTAATGGTTATATTTTTTACTGTGAAACGCGAATAAATTTATACTTGACTTCAGGTAAAATACTGATTATGTTACCTTAATAACCACTTCCTAATTTGTCGTGACAGGGGAAATTTTCAGTGCCTCTGAAATTTAACAGAAATAAATGTGATAATGCTGTTATCAGAAACGCTCTTTTTTTACCCACATATGTGTCTTTACTTTTATTTATGTCTAATTGAGTTTATTTACTTAAAACCTACTATTAATGTTATATATTTATAATAACCACTTTAATAATTACTCTCACTTAAGGGAAAAAATTATGAAATCTTAAATAATCGTAACTTAGAATTTAAGTTATTTAAAAAATATAGTTTAAAGTACTGAAAATAATTAAGGCTATTATTAATTATGCATATTTAGACTAAAGAGAAATTTAAAAACTATAGTTTAAAGTACTGAAAATAATTAAGGCTATTATTAATTATGCATATTTAGTCTAAAGAGAAAAGATTGTATTATCTTCTGGTTTTCAGGAAATGATAAAATATTTAAACTTTAGATAAATACAAGGAATACAAAATTTTAAAAAAGAAGAAAAATATATTAATTATTAAGCTTATTTGTCTGCATAAATCAATATGTAACACAAGGACATAATAACGACATTTTCACAACTGTTGCAAAATGGTGGAATTTGGCGAACATTTAGGCGTCTTTAAGACGTCGTGATACGATGCTTTCAAAACCAAAATATCACCTGCAAAAGACACAATAACGACGTATATGCGACAAAAACCTCATCTGCAAAGACGTAATAATGGCGTCTTTTCAACGGTTGCAAAACAGGGGATGTTCGCGAACATCTGGGCATCTTAACGATGACATATTGCAACGTTTTTGCAACGACATCCGCGATGAGTTTGCAAAACTCAGAAGTAATGAACAGCAGTAATTTTGATGGCGTAGCATGTTGAAATGCCGATCCACAATGAGTATGAAATTTGGCAGTCAAGGCATATTTAATTCAGTAAACATGTTGGGGCCACAAACTAGTTGGCACATTAATTGTACCTATTCGAAAAAGCTTACATGTTTGATAAATTTGCAGTAAAAACGAAGGTGCGGACAGATTGTAGTCCAGCTAGACCAAAGCCTGGAAAGCAAGTGCGTTATGTTCAGGATGAAATCTTAAATCAGACTGAGTTTTTGTTCTGAATGCATTTTGATTGGCTAGTTAATACTGCTGTAAAATTACTATTAGCTGTTTGAGTTTTAGTTAGATTTACATCATCAGAATTACGTAAGAATAATATGACATACGCCTCGAAATGACACAGTGCAAATAAATAGAGGCTACTATTTTTAAAATAGAGAATGGAAATTAATTTTACGCTACTAATTTGATCTTTTGCATATTCTTTATTTTTCTTACACTTATATATGCAGCTTGGTGAGATGCATATCTTCTGAGCATATAATAATTTTTCCAAATTAACTTTAGTTTCAAATTTAATAAATTATTCATTTTCTTAAAGAAAATGATATATAGAATTCAAAGTTATTTACTGATTTTTAAGAACAGCACTATTTAAAATGTAATGGAAGATAGAACTCTCTCATAAGCGTAATTACACAATAAAAATTCCAAGCTTCTTATCAATCCTCTGTAGCTCTATCTGACATCCTAACTTTGGCTATATAAGAATGATTATTGCTTTCTTCAAAGTTTCTAATCTATGTTGCAATTTGTAATTTTTTTTATGTTGATTTAAAAATGCTAAAATTATCATACTTCATAATGGAGGATTATCTCCTTGTGAATTTCTATGAAACCACGCTGCCATCATTCGATACTTAGTAGACGTATTAATAACTTCAGTTTAAACAGAAATTTAGAAATTCCACAAAAGGAAAGCTAAGAAAGGGTAAAGATTTTCTTGAAAATAAATTGATGATGATGATAAGAAATGAACGAAGCTTTATTCGTTTGTCTTTCAAAGATTATTTTGTTAGCTGGGAAAGATTAGGGTATTAATTATAGATACTGGTATAAATGGTTTAGTTAATGTTTTAAAATGAATTCTGAGTCACAGAGTGTAAAACCCTTTCATTTATGAAACAATAGCTGAAGTTGCAACAGTAGGATGAAGCGAAAAAAAACCTTTTTTGAAATTTATATTATCTGAGTCATTATATGATTCCAAATGGACTAGAACAAATTTTAATCTAAAATACTGACATCTTGAGGTTCCACACCTCAAGTAAATATTTGTACTGCTTCTTTAAACGGTTTTATTCTTTTTTAATTGCTTTGCCAAAAACGCCATTATTAGGGTGAGAAATATCAAATTTAATGTCAAAATTTAATATTAAAAAAATTAAATATTTGAAAATAGCAAATTTAATGTCAAAATATACTACTGGAAGGCAGAAAGGGGCCTAATCTGACTATTGGTTCTAGCTTGGGGTAACCACTCACGTGGCTTCAATGATCTTTCAACAAATTTTTATTGTTAAGGGGACGGTGGACTTTAAAAATTAGTTTTTTAAGTTTTTGTGTTTTCAACAAGAAATTTTATACATATACACATCAGTTTATAAAATATATGTTCAAAATTTCAATTTATTTTAAATTAAAAATTTTTAAAACTAATAATTAATTATTTTAATTAAAGCTTAAAAATGCTCCTTGCGCTCTAATTTTCAATATTTTTTCCTAATTTTTCCTTTAAGTTAATTATAAAGACTTGACAAAAGTTTTTGTATATCCATTATTGAATATGATGGATCAGAAATTTTTAAAAAGTATTTTTGTGGACTTAAACCCAGTTTTCGGAAAAAAGTCGTCTTTTGTTAAACATTATCACGAGTTTAAACTTCTTAATAACTTCAGATCCAAAAATGCATACACAGATCTACTGTAACATATAACAAGATAGTTTCTTCCAAATATCATTCATTTTGAATGAGTCGCATGGAGCATTTTCAAGGCATAGGAACTGCCAAAATATTTGTTTTGTGAAAACCGAATTTAAAGTTTTTCTTCAAACTTACCTTTAATACATGGTTATGAGAAACAGCAAATTAACTTTACATATGAATTTGTAAACACTAACTAGGTAACATTTTCGTATCATGTAGCTATTTTTAATCTCATAATATTAAAAATGACAAATATAAACATATCTCAAATTGGTATGTGATTCAAAATTATAGGGAGAAACAATTTATGCATTATATCCAATGAGACTTTTAAAATTCACCTGCACCATATGTTTTACCTTCATTTGTCACATATGCATTATCTTTTAATGATTTACAATATTTTTTACTATTTCTGTTTTTTTTTCAAGCAGGTAAACTTCTCTTTTTGCTTTGGTTCAAGCGACGTTGATCACGCGTTTTTGTAACGAGTAAGGAAAACGAGTTTGTTTCTTCCTGTTCTATACGTATAGCATTTACATAACCACAGTTAATTCATTAATAGTTGTCAATACTGTCATTTCTAGCCTTTTTTTAGAAATAAGCACTTCTTTTTGGCAAATATATAAATTATAACTCTTTAAGTACATTGTTTATTACATTTTCTACAAAATTTAAAGGGCAAAGTTTACATTGTTTATACATTTTAAATGCTTGTAACTTCTTTAAAAATTAGAATATTTGAATTCGGTTTTTTGCATACGATGTAGTTACGTATATGGAATATCACGAGATTAAAAAATCAAATTCAATATTTTGGTTGATTTTTAGCTATTTTAAAGTCCTCCGTCCTCTTAATTAGTTGGTGGTTCGGGAGTGCTTTGTCAATCCTGCTTTATCAGTCATTGCTTATGTTGGACTAAGATGACTTAAACTAAAAGTGTATCTTTTTGTATTATATTTGGAACTCCAGTACAACTTTAAGAGACAGTTTTTCTGACGTATGTTGATGTAATGAATAATTTTCTTTAATAATCTCTTTAATTTCTAATAGTTTTTTAAATTTATTTTGGGTCAGAAATAAGTTGTTTGGGAAAGTGAGCATGACACATCAATCGAAGTCATTACCGAAAAAGCTTCCTGTGTCATTTGAAAAATTTGAAAGCTCCATACCTTAGTTAAGTTACCTCAGTTTCTCTGCGGGATTGTATCTTAAGATACTTAAGCTAAAGTTATTGACAGGAGTAAGCTGTGGAACGAACATCATAAAGTACGGTCTGAGCTTCAGTCAGTTGCTACAACAATAATACAGTCTTTGTATGACAACTACTTTGATGGAAGTAAAGACAAAAGTATAGTGTCTAAGAAGAAGAGAAATACTAGGACAATGTAAATCCGGGATACTGGGTCTAGTGCAGATTTTACAGAAAGATTCATCAATCATATAAGATGGAGTGTTGATCATAGCTGAAAATCATTGAGAATAGTGAAACAATACTTTACTTGACATCAAATAAAGAAATCGCCATTTTAACGTCTTCTTAGTAATAAAAGATATAAACCTCATTGCATTATAGCAGATATAAAGTATACTAGAGCATTTATAATATAGGATTACCATGTGCAATATGTTGTGTTCACATCAAGGATAGAAAAATGTTTGTAGTTCAAATTATTAATGTGCTTGACATAAATTGCGAACTTTGGCTATTAATACGTTTCAATAGAATACTTACATCTTTCAGGGTAATACTGCACTATGCCACATAACAAATTATAGACACATTTCAAAAATCCCAATGGTTTGTAAAGTCGTCAGATTTCAGTCCATTACATGATACTAAAACAGAAAGTTAACTAAAGTTGTAATTTCATCTTGGTATCATACTATACCAATAACTTACATTTATAACCTTATTTTTTTTGCGAAATGATGTGTATTAGTAATTACATATAGAGGCTTTACAATTAAATTTAAATATCTAAGCTCTGTTATATCGAAATACGACTCCGATTTATGGATTATTGTAAGTAGTTTAGTATTTTATAATTTTATCATATTATATTATTTTGAATTTTAAAAAAGGATTTGTATTTTAGAATAATTATATTAAAACGTTTCCATTATCTTGTAAGGTAATTTCTCCCTACTTTCTGCATGCCTTCGGGGTGTAACGGTAGCGCACTCGGTGAGTATTCGAGAGGTCCAGGTTACAGTCCTGGCAAAGGTATTGTTCATTTTTCACGTCTCCAGCATTAAAATAACCTAATCACTCTACAAGTTTTACAATGTCGTTTCATGTTCTCATGCATAATACTTATTATGTTATTTTAAATTATTTTCTTTAATTCTCTATAAGGGTAACTTGATGTATACTTTAATATTAAAATTTATTTTTAAAATCTGATTAGATGCACAAAGTACCTGTGAAGAGACCTTATGCATGCTTTTATGAACTGCTGGATAATCTTTATACCAAGATACAGAAAATTAATTTTAATGTATATATATCTGGAAAGTCTGAAGTTTAGACCGAAAGACCTAAAGTTCAATTCTCGAAGGCGTAGTGTCAGTGTAATATTCCCTGCTTCGACAAACCTAATAATCTTTATATAAATAATTTAAGAATAAACTAATAACTGTAAAACTCTATTTCGAATTGCCTAAATTTTGAAAGATTCCTCAATTAAGTAGCACAATTTCAAAGCAATCTATTCTCGAATATCTTCGGATGTTACTTTTTATTTGGAATGCTTGAAATACTTTGCAAGAGGCTTTAATCATGATTTTACTAAATTCGAATTTTTCCATTAGATCTCTTTGAGCTAATAATTATTGTAACACAAAGCGTACATTTTATTTGCTGATATTACTTTAACATCTGTAAAAACACACAGTAACGTCAGACATACTTTTCTTCTTTTTTCTCTTCAGCTTTGATGTAAAAGTAATGCGTATTTACACGATAATAGCTATTATAAGGCTAGCAGTTACAAGTAGCAATGCTAATAAAATTATTACTGATATTTTGAGCATTAATAGATGTTGGTCACCCATGTATCGATTGAGTATTTAGGAATATATCTTCGACACCCATGTATCGATTGAGTATTTAGGAAAATATCTTCTCTATCTGCAGTTGCTACGATGTTTCCTCTCTTAAAGGTGTAGTAAGAATAACCTAATTATTCTCGAGGTAATTGCATTACTTCTTATTCAGCCATGCCACGGAGAGTGTCTTTCTGTTAAGGAAGTAGCCGTTTAGAGGTAAATATAAATAATCAGTTTAAAATGTATAAATATGTAAATAGGATTTTAAATAGAATGTCCACATTAAAACTATGCCCCATAGGAAGCAGTATGGAATCATAATAAAATTAAGTATTATAAAATCGTCAGCAGTAAGAAAATAATACACAAAACTGTGGATATAATTTATAGAAATTTATGCAAATAGTGCCTTCCATAAGATATCTCAAGTAACTATTATCACAGGGACCTTCTCATCCAACTACTTTAATTGTTGTTGTTCGCCCACGTTCTACTTTTAGTAAGGATTCTTCATTCGTAAATTCGATATAGTCTTCCGTTACAAGTTGCATGATCACAATCTTATATGATCCTTTACAACACGCATTTATCAGGCTGTGAAGTATTTTTCCTACTTATTGTGTGTCTTCGTAAATGGAAAAAATACTACTAGCAATCAGGAGGCCTAAAGTTCTAATTCCAGCGCGGACACTGTACTGATTTATCGAAAATTTAAAATTAAAAAATTAAAGAAAAATATTTTAAAGATTTAAAACAATTTAAAAAATTTTAAAGATTTTTTTAAACCTTTGCAGATATTTTCTTTTGAAAACAGGTTCTTCTTCCAATACCATTTCCAGACAAAAACTAGTTTGTCACCTTTTAAAACAATGTATCATATTCAGTAATCCATATGTGCTCTGAATCGTTTAAACTGTATAATAGGATAAATCTCAAGCGTTTATCAATATATACTTGTATTCTTGTATACAATGCATACTTGTGGACTGCACAAACTATTTGGTACCCTTTGGCAAACTAATACCTTTAACTTCGTGAATAAAAAATCCTGTCTAAAATTATTTATTTTCTTATTCCTAGCTGTCTAAGAGTAAACAAGTGCAGGATACTCAAGACTGTGAAGTAATCTCTGACAGATCATGTTTGCGCTAGTTTTCGGCAATTTTGTAATAAACTCAAGAAATATATCGATTATGAAATAATAATAGCATATGCTAATGACTCACCATGCTGATCCATGATATCAATTAACCAGTTTCAGTCGAAAGCATTTAGGGTTAGCAGACATAACTCAGCCTTCTAAAACAACATTACGCTAGAATAATAAACCTTTCACACTGATTACGACTGTCGTTCCATGCAAAACTTTGCCATCCGGAAACTTTTAACTTAGCTCTCGCTCCTTCTCTCTCCGGTGAGGCAAACTGCGAACTTTCTCTACGCAGATGGTTCCAAAAGTGATTCATTTGTAGTATAGGGTACTGTTCATTCATTCGAAAATGAAGAAATTAAATATAGTTAAAGTCGCACTCCCGATCTGCGCGCTTCCGTATTTCATCATGATACATATGCTGCTGTTTGGTATGCATAAAAGTTTGCCATCAAGGCAATCATTATTAATTCAGCCTCGAATCTTGGAGTTATATGAGATACTCAATGTAACAGTCTCCTTGCTAAATGGATCTAATTTACTATCGCATTTTCTGCGCAAATAATTTTGTATGAGGGATTTCGATTCATACTAGCATGCTGAGAAGTTAAACCGCAGATGAATTTACCAAGCAAGCTGCATTTACTCTTAACTTTTCCACGTCTTCTCTAGCTTTTCTCTTTTTCACACCAAAGAACTGATTCGTCAGCCTATTCCTGACTTCCTGACATAATGTTAAGATGTATGAAATATTTATAATACTTGGAGAGTATGTGCTAATTTCTTTATTTTGTTTTCTAAAACCTGTCTTGTGTAACATAATTCTTGCCTGAGAATGGTCTGTCTGCAATTTACCGAATAATTTCGGATTCAAAGGCAACGAATTGCGCATTTGCATTAAGATCTAAAATCCTGATAATTAGGATTTTGACTGCCGACAAGATAAAGGATTTTGAATAAAGAAACCATTCCCTGAGTATTAGAATGAAAGTACCAATAATATCCTTAGAAACAGAGTAAGTAAAGACACAGATTTAATAATCATTATTCGCCCGCTAGTTACAATTTCATTATCAAACAGTGGGAAATGTGCGTTCCTACATTAATGCCAAACATATGAATATATCTGAATGTATCATGTTTTTATATCTGTATATATATTTTGTTTCATTTCTTCATGCTGTCTCTGTTGTCTTCGATGCATTGAAATAGCTGTAGTTTTAATTTTATGCTTTCCCTCGAATTTTCATTCAGTTAAACGAATCTATATTTTGCTGCTCTTACCTGTATCATTACTTGTAATGTAATATGAATCTAAAGATACAGATAATGGCTGGGAAGTTTCCAGTGGCGTTTTGTGATGTTATGTTGCAAAACTCACTGAGTGTATGTCATGCAAAGTCCATTACATTTTCTTATAAAGCAACCATTGAAACAAATTAACATGAACTCGTATTAACCCATTACGATTAATTAAATAAGGATTGTATTGTTTTTATCATTCAATACTTTGACTTAGTAGGAACGAAGAAAAAGCCAACGTTCTTCGAAATGTAAGAAGATGCTGTTTTGAAATTTTATTAAGAAGTCCAGTTTCAGTAAAATTCCGGTAATTTGAAGAACAGACTCTTAAGTAAATCAAACATAAAAATACATTTAAAATATTTATATGAATAATAATTTGCTATTATCGACCTGATACATGAATAACTTAATCGAATTCTATTCTCTATTTTTTCTCATTAAAATATGAGTTGCGTACTTAATCATACTAAACATCACAGTTTTCGAATGCCCAGAAAAAGACTAAATTCTCTATGAACTCAAAACAGTTTTCATGTATGAGAAAATTTAGCTTCTGTAATTCCACCCAAATGTCTAAATCAGAGCAAATGCAATATTCTTCAAAAACAAATTGCAACTAATTGCTGAAATATGAGTAAACGTTATTTGCATAAATCCGTTAGATTTACTGACTGAAAACCAAATCTCATATCACTTAACATTCAGCTTCTACCAAATCTCGTTTTGAAGGCATGTAAAACTAGTTATAGTTTTTAAAACAAATACATGCTTCTATTGTGTAAAAAAACTCAGTTTTTTAATAAAATCTTAATCATTGAGTTTCAGGTCACTCGGCTTTTCTCTGAGAAATATTTAACATGCTACGCTTAGGCGCGCCTTATGTATAGTTCATGCATTACGTAATACACTAATTAATGTAATTTGCATTTTCTGTTATTCCTAATTTCATGAAACACAAAATGAATTATAACACATTAAGTACGCAAGCAATATCATATTTCAGTACACTGAATTTGAGTAAACTCACGTTTTGCATGTATCGTAAATACTCAATGTGTTCACGTTTTCAGGTATGGCAGATATCTACACATTAATCCATTCGTCCCACACATGTGCTAGCCTGTTACAGTGAACCTGAACTCTTTTATGTAACATGACTATTCCTGATACGATTGTGAAGATCCTGGAGAGTAATAGGACAATATCCTTGACAAATCCCCCAGAAGAAAGACACATTAATTCCGAAAAATGAACCGGATTTCATCGTGAAATTTAGCAGACCTTCTACTAATATTATTAGGAAAGATGTGGTTATTTGGAAATTTGGTCCAAATTGTATCCACGCAGTCAAAATCGAGAAGTGTTTCTAAAACACCAAATGCCTCCTTACATTTGCCGATATTATACATTGTGCCCATTAAAGTCCGGTACCACCCGTTTAACTCCCGAACGGCTGCAGCTATATTCATAAAATTGGTGTCTAGGTATAGTAAAGTGACTATGCGCTACTAAATAAGATAGCTTACAGCGCTACCTGATGGAAAACGGAACGGCGGAGTTTGCCTTCATTTCGCGAAACCGATAAGAGAAAGGAAGAAATAGTGAATTACAAAGGTGTAGAGCATCGTCTATGTAGTACAAATGGAGACAATTTGAATATGAAGGCTAAACGTAGAACGCTGAAAACGCACATTTGTTTTTTTCGCGATTTACAAAACTGTGACGTCATGAAACGTGAACGATAGGAGAAAAGCTTATCTTTTGGACGAAAAACGAACCCATATCTCGACACAGTGGTATCTTTTGTAATTCACAGTCGAGAGGACTGCGGTTCAAACCCCGATGGATGTATCCTTGCTCTGATTGGCTTCAAAAACAGAGTAGACAATATGCAGATCGTGCAAAATCGTGTCGCAAAACGCATCTACTCAACGCAACTTAAGTTTGGTATACGAATTTGTGCATTTTGCAAATAATATATAAATCGTCACACCTGTTCACCTGGGAAAGCTCTAAAAGAAATATCTCCTCGTGGTTGTATGTTGAAGCTCATAGTTACGGAGCGATTTTCAAAAAATGATTATTGAAAGATGGTTCTTTTTACGGTGATTATGAGCGCAAGGTACGATCAGCAGCGCAGTTGCATCGGCAACGTTTTCCTGCAGGCCCTCATTCTTCATACAAAACCATCCTACAGATTATGAAACGTTTAAGGGAGAAAGGCTGCGTGACCAGCCGACTTCTATCCGGCAGACCAGCTAAGATAGGGCGGAAAGTGCAACCGGAATACGTCTTATCATACTGCCTCACATATCCAAACAGCAGCACAAGAGAAATAAATGAAAACTGTGGCTCATTAAAAAGTCGTGTTTGGAAAATTGTTGGTGCAGCTTCCTCGTGAACCAGATAGAGGTCCAGCCAACATTCTTGGCATCAGATATAGTGTGCATGGATGAGGCATGCTTTTCGTGGAACGAAGTGTACAATAGGCAGAACACTCTTTATTGAGCACTAAAAAATCCATCATGCTCTGCCGACATTGGACATCATTTACGTTTTCGATTAATGTGTGGTGTAAAATTTATAATATCAGGCTAATCGGCTCAGTATTTTACCAGATTACAACAGCACAATGTTTAGAACTTCCGCAAGACAAAATACCCGATTTTGTTGAGATTTTGTTACCTACGTACATATTCAACGTACGTATACTGAAGGCCTGTCCATACGAGTACGCTCGCGACGTAGTTGCCGCTAATGTTTTCACAGGCAGTAGTTCGCATTACGCAAAAGACGTAAACCCGTGTTCGCTCGTGTTGAGCTTGTTGTGTGAACGAACAGCCGGTAGCTGACTGAGTTCTTATCACGTGTTATAATGGAAAAGCCTTCCTGTTTAGGCTTTACAGTGTGACTTCGGAACCACGTAGCGACGGGTTTTTGTTTAAAGAGATCGTAACAATCCGCAGAAATAAAATCATTAGCATTAGCAAACTGTATATTTATAAAGCAATGATCCGACCGGTATATCCAGTATGCTTCATCTGTATGTAACACCGTAATACGAACCTAAATAAATTACAACTTCTACGAAACCAAATTTTCTGCTTTACAAAATTCTCCTTAATTATTTCAAATGTTCGCTATTTCAATTTATGTGAAACAAGAAGCTATATAATTATCCCAATATTAAATACACCAAAAATTAACTTCAGCAATATAACAACTTCTAAAAGAAAGGAGTTGACTGTGAAAGGATACTTAATTAAATACAGTTACGAAATTTTTAGGACAGTTACAACTTGGATCATACGGCATTCATTTATTGAATATTTAATTATATTACCTTTGCAGTGACTTTGCAGTCAGCCAGGGATAAATAGAAAAGACTAGTTCATTCCTTTGTTCGACTCCTCGCCGACGCGAGCCTAATGGGTGCACTTAACCGGCAGTAATCTGACGTCACTGTGATGCCACCTGTTCTGATTTCCCGCGTTTAAAACTGTAGTTTCATTCAGCTGAGAGGCGATTTTCTAAAGGTTACATATCTCAAATTAATTTTAATCATATATATTTGTTTTCTACTAATGTAGATATTTAAAATAATTTATATATATATATATATATAATTTTAGTCAGTTTTTATTTTAAATTCTATATTGTAAAGTATCGTTTATGTAGTAATATGGCTTTTTGCGCTATAGTAACATGCCGTAGTACTTATAGAAGTACGAAAGAATGAGATATTTTATTTCAGGGGACCAAAGGACTCAAATGAGAATTTGCTTTTGACGAAAGAATGGATACGCAAATGTCAAAGACAAGATTCTATTAACGTGAAGGGCGGAAAAATCTGCAGCTAACATTTTCTACGCAGTGTTTATGAAGATGATATGAAAAATCGCTTGTCTTGATAGCCACAAAAAGGAACTGTTGAAATGGAATGCTGTGCCGAAAGTAAATTATGATAACAATAATAAATCGAAATTGGTGATGACAATAATAAATAAAATGTTAATGATTTTCAAATAAAACTCACAAATGAAAATGTAGATATTCCTAAAGCTTAAGGATAAACAAGAATGCATTGATAATTTAAGAACAAAATAATATCCTTAGAAAATTGTATTAAAGTATTGAAAAATAGAGAAAAGAAAAATTTTAGAATGTTTCTTCAGCGACAAAGAAGGTGGACGACATCTAGAAAGAAATTGGCATCAGAAATTAAAATCTCAAATAGCGAAATTTCGGGGAAAAAAAGCACAAATTGGAGAGTTTGGAAAAACGTCTCAAGCCTATTTTTATAAAGACGCAGATTAATGCATTGCTGAAAAAGAAGGAAAAAATCAGGTGGATTAGTAAATATATTTCACGTTGCATTGCCATAACAGCTCTGTTATTTAAAGCTATGATTTTTGGATAGAAAAAAAATGGAATTCCTTTTACCTAGTATTAGCAAATTAAAGAAAATATGCGTTCTCAGTTTCGACGAAATGCATATAGATTGAAAACTCTGCTATGACTCTTAACTGGACCAAGTTCTCAGTTCTTTTCAAAATGTGTAGTTTGTTTTAATCAGAGGTCTCATTTCGCGCTCTACCTCAAATTACTGAGAAACCACGTTTTTGGTTTTGTTTTAGAAGATGGAACTGTTTTAAATTTTGATATTATTAAAGAGGTTTTAAATAGAGATTCAGCAGAAATCGAATTGTGTCACAAACTAAAACCGGATTATTTAATGCTCAAGGGAAACGAGATACAAAAAGTCGCTCCAGCGAAAACATTATTGTGAACTACCGCAAAAGGTGTCCTCCACCTCACAGGAAATAAAAAAGCATCTGGCGTGCTAGATTAGCATTCTAGATAAAATATAATAGTATAAAACATCAAAGTAATTGGCATAAAAAGACCTGCCTCCTTTACTCACACTTTTGAAAAATTTAATAACTGTTTTAGGTAATCTGAGTAAAGCTATTTTGTCAAAATTAAAGTAACTATCTTACATACATTTATTTAATTGTAATATAGATGTATAAATTACTAAATTACTAAATCAGTAAGTATAAATTACTAAATTATTTTAAAAATATCTACTATTATATTGAATCGGAAGAGAAGTATGCTAATGTAAAATATACAGTTAGGCAAAACATCAAACGCTGATTAGCAGAAATTTTGCCATATATGTCATGTATGTTTAAGACTATGTCAATGTAAAGTTGTTTTTGAGTAAATTTAAGTAGCTGCTATTATAGTTATCTTAGAAGCAGTATAAAAATTCTATCAGTTAGCATGCAGATAAAGAAATTATTATAAATAAACGTGCATTAAATAAAAAACCTGCAAATAATAAAAAATAAAAAAAAAACACGGAACTTTATATTAATAGAGTAGTGCATTTTATCTATTATTTTAAAATTGAGTAAGTATTATTAAATTTCTTAATGGTTCAGTGTAAAATGCATACAGCAGTAACATTGTCTCTTCCAAATTATAGCTATCTTTCACACACAGCTCATTTTAAACGCTGGTTCAAAACCGCTATAAATTCTAATCTGTGAATTGCATCTCCGCACTCAGTGTCATCACAACTACGTCATCACTTCTCACTTTCTGCTTCAGAGGAAAAAGCTCTATGGTTAGGTTATTTAATTACGGCAAAGCCTCGAGAGCGATCTGCCTAAGGGGAGGTATGCCTTTGTGGAGGACTTTCTAATGGAAACTGGCTCGTATACACGTTACACATGGGGAAAACCACGGAAACACCCATGCAGCCAGCCCGTTCACGGGATTCTAACCTCGGACCGAACTACCAGTGTTTAGCGACTTAACCGCTCGGCCGCTGGTAGGCCTCGAAGTTAAAGGGGAAAAAAGAGAGAGAGAAGAAAAGCTCTACGAGCTAGCCCTTCTGTTCTAACTCCGGTGGTTAGCGCGGTGGATCGAAAAGGGAAAGATTGAGAGTTCGAACCTCATCCGTAATCTTTGAAAATCAAAGCTACCGTTTCTTATTTTAAAACGAAATTTCTGATATTTAATGACGAAGCATTTTATTCTTATTTTATTTATTATTATTATTGTTTTCATTTCTTATTTTATCTATTTTTATTATTGTTTTCAATTTAGTTTAAAAATGTGCACTATAAATAGAAACCATTATCCCATTATGTAATGATATATCTGCATCTCTTGTATAAATTATCTCTTTACTTTTACCTCATTGCATATTTTATTATGTATATAATTTTACATAAACTGTCCAAAATGGGACCCCTATTCTAAATTCAGCAATAAATAAAAATAAGAATAAGAAAAACAAAAGAAAAAAGTCTGAAAGTTTTCAGATTTTATATTACGCTCACACGGAGTTTTTGTTTCATTTACAGGCACATGCACGTTTCGAGAGCATTTGGACTAACGTCCCATTGCGCTAAAAATATTTAAAAACACCATATGTTTATAAATTTTACTAAATGAAAATTTTTTTGAAGATGAATTTTTTTTAGATATGAAATTTATAAAATTGCAATGATAAAAAAAGAAATATTTTAATTTTATATTAAAATTATATTCATTTGCTTCTAATTTATATGCGTGA
This sequence comes from Stegodyphus dumicola, assembly GCF_044657685.1. Classification (NCBI taxonomy): domain Eukaryota; kingdom Metazoa; phylum Arthropoda; class Arachnida; order Araneae; family Eresidae; genus Stegodyphus; species Stegodyphus dumicola. The sequence goes on from NC_140780.1 coordinate 81,174,857, forward strand.
TAATATATAGAGAGAATAATCAAATTATAGAACGCTTTACTTTTTACACAGATTCCTTTACACATGCTCCCATACCACACATAAACAAGCATGCCAAGGGAGGGAAAGGAAAAGAACTATTAAAAATTATGAATTTGATTTTATTATACGGTGGATGATGCTTCAAGACATTTAATTCTCTTTATATACTGTATTCTAAAACAATTTTATAAATTTTAATTTGCATAAAAACTGATTTCTGGGTATACTAAATGTTTCAAGTTGTTAAATGTAAAGTCCAAGTTGTTAAATTGCTTAATAAGCAAAATTTCGTTATAAAACAAACCGAGTGTGGTATTCGTCTGACCAGACTACGAAAAAGCAGATGAAACATTTTGAACTTGCATCCTTTATGAGTGTCACATGACGTTTTTGTCTCTTCAGTAATCCTATTGGATAAACGCAAGACTTCGCTCGCATCTGCGTTTGGACGACTTTTCGCCGGCGACGGTTTCGTTGCGTGATTTACGTCGCTAGTGTAGTCATGAGAATGCACCTTAATATGCATTCTTTTACCACTTACTTCTTGCCCCTGCTTTTCGACACTAAGGTCTTATAAACGATTTCATCACCTATAAACTGTGATACATATATTTTTATAACATGATTTTTTTTTACCTATAAGATTTATAAAATTGCAACGGAGAAAAAGAAATATTTTAACTGTATATTAAAATTATATGCCTTTGCTGGTAATTTAAGTCATGTATTTTTTTATCTATTTTAATAATTTGGAAAAAATTAAAAATCTGACTAAGTAATAATGTTTGAGAAGAAACTTGTTAGTGATGCAGGTTTCTTTTTCAAACATAATTTTGCGCAATACAAGTTAAACTAATATTTATTCAGAACTAATTGAAGATAAGAGCTGCGACAAGGACGGTTAAGAGCACAAATAGCTCTGTATAATTAATTATACGCATCATTCCTTTTTCGAAATGTGCTATATCAAAGGTAAAAAAATCTGTTGCAGATTGTTGAGAGTAGACGAAATGAATAACTACAAAAATGAGATGTTCTCGCCGGAGTGTGCGTGTGTTAAGCTGAAGAAGATTTTGTCTTTCTTGTCTAATTAAAATTTTCAATCTACCCTCATTACAAAAAATTGGGAAATTCTGCTCTTACTTTTCATCTTTCTGCCTCGAAATGAGGAAAATGATTGGCTACTTTTACATTTTCCTGTTTAATAAGCAAATTCTGTTAGAAGATACTCTCTTTTTTTTTCTAGTATATATATTTTAAAAGTGCACCTAATATGTATACTTAAAATAATAAAACTAGACGTTCTAGACTACTTGTTTCCCAGTTCCAAAATAAATGTTTCTTACATAGACTTCAGAGAATTTCAAAGTAAGCTAGTTCTGTGATATTGCTGGCCTTTTTCTTCTTGTTAAGAGTGAAAAGCGATTGCTTGCATAACTCACTGTGACAATGAATCATTTTCTTTAGCAATATTTCTGCTAATGTAAACTGACAAGTATAGAAGTTACAACATACACGAATTGAAATCTTCAACTATAGGATTTCCAATATCCAATACCTATAAGATATCTTATTAGAAAATCTTATAGGTTAAGATTTGAAATTATTAACATATAGCACAGATTGAAACGATAAATGATATTTTATAGCACCCTTTTATAGTCGCTCAATCATCTTTACAATTATGAAGCAAGAATTTTCCGTTATAGTCTAACTCCCTCAAATTACAATATATGTATATAGGTAAATATTTGGAATTTTTTGCGCATGTTACATAATTTCAAGATTTTTTTGTATTTGCTTCCAAAGAGTAAGACCACTCTGTTGTCCGATTTTTACTAATTTTTCCATCTCGATAATACAAAGCTCTCAAAATTTAATTATTGCTTTCGCTAAAATAGATTTTTTTATTGGTAAGCAAATTTTCCTTTTATTATTTTATCGAATACAGAATACCGTTTCTGCATAAAGTTATATATAATTCTACATTTTTTAATATATTGTTCTTGAGTTACTTGATATTGACCTCATAGTTCTTCACAACACATATCACTTATTTCTTTGATTAAAAATTTTTCATTCATTAAAAGCATGTATTCTCAAGCAAATGTTGTAACTGAAAATTCTTTGCCACTTTTCTAGGCTCTGATGTATGTTTTCAGTGACTTCTGAAGCTGATGACTGAAACTCTTTATCATGCATTAGTTAGAAATGGTGTATTTATATGGTTTACTTATAAAAGAAAATTGTGTATAATGATAAAATAGAATGGGTACGAAATAGATAAGAAGGCAAAACAGATAGTGATGGGCAAATTTATATTGCTTGTTTAAATGGAGATAAAAATAAGTTAATGGCTTTAACTATTGTTCACTTATTGGTCACATGTTAGCTTTTTTAGATTCATAATTACACCAGTGTTATGGATTGTTATTCATTGAATCTTACATTCTGTTGCAATCAGTTCTTAGTGTTTACAATACACAAAAATGTTCTGCTTTGTGTTCGCATGCACATAAAATATCTTATTCCTGCATCTTTAACGTAAGTTGTAACGTTTTGTATTGTGCAGACAGAATAAATATGTAATATATTCAAATAGAAAAATTCAATTTTCGTTCCTATTTAGGTAATTGTAAGCTTATATAAGAAAAGAATAGTAGAGCATAAAATATTATAGTTTTAATCAAAAAAGGAAATTTCGGTCTCCTATTTAATTTAATCAACATTACACAAAAATCACTTGATCGACTAAAGGAAGTTATAAGATATGCAAAAGAAAATTTAATGAAATAAAGGAAAATGCACAGCATAATATCTTCGAACAACAGTAAGAAAAATCTGATATGGCCAGCACATGATCTCTGTCCAGTTCATGTTAAGACAGAACTGGCAGGATAGCAATACGTTTTAAGTAAACTATCGCTTCAGGTTGATCGTTTGTAAATAAAATTTTGTTTGTTTATAAACTTTGTAGATTCATTAGGTTATTTTGATCTTGAAGACGTGAAAATTGAGCATTGCCCTCTGCTGGACTCGAACGTGGGCCTCTCGAATACGCGCTGAGTGTGCTACCGTTACACCACGAAGGTATGCAGAAAAGAGGGAGAAATACCTTATACTATACTCTCCCTTTTAAACGGCGGTTGGGGATTAGGGGACCTTATTGCCAAATCCTGGTGGTGAAGAATTATTATCCACCACCTTTTAGTACGGGCACCACTGTAGAGTCATTAGGTACTTTTGATACGGGAGGCGATGAGCAATGGCCTCGTGAGGACCCGAACCTGGACCTCTCGAATATGCTGGGAGTGTGCTACTACGAAGGTATCGAGTAAGGATGGAGAAAGTACCTTATAACGTTTTGGCTTAACGTTAATTTTAAACACTACTGATTTCTATTATCTATTCTCCCATACAGTGGACAAGGATAACTATGCTTGTTCATCTGCGCATCAGCTGTCTTGCTTTGGTTTGAAAATATTGCATAGATTGAAGTACTGTAGTCATGTACTGTTTTGGATTCACAAATAAAAAAATAAAAGTTTCAAAAACAGCATATCGTAAGAGTTGCCCATGGAGTAATGAGTACTGTCATGTATTTCTTTTTATATTCGGTACATTATTTATATTCGCTGTGCTATTCCTTTAAAAATAATGCATTTGATTGCAGCACCCTTTTATTTGAAAAAAGATTCAACACAGAAGAGAAACGAAAAGATTGAGGATTGAGATTAATGCATTTAACTGCTTCATAGCGAGAGCTGGTCTTCATAACAGGCTTATTCTCATTATATTCAGCATAACTCCAAGAATGCATTTCATGTGCATAAATGTAAAATGGTGTTCTCAATCACATTATAAGGCATTTCTCCCACCTTCTCAGCATGCCTTCGTAGTGTAATGACCAGCACACTCGGCGCGTATTAGAGAGATCCGTGTTTCGAGTTCCAGCGAGGGTATTGCTCATTTTTCATCTCTCCTGCCTTCAAAAAATACATAATGACTGTACAACTTTTCTTACCCCCCCCCAACCTTTATACATAAACCAGAACTAAAACATAATTTCTTTAAAGGCCGAAGGCAAAGATGGATTGGAATTAAGATCGTTAACTAGAACAGACAGTCACTAGCTTATTTTCTGTACAGGCTTTCTTATCTTATCTGATCTGTATACATGAGTAAGAAGGCAATGCTTTTGGTCCAAAAGTTTAAATACCAAATTCGAGAAGTTTTGGATTTTAGTCATGACATATTTTTTTTTTTTTTATGAAAGTCTATCTGTTCAGAGTTTCAAATGAAGTATCACTTTTGTTTTATCAGTTTTAACTTAAATTTAATGTTGTTTCCATTGATATAAAAGTCTTATATAGAATAAAAGCTGAAAAATCTTGGATTATATTTTAATATAGATTTTAATTAAGAACTGCTATAGATTCTTAATTAGGTAAGTTGTGCATCAAAGACTGTTAGTTCCAGTTGCTCAGTTGTTGCCAGTTGTTAGTTCCACTTTCAGTTGTTCAGTTTTACTCAAACTTTAATCAACTCTTTACATAAATGTTGGAAGCTTAAATACAAAAAAAAATTAAATTAAATAATAAATTTTAAAATATCCGAAAGCTTTCTGATTTTATAGTACGGCCAAAGATGCGTGATTTTTAACGTTTTATGTGTTACCTTTATTTATTAAATATCATGTTCTCACTCAAACCATATAATTCAACAGCAATATCACAAAAGATTTAAAAAGAGCATATCTTTAGAATTTCCGATACACAGTCTCACGCGCTGGAGATAAAAGAGTTTTTTTTTTTTTTTCCGCGCAGTGTTACCATTGCTCGTTTTGAAATCTTTGATGTTTTTAATAAAAATTGCGTTAAAGGTTTACAAAAAATAAATAATAAAAAAATTCCAAATTTGGGCTTCCAGATGCCCATATTCGAGCGGAGGACTACGTTATTCAAAATGGGATAATTCTTGGTGCCGTTGTTTATTCACAATGCGAGAAACATACATACATTCATGTAAATTCTTCATTATTTACCGTATTTGCCGGCGTATGAGAAACAGCCCCTTTTTTTATATACATTTTTGAAGGATAAAACTTTATTACTGATCATTATAATGAATTAATAGTATTTTAAATATAAATTAACATAAATATGAAGTATCTGCAAATACCCAATCTATCTGCAATAGAGCACCTTTTAATCTTCTTCGTCAGAACTCAGACACTCATCTCCAGAGCTAACTGAAGAGTCACTTGAAACCTCATCTAAATCCACATCTGCGTCCTCATACAGCAAATTGTCGTCTGTACCATTCAGTGCATTACTAAAGCCACACTTCTTAAATGATTTAACCACTGTCTCTGTTTTCATAGTATCCCATGAAGCTCCGACCCATTCACAAGAAACCTCCGCAAGGAAACAAGAAACAAATCGCATAACTCCGAATAAACTAAGTATCGGCGTATAAGCCGCATCCCGTTTTTCAGCTCTATTTTCAAAGAAAAAATGTTTGTCTTATACGCCGACAAATATGGTAATTTCTTTGAATATAATGCAGCGCTCTCATATTTGGTGACGGCCAACCAGCGGCCGAGCGGTAAAAACCACTGAACACTGGTAGTTCGTTCCGGGGTTCGAGTCCCGGCGAACGGGCTGGCTGCATGGGCGTTTTCGTGGTTTTTCCCATGTGTAACGTAGATCCGAGCCAGTTTCCCTTAAAAAAGACCTCCACGGTCCACGGGGCATCACTTCCTTTCCGTGTAGTGCCTAAGGGCGAAGCACGTAATAAGTAAAAATATTTGGTAACAACAAATTTAAAAAGTGAAATGCTGTTTTTATAGTGGCCGACACAGAATGCCAAAAACGAAATTAATCCCCCCTTTCTGGGGAAATTTGGCCCTTTTGTCTAAAAGAAAAGAAAATCTGAAAAATTTCAGATTTGAAATTGCGTCCAAAGGGACTTTTTTTAACATTTTGTCTTTTACCTTTATTTATTAAATATTACGTTTGTGGCACTTAAACCATAAAATTCAATTCAAGAGCAATATCGCAAAATAGTTTTAAATTGAGCATATCTTTAGAATTTCCGATACGCAGTCTCACGCGTTGGAGATAAAAATGTTTTTCCTGTACAACGCTGCCATTGCTCGCTTTGAAATCCTTGAGTTTGTTAATCGAAAATTCGTTAAAGTTTTACAAACTATGAAACCGATAATAAAACAAATTCCAAATTTCAAATTTGGGTTTTCATATGCCCATATTCGTAGTAGGATTACGTCATTCAAAATTCGATGGCTCTATGTACCGCTGTTTTATCACAATGCGAGAAATATACATACACGTATGCAGATTTTTCATTATTTGATTTCTTCAAATATATAGCAGGACTCTAACATTTGGTGGCAAGAGTTTGGAAAGTGAAACAGACATTTATAGTGAACCAACGCAAAATAGCAAAACGAAAACAATAGTCCTTCAGGATGGTGTGTGTATGGTGTGGTGTATTTAATTATGGCAAAGCACACTAGGGCTATCTGCCTAAGGGGAGAGATGCCTTCGTGGAGGACTTTCTAAGGGAAACTGACTCGTATACACGTTACACATGGGGAAACCACGAAAAACACCCATGCAGCCAGCCCGTTCGCGGGATTCGAACCTCTAGTCCTTCAGGGACAAAGCTCCTTTGGACTAAAAAAAGAAAATTTGTGGATCTTTCATATTAGAGTTGGACGAAAAATTATCACACACATACATACAAACACAATAGACACTAGACAGACATCATGCTAAAACTAAAAACGCCTTGTAGGGACCCTAACTTGCGCTTATTCACTGAAAACTCACTATGGAATTTCCTGGCCATAAACTTTATCTCCCCCATTCAATATATATAGGAGGACGGAAGGTAAATGTAAAATATAGTAGAAAAAAATAAAAATAATTTTAAATTAAATGTACAGCTTTGGAATTATAAAAATTGTAGGACAATATTAAGAAGACGTTCAAATTCTGAGGATTTTAAATGTATCACTTGATCTGTGTAAGGAACGAAAAGGGTTGTGGCACTTTAAGAAAAAACTGTTCTTTCACAGATCTCTAAGTTACAAATACTTCCCTTTTTAAAAGAACACCTTTTCCAACATTTTATATTTTATGAGTATTTCACTAGGTAAAGTTACAAAAAAATTAAAACATGCGTATAGCGCTTATTTTATTTGCTCAGGTTAAATCTTTGTAAAGACATGTAGACGAAATTCATGGTGGGAGTAGACTATTAAGATATTTAAAAAAAATTCAAACGACAAATCAAATAACGATTTACAGGTGCAAGTTTTAATATAACGCAAAAGATTTTAATATCAAGGAAGAATAAAACTGCCGAAAACTCCTGACTTCTTTATAGCTTTGTAAGCTTATGAATGATGTACACAGCATAAATTCTCATTACTGTTTTGTTCTTCACTGCACGCTTATTTTATACCTATTTTTTATTTCCAAATAATCGTTAACGAGATACTGGATTTACGCGCTGATTTCCGATGTTTAAAATACTACGCGGGGAAACATTAACTCAACTTTCAAAAGCAAAATTTTTTTTGGAGAGACATTACTTTCAAAAATTTTTTATGAACCGCAACATTGTATAATACTAAACAGAAATTCTTTCCGACCGTCAGACTTAAATAGAAATAATAGCTTCCCGCTCAAAGAGATAATCGCTGTCTAAAAAAGAAAAAAAGAATCGAATCATTTCAAACTATGTTCGAATGAAGTGAAAAGTTAAGCATTTATAGAAAAAGGCGATAAAGAGCCAAGAAATTAACTGCCCATTCCGACCAAGAGCACGAGCTAAAGAGATTCCATCGATTTCTGCCTGGCGCATGCTTCTGTACGAACACTTGGTGACGACACTATTCAATGTCCCTCCCTCGATCTACAAAAGCGCCATCTGCAGATCCAGAAGTTATTTTTGTTGAAATCGTTAATAAGAATAAACTCTCCCATGAAAGTGCGCGACTATAGGGAAAGGGGTCCTTCATCTCCCCCAGCCGCCCTCTCTATTCAGTAAGACCTGCCGATCAACTGTTGCTTCTGGCCGTGGTCCAAACTCCATCCTCTAGATTCTCCGCTGCTTGGCACACTGTTGCACTTCATTCCATTGGACGGATTTCTCCAACCACCCAGCGCGGGAAATAATCTAAAGACGTACGAATTCAAAACAAAAAACAAAAAAAAACCTTTATGCCTGCATTCTAAGGAAATTTACACCGTTAAGAGAACAGAGCGGAAGCCAGAATAGTGAATTAACATAAAAGAAAACAGTTCGGGACCTAAACGTAATTCTTACCACCTAAAATGAAAACTTATAGAGCGCTGGGTGTCTATACTGGCAGTGAAGAATCAGTAAATGTCTGATTTTAATACTACTCTTGTGACATAATGAAATAATTCAGTTTCTGTCGAGACAAAGATTGAAAAAACAAATCTGTCTACAAAAACAAATTGGCATAGCATTCTTACATGGATGTTTAGGTGCTCTCTTTGCGTATTACACTGATACCTTTATACATATCATATCTGACACTTTCCAAAGGTGTTTCAGCAATAACGTATAACTGCCCTTTTTTTAACCCAACAAAACACTTTTCTCTGTTAAAATATGTCTTGGGAATAAGTATGAAAATGTGTTCCATATCTTGCTTCATTGTTTTCGTTTTTTAACAAATTATATAAAACGTGATTTAGTACTGTAAGATCATGATTTAAGAACCAATCCATATAGTGAATCAGTTATGAATAACTCTTTTTTTTAACATCGAATGTAACTAAAATGCAATTACTATAAGGGATATCTTTGTGGAGCTAGCGTCCTTATTTTCTCATTTGTTTTTTCTTTCCAACATGTTCTCAAAGACACAGAAATTCTAAAACTGCATTAACAAAGGATGCAGAATGAGAGATAGTTACGATGTTTTTATAATTTAGTAGCTGTCATACTGATATGTTGTCAATCACACAAAATATATCTTAACATTTTGAGACACCTAAAAATAGTATTTCATTTATGAACGTATTTATTCAGAAGTATTTCCATTTCTCGTTTCTGGAATCCGTAAAGAAACAGTGATTATGAGATTTATTATCATGGGCAAAAAATAATTTCTAGTTTATAACATAAATAGTCTGAGGTATTAAGGATCGGAATAAGGTAGTACTTTTGTGTACTTTTGTATCATTTTTTTATGCATAAGCTTCCGAAAATGCTAAAATAGTGTGTGATGATAGGAGAAAACGTTTTTACCTGTGGACCAGCTTGCGTGTACTAATTTTAATGATAAATTACTTCACCTTCCGTATTTCCTTACTTTTGCAAGTACTTAAATACATTAATTTTGACATTTAAATATTTTGTAACGTATAATGTTATATGTGGTCTGATACTGGAATTGTTACCTTACTGAACAGGTAGCAATTCATCGCTATATCCCAAAATAAAATGACAAGGATTTACAAGGGTTTAAACAATTAATCTGTAATAAACAGAAATTGTAGCAAACAAAATCTAAAATTAAAAGGCGACTGGGGTTTTGAGGGGACCCAATCGCCAAGTCCTGGGTGTGGAGAATCATCATCAACCACCCTTTTAGTTCGGGCGCCACTGTAGAGACAGTAGGTTATTATATGAAAGCAGAAGTGAAAAATGAGCAACGCCTTCGTCGAGAATCGAACCACGGACGTCTGGAATACGCGTCCAGCGTGCAGACCACTACACCATGAAGGCACGCTGAGAAGGCGGGAAAAATACCTTATAAGTAAGTTCAAAAATATGAAACTTAAAAGGACAATATTCTCTTTCCTTCTTGCGCTTACAAATCATTATGCAAATATGCATTTACAACTTTTTTAAGCCTGAAAAACGTATGTCTGCGATGCTTTCGTCATACGGTGATTTGTAGGTGCACTTTTTAACACGATATTTTTAAACTGCAAAATTTCTTAACTGTTTTATTTTCATCGACGTGGTTTTGTACCACGATGTTTTAAAACTGCGATTTGTTCACTTAGCTTTCTTTTCTCCCACTATGTTTTGAACGAATTTTTTTTTTTTTTTTTTTTTTTTTTAATCTTGTGTTGTTTTCTTCGCGACGTTTTCGACCGCGATGACCTTGCATGTGAGGCGATTTCTAATTTACGATTCCACTTCAGGAAATTTCAAGACGGTTGCTTTGATTGCTATTGTTTTAAATTTTTCAACTGTGTTTGATTCTGCCGATTAAGAGAATCTAGCCATTTTTCTTTTTTAAATTTAATAAAGGATCGTTTATGTGAGTACAGTCTTTAGTAAAAATTCTGTAATATATGCTCAAAAATGAAGTCAATTTAGCTGGATTAGATGGTGAATAATTTTTTATATCCTACAGTTTTGGAATTTTCTATTTCTATTCTCCTCTCAGATATGTTATAAGCCAGATATCGGAATTGTTTTCGTCGCGAATTAAAATTTTGCTGCTTTCACTTTTAAACCACCTTATTTTAAAAGCGAAAACATTTCGTGAAAGACCTGAATGGGTTCATCAATAGTTCTGTTTATAACTATTATGTCACCTAGATATATGAATGTTGATTTACCATTTACAGACTTTAATATTTCCATCGCTCATTGAAATGTAGCGAATGCCCTGCATAGTCCAAACAGCTTTCGAATTAAAATATAAACCCCTGAATTTTTTAAATGCAGTTTTGAGCACGTCATTCTATTTCCCACTTATCTGAAAATACACAGATGTGAAGTGTCGGCATGTATTTTGTAGATTTAGATTTTTCTATTATTTCATCAATTTTTAGTAAGAGATTGGCTATTTTGATATACTGCTTAGTTTTTTGAAACAATAGCAAATCCCAATGATTTCAAATCGTTGGCTGGGAAATTACATTTTTTGGCATAGTAGTACAGGGCTAGCGTAAGGACTATTTATAGAGATTATAATTTTGTTTTTAAACATGTCCGCCATATGCTATGCTTTTCTATGATTTCTATCCTTTCTGTGATTTTCCGGTTTCAGTCGAGTGACTCACGACATATGTCAACCAGGTAATAATGTGATGTGGAGGGGGCAGAGCCTACCCCTCCTGGAAAATTTTGCATCGCCCTATGGTCTTTCTATGGGCTGGGCCAGAGCAAGCAAGAAACAACAGCCCCACAACCCAAAAAAAAAAAAAGAATAAGAAAAAATTCTTATTCTTAATAAATTCTTATTAAAAAATATCAACAAATAAGCCTGAAAGATTTCTTAGCATCTGCTTCAACTTCCTTTTCCTTCCAAATTTAGTTCTTTTAGGTACAAGACTGGCGACTCAGGTACAAGACTGATGGACTTTTTTTTTAAATTGCATGCCCATATCCAACTGTATCATATCTTTCTGAAAGTTTATTTTCGCGCCAGCAGATGTTAAAAAAATTAACCCCAATAATAAAACATTTCCCTGTAAGTTTTTAACAAGAAGAAAAACAGAAACCCTTTCTGCTGATCTTTTGACCCGCACATTTAAAGTCATTCTGCCTACGCATTCACATTGATTTTCCTGTGGACGCTATGACCTTACTTTCCGCTACATTAAATAGTCGATAGATCCTAAATTTTTTTCCGGAAAAATTCTCTACCAAACACTGCTTTACGCCCCCGTGTCTAGTAACAAAATCTAAATAGTTGGGAGTGACAAATTTTTAGTTAGTACCATATTTAAGAGCTTTTCCTTTCCTCTGCAGTGACTGACCTCTCTAACCCACAGTATTCCCACCTAGTTTAAAGATTTCTTTCTTATGATACACCGCTCTCCTTTTTTGAGATTTGTCTTGGGATCGTTATTAGCGGACGAAAATTCTGCCGTCTCCTGCCGAACCGCCTCCTGCCGTCAAATCTAGCACCTCCTTCAGCGACAGGCTTCCGAAAATTTCCGCGCATGCGTATTCACTGATGCTCGCCAACTTTCGAATTTCACGACCAATTCAACAATTTGCTCTAGCGTACCAGGGATTCTTAACTCTAAAAAATCTTGGATATACAGCAACAAATGGGTAATAATAACTTATTAACTTCTGCATGGGTTTCTTTCCCGTACAACAAATTCGCCACCTGTACCTTCTTTAGAATAAAATATGTTACCTTATCTGCCTCAGTCTGATATTTATAGTAAATTTCCAATTCTAACTTCCCTTTATATTTCGCCAAATACTTTCAAAAGTGTAGTTTGAAATAATTGAATCCTATAATTCTCACTCCCTGATGCACCTAATAAAAATTTCTCGATACCTTTTAACTAGTTTAAGGCTACACTTCGTAGCACAGCTGATTCTTTGGCCCCTTTTTCAGTTTTTGAACACGTTTAGTGAAAAATGCATTTCTAAATTTTCCAAAAATGTTAAAATCGAACATTTACCGTTGAAACTTTTCGATAGTTTCATATTAAAGCCGAAGCCTTCTGTCGGATTTGCTAGAGCCGTAGGAACTTCGGAACTGTCGGATTTTTCAAGGGAATCTTGGAGGAGAGGCAGGCTAAATGGGGCACTGTATTGGGGCCTAGTTCATGATAAAGTGGGTACCAATTGTAAGGCAGTGTTGTAACTGGACGCTGGAGTTAAAATGCTGCAGACTCCACCCGACTAACAGCAAGTTATCGTTACACCTTAATCAACTCATAAAATACTGATGAAGATTAAAATAACATTTATATTTTTCTAAAATTTAATATTAAAGGCCTAAATGGGGGCTACAGACGAAATTTCCACTAATTTTGGTTATTTAAATTAACATAACAAAAGTTAAATTCATAGGTTTTCTACCTGTGAATTTAACTTTTGTTATGTTAATTTGTTAACTTTTGTTATGTTAATTTGTTAACTTTTGTTATGTTAATTTCTTAACTTTTGTTATGCTAATTAATTAAGTATCCAAAGATACATAGAATAGACTAAATTACGTTGGCTCAGAATTTGTTGTCTGCGTAATTTAAAGCATTGGCTAGCGAAATGCTAAAGCCGGAATAATCAGAGTTGGCGCAAATTCTAACAGCAAGCCGCAGTTACCAAAACCCAAACCCTCAGCTTAAATACACAAAAACCTATTTTGCATTCTGGTAAGCAATACAGAAACTAGAAATTATAGTAAAGGTTTAAATCATAATAGATGGCTTAAATAATTTAATTATTGTTTGAAAAATATATTTTTAATTTAAAAACCAAATATTAATAATTAAAATATTGCTTAGGTAATGTTTATAAACTAAAGCGTAACTAATTTTACTTGAAATTTTTAAAATAAAATAGAGGCTTTTAAGCATTTAATGCAGTTAAACTTTATAATGAAATTCACTTCAAAATCTCCCCATACTTAAAAACCATTTTGTCTATAGCAGTAAACTTAGAAGCTATATCAGCATTCCTAACCATATATAATCATTCACTATGCATCTATAGCATTCCTCTTCGATTCGAGCGGAGAGTTTGAAAGAATACCCTACATAATTTTGGGATAAAATACAAAAATTACAACGTAGTGATTACTGATTAATCAAAAGCATATGCCAAAAGGTTCACATGAAAAGGATCAGCGCGGTATGCTCTAAACATGTCACATTAAGGAAAAGTTCAATCATAATTATTCGACAATGTGTCATGGCTACCCATAAAAAGGGAATGTTGCCCATTTTCTAAATGTGTGACAGGAGCTGCTTCCTCAGTATGATTCATGACTTTTTTAAGTGCGATTCACAACTTTCACGACTTTTTAAAGTTGAGTTTTGAGCTTAATAAATAAAAGGCAGGGAAAAACTCCTCAAAACAAACACTTATTGCGTAGGATGTCTATTTAGTAAAATACCCCTAAAACTTTAGAAATGCATCTTTTGCTTCCTCTTAATGTATTTTTCTTTACTGTATTGTTTCGCCCATTTTTTAATGTGTACTATTTTATTACATTTTAATATATTATTTTCCCATAATATTTGAAAACATAGTTAAAAAGATATGTCGTCCCGAAATTAATTATTCGAAATTAATTATCATAACAAAAATGTGAGGAACGATAATTAATGGTCACCACCCACATATAAACAGAAGGAAGAGCTGAGACGTATCTCTGGGGAGGAGCATGATGCTAATATAAACATACCTGGACCGGATGTTATATGACATAACTGGGTTCGTCGCTTTGCCTACTGACCAGAGCTTAGCAATGAGAAAGCTTACTATATATTTAGTTCTTAGAATCACAGAAAGATATTTTTTACTTGAAATTATGTATATTTTTACTATAGAACTTTATAAATGTTTATTGGCAACGGGTTACATTTAAGAAAATTACTGTGAAACAAAAATTAACTATATTTAGTGTATAGTATGCCATAGCTATATTACTAGTTCAGATATAAATGCATATGTATTGTAATTTCATGAGCTAAAATTTCGGCTATTATCATCATTTATACAATACTTCAACACTATTACAAGCTCTGCTACAAGGTATTGGATTTTCAAAAAAAAATACTTTTGAAATTGAAGGCTGAGTAATGCTTTCGGAAAGCTAAAGATTACCAAGTGAACCAAGCTATATCATCAGTCTCTTCTTCCTTTTCCACTGCGAGAAACCGATAGGCCTGTTCACCAACGGGATTTGGGGGGTTCATCCCCGATTTTACACCTACTATTTAAGTGGAGGAGAATATAACGTGTTTTCTCCCTCCTTATTTATGCGATACAATAGGAAGCACATTCGAATAACAGTCGGTTAAATCGCATCATTTTAATGAGAAAAAGTATGACTGAATACAACTGCTAACGAAATATAGAGATTTATCAAAACAAAGTCAAAATTTAAGAGCAGATTTCGAAAGAAAATGCATTCTCTTTCAGAGAAATAAATTGTGCTTCGTACAGCCATGGTGAGTTTTGACGTGTAGTTAGATTAAGAGGTATTGAAGTAAAGCTAAATACATATCCGAAATATCAGATTTTTGAACTCCCAACGTCTAAGTCTTAATTTTTACTGTTTGAAATACTATTAATATGGTAAAGTGGCACTTATAAATTTATGCTTACGCAGCAATACTGCTTATTTGCACAAAACTTTTCACCGTAACCTATCAGAAGATATAAACTGAATTTTTTTTGTCACAGTTGAATTAAATATTTAATACGGTATTTCTCCCGCTTTCTTAGCATTCCTTCGTGGTGTAGTGGTGAGCACACTCGACGCGTATCCGAGAGATCTGTGGTTCGAGTCCCTGCGATCCTCATAAAATGTTCTAGAAAACATTTGGTGCAGTGAAGCAAAACAGGAGTTTCTCTTAATTCTTAATCCCAGCATATAAATCTGCTACAAAAATAAATAGAACCAACTTACAAATTGCATTTACAGTTTACGAATTCCAAATTTCCTTTCATCAACCACCTCTTTATTAAATACTTTTAAACAGGATGACAGTTTACGCATTTAAATCGTTAGAATTATGGCAGCTTATTATTGGTGAATACGTTAAAATTACCTAATTTTCTTTCTACAAACAAAGATCTTCATGAATTGAACAATCTAGTTTAATTTAATAGTTTATATGGAATACTACTTTAAAGCGTTATTTTGTAGTACTGGAATAAACAGATTCTGATAATAATTTTGTAGACTTGTAAAGATTGAAGTCTGACAATATTGAAGCAAGTGAAGTAATAAGGAAATAGTTCTGAAGGTTGACAGAGGAATAAGACATAGACTTATATAGTAACAGAAGTTACTATATAATTATTAATTATTTCTATCCGCTCACTGTTCCAGACGTATTTGATTCAATAAGTCCATCTAGTGTGAGGTGCTTAATAAGGTTCATTCTCATGAGATCATTTTAAATGTTTTTATAATATTAGATTTTTGCTTTGTTTTCAATGAGCAAAGTAATTTGAAGAGCGAATTATAAAAGTGTGCATTTCTCTGCAAAAATGGAGAAACTTCGAGGAGTGAGAATGGTAGTTTTTTTGTTTTTAATCTGCATACTGAATTTACAGACGTTATTTTAGAAATAGCTTTAATTTTGACCTTTTTACTGAGCATTGTTTTTCCGATTGATTATTTATTTAATTTTATGACCTTTTTTCGGGAAGAAAGGGTTAATTTTAAGTAAGATTGCTACTTATATATATAATCTTCAGTTAATTTGATTTGTTTTTATTTTCTTCACTCTTACAGTTTAAGTCGTCGTTACTGTTAATATTTTTTAATGTTTAAAACAAATAGGATATTTCATTTTGTGGATTAATTTTCATTGCTTATATATCCCTGAAGATTTTAGTTTTACTCTCGTATTATTCAAATGCACGTTTCACTGCTTACATACAAGTCTTTTATTTATATTTATAAAAGCGAAAACTTACGAAAATACGTTTTCTGAGCTCAACGCTATAAGTTCTGATTTCAAAGCATAATTTTTGCATATATTTATCATAGGGCGTTCAGTCACGAATGACAAGTAACGCCATTCTCTAATGTGTGGCTAGTACTTGAAAGTTTAAATATTTTGTAAAAGTACTTAATGAAGAAATTTTATTTAAAGCTTAAATAATTTATCGATGCTTTCATATACCAAGGAACTGAATGATTTAGCTATAACTGATATCGGTTTTGGAGCATTTTAAGCGCGATTTTCAAGGGAAAGTTATGAAATTGCCTTCGACGAATACATCAGTACATATCTGAATAACATAACATAAATATTTAAATATTGCGAACTTTGCATTTAACATAGTCTCCAGTGTATAACAAAAATTAAATATTTACAACAATGGAGACGCTTAAACCCAAGACGCTTTTTCGAATTCTGTCCGTAGCAGATATTTTGAAATGCGTTTATGCGTATTAGCTGTATTTTTAGACACGATAATCTAACTCCAAAAATCGTCGTATGACAATTTTGATTCGGAATCAAACAGAAATTTAGGCTTAATATTCGTTTATTTAATTTCTTTTAGTATTCGTTTATTTAATTTCTTCCTTAACAAGTATTGAAAATTTTTGCTCATTTATTAAATTCTTTGATACTGCCATAATTCCAAAGACATTTGCCTGGTAGGTATATAATGGTGAAATTAGAAACACAGTTTTGAATTTATAAGCTATCTAAATTTTGAAAGCTATGCAGCATCCAGTCATATGAATTTCTTAGTCATTTATTAAATCCAACTTAAATTTAGGAACATAAATACACTCCCCTCATACATCTCATACATTTTGTATTTTCCCTAATTGTAAATAAATCTAAACAAGATATTTAGAATTATATTTTACTGGTGAGTAGCATGTATTTCATTTAAAACATACTCAAAGCCCTGCCATGCAAACATCACACCATGCACAATATAATTTGGTAATTGCGCATGTATACTAAATACAGAGAACACATTTATATAATTACTGAGATTGGTAATGCAAGAGATTATATATGTAGGCATCTGGTCTATGCGGATGCAACGTAAAAGGTCCCATGTATTAAGCAATCAATAATTGCGACATGAAATATGAAATAACAGTTCTGCCTGCAACTAGTTAGGCGTTGTGCAGGACGATCTGTGAACTTCTGGGTATTAGTGTTTAGCAAACTTTGCAACTGCAGTTATGTTCAAGGGCTACCCTTTGATGCATACAGTTCTGAATCTCTTATAACATTGAATGCAGCGATGCAAACACATCACATTAAACTCTGGATACTGCTTCAGTAACGGAAGACCTGTCTAATGGCCAAATCACCGGAGCTGTAAATTTGAGCAGATAGTTCCAAATCATCACTCAGTACTTTGTAGGTACGTCCCTTTAGTCAACATTAGATAAATTCCACGAATCATCATGACTAGGAAGCGAACAATTATCAAGAGGGATATATATAGATTTAGGGGAAAATAAGGATGAATACCATGATTCAGAGTTTTCCAAACTATAATACAGAACTGTCTAGAACTGGTTCTTCACGAAATAAAATAATCATTTCTAGAAAAAATGGAATTATCTTGCCCTAAAAATAAAAGTATAATTTTTTGCAAAAAGTAATTATTTAAAAGACAAGATATTATGTTTATTCATATCAATAAATGTACTGTGTTTATTTGCAAATATAACTCCTTAATTGTATGATAAAAGCTGTCAGGGAAAATTTCAGTACTTCATCTAAAATTTGTCAGCATTAAACTATAGTCAGGATAAAAGCTGTCAGGGAAAATTTCAGTACTTCATCTAAAATTTGTCAGCATTAAACTATAGTCAGGATAAAAGCTGTCAGGGAAAATTTCAGTACTTCATCTAAAATTTGTCAGCATTAAACTATAGTCAGGATAAAAGCTGTCAGGGAAAATTTCAGTACTTCATCTAAAATTTGTCAGCATTAAACTATAGTCAGGAGTTCTAGAAGAAACGCAAGATTCAATGCAGTTATAGGGTTGGGAAATAATCAACAATACTAAATAAAGTAACATGGCTAAAAACAAATGTTCAAGATACTATAGGGACAAGAATCAGCAGTCGTTGCATAAATTTGTATGATTAATGTTTCGAATGTTAAATAGAACTTTCTCATTCAGCTGCTGGAGTGAAAATGGTGAAGGAGAGGCATGTGCTCACACGTACCAACAGAAAAGAATTCAAGAAAGTTCTAGCAAACGAAAAATCAGAGCTACTGGCGCCATCAGTTAACAAATGTGAAATCAACTGTGAAAAAATGTCTTTAAAATCTTAAAGTAAAATCGGATTAGGAATGGGATGATTAACTAGAACTGTAAACAAATATGAATGTGAAATACCTCTAGGAAATCTAGTTCTCCAATGTAAGATGTTTTCTGACTAATATTGGCCGCAGAGAAACGGACAAAACGACTTTTAGACCAGTTGTTTTGAGTAAAAGAGTATTTTATGTTTCTTCAATCTTAACAAATGTCTCATATACAATGGTACAAAATTCCAAAGCTAGCCAATGTATATTAAGCCCCATTGGCTTTTAGCTTTCTTTGTGAAGATCAGCATTTATTACATTAACTGCAATTTATGCATTTCTCCTACATTAATAACAAATATGACATTTAAGTAATTACGAATAAGGTGTTTTGAAAGCTTTAGCAAACACACTGTATTAAAAGTTACAGGTAGTACGGAGTATTATAAAATTTACATGCGAAATTATAAAAAAATGCTTTTAAATTTATGCATTAAAATTCAGAAGTTCTTTATTTTAAGGCATACATTTATTTTTAAAACTAATTTTGAAATGAATGAGAGTCTAGTTAAAAACACTTGCACAAGTAAATTTATCTTCAAAGAAGTCTTACTTTAAAATTTCAAAATAAACCACATAAGGGCTACGCTCAATTTTGACGAATATAAAGCTCCCGTTTATTAGGTTTTCCCAGCTGAAAAGTTTGATCCCATTTTTCCTAGATCTAGATTTCCTATATTTAAGATATTTTGCCTGCTTAATAAAAATAAAGAGTTTTCCTAGTTAAAAAAAAGCATTTGTTAAAGAAATATACGAAATTTCATGAGCAAATTTGCATTTCCTTCGAAGGTGAAAATTTTCTTCCGTTTCAGTCTATTGACCGATCGCTTTCTGTTAGTAATCAAGTTATCAATAAATGCCATGATACGATATTATTTTATTGAGTATTTTATTAATGACATGATTTACATCGATGTGAAGATTTTATTCATGTAGAAGGTAATGGTATACCGTGACAGCTGCAAACTGTAAACAACTTTGCGTGGAGATATAACTTGTGTCGGAGAATATAGAAGAAACGAAAGCCAGCGTAGTGTTTATTAAAATGAGGATCCAGATGCCAACGTGAACATTTAGGCATTCTATTTACATTGTTTCGCATGCTCCTGAAACTGTTCTAAAAGCATTAGAAATGTTAAATCATTTCAATTTAGCAAAACACAATTAACTAAAACATAAACTCCGATTACTTTTAAAACACTTTTCATTAATTTAGTTTGACTATTTGATCAAAGATGAGGTGACATTTTTAAACATTATTTCCATGAATGAAATATACAAGTTAATATCCTATTGCTTTTAACAAACTTTACCTGTTAATTAATATTCCCCCTCATAAGGTGTTCGTAACATCTCCTCTTAAAAAGTTCCTTATCTCACTTCAAAAAGATTTTAATACGAATTACTATAGGTAGAAAGCTTCACAAATTTCTCTTCATTAACTTAGTTCCGAAATTTACAAACGCTAAATTTGTATAGTTTGTACGTTAACATTTAAATCAATTTTGATCATGATGGTCATTACATATTAGGTAATTATTTCTGTCAATACTTGAAATTTTCGAAAGAAGTTTGCAATTAATTTTATTCACACTCAGTAAAGCTATCGTAAAAGCTAGGAATTTTGGTGTAAAAATTTTATTTTCCGCAGCAGTGCCATGCACTATATACGTATCTTATTCTTTCTTTTGAACCAAGTATTTTTTAGCTAATTATTCGTTCTTGTAAACTTTCATGTTATAAATAATAGCTGATGGAAAAACGTAATAACCTAACAATATTTTATCTCTTGTTATGATTACTGTGTTAACATCTTCTTGCAATAGTAGACGCAGCTTAGTTTAATTTCATGCACTATTTTTTCTATTAAACTATTTTTTCTAAAACTAAATATTTCGTAGTATTTCATATTACAAAACCAATTGAGTTCTTTTGTGAAAACTGAACAATAACTTCATATTTGCATTCATATAATTTGCAGCCGATAAATGAATGTATTTTGGAATAAGAATTTTTTTGCAAAATTTCGAATCAAATTTTAATTTTAATAACAGTTTTTCTTTTTAAATACTTTACAAGACCTG
Source organism: Stegodyphus dumicola (assembly GCF_044657685.1). Taxonomy (NCBI): domain Eukaryota; kingdom Metazoa; phylum Arthropoda; class Arachnida; order Araneae; family Eresidae; genus Stegodyphus; species Stegodyphus dumicola. The sequence goes on from NC_140780.1 coordinate 81,195,771, forward strand.
AGTAATGTATTCAGTTTCATTTTAAAATGTTCTGATTTGGATCTTACACCGCAAAATATTTCGATTTATAAACATAAGCATTTTGAGTTTTATATAATGAAATGAATAATGAAAAAAGTGGAAAAATTTTTCAGTTAGTGAAATTAATTTATGAAACATGGTTTTCAGTATTAGTGCATATTGGCAATGAAAGTGGGTAAGAAGACGAAATTTATGACAGCAAAATCACAAAATCAAGTGCTGACAAGGTAAATGTATTGTTTTTGAAGTGAATGTTTTTTTCGAAGCTGACTCTGCTGGAATTTTCGAAAATTCAAGCAAGATGCCACGTACAGGCATGAAATCAACATTAAACAAAATATTTTGGAGGCCTTTGAGGACTGTCCGTACAAAATAAGGCATCAAAGAAAATACAAGATATATTATGAAAGAAGAAGTATAACACGTAAGCCTTTCTTGAAAGAGAAGGTCTACTTGGTAAGATATTGGTCAAAGAAACCTAAATACTGGTCAAAGAATGAGACACCGATGAAAGATTAGATACTGGTCAAAGAATAAAATTTTAGGTTCATAAAACTGATTTCTAGATCCATTTTATTTAATCTGTAGTTCCTAATGTAACAGTAGTAGTTTTGAGAGGGGAGTTATCACTGTATGCATGTTGTTGCCAAATAGAAACGAATCATAAATATTTTATTAAACATAGAAAAACAGATATATTTTAAATATTCTTTTCTAACTCTCGCAAGCTCTTTAAACAGTATATATTTTTATACTAAAATAAAAGTTTATGCAGTGTTGGGTAAATGTAATTACCTTATTTGAGATGAGTGGAAAGAAATCATTTTCTTAATTGTACGCTATAACCATTTCGACATTTATAACCTCGAAAATGCCATAGAGTCTAAAAATGAAAAACAAAAAGAAAGTTATAGAAATAAAACAAATTTATTTCTATGAAAGTAGAAGCTTAATTCATTACATTAGTGAAGTTCTTGTGTAGATGGTATGCAATGGGTTATATGAGTGTTTTCTGAACATTTAACTAATAATATTTTATTTTCCATGAAATAAAAATAATATGTAAAATACTTCTGTAATTCAATTTACTCTGTCTTTTACGCATATTATATCTATATATTTGTCTAAGCATATACTATAATTAATGATGAAAGGATAGATCCCATTTTGAAATCTTATTTGTGTACAACATTAATATTAATTCTGTTAAGTGATTTAGAACAAATGCCATATTATTCTCCAATAATTGAAGGTTTAAGAAAGCCTAACAATATAAAATGTGTCATGAGAAAGATTCTTGACAGCAGAATGATGGGTTTTCAAGGGTGCTGCGTCTCAGCATGTACGTTGCAAATAAGGATTGGTTTACCTTAGAATGTCTTTCATAAAGAATCTTTTCTATTGAATCTAACCCTCCAGCTGGTACCTAAAGGCACGAATAAACAAGCAGAAATTAAATCATCTAGCTATTCTATATCTTCCAGCGGAACGAATCTTGAATAGTGAAAAAAAAATTAGCTGACAAAACAGTAAAACAAAACAAAGCACTTTTTCAGAAAACTCAAAAATGTTAATAATTTTAAGATTACTTCCAAACGATATGTATTTGAAATAATTAAACGCCGTTTATCCCAAGACTACATTAAGAAATTCCAGCATGTTTTTAAAATGATGATCATCAAGGGACTTCTTGAAAATTAGAATTACTGTTCTAAAGATCCTGTAAGATATATTATGATCTGTAAATGATTCCAGTCAAACTGAAGATTGTATCAGTGAGCAAGTTAAAGACCTCTAAATTGTGAGAAACGAGATTTTGAGAGCTGATGAGTATGATGTGACGTATCTTATTTATCTGGCAGTAACATCAGATCGGAACCAAATACGAGTATTTTTATGGTGAATAGCGCAGGTCTGTGTCTGTCACTAGCGTGTTCCTTGAGCATTTAATAACAGGCAATATGATTTTGCCCAGTTCAGCCGCATTTCAGAAGCAAAACTCCTGAGTGCCGGGTCTAAGGGGCTCTCCCCCCTCTTCCTCTACCGCTAAATCACTCAAACGTACTTTCAACTGGCCGTGTGTTTCAAATACTTTGTTTCACGAAGACACTATACATTTACAAGTATCCATGTTTTCTCCGAGACTCGAACCCGGGCTCATCGAGACACCAGTCAGTTACTCTAACCACCAAACAAATCTGGGGGATTAAGATGGCTTATAATACCATTTATCAACATTGCAATTCAGCTCAACGACTTTCGGTTAAAGAGCTACCTTTTAAATTATTTGCATATACGAAAAATCCTTTCCGTTTCTTTTTTTTTTTTTTAATCCTTTTCGAGCCCACCAGCGGCCGAGCGGTAAAGACGCTGAACACTGGTAGTTCGGTCTGAGGTTCGAATCCCGCGAACGGGCTGGCTGCATGGGCGTTTTCGTGGTTTTCCCCATGTGTAACGTGTATACGATCCAGTTTCCCTTAGAAAGTCCTCCACGAAAGGCATCCCTCCCTTTAGGCAGATAGCCCTCGTGTGCTTTGCCATAATTAAATACACCACCACCACACCACCTTTTAATCCTTTTCGTTTCATTTAGGATTGTTGGAGCTGTAATATGAAATATGCATTCCGAAGATTCCATTGAAATACAATAAACAGAATTAGATATAATTTATGTGTCAATAGTCAAAATGTTATGGTTTAAATTAACAAGGGTCTTTTAAAAGCTCGCTAATAACAGCCGTAAAAGTTCAAGAAACTAAAAACTAGAAAACTGAAACTAAAGCTAGAAGGCTGCATTTTGAAAAAGAAAAAATAAAGATCCTTGATATTCGTGTAAGTTATGCGTAAGTAAAGTGTTCAATCTAAAGGTTGTGTATTTTCATTAAAGTTTCTAAAAAAACCGTAAGATATCTATGGTTTTTGTGTGCAAAGCTCCTGAAGGTTTGCAGGTATAAACCTTTTTTGTATTTATTACAATGGCCTATTTAACTTACAATAATAAAATAAATAATAAAATATATTTTGTGTTTATTCTGAGGGAAGAATAAACTAGAACTATAAGTATTGGTAGAAGAGAAGTTGAACTAGTAACTGTAACTAGGTATTTTATTTTATACTTTGATGACTTTCTTTAAATGTTAATTTTAGGGAGATATTATGTCACTTGCCTCCCAAAATAAATTTAATATAAAACTTATGTAGCGCTGGTATGATATTCGTAGTACAAAACATTATTATTTCTTTCCAACAATTTGCCAACCAAAGAAGAGGTGCATTTGGTTCGCAAGATTTGTCTAAATGTATCTAAACAAGTGAAAACGATATGCAAATTATTCAAATTAAATATTCAAATGTCATGTTAAAAAAGAAAAGTATATCTTAACATCACATAGAACACATTTGAGCCCACCAGCGGCCGAGCGGTAAAGTCGCTGAACACTGGTAGTTCGGTCCGAGGTTCGAATCCCGCGAACGGGCTGGCTGCATGGGTGTTTTCGTGGTTTTCCCCATGTGTAACGTATATACGAGCCAGTTTCCCTTAGAAAGTCCTCCACGAAAGGCATCCCTCCCCTTAGGCAGATAGCCCTAGTGTGCTTTGCCATAATTAAATACACCAACACCATAGAACACATTTTCCTAATTTTGTTTTACATTCGGAATTTAGAAGAATATAACAAAAATATTCTCTAATAAAATCTACAGACATTCCGTTTGTTTAAACGTGAGCCCGAGGATCCCAAGGTGAATTGCGTTTTCTCCTACATATCTGAAATGTAGCCACACCTAATTTCTTTCACCGTCCTGCAAACCTTACTTATTTTAAGGTATCTTCTATTCTGCCTTCAAATTTACGAAAAATTACGTATAATGTATGAAATATTTTTTTGCTAGGTAGTTTAAACTCGAGCTTAACATTTTATTCCTAGTTGTAAAAGTACTGGTAGTGTCTCCAGGCGCCATCAAGATACACTTGATCCGAGATACTATGTATGATCAAAGGGTCTCCACATAATGTCTCATCAGTAGTCCATCTTGGTTCAAATGGTGCTTTCTAAATCTTAATGATTATGGCTTACAAACAGGAGGGGTTAGATAGAGTATATGAGATTCTAAAGATACTTGGTAGCGAAATACAGGCACACTTTTTACAGACAAAAATATCTGGGAACAATATCAATTATTCAAAGAATTATAATCAATATTACTATAAGAATTTTTAACAAATGCAAATTTATTTCAAAACAAAGCATGATGATTCTATACAGAGTGGAGAGAAAAATATAGAAAAATATAGCTGAATCATTGAGAAAACTGTTTACTGAAATTGCATCTGTTATTTTATCAAGCGTTTTCTAATATTAACATCAAGCTAAGTCTACAAATGTTCTTATCATTATTATGAAAGATTTGCAAGAGCTTGAAGATAGCCCATTAAGTACATGAATGATTTGCAGATGTGTAACAGAGTATAAAATACATTCTTTTAATCTTAAATCCTTAAATATGCAGATCGATACGTTATTAATCGTGACACATGTCAGTGATCTGTTACGCTAAAATTACGCTGGCTGGTTCTACGGCATTTATCCTTTCAGTTCCTTAATCATGCACCCGGCAATGATTTACTGGGTCATATCCTAGATCAAAAACCAATAAATACCACTACGCTTGGATTACTAATTATGGAATATTTTTGCAAAAAGAGCATCCATTATGAAGATTCAACTCGCACGACGGCTAAGAGTATTTTATAATTAAATACAGAAGAGCGTTACATTTAAAAACCGATAAGGGTGGGTAGTTTATTAGAGATACTTTTTCTAGCTAAAAGCGGAAGGAAGACGTGAAGCATTGAACGCAGTAGCTCACCGAGCTCAGAGTAATTGGATAAGCGTGTAAGTAACATTGTAAAGTTAATTTCTAATTACGTACACTAGTGTAAGGAGTGTGATTTTTATCTAGATAAATTTGTATGCTCGCTTCATAGGCTTGTTCATTAGATAAGAATATCGATGGGCTGCTTTTATTTCTAACACTAACATCTTCATTCAACATTAAAAAAAGGCTTTTTTTTTGCAGGTAAGGAACTGGAAATTTTTATAACGAAAATCATTGAAAATGTAATTATTAAAAACAGGAAAATGGAGAAATCTTGTTACAATTAAGAAATGTAAAAAAGCACAGACAAAATATAACAAAATTTGATATTGTGGATATTAATCACATTTACTCCGCGTAAGCTAGACTGCTGATGATATCTACAAGAATTAAGATATCCCGTATGTGGTTTTGAAAGTTCGCCATAGTAAAGACATTTCATCTTGGTAATATCACCTTTTAATTGATGTTAACTGCAGTCTCTAGAAATTAATTCGAAAATGAAAATAGAAAAATTGAAAATTGAAATAAATACATAGATAAGCATACCAATTTTACATTTAAAAGGAGCAAAGAAACAAGCAAGTTCATCGATGCTTCATTTTGAGAGTTAATAAGCTTTCTACACATTCCTTTAATTTATACAAATACATTGTCTCACTCATGGAAACGAAATTTAAAGAAGCAAGTAGGTTTAATTAACTCAGTTCGTACTTACCTGAATGCACATAACTGTTATAAAAGCTTTCTTTTAATACATTTTCTTGGGCACAGCGAAATGGGATACCAAGTCAGTATTAAATTTTGTTTCTTTCTAGTTTAATGAACATCACCGCTAATGCAATCCAGTTTCGTATACCATGAGAAAAACAATCCTATAGTTAAGTAAGATTAGAATGCTCATAGATGAAATTCACATGGGCATTTGTATAGAAAATCTTTTGAATATTAAAATAAACACTCTCATACCTTCCACATAAAAGGAGACATCCCGAAAATATTTAATTTAGCATTTTAATGTGTTTGTAGGTTATATTTCTAATGTAGGGTGATATCTCTGTAGAGTATCTTCTATAGAAAAATGGCTTGCATTTACGTGGCGCACCGCGAAAACCACAAAATCACTAGCGCAATTAGCCAATTTGGTAAAATTCGAATACAAATCGCATTGCCAATATTTGACAGTTTTATCTTCGGCCGTTGTTGGTATTTCAGCCCGACAAAATCCCTCGCATGGCTAAAATTAAGCTTGCAGATAGATACCTTAAGGAATGGATATTATAAGCATGTTCTAATATTTTATTAACTTTTACATAAGCAAAATTGTCGGTCATATTTTGTGAATAGTGCATCATATTTATGATATAAGAAAGGTTTTATAAGAAGAAGCAATGATAATTGATAAGCACGTAGAAAGAATTATATCTTTTTAAAGAATTTTTGTGAAGCCAAGATAGTATAAAACAGTTCTCATGCATAAATGAAAAAAAAGCGTATTGAGAAATGTTACGTAAATTTCAGGAATAAAATTATATAGAATTTAAACAGTACTTTTCTAAAAGGCTTCAGATGACAAGTGGATTAACTATGGGAAAAATACCAAAATAAATAAAATAAAAAAATAAAAATAAATTAATGAAAATTAACAAAGCGAAACAGATGTCGAAATACCTCCACGCCAATCAAATACATTAAGAGGGAAGAATAAAACCCGAAACGCTTGAAGAATCTACTTCTCATGAAAGAAAAAAAATGGAATTCAAGTAACAAAGAGAATTGTCTAGGAGAATTATTTCAGTTAAAAACCCCAATTTATTCCAACAGTTTAAAATCAAAAATGTGTTTTAGTTTCGAAAGTAAAACAGCGAAATTAAATTAAATTAAAATAAGCCAAAGACAAATAATTATGATGGCAAGTTTCATTTTTCCCTGCCAGACGTAAGGAAAGAGAAATTTAAATTACAAAAAGAAGAAAACAATACGAGGAAAAAACTAGGAATTCACCGTACAAGGAAACGTAGTTGCGGAACACGTAATGAAATAAAAACAAAACTGCAAATCAGAAGGAAATGAATGCAAATGCAGCGAGAAAATGAAAAGGGGAAATATTTAATACCTTATTTTAGCAGAACAGTTAAAAGGGCTTGCATATTGAATAAAAAAATGAAATTTGCATGATTTTAGACCTGATAAGAGAGTTGAGTTGCATAAATCATTTTTTAAATTAGTGAATTAAATGTTTGCTGTATTTTTTACAATCAGGAATTGGGAGAGAGAGACGGGTAATAAAGGACAAAAACGAATAAAAGAAAGTTGTTAGTATAGAAAGATGAATATTTTTCCCTCCTGTTATGGCTATTGAATATCTTGAAAGTGGTTCGCATTTCGATGAAAGCAGGAATAGAGATAATAATGTTTTATTATTTCTTTAACTAATGCCAGAGGATAACCTTCTGGAAAACTACACGAAAATGTTTCATAAATCCGCTGTGAATAAAGATTATTGACAATAAGCCCATGCAAACAGCTCATTCGGTTGATAACAGAAAGCGGAAAAAACTATATTAGTGTTTCGCGGCTTCAGCTACTAACGGATACAGTATAGTGTAATTATTTATACCTTCTTATATTCATAAAAATGAAGTGTTTGTCTTCATGCTGTTAACATGTTTCAGAAATGTCAGCATCCATGTATTACGGAAAAAAAAACTTTTTAATTTAGATAAAAAATCTTTTATTTAAATTAAACGTATATTACAAAAAATAAAGGTACTACAAAAACCTTTTAATTTTGCAGATATTCAATAAATTTACAAGGCCTTTTCTAAATAGATTTTATATGAAAGCTTATATTTGGTTATTTGTGAGACTTTTTTTGGTTGGCGAATTTGTTTCTAATCTATTGTACTGGTTTTCACTGGTACAGCAGCAGATATTTTTAGGAATAACAGAGATTCAAATAAATATTAGAATTCAAATTTTATTTATCTTAGAAATATTAGAGATTCACATTTTATTTGCTTTGAAATATAAAAAGACAATAAATGTTATTTCTTCGCCGTTTTTAGTTTTAAGGTCAAGGTTTAAGGTCAGTGGTATTTTTTACTTAAGACATTTAGATTAAATGTTCAGTATTTTAGTGATATAAAAGTCTACAATTGGGGTCATTTGTGAAAAGAAATAGGTAGAATAGAAAGTACGCATATAGATGATATTGTATATAAAAAGGGGACTGAATGCGTACCATTGAATTTCCATTATCTTTGGAATCTTTAGATCATACACCATCATTTTGGAATGAAATACGTTTAAATCGGTTACGTAACCACATCTTTTATGTTACAGTCTCAATTTACTCTTTTCAGTATTTGTATTACGCCTTAGCATTTGAAATTTCTGTGCATGCAGTTATTTCTGAAAAATGAGGAAGATCAGTCTAAGGCAAGTTTATATCGACCCATCTGTCTCCTGCCCGCATGTAACGTGATAGAAAAGTTTATTGTACTCAGTTTTAATTACTTTATCAACTCTAACATTTCACTTAAAGTGCAGCAGTATGGCTTCAGAGCAAGAGTCTATGTTGACCAGGCATTCAATAGGCCGAAAAATGTTGTTGTTGTTGTTACCAGTCTCACTTGCCTGACACTGGTCAGCACAAGCCCAAAAAAGCTGTTATTACGCTCAGCCGTACTCAGGCCCTTGATAAGCTTCGTAGTCAAATAGAGTTAAGGGGCCAACTCGATTAGAATCTTGATATCTTCGGCTATATCTCTTTAGTTAATCTTAGTTTTAGTTTATTTTTTAGTCTCTTAAGTCCAAGCCCAAGTGTCGGCTTTTATTGTACACTCCAAGACGGAGTTTTGTTAAATTTTATTGGAATAATAAAGGGTTAGTTACCCTTCCATCTTGTTGTTTCTTGTTACACGAACTTAAGCGATTATTCGCTAACTAGTTCTTAAGATTCGTCACTTTCGACAGTAACTGAGAAATACACTAGTGAGAACCTTACAAAAATAATAACTGATCATTTTTATATAAATTTATATCATGTGGCAACGAGAAAAATCACTTCGAGTAAAAGTAAGGGGAAACTATGCAAAAATTTTGCAATGTTTTTAAAATCAGTAATCGGTTTTAAAATCTATGTACACTTTTTATGCAACACGCGTAATTTAAGAAAGGAAAACGCAGGAACGCAAGCATACACAACCAAAAAAAAAAAAAAAAACGTATGAAGAACGCCAATTTTCCTCAGAAGATATATACAACCACTCGCAAAATTTTAAAGATTTCATATTCATTTCCAAGAAACTGAAATTTTGAATTGAAAGTATGACTTATAGAATCGCTGAACTGGGATTGATTTGATCTTGATATTATGATTCAAGAAGAGTCATGGCCTAATGTTTAGCACACTCGGGAGGTCCAGTGTCGAACCCCGGTGAGAGTATTGTTCATTTTTCATATATCCTGCTTCAGAAACCCTAATATCTCAACACAGTCTTATTCAAAATACATGGGTACATTAAATTTTGGAATTAAAGTCATCCAAGAGTCATCATCTCCAAACAAAAGTTGTTACTGAACTAACATTACTAACTTTTCCCTCTTCTTGCCAAGTGGAAGCAGGGTTTAGTCTATTACGAAAAACAAGAAACACATAGAGTATTTTTAACGAAGTGATTTAAGAATTAAGACAAGCAGTTTTATAGTAAAATTAAAATCAAAATGATACAGTGGCATTAGTTTCACAGCCAGCTTGTGGTTTCCATTCTCCTTCAGATGTTACTTCTCTTACTGCAGGGGTTCTCACCAGAGGGATTTCATAGTTTCAGTGGAGATGTAATCAGCCTTTTACTCACATGTATTTGGTTTTAATTTATGAATATAAAAAAACTTTTTTTTATAAAAGTTTTCGTTTTTATATTTACATTTTCTTGTTTAATTTATAAAACACATTAAACAAAATTCTAAATTGGAATAAATGTATATGCCTTTTTCGAATTTTGGAATTGGCTATATGATGGTCTAGCAGCAGTGAAAGGGGCGTTTGGTGCAAAAAAGGGTGAGAACTCTTTCCTTTAGAACCCTGCTCACTTTCCAATCTTTGATTTTTTTCATTTACTCTTGTAAAGGCAGATTTTGGAGGACATGACCTAAGGTGATCATAAATATATATATTCATCGTCAGAACTTAATTAGGCTAACAAGAACCTTTCCTCAGCGAAAAGATGAAAAGAAAAAGATGTTTTTGAAAAACTAGAGTTATATTTAACACTTTCATCTGATCATCCGAAATACTAAAAATGAGATTGGTATTTAAAGTGCAGAGATTAAAAGAATGTGTGGGGTTAGATGAGTGGAATGTGAGCTTTTGGAATCAAGAAACAAATGGTGGCGATAACAAGAGGTTTCGGTTATAGACCAAGATTTATGATTAAATGAGGAAAGTTTTGCAGTAAAAGTGGAAATTTTCAAAAGAAGATAATATAATTCATAATCAATTTTAAACAAACGTTTGCAAGTTTAAAAGTTTAAACAAACGTTACGTTTCTTATAAATTGATGAAGAAGTTATAACGTTGCGCGCCTCTAACTAGCACGCAACCTAGAGGTGACTGTGAAAGCTTGTATAAACCACAGAGTCTTATAAAGGGTTTAAGTCCCTTTTTATTCAACGTACTAAATTACAATTGCGTCCTCTTGACGCTTACAACTGTGCCAACTAGGCAGTCAAATAAAAATAAAAACCTGAAAAGAAAGTAAAGACAATATTCTAACTACGAGGCTCTCTAAAATAACTAACTCACCGCGTTTTACAAATACCGCAGCTAATTCAGCAGACTTGAAGCTCACTGGAACAATTGCAACTACTTCCCGCCAAGCACATAGGCCGCAACGCGGGGTTCTTTAATTCTCGATTTCTACCTCCGCGCTCGCGAAGTAAGAATCACTCTAACTGAACTTGTTTCCTTCTATTTAAATCATACTACTTCCGCTGATAATTTGAATGCTTGCGCGTTCTACTCAAATTTACATATTCTGGCATTGGCAGTTCCAGGGGAAAGTAAGGCTTGACAGGAAAGATAGTTTAAACTTAAAATAAATGTTAGTTAAAATAAATATAAACCATACATTTGCCGCTGCCAGAATTTGGAAAACTTGGAAGCAGGTCCTACAAACGACCTGTTGTAAGTTTATCTAATTCTGAACTAACTGGCGAAAGCCTCGTTTACACAAAAAAAAAAAATCTTATGTAACAATTAAAATTCTGTTAGTCGTTACAAAGCTTTCTTCTTACAGCAACTTTTCCTGGACTTCATCAATCAATCTTGGTCTTTCCTTCCAGCATCTGGAAGGAATAAGTATCAGTATCTTTCTACATACATTATAATTTACACTTTCTTGACACAATAAATTTTTGTTTTTAACGTTTCGTTTTTCTTAGTTATTGCTTACTTCACATTCATTCAATTTTTCAAGCATTAATTTAACTTTACCCTGGCTCTCCACCGTGTGTGGTGTCAAACGGGAATATTCGTGTTTTAGTCTTACAACACTTCCCCTAACCACCATGATTTGTTAGAATTCAACAACCAAATAGACACACCTTACTCGACATTCTACAACTCAATGAGCTACTTTAATAGTCTTAAAAATTCAAATGTAGGTGGAGAACCCTACAAAACACATTCATTCTAACTTCCCCCTCACTCATCTTTAAACATGCAGGCTTTCGCTCTAAAGCATGACTTTATCTACAATTTACTACTTAAATTTTGACTTCATTGCTTTTAAGCATTCACTTTTAGCATCTACAATTTTATGCTTCTAGACTAAATTCTACTTTTACATAACATGCAAGTATTTACATACATTTACAAAAGTTTAATACATATGCTTTTTACAATTTACCATAAAATGAATAAGAGAAAATAAATTTTTACTTTACTCATTCTTCGTCAAGCTGGCGGCACTGGAACTAAAATTCTTATTAGTACAAGAATACGAAGTTATTTTTATCTCCGGCCAAATTTTGGCTTTAACATAACAGAATTAGTCTTTCGACCAACAGAAAATGCTTGTTTTTTAGCTTTTACACTTAAAGAAAATAATACTTTTGCCTTAGCTAAATAAAGTAAAACAAAACTAAGTCTCAACCGAGACATATTGACTTTCGTCAAAACATAGAACTTCGTACTTATGCATAACATTTCGGAACAAAAGAGAAAAAAAAATTATAGAAGGTTTTAACTTATCTTTGAGTTTTCGATGCTTGAAACTCCGTCATCCGTTTTTGACAAAATTTATCCCAAGTTAGAGGTGTCATGGATGTCAATCTTCTCCTTGTTGATCTCCGCGTGTCGTCCCCGTTGATCTTTCTTTTGCGTCCTCTACATGCTGGCCTCTTGACGGAGTAATCGTCTGGTTGTTGTCCTTTGCGTTTCTGCCTGGGACGGCTGGTCTTGACGTCCTCCGGTCTGGAGTCCTTCTTGAATTTCTTCTGTTCGTCGTATTTTTGTGCCTCCTGTTGGCGTTTCAGTTTCCGGAACGGCGGCCTTGCTGGCACCTGACTCTGTGGCCGTGTGCGCGTTCTCCTTGATGTGTAATTTCTCCTGCCATCTTTTATAGGTGGTGTTTTCGTCTTTACCACGGTTTCTTTACCCGGTTTATCTGTATTTTTGTTTTTCTTAAACGCCGGAGTTTGAAAATCCTTTTTTCTTTTTGATACCGACGTCCGGGTTGTAGAAGTGCTAGGTCTCTCTTCAGTTCTCCGTTTCTTGGGTGGTGGAATAGTTGTTGCAGTCTCTGGCCCTTCTATTTCGTTTAGACTTGAGTCCTGCAAGAAACTTTTAAGGATTTCAAAATCATTTGGATTATAATATTTTTTCACCTGGTCGGGACTTGCTTTACAGAATGCCCCTCTCTCGTTTTTAAGATATAAGACTACTCCTTTGATTTCCTGAATTACATAGGGGCCTTCAAACTTTGGAGCTAGCTTTGCCATAAAATTGTCTGGGGCACTTGATAAAGAAAATTTCCGTTTCAATACTTTATCCCCAACTTTAAAATCTGCTTCACGGCGTTTTTTATCATAATAAATTTTCTGCCTATTTCTTGCCGTATCCGAGGTTTTAAGCGCCTGATCAATTAGCTTTTGCACGTCCTTTTGTCTAAATTCCTGCTCTCTTTGTTGCACAAAGAATAATTTATCTAAAGGCGTAATTAACTTTCTGCCTAAAAATAATTCTGCTGGAGTTTTTCCCGTAGTATCATGATGTGCCGTTCTTAAAGCATAAGCTAATTCATTTATGTAGCCATCCCAGCGCTTGTGATGTGCGCTAACGTAACTGCGAATTATTTTTACAATGTTTTTATTAACTCTTTCTGCTATGTTAGCCTGTGGTCTATACGGAACCATTTTGATATGGCGTATATCAAGTCCATTGCATATGTTTTCAAATATTTGACTAATGAATTGTTTTCCGTTATCGCTAATGACTTTTATCGGTGCACCGTATTTTAAAATGTATCTGTGTAAGAATGCATCTGCGACTGTTTTGGCTGACGCGCGTTTAAGTGGAACAATTTCTATCCATTTTGAAAAATGATCTACTATTACTAAAAGAAAACGATTTTTATTTAACTCGCTCTGGGGGAAGGGACCAAGGAGATCTATGCCTAAAATTTCATTCGGAAATGTAGCGCGAATGCTATTTAAGTACCCGGCCGGGCTGTAATTAATATCATTTATTAACTGACATTGATTGCAGGACCTGACATACGCCGTTACTATTTTGTATAATTGCGGGAAATATACCGCCTCGCGTACCCTTTTTAAAGTCTTTCTGACCCCGAGGTGGCCCGCTGTTTTTTTTTTCGTGCAACTCCTTCAAAATGCTTAATCGAAGCGAGGCTGGGATGACTGGCTTATACTCAAGATTTTCGTTCGTTGTTTTCGTATAGAATAATAAATTATCTATTATTTCATAGTTTTTTGCTCTATTTCTTATCGCATCGATATCTGTGTGCTCAAAGCTTTCGGGGTCTTTCAAATAAGCATAGATATTTCCAAATTCAGGATCAGCTTTCAGTTCAGTAATAACCGTATCTCTAGAATCTAAAATTTTTGAAGTCAACACAGCGCATTTAAGTTCATTACCTTCATCGTCCAGTTTTATACGAGAAAGTGCGTCAGCTACATTGTTTTCCTTACTCGGTTTATATTTTATTGTGATATTATATTCTTGGAGTTTTAAAGCCCATCTTATTAACCTGGGCGTTAGGTTTTTTCCCGAGTAAAGTCTACCAACAGCCGCATGATCCGAAAAGACTGTTACTGGCGATTTGCCGAAATAAACTCGAAATTTGTGTACAGCCATTAATACGGCTAATGTTTCTCTTTCTGTAGCTGTATAATTCCTTTGTGTTTGATTCAATGTTTTACTAAAAAATGCCAGCGGATGGTTATTTTGCATAAGAACCGCACCCACCGCATAGTCTGATGCATCTGCCGCAATTTCCAGGTTTTCGTCCCCCTCAGGGAATTTTAAAACAGGGGCATTAATAAGCGCTTCTTTTAATCTTTCAAAAGCTGTGTTAGCTTCAGCTGTCCACGTAAATTTACTCTTTTTTCTTTTGATTACTAAGAGTGGTTCAACAATATTAGCGAAATCTTTTATGAAAGATCGATAGTAAGAACATAGTCCAAGGAAAGACGAAAGTTTCTTGGCGGTGTTGGGCGGTGGGAAATTCTTAATAGCTTTTATTTTTGAATCTTGCGTTTCTATACCCTTTTGCGAAATTTTATAACCGAGATATTTAAGTTCTTTAGTTGCGAACTTGCATTTTGAGGCGTTAATTGTAAGACCGGCCTCTTTTAATAATTTAAAAACTTGTTCGAGGTCACTAATGTGTTGTTCCAACGTACTACTCGTTATAATTATATCATCTAGATAAATTAAAGTTGATTTTCCTAGGACAGGCTTTAGAACAATGTCCATAGCTCTCTGGAATGTTGATGGGGCCCCACACAACCCAAAAGGCATGCGTAAAAATGCATAAGTGCCCGATTTTGTTATAAACGCGGTTTTATGTATATCTTCGGGTCTCATAGCTATTTGATAGTAGCCAGACGTTAAGTCCAAAGTAGACATATATCTCGTCGATTTGATCTGTCTAATGATCTCGTCTATAACCGGCAAAGGGTAAACTGGGAATTTAGTTATGCTATTTAGTTTTCTATAATCGATAGCAAACCTCCAAGCCCTTTTATCCGAAGGAGGAAACTCGTTCTTTTTCCTACATAGTACGACTGGACTCGCGTATTCACTATTTATGGGCGTTATTATTTTATTCTTTAACATCTCCTGAATATGTTCTTCGATGATTACGTCTTTTTGTTTGTCATAGCGGTAAGGTTTAGTCCTACAAGGTTTTTCGGCATTTAATTGAATCGTGTGAGTCACGATCTGACAGTTTCCCGGTTTTTCTGAAAACAAATGAGAAAAATTACTCACCACTTGCTGTATTGCTTTACTTTCCTGGTCATTCAAATGGCTAAGGTCCAATTCAGGTGTCTCCACCGGTTCCACCACCCTCTGGTCCATCTCCAGCACCACGGAACTATCTTGAAAATTTAATTTGGCCCTCGCGGCCCTTAAAAAGTCCATACCTAAAATAAGAGAGTGTTGCAGGTGTTTCACCACAAAAATTAATACTTTGAGATTTTCCTCTTTTACCTGTATGTTTAATGATACTTTCCCGATGCAGTGACATGTTTTTCCTTGCGCCGCTATAATTTCCGTATTTCTGGTTTTAAAGAGTCGTATCCTATAAAAATTCTTTTTGAAGAACTTTTCACTCATGAAATTTCCTTCTGCCCCTGTATCGATGAGGGCTTCTACTGGTACATCGCCAACCAGGACTTGTATAATTGGTAGCTGTGAGTTTTTTACGATGACCGTATTTAGATGTCTATTTGAGGGTTTTTCTAAAACTTCCGGGGTCTGGACCCTCCCTTTCACAGGCCCCTCTAGTCGTTTAAAGCTTTCCTTTCAATCTGTGTCTTCTGGGTACGCGGATGCTTATTTTCAAATTTCCTTTTTGGGCCTTGACCTTCGAGTTTCGATGCGTTAGCTTGATAGTTATTTCCCCCATATGAGCGATTTCCATTTCTTGTTTCCTCCTTCCTTCTGGTACTTTGAGAATATGTTTCCCCTCTCGCTCTTTCCGCTATTCTGCGATTTTGAAATTTCACCGCCAATTCGAAAAGTTCCTGCAGTGTGGTTGGGTTTCTAATTTCAAAGTAGTCTTGGACAGAGGGTAACAATCTTGGTAATATTATTTCAATTATCTCCGCATCGGGTTTCTTGCCATACAGCATATCCGTTAGCTTGATTTTTCGTAAAATAAAGTCCGTCAATTGTGCTGTATCCCGTTGATAGAAACTATATAGCTCGGCTTCCAGCCGTGCGCGATCTTTCACTATGGGGAAGGCCTTTACTAACGATTTTTTGAAATTTTCAAATGTATACGTCGGGCTTCCAAATTCACCTAGAAGAAATTTGCCTATATTTTTTCACCATAGCGCGGCCTGTCCTCTTAGTGCTGATGTGGCGATGGCAACTTTTTGTCTTTCAGGCACAGGGTAGAGCTGAAAGTGGTTTTCTATACCTTCGAGAAATACCGCCACCGAATTTTTTCCGTCGAAATAGACGTTTGGTTTGATTGATGCTCTCAAAGTCTGGACCAGGTATCCAAATCCTTCTAACTGCGTTGTCATTTCTTGGTGTTGTCCAGCGGCTTCCATCCAATTTTCGGCCATTTCAGTTCGATAAGTGTTCGGGCGCCAATATAACGTTGCGCGCCTCTAACTAGCACGCAACCTAGAGGTGACTGTGAAAGCTTGTATAAACCACAGAGTCTTATAAAGGGTTTAAGTCCCTTTTTATTCAACGTACTAAATTACAATTGCGTCCTCTTGACGCTTACAACTGTGCCAACTAGGCAGTCAAATAAAAATAAAAACCTGAAAAGAAAGTAAAGACAATATTCTAACTACGAGGCTCTCTAAAATAACTAACTCACCGCGTTTTACAAATACCGCAGCTAATTCAGCAGACTTGAAGCTCACTGGAACAATTGCAACTACTTCCCGCCAAGCACATAGGCCGCAACGCGGGGTTCTTTTAATTCTCGATTTCTACCTCCGCGCTCGCGAAGTAAGAATCACTCTAACTGAACTTGTTTCCTTCTATTTAAATCATACTACTTCCGCTGATAATTTGAATGCTTGCGCGTTCTACTCAAATTTACATATTCTGGCATTGGCAGTTCCAGGGGAAAGTAAGGCTTGACAGGAAAGATAGTTTAAACTTAAAATAAATGTTAGTTAAAATAAATATAAACCCTACAAAGTGATAATTTGAATTCATGTATGTAGTTTTCGAAACGTGATCGTAAGATTTGTGATTACATTTGATTTGTATAAATTTGGGAACGATCTTCTGAGCATTTAAGCAAAAAGTGGAGACGATTTAATAATTTCATATGCTTAAAGCATCACTTACGAAATTGGTCCTTCTCTATTCACGTATAACGTTCCTAAAAAGGAAAGAACATGAAAAAGCGGTGGACATTAAAAGCATAAAATAAGCAGAGGAAAGCGAAACGGGTTAAAATAAGAGACTTTATAGCAATAAAAAGAAAATATTTAACACGAAAGAAAGTAAAGAAAGCAGTACACTACAAAAAGATACAACGCTATCGATAAAGCAAAAACTCAATAAAGAATTACCATAAAAATATATCAAGAGTAAAATGATCAAAGATTAAAGAGATACATGAACCTAAAGAATATCTCGTTAACTTCCGAAAATGAAGATATGGCTTGCATCATTATGTCAAAGCGTACAAGAGTTATCTACCTAAGGGTAGGGATACCTTCATGAAGGACTCTCTTTTAGGGAAACTGAGTCATATACACGTTATCTATGGGGAAAGTATAAATCTCCTGCTTCCACCCCTTTCACCAGGATTCGAACCCCGGACCGAACTACCAGTGCTCAATGACTCTACCTCTCGGCCGCTGCTTGGCCAAGAAATTGAAAGAATCTAGAAACAAGGTGAAATGGCGATGCCTCAAGTAGAAAACTAGAGAAACTGAAAAAACGTTCTCAAAAATACCACTTGGTAGCAAAATATCAAGAGTACAAAAGGAAACACGCCAAAGTCAAATTTACAAATTAGGCAAAAGAATAATCTTATATGGAATTAAATACGCAGTTTTTTTTATAAGTAGATCTAATACGATCCGTTGTCGAAGGATGTATATATATATATATATATATATATATTGAATTTAACAAATATTCTCTCATTCATATAAGGCTAATTATATTTTAAATTATGAAAATTCAATTATATATATATATATATATATATTGAATTTAACAAATATTCTCTCATTCATATAAGGCTAATTATATTTTAAAATATGAAAATTCAATTATATATATAAACTTAAAGCATCTAAATTAATTAGCAAATTGGAATAAAATCAAGGCAATTCCTCTATAATATAATAATTGCAACCGTGTATGAGAGTGTATTCATAGCAGAAAACAATCTCGAAAAATAAAAATGCGAAAGGGAAAATATACAAAATTATACAAATAAAAATGAGAAAGGGAAAATATACAAAATTAAAAGAAATATACAATATACATTATACTCTTATACGCGGTTGCAATTATTATATTATAGAGGAACTGCCTTGCTTTTACTCCAATATACTAATTAATTTAGATGCTTTAAGTTTATTCTACTTCAATCCTGCAACTATAGCTCTGGACGGGTTTTTAAAAAAATGTATTGTAATTTTTAGCCTATATATATGTGTGTGTGTGTGTATGTATATTATATTCCTAATATTTTAAACCTCATTAAGAAAGTTTTTTGATAGATCAATCCGTTTTAATTAATTCAGCAGTCATTTCTTTTTGTATAATCATATAATCAGTTATTTAGAATGCATTTTAATTATACTTGTTTCTTAATGAAGCATTAATAAAATTTAGTAGCATTAGAAATATTATACATACATACATATATACGTACATATATATCTGTATCTCTCTTTCTCTCTGTATATATATATATATACATTCTATGTATGCATCTTTCGAGCATACTTGCAAATAATTATAATATGGAGCGTAGAAAATATTTTATTAAAATTTATCACTGCTTTTTTATAAATGTTTATGAAAGCAACGGAAGTATCACATTTTGGCAAATAATCACTGCTGTCTTGAAGCTTACATTATGTTCGACGCACAGTTAATTTTATTATTTATATGCTTTTGCAGAGGATTTGACAGATAATTTGTAAATGCTTATCTAATATAGCGGTATTCTAAAAAGGCAACAATTTCTAGGCATACGAAAAAATATGCTTAGCTGGTGTTTGGTCAGGGTACCTAGATGGTCATAAAATAATAAAATACAATGCAAAGAAAGTCTTGCAGTACGTGATGAAAGTGTATCATGTTGGCTGACTCTTGGGTAGCTTGACTGCATAAACAGGACAATCGACTGAAGAATGTCAACCACGTAAATGTGAGCCATCAGACTGCCTTGCAGTACCATTAGAGAAGATCGGCTGTCCCAGTAATTGCTACGAATACGGTGTTTGATATCCGTGTGTCGTTCGACAGCAACTATGAGACTACAGCATTGGTCACACCTCCTCTACAGGTGTTCAACCGTCAGCAGCACTGAGTGAAAAGCAGAATTCATCACTCAAAAGTACCACACCCCTAAACAGACTCTGTTCGGTATGGCAAATTTAGCACCAATTCAGACAGCTATGCTTAATTTAAGAATTCAGTGGTAGCATTTTAAAATAAAGTTGAGATCTGAGTCCATTCGTCTGCCAGTCATTTTCAGATGGTACCCACGGTACTGCAGAATCCATTGATGACGGAAAATGTCTTCAAAAGCAGCAGCCATGGTGTTAGAGCAAAGCCTGAATACGTGAGTATGCAGATTGCGTGACTTTCTCAAGCGTTTGTGTATCTAGGACGCCCTTATATTTTACGTTGGTTTGCGTGGTGCTTTTTCTGATCGATAATTTCCATTACTGTGCAACTCACATACATGTATGATGACTGAATACATCTGGTAGAGTAACCGGCTTCTGTTATAACTATGAAACGCCCTCTGTCTAAATCAGACAGTTATTTGAAACTTCGACAAATATGTCTCAAAATATGTCTGTACAAAAATTACAGCATTAAATATCCAGTTAAAACTGCCTGTCAGTAAGAACACTCTGGCTCTTTTAAATAATACATGAAGTGCCCTATTCATGAGCAATTAATAGGTTTCATAACATTGTTGGCGCTGCAATCCTAGCAATATGCATAACTCTTCAAATGACATTTTTATAACTTGTTTCACGACAATCGATAAAAATTTTATGACTGAATATATTCTTTTCTACGTCAGTACATATATCACAATAGTACATATAAAAACACTGAACGTTTTCCTTTGGTTTCCTTATTTATACTTTATTTCGAATTAAAAGATTTTACTTATTTTTCCCTAGACAGCTGATATAGTTATAACTAAATTAAAGCAACGTTTATTAAACAAAGTAAATGTGTTCATTTAAAGAATTAATTGTTTACTGAGTTTGCAAGATAAAGTGATTCGTCTAAATGCCACAATGATAATATAATTCCACTTAATGAATAAGAAAAGTCTTTCTCGCGTAATTAGATTACATTTAATTTAACTCACTTTCACATTCAACGGAAGAGATCCCTTAACTTCCTGTTCATATATGTCAAAATGAAAATAACTTTTTACAGTTAACAATGCAGCATACTGTATAGGAGCTAATGAAAGCGTTTCTGTCCATTCTCTGATTATTTATTTTCCTTTTTAAGTTTTCAGTTTTATATTTGGTTTGCATTCCGAGTGTCTTTAGTAAAAAACGAGAATTATCATTCACTGCTTTAATCCATTTCGTTTTCGACAATGAATTGTAGTTGTAAGAATGACAAGTTACCACTAAGTAGCTGTATATGTTCGCATTGATTTTTAAACAGTACAGTCAAAATGCCTACGAACCAAGATGAAGATTACTTGTTTTTTAAGTTAAAAACGGCAAGACCTTTCGCATATTTTTTCTTCACAATAAGCGACTTAACACAGAATTGAACAGTTTCTTTTCGCGTCACAACTCTTTCTAATTACGATGCAAGCAAGCAAATATGGCCGTATGTACTTGAAGAGATAAAATTATATTGACTAGGAATAATAAAATTCAATGAATATTTCCTAAAGCTGTGAAAAATAATGTATTAAAACAAAATTAAATATTCGTTTTTGAGCATTTTGTTGCACGCTTCTTAAACCATCTACCCAGTTGCACCAGGGTTTCGCATTCGGGACGGATTTCAGTTTCAGAGGGGGAGAGAGGTTAGCTTTTATTTAGCTGTTAATTATTTACATTTATTATAGGAATATAAAAAACTAGGTTACAAGTTTTGGTATCTATGAACACTTTGAATACCTTTCGTTGCTTAATTTATAAAAAGACGCTAAAAATAATCTAAATCTGTATAAACGAATATGTAATTTTCGAATTTCGGAAAAGAGGGGGAAAACATCTTCTAGAAATGGTAAAATGGGTGCATGGAGCAAATTTGGTTGAGTACCATTGAGTTACACGTTCTATAACGAATGAGAAGTATATACGTGGAAATAATTTGTAAATATATAATTGCTTTTATGCGCATGCAAATGCATCTTACTACTCAAACATAAAACATAGTCATTCCCTAATAAACTTTCGTTCATAACTCTCATAATAAACAATCACACATCAGCTTGCAGTATGCAATAATCACACTTTAGCTTATAATATGCAATATTATTATGCAACAAATATCAAATTGTAAAAATAAGCTTCCTCAGCGGTCGAGTGATTTCGACCTGAGTTCAATGAGTTCTTGGAGCTTTGAGATTATAACTACGTATGTAAATCCATTTCTTAATTTGCTAATATTTATAAAAGTGCTTGGTTCCAAATCTATGATAATTTCATCGTTTGAATATATGATCTAAAATGGTTCTTAAAAATTGTATTTCGTACCGGAAACTGACTTATGTATATTTACGGTGAACTTAAGGAAATATTAAATATTGATATTTGGGATATTTTGCGTATGTTTTTATTTGTCTACCGTAGTACAACTTTGAGAATTCTAACTTTTGTTCAATCAGGATTGAATTTGATTATAATATATTTGGAACGGTGAAACGCAAGATTTAAATTCAATTTTTGTTTCATTTAGGACCTGGGAGTTCAAAAAATTTCGTCGCCACAACACAGGAAAAAACTGCATTTTATAAAATCATTTGAATAACTTTATAAATATTATTGAGAATGAAGAATTAACTAAAATATAATTCATTTTGCAATAAGTAAAACTGTTAATAAGGGAAAATGTGAAATGTTTAATATCTCAAACATAGTTTTATTTAAGATACACATCGCAACAAAAAGGCCTGTGACGAAGTTGAATAATTAGCTTTGAAAACAGTTCCACACATGATTAAAATAAATAAGCAAAATTCTGTGATACGTACTTAATCAAACTAGGATTTAGAGTTATTAAAATTAATTTTGAATTAAAATTTCTTCAAATTTTATCTCAGATTAAACATTAATTACTTAAACAATTATTAAAATTTTACCGAGTTAAGAATCAAAACATTACCAGATTGTGATATTTCGAGGTTTTCGTCAGAAGTGATCTTATAAACGTATATTGTAAGGTTTATCCTAAGTTTTTAACAGTTATCTTTAGTTAAAGTTAGTTTCCTATCTCTTCTAATTTCGGCTTACAGTTTCCTGCCAGAGTGTGTTTTTTGGAATCGCGGTTATGCAAATACAGAAGAGCGGTATTTAAGTCGAAGTTCCACTGACTTCGTTAGAAAGCCGGAGATTCTGACTAGCGCGTGTTTGCCATTTGTATACACTCTCTTTAAGCTATTACTACGCTCGGCCGTATTCCAGGCCCTTGATAGCTTCACCAGTTAGTTAACATTTAGGGGTTAAGTCCTTAAAATTTTGATAGCTTCGGCTATATCTTTTTAATTAAGTTTTATTTCTTAGTACCCTTGAGTTCAAGCCCAAATGGAAGCTTTCTGTATCCTCTAAGAAAGGAGTCGACTGTAAAATTCGTATTTTGAGAAATAAAGAGTTATTAACCCTTCTTGAGTTTACGTCTCTGTTCCTGAACTAAAGCGATTATTCACTTAGCAATTAACAAGGTTCCTACACACTTAGCTGTAAGAGAAAAGGCTGGAACCCCACAATATATATTAATTTAAATGGGTGATAATGAGAAAAGGCTGGGGAAGAAGTGACAGAAATTAAAGTAAGTAAAAACAATTCGAATGCTAAAGTCAAACTGCACAGACATGTTAATTAAATCAGTTACAGCAATAAAGATTTATTTTATTACGAAACCAAACAACACGCGAAATTTCTCATTACATTTATCAACGATTTATCTGATCTTTGAATTATCTAAGTTATAACCCTAAACCTGTTTATGTTTTCCAGAATTGGATATATTTTCAGACCACAATTCCATATAATTGAATTTCTGGCCATGCACAGATCTGTTAAGAAATCACTCTCATTATCTTTACTTTATGAAAACTATTATACGGTTTTGCTTCGGAAGAAACGTCAGACTTATTAGTATCGTCCAGCTGTTTATCCAATAATTTATGAAAATTCTATAATTAATACATTTTCCCTCCTAGTACTCTTTAGTGTGCATGCACTTGAAAACTCTCAGAACATACTGCATTACAATCAATTACAATGAAAATAAAAATTATGCGCCATGAAATTTTATAAATTTTCGAAATCTTTAAATTTACACAATTTACGCTATACAGCTTTAGTAATATAACTAAAAAATTTAAGAAACTCAGATTTCAATGAAATAGCACAAATTGTTAAAAAACTGTATTATTCCTATAATTTATTAATTTATGGCAAAACATACAGTATTGGTTTATTTAAATCATGGCAAAGCCCTAGAGCCTAAGAGGCTGGGTGCCTTCATGGAGGACAAGAGAAATTGGCTCGTATTCACTTCACACATCGGGAAAATCACTGAAACTCCCATTCGCCGAAATCTGAGACCGTTCGCCGGAATTTGAACTCGGTTCAACGGTTTTACTACTCGGCTAGTAGTGCGCGATGCTTCACTCTGAAGAGGATTTATAGGGGAGCAGTAGTAGCAAATTCGAGTCAAAAGGTCTTCAAATAATGAAATAATTTTAAACCTAGAGTAAACATTGTTTGTTTCCTAAGATGAGGCGTTCTTGAAAGTTAGGTGAGGTGGGGCCTGCACTTCATACAGCGATCACAAGTTTCAGCCAGCAGAGGCAATTTTAATTTATTGAATGATTCAAAAAGATGAAATTTTGCTTTTAAGAGTATTAAAAATTAAATGTTTGAAACGCACTTAAAACAGTAAAAACACATATTATATGTTTAAACCTATTGTTTTAACTCAAGTAAAATTTATTTAATTCATTATATACGGAATTAGGCATAATGACAAGCGAATTTTACAGTTTGAGATAAAATCAACCGGATAGCTCCAAATAAGCATGCTTTCTGATCTTAATGCATGATTATGAATATTGTACTTAAACTATACACGTTATGCCAAGCGGTTTAAATTTAGTAAATTGAGCATCTTCTAAGTGGTATTTGAAACCTTATACTCTGTATAATACTTTAAAGACAAGTATACAAATCTTAAATTTTTGTCCCCAAATTTCGATTGAAAATCATTTTCTAATTATATAGCTAAAATATATAACTATTAATCAACAGTAATTCTTTCAGAGATAGTAAAATATATAAAAAGTTATAAAATATCTAAGCGCATTCTATTAATTACTGTTATAAATAATGTTAGATATGAACTCAAATTGTTATGTTATACTTATCTTTATGTTACTATAGATGCCTCAGCTATTAACAAATAAAGCAAATTCTGAAAATAATATTGATTCACAATCCGATTTAAGATCGGAGCTTATTCTTTCATGTCTGCTGATACGTTTGATGCATTTGGAAAAAAGCATTTGCGGTAAAACCAAAGACTTGTACAAGATTATACCTGCATATAATACTTCATTATTTATTTTCGCAATAAAGCTACATTTTACTGTGAAAATATATTAAATTCAAAATAAGTAAATTCTTTCATGCAATGATTCGTTAGTTTATTCACTAATTTAATTTATTTTGAATAAATATTCGTCAAATAAATCAGGAATAAATTCCCTTCTTCATTTCGAGTACAGAAGATTTGATTTTATAATATTCATGTTGCCTTTTCTAAAACTACCTTCTCTACCGAAAATGGAAGTCTCGCACAAGTGTATAAAGAAAATGTACTTGTTGATATACATTAATAAGTTGCAAACAAAACGCTAAGGACTGGGAGAAGAATATGAAAGCGGGTGAAGTTATCAGATTTAAAGTTAAACTGACTGTAGCCAAATGCTAATAAATCGAATGCTTATAAATTTCCCATGAAAGAAAACATGTTACACGATTCATGAAAAATTATTTCAGGAAAAGTTTTATTTAGCAAAATGAATTAAATCGCTGGAAAAGTATTTATGTTTCATTACATAACTGTTCTTTTTTAGCTGAGAAGTTTATATTCGATACGAAAGCAGAATTTGTAGCACATGTGAACTTATTCTCCTTTATCTCAAGCCATTTTAAATTAACTATAAATAAACAGAGTAGTTCTTCGTATTGTGTTATAAGGATCTAACTGTATTTCCCAGAAAAATAATAAAGAACGCTAGAATGGCTTTGAATAAACAGTGGAAATGACCCACCTAATTACTCAAGGGTTAGGAATACCTGTTTCCCAATTTTCATGAATTTCAAGCCCTTTCACAGAGACCGAGATTTAAAACATTTGCTAAAACATTTGCCAGCTAAGAGCTCTCATATACTGGTCTGTGCTGCCCTCTTTTGAGTTAAATAGACAAAATCAGCTATTATCGCTAATCGTTATTTTTAGTTAACGCAAGTAGCTAACTTAGTTTTGTTTCTATTACTAGATGTAAACTAGTATGTTTTATATATATATGTATATGCTTTCATTAAACCTTATATACATAATTTTTAATGAAAACAGTCGACGTATACCCTACATCAGAAATGGTTCAGCAGAAGTAAATTAAACGGAGTAAAACGTTATGCGTATTTATTTCGTTTATTTGCAGTTTGCATTAAAACTTAACGTCTCCAAATTTAAACCAGTTTCAGTCAAAAAAATTGACAGCAATATTTGTAATTTGAAAAAGCGATGCATTGAAATAATGTACATTTCGTATATCTAATAACAAGACCGACTTTTAAATACAAAGCACGGAATGTGTCAAAAACCCTTATTTAGAAAAAATAACATATTTCTCTTTCCGTTTTTTTAAACATGGTTAAAAAAACTAAACGTGTCTCCAAGGCAAAATGTAAAATAATATCTTTCCCAATAAGCAAAACTGTCATTGCATAGTAATGCAAGCATGCAGTCCAGAGACATTTGATAATACATCAGAAAAGTTGAAGAATTAGAATTTTGACTCCTAAGTAATAATAATAGCTCTGAAAAATTGCATTTTAATGCATCCATTATAGACGAAAGAGCTGTATTATCATGCTTATAATTAGCATCAGCCAATATGCATAACCGGACACTGGACAGTCTGCTGGTACCTGTTTGACAAAAGTAGTAAGTATAACTACTGCAAAATACTCCTTTCTTCGTATGTGTTGAATCTGAATCTGAATAATGAAAAATATTTAAAAATGGCGTTAAAAGTATATATGACGTAGTTTGGTGAAAGCAGGCGATTAGAAAAACGCAGCTTGGAAAAAAAAAAAAAAAATTCTTTAAAAAAAAAAAAAAAGAGAGAGAGAGAGAGCTGGAGAGAGAAATAAAAAAAAAGAAAAATTAAAGAAAGAAACTCCATAACGCACAGTGCTGAGATACATACTCATTTTAAAACAGACGATATTCTTCTCTTAAAAATCATTCATCAGATCCTTTCCCGAACAAGAGTGATCAGAAGTGGGACAATTTGATTGACTACCACGTTATGAAACAACCTTTGTTTATATATTGCCAGCTGGCTGTAAAACATCAGATTTGAAGCACATCTCTATACGTGCAAAACATGTTTCGTCGCTGTGCGTTTAACGTTCATCCAAACTTGACTCTATTTTTTTTAAACGAATCTTATAATCTCTGTTTAGTTGAAAACTACCCTCTCACTTTAATTCGATAATCTGACATTATCACAACTATTGCCATCTGAGTTCGAAGACAATTACGTATTTTATAATACTCGGACTTGTGCCATTGTGTTATATCTAATTAGGTTGACTTTAGTTTTCTCTGAAAAAAACTATTACTCTATTTCCAGTTAACTATATATAAAGGGTAGCTTGCTTAAGACTGATTCATCTCCGCTTCAGATGTACATTAGACTGACGTATTTTAATTTTGATTTTATTTTATTTTGCTTAATAAAAATAAGAATTAGATAGGTACTTCAGTTACCCAAAATTATAACAACGTTACGTTTCCAGCAATTTCAAGTCTCTCTCTATATATACATCATATGTTACTGTCTTTTTTTTTTTTTTTTTTTTTTTTTTTTTGTCTTTTGGTTAAGTTTGAATGGAAGATTGCCGAAGAATGATCATTTCCTTCTATGCAGTTATTTAAGCCTGCTTTTGTGTCCCAGATAGTTTCTGATAAACAATTGCTGCTGAAAATAAGCTTCATTATATTTAGGTTTATTCTTGAGATTCAGCCACAAGGTTTTTAAATTTGTAGAACATTGATCTAAAAAGCAAAACGAGAACTGCAATTTTTTACATTCTTTCGTTAACGTAACAACTGAAAAGCTATAATTTATTTTCTTCGAAAGCTACACATTAAATAAACAAATTGTAAGTTTTGATTTTAGATATCTGAAGATATACCGGAAGTAAAGAATCAAATTCAAAAAAGGTAAGAATGAGATTTACACTGATACTACATTTTTCATATCCTTTCTAAAATTACAGACCTTGTATTTTGGAGAAAGATAGAGATAAATACAATATTGATCTCTCTTTTAGGAAACGAATAGGTCGAGGATGAGAATTTCTGAAATATGGGAAAAAATTTGAAAAGGAAATATCAGATAAAGAACTGGAAGCAAATATTTTATTCACCCGCACTTTTCGATAAAACTAAGTATTTGATTTCTAAGAGCGAATATGTAGTTTCGATATATCACTTAACTCTTTTTTGATACATTTCATGTGTTCAGGGCTCTCAAACATATTGAATAAAGAGAAATGTGAGCAAGAAGAAAAAACTGCAGCCACAAATCTTCCGTTTAAGGTGTACTTTCCTTCACATCTTATATTAATGAAGATTAAAAAGCAGTTTTGTAACTTACATAAGAACAGCTGCATGAAATATTGCACGAAAACAAGTATTACATAAAATTTTACTGTAAAGTTAAATTCTTAAGGGGGGGAAATTATTTTAAATGCTTTACTTCGCATTTAAAATTTTAATTAATATTTATTTATTTTGAGAAAGATGTCTAATCAAAGATGAAAGCAAATTATGGCATAAAATTAAATGAAAAAGCAAAAGCTCTCCTTAAGAACTGAGGAAAGTTATTTTAAAAAATGCTTAACAGGAAGGAGTTTAATTTTAACAAATTTCAAAATAAAAATTTGTGGAAACAGTTTGGAGTAACAGTATGTTCTTTCAAACGCACATTTATTTTACTTTTAAATTCTGGATTAGAAGCTGAGAAGTGTTTCAAAAATTTACTATGCTTTCATGGTACAACATCCTGATTCGTCGGTTCATATTACGTGATCCTAAGTGATCTCATCTCACGTAAACTACGCTACAAAAATCTAATTCTCTCAGTATTTATTTACATTAAATTCAAAGTTCAAGTTAAATCTTAGTATGAAATACAAGTTCAAATGCAAGAATTATTTCAATTCGTACAAATAGCTTACTCAGAAATTGTGTAAAACCGCAGTGCTTACTCAGAAATTCGCTAGTGCATTGTCATTAGAATGGATGAATTTAACCCTTGACTTTGCCTTTCTGTATTTCACTTTCGGGTGAGCGGTGTGATTACATCCTAATTGACTTAACCGATGGCCGCGAATGACCTTAGGGCATGAAATTGAACTATCTGGTAAAATTATATGTAATTATATGCTAGTATTGAAAGAAACAATCAATCTGATAAAGATGACTGCGACATGTTTTGAAAATGAGGGGTAAAAGATTAACAGCCAGGATATTCCGTTTGGCATCGGTTGTACCATTTTTGGCGACTTTATCGCCTGCGCCGACAAAATGGAAAAGTACCTCTTTTTGTTTTAATCTCATGCACTTCGGTGCCAATCATGACAAATTTTGCCAAAAAGTCTTTAAAATGACTATCCAATACAAAATAATGTCTATCGATAAGACTAAAGGCTCAATAAAAAGGCAAAAATTACTGCTTAATATTAACTTCTTTCAACCTTTCCCAAAGGCACTCCTTTCAATGAATGACTTTAAATAAACTGTAGGCGTATCAACAGTTCATTTGATATAACATAAATGCATTGGCATGAAAATGCAAAATTTAGCAACATATTCAGCATATTTTAAGTCATTTATTCCCGAATACACATTCCTCTTTGTTATATAGTCCATTCCTTAATTTAATAAATATCCCCATTCAAAAAGCAATCGACATTTTGTAATATTTCAACTTTGCAGCTTAGAGCTGTTGATCGAGAACATAATTTAATCACACAAAATATTCATGAAATTCACTCACTAAATTGAATGGACTGTAAATTTTTTATTACATCTGTTAACAGAAATTACACACACATGAGAACTTACATATTCTTATTTGGATAGACACTCTTGCCATCCACATGCTTCCACTTACCAACCCGAGCTACCAGCACACACACAATCAATAGCCGCTAGCTTTCCATCTTGTTCTTATTCATTCGTGGTTACCAGATCACTCGAGTTAAACAATATTCATTAGACACTCATCACTTCAATTCATACAATATTCATTAGACATCATTCATCACTTCCCTTCTGCCTTTCAACATACAGCTCGGGTTGGGCATTTGTTACACAGTTAACAATAACCAAAATTAAACAGTTTTAAATCACCCTGTAGTCCAAATCATGTATCACAAAAATTTAAATTGCTACCCATGAACAAAGAAATAAACATAATTAAACACAACTTCAAATGCACAAAATATGAATTCAAATACAATGAATAAATAATAATTTTTTGAACTCAGCAAATATACATTGACCTTCAGTACAGCTAATTTAGTTATTGGTATTTCTAAAAGACCTGCCTTGGATTTTACAATACAAACTCTAACCTTTTTATCCTTACCATAAATTAGCTCTTCTATTTTCCCCAGTATCCAAGTTGAAATTGTCATGTTGTCCTCCTTTACTAAAACTATAGTGCCCTTTTTAACGTTATCCTTAGAAAAATGTTGCTGTAATGAAGAAATGTTGCTGTAAATGACTGATGTAATCATTAATCCTAAATATTGGGTTACTTTAGTAGTGCGCTGGCAGCGATTTAAAGAATTATCAGAAAAATCAGTAGGATCAGACTCCGTTATAGATGTTAAAGGTCGCCCGACTAGAAAGTGTGCGTGCGTAAGTGCTTCTAAATCACTGGTGTCATTCGACAGAGGGGATATTGGATGTGAATTTAAAATTCCTTCAATCTGGTTCAAAATTGTAAAAAACTCTTCAGATGTAAAATCAACCTCCCAACTGCACGTTTAAGATAAAACTTAAACGACTTAAACACCTTCCTCTCAGATACCTCCAAAGTGAGGAGCCCTGGAAGGGATAAACTTGAAATGAATCCTTTCAGATGTCAGATATTTAGTTAAGAATTTCATCAGGATATTTTAATAACTTTGTCAATTTGCAAACTCAAGATGTTTTTGCTTTACATACAAGTTTGGAATGGAGCTCTGCTGCACACAACTCCAGACGAGGAATGGTTATTATTTTGATAGGCGATACTCGAGATTTGCTGCAAAGCAGAGTCACTTTATCTTCGCAGTTTCAGAGACACAACGCAAGTAAATAACTCCTATATTCAAACTTTGAAGCATCATCAAAACAGTGGAGCTCAATTTCTTTAGTTGATTCTATTAGTGTGTAACGAGGGACCTTGACTTGTCTAAACTCTGGTAAGGCCTTTTGAAATGTCTCCCACTCTTGTCGCTCTTTGAAAGGAAGTGGATCATCCCACCCTAGATGTAAAAGCCACAGCCTTTGCAGGAACATTTTAGTACGCATGATTACAGATCCTAGGAAACCTAAAGGATCAAACAATTTAGCAATATCCGCCAAAACTGAATGTTTAGTACAGATGTTAGTCGAACTAGACACAGTAAAACTAAAAGAGTCTTCTTCTGAATTCCATCTTAAACCTAGAGTCTTTATGGTGCTTTGTGAATGGCCGAAATTTACA
The DNA here is from genome assembly GCF_044657685.1 of Stegodyphus dumicola. Taxonomy (NCBI): domain Eukaryota; kingdom Metazoa; phylum Arthropoda; class Arachnida; order Araneae; family Eresidae; genus Stegodyphus; species Stegodyphus dumicola. The sequence goes on from NC_140780.1 coordinate 81,227,366, forward strand.
CCATTATTTGTAAACAATAATTAGACTTTTCCAACAATAAACAATTATTAACAAATTAGGGAAAATTGCTGATGCAAAATGATTCATTTTATTAAACACTTTATTATATACAGCGAGTTTCAGCAAATTGGTTATAGACTTTCAGGAGAGATAGAGTAGACCTAGACGATATAAAAACACACAGAAGTCATAGTCGGAAACGTTTTCCAGTAGCGGGAGGGACGGAAAAATCACAAAAAAGGAAGGTCACGAACTGGGGGAGAACATAAGTTTATTATGCTTAGTGCAGCGGAAACTAAGGAATAAGAACAAAAACAGACGATCGACATCAAAGAAGGTGTTCGAAACGTATCCTTAACATGGGATCCGCAGATGTTGTCTGGTGCATTGGCCAGCAAGATGGCCAGACTTCACTTGCATTGACTACTTCCTCTGGGACTACGTCAAGACATTGTTGTAGGAAATCGACGTTAGAAGTTCTAAGAACTTGATGCACGCATCGTGGCAGCTGCTGGGGAAGTTCACAACGTGGCTAGTATTTTCCAGGCCTTCCTCAGGGTCCGGGGCCGTAATTGCGTACACCTTCTTTGATGACCATCATTCCTCTTTTTATTCTTATTTCTTGACTTAGCGCTACCCTTTAGACATGCATTGCTATGTGATTTTCCATTGTTCTAGGATGTATTCTGTCTCTCCTGAAAGTTTGTAAACACTTTGCTGAAACACCCTGTAAATCAGTCTTACCCAGATGCTGAACAAAATTGCAAATCAGGATATGTGTTCTAAACCCATGCTATGAATTCGAGTATAATGGTTTGCTGTTTATATCTTATTGTCAGCTCTGCGTGAGATTATTCCAGCGTTAGCTATTTTCGCTATCCGAAGTTAAAAGTTGCCGTTAAATTATTTAAACCTGCTTAAGAAGACCAGTCTGTGTAATTTCCGACTACGTTACTTGAATTTCAGCTTATGTTATTTTAATAACCTAGAGCGGAGTTTTCTTTGTACGCCCAAGTGGGGCCTTCTGTTAAAGTTAAGAGTTAATAAAAAGGTTATCTTAACCTTCTGAGGAATTTTTTTATCTTAATTTAGATTAGAACGATAATTCGCTTTCAGCATAGTAGGGACTTTTAGAGCAAATTAAATCATAAATCTGACAGACGTAACTCCACTCCGGAATATTTTAGCTGTAATTCAAAATTCAAATAACTATTGATCGACTAAGACTCGCTTTCAATTCAGTATAAGAATGTAGATATCTCAACAGAATTTAGCAAAGACATTTCGGGCTATAAGTGCTGAAAGGGTAATCTTGAACTCTGCATAGAGGAATATAAAGTGTATGTCAATGTGTTATAGCATATTCCTCTATCCAACGCTTAAGTTCACCCTTACAGTGGTTTAATCTCGAAAATCATATATGGCAAACACAAACTTAGTGTGCTTTTTCACAAGTAAAAGTGGATTCCGTCTGGTCTGTAATTCAAGATGTCAGTTGATCAATCACGGAAGTGGTAGTAATTGCCACTGCAAAGATATATGAACAGAAGATAGGTATCATAACGCTCTTTACATTGGGTTCAAATGGATGCATAGAGATTTATTTCTCTCTCTCTTATTTCTAATAAATACTGTTCATTCACCTTCAATTATGCCATGCAGAAACGGCAATTTTTGTACAAACAATTAAATTTAATTCATACATATCATATTTACTAGCGTTTCCCTCTATTATCCCTCTTAGCTTGAGAGTCACCAGTAGTTTAATCATAAAAGCTTTTAATTTTATACCTACAGTAAGAAAACACAGCATAAAAGGCATTTAAGAATGAACTACTGATTCGTAACTATCAAGCTAAGAGGCATACTAGAGGGGAAATAAAAGAGTAAATACGGTAACTTAAGAAAGTTCTAGTGCAATATCATACTTAGTAAGCTCTCAGCTCATTTACTTCTAGCATGGGTGCAATCATGAACAGGCTTTCATTTAAGATAAAGGTGTAGCAATTTTGGATACCACTGTATGTACGTATAAAGAGCCATACTAGTTGAGAAACAGAACGTTTTACAAAACCATGCAAATTATTTGTCAATGGTCCCTTTCCATTAAATACATCTATTTTCATATAAGCATTTTCATTTCATCTGAATTTCTAATTTTACAAAATATAACAACAAGCAAGTTGCAAATAAAGAAAACAAAATTACTCAGTTATCTTCCCGTCTAAAAGAGGTTTGAAATTTAATCCATAAACCTTGCAAAATCAGGATTTACAGGGTATTATTTGAAAACGAATTTTGAAGCCAAAATGCTTGGGAATAATGATCGGATAACTTTCCCTAATTGTACCAAGTTGTAGATGTTTTCTTTATTATTTAAAACATTTTAACCGTTAATAAACATTAGAGGCTGACATTAACAATAAACGAGGCTAAAATATGAAAATACAATGACTTTGATGATCAATTTTTGAAAATGGAAAATTACAATTTTGTCTGTAATATTCGGAACATTTATTGAAACTGAAAGATGGTTGATGTAGGTATAAAACTCTTTTACGTCCGTTTATAATTAGCAGAAAGACACTAACTGTATGTAAAATGCTCCAACCAAACCAGCTGTAACTCTAGCTGAACTACTCAGTGCAAAAATGCCAAGACAAGCTATTTGCTTGTTTTGTCATGTTTAGCTAATGCCAAACATGCTTTACTCGCACTTTAATAAAATTTACATTCTGCGGATGCTCGAAATCAGAAAGAAAAACTAACTAAATCAATAAGTAAAAATAAAATATAGATAAATTAAAACAAAAATAGCAGGCTTTGTTCAAAATTAAATTTCAAACGTTTTGTCTTGTAATAGGTGTAAATGACACCCAGTATCTTGAGTATTTTATCGATGCTTTCTTTATGGCATTTTATGTTTAGTTCATTCTGATCTTACTTCCTCTGCTAGCATAATTTTAATTCTTTTTTTTTTATTTAAATGTTTCTGATTTATTTCAAAAAGGCAGATTCTGGTATATCTCGAAGACAAAGTGTAAGGTTTCCTTAAAAATATTTAGACTTAATTTCGAAATAATAGAGAAATTCTTATTTCTTACGCACAAATTTATTTTATTACATTTTTTGATATTTTAAAGTTTCGATTAGCAATTTTAAGCAGATTTAACATAAATTTCTAATGACAAACAAACTCTTAGTTCCTTCGACATGTTAAAATCGAGATGATTGCAATTATTATTGTAAGCAGCTAAGAAACAATAAATTTAATTACACAAAAGTGATTACAGTTCTGGAATATCTTTTCTTATTTTTTGTTGTTGGGCACGCTGGAAATCAATTTCTTGTATAAAAAGGAGATCGATTGAGATGAATAAAATTTAACTCAATATTGAATATTATTACTTATATGCAAGCAAAAATAACACGTACATTTAACAGCAGACTTCGTTTATTTTTAGACTGCTTCCAAATAGATGAGCTCAGTTGAAAATCATTGATATTTTTTTTCAAATCCTTGTGAATTTAGGATCAATATTGAATATCATGAGGTGAATCATTTTAAGGAATTTTTAATTTGACTAATAGAGACCATTAAAATTTTCGCACCAGAAAATATGGAGAAATTATGGGATTCGAATCAAAGATTCTACACTCGCTGATCGCTGGTTTTAACCACGTACACCACAATGGCATGCAAGGAGAATGCAGTAAATTTTCATAGATTAAGTGTGCGAGCAAGCCGGCATCTATCATCAAACTATCGCTTCAAGAATCGTCATCGTTTCGTCCAAGCCCTTGGTGGCAGTTGTTGGACCGGTTTCTTTCTCTTCGCTGCTGGGAGTTCAAGGGTGAAGGACTGGCTTCGGCCTGTGTCTTCTCTGACTGTCTCCCCACCTACAACCTCGTTTCATGATGCACGTTTAACTTTCCTGAAAAGTCCGACTCATCCATTGTCTATCGCCACGTGGTGCACTGCTCCAAATTAATTCACTGGTAGAAGCTTCAAAATCAAAAGAAATTTCAAGATGAGTATACTCCTGGTCTACATATATCTCCGATTCCAGGTTTTTTGTGATTTATAGAAAGTGATGCAAATGGATAGTGCTCTGTAGTGTATCGATACGAGTGGACGCTCTGTATTTATAGTAGGACTATAGTTATGATCTGATTATTTAATTTTCTTGTTTATTTGTGTGAGCTCAGCAATAAAATTTTTGATAGGAAAGATAAATAGAGTAAATTGTAGACGAATAACTTGTATTTTCTTCTTCAACTATCACAACGTCTGGGGTAAGTACTTTATTTTGCTATCCTCTGTAGGTCACATATTTTATCCCTATCATTCGGGTTATTGCGGAAACAACGTGATGTACTCTTAATCACTGTTATAATTTCATCGCTGATAAAATTGATATTCAAAATTTGGTTATCACTTATACACCTGAATAATTATATTAAATATTTCTCATAGCCTACAGAAATTAACACATTTTCATTACATAAGAAATTAAAATATATAAGTATTTTTACTACATACAAATATTTTCACTACATATGGTGCCGTGACAAAAGAAATAACTTAAAATCATTTAGTTCAGGTTGAGAATTCAAATAAAATGTGTGACCTATAGTATATTTGCTGCACATATGATTTATATTGTTGAAAATTTATGATAAATGATGAGTAATATGCCATGAAAGAGTAATTCTATTTTGGATAATTCAAAAATTCAATTTGATATGTATTGTTATATATATATGCATATTTAAAGAAAGTTTTAAGATATTTGAATCAAAAGCTGATTTCAGTAATTTCATTGGATTGTGGTATGTAATGATAAAATAATGTTCAGAAGTATTAGAATCCAGAAGTGTTAATGATCAATGTACTTATATTGCATCACTAATTTGATATATGCATGGTTAAAGTTACAGGAGATCCTAATTAATTACTAAAAAAAATTACCTTAACTTTGCTATCTACTCTTATATGCATGTTTGGTAAATGTATATGTAAGTTATCAGAGAGAGTGCTAAGTGTTTGTGTAAAATAATGTAGATCTCAATAACATTAAAATAGAAATAGCAGATTGTAAGGTAATGCAACATAAGTAACTATATTTCTTCATCCATGTCAAAGCTTAAAGGTAGATCTAACACTGGTATGGCAACTTCCCTAGCTTCTGCTCTGCCCACATTTAGTGGCAACTTATCTGAAAATGTAAATTTCTTTCTTGATCAAATAAATAGTGTTGCTAAATTAGAAAAATGGTCAGATGAAAAGAAAATAATCATTCTGAAAATAAACTGTAGGGATAAAGCTCTACATTTCCTAATTAATGATCCAAGAGTGGCTAAGGAAAATAAATTTGAAAATTTAGAAAAATTATTAAAGAATAAATTTGCACGAGTTGAATCCTTTCAGGATATTCTAAAGCAATTCTCAAACATTTCTCAAAAGTGTAACCAATCTGTTAGGGAATTAGCTGACGAGATTACTACAACAGCGACAAAATACATAAATGAAGATTCGGTTGAGGATTCTAGTTTACATAAATTAGAAGAGAAAATGAAGCTCACTAAATTTCTTGAGGCCCTCAGAACAGACATTAGGATTGAAGTTAAGAAATTAGGTCCATCTTCCTTTGATAAGGCTGTAGAATTGGCAAGTAATATAGAAAATGCATTGAATGATGAGAAAACATATTTGAACAGTATAAATGTTGAGCAAAATTTAGAGATTAATAATCTTCTCAAAGAAAGACCTTGAACAGAATAAAATTATTCAGGAGCTAACAGATAAAGTAAATCAACTTTCTCAAAATAAGCCTATAAACACATCTTATACAAGAATAAATCACAATGCTTCTACATCTCAAAATTCTAGCAACTTTAATAGTGTATCTTGTCATATATGTAGCAAAAGACACTTAACAACAGATTGTTGGTATTTTCCTAGGCAAGACCAGCATAATTTTAGAAACCACACTTTCAGGGGACACAGACAATTTCGAAACACTTGGCGGAGGAACTATCATCCTTATAGAAATAATAGTCAATACAAAAAAGGTCAGAATAAGCATTTAAACTAGCTAAGGATTCTTGCCAGATATATTACAACAAAAATTTTAGACCCCTTGCAGGAATCCGCAGAGACTGGGGTTATAAAGAACACCTGTATAGACATCATAATCCAAAAAAGATCCAAAATAACAGCAATAATGTCCAACACAAGTTTGCAAAAAATAAAAGATGTAATAATAGAAACTCAACCAAATTGTTGATGTCTTGTAACTCAGAAAATTCTAATTATCTGCCAATAATCAAACTTAAAATTGGTTCTCAGACTTATGAAGCTCTTCTTGATACTGGTGCAAATTTACCTTTAGTCCAACCAGATGTTATTGAGGAAAGTAAACAATTCACTAAAGTTGAATTTGTTTCTCGGATAGTAAGAATAAAAACTATTGAAGATTCATGCATTCCTTACATGTCTGCAGTTAATTTAAAATTCAAAATTCAAAGTAAATGGTTCACTAATTTATTTTATGTCACCCAAAACAATTGGAATTCTACTTATCAGATAACCCTAGGTTATGACTTCATTCAAAGTAACAAAATTTTGTTAGATTCCATAAATAAGAAACTCATAGTAGATAATACTCATTTGGACTTTGAAGAAAATTATCCCAATAAAAAGTTAAGCAACTCAGTTAATGTAAGAAGAAAAAATTGTAATTTAAACTCCTTAAGAATGGTTTCTAATATAACTGTCCAGCCAGGTCAATCTCAAATCATTTCTTTAGCTGTTCCTGAAGCTTTAAAACAATTTAAAGAAATTTTGCTTTCTCCAAAGCCATCACAAAATAAGTTCCATATCAATGAATCTTTACATATAGTTGATTGTCACAACCACATTCAAACTATTGTTGAGAACAACACCAATGAGAAATTAATTTTTAGGAAGAATTCTGTTATTGGAACTGCTGTGCCATTTCACTTTGAGGATATTGTTAGTCCCAAAAATCATGAGACTTTACAAATCAACACACTAAATCTGCAAGAAGTAATTAAACTTAGAAAAGAGGAATTAAATGTATCAGACTTTAAACTAGATCATTTAAATGAACAAGCAAAAAATGAAATGATAGAATTGCTAATGAATAACTATGCTGTGTTTTCAAAATCATATAATACTTTAGGATCTACTGATAAAGTTGTACCAGAATTTAAACTTCTTCACAATTTCCCAATTCAAACTAGACCTTACCCTATTCCTAAAATTGAAAAACAGTATGCTCAACAAGAAATTGCAAAATTATTAGAAGCAGGCATGATAGAACCCTCTTCTTCAAGTTATAGTTTTCCTGTAATATTTGTTAGGAAAAAGAATTTACCTGGTGAAGATAAAAATGCGCCAAAATTTCGTATGGTTGTAGATTATCGTCTATTAAACTGTATCACAGAATCATACAAAATTTGTTTACCAAAAATTTCTGAGATTTTGCGTAACATTGCTGGTAGGAAATTGTATTGTGTACTGGATTTGAAGTCAGCCTTTTTCCAGATCAATTTGCAGGACTCTGATAAAGAAAAGTTGGCATTTTGCACCGAACTGGGTAATTTTCATCCTTGTAGGCTTCCCTTTGGAGCTCGCAATAGCACTTCTTATTTCCATACATTAATTTCAAAATGTTTAAATGACATTAAAGGTAGTAATGTTCAATTTTTTCTAGACGACATTATTATTGCAGCTGATAGTATGAGTGAGTTAAAAGTAATTCTTCAAAAAGTGTTTGACAGATTAAAATCATTTAATTTAACTCTAGATCCAGCTAAAGTGCAGCTCTGTAAATCTGAAATAACTTATTTGGGTTTCAATATTTCACAAGCAGGTTTTTCTCCTTCTGAAGAAAATATTTCAAAGGTTACAAGATTTCCTATTCCAAAGGATGTAAAACAAGTTCAGGCTTTTCTTGGCATGATGAACTATTTTAGACATTTAATCCATAATTTTGCTGAGATCACTCAGCCAATAGTACACTTAACTAAAAGACATGTTCCCTTTGTTTGGAATCAAGATTGCCAAGATGCTTTTGATAAATTACAATCAATAATGTTGGACAAACCAACTATAAGGAACATTGATGATAATCATGAGATATTTTTTATCACTGATGCTTCTAAAGTAGCTATGTGTGGTATTCTGTTACAAAAGATTGATGATAAATTCTTTCCTGTAGAATTTTATTCGAAACTTCTCACTCCTGCTGAGTCTAGATACCCATCAATCAGGCGTGAGCTTTATGCTATTTTTTCTTCTGTCAAGCATTTTTATGAACATTTATATGGCAAAAAATTTACTATTTTAACTGATGCTAGACCACTCACTTTTCATATGCAGCTGGATAAGCAGCCTGACATTGTTGCCAGATGGTTGTTGTATTTACAAGATTTTGATTACTCTCTAAAACATATCCCTGGTTTTTCCAATCCTGCAGATTTTCTTTCTAGAGTTCCTGAAGCATCTCATAGTGTAAACAATATCAACTTATTTCATTCAGATAATACTCAGTTAAGCATCCAAAATATAGTTAATCACCAAAGAAATGACAAAAATATTAAGGATATCTTAAGCCAAATTAACAATAATAAAGCTGATATTTGTGGAAAATATTTTATTGATAAAAAAAATGGTGTAGTAATGATAAAATTAAGACCTAGAGTGCATCATTTAAAGACAAGGCATTTAGAAAATAAAATTCTACTTCCAAATTCTTTAGTAAAACCTTGTTTAGAGATTGCTTATGCTCCGCATTTTGGTACTAGTAAAACTTATGAATTCATTAAGAAAAAGTATTTCTGGAAGGGCATGTTTTTAGATACAAAAAGCTTTTGTGAAAAATGTCAACAGTGTTTGGAGAATAAACCAAGGTCATGTAAAACAATTACAAGCAATATAAAAAAATCTGATTTAGCACCTGGAGAAATGTTAGCAATTGACATTGTGGGTAAATTGCCCAGATCACATGATGGCAAATTTTTCATTCTAACTATTATTGATCATTATTCAAGATATTTAGAAGCTATTCCTCTGGCAAATATTACATCTGCTACAATAATAAGGTGTATGAATCTTTATTTTTCAAAATTTGGTATTCCAAAAGTAATTTTATCTGATAATGCTTCAAATTTTTGTTCAGCTGAATTTGAAAAATTTCTAAAAGATCTCAATATTGAACACCGAAAAAGCTCCATTTATTATCCACAGTCTAATGGAATCATAGAAAGAGTTCATCGAACTATGAAAGAAAGCGTAGCTTCTTTATCCAATAAGGTAATCGAATGGTCAGATAGATTAGCTTTTTTCAAACTATATTACAACAATTCTAAACACATAGTGACAGGTTTTACTCCCGCACAGTTATTTTTTGGGCGAGAACTCAATACACCTCTAGATACAAATAATGAACCGGCAACGGTAGATAATCCTTCACAATACTTGTTACGTCAGAGAGAACACATTAAAGCAACTAGAGAATTAGTGAAACAAAACGAAGAAAAATATTTTCAGTCTCAAAATAAAGTTGTTAAAGGCAGAGAATCACCAAAATTTAATATTGGAGATGAGGTATTTTTAAAGGCTTTACAACCACCTCATGCTTTTCAGCCAAAATTCAATGGACCTTTCAAAATAATAAAAATTTTATATATATATATATATATATATACATATATAACAATAATAAAAAGAGGAAGAAGAAAATTAATGTGTTCAAAAAGAAATGAAATTGTAGAGTAATTGGTCCAGATGAATTTAGTAATTTCAAGGGCAAATTGCTGTCATCCAGAAGAATTTATAGAATCTGTATAATTAGAAACTTGTCAAAAAAAATGATCATTAATGCAGAGTTGTGTTTAACAGTGAAAATGTATGAATGTAAAAATAGGCATTAGCTTACAATTTCCATTTACAAAGAGAAAATTGTAACTTGACTACAGATATAATGAAAGTGTATGCTGTAACTATATGAGTAACTTGTATGATATGTATTAGTTATTAATTTTTGATTGTACTTCATATGTGTAGCACTTATCCCAGACAGTGAAATTATGATAAAATAATTTTTGACTATTTTTCATTTGATTTAACTATTATACCAGATCATACTTGTAATGAGTGTTGTGCGTCAGTAAATTTATCGTGCAATGAACTGTGTTTCGGTGAAATTTATCATGCAGTGTTCAGCGTCAGTGAAGTGCATTTATCATGCAGTGTTCATGCGGTGATCTGTGCTTTTTCTTTGGCCGGAGGGAATGTGCTAGCAAGCCGGCATCTATCATCAAACTATCGCTTCAAGAATCGTCATCGTTTCGTCCAAGCCCTTGGTGGCAGTTGTTGGACCGGTTTCTTTCTCTTCGCTGCTGGGAGTTCAAGGGTGAAGGACTGGTTTCGGCCTGTGTCTTCTCTGACTGTCTCTCCACCTACAACCTCGTTTCATGATGCACGTTTAACTTTCCTGAAAAGTCCGACTCATCCATTGTCTATCGCCACGTGGTGCACTGCTCCAAATTAATTCACTGGTAGAAGCTTCAAAATCAAAAGAAATTTCAAGATGAGTATACTCCTGGTCTACATATATCTCCGATTCCAGGTTTTTTGTGATTTATAGAAAGTGATGCAAATGGATAATGCTCTGTAGTGTATCGATACGAGTGGACGCTCTGTATTTATAGTAGGACTATAGTTATGATCTGATTATTTAATTTTCTTGTTTATTTGTGTGAGCTCAGCAATAAAATTTTTGATAGGAAAGATAAATAGAGTAAATTGTAGACGAATAACTTGTATTTTCTTCTTCAACTATCACAACGTCTGGGGTAAGTACTTTATTTTGCTATCCTCTGTAGGTCACATATTTTATCCCTATGATTCGGAACCGGAAACAACGTGATGTACTCTTAATCACTGTTATAATTTCATCGCTGATAAAATTGATATTCAAAATTTGGTTATCACTTATACACCTGAATAATTATGTTAAATATTTCTCATAGCCTACAGAAATTAACACATTTTCATTACATAAGAAATTAAAATATATAAGTATTTTTACTACATACAAATATTTTCACTACATTAAGCAGGAACATTTTTTAATTCAGCTAATGAAAAAGATATCAGATTAAATAGAAATGCATAAATAATGTTATTTATAACAGTATTATAATACTAAATTCTTTCCCAATCTCGTTTTAATCAGGTTTTCACCTAAAAATCACTGAAGTAAAAAGCAGCTTAGTAAAATTCATCGGAACATAGCGATCACCCGACTGTTATTAAATAAATTTAGCATTTAAATTTTCATTTTTGATTATAGTTGAAAGTCAAAGTCAGTTTTAATATCAATTCAGTAAGAAGATGATGGAGAGTAAAGCAGAAGATAAAGCAATAACTGCATTATTTTTTATAATTTTGGCATACTTTCACGCACAATCGAATAACATGCCGAAAGTTCCTTTATCGCTGACCGCCTGTGTCCTACACATTGTACGCATGCGGGGATTTCGTTGAGTCATAAATATTCTGAGATGTCTAAGCTTCTTTGTTACGTATCAAGAGAAAAAAATGAAAGTAGATGTCATCAATTCACATTACGATAGATCCCATTACTAACCTGCCATGCGAAAATGTCTATTTTCATGAGATTGAAATAAAGTTGGATTCAAGAAATTGCAAAGCATTTGAAAAACAATATTGATCAATGTGTAGGATTAAAAAAATTGCCTGTCTTAAAGTTGACTTAAATATGTCAGCTCTTATTCATTTTCAAAATCGTCGTACGAAACAAATTTATTTTATTTAATGCTTTAAAGTAGACGATTATAACCCCATGAATAATTATTATTAAATTATTAGTTTTTAAGATTGTCATTAACAGAAACTTCTGTAGGGTTATAAGAATAGTCTCAGAATGATGAGCAGAGTGAGAATATCCATTATCTCAGCTACTGAGAATCATGTACATATATATATATATATATATACATCATTCCCAGTAGGAAGGGAGAAGTACATCTCAGGTAAGGAATTTTAATTAAAATTTTCATTTTCATTTTGCTGAAATAAGAAAGAAGTGCGAACGTGATTCATCTGAGATATAACCAAACAAACGCAGAAATAATGTTTGTGTAGGAAATCCCCGAAAATATTAGCATGCTTTGAAATTAGATGATCATTCTATGAGTTTCACTTTATGATTCTGTGTTCTTCTATTTATTACTGAACCTACAAAATGAAACGATAATTGAATTAACTAGTGCTATAAATTACCGAAAATAGTTTACGTTCGAAAAAATACTTCTACTATCCTATAATTAACTTGTTATCAATTATCAGTTTTTTTTTATTTTCAAAACTCGACACTACTACGAAATTGAATCGTGTCTCCTTATCTTCGCCAGGAATAGAAAACTTCACTCGGACCTTAAAATGGAAACAATACAAGATTTCATCAGTAAACTGAATGAACAGTTTTACAGTAGGACCATGAGTAGTAACCCTGCAAATTTTTCGTATGTTCTAGCTTACGAAATTTTACAAGATGATAAGAAAATCGGACCGTTCGCTGCACGCGTTTTTATGTTCTTCGTGACTAGGCCAACCAATCAGAAAGCGGAACCAAACGAATTGACTTCCCTCAATCGCATATTTCATTTTCTCATTTACTATTCATTCTAGGAATTCATTCAGTACTTCAACTCATAGATAGTCAGGCATCTTCTCTTAAAGAAGTAAGGTGCTTAACTCTCTTTGTGCCATCTATTTCTGCCTCTCCTGGAGAAAACGTCGCTGATGTATTTTACCTCCGCCAGGCCATATTCCTCATTAAGGAACTGGTAAGAGCAGGAATGGAAATCTCCTGCTGTGGACCAGTATGTTACAAAAATATCAAAGTCTCCTTATCATCCTTTCGATAGATCTCAAAATCATACACATCATAATTTTCTTAAATTATATTTTAACTCATTGACTTGTGCATCATCTACTATCCTGCAGCGGCCTTGCGTTTCGGAGCCGTGTGCATCGAATGTGGTTTATAGGTTTTGTAGTATATGAAGCCGTATGAGACACCGCTGCTTCACAAACACACAGATTTATATGGTTACAATTATTTCTACGGCCTCAAAACGTTGCTCCGTAAGCTTTGTTTATGGTTTCTCGAAGCATTTCTTAATAAATTGTTATATGATTTTTATATATATTTTGCTGCATTAACTTTTAATTAATATTATTTGTGTAGAAGTAACACAACAAAGTTGTATTTAAAGGGGGATTGAGTTGTTTATTGAAAGGGGTTTGATTACTGTTGGTACATTTAAGATGTTTGTACATTGACTAATTTATTCAATTTTCGTTATACACTGCTAGTTATACATTTATATATTGAAAATGCAACACCAAGAAGGGGTGGTCAGAAATTTATGCAAATTTTAGAGTAGACGCACGTCACTGAGTTATGCGAATAATGTGAAATGCGCAGGTCTCCGATGCACGTTAAGTACGATATAAGGGAAGGAACGTGCAGAATGGGCAATATTCGTGTCGTTATTTCTGCCAGACGAATTATCAAAGAAAGTTGGGTTTTGTCCCGGAGGATACGTGTAATAGGAGAGTATATGCTGTTTTAATATTTGTATTGCAATATATTATTTGTCTAATTTTACCAAATTTTGCTATCAAGACAATGAACATTTGTGTTACTTTACGATGAATTAAGTTGTAATCTATTTCTCATCTCGCCCCAAATCTCCGTCAAGTGCTATTCTATCTTTCTCATATCCTATATATCTCCATAGGTATTTATATATCTTCCTACCTAATTGTAATAAAAACTGTTTTTAACGCAACCACATCTCACGTTCTATTAGTTGAGTGTTATGTCATACGATTTTCTAGATGGTTATTTGAGCCATTGAGGAAATTCAAATCACGCAGCACGCATTCCTTTCTACGCCTCGAAAGACAGATTGAATTAATTTTCTCTCTGTTCCCACGCGGCAGAAGATGAAGGCATTAGACAAAGCGAATGCTAGGAAATAATTTCCAAGACCAAAGCCACTTCTAGCAATAAATGGAACCAAGGATACCCAAAAAAACTTTTCTCAAAGCTCCCTGTTACCATAAACGACGACACTTACGACGAATTTGTTTATTAATGTTTTCAGAATTTCTAACTTTGTAAGGATCCTAAGTTTTACTAACGTTTATTTTATTTTAAATCTTTACTATCACTTCTTATTTTCTACTTCCGGCAGAATTAAAAGCTTTAACTTATTTATGCAGATTTGTCTTGCTAACGCCAAGTACTTAAGTTGTGGCTTTCTGCAAAGCAAGAGAGAGGAAGGAGTTACTAGAAGCAGGCCGCTTGCCATAGTTTTTTACTCGATTGCTGGTTGCCTTCAAGGCCAGAGGTTTAATCCTCTTGATAATATTAAACGTATCGTAGTGTTAGCAGTTCTCTGTACCATATACGGCTTTTTGTTAATATACGGCCAATCTTGGAGTTAGGCACTTGCAGTTCTGTTAGCAGTGCAAAAGTTCCGAGTCTATTCTGGAAGGGCGCCAATAACAGTGTATTCTGATCATGCGGCGGTAACTAGATTGTACTCAGGGAAAAACTTATCCCCAAGGTGAATAAGATGGGCACTCAAGTTACAAGAGTATAATCTGGTAATCAAGCACACCCCCGGAAAGGAAAATATCGTAGCAGATGCCCTATCCAGAATAAAAATAGATGAAGAAGGTAATACTGTAAAGGTGGCAATACTCACAGCATGTACGATAAATTCCCGAGAAACTGTAATAACCGAACTGGGTAAGGATCCTGAATTTAAAAACATCTGTAAGTATTTAAAGGATCCTGAAATTTTTAGCCCCCAAGATATTGTGGCGATAAGAAATACGGCGGCCCATTACGAACTAATAGATGGTCTATTATTTTATACAAAAACTACGAATTCCAACAACGAATTTCGACCTGTTATCCCAGCTAGTCTTAGATTAAATATCCTGCAGGAGCTCCATGACAGCCCTTTAGCTTCTCATGCTGGTATTCCAAAAACTATCCAACGCGTACGCGAGGCAGTCTACTTTCCTGAACTGCAAAAGTTAACAAGGACGTATGTCCAGTCCTGCCCAACATGTCAAGCTGTTAATTATATTAATTTCCGCCCGGCCGGGTTTCTAAATAGCATTAAATCCGAATTTCCAAATGAAATAATTGGCATCGATTTATTGGGCACTTTCCCAAAAAGTCAGTTAAATAAAAGTCGGTATCTCCTTGTTATGGTTGATCATTTTAGTAAGTGGACCGAAATTGTTCCCTTAAAACGAGCCTCCGCGAAATTAGATACTGATTCTATTTTAAATAAGTATATTTTAAAATACGGGGCGCCCCTGAAAGTTATATCGGATACTGGTCCTCAATTTGTAAGTAATATATTTTAAGACATGTGCCAAAAACTGGGCATACGTCATTTAAAAATGGTCCCGTATCGGCCGCAATCAAATATAGCGGAACGGGTCAATAGAAATATAGTGAAAATTATCCGTAGTTATGTTAAAAATTTTCATAAAACCTGGGATAACTATGTCAATGAATTAGCTTTCGCCCTTAGGACCGCAAAACATGATACGACGGGCAAAACTCCTGCTGAGTTATTTTTAAGCAGAAAGATTATAACGCCGTTACATAAATTATTTTATGTTCAACAAAGAGCCCCAGAATTTAAAATGGGCGATATAGAAAAATTAATTAAAGAAGCAAAAAAGAACACTGAAGTAGCACAGAGAAAACAGAAACTTTATTATGATATGAAACGACGGGGAGTAACTTATAAAGTAGGAGATGAAGTGTTAAAAATTAAGCATTCTCTTTCTTCAGCACCAGAAGATAAAACCGCCAAATTTTTTCCACGATTTGAAGTCATAGAAAAAATAACTCAGGCTGTAGTGGTGTTAAAAGCCAGGAATGGTGAAACATGTCCCGCAAACGTTGACCAGATAAAACCATTTTATAATCGTAATAAAATGCCAATATTTCAAGCTCTTTTGCAGGATCCGGCACGGCAGGCACAAGCTCCAGAGGTGGAACAACGACAATCACAAGGGCAAGCCATTAGGAGGCAGGAGCAATTGAAAAGAAAGTTTCCCCGTTGGAAAATTGAAGGTAAAAAGAAAAAGAAGCCGTTCCACCGACCAGAAAAGAGAGAGCACGACCACCCCCAGAATGAAGAAGGGAGAAGTACGACGAATGCAAAGAGCCAGGAGAAATAACGGCAACTATAACCCGGCTCCAAAACGGAAGATCTACCCATCGGACAGGAGTCTACGCAGCAAATGTCGACGAATGGATAAAGGAAGACCAGCTGCAGATGTAAAGAAGCAAGAAAAATTTGAACAGCCAGCAACGAGATCCAAGCAGGAACGAGAGAGAGTTGTCCCGGTTCTGCCAAGACTAGCTGCCATCAAACGGCCAAGACCACAGGTAGAGGCTAAAAAGAAGGTCTTCAAGGGTGACCGCACTGGAATAAAAAGAAAGCTCATCGAGGAAGGAACCGAAGGGCGAACCCGCACAAGAAGGAAGATAAACCAAACCGTAGTCTTCGCTACCTTCCAGGACTGGGCAGAAAAAAGGATGTCCGAATATCACAAAGATAAGTAAAACTTTATGATACTTTGAAACCTTAAGTTAATCTTTCATTCTTACTGCAAGTGGCAGAATTCAAGACGTTTTACCTCATGTGAGGTCTACCTTTATCGCCAAAAAGGCGAGAAATGAGTTGTTACCTATTTTGGTATTATGGTTTTCAATTACTCGCGAGTAAAACTAAAATTAATGTATAAGAGGAATGTGTAAATACTTGAATATTTTAAAAGCATTGATAACCTTTGAGAAAGGTACTTTAAGAAAATTGTAAAAGTTATTGTATAAAATTTTAGTTAAAAGATTCTGGCAAGAAAGAAGTTTTAGTCTGAAAGACTTTTGAAATGTAGTATTTCAAAAGACTTTTGAAATGTAGTATTTCAATGTAGAAGAATTGGCACTTGCTTGGAAAAGAATAGAAGTTAACAATGTACTACTAATGTATGTTTTAAATGCGTAAAATTAACGGCATGTTAATATGTCCTTATATACAATGTGAACTGTTATTTTAAACGTTAAGAAATACTGTGATATGTTAAAAGTGAAAGTAATGCCAAAAATTTTAACTTATTCGTGTGACTGTAAAAAGAGCAAATTATTGTGAATATGTGTTATAGGTTGAATGAATGTAGTTAGGCTCTCTGACGCTACACTTCAGAGTTAGCCACTTTTCAGAAGAGTACCTCAGGGTTTAGAGATGAATATAAGGTGTGTTCTGAGGTCTTGTTATGTTGAATTTTAACACGTTAGTGTTTTGATTGCAGGCGGTAGTGTTGAACACTTGTACATAAACACGTTCGTGTTTGGTGTTTTCCATTACAACACATGTCAGAGAGCACGGGGAGATAATTAAATAACGTCATGAATGAAATAAGAATGTTAAAACAGAAATATAAGTATTCATGTTACTTGCTATTTAATTGTGTAACATTTCATTAAACTAGTTTTCCTTCCAGATCTCTGGAAGGAACCAGATTTCAACTAAGAACTTCTGTTTAGATGCAAGTACAGATGAAAAATCGTGTCCATGGAGTTGATAATGTAAAAAAGGACCTTTTTTAATTTCTAGTTTCTAGTAAGAAATGTTTGTAAAAGATTGGCCTCGCGTTAGATTCTAGAGCTAAAAGTTTTCAACAAGGTCGTTTTAGACCTCAGTTTCAAACTAATTAACTCTGGCGGGAAGTATGTAAGGATCCTAAGTTTTACTAACGTTTATTTTATTTTAAATCTTTACTATCACTTCTTATTTTCTTCTTCTGGCCAGAATTAAAAGCTTTAACTTATTTATGCAAATTTGTCTTGCTAACGCCAAGTACTTAAGTTGTGGCTTTTTGCCAAGCAAGAGAGAGGAAGGAGTTACTAGAAGCAGGCCGCTTGCCATAGTTTTTTACTCGGTTGCTGGTTGCCTTCAAGGCCAGAGGTTTAATCCTCTTGATAATTTTAAACGTATCATAGTGTTAGCAGTTCTCTGTACTACATACGGCTTTTTGTTAATATACGGCCAATCTTGGAGTTAGGCACTTGTTTGATTAATCCAAAGTTAGTTTAGTTAGAATTTAGTTAATATTTTTATATTCTTACGTTCAGGCCACAAGTGGTTGGTCTCTGTATTCCGAAGTCCGGAAATCATTGTAAAGAGAGAAAAATAAAAGGTTTCGTATACCCTTCCTGTGTGTATTGTCTACTTCCCAAATTTATTGAACATAGCTTTAGTAAGCTCCCTGTTCCGAGTCAGGACAGTTAATGTTCCCTAAGCAAGTAAGGAGGAACCCAGAACCTGATAACTTTAGATGTACTACAATGAAGTAAAAAGAGGAAAACCGAGGCACCACTGGCTCTGAACTATTTGACCCATTGGAAGGAAAGGAAGTATTTTTATTACGCTACGGTGAGCTGAAAAGAAAAATGATAATATTTCCCAATAATTTGTTTATGTATTTTCCATCGGCAGCTTAAAACCTATACATTATCGCAGCAAATTTACCAGCCTTTCCTTTCAAGGAATCGAAAACAAAACAATTAGTATTATTCAGTTTTCCTCTAAGTCAAATTTCTTTATAATAATAAACACAGTAGCTGGAAAGTAACAGTTCCGCGGCACTTGGGGTGTGAGGTGTGGGCGTGGCCAGTGATGTTCCAGGAAGGGAGACTATGTCATCCCTGATATCAGCAGAAAGGGCAGAAATTGTAGAGTGGAGGAGTTCGAATGCTGTTGTTATGGAATTAAAGACACGTAAGTGGCAACATGAAAATGTTTAGGTTCATCGACCGGCAAAGAAAACCGTAGTAACTAAAATGACTCATTTTAATCACTTTTTAGCCTTTGTATTTTTCTTCGTATTACAGGTGTTTTACTTATATGATGGTTATTTCCTATGTACCCTTAACGGCGCTTAGTTTCGAATTTAATGATTGATTGAGAAGGCTTTTAATTTTAGATGTAAATTTCTAATTTTTCCTATGTTTTAAGTCTTATAATTTTCTGTATACTCAGAATTTTACACTATTTCTTAAATCTTTTGTTCATAATACCACATTTCCTTTTCGTAATCTTAATTACATTACTAATTTTTATTATGAATTCATTTTACCCAGAATACTTTTTCACACCTCTTAATGAATACCTTTAATGTTAACTTACTTCTTATATTTTATGAAGTGATAATTATGAAGTGTAATTGCGCATTTTTATGTATTATATTATTCAATTTTGGGTGTAATTTTAAACTTTTTTTTCTACTTTTTAACGTTTGTGATCTTCAACATATTCTGCATTTTAACTTATTTCTTATATTTTCTGATCATATTGATGACCTTTACTTAATTTTATCTGTGAAATATTTGGCTTGTTTTGTGCATTTTAACCTTCATAATATTTAATATGCTGTATACTATTATATTTTCATCCTATATACATGACTTTTATTTGATTTCTTTCATACATTTTAACATTCATAATTTCCAATATAGTCTTAATATTAACATTACTGTGTTTTCAGATCATATACCTGACTTTTATTTAATTTTAGATATAAAATTTTAATTCTTTTCTTAGATATAAATTTTAAGGTCTTTTCTATTTTTGAACGGTTTTAGTCTCCAACATACTCTGGAGTTTAACTAATTTGTTATATTTTCATACTTTGTACATGACTTTCATTTAATTCTTAACTACATTCATACGTTTTACTTTTCGTAATTTCAAACATGCTCTTAATTTTAGCTTAATTACTATACTTTCTAACCATATATATGAATTTTAAACCTTCGTACACTTGACGTAATCATTTTAAACCTTCGTACACTTGACGTAATCATTTTAAACCTTCGTACACTTATCTCACATTTTAAACCTTCACAATTTGTAAAGTACTCTAATTTTGAACTTGTTTATTACATTTTTCCACCATACACCCTAACTTTATTTAATTTTAGATGTAATTTTTATATTTTTTTGACACTTTTTTCTTTCTAGTTTCCAACATACTCTAAATTTTAAATTTTTTTATATAATTTTCGTTTGTAATCACGCTTTTAATTTTACTTATTTTACTACTTCAGCTAAACTTACGTATTTAAATTTCTTAACCATACATATAGTTTTCAATTAAGCATCTCATTTTACAACCGTTAACTATTATTCATATCCAGTTCGTTGAATATCAGAAAATAAAATATAGATAGAAATGTGGTCTACTTTGGTGATTAAAATATGAGTAAAATAAAATTTGAAGAAACTGCTTTGAACTGTCTTAGCTATTTCCGTGAAGTGATAAAATTGGAAGGATCATTCATTTAATATAAATAAAATGTCTCCATTTTATACATTTATAACCTTAAGTTTGATTTGCGTCCAGAACGTAACTCAGAAGTACTAGTAACACTGAAACTGTAATGAGCCTAAAGCAACTTGTGGCAAAGTATTTTTTACCATTTCAAATGCGCATTACTGCCAGTTGTCTGAAAAATGAACATCGCTTGAAGTCCATAAAACTGTCAAATGCGATATTTATGATTACTTTTCTAGTTTCTGTTTTCTGTCTGCGAACTCATCCTGACACTTCTTTTCTTCAGGCTCGCTTGACATGGTAGGAAAATTTTCATTAAAACTGAGGAAATGAAATATATGTATACTGCAAAAAGAAGCGAAAACGCTTAATGTTTATACAGAAAAGAAAAAGAATACAAATACATTGAATGAAAGTAGTGAGAAAGATAATGGTGAAAATGGCATATAAGAAAAGTGCCCTTTTATTACAGTTAGGATTAATGTTGGAAATTATTTCAACAACACGTCCATAACTCTGTAAGATTCTATACTGAGTACTTTTAAGTTGAAGTTGAATGCGAAGAATCTTAAGAAGTAGTAAACGAATAATCGCTTGATTTCGTGGGATAGAAAACAACAAGTGAGAAGGGTGAAAATGTGATACTGCATTCTAGTGGTCAGTAGCAATAGCTTCTGCATCACGAATTTTTTCAGAAGAAAAGTACTCTTGTCCATAACTGTAATCGAGGATTTCTATTTGCATAAAAACTGTCTTACATGTTCACAGCTCAAAAGAATAATAATTTAGCAATTTTCTGATTGACGATTGTATATTGTAAAATATTTTTAGCTGCACTAATTAATGAATAAATTACTTACTTCATAATTCTGAAAACGTTTTAGCATACACTGTTAAAACATAACGACAACAATGCATGTAATCCCAACATTTATAACTGCAAAACATTTAATCTAAATGTTTAAATTATATTATTTAATATGGCACCAAATTTATTGTGTAAGCGAAGATTTGACGAGATGACTGAAAACATTCTCAGAAAGAATTAGTTATGTTGCATTGAAACAGTAAAGCTCTTTATATTTTCTTGGGCTTTAAAACTTTTGAAAGCGAACGGTGTTTCATTGCGGGCGATTAGCAGAATATAAAATCTGTAGGTATGACACAATGTGGTGTGACACAATAAGGTTCACCACCCTTGATGAATCTTTGATCCATCCTTGGTCACTGAATAAAATGATTTAGATTTTGAAGACGGAGTTACTTGAAATCATGGCCAATTGACACAATTATTTTATCACAGACATCAGGTTTTACGGATAAACTGACTCTAAAAGAATGCTCATTCTTCAACGAATATTCACATTAAGACATATTCGCAGTAAGTAAGAAATGCAGCGTACGGTAAGCTTGAAGCCGACAGAACCGAGAAAGAAATACTTAATTTACAAATGGATATTTTCTAGAGGTATTCACTTCGTTTTGTTTGGTTGTTTGAGTTTCAATTCTCAAAATTTTAAATTATTTTTATCTGAAGCATTATGTTAGTATCAGCCTCATTATTGTTATGTAATTATCATGGGAGAAAGATTATATTTGAAATGACGCAATTAAAAGAAATTAATTATAAGCATTCAGCTTAGGATCAGTTTTAGGATGAAAGGAGATGCAACCAAATTCAAATGGAGAGCTAAAGTTAGCACTGGTAAAAATTAAAATTAATGTTTTGTTTTATCTGTGTTTCTTTATCTTACGTATCGCACATATGAAGTTAATTTTTATTACATGATAATATGGTCGTTGCAGATAAAAATCAGCTATGATTATTTTAATACTTTCTACAAATATATGAGTTGCATTATTCAATAAATATTATGCATTTAATCCATTGAACTAATGCCTGTTTCCTCTAGATCCATTGATTAAATTTAGAGACGAAATGATATACTTGTTAAAGGATTCATACTATATAGAACTGGTAGACCATCAGTTGTAACTGTCCGATGTTTGAATCTTGTTAAGAGATAAATACCATAAATTACAATTTCCATAAAATTTTTAATCCAGGTTTACCAAATGAACCAGGAAGTACGCAATAGAGTCTCAGTCCCGCTGCATAAAATAAATATCCTCTCAAAAGTGACATATTAACTTAAACAGGTTATTCATTAATCTCTGAAGCGAATAATTTCAGGCATTTTCTTGTCAAATATATAATGCTGCTGAACTATGAAAACGGGGCTCAAATAATAAATTTAAGTAATGCGACTTTTGTTAATTTATGGACTAGTGAATCGAGGGCATTCATGTGTACCCCAAGTTCTCGCAAAAATCAGATAAATGCTTCCACTTCGCATAACATCACGCAGTCCTCTTTTTTAAATATGATAACCTTTAAAATTTTCAGATGAGATACACCAAAATTTTTAAAAACTGCATTTTACACACAATCTTGAAGAATTACGGGTATTAGGAAAATAACTCTCGGTTCTTACATATCTCAAGGTTATTAAATCACTCTATGTTATTCTGAGATTCTGAAGTAGCGTAATTTAATTCCGCTAAAAAACGAGGTGAAAGTTTCAGTTCGCATTCCATATTGCATACAGAGTCTTTTTGTCGAAGTTTTAAGGAAATATTACGCGTAAGAAACGGCATCGGTTTCAAAACCATTGAATGCAAAAACGTTTAAATAGCTTGTTCCAACATGCATAATAAGAAAATTCTCTGTAAGCTTACAGTATTTCAGTTTAAATGGAAAACATTTCACTATCCATTTATTTATACAGTTCTGAAATTCGGCAGTAGAGTTATATATTCAGTATACGAGTTGTTGCAGATGCCATTTCTTTAGAAATATATCTATTCTACATTTGAAATTGTTCTGCGTAAAATTATATTGAATTTTCGCCATTATTTCACTGTGCATCTCCGATTTCGCGTTGAAATACGAAATTGCAGTAGTTTAGGAATGAGAAAAAACACCCTACGTTTTTATGAGTTAAAATAAGTAAAGAATGAAACTGAGAGCAATAATATAGCTAAACGTTAAAGAATTCAATCTCGTGTAGCAAACAGCTAGTTGTTGAATGTAACATCAAATAGCAACTTTGGAACTGATATTCAAAAAGGAAGGTCTTCGAAATGTTTTTTGTTCGTTATAAAAAGGTTATAAATGCGAAAAAAGCTACTTGTTTTCTAAACGCCATATGTAAAATTTACAGTAACGAAAATCGTTTGAGATTCCTCTAAATCTGTGAAAAGATTCCTGTTTCAGTTAATTGCTCCAAGAATAATTTCCACTTTGCGCAAATAAATCAGTATTTTTTGCTCCATTATCATTAACCCAAACATCTTTTCTATTAAGCTGGTCTCTAAACCATGCGAATTGAATTAAAAATTAGACGATTAATAACTATTTCATTAACCCCTTCCGCTTGAGTCTCTATATACACAGAAAGAGCAAGAAACACAAGATTCTTATACTAACATTCAGGGTTAGTTATTAGCTAGAATAGCAATTACTCCAGCACAAACTTACCTAGATGTGAAGTGGTATTTCAACGGTATTAGAAAATAGCAAGACCTTTAACCTGTGTGTTCGTCGGATTTTAATAGACATAATATGTTATTTGATGTTGATGGATGGTTATGGTTTTAATACGAAATTCATCTGAGTGATAATTACTTATGGAAGGAAACAAAAGCAGAATGATACTTGACGTCACAGGGACCCAGCTCTTTTAAGCGATACTTTAAGAGAACGATTTGTGAGTATCAATATTTTTCCGAGAAATCGACAAAATCTACTGTTCGCGTTTCACCGGAACGGGTATAATACCCTAAAGCTCTCAAGCACAATCTAACTTGTAGCATGAATCGTCTATGTCAAGTATATAAAATTCGCTATTGAACTCTGCAAGACAAAATTTTGGTGTTTTAAAACAAGACTGTACTTCAAGTTCAGCTTTATAACAATGGCAATAATATTCCCTTATATTTGAGCTGTGCTTTTTTTTCAGACCAGCTAATGTATGTAATGCATGTAGCATAAATGAAAACTATAAGACATATTAGATTATTATGATGGCAGGTAATCATAATTGATTGATGGCAGAAGTTTCCCTTTTTGGAAATTAGTTTACATAAGTTAGCTAATTAATCATTACACTTTAGGAAAATTAAAGCTTTGCTAACTTATAAACACGCTGACATCCAAAATCTAAGCTCGTGATGCTAATTCGCAAATAGTGAGAATATTCCTTTGGTTTTATTGGATGAAATTTGCCTTTATGTTAATAGAAAAATTCAACGCCCATATTAAAAGCAGACAAGGCAGGTGAGTACAGCGACTCGTTTGAGCGTAAGAATTGCAAAGTATTAAGCATTTGTGATCATTTTCTATTATACGAAAATAATATAGTTGGAAGGTTAAAAAATGTGGCTTGCTTTTGGAAGGAAGATGGCAGGAAACATCTTTAAGAAAGATGTAACTTCATTCTTGTGATTATATTTCTGATTTCTCATCAAAGAAAATAATCTTAGACAAATGGGCTAATTACCTGCAGCTTTGTTTTTGGTTATTATAAGGCTGCAACATCTTTTGATGACCACTGGTGACCGGACATTATCGAGCGAATACGTAAAACCTTCGAGTACTGGCTATCACAGGAAGAAGCAAATCGAAATGTGTTAGTGCTTTTTAGCAAAGCTAAATATCAGGGATCCTTTAATCGGGTATCACGTGATCATATCCCATTTAGCTTTCAGGCCAGAAACTAAAGCATAAAGCGGCATCTTCAGCATACGATATTACCTGAAGTGCAAATCTCCAATGCATTAGTTAAGTTGAGATTTGTCCCCAAAACCAATTAGCAAAGGTGCAAGGTTTGAAAAAGAATCACAAATACGCTAAAATATTCTACGGTATATAGTTGATAACATTGTTGAATGCAATAATTTTCATCTAGACATGGTGGTCAAATGAAAGTCCCTTAAGGGTAATTCATTGACATGCGCTTGGTTATAGAAGGTAAATGAGGGAGGGGGAATCAAAGCATTTTTAAGATAAACGCTGAAGTAGTGGACTCTTATTTTTCGTTTATTGGACGACATTTCTCTTTCACGCCCAGCAATTTTGGTGTAGATTACTTTGAGAGTAAGGGTATTACTTGTATGCAGTGATTGAAACTTTCGGTATTGTTCGTGTACTCAGGACCGGGTCCAGGGATGTATATATGTATGTATGTATAGATGGATGTGTCCTTGTATGCAAGTATATATGTATCTGTGCACACACATATATATGCACATACATAGAAACACTTCTGAATCCGGTCCTGATAACAGAAGAGTACCAAATATTCTCCTTTCTATCGAAAATCTTAGGAATGCGCTTGCCAACACATTAGCACCTACCAAAAGTTGTAAATTGCCATCCTACAGTAATGGAAGTTATTTTCCTCTTCTGCTCTGTGTCAACTAATTAAAAGGTTGAAATATTGATTACAGCTTGCGGCAAAATTAAGAAAGGTCATATTTCGTATTAAAGGTTATTTATTCTGTTTACATAGTATTTAAAACTTTTCATGATGCAATTATGCGTTAAGAATGCAGTTAAAGAACTAATACCAAGCTCAGTTTAATTAATTTTAAATTTGTACTCTTGAATAAATTTTACATCTTGGTACTAATTTGAGAAATGTTGGGTCGCAAGGGAAACCAAAGTCTCTTGTCTCAAATATCAGCACATGTTACCATGTGCTGAGGGTTTGAGGACAGTGTATGTGCCAAATGGTTAAATAAATTTGTAAGGAATGTTCTATGAGATTTACTACTTGCAAACCTGCTTGTTAAAATTGTCTTTAGTTTTATTTTACTATAAGATCTTAGTTTCATATAAAAGTTCAATTATTGTTTTACTTTTCTCAGTGTTTATTTCAGTAATGTCAAATTACGCTCTGATAAATGTGTGAGGCCTATCTATTTATTTTTAACTAATAGTTAATTTTAATTTGCAAGACTTTCCTATCCCGTATTTTTCATCCACGCTTTTCATGCCAGAATGTAAATGAGATAGTGAGCGTTTATTCAGATCGAGGTAGAAAAACGATGGTGAATTCTGTTATTTAAGCAAGGGTTTCAGAAATTAGTGTTAGAGCGTGTCTGTCTAGTCCAGGCCAAGTAAGTGATTATTAACGATTTGATTCTGTGGCGTTCAGTGCTTTCACCCATTTGGATTGTCTCGCCGGTTTTTCCACAAACCAGAGACGTTCCTGCACGCTAAATTATTCTGTGAGCCGTTAGGCTAATTTACAATCTTTGAATTACTTCAACATCACGTATTTCTGTAAATTCAAAAGGGCTTGGCTTGTGTAAACCCAAGTTGGGTAGTTGCTAATTTTGTGTTCGAATAAAAGGGCTATTTGCATCCTTCTTCTGACTTTGTTTGTCTGCAGTTTAAGACAAACGATTATTCCTCTGCAGTATTTCTAGAGTTCGCCATTTTATGTTGTCAGAGAAGGTGAGACTCTATGAATGATAGATTATATCGGTACGGAACACGTTAAGAAACATAATTATAGGACAGATGTTGCTGCTGCTGTTGTTGCTAATGCTCACTTCTCCGACTTATAATCATCCCAAGGGCCATGAAATTCCTAATGGCAAGGAGCGCAAGTCGTTGGCAACAGCCTGGAGCTCCTTATAGGTGACATTGCGATTTAGCTCAGTTCCGCCCCAATTTTGAGGGAGAGCACTCCAGGGGCACGCCTCCTAGGGTCTCCCACCCTCTTCCTCTATATCACCAAACTCTCGAGAGGACCTTCGGCTCACCGCATATTTAGAGCGCTTCCATGCCACACGGACACTATACCTTTACAAACATCCATGCTTTATCCGGGATACGAAACCGGGCCCTTCGTCGCGGTAGTCAGCGCCGCTGACCACTTTACTGGTTGGGCGGCAAGGGCAGGTATTACAAGTTAAAACGCATTTTCTCCCTCCTTTCAGCATTCTTTTAAAACTTTTCATGATGCAATTGAATGTTAAGAATGCAGTTAAAGAGCTAATACCAAGCTCAGTTTAATTAATTTTAAAATTGTACTCTTGAATAAATTTTTCATCTTGGTACTTATTTGAGAAACGTAGGGTCGCAAGGGAAACCAAAGTCTCTTGTCTCAACTATCAGCACATGTACTTTTTTCCTTCGTGGTGTAACAGTAGCACACTCTGGGCGTATTCGGGAACTCCAGGTTCAAGTCCCGGCGAGGGCATTGCTCATTTTTAATTTTTCCTTCAAAAGGACCTATTGACTCTACAAAGTTATAAAAGTTTTTAAAAAAATTCTCTTGTAACATGAAATATTGTCGTTTATGGACATAAATCTAATACCTAAATATTTTTCTAATTCATGAGTGATATTTTATTGTATTCGATCGTTGTTTAATTTTTGAGTAACAACGTAGCTAAAAGAGAAAATCATATTAATATAGCATAGATTAAGGTATGTATTTTTGTGCATAATTACTCGCCTGCCTTCACCAAAATCTTTTATTATAGTTATATAATCATTCTAAACAACGGCGTATCTTTTATTTTACAGAGCGGTACAAGTTCAATTTTCCTTGGCTTAGATTTAATCGATGATTCGCAAAGGCGTCCCTATATCTCGTTTCAGTAGATCTTCACGCTCTGTAGTGTTCAGATGAATGATTGATAAAATACAAGAAAAACTTTTGCCATCAGAAACCAACCCACAGGATTTCGTAATTAATGAGCTTCCGCCTTTCTCATAACGGCAAAGTGAATTTGGAAAGGCAGAGAGAGGTTACAGCTACTTTTCTGTCGCAAGGTAATCAGCTAACGTTTTCCTGGCAATTCATGAAACATAGAATTTTCTGGATAAGACCGTATGGCTTTGTTATGCCCCAGAGTGAGACCTGTCAAACGATGGTGAATTACACTTTAAAACAGCGGGAAAATTACCTATCATTTTCTGAAAATAGAAACTGCTATTAGCAAATTCTTATTTCTTTGTAAGAATTTCATTTTTTTTTATTATTGGCAGTTTGAAATAGCTTACCAACATACTCCACAAACTTAATTAAGGCTTTATCAATTTACATTAATTTTATGAGTGCAGAAAAATTAGCAGGACTACAATAAAAAGCGGAATTAGCTACATAACAATAAAATAAATTGATGGAATATACTGTCTCAAAATCAGGTATAAAATCAGTCTAACAGAAGATTTTATGAACTTATTTAAGATAAATATTTCAAAGAAATTAAAGTTCTCCCTGTTCAAAATCTAGACAAGGTAAGGAATCTGCGACTGTACTTTTATGCGACTGCACGTTTAGATGTCACCATGTCTGCCAGAACTAAAAGAATTTATTCAAAATCTAACGAACTCGAAGATAAATTGTTAAACATTTTATTACTTAAACCTGAGTCATTTGGCGCTTGATGAAATAGTTTTGATAATCATTAAAATTGTCAGGGTACTTAGAGTAATATTATCTGAAACATCTTAAAATATCAAATATTTCTGTTAATCAAGAATTTTATAGATGATAGAGATTCTCAAATAAAGCCCATAACATATATCTAAGTCCAAAGGATCAGAGTCTACAAAAGTATATAAAAGTTTTTCTTGTATCCTGAAAGAGTTTTCGCGTGTATTCCCGGTTAGATGTCTGGTTTATAAAGTAAAATTAAATAAGTAACTCTGCCAAAATCTCAAATTTAAATTTCATCTTTCATCTTACAGTGATAGTGCGAGATTATTACACTTCATAGTTATTAAATATCTTCTCTTGAGATGCGTGATGTGCGTGAAGGCTATTAAACCCTTCACGCACAAGAAAAAGAAAGAAAGAGAAACCTGTCAGAAATTAAAATTAAAATTAAAGCTACAAAATAAGAAAAGGCAGAACGAGTACAGTACATATCAGGATACGGTATTATTTTGGAAAAGATTTTGGAGGTGAAGAGAGTTCTGATGATCACTATACTAAAAAACTATTGCAAACATTTCAACCGAACTTTAAGAGTATTTAAACGAAAACCTCTTGCAAGAAGTGTTAGTTCATATAATTATGTATTTGCTTTTGATTTGAATAATTTTATTTGTTTACTTCAAATGTTAGTGCTAACATTCCCTTACACTGTTGATATCTATGTGCAGGGTTCACTATAAAGTCTGCGTTAAAAATATAAAGTATTTCCTCACTATTTAAAGCATGCTTTTGTGGTGTAAAGGTAACACGCTCGGCGCGCATTCGAGAGGGCCAGGTTCGTGCTCCGACTAAGGCATTGCACATTTTCACGTCTACTGCGTCAAGAAAACCTAATGATTATACAATAAAGCCGTATTATATCCTTCCTCAAGATCTGAATTATGCCGTGTGGAAAAATAAATAATGTTCAGATAACCGGGCTGTTCTTTCATATCCAAGAAAATTTAAGCTTTTATGCAGATTCACATAAGAGCTGTGTATAATATAATCAACATAAATATTTTTAATTCGAGACATTTAATGCTTGTCCATACTTCTACAAAGGATACATGTATTTACGTTATTCTAAATATAACCAAAATCTGCTTTCAAACTTAAATGGAAACAAAACGCTTGTTAAAAAAATAACGTTTTATTCTTAATTTGAAGGTGGAAAAAACTGTATTTGTCTCGAATTACTTTCGTTTCATATGCGATATAATTGTATAATAATCATGTTTATTATTTACCATTGTTTACCTGACGTTAAATTTAGCGTTTTATAGCAAACTTCATAAAAAAGCATTCACATAATATACGAAATGTCTTTAATTCCAGAAAATCTCAGTATGTTTTCATTGATGAGTTAGTAATACGACCTCAAACCTTTCGGGATACAAAGTACCCAGAGCAATAGAAATCAATAATCCGTTGAATAGGAGGAACAAATTCCTTGATAAATATTTTTCAAGTGCCTAATGCCCTATTTGTAAGCAATGTCCATTTTTCATTCAGGTGGATAAACAAGATGTACTTTTGAAGCATGCGAAACAATATTTTAAGAGTAATGAATGTTCCTTGCATAATGAGGCTCTTAATTAAAACTGCCACCTGACAAGAAGATTGAGTGTTTAAGCAAAGGAGCAAAATAAATCCGTTTAATATGGAAAGTTTTGAAATATGACTAAAACACTGAAATGTTGTTTCTTGAATGTGATGAATATATGTTGACATTTGAAACGTTTTGACTATAGGTGTTTGACGTTTTGGAACGCAGAAAAGTAGGGAAATGTCAGTTTTACATAAATTATGCTACACATCAAACGTAAAGATAAGAGACTACTGAATGTATTGTATAAGCATACTCAGCAAGAAAGGAGAATAAAAATTCTGATTAATAGTTACTTATTCTGAGAAGTAGGTTGTTCAAATGTAGAAAATCCAACTTTAACTTGCCTTCGGGGTGATTATTTTCATAATCAAAATATGGTTCAGTCAAAAATATGGTTAAGAAACAGGTTTCGGATTTTTATTATTTTCATAATCAAAATATTAAAATCAAATTAATATGATTTAATTCTGCAGTTGCATATAAAATAATTAATGCTGCATCCAACTACAACCGTCAACGGTTGTATTACAGAACATAACTTGGTTTTAATGTAAATAACACAAAAGCTATTCTTGCTTCTATTCTTTTTCTTATGAATCTTATTATGCAAAAGTACTCGAAATGAATAATAAATTAAAAATGAATCTTTTTCTACATTTTACGTATAAGTAAATAGCTAAGAAGTTTATTTTTAACAGTTTAAAGTCAGGTACACATGTTGTGATATCTGAATAATCTAAGTAAAATAAAGCAAAACAAATGTAGTTGATAAAAGTATCATTGTTAGATATCCAGTCATGTGGATGTTTATTTTCAAAATACCCAACAATAATGATAGCAAATGAAATAGAATATCAATATAATCAATTTGTGCATGGAATGTGGGAAAGACAAGGCTAATTAGTGTTAAAGATAGATAAACCAAGGCTTATTAGCATTACAGATAGATAGCTAAAAATGAGCTTGCTGATATGCAAACCAAGGCATAAACGTTATCTGATGGTTAACCAAGCGCTTTACGCAAAGTGAATATTTGAGTGAATTTCTGCAATACAGAGTTTGATTTCAGTGTGTCACTCAGAACGCTTTGCTATGGCTTTGAAGAATAATTTGGAAGAATCTGTGAAGTGACGAATCATTGGCCGTTTAGAAGCAGGGCAGGCAATCACGGAGGTCGCGAGATGTACGAATATTTCGAGACAAACATTTTATACGTTACGGAAACAATTTCAGAACTCTGGAACTGTTGTAATGAGATGACAAGATATTAAACGAATAACAACTGCTTCCCAAGATTAGTCGGGCAATAACTACCTGTCATGACAAGAAGTCTACTTTTCGGCAGTTAAGTTCATAGCTTGAAGCCGCCACTGGAACTACTGTATACAGAAGTATCAATGAAAAAGCCCTTTATGCCAGAAACACAAGGGCATGTGTTTCACTGTCTTCACAACAAAAGAGAGACTAATTTAATTGTTGCAAAACACATCAGGAGCCAATGTTACCATATTCTTTTTATTCATGAATCGAAGTTTAGATATAAATGTTTTCACATCTGATTCTAACCTAAACGTATTTACTTCTGGAGGGAGTTAGGAACCCGAAATCTTCCTTCGGACATTGTAGAATGGGACAGTTTGGGTAATGCAGACGTGACGTTATGTTGAGGAATAAGGACCGATGGATGTACACTCCTACTCCTTTTCAATAGCGGATTTGTTACCGCTAAATATACAGGAGTGAGGTCTTAAAACCTTATGTAAGCCTTATCAGAAGTGCATATGGATCTAACCTTTTATTTATGATTGATAATGCTCGTCTACATCGAAAGAACTTAGCTGACAAATTCGTTGAACATGAAGACATTAAGCGAATACCGTAGCCAGCAAAATCACCCGATCTTAACCTGATAGGGAACTTATGTGACGATCTTGGAAATGCGGTTGATGGTGACACCCTCTTCCTAAAGATATAAGTGCACTAAAGACTACATTGCTGTAGGAGTGGAACTTAATTCCCCTATCTGTGGTTAACAACGTGATTGCTAATATGGAAATGCATGTGATATGTGTATACAGGCAGGTCAGAAAACGTTCCATGTTAAATTCATAAGCCTTAATTTTTCCGAGTAATTTGCTTTGTTTTTCTTTTCTGAATTATTAACATTTTTGTTTCGTGCTACAAATTTATATCATATGTGGTGCTCTTAAAGTTTTGATTTGTATTCGTGTGTTATGATGTTATTGTACCGTTCCATAAAATTCCATAACATTATAGTTTACAGTTTCTGAGAAGTAAGCGATTCCGTACACGTAAAGAATACATAGAATACATATTTTAAATATTAACAGATCAGAAAAATAAATTTTAGCTATCTTAAAATTCCATTTCTTATTCAGAGTACTTGTAAGCAATGTAAATTGCAGCAAGCAAATTTACATGCTTCTAAGAGATGATATTAAAAATGCAAAATTAGGTTTCATACTTGTTTCATGCACAAATTTAATGCCCGTTACTTATTAAAAATTAAATATTTTACTAACATTAAATTGTAATTATAATACCCTTTTCATATAGAATGAAAACAGTTCTTCCACAGAATCATTAATTTTATCAGTGTTTTCTCTCACAACGTATTTAGAAAACAAATAAAATCAGGCAAAGTTTAAACAAAGATTTTTTTTTTTGTAAATGTATAACAATAACAAAACCGGACATCATTTATAAATGTTTATTTATTAATCCACCATGATATCAACGTACAACGTTACATTCATTATTGAAACAAAGTAAATACAAGACATTCATGTCTATTGAATCATGACAAGCATTCATAAATCATTCAAGATAAAATAAGTAATTTAATACATATTTTCAGTATCACACAACAGTTCTCGTATTAAATAACATTCATCATCACATTCTAAAACATTCTTTCTTTTGACCATCTTTGGCACTACTATTTAAATTATATCTACTCTAAACGTGTGCAAGAAATGTTTCTAAAGTGATTTTGTTATTATTTATTTCATATAAAGTTTCTGCCGTCTGTGCCTGCTAAATGAATGAAATGAAGTCTAACTTTAATTTATGAATTTGCGCTTCATATATTTAGATTTGCGACCTAGAATACATATTGGTCCTATTTAATAAATTTAGCATAACTGTGAAAGCATGAAAACTTATACTTTTATTACTTAATTTTCTTGACCTTCATTAGAGAAATCAGCAAGACAACTAATTTTTCCATTGACTACTTCCAGACTACTTAAATGGTAGTTAAAACTCTAGTTGTAACGTTCCGAAAGAGCTAAAGCACTGCTGCCTGTAAATGCGGAGCATTTCAAACTTCCCTAAATTAATAAAAAATAGCGCTATATAACATAAAATCGTTCATAAAGTTACAATTGAACTTTGATTAAAAGTAATGTTTCCATGAGACTTAAAATATGCACAGACTCACTTAATTAATATTTAATTAACAATCCACCGTTTTATCTCTTTCAAATTTTGTAATCTAAATTTATTCATTTAAATTTTAAATTGCATAATTAACTACAGCCCTGTGACATAAACATGCTTATTAAACAAGATCTTGGAAACAATTACTTATTAGGAGTAATAAATTCACTAAATAATATGTTGTAAGATAATTCCGTACTTATATTCACTTTGAATATCATTTTGAGATATCGAAACGTAGAAACACACTATTCATACTAAATATTTTTATAATGAGGAATGTTGGCCAAAATATCTCTACATGAAGTAATGTGTTACATGTGCACCTGGTTCAAGAGGTAATTACGAAACTATGGAACTCTCCGCATGACGATTGCATGAAAGTATGTGGCAGATATCAAATAAATTCTACTTAATTGCATGCCACGACACTGAGTCAAATACAGCACCTACGCCAGGCTTATGTTATGAAGCAGAAACGTATTTGATTTCACACAATAAGGGAAATTTTCCATATAAGCTGATGATGCTAATTTGTTGCGTAATTCTCCATCGATTTTCAAGTTTCAAAGCCAGGACATCAAAATGTATCTTCACCAAATGAATACCGAGCCCTGAGCAGTGATCAGTTTCTCAGATGTTTGGGCTGCATTGTTTGAAATAGGGAGGTTTAACCCATTTTTAGATATACAGCAAATCAGCGATAATTTTAACGGAATGTTCGCAGTCCTTTTTAGATTCAAGCTACATCCTCTAAAACATCTGATAAAAAAATCTACGCTGATACGTTAGCCCTTTAAAATAGATATACACTGTAACTCTTTTACAGGTTGATTTTATGTATTCTGACTGCATTTAGTGTATGTTGAGAACAAAACTGTGCGTTGCATTTAATATTTTCAAAATACAGATGGTTAATTTTTCTAAAGTATTAAATTTTATGCATCATAAAATTTTAAGCTGTATAAGGCACTTGAAATCTTAACGATATCATATTAATTTTTAAATTAAATATGATTGTAAGATGGTTAGAAAAATAGCTTTTTAAACTCTAAAGGATTTTACAAAATAATGAGGTAATTATAAACACCCGTTTGTTGAAATTTAACGTCATCATTTGAGCCAAAAGGAGAATTTTATGTTTTCGTTTACATTATGGATTTTACCACTACCTATAAATTTTGCATTCGTATACTTCAAGACATTTCAAGAAACATTCAAATAATTTTATTTGTCCTTTTCCATCAGTTTTTATCTGATTATGAATAAAATAGGTAAAGAAAATTTGAAACACAGTATTGTAAAATCGGGCACTGGGAATTAAATTTTGAACGTCTGTATGTAAAATGCTGCAATGTATTAACAGTTCTTACAGAAATGCATTAATGGCGACATCTTGAGTGAAGACATCACTATATAACCTATTTACGTCATTGTTTGTGCATTCAAGTGATTGTATTACTTCGACTCCTAGTGTTGGATGAATGTTTAATATTTTCATTTCTTTTTTTCTTTGCCTTATTTATTTACTCATTGTTTAATTTTATATTATGATTTACAATAATCTTGTTACTTGGTAACCTGCTTTATTTTACTATTGAGTTTGTGTGAATGGCAACAGTTGTTCATGTTTATGTTTCAGTAGAATAGCGTTCTTAGCCGCACTGTGCTGCAGGCAATTTTTCTGTTAAAGAATTTCTCGATTTAGAATATCAATAAAGCTTTTATACAAAGCTGATGCTTTTTAGTTCAAGGCAACTACCTAGAATAACAAACAAATATATGATAATCTTCTGATATATAAATAGAAGAGTCTGTATGTGTACCTTTCGTTCGTACTGCGCGTAAGCTAATAGACCCAGGGATACGAAATTTGGTACATAGGTGCATCTAGACAAGAGCCAGTGCTCCTCTAAGCGACGTTTTCAAAATTCGAAGGAGACCTTTTTGTATTTAATTGTTTTTGATGAAATCGCATCCAATCGATAATACTCTTTCATTATATCAGCAACAATGGCACGCAACCATTGCTTCTGATATATCATTGTTGCCATTGTGGCTGATAATAACATTATTGCCACTCGAAAAAATGAGGGCGATAATTCTGTGCAGTTTTTAAATTTTAATGTTTCTCTTGGATACTGGACATTTGTCGAGAGAAGGCAACAGGAAGTTAGTTAATTAACTTATTAGGGTAATTAATATTTGTGTTAAAGTATATTGCTTATTTCATTGTAATGTTTTTATATGTAATACATTTTTATTGACATTTGTGTTTTTGGTTTTGTATTTATTTGTTTTTTTGATAAAGTTGTCCTGCAGTCTGTGCAGTTTTTTAATTTAATGTTTGGTGTTCTCTTTAGGCAATTTTCTGGTACATTTAAAAGACAGACAGAGGCTGGCTGCTTAGCGGCTAGTGGAATAATAAAGAATGTCGCTATAGTAGTTTTCCTTAATGGAAACTATCTGGATCTTTCGGAATGTAGTTTCCATTAAGATTGATTTCTACTATATCATGCGTAAATTAAATGAAAACATCAAACGGAAACACATTAAACATAGTTCGAAATATTAAAGAAACATTTTCAATTATAAATAGCTTGGAAAACTATGTATAAAGTTTGTAAAGCTATGTAGATTTCGAGAAGGCTACTTACCATTAAAAATAAGCGAGTGAAATATAGTGAAACTTAAAATGGTGCGAAACTGTAAAATGGGAAGTACAGAGTTACAGTAATTGATAAAAGAAGTTCCGAAGGAATCAATAAAAAAAAGGAATAAAAGCAAGAAGCATATAGTGAAACTTTAAAACGTAAAAAACAGTAAAATGGGAAGTAGGAAGTGACGGCAATTAAGTGAAAAAATTGAAAAAAAAATTTAACCGAAGGAGAAAAAAACAGAAGGGGACAACACAAAATTTCCAGGTTTAAAGTTCCGTAAAATAATAAAAGATGAAAATTAACCTAATTACCTATAGTGAGAATAAAGAAAATGGAAAATTAGAAATAAGTTCTAAAGAATGAAAATTTCAAATTTGAGAAATTGCTTAACAAATCAATCAGACTGCCATTCTCCTTTTGTCTTAGCTGTGTTTATTAAACACATTTAGGAAAAATAAATGTAAGGGAACACCAAAAAGGGAAGAATATACATAAAAATTTCTTAGCATAACAGAAAATGGAACTGCATTTCCGGGAAGAATGGTAGATGGCAAACACGATGAAAACCTACTTTCTAACAAGTATTTCTCATAAATTACAATACTTCTTTTGATAAAAAGCTACTTTCCACTACCGAAGGGAAATGAAAATAATTTATAAAACTAGCAGAAAACATTTGATAAGTAAATTTGGATGTAAATACTAAAGTTAGGAATAGCAGTATATTTATTTGAAACTAGATAAAGGTTGGAATAAATAAAAAAAATGTTACATTATCATTAATGTATAATGATGATTTTATTTACAGGAAATGAATGCATAACTATTTCCTTTTCAACAAATAATTTCTATAAATTCTGCAACACAACCATTTTGAGTAAAAAGTCAGAACTTCCTTATCTTTAAGTCATAAGGAAGAACTCTGTTGCCTAGATACAAACAGAGAAAAAGAGCCACAATGTCATAAAAATGTGATGAGGTTTTGCTAACAGGAAATTAATTAATATTCATTTTCCTTTTACGAAAAGTATTTGACAATGTGTATTATTTCCTATTTTACTGGGGGGGAAGCGTCAAGATGGATTATAGAATTATCATTAATTCTTCATATGAATATTTAGAATTTTTACGAAGAAACTGTATTGCTTAAGTCATTAATCAGCCGCTTAAAAAAATCTTTATTATCAAAGCAGTGTTAATTAGGGCTCCCGGAATATTAATATTATTCTTAAAGATTTGCATAATGGCAGGATACAATAAATATTTACGATTGCTGAGTTTAAATACAAACAAATCGTTAAGGTAGTAAGCGTGTACTAAATTCAGAGCTTTTAGGAAGTATATTTTACAGCTGGAATTTATTTAAGTACTATTGTGTTTTTTCAGTAATAAGAAAGCATACTATACACTTATAAACAATAAGTGAACTGCATTGCTCTGTTATTT
This sequence comes from Stegodyphus dumicola, assembly GCF_044657685.1. Classification (NCBI taxonomy): domain Eukaryota; kingdom Metazoa; phylum Arthropoda; class Arachnida; order Araneae; family Eresidae; genus Stegodyphus; species Stegodyphus dumicola. The sequence goes on from NC_140780.1 coordinate 81,265,550, forward strand.
GACTTTATTTTAGATTACTTGATTATTGGCTTTTAATTCCAAATTATGTCTCATACAAGTATTAAATTACTCTTCTTGCTATAATTATTCGAAATATTATTAATATTTTCTCAAATAACTGCTTTAATAAAACTTTAAGAAGTCTGCTTTAAAACAACCTGCTTCCCAATCATTACTACACATTTCATTATTATTTCAAGCGATATATCGATAGTGAAAAAACTGACTAGAATGAGGCGTAAAAATTTGACTCAACAAAGCTATAGCGCTAATAATTTTTAAATACCTTCAGATTTAACTTCCGCTTTTTTAAATATGCATATCTATGTATAAATTTTATGCATCTAAAGATTTACTTTAAAAGAAAATCAAACGCAATAAAAAATTCCGACAAATGTGATTTCCAAAACAACAAGCAAAAGGTAAGTCATTTTTACAACATAGACGAATAACAATATACATTAATGTTTCTTATTGGCTGGCCCACTTTGCATTCAGGAATTAATGACTTTGTTTAATTTAAACGAGGAAAACTCATATTTGCGGTATGATAAACTTTAAGACAAACATGCACATTTATTACTTATACACTAAACTTTTAAGTATCAATTTACATCTCCTTTTTCCATGGCAGTGCGGGAAGATCAGTCATTGTTGATATTCACTGGGTTTTTCCTAAACTCACCTTTCACATTTTGTATTTTAATTTCCATGTAACGAGAATTTCCGTTCTCATTGATTACATAGTAACTTGATATTCTCAAAATTATCTTTATTCCACAAAAATTTATTTAAAATATTTTGGGAATGTTTATAAGGTATATTTTAGTGAACACTTTATTCTTATTATCATTCATTTTTTTATGCTCATCGTTTTTCGTCAGCAATCAACATAATGCAAATTACGCTGGGTTTAAACGGCAACGAATTTGTAGTTATAACAGAGAGCTTTGACATCCCTACAGAAAATTATTTATCCCTGAGACGTCCATATACGTGCCGTTTTGCGTTTCGGCGAGTGGTTTTGTACGTATTAGCGAGCAGGACTAGAATCCGTTCCGAATAAGGCGTTCAAATGTTATCCTCTTTTAGCACTTTTCTTGAGTTTCTGAGAGCTCGCATGCTTACATCTTATCTGAGTTTTTGGATTTCTAATAAGAAAATAAATTCATCTAAGCACAGGAAGGTTAAACAAGACTATTTTAGTATCTAATTAAATTTAAGCTTGCATATTATTCACTAATTTTGTGTACTCAGGGCACTGCATTTATAACACTTCCTTATTAAAAATGATTAGTATAAATATATGCTGCTCAGAAGATAGATCTACTATAAAACAGAGCTTGCGTAAATTAATGTAGTTACTCCAAATTGAATTTTATTTTACTCGCAAACTGTATTTGAACAGTTATTATATACCAAATAATTAATGGGGTATTTGGTGGCTGATATTCCTCATTTTAGCCGCATAGAGCTGTAAAGCTTTGCTTAACTCGTCCGTGCTTCCTGTAGAAAATATGCCATGGGTCGCATACAGACTTTAATATTTGTTAAAAATAAAAACCTCCCATCAAAATATAACTTGTTTTCCTTGTTATAATATCTGCTGACGTTGTATTTACTTTTTAATCCAAAATATATGTATTAGGAGGAGGATATGGCCGTGACATATTAAATGTGAACATGACTTCTTAACACTTGTGTTTTAATTTGTATGTCTAGTTTAAAAGATCTGGTATTGATTGCTAAGAGCAGTTTCAGATTAACTATTCAATACGTTCCCCTGATTTACATTCTTATTTTACTTTTACGATTTTGATGCTGAAAAAATGCGTTGCTTGCAATTATACATTCTTTCAAAAATACATCATAAATAGTGATTGTTCGTAAAGGGCTCGATAGGTTTCTTCAAACAAATATGAATTTTGGAAATCAATTTAAATTTCTCTTTTATGCGTTATTTCAAGTGTCCATATGCCATCTGCTAGTGCATAAACCCAAATAGAATTTCATGAAATCTGTTTTTAAAGTCTTCTGACAAAATTGTAATCAATAACCCATATATGTTTCACTGGTTAAATGACTTTGCTCAGACGAAATAGGCAGTTCAGACAGAAACCTTTGTTCCGAAATAAATGCAGTTGTTTCTCATAATATGGCATCGCTGCAATTTAAGTTTTTCGCCTCAAATTGGAACATTTCCGTTCTTTAATACACCATTCACTAGTTTATCTTGGTCTTAAAAATGCATGATCAGTTCGTTAAAATACAGAGTCATATCCGATAAAAGTAATTTCACTAGTTATCATTTTCATATTCAATGTCTTACGAGTTCACTGTTTTCTTCATGTTTCGGTTATACGACCCAGGCCTTATCAATGGAATCAGAGAAGCGCATACACATGTGGTCTATTGATCGTAGGTTGGTCACGCCTGACACACTTAGCTTAATCACTTACTCAACTTAATCATATATTAACACTCAGATTAATCATACGTAGCGGATTATATTTACATCTGATAAAACGGCTTTTTAAACACAATCCCGGTTACTCAAAACAATAGATTAAATTGCAGATGAATCAATACTCCCAGAAATTCTTCCACGTCATTTTTTCAGGGTAAACTGAGTTCTGTTACATAGCGCTTGATATAGTTATATTATCAGTGATACTACCATTGATAAAAATTTAACCATTAAATTTCTATGTCATATTCGTAGGTTAAAATAATCGTTATAGGTTTTGTGTTATTGTGCAATATGTTATATTGTGTATGTGATTATGACACAGCCTCGAGGGCTATCTGCCTAAGGGATGGGATGCCTTCGTGGAGGACTTTCTAAGGGAAATTGGCTCGTATACATGTTCACATGGGCAAAACCACGAAAACGCCCATGCAGTCGGCCCGTTCGCGGGATTCGAACCTCGGACCGAACTACCAGTGTTCAGCTACTTTACCGCTCGGTCGCTGGTGGACCCAATATATTATATTATTCTTACATTATTAATTTTATTTTTATCTTATTTTTCATTTATTTATTTTCCTATAGCTGATATTTTATCTCATCAATGTTTTCTTTTGGGTTTTTAATGTACTTTGCAAATGTAAGGTAAATATCAATCTACTCCGCTTAAAGATCGTGTAATCTCTGTTGAAACACAATAGGCGATTTTCCGTATTCCTGTATCAATTATAGACAAACAGTGTAATATTTCCATACAATAATCTCTATTGCTGAAACAATACCGTTTGAATAACACATTTTTACAGGCCTTGAGCGCAAATATGCAAAAGCTAAACCTTTTAAAAATGTATAAAAACCTACTTATTGGGAGGGATTTTATAACAATAACGAGTTAAATTAGAAAATAATATTGCCCTCAAATATTACTTTGTTATTAAATTTACGTTCTGGAGGCCAAAGTTTGAAGTCATCAAAAGAGAAATTACATTATGCGAAAATGTATATATAGATTTTTCTTTACGGTCTTTTAAAGAAATTCATAGCATAACATTTACGAAAATTGCTGTTTTAATTCCCAGTAAAGTAATTGAGTTAATGGAAATTTTAAGGAATACTATACTTTACTGCGAAAGTAAATGAGGTAAATTTTAAGTTTTTGAACAACATCATTTGCGTGATCTAATAAATTTTTCCTGCCGCCCTATCCAATTTAATGGTTAGTGGTACCGGCATGTCACTGGGTTGTAGTTTGAATCCCTGAGAAATCATGGATTATTTAGCTTTATCTCCCTTCTAGCGGGTGTAACACCGGCCTATCTCTACGGTACACCTTGAGTAACTGTCTTGGTGATGAAAACACTAAATGATCAATGAGTATATACATTCTCGACCAATGGCCTGATATTTATTGGAAAAATTATTTTGTCATTATTATAAATAAGACCCTAACTCTTTTAGTTTAAGCCAAATAAAGCTGACATTTACTAAGGGAAGATTGTATAAGCTCTTATCTTAGAAACACGTTTTCAACTTAAAATTACTTCACTAAATAGATTAAACTTCACATGAAAACCAATGCTTTATGATTTTGTGCTCAGTTTCTGTAAATGAACGACTTAAATAAGACCTTTGAAAGTATACTGAATACCAAGTTCATTCGTATATCCTAAAGTTAAACATGCTTAAAGAATCACTTGTCATCAATCATCCAAGTATCATGGGTCATATACCTATTTAGCATCAAATTTCGTCGTTCTGTTATCAAGGAACTATGTACCACCGAATTCAGTTCAACATAACCACAACTAACAGACAATGGTAAAACCCGAAATTCGATTTCTTACTTTCTGTATTTTTCGTAACAATCACAGTCATGCTAAATTAAGTCTAATTAATACAAAACACTTCAGTCTCTAGCTATTAATGATCAAGCATTCAGTATATAAAATGTTTTCCATTTTTAGTATTTTATATAAAATGTGCGTGGTGTATATTAATGTGATACATATATATAATGTATATATATATATACAATATATATATTTATATATATGCGTGTGTATGTATATTCACAATATACACATATTCGCAGTGCAAAATGCTTGTATGATATGGAGATTTGAATGAATAGCACCGTATATGGTAAAATTTCACAGCATTGGTACTCATCTGGTAAATGTATTCATCTATAAGTCATTAGAGGCCATTTGATATTCATAAGCAATTGTTTAACCTCTGACGTTACAGATTATACAGTTACTCTTGGCACATATATGTTTTGTTCAGTTGTATATAAATTGATGACAACACATTAAACAAATACTTTTAAAGGAGAAAACAGCCACGTACCTACGAACGCAGTTGAAGCAAGAAGTATTAAGCAAAATATACACTACAGATGGATTGATTTTACATATGGAATTCTAGAATACCATTTGCTATAAGTACATTTTCACTTCAGTTACTAATATAAACTTTATGAGGTTCATTTGCCATGCGAACATAATTAATAACAACTAAACTCGAAACAATTGAGTAAATGTACCAAAACGTTTTATTTACAGTTTACTGTATTATCTTCCATCATAAATTAGCTCTGCGTAGTTCTAGAACCCTTAGTTTATTCAGCTTTGATCATCATCGACGTTTCATATCAATACGCAAGTGATGCTCATGTAAACAGGAAGACAAAATTACATATATTTAAAAACTTACAGATAGAAAATATGCATAAGGAACTGCATTAAACTTAACATGCTTTAAATGCAATTTGAATTTGTCAAGACGTGCAAAAAGAAAAACACTTTGTGAAATTACAATAAAAATTGTCTGCACATAAATTACCTTCCACGAATAAATAATATTTTTTATTAAACTGCACCACCTGTTTTTTAAGAACTAATTTAGATTGCTACCATCCATTCTATTAAATATTCCAGTTTTAATGAGATTTTCATTTCACTTATCTCAATAAAATTAGATTTTTTTCAAGTTATCATCTTAATCTTTTTATTGTTTTTAAAGCATTGATAAGTATGTTGTTTTCCAAAATTGAGCTTTTCGAAATCAAAAATAAACTATGAAATTAGACGCACTAAACATTATGACGAGCATTATTTTACTTAATGGTACTCATGAACATAATCATTAACATACTGATGAGATTAATAGCATTAATTCGGAATTAAAAAGCATTGTTTAGGTTATAAACATGCATAAAAAAGGAATAGATAAATTGATAACTTCTGATAATGGATGCTAGCAGATAACATTTGAAAAAAATTAGAAACATTAAAATATTTTTGCATTATAATAGATAACAGTTTAAACAGGTTATAATTTTGAAACAGATGAAAATGTTAATTTTATATTTTACAATAAAATTAAAATTAAATTTTTAGGAATAATTCAACTAGCAATTACCTAAAATTAAAGACCCTTAAAGTACTTCATGTAACAATTTTAATGGAAAACATCTTAGACAAATAATCTTTGCGTGCTTTGTTCTAAGTGACAAAAGAAACAAATAAACACAAAATGTGATTAAAGTTTAGACGTTAATAACAGAAAAAAATTCACTTTTTGTTTCTACAAGACCTAGGATTGCTACAGATTGGCATTTTCCTCATCAATCTGGATGAGAGATTCCAGCTTATTTTCTCTCTTATTAACATTTAAGCATTTTCCAAAATAACAGCAAGTTTTTAGGTAACCATAGAATAAATAAAAATTTGCAAATTTCAAATGCAATCGAAATATTGTAAGAGCTAGAAAAGGAGAAATGTTGCTTACGTGTGTGCTATTAAGTTGTAAGCATCACATAAATGTAATTTGAGGATTACTTGAGATATTTTACTGATGAGATAGATATTTAGAAAATTAGGAATATATTCCTATTTGACAGAAACCGATAACAAAGATAAGAAAATTTAGCCTCCATATTAGTCGGGCAGTAAAACTAGTCACATCTGCTAAACATAATTGATTATCCGATATGCAAGATTCATTTTTTTATTATTTTCGGGTAGCATGTACATACTTTTACACGGGGATTTCTTGACGAGAAAACAGAATTAATGCAAGATTAAAATTTTTTTCCTCATTATAAAAAGTGTCAGAAGGTGAAAGAGAATACACAATTTACAGCAACTATAACAGCGATTTGGCATATCCCTTTATTACTGCTGCGGTCTGAAACGTTTATTATTTAATCGAATACCACATGATGAAATAAAATGGCTTGCAATAGAATACAAATTCATACTGCAGCATATTTTAGCTATCTATTTATAAATTAAGCAGCTCAAATAAGTTAAGTGGCTTTTAATTTCATCCAAAACTTAAGAGTCCAAATAATTTACTCTCCCCTATTCGCATTCAACTTTCTGAGATGCCTCGATTAAGTTATATCTCATTTCTTCTCCGATTCTTGGGGTTTACTCATAAGAAAGAAATTACCTTGATTCAAAGAAGTACTGTAAAATTTAAATTGTGCTTTAATATGAAAATTTATCGGAATGGAGTTCATATCGTAACTTAAATCCCCATTTCCGCTTTTCTGCACAAAATAAGATTTATCTATTATATAAATTAAAATTTTTAATCGTTAAGAAAACATTTCTGAAACATTCAGGCCTATAACATTTTAAGCTCACATATTTAAGCTACACAAAAAACTCTTTCCAAACAGAGAGCGTCAGAAAATCTCTTTATGATTTTATGCATAGATGTAAAACATAAGCAATTTTTTTACTTCAGCAATGAAATGTATAAACAGTACTTTCATTAGGGATCTGCTCTTGTTTTATGAATTTCATGAAATGATCATGAGCTAAAGAAACAAATTAGGTATATTTTACTCAATGGAAATATCTATTGAGTACCCTAATTTCATAAGAGGTCGAAGACTGAATTGATATATTTTTTCTTGATTGTTCGAACTAAATATACAAAATTTAATACACTTGATTGTTCGAGCTAATTATACAAAATCTAATACTCTTATATAATTATAGCTAATCTAATACACTTTTCGTTCTTTCTTCTTCCTTTCACAAGACTTCATAATAATAAGTAGTATTATATGACTCACTTGTTATACAAGGTGATCCAAAAGTTGCGTACATCAAGTTTTCAAAATTTTAGGAAATTAATAGATAATTAATGGGAAATTCTTTCAGTAGTTTAACACCATTACACTGTTACAAGTAATATATTATTTAAAATTTCATTTGTTGTTTAGGCTGCTAGCTTTAAAAAATGATTGTTTGGTGGATGTAGGGGATGAATGTTTCCCAAGCAGAAAAAATTTTTATGACTGATGAGCATTTCTTCGCTTTCTTCCGAAAAATTGTTGAAGCGTTTTAAAACGCCTTCCAAAATTTTCCGCTTCGTAACCTAATTAAGAGAAAATGAAACCATGAGTTCAAACAACCGCCGAAAAAAGTGACCGCAGATATCTTCTGAGTTCGGACAAAAACGAATGAAGTAAAAAATAAAAAGTTGCTATCTCTAGCAAGAAGTCTGAGAAAGATGACATCGCAATCAAATTTATGCTTTGCAAAATCATGAAATAAATCATGAACCTTTGTTCTGCTTGAGACTCATCTCCATCTTGTACCAAACAAACGGTTTTTAAAATTAATAGCAGAAACTTCAATTTAAATTTCAAGTAATATACTCCTTATAACATGTGAAATTTCCACAGTTTAAGAAGCTTAATATGCGCGTTTCTGGATCACCTTATGGCACTTTTGCTTTTTGTTTGCTTTTTCAGATGTTTGGATTATTGCTGTATGGAATCTAATTACAATGTGTCACTAACTTCCTTTCCCGAGTTATCGAAATGGAATTGGTACGCGCATGCAAATCAAAACTTAATAGCATTTAACATTAAAACTTTAACGAGTCCATTCTTCAGCATTATAAACAAAATTACAAAGGTAACAGTCTACTTGACGAAACTAAAATTCACAATTCAAAGATAGTCCTAGAAGGAGTCACAGTTCACTACTTTTCATCCAGCTAGGCATAAAATGTTTAGCTTACCGGAACTTTTCTCGTGGTTACTTACTGCAGCTTAAATTATCAACGGCTACTACTTACAATGGTTTCTCTGCCAAGTTTATGTCCAGGCTTCAATTCAGGTGGTATTAGACATTCGACATACACACACACACACACACACAAAAAAAAAAAAAAAAAAAAAAAAAAAAAAAAAAACTATAGGCCACTACCGACTGAATGACCACAGTTCCATTTCATGATATTAAATTTTGGAAATATCCTATGTATTTTTGTAGAAATTGAGAAAAAGTTTCGTTACTGAATTTATAGTTACATTTTTTAAACTCTATAAAATATGGAAATAAATTCTACGAAAACAATTGGTGTCCTTTATAAACAAAAGAATTGATTTCTTTCTCTCAAAAATCTGAATGTCAGTATTTAAATAACAAATAAGTCAAAGCAAACTATGCATGATATTTCTCTTAAAAGCCATTCTGTAAGTGTTCAAATTTTCACAGCTTTATTTTGTAATTTCCAAGACTTCTTTTGTGATCCATATTGAGGAAAATGTAACTATGGTTTAGTTTTGATTATTTTGAATGGCTTCTAAAATTAATTCATTCATATTTTCATTGACTGGTATTGGAAAATCAATCACTGATCTTCATTAAATTAACGAATCATTAAACAAAACGGAATAATATTATATGAAGAAGAAATGAGATATTTGACTTCAAATGTTTTTGCAGTCTTTAAATTAGAGTGTCTTATAAGTTCAGGATAAATGCGTTATAATGTTTGATAGTCACAAAGTCTTTAAAATGTTTGATAGACTGCGGATGAAGCTACTAAGCTTAGACCTGTCACTAATTGGCTTTCACCTGGATTCGCACAAAAAGGTCTAAATTTACGCTGAGGAGATTACTGCGTTGAAGTATCTAAAAAATGAAAAATGATTCCCGAAGCTAGTCGTTATGTTTATTCTACAATTATCAAATAACCGTTATTGCATTGACAACATTGACTAGATCTGTTACCTATAAACGGATTTTTGAGCAGATTCTATTACATTTCTGTGATGCTGGAATTATGACATACCCCATATTTTCGTTACGTTACGTTCTCGTAGAATACTCATTAAGTCTTTGTAGCAGTGCAGTAAGTGAAACCCATTCTTAAAATTTTGTATATTTACTAAATAGAGTCACTGAGAGAAATGTTTACAAAACATGTCTCTCCCAAGCATTTCTAACATCGAAAATTGGTAGACTATCATTAACCCTTTAAAACAATGAAGAGCAATTAACCCCCCCCCCGAAAAAAGTCAAGATATGTATTAATAATTATTCTGTAAAATTTGCTTTTTCTTGCCAATAAAAAATGCTCTGTAAACTTTAAATTGCACATGAGAGCATTTAGCTTGTCCATTTGTGTAAGGTTGAAATGGTGTGGTTTAAGAAAGCTCGCTATTTTACACCATTGTATGATAGTTGACCTGTTCACACAATCCTTCTGAACTCACTAGGGGTTCCGTGGGTAGAAAATATCGAGGCTATAAGAAAAAAAAAAGAAACAAAATTAGAATTTAGAATAGAATTATATAAGTTATTTACAAACAGATAATAAAAATAATTGAATTTTGTTCCCTCTAGTCTTATTACAAATTTATCTAACGAAATATTTAGACATTATTTCATTTTAAATGTTATTTTTAAGACGCTAAGCATGTGTTGGTACTTCCTTCTAATGTATCCCTTACAGCGTTTGGATTAATTATTGGCTAGTTATAAAAGGAATTCTCAAATAACACTTTATTAACACTTCGTGTGTGGGTATGTAGAATGAGGTAAATGATACAGTGATCGGTCTGCTTTTAACGGTAATTTTCTTTTCTCCATTTTCAGTTGCCAAGAAGCAGTTAATGATTCAACAGAAGACAATGGTCAATTCCTATAGGTTTTAATCTCCAAAATGCAATAAGTCTTGATAAGAAAATTAACTTCAGTATTCTAACTTAAGTTTTTATTTAAATGCCGCCCAAACGGTATAGTGGTTAGGAGAGCCGACTGCGATACCGAAGGGCTCGGGTTTGAATACCGAAGATGGTATGGATATAAAATTGTCTGTCCCCTTATAGGAGGTAGAGGTGGCTGCCTATTAGCTGCCTCCATAATGCTATAAAATGACCACCATCTCTGGCTTTAATAGTGGCGAAAGCCTAAAAAGGGCGAGTGCCCACCATTAATAAGAAAATCTTTTTCATTTAGGTACTCCATCAAAGGTATCTTATATCAATATGTATTCTAGAAACTTTTCGATAATCAAAATCTTGAATAATGACATGAAAAGAAAGCTTAGATTAAATGGATATCTCTCCCAGATTGCTAAAGATATGGTAAAATACCATCACAAAAATATAGGAAGGTAATAGAGTGGCCGTCTGGGGAGAAGGACGCACATCTCACATCGGAGGTATACTCCTTTATATGCACAGATTACGGCATGTACAAATAGGTAGGCTCAAATACGGATGGCTCAAAAACAGAGTCGGTAATCTGATGTGTCTTCTGTCAAACTAATAATTCATGTCCATTTATGCCTAAAAGCGAAAGCTGGGAGAAAACAACTCTGTATTTCAGGAAGAGATATAAGGGAGGCAATAAGATGCTTCTCATACTCACAGAGACAAAATTTCATAATTTTTAAGCCACTCTGCTTCCAGCTTAGAAACGATAGTGAAGAAAAATAGCGGAGACGCACTGGTATTAAAAATACAAAAAGAGCTTATAGAACTTCCATCTTTGCAAATACCAAACATCAGATAGGTCCCTGCCCATCAAAGTATCACTCGCAATGAAAGATCTGACGTGCTTGCTGAAGACGTTGCAAACAGCACAAATGTACAGCGACTAACAAGTATCCTAATATCGCACATACCCAAAAGACACCTTAAATAACTTAGTATTGGAATGACAGAAGAGATGGACAAAGGAAGAGGTGGGCGGGAGAATAAACCACCGTTTACTAAAGGTAAGCTTAGGCGTCTTTAGTAAACATTAAGTCTCACCGTTCTAGCTTAAGCCTGTTCCTGAATAGTCTCAACTCCTTTCAGGAATACCTGCATCGTTTCCGAAGCATAGAATTTCCACTTTATGACTGCAGCCAAAAAGGAGATGAAAATTACTTCTATCATTATTGTCCAAACACCAGCACCTAGCGTTTGAAATGCAGTAAGCAAGTGAAACTAGGTATTCATTACGCAAGAAAGTGACATTACAGAAAATTAAGGAAATCTCGCAATACTTTGTGACAAGGAACAATAGTCAACGACGTTTTACACATATAGAATGGCAGAAGTCAGTTGTCACTGTAAGATCTTAACCGTTTGAACTATAGTGTATCTATCTATCTCTGTATATATGTTTGTAACTTTTATTGTTGTACTTTGTGTCCTTCAGTTTATTTTATGCTTTGTATAATAGTTTTATCTTATCCTCTTGTATTGTCATGTCCTTGGTAAAGAATCCTGTAAAAATTCCACCTGCTTTGTAAACGTAATTGGCTTTGATAGCTACTGCATTTTATATTTTGAAACACTAAATGCAGACTCGTTAGTAGTAAATCTCCGTTTTGATGACACAATTTCGTTTACTTTTACCTTTGCTGCTCGAAGACATCTGAGCGGCGTTGATGTCGCAAGACCTCTTTATTATAAAACAAACTTGTTATCAGTTTTGAGCCCATAATCCGCCTCCAACCCATTTATAGAAACTTAAGCAAGTGCTACCCAAATATTACTGAATAGCTAATTATCCACCTCTACCGATTTATAATTGTGCATTCTCACAAGAACACTGAAACTCTTGAATGTAAGTGTCACAGTTATTAAAGAACTTCATTATTTTACGAGTTATTGTTTTCATATTTTCGTCCAAATCCTGCATATTAGCGGCTTAGAAACAGTAGCAAGATGCAGTGAAAAGCTTTATACGGGACAGAAAATTCATTTATTAGTTATTTGAGAAGTTATTTTGTACCAATCAGACAGAGCCACTCATTACCCGGCCTCTATCTGTTTCATTTCCTCCAGTAATCGATAGCCTGACTTTGCTAGCCATAGCTTCACAGATGCTCATCTGAAAAGAAAAAGATTCCATTAAAATTAGAAATAAAAATTAAAAATGTCAATTGAATAGCAGCATATTTTAATTTAAGTTCAGATATTATGATGATTTATGATACAAAGATTTTTACCACTGAAAATATTTCGTTAAATATTAGATTAAATTTCAAATGGTGAATGATTTTATCTGATATCTGCTATTGTAAACAGATAACACATTAGCTGATCATGTGCAAATGCACACTTAATTATTTAGTTACGACTTTGTTTAAATCAATTCTGCATTCGAATGGCAAACTTTTGTCGACTCGAGAATTTTCTAATTATAAAGTACCTTCTAATTAAAGCTTAGCAAACTTTTCTCAAAAACATTTTATATAGAATAAAGATGAAATTGTTTTCTTATTACATCACATTAAAATCAAGTTACATTAACATGCATATTAAATTGGAGTTGAGAATAATATTAATAAAAAAAGGGAAATCTGCCCTTCAATGGTAAGAGCATGCCATAAATTTATAATAAATGCATTATAAATTCGTATTTGGATCAAAGTGGAAAAATACTGGAGTATGGCAAAAAACAAATTTTAGTTATCAGTTAATAAAATTTTATAGAAAACTGCACACTTCTAAATCATGAAATACATGGAAAAAATTATTACATCTTTCCATTTCTTTACTCGTTATACAATGAATCGGATTTCAGGAAATAACTATCATGCAATATCCAGTACATTTACTTTTCGCGAAAATGCAATTTCTTGAAGGCGCTTTATTTAAAATGCAGATTAAGTTTTATTATTTGATAAGTAATACTTAAACATGCCCTAGACATGTTTCACACGGTTTAGATTTGGAGACCTGGCTGGCCAATCTCTCCTGTGAATATACCAAGTATGAAGATTCTCTTAAATTTAACCACCAGTGCAAAATGTCTCCATAAAATAGCAGTCCATCTCCTAAATATACGGTTCTGTACTTTTATGTAATTCATAAACGTAGTCCTATCTTTAAAATATGTATTTAAGTGCATATGTGTTTCCATACTTTATTGAAAGATTTTACAAGAGACTAAATTTTTCGTACGTTCTCTAATGCTTGATACAAACACATTACTTAAGCGTCTATACTTGATAAGGGTGTCCGCCGATAACATCGCGGCAAAAACATCGCGGACGAAAACGTCGCGGAGAAAACAACGCAAGGCGAAAACGTCGTGCTACAAAACATCGTGGGAGAAAACATCGCAAAGAGAAAACATCGCAGTTCTAAAACATCGCGGTACAAAATATCGTCGTCGAAAATAAAGCGGTTCAAAAACTTCGCAGTTTAAAAACATCGTCGTCGAAAATATCGTGGTAAAAAATAAAGTATCTACAAATCATCGCATGACGATAACATCGCAGACAAGCTTTTATCAGGCTTTAATAACTGTAAATAGATATTCCCATAATAATTTGTGAGCGCAAGATGAAAAGAAGGATAATTTTTACTTTCACATTTTTTTATTAACTAATAAATTTTTGCTGAAAAATTAAGAAGGAAACTTAAGCAAAGAAAATTAAATGCAACTTATGGATTATACTTTTTATGAAAAATTACATGTAAAAACTTTATAAAAAATGATTTATTAATGGTCTTTGTTAGTTAACTATGTCGGTTTAAAATTCTATTAAGTGCTATCAGTTGCATTAATTTTCTATGCTTAAGTTTCCTTCTTATTTTCTCAGCAAGAATTTATAGTTAATATAAAATATGAACAACAAATTATCCTTCTTTCCATCTTGTGCTCACAAATCATTACGGGAATATCCGTTTATAGTTAGCATGTTTGCGATGTTATCGTCATGCGATGATTTGTAGATACTTTATTTTTTACCACGATATTTTCGACGACGATGTTTTTAAACTGCGAAGTTTTTGAACCGCTTTATTTTCGACGACGATATTTTGTACTGCGATGTTTTCTCTTTGCGATGTTTTCTCCCACGATGTTTTCGCCTTGCGTTGTTTTCTCTGCGACGTTTTCGTCTGCGATGTTTTTGCCGCGATGTTTTCGGCTGTAACCCTTGATAAGAACATCACTTATCTGATGAACGATATAAACAAACTTTATATTATTTATTACAAAACTATACTAACCTTTGATCGCATAGCTTCTATTCTGGCTTTATAGCAGAATTCTAGTAATGCAACAACCATGGCCAAGACAAGTCCACCAATAAGGATGTAGAAGCATCCAGCAACGTTGCTAAGTGTAAGTTCATTTTGCGAAGATTCCTAAAATTTGCAAAGTGTTATTATTTCTGTATTCCAAAATACAAAATAATGCTCTCCAAATTGCGAAATAATACATTCACAAATTCGAAGTTGCTAGAAACAACAAAACTAAATGAATATAAGAGTGTAATAAGTAGGATTTTACGAAAGTTCAGAACTCCTTAGGTTAAATTCATAAATATAACTAGATCATAGTGACGTACTAAGGGACAGTTAACAGATTGTCAGCAGAGTTTATCTCTCGTAAAGGGAAAAAGATAGATGCATCCAATTTGCAAAGCTTTCTCAGTGGATAAAAAGAGTTGTCTTTCCCCCAAAACTTGACAGAGATAACAAATGAATTAAATAGCCTATTCCGAAATTCTACGAAGTCTGTCTTTTGTATAACAGGATCTTCGTTATTTGGACTAGGCAGAGAAACTGGTGCAACATAAATAAAACAAAATACTAATAAAAAGACATGTTTTTTTTTTTTTTTTTAAAGTTTTATTTAGTATACCGAAATGCATTCATTTAAAAGAAAATTTAATTTGTTGCTAAATGGATATTTTAGATATTTTTTTAATTTCTAGGTTTTGCAAAGCACACCTTTATGTTAATTTGGCAATCAAACCTTAAACCCTTATAATAAGTAATCACAAATTAATTGCATAATAGTTTTAGAAGATGTTTCCAATAAGATATTTATCAGTAAGCCCGGACAAATAATTGAATATTTCTTAGAGCAAATCATGCCATTAAAATATGGAAGCCTATCAGTTATAAATTTTTCTAGTAACTGTGATCAACATAAATGTGAAAGATTTGATTTCTAAGTGGAAACTAAATCGGCAGTACAACTGATAAAAATTATTTATTTTACTTAAAATAAATTGAGTAATTTTAATACATTGCAAAGCGCTTTATTCAGCACAACTTAGACAAATGTGTAAAATAATAAACAAACGGATTTTTATCATAATGCCCTGAATGTGGAAAGCAGGAAATGTGACCGAGTCTTGTTATTGTCAACACTGATTGCAGGATGAAATCAAAATTTGATCGTTGATAAGGTACGCGCTACAAAGATAAAATAAATAACGCAAATGCCTACCTTCCTAATATTACATTTTAGTTTCTGATATATTTTAGATTCTAAAAATACACTTATTCTTTAATGCATTATGTTTCCTCTTTATTTATTTGGGAGCAAAGCATTGTATCCCCAAACTAGCTGGGGAATGATGGGAAATTTTAATGTGGTATGTCAGATAACCACGTTAAAATTTCCCATTATCTAAATCTAGTCTATCTCATTTCGGTACATTAATTACTCTTTTGTGCTTAACGTAACTAAAATTTTAAAAACAATTTAATACCTTTCATTTCATTACCTAACTTTCAAAATGCGCTAGTACAAGAGCAAACATTAACTTTATTTACGTTAATGCGTGCAAACCTATGCAGGCAATGAATTCCCCACATTAAAGCTGAGTTTCTCCACCCAGTAATCCAAGTGAATTATTAGTGTTCCTTCCATAATTAGATAAAGTGTACTGAAATGTTTGCTTCCACAGTAGTTAATATCGTTTATACTGCGACGTTTTGTGCAATTTTAGGGATAGGTGAGTAATGACTCGAAAATGATTTACAAGCTCATTAATAATAAGAATTTTTAAATACATATCGGAAATAAGTGCGACAATTTTGAATGGATCTTGTAAGTAGTGGTAAAATTATTTCGTTTCCCATATTTTACTCCCATGTTATTTGGATATTTTACAAGATTGAGAATTATTATTAAGTCGTAAAAGAGTCCTCTATTGTTCAGACATTCCAAGTATTTCTCGAATTAACTCACACACTGATTTGAAGTTTTAGAAGCTTAAAAAATGTCCCCATAACAACCCTCCTCGACAGACGCTTTAACTTTCGTTCGCGTCTAAGATGCGGAAAAGCAGGTCTTGAGGTTTCTTCCTGCCAAATAATTCAACATCCATACCATGTGATTTAACTTCCACTACAAACTGATAGAACTAAACTTCGCTCTTTTGAAAACTGGAGTTTCAGTGAAATTGCAGTTAATTCACGGTTACCTTTTGTATACTTTTGTGGAAAATATCGCCCTGCAGTCTTTTTCGTGTTTTAGTAAATCGCACAGTAATGTCCTTTTCATATTCAGAACCAGGATTTAAAAGAAAATTTTAAATTTCGAGCAGCGATGTAAAAAACAAATACTACATTTTAGGCCTTTGAAAAGTAAAGAATTAGTTTTATTTTACGATTAAGCAAAAAAGCAGCTTTAGTTTAGCGTAAACTTTTATTAAAACTCTATCGATTTTGAAGGTAATCGAACGCATGTCCTTCTTCAGGAGCAAAACTATTCTTGTAAAATAGAGAATAGTAACAACTATTTATGTATTCAAAAAAATAGACGAAAAACGCGAAAAGTAACGTAAAGTTATTAATCGAGGGAAAAATTTTAAAAATTAGCAAGAATATTTCAAATTAAAAATTGCAGTTAATAATTACAAGAATTTTCCAGAGTTTCTGAAACTCTACAACAGAGGGTGAATTTATGAGCACAAGATCTGGATCAATAGCTGCAAAATATATTTTTGCAAAAATGATGCTGTTCCTGGAGAAGACAGATCTGTCAAATCGGCGGCGAAATTGATAGAAATTTAATCCAAATATACTGCACACTAAGGTTATTTTATAAGGTATTCCCCCCGCCTTCTTTGCATGCCTTCGTAGTGTAGTGGTCTGCACGCTGGGAGCGTATTCTGGAGGTCCGTGGTTCGATTCCCCGCGAAGGCGTTGCTCATTTTTCATCTCCCTGCTTCCAAAAAATACCTAATATCTCTACAACTTTTTTGCCTAATTTTTAATTTTACATTTAGGTATTTCTCTTAAAGCGGGCATTATTTTCTACCTTAATTTATTCTTGTTAAATTTATAAATACATTTACTTTTTTGGCTTGTTTTTAATTTTTCAATCTGTAGTACTTCGTCACTGAATTTGAAAGTTTTCCCGCCAAATTATTATTTCCCTTCTTTTATACACAGACTGGTATAAAGAAAAGAAAACAATTAAATAAATGTTTAACACTGAAACTTCTCAAGCAGTATTACCTTCGTATCCCCATTTCTACATTCACTTCTGTCATACCACCATTTATTTTCTAATCTTGCTAGATCACCTTTTTCTTTTAGAGATAAGACAGCCAAATTGAGTTGGTCCCTAAATTAAGAAGAAACTTATTTGAAAATTGAACAACTCCTACATACAAAGTAACTTTCTGATCAGCAAACAATTATCAACATACTCAAGTAAACAATATACATACAGAAGTAGTATTTTAAATGTCCATAGTTTTTCAAATAAACTTTATGTGAAACGCTTGCAAACATACCAAATCGAGCAATAACTGAAGTAGTTTTTAACTTCAAATGGTTACACCATTATTAAATACAGAAATCTACATTTTATTATTTTGAGTCTGAAATAAGAATGTTCCAAAGATTTTAAAGATGATTAAAATCAATGAAATATCATTTTATGTTTATAATATGAAATCTCGTTACATATGCAGCTAAATATTCCTTGACAGATGATTAATTTCGGTATATTTCTGACTATCACCTCAAGAAAAATAAATGATATTTTTTTTAAATTGTCTCTTTGCATGTGAAAAATCATAAAATTTGCAGGAAGGTCTATTTTTATATTTTGCCAAAAAAAAATAATTCTTAAGAAGGATTCAGCCATATCGGAAATGATAGGAAAGCTAAATCAAAGTAAACATTTCTTAGATAAGAAAAGAACATAACATAGTTAGATCCTAAAATCTCTTTATCTGTGTATTTGTTATATTCCATGAAAAAGATTAATTTGTATTTCAAAATTTTCTCTTCTATGTTACTGCCGAGAGGTGAAGTATAGTAGAGGTATAGTATACATGGCATACAACGTATGCCTACTAGAGGTGAGTTAATGAAGTGAATCATCAGAAGTGAGTTAATGTTTTAAATACTCAAAATAAATATGAAAAATGTTAACAAGAAATGAATGATTTTTATTTTTTGCGGTTAATGATTTACACTCAAACAAATGATAAAAAAGTTAATTAGGTTTTGAAGACTTTTTTTATTTCTGATTGTCACAGGCCTGCATAAGTGCTTTTGAGATATCATTTGTGAATTCCGACATTCTCTGAGAATTTCGTCCACAGACCTGAGTTAAAAAATAGCGCTATTCCGCTGATTAAAATATATTCGAATACTATATTTAATATTGCTTTTGATTATTGTTTATGTTTTATCACAGAGCACTAAATCTCATGAACTATAAAATGTACGTATAAAATAAATTCAATCTTAAAGATAAATTATTATTATACAAATAAGATATTTTTAGCATACCGTAAAAAATAAATCAGCTGCAGAAATTATTCAGCACTGAAACGAAAATCGCATTGTTACCAAAATCATATAGCTATTTAATAATTTAAATCAGCAATGATTTAAATTATTAAATCATTGCTGTTTTAAGTTATTAAATAGCTATATGATTTAATATTTAGTAATTTAAAGCAGGAATCCGCAAGCCTGTTAGAAATGAAAAAGATCCTTTTCAAATCCTGAAGAAATAAAAATATCCTTTCCAGAGAATTCCTCTATTATTTTAAGTTATAAAATTAGCATCAGACATTAAATTTATTGGCTTCTATTTTATTTGGCTTACATATCTAACGAGAAATATTTGCTCGCTTATCACTAATAACAGCATGATTGTATACTGAAATTTTTTAGACTTCATAAATATGCTCCTTTTCACTTCTTTGTTAAGATTTAATGTGTACAGTTAAAAGCAGCAAAAAGGGTTCATCGCTGTATGAGTTTTGTGATATTAACATTGCTCCAGATGTTACTAAGCCTCACACTTTTGAATCTTAACTGATTCTTGAATTATTTTCGACTACCAAAATCCCTTAATGATCTTTGCGGTTAACATAAAACATTTTGGATTCTCCTCTATAGCAATAAAATATTCTTCAACTATTCTAAAGCAATAAGTTAAATTATTGAGCTGTGTCAGATACCTCAAGTTTGATCCAAGTGGTGTTGCAACACCATAACCTTTGGCATCAAGGTTACGACCAACTTTCATAGTATCACAAGGCTGCCTTTCATTGATGTAGTCATTCTTTGTGGACTCCATGAGAAAGGCATACTTTCCTTTTGACTCTCGAACACGTCTGATGCCTTCTTCATATGATGATACAAAAACATGCTTCCTGGAATTCATGAACTCCCACATTCGAGCATAAACCGTAATTTTGGATCGCTGCAAAGACAAACGTTTCCAGTTATCGAGTATGTTTTATATAGTATCGAAATCCTTTGAATGTTGTATAATAAATATCTTAGAGTATTTTGAAGATCATTTTGATTGCGAAGATTCACTACAACATTTAGAGTTAATTTTAAATTTGTAAAACGTTATTTTAGATTAATCAAATACTATCAATTCATAGTTCCTTGCTGTATATTCCTTTGCTGTAAAATATAGAACTATTTTTGTCATTTAATTTGAGAACCTTTACCATCTCTGTTGAAAATCTTGACCTTATATCGCATAGAAATCAGATGACAAAAAGAGAATGATGTCAAAAATATAGTATCGGATTAAAAATACGTACCTTTTCACAAATCGGTTTGTATGAGCTATTGTTACAAAAATCTTGTATCTAATATTAAATCACTAATATAAAAAAAATAAATTTTGGTATTAAGAAGTCCTCTACTTAATTAGACCCGATAAGAGGCTATGTACTTCAAAAGTTTAGTGTAAAAATGTTCTAAAATTCGTTGTTATTATAGTTATTATTTTGGGGAACTAAAAGCGGTTTATTATGCATGTAATGTCCAACTGTTTTGCTTTCACACATTAGTATATATGCTTCGAAATGTTTTATCCCAGAGGATACTTAAATCTTTTAAAGCGTGTGTTTTTATCTAGAAGCGTTTTCTGCTGAAGTCTTATTCCGTTCATATCGAATAAAAGCTGCCTCGTGTTAATACTTAGCTTCTTTGAAAACTGTTAAGAGTTTCCGGAAATTATTCAACTTAACGAAGGCTACTTATTCGTCATTTTTACTTTACACCCAGTTTCAAAGAGTTGTAAATCTATGAAATTAATGACAGTTCATGTAAAATGTACTTAGTTGCATCTTTGTCGAGTATCTCAGAAGCAGCTTAATGTTTCTTGACAAGAATAACTCTTTTTTTATCTTATCAAGGTTTTACATGTTAGTGTCATCTCAACACGTTGACTTAATTTTCCCCTAATTTCTACAAACGTTATCTTTTCTTTTTTCTTCTAAAATATTTGATTGCATAGGCACAACGCCTTTAAAACACTTTTATGTTTGTTTATTTTTTGTTAGTTTTCAGTTGTTACGTTATCTGTCCCTCATGTGTTTACCAAATTATAGAAATGAACGAGTACAGCAGTGTATCTGTAAATCGAAATTTTTTGTAGAAGACTTCCCATACTGCATTGATTAGATTTAACTAAGAAGAAAAGTTACATTCATTGAAATAAACGTATCCTGCGATTATGTACGAACCTTGAAAAACTCTTGGGTTGAGGAATATCTCAGTGTGCCATATTCGACTTCTGTTTGTTTAGCCAGATCATCGGCGGAATTGATGGGAGTGACCATTCTCTCTACTGTTAGAAATGCAGCAAGATTGGCGGTATACGAAGAGATGATAATAAGAGTGAAGAACCACCAAACGCTTCCGACAATTCGTCCTCCAATAGATCTGTACATAGAAAATATTTTAACTGAAAATGCTTACATTCAATAAAAATAATTTTAAAACAAATAATTCACACACTTTTCACCTATTTTAATTTCACACTTAGGTGAACAAAATCATCAGCGCTTTAGGTAACAGATGGCAATTGTCGATATCGTTCAATTCATTTACTTCTTACAAATTGTTAAATGATTATAATTTTGTTGTTACTAATTGCTTCTGTAATCGGCAGATTGCTACCCATATTATTCCGTTATCTAATAATAAACATGTTCACTCAAATCTAATTGTCTTCTGCTCTATAGAAATGCTTCTTGTATTCTGTACTTTAACAAAAACTAAATTCTCCTTGAACTACATATTTCGATTGCGTATTTTCTATCAAAACTAAAGCAAAAAATTAGTTTTCACTATGAAAGCAATTATTAGTTGTCTTAACACCACCTATATTTCATCGTACCAGAAATATATGCTTCTTATTATGAATATTATGAAATGTTTGTTTTCATATGGAATCCATGCTATTCTTTCATTGTTTAACCTTACTCATTTGGCAGAGACACAAAATTTGATTTTAAATTTCCTGTTTCAAATTCTAAGCAAATTAATTTCACATTAGTTCCTTTAAAAGATTAATGGATGTTGTAAAGAATTTCTATGCAATTTCGGTTGGAAATACTCGTGCTTCTGAATGTTATATATTTCTCGAATTGATAGTCAGGAGCGCTGCTGTTATGTGATTGATGGTAAAATACTATTGAATAACAAGTAGATCAAATGGTTTTGCTATCTTGTAATCCCGTAAGAGTTTACGATTTGATAACTCGAAAACACCGTGACCTTAAAAAAAGAGAACCTATACAGGAAACTATTATAATATTAATGCAAATAATCTGTGTTAGAAAATTCTAAAAAGGCCTAAATTAAAAAACGTTATAATTAAATATAATGATTTTTAACGAGTTTTATCTCTTTCGAAGTTTATAAATGAATATAATGTCTCAAAATAACAACTGCTAGATTTTGACTTCTAATCTTCATGGACTACTTTCTAAAAGAAATTTTCTTTTTCTACAGGTGTAATAAATGAGCCACTTCCTTAGCCACGACAGTCAGATTTGTTTAATTCAGCGAAAGTTAAAATCCTCTCCGTGATTCAAATCATGAATCTTCCACGTGCTAACTGGAAGTGTTGCGAATTTACAACATACAACACAAAAGGACATTCGTTCATTCCTTAATAGTTTAAATGAAAAACTAGAAGAAAACTAAATTATCTGCAAAGTAATAATAACAATAAAAATAAATGAATAAAGGTATTAATTTAAAAAATATATAATAAAGCAAATTATTATCTAAGTATACAATAATAAATTTATGATATTACCTTACTTTAGAAATTTTTCATTCAGTCATTTTAATGGAATCTTACATCATAAGGAATATTGTCGTAACTAACAGCGTGAGTTAATGGAATAACGTCGAATCGCTTGGTGGAATAAAAAATAAAGTGACCCAATGTGCACCATTTGGGGAAGATTTTAATTTATTCCTTCATTTATAAAGTTTCCTATAAAATGTATAATCCCAAAAGTTTGCATTTCATAAAATAAACAATAGAAAGTTAAATATGAAATTGGATATGCAGTCGATGCTCATTATAAAGATCATTAATTATACACTGCCCTCCAAATGTTAAGTAACAGCTGTTTTTGAAGGCTCTCCATTACAAAAATATCAGTAATATTAAAGTTCACAGTTTATATGCATAATAGTAAAGAAGTTAAGAAAATATATGGAAAAACAATTAAATTTACAAATTGTATAAACCTTTCCATTACAATGACAGAGACATGCTCACCAGTGGCAGAACTATAAGAGCGTTGAACATTTGTAGTTCGACATCAGAAATTACGGTGAACAAGCTGGCTCCATGTGAGGTCACTTTCGTTTAATATTACGTAATAGGATTTTTGTTATTCTTAGACATTCTCCAAAGCAGGCATTGTCCTGTCAGGCTTTCCAGTGTTTTACCATAATCTAAATAAGCCTAGCAACAGCAAGTTCAAATTCCCTAACTCATAACCAGTGTATTAAATAAATTTTTATCATAGCGATTATAATTTCATAACACTTTATAGCGTCTTCTGCATTTAGAATGCGGGAGTTCATTTAAACGAGCGTTTTATTTCATAATTTAATAGTGCTTTATTCATATCTGTTTATCACATTTAACCGTATTTCGAAATAATAATGAATTTTAGATGGATTTCAAGTGATTCTAACAGTAATTTATATTTTAAACAAGATACACTTCAGGAAGAAAAGAGCAGAACTGGGTTAATTTAAAACAGAATTTAGTAAAAGGGGATGAAAATCTTTAAGTAATTTAAGTAGAAATTAAGCACTGTGTCAACATTTAAAAATAATATTTGGATATATTATGCATTCCTTATAACTGAGGCTAATATTTGATTGAATGGTTGATTTCATCAATTAATAAACATTAAAGAATAAAAAATCTAACTGAAAATTACGACATGCTTAAATCGAACAAAGCACAAATGGTGTTAATCCCGATGAAAATTTTGCAGAATATTACAAATGATGCAAAATTACTTTTTAATATTTCTTATATATGACTATTGACTAAAGATTTTGACAAAAGTTAATAAGCTTTTCCGATTATATGCTATATATAACGCATATGTTCTTCACTCTGTGTAGAATCAAGAAGGAAAATAACAATAATGGGAAAAGTGCATGACGTCAGCTTAGAAAACGATGGTGCTTGACATCTGTTAGGAAAGCTTGAGAAATTTTCAAGCAAAATAACGTGATGAGCGAAAGAAGATAATTTCCTCTCCAATTCTGAGAAATGGTGTGTGTGTGTGTGGTTATAGCAAAGCCTCGAGGGCTATCTGCCTAAGAGGAGGGATGCCTTCGTGGAGGATTTTCTAAGGGAAACTGGCTCGTATATACGTTACACAAGGAGAAAACCACGAAAACGCCCATGCAGCCAGCCCGTTCGCGGGCTTCGAACCTCGGACCGAACTACCAGTGTTCAGCAACTTTACCGCCGGCCGCTGGTGGGCCCTGAGAAATCGTGAATTATGATATAACAAATTTTAAAAAAATCACTTAATCAGTATTTTTTATCTATCTTAATTTCTAGAAGAACGGAGGGACGATATTTTATATGAGAAAATCTTATGATATCGGCAATTTCATGTTTTGAGGCTATCAAATTTGAAAAGAGTAGAACTATAATAACCGAAATATATGGATCAATTTTGAAAAAGTAGCTAATTTCTGTAAATTGAGTTAGAGGTTAGAAGTATACTTAATTTGAAA
This sequence comes from Stegodyphus dumicola, assembly GCF_044657685.1. Classification (NCBI taxonomy): domain Eukaryota; kingdom Metazoa; phylum Arthropoda; class Arachnida; order Araneae; family Eresidae; genus Stegodyphus; species Stegodyphus dumicola. The sequence goes on from NC_140780.1 coordinate 81,290,596, forward strand.
GTTTATTTAAGGTCCTGTGCGATAGCTCAAGCATTGTAATTATACAACGATTAATTCGATCGCTAAATGAGAATACATGCAAAAATTCGTAAATAATAACTTTATAACTTAAATTTTGAAACCTAATTCATGTTATGAACTATCAGATTTAAGGAGTAAACAAACTCAACTGGAGAATGTGCATTCCAAATTTAATAGCTCTTTGAGATGCCATCATTGTGCTGAATGTTACGAGCATAGACAAATGAACAGATTCTTTTATTACTACCACATTACATATTTACTGTCACAGTAAATAAATCACGCATAAAATCAAGCCGTCAACCATTCACTATATCATTTATAAAATAGCTGAATGCATCATTAATAACTAGAATGTTTTGTCTAACATAATTCTGATAGGCGGAAATACAATAGTGATTACACAATTTTCGCAGAATAATTAAAGGCACAAAGATGCTGACAGAATTCCTTTCCCTCTCTGAACTTCGAAGCGCATAGCTACATTGACTTAATTTCGTTACGGTAGCGTGGCTTGACTAAGCCATCCTGAACGTTTGAAATATTTCATAAGGAGCTTAATGGTATAAGGAGGACTGAAGCAGAGAATGTGCCTGAAGTGGAGTTCTGTATCCCTAAGGTTTTCACGTCACAAGCTGCTTAGAGAGAGATGCGTAAATTGTTCCTGGAAGCGTCAGCAATTTGAGATACAATCCAGAAATATGGGTCTCCAGAAGCTAAAACTGGGGAGTATATATTTACTTTTGGAGTTTGGTTTGGAGTATCAGTTTGTTACACCTAAGTCTTTAGCGACAGATAATTTCATTTTGAATTAAAATGTATCCTTTCTTCTCTGTAAAGCGTTTCTCATTCTTTAAGAATAAATATACTAGCAAAACTTTACGTTCCATAATTTTACCATGATTAATTTCGAATGAAAATGAGCTGCTGTTTCTCCCAGAAATCTTCAAATATCAAAATAATTGCTTTTATAATACTTTAATTTTGTCACGAAATCCTTACATAGTGCAACACACAGAGTTTAACAGAGAATGAACCTTATCCTAAACCCAAGGTTAGACGTTCGACTCTCGCGTAAGGTTTGGCCTCCTCCTCTGTTCTATAAATACATAATTATTGCGGGATTCCCTGAGTAAGGCTTTCATTGATAAAACTGCTATAAGTTCTGCCGTTTCCTATGAAATGCTTTGAAAAGCAATTATATGATTATCTAAGCAATTATATGCAATGAGTAAAAATAAACAGACGAATAAATAAGAGTAAAGATAGCATGTTAAGTAAAGAAAATTGGAAAATGTAAAAGAAACAGAATATGCTTTTAGAGGTTACATTCACACTGAAAATAACAGTGCAGACTTGCTTCATTTTTCTACTTTTTCGACTTATACGACTAACCGCTAGCTCTTTTAAGCTACCTTACTTTAAGAATGACATTTTTTCTTACAACCTATTGGACTAACAGCAGGGCATGTGAGAGCACACGTGTAAACTGCGCTGTTTCTTTCTGCTCATTCAACAGAACTTCAGCTTTCTTTGTACTGTACACAGTTTTACTATTTTGCATGTTTTCGTTTAACATACTTCACAGATTTACCGTACTTACTCTGTTTTCTATTTTATTTCTTATAGTTTCTTCAAAGCTAAAAATGCATTATTTTTGCACATAAAATTATAATCTCTATTTTCCTCAGAAGTATTCAGGCCGTACTCGTATACATAATACAAGACATAATTTCCTGTACCCTTTTCTTTACATGTTCAATTTTAAAATCCAATGTATTTATCCGTTTTTATTGCTAAGATGTATAAGAATTTTATTGATTGCACTTCTCCTATAATGTTTAGTTTATGACTTGTATTTATTTACATAGTCCTTACATTAACCGTCCGGTTGTTTTATAGTTATTTAAATAGTTGAATATTTTATAGAGTGAACTTTTCATGTAAGCTGATTTAAAAAAATATGTGATAATATAAAATAATTAATATTAATTTTATCAGCAAGATGGTTTTGGCAACACTACTATATGATCATTATTATTTAAGCCTGAAAATTCGAAACTTTTACACTTAATTTTTATTTTCAAGCGATGATTTCATAAAGCAGGAAATTTTATTTTCAGACCATGAATGCATAAACCTGAGATTTAATCAAAATGTTATTTCGCATGGTCAGGTATGATTGTACATCCGCTTTTTCTAAATAAACTAGAGTATTTTATAAAAACTGTGGATGAATGATCTCTGGAGATATAAAATCTAAATTTTCATATCGTCCTTATTGAAAAAAGTGCTTATAATACAATATTATGCTGAGCACAAAAAACTCTCCATGTATTTACATACAGATTCTGCAAGGTTCCTGACATTTGGTTCACTTTGAAAACAATAAATATTTACAAATAAAAGGTCTGCCTATGAAAGGATTAAATTTTATTCATAGCTTAATTTCCTTTGCTTATAAGGCATTTCTCCCGCCTTCTTAACGATCCGTCGTGGTGTAGTGGTCTAACCGCTCAGCGCATAATTGAGAGGTCCGTGGTTCGATTCCCGGCGAAGGCGTTGCTAATTTTTAATCTTGCCTGCTTCGAATAATACCTAATGTCCCTACATGCTTATGTGGTTAAACATCTGAAATTTATGCAGTAGTTCTAAACCTTGTATTTGTATACATTTCGAGTTGCATCCGTAACATTATAACATTATAATGGGTAATTCGCCAATACCTGTGTCTCGTAACTGTGTGTGTCTTTTCAAGAAACAAGGATGTAAAGCGCACTCCAAAAATAAATAGTCTCAATTATGAAAATTATTTATCGGAACTTTCCAAGAACAATATTCTTTTAGATTATGTTGTAAAATGATCGGGTAATCGCAGCAGGAAACAAGAAAAGTCATCAATGTCCCCTCTGGGATTCGAACTTTAGACCTTCACTTGCACGGTAAGGAAGAAGGAAAATCCCTTACAGTGCAACCTATACCATTAACTGAAAAACTTAACATAAACTAGAAAGGGAAAAGAACTTTTCTTTCAGAATTTTATAAGAGTCTATTTTCTGCGTTCTGCTGTCCAACGTAGCTTGTCACTGAATTGCATTTATGCATATAATCAAAGTATCGATTACGCGTTTTTTTTTTTTTTTTGTTCCGGTTTGTAAAATGTAAAAACTATGGTTTTAAAAATAATATATCTTTTCCTAAGAAACCTGGACTGAAATAAATATCAGTTTAGTCTTCGATTTTCATCAAAATGATAAAGATTTTTTACAGGATTACAAAGTAGGAACTACAATGAATTAACCTGCGTTGTTAATATCATATATATATTATGAAAGAAAAACGTTTCTGAAAAACCTTCGAAAAGTACTTTTCATTAACCAGATTAGTTTAATGTGTTCGTTTGCTAATGGAGGAAATATTTCGGTAATTTAAAAATAATATTTTAACAATACATCTTTGAAGCAGTGCAACACTGTTATCGATTTATCAGCCTTCTATCTGAGAGGTATCACTGATTAAGTTTCCTTTCTTGGAATTTTGCTCTAAAAGCTGCATGCAAAGAACAAGAATTACCATAAGCATGCAAGGTAAATCAAACTGGAAGAGAAAGGTCCCATGTAAAACTTAAAATTAGATAAAAAAAGCAGCCTCGATTTGGCAAATAAATCTATTGATTTTGACACAGGTCAAAATCAATAGCTCCTCTCCCTCTCCTGGCGCCATAATGAACTTTGTCTCCTTTAGGATACCAGAGATAAGAATAATAAAAACTGCATCGCAAACAATTGACTTTCATATAAAAGATTTCTAATGTTCATCAGCAAAGGCAAATTACAGGCACTAGTTAATCCGTATCTAGGCTTGAAGCTTTTGACATTCAGTGTAGACAGTGGCAGATTGTTAACAATCACCATGACTAAGTGGAAAAAACAACATATTGACTGATTCGTCTATTATTCCTTCTAGCTGATTACTAAGAGGCTAAAATCTAGAAGCTGTGGTGTGAATGTATGTATCTTTAACTATAGATGGTCGCACATTGTCAGAGTTTGTGAAAACTGAGTGACCGGTGTGCTAGTCATGAAATTCAATACTCTATCATGCTATACTATTCAGCATATGGAAAAAAGCAGCTTCAGATCAACTTAAATCTTGAAGGAAAGGTGTTTGAAAACATCAAAGCTGCTCGATAGTATCGTCTTTGTTCCAAGCCATTACTAGTTACACGCTAATGAGGCCTTATATCGCGTTCGAGCCATATCATTCTGCGTTTGGATCCCGTCCATGTGCCAATGGTCCGTAAATCTCTTCTGAAACTTCATAATTACATTAATATCATTCATAACTTATCTATCATTTGGGTCTTAAAGCTCATAATTACAAGAGTTTTGGTCCAAATTTGTCTACTCAAATATTTGTACCTTTTTTTCCTTATCAAATGATGGAACTTGGAAACTAATTTACTCTTGTTGCTCGTTCAAGAGAGCTTATTTATATCTTATAAAAACGGAAATTGATTCCACGACGATGCATATTTTCAGCAGTTTGATTAGAAATCAGTTTGATCAGTTTGACTCATTTGGTCTGCTTCATGAACATTTTTAGATTTTTGCTTCAGCATGTGAACTCCCAGTATCATTTGATAGCGATGTCATTTACCAAGATCTTACCAAGATTTACCAAGATAGTTGAAACGTTTTACTATTTTCCTTGTTTCTGGTTTTTCTTCCGTATATAAGATTTTGTTTTATAGTCAGAGGAATCTCTGCCTTGGGTGCAGCAAAATCAAACTTCTATGGCGGTATTAGAAAAGGTATTCGGGACAACTATTGTGACCAATTATAAACGGGTTTCGGTGACTACAACCTCTAAAAAAATCAAGAGCTGAGTTGTTCCATGCTGGAATTGGAGGCAAAATTAAGGTTTCCTTTTTAAATTAATGTAAGTAGCTATAAAAGTTTTAAAAAATGATAAGTGGCCCCATACCTAACAATACGAACAGCTATTAACTGGAATATACCTGATTAGCGCAAGCAATCTTTTTTAAAAGCATTTTAAAATTTGGATGAGTGTGATCTCCTTAACATGATACAATGTGAAAAAATGCTCAAGAAATAGATACTTAGAAAGCTAATAGACTGAAATATGTTTCTGACAAACTATTTGACCCCAAAACTACTCCTACATATATTTTACATAGAATGGACTGTGAAAATGCCTAAAAATATTGGTATGACATAGTAAAAGTTGAGCATGCTTGCCACTGTAATTTTGAAGGAATTAGAAGCATGGAAGCTAAATGAGCGGCATTCATATTTCTTGATGCAGTAAACAAAAGGAAACTTTACTGAATACTGTTATGACAGTGTCCCAAAGAAATATTTGTGTAAGAAAATGGAAAATGAGATTCAAACAGACTGTTATGTATTCGTTATATACAAAATAGAGCAGGATCACGGCTCCTGAATTTAAAATCAAAAATTGAAAATATGTTAGGTAAGAAATGGTTTAGACATATGGCTATAGAAATTACACGCATAAATATTATTTTAAGGGAAATATAAAGTGAAATTGCTTTACGTAATAACCCTGGAAATTTAAGAAAAGAGGCAAAAAATGCTATAGTTTCTTGATTTCACTATGCATCAATTGTTTAAAATTCCCGTGAGAGTGCAGTGTTCTCTTAGTAAAAAATACCTGATGTTGTTAGCTATGAGCTACGTATAGAGCTCATTAGTAATGAGAAGTATAATGGTTTCTCAAGTGAGGTACTGAGTACGACTAAAGGTGTATTCTTAGAATTATGACCTACTAAACATTAAAATTGCATAAATAAACACAAAACGCTAATTGGTAAACGTGAAAGTTGTTCCCCTTAAAGCTATAAAATCACGAATATTTGATGCTATTGAACACCAATCAGTGGCCGAATGAATACAGTTGCTAAACAGTGATATTTCGATTGAGGTTCAAGACCCCGCATGCAACCTTATTTTTATGTTTTCCCTTATATGCTACGCAGTTTTTTTTCCGTTAACTATTTTCAACGAAGGTGTTTCTTCTCTAGGCAGACAGCCGTTTTGTGCTTTCTCATATTTCAAATAAGAAACAACATTGCATTACAGTTTAATGATACATTCTACGGCTATTAAAGGCAGTGAACACTACTTCTGGACTTTTTTATCATACAGCCGTGCGATATTTAGACTGTAACTTAATCTTTGACTGGAAATCTATTTATGTTCCTGAATGACGCTTGAATCTTTCTGCTCCTGAGTGAAGTTTAAAAAGAAAGTCTTAATGATGTAAGTGAAAAACGATTTTAAATAGAAATGAAGTTGAAATTGATAAAATTGGAAAATGTTTATGTTTATCTAAAGTAATTGAAATTAAAAAATGCGTTTAAAGTTATGTCTTATGTTTTCCTTAGATGAATGCTTTCATGATTTTCTAAAATTAAGTTTGAAATTGCTTGGACACATGTAGGTTTATTTTAAGAATATACATTAACGGAGAAAACTACAAACATAGTTAAAGACTGAAGCGTTCCTGTATTTTCGTTTTTACAAATGGTCGGACAATTGCTATTTTCGTCTAGAAAGACTGAAACGTTTCTTAGCTTTCTTGTCGCGACAAGGCTGTCCACGATGCATCACAGGAGACTACTAATATTGCACTTGGGAAGAGTGGTAAGGAAAGAAATAATTTCTCATTTGAGTTGATTTAATTATTTATTACGAAAATGCTAAGAAATGGTCTGCAGATATTAAATTTTAGCCTGTCTTCTATGTTTTTTCAGATCATATTCTATTACCCTGAAAGTGTTCTTTTCTTTTTATACTTTTATGATGTTTCGTTACCAGATTTTTAAACCATTCATATTTAAATCTCTTTCTATGATTAACTTTTATAAGATTGTCAAGTTTGTTGCATTTTCATTGTATTCTTCATCCTTAAAGTAAAGGAAACGTTAAATAGTTGTTCTTAATTTCTTTTCCCAAATTTTATGCGATATTTAGTTATAAATTTCATGTTAAACTCCTTAAACATTTTTTAAATTAAGTGTTTGAAAAAGAACGGACATTTAACATGTAATTTAAGTTACCTTAATGCACGAAATTTCGAAGAAAAGCAAATTTTTCCAAGAACGTTAGCCCTTCCTGTGAAATTTAGAACTCTAGCAAGCTATAACAGAAAAGCGATTGTTTTCGACAATGCCATTGCTTCTTAACGAATGCTCTAAAATAAACTTTAATTTTCATCTTCTGTTTACTCTTTTGCCTCTTTCTATTGTGTATAACGATCACTTACTTCGGGTAAGCTACGTATCCATGATGAGGTGTTAGTTTGATAACAAAATTAAAACTTACCTCTTGTTTTCAGTGTCATCACAGGCAAAATGTAAATTAAATAGTAGTTATAATTAATGACTAATTTGAAGTAAATGAGTTACAGTTATTTAAATAAACTGACCAAATAATTCATCATTCAAATGATTTATTAAACACTAGATGTAGATGGGTAGGCCATTTACAAGGCAAAGCATAAGAGGTTTTGGTAAAGATAAATTGGGAAGAACTGACTCATTACAAAATGAGGGTATAAAGACATTAATGCATGCAGCTTATTTTAAACTGTTACATAAATATATTCACATAATTTTAAAATAAATCATTTCCACAGATGACATAATCATATAGTCTTAGAATCCATGATCCGAATTAGGTTAATGGATTGATTATAAAAATATGTCTGCATTTTTCCCATTTATATCTTAATAACAATTCCTATACAAATGCAACTTTCCCTATGCAGACAGTTCATACGTAATTATCTGAGCAACCAATCAGTCTGTATCCAAAAATTAAATAAAATATCAAATTGAATTGTAGTTAACTATTTAAAAATATATAATGATAAATCAATTAACTCTAACTGGGAAAAGTTTATATGATATTTTCGTTTAATTTCGTGTTTATTCCTTAAAGGAAAAATGCAAAAATCTAGATGATATGTTATAATGCCATCAATATGATAAAATGTCTTCGTCAATATGATATAACGACAAATACACTGCCTTCCAAAAGTTAAGGAACAGCATGTTTTTTTTTTTTTTTTTTTTTTTTTTTTTTTTTTTTTTTTGTGTGTGTGTGTGTGTGTGTGTGTCTAATTTGAGAATGAAGCAACATAGAAAGAAAAAATTCACAGGATATGTTGTTCACTAAACAGTTCTTTGATGAATGAGACATAGAATGTTCAAGACAAACATGAATTACAAGAAAACATTGCACTCTTGGCAGAGAAATCCAGTCTTGAAGAAGTATTTTATTAAAGGTTTTTGAGCGAAAATCCGGTGGTAGCATTACAAAAATGTCTTCTAACAAGGAATGTGTCCATCTCTAGCTGCAATACATTGGCGGTAGCGATGTTCCATGCTGTCAATTAAGTTGTTGGGCAGTGAAATGCGAAACAACGACCAGACACGGATTAATTCTTGTTCAGGCATGTCTAACGACCTTGCAGAAGAACGTAAACCAGCAACCTGTGACCCAAGGTAAAACCAAAGATGCTCTATCGGATTCAGGTCTGGGGATTGAGCTGGCCAATCCATCCGCTCCATACCGAGACTCTCAACATATTCTTCAGTAATCGCAGTTCGGTGCGGTTTCGCATTGTCGTCCATCAGAAGAAATCCAGGACAAATAGCAGCGGCATATGGGCAGACATATTGGTCAAAAATTTCGTCTCGATATCTCACACCAGTCAAAGTTCCTCCATGGAACACATGCAGGTCACTGTGGCCACCGAGAGAGATCCCAGCCGAAACCATTATTCCGCCACCTCTATAACTGTGTCTTTTCCCAATGCCGGATTGGTTGTTTCCTCCAGATCAGCTGACGACCTGAATCACTCTCCTATGTGAACCTGGACTAGTCTGTGAAGAGAACAGACGGCCATTATTGACTGGTCCAGGAGACGTGTTTTGTCGCCCAACATAAACGCATAGCTCAAGGGGATAGCATAGGGGTCAAGGGGACACAAACAACTGGTCGTCTTGCATACAGATCTGTATTGTGCAGCCATCTGCGCAGTGTAGTAGTTGAGATTCTAGTTCCTGTTTCCACTAAATGATCTGCTATGAGCTGAGTCACATTAATGTTACTCCTCCTTCGGGCCGAAAGATCTAAATAACGGTCTGCCTGGAACATGTCTTCTAGACACAGAATTCTTGGATTCAAACTGATTCCATAGTCGGTGGACCAAACTACGAGAGACATTGAGCCGTCTAGCATCGTCTTGTGACATCCCCATTCCCATCCATCCGATTGCCCATCGCCTCAACGGATCGGACAAATGACTTCTCCTGGTCATTGTTAGACTATCTTCGGTATTGTCCCCGAAACTGCAATAACAACTGAAGGTCAACACTTGTGAACAAAAATTGCAAGGTTTGCATTTTTCTCGAAATCCTACATATGTATTAATTTCTATAAAATAAAGTGATAGCTATTGTTTTTGCATATATTTTCTTAAACTTCTTTACTGTCATGCATATGAACTGTGAACTTAAACGTTACTGACATTTTTATAATGGTGAGCTTAGAAAAACATACTGTTCCTTAACTTTTGGAGAGCAGTGTATTTTGACATTATATCATATTGTAATATATTTTCCAAATATTATGTCTATATTTGAAATTAGACACTCATAGACTTCATTCACGTTGCGTAATTTAAGATGCATAACTTTAATATCTCTACTGTGACATAAATTTTTCATTTCTTCAAAATGTTCTAAACATGGGAAGTATACATAGGAATCCCGCGAAAAGGAAGTGGTAAGAATCTCCAACACTTGCGATACTGATTAAGTTTTAAGTTGCAAGCACATAAATTAAAAAATCAGAGAAGCATCATTATAAAAAATGCAAAAAGTAAGAATCGTTGTAGAACCAATCTGAAAAATTAGACGTAGTGAGGCTCCAACGTCGTCATTCTAGTGATGTACATCGTCGTCATTTGCCTCACCACTATTTATGTACCTGTATCTGCTGCAACGTCAAGTAGAGTAGCAACAATGGTCGCCGTACTAACCATTCGTGGTGCTGCAAACGCTGTCACTCTGTCAGTTCAGGCCCTTGTCTTGTACGCAAACCAAGCTTTTAATTAATTCAGATAGCCAAGGTGGCTGTACGACCCGCAAGACTGAGAGGCTTATGTGTCTGTCCTATTGCACTATTGTTGCCCGGGGCTGCTGCTGAGCTCCTCCATGGAGTTCAGTGTGGCCCTTCTGGACCCATCAATTCCCTTTTTACCTGAAAGTCATGGAATTCCGACTAACACCAGCAACAGCATCGCGAAACGTATAACTGCAGTGATAATGCCATGGTGGAATTCCGAAACGTGTTGTTCTCCTTCTTACAAGAGGCATAACATAAGCTTTACACAAAAAAAGCAAAGCTCAAATGGCGTTTCTAGATGAGAAAGACAGATGCGTGGATACTAAATTTTTTAACTATCATTCACCTGTAATATACTGCGCAGCTCTTTCAAGCTGTCGAAGAAATTTATCTCTTGATGGAACGAAAAGAGATGTTGGTTCTTTAGCTAAACTTTAGCGGAGAATCAGAAAAAGCGAAAGGAAAAGGCGATCACTTTTGCCTCTGAAACGTCTTATCATGACAAAATGATTTGAATAACACAAGAGTGAGTTTGGTCGGAAAGGAAAGTATGTGCTTCTCTTCATAAGAAATTTGTGATGCGTTTTCTCTTCTAAGGAAATGCGAAGCAAAGGGGCAAAGGGAGTAGTCATCTTGTATCACTTCGTACTTTATAAAATGCGAAATTTTAGTCATATGATTTATTTTTGCTTTCTGGAGAAAAGTCTTATTCGTCTTGCCTAGGTATTTCCTTATTTGCTTAATTTTCAGGTTTTGTGTAAATTAGTATTTTTTATGCACCGTGGTGTTCTCACCATGAATGAGGTGAAGACACTTATTGACCATAGCGACCATTGAAACAATAGATTCTGAGACTGCATGGCCTAATATACCTGACAGACACATCTAGCACAAAATTTTCTTTTCACATCAGTTTATCCTTGTATCCTAAATTGTCTGCATTGCACCCATAATTTGCTTCTAGTTTGTGTATTGCATTTTTGCATTTTTAATATACACCAGATTAAACATGTAAATATTTCCCATTAAAATATCGCTTGCAAGTTCAAAACGACTTTCCCACAAATGGCAAAACACTTACACTTAATGCGTTCGTCGACAAAGGACATACCCACGGGTTATTTTGTAGTCTAATCACCGACAGCGTTGTCTAACGTACACCACAGGTGGCTGAACGTTATTATACCAGCAAACAACCAAGATTTAATCGGGACTCGAACCTGCATCCTGGAGTTCAGACTAACAGTCAGAGTTCGCTAACCTTTACACCGTCCAAGAAGACATACACAATACTTTCCCCTTCCCCAAATTGCATGAGTTAAATGCAGTAAGAAAAATAATTAATGTTTTCAATTCATTGTAAATGCACATGCGTGCTTAAACGTCTACACGGAAAATGATATTTAACGCACAGTTAGCAATGGAAACTTCTTTGAAAGTAGAAAGGTTTGCCAGAGTAGTTACAACTGATTTAAAAATACCTTAGCTTAAGACACTCGCCTTATATTAATTCCTAGTGCGTAAAAATAAGCACGCAACTGACCTTTAAAATTCCTATACCGTGAAAAACACTGGCATGCAAAAAACATGTTACAAAACAAAACACATGGTATTACATGTTAGGATAAGCACATATTTAGCATTCCAATGCATTTGCAAAACACATGTATGAGTAACACCATCTACAGTACGTATAAATGAAAAAATTACGCAGCAAATTTCTAATTTTTTGACCGCGTTTATCAAGTTGATCCTGGTTAACATTCCTGTAGAAATAATGAAAATTATTATCTACTTCCAGGAGTAAAGGACATTTTCTGTAGTACAAGGAGACTGATTTCTGAACCAAAAACAATTCACCTTAACTTCATGCCTAAGTATCTGCAAATAAGTGTTATTAACCCATCCATTCTTCTAGAGAAATAAGAAAGAATGAACGATGAGTTTTTTTTTATGAACAACATTTATTAATTCCAAATAAGGGATTATTAACAGTCTTATACAAATATTAGGTGTTTGTATAAGACTGCTAATAATCTCAGCTTAACTGCAATTTTCGACTTCTGTGTCCAACCAAACATCGCCGCCGGCTGAGGACTGACTGACTATGAAGACGCTATTTTTTCTTTTTCTTATTTACTTAAATTTATTTGTTTTATTCTTCTTGCTGCTCCCGTTTTACCTTTCATTTTTTCTTACCAAGTTGACGTACAACTTCCAAAATTTGACAGTAATTTCTTTTTCCATTTCTTTTTCTTTTTTTTCTTTTTTTTTCTTTTTTTTTTTTTTTACGAAATAGTTCTCACCATTTTTTTACAACTTGCTTTTGTCCCCCTGAGGATCTTTATTTTTACTTTTATTTTAAGCAGTTCAGAAACCAAGATGATTTAATATCAAGTAATTAGAAAAGGTTTAAGTACCATTTTCGCGAAGTTTATTTTTTTTTACATACTCGGCATTAATATGAAATGCATGTTTTTATTAAGGTCGAATGAGTGTTCTTGGAATGACAGATAAATAATCCGACATGTTTGTCTCCTTGTCGTAATTCAGAATGGATTTCATTAAGGAAAGTTTAATCTCTAACGCATCATAAGGTATGCAGAAAATTTATAACTTTCTTCCTGCTTTTGAATATGGTAACATATCACGATACCATTCTAAAACGTTTCTCGGGTTTAGTGATGGCACAGACTTTTTGATGTTCTAAAATTTTTATATACTTAGAAAAGGTTATTAAATTAACCAAAAATGCATTCGAAACCTGGTTTGGAGTTTGAAAACACAAAAATGTATTTCGAAAATTTATCGCCAAATCATATAATATGCACCGATTGGTAAATTTTCCGCTAAATACGTAATTTGTAACCAGTGACTATCATAATTAGGATATAAGATGAAAAAGGCTAAAAAATAGAATTTGAATTAATATTGGACATTTAATTTTTTATTCTTAACTTGACAAAAGCTGCTTTTTAATAGAAGTACTAATAAGGAGTCTTTCATATACGAGCCTTACTTCGCATGCTTGCAGGTTAAATTTATCCCCTTTAATTAGTTGCGCGTGAATGTAGAATATTGTCAAATTTTGAAATTTCAAATGCTTTCACCCTGATCTTGAATGACACACGCATATAAAAGATTGTATGTAAACCAAGTTTAAGGAGAAGCAAAAACTCTTAGTTTTAAAAGAATATGGCGAAAAATAAATTACTAACCATTGCAAAATCATTTGCAATGACTTTTATAACACAAGAATAAGGGTCGCGATGAAAATCACAAAGACCGAATCAAAAGTCTAATCAGCTACATTAATATTCCGTTGGAAGTATTGTTTCAACAAAATTTGTTATTCCTCGCGGAGATTCCAATGTTTTATTTCTCAATGCATAAATACATCAGCAATCATTTAAGATGAGCTCAATTCCTTTTATATTGATTTAATACCCATTTGTATTCAAACTAGAATACTTTTATTTAAATTTAGTCGCAATGATATATAAAAAATATACTAAAATATCCATTGGAAATCAATATTTGAAATGATTATGTAGCACCTATCCACTATAGAAAAGTATGTTATATCTGCAAAAGACATTACTATACATTTTAATCCGGACGAAGCTAAAAACATATGTAAACATTATGTTTATTGAATGCTACGTCCAACTGGAAATCTTGCAAGACTAGAAACACACTGCTTGAAAACAGCCAACAACATCTCTACAGTGTATAATTGTTCAATGTCGCATGTACATATTTACGAGTACCTACCGCTGAATACAAATCAAGTATGGCATGTTCTCATGGACCAATCATCATGAATATGCAAGGCATTCAAAGTGCTCAAACTGGAACAAAATGCAATATGGGAGATTCATCTTTCATATATTACATTCCATTCGTTCATTTGTGGGATCTGAATTACCGAAATGTTAAAGGTTACAGAAACGAAGGAAGTGCTTTTTAAATCTCCTTACTATATTCGCCATTATATAGAGAGCTCCAATGGTGAGAACGTGAATTAATGCAGCAGTGGCTCATTGTAATCATTTCAAAGTTATAAATGATATTTTAAATTAGTTTGGCGACTCCATATAAGAACTCTGTGGCAAACGTCAGTGTGCAGGCAAGCCTTTACTTTGTATTTACACATCGTTTTGTAATCGTAATCGAACGAAGACAATTCTTGAAATGAAAATTATTTAATTTAAAACATCACCACTGACAACAAAACTCAAAACATTCATTGTAGTAAATTATATAAAAAAGTTCATTTATTTCGTCGAGCTTGTTTTTCTTGTTCACTAAGTAAAAAAAAATTAAGAAAGAGAGAAAAAATTTACACGTTTTATATTTGTTATGAATTTAGTAGATTTAATTCTAATTAATTTTTTTGGAGTTTCCTGTTTAGTATGGGTGTAGGCTGGCCAACATTCTTTAGACGTTTGGTCAGTTGCATGCTGGTCCGGGTTGACTAAGTTCATGGAATTTCAAAAAAAAAATTATACGACATTTGGTGATTATTACAAGTAGCGAGCTAGACATGAAAATTTTGCTATTTAAACGAATGTGAGTAATTTGAAATAATTAAGTTGTAAAACGAAAAGAAAAGTGTAGATTAATTAGTCATACACATTTACAAAAAAAATTAAGAAAAGATAATGATAGTATTTGAAAGAGTTTATAAAGATGACAGGATTTGAAAATTGTTAAAGAAGGTATGCTATAAATTGATTAAGAGTTGTTAACAACAGTGAAAGATTGTACGAAATGTAGTAACATGTATTAAGTTACAATTGTAATTTGTCTATACACTGTAGTGAAGTTGTATGCTACTGTATGAGCTAATGGGTGCTGCTTCTTCAACTGCCACCACGCTGAACACCATGAAGAATTTCGTGAACAACATATGAACTTATACGTCGACCCGCTAGTAAATCTTAATAAAGTGAAACTTCAGATTCGTATAAGATTGCTGCTATTATTTTTTCTACTGGCTAGCAGGATAGACACGAAAGATATCTTCACTGGTATATTCTTCTTCATCCGACATCGTGGATCTTAGTATAAGTGTAGGGTGCACGTGTTTCATCTATTGTTAAAAAAATAGGCTTGCTAATCGATTATGCTTGTCGACGACCAAAATTAGTCACGATTGCATTTTCTCAGAACTTTTAATTTTGAACGGATGAACTATGATTAACTTGTTCCTATGCCGAAGTAAAGAATATTCGTGATATTACGTATAGAACCGTATTACCATATATATGGCAAAAAAATCGCCTATGTTATTCAGCGTGTAAAATTTTATTAGTTTGAACAAGGTTTTAATTTATATTTCTTTAATATTTATTCAAGTAAATAATGATGCTAAAGAACAAGAATAAAATAATTTACATGTGATTGTTTGGTTCTCGTCATTCGACGTCTGGTTCCTGATTCTGGGTAAGTTCTTAATTATATGTTTCTTCTCCTAGGTCACATATCTCATCTCATATTCATATGTATCAGTGGATTCTTACGGTACTCAGATTAGAAATACTTATAATTTATTTTAACAGTCAGATATCTAATCGCATGTTGAGGTGTCAATTTTATTTTTTTTAACCAAGGGATTAAATGATCATTGTTCTTTGTCGCTCTTGCGTCCCTCTTCACAGCACATAAATTTGTGCGTGCATTTTGACTGTTTTTCAAGTACAGCTCTGAATTTCTTTAAAAATTTAGCAATCCATAGTATATTTTGTAAGAAGCATTTTCTGTCGTAATAAACAGTATGTTTTAATTAGCTGTCCCTGAGATTTTGTAATGGTCAATGTAGTGAAATATCTTGTGCTTGTTCTTGTAGTAAAAAGGTATGATTTATTTACTGAGCCCAAATTTATGCTTCAGTTTATGGGTTCGATGCCCAGTAGAAGACTTTCGAACAATGTATAGTGATTACAATCAGAATCCTTACTTAATCACTTACTCGCACATCATCAGTTTAAAAATTAATGCATTGTTACTCTACGGTTTCCCTTCTTGTTACTGAATAGTTACACAGTTTCTTTTAAGTCACGTGTTTATTGAAAAGCAAAACGATCGGAATAAATATGCATCGAAATTCAAAATCAAACGTTTGCTCATTAAAGAAGATATATGGGACGTTATACAAGACTTCCATTTCCATTTATAGCAAAATTGATTTCCACAGATGGGAAAATCAGAATAATTATAGAACATTTATTGAAAGATAACAACTAAACATGCATCAAAGTGCATGATTGCTAAGGAAACATATAACATGCTTACATTCTTAGTGGCTCTGCGTTTTGGACCTATTGAAAAAGAACTGATTTTAAAGAGCATTTATTAATTAGAATTTCATAATTACTTATTTTACTGATTTTTCTCATAACTTCTCTTTCATCGGAAAACTATTTAGATCGTTAAAGAATACCAGATGACAAAATATTTTAAACAACGTGCTAGCACATACTGAGTGACAAAAATTCTTATGACTGGTAAAAGCGTCGTATCACTCAGAGGATTTTAAGTAGTGCTATGAAAAGTCAATAACATTCTACAAAGTCTGACTCTAGAAAAACTGTGTAAGTTGCATCAGCGAAATAAAGAGCAGATGGTTTGATCATCTAATAAAAATGGAATTTATTTTTCACCATCAGTTAGTGCTATATGGGAAAAATTCTCAAAATTTACTAATTATAATAATTTAAAATAATGTGCCTTGTTATTATGCTATTTCAATGCCAGCTTTAGGAAATAATCAACATAAAAATAAAAGTAATGAATTCCATGCAGATAGCGCAGAATTAAGCTTAAAAAGCCTTCTGCGAGTAACATTTCATCTAAGAGAAAAACAAAATCATTATTTGCTTGATTTGTAAGGAATTATTACACATAAAGTTTAGTCTTAAGAAATATTCCCAATGGAAAAATAAGCATAATCAAAAGCAATTACTCAAAGTAGCCATGCGTTTGGTGTGACATTAATGAAGAGCGGCAAATCATCATTGTTTTATAAGTGTGAAAAATTTATATCATTATTTGTGCATTGATTCTGAATCCATAACTCTCATGTATAATGATAAAGACTATTCGTCAGTTTTGATGATAATTCCGTTTCTGAGAAAACAACTGAAAGAAATAGAAAGTTCAAACAGGAGAAAGGAAATTGCTTGGTTATATATTAGGTATTTTAAATGAGGAAACACAAATTAAGAGAAAAGATGCCCGTATTGTTCCTCAACTTTCTGGAAATATATTTTGTAACAGAAAGTTAAGTAACAATGAATATGAGGTTAGCTTTTAAAGTGTTGAATGTCATATTGCTTCGAATGATAGCATAATGAACTTCGATTATATCAGTGGAGGTTATGTTGTTAACGAACGTCAACCGTCATTTTAGACGAAAGAAGCCCCATGAGGAATGCATTTATAACTGATCGGCATACAAATCCGAAGGAATTCATGAAAAAAAGCTATGGCTTTAAGGTATGAATATTCCCCCGTGTTCCAGTGTATTGACTTGTGAGGACCGTAATGCAACCAAAACATGCAGGGAAATCTTAGAAAGTGAAATCCAGGACTTTGCGAAAAAGCATTCTGATCTTTGTGAATCATGCAGACATTAACTCCAAGTAGAGCAGGCGTATTAACAGTAATTGATGAAGTTAGTAGACAGGCTACACTGTAGTGCTATACCCCATCCTCTTGTTATGTATTAATCGTTTTATTTTTTTAAGCTTAAGTTGTTTTGCTTATTTCAGTTTTTTTTTTTTTTTTTTTTTTTTTGTTTAAAGTTGGTTGTAAGTTTAAATTGTAACTTTGTTAAACTTTAATTTTGGTTAGGTTGCTTTAAAAGTTTTGAGTGAAGTTGTTTAATTTTAATTTGAGTTTAGGGACTTGAGAATTTTGGTTTTTGTATCTTGTTGTTTTGACCCTTATGGTTGTTTAACTTTTAACTTTAATTTTTTTTAAAGCCTTGCTGTTGCACTTTTGGTGTGTTAATTTTTTTTCTTAACCTTAAGTAACTTAATTTGTATCCCTCTTTCTTTTAAAGTTAAACGAATACATATTTTCGGACTTGCGGTAGGATAATTTTTTTTTGGTATTTGTATTTCAATTTGGATAATATGTGTGTATACTTTAATTGTGGCTGAAGAAACAATTATTACAGTGTTGACATTTTATTATGAATTATAATGTTGTGTAATTAGTAGTTTCATTTTTAATTTCCCAAAGTCATTTTTGTATTAATTTGGTTCAAGATTTTTCACCCCTTGCCCTCGGCTTGGATTTCGTTCTTGGAAACTCTTATCAGCGGCTTTGCTGCACCCCAAAATTCCTTTCCCAAGCGATACACCACATGTGGGGAGGCGAAGTTGAATGGATATACCATATGGTGTTTCACGAAAAGAGGATCGTGTTTTTCTCGACAGGCAAGCATGGAGATGTTCTACAGCATACTTATGGTGGGGGAAAATATCCACTGAGTTAGAAGATCTGCATTATCGACTGGGACCCGCGAGCGAGGCTAGTTTCTTCCCCCCTTGTTTTCGTCTGCAGATTTGATGACACATTGGTGTGGCCTTGGAAGTTGAATGATGGAATAGCGAGAAACGGCTTGTCTGGTAGTCGGGAAACCCCTTCCCGTGAAGATTTCTAGCGTTGGGTTGCTGGTTTTGGCTTCCTGCTGATCAACATCTACACCAAGTTTTTCAAAAAACGCGCCAGCTATTAAAGTGGCTGCGCAGTGTTTTCAGGAGAGGAGGAATGAATTGACGTTGACATTTTTTTCTGAGGCTTGACGCAGCTGCAGCGACAAGATGAGACCTTCTTCTATCTTCTGCCTGGCAGACCCCCGAGAGTTTCGGAAAAAATACATCATACTCTATATGCTAAGCTGAGAAGGGAAGATGATGTAATCCGTGATCCTCTCAGAAATGGTCTATAGAGGTTAACAACAGCGAACCTTCCTGACGGAATTGCTGTTTGAGCGGCAGAACGGAGCCAGACCTCGACGTTATTGTTATCATGGCTTGATTTCTTTTTTAGTTACGCTACTTTCTATCTTTTCCTTCCAACAGATATGCCGAAATGTCTGTAGAGATGCCTAAGTCCTACTACTTGTTAAGTCTCAAGATTTATGTGTGAATTCCTTTATGGTTGTACCAACCCTGTTTGTTTTAAAAGTATGTTTTTATTTAGTGTTCTTCAGCTATGCTCAATATCCAGCCACCACGTAGTAATTGTAACGTAAATAGTGAGTGTCATGACTCTCTTCAGAATTGTAACTTAATATTTTCCTACCAAAAATAAACGTTAGTTTGATTTTATTTAACCTGTTGTAATTATTGTATTTATTTCCTTGTACTGGACCTTAAACTAGAATGGGTTTTTGCTTAAACACAACGCATATTTGAAATTCAGAATTGTTTGCATATTTTGTTTTTATGTTACACTATGATAACTACTCTTATACAGTTTTGTGATTGATACAATATTGGTTGAAATGTTATGTTATGTGACATATACACACAGTTACCTACCCCATAATCTAGTATGAACTTTTAAAATAGTTATTTCACAGAAATGATGTTCAGTAGTAAATATTACATATGAATCTTCTCTTATAATGTTCTTATATAACACTCTCGTAAGCGTACAGAGGAAACACATTAAGATATCGCATACTCAAACAAGCATTAACACAATTTGGGAAAGCAGAAAGACTACTGACACCTAACTGAGGAAGGGCATATGTAAAGAATAATTTAAAAAAAAATCTAATGTAAATTGGCATAATACAGGAAAAAATCTGCTCCTTATTCTCCTCAACAAAATGAAGTTACTCTGAAAGGAAGAATTGTACATTAATAAAGATGACTCGAACGGTGCTGGCTAGAGTGAATATCAAAACAAGTATTGGGGTGCATGTGAATTAAATGCAGACTACCTGCAAAGTAGCTTGTCTATGAAGAATTTAAAGTTACTCTTTATGAGAAACACCACAAAAGGAAGCAATAGTTAGCATACATACAAGTACTTAATATTCCGGCATATATGCATGTATCAGATACAAAAAGGCAAAAGTGGATGATGCTTCTGTGAAAAAGGAACATATTTTATCGTTTGCTGAATACTGATACCAATACTGCAGTAGTCAGTCGGAATGTGACGATTTAAACAGAAGATCCATGCCTTAAAGCAGAAGTAAATGATACTGAAGTTTTAACTTGTTGTGGACTAAAGTTTTCAGTAACGGTATCGGTTACGAATTAGTTTATTATTAAACATAACACCTATTTTCAATAAATAGTTAAAAATACGTTATTTACTTACAAGTGATTGTATTTGTCCGATCCACAGTTTTCGGCAAAAATAATCAAGCTTAATTTTGTTAAGAGTCTGTAGTGACTGTTCTGGCAGAAGTTTAGGTTATATGGATTATGATAAAGCACATAAAAGCTATCTGTCTAAGGAGAAAGATACTTTTACGGAGGACTTCCTTAGGGTGTTGGTGTATTTAATTATGGCAAAGCACATGAGTGCTATCTGCATAAAGGGAGGGATGCCTTCGTGGAGGACTTTCTAAGGGAAACTGGCTCGTATACACGTTGCACATGGGGAAAACCATGAAAACAACTTCCTTAGGGAAATTGGCTGGTATTCACATTACAACTAGAAAAACAACGAAAAGGTCTACCCAGCCCGCCCGTTTACCTAGATTTCTGGGTAGATTTTCGTCTGGCTTAAACTAAATATATAATGTTGAACTAAAATCAAATATAGTGATATTAGTATAACGACTCGCAGGATAAAATAACGCGTAGGAAACGCTATGATTTATAGGAAAACAGCGGAGCAAGCCTAATAGCAAGAAGCACTCAACGCCACCGAATCAAACCGCTATTAAATCACGGTAATAACATGTCCTCAAGTACGCAGAAAACGTTCTAAAATCAAATTGCGAAACCTTCGCTTATATAAGCGCTTCTTTCTCCCTCAATATGAATAAACGCTCGCTATCTCACTTACATTCTGACAGGAAAAGTGACGCAAAAGTTCTTTAATACTAGAACCGCGGAAGTTTCGGTATACCTTAAAACTGCGGACTGGGTCAAATAGACTCCAATTAATGAAAACCCGTGTTGTTATGCTAAACGTACGCTGTAATTATTTGGCAATGACATTTATTCATTTCTAACATTAAATTGTTATAATAAGTGTTAAAAATAATAAGATATTACAATATGGAATATTGTATACAGTTAGTAAAATATATAGACAACTTTAATAGAAATATTTAGTTTCTTACCAAATTTCGTAAGTTCTCTGAATCTATCTCTCGCCACAGTATCGCTGAAAAAAGTGGACCCTAAACAACAGACCACAGACTATCAAGCTCTAGACTACTTGCACCGTATATACCTCGAGCATACAAAATTGATCGAAAAGCATCTAGTTCGTCTAAAGTTGTTGACCATTCATTTTTCCCAGTTGCCGGTGAGCTTCTTCCTCTGTACAATTTTTGATATGACGAAGCATAGGCTCAACTATAAGTAGCCTCTATGAACTAATTGCATAGCCATTTCCAGTATTTCACTTTGCATAACTGGTTGGGTCACTCTTTTCTTTGAAAACATTATGTTCAGCAGTTTTTCCACGCATACAACTTCCAGAGGGGATGCTTTCCCAACGCGTTCCATCATTTGTAACAAAAGTTCCAGAGTTCATTTCATCTGGATTTGAATCTGATAACTTTTTACGTTTATTTACACAGTTTTTCTTCCCAGAAGTGGTTTTTCTGCTGGTACACTGTACAGGAAAATTAGTACGGCATCTTCATCCGAAGAAATATTTCCTTCATCTGGAGGCACATATTCATCATCGCTGACAACAATTTCTTCAGCATTATCGTTTTCGAATTCATTTTCAGATAATTGTCGCATATATTCGAGAGCCTCACTAACTGTTGATTTACGCATATTTCTTCCAGCCACTTTCACGTAAAATCAATTTTATCTCCGCGTGTAAACAAGGTGGCAAAAATCGAACAGACTAGTACACTCAAACTACCTCCAAGGGAATGAGAAAACCAGTTGTGCAGTCATAAAGAACCCAGATGTGCGCCCGTTAGACTACCTCATTGGCTATAGTACTATTGCACCACATTCCATTCAATAGGACAAACAAAAAACATCGGAGAGAAAACATTCCTTGAATACGCTAACCAGAGGCATTTTTCCCAAACGGAATGATAACGGGAGGGCAGGGGAAGGGATCTGCAACACTGGCTACTATTACTACAATGAAATTCTCAGCTGCTTTCTGTTATCAGTAACAATCTACTGACCTTGAAGTATTGTTCTGCTTACATCTGGGAAATGGAAAGAGGACTGAAAAAGTTTTTCCCATTCTAAGAAACGCTGAATTGCAAATTATGTACTTGTAATTATAATGGGGTCAAAATGACCCATTCCGCGATTTTAGGTATAAGTATTAAAAACAAAACAAAACAAAATGATAAGTATTTAACCTATCATACTTTCACAGATTATTATTGGTATAAAAATAGGAAAAGTCAAGAAATTCCGTTAGTAACTTTTTGAAAAAATCGGAAACAAATTTGCTTTTGGGTCAAAATGACCCCATCCGTGGTTCTAGTGTTAACTTAATATTAACTATTAGTTAAAAACGTAAAAAGATTAATCCTCGCAATGCACTTACCCGAACTAGTTTTCTATAGCTTTAGGTAGAAATAAATAAAACATAATATTATTAAAAATAAATGTCGAGATGACGGTTGCCGGCAGAAAAGTGGAATTTTTTTTCCATCCGAGACCATTCGGCATGATTATTGAGTGAAAGTCAATTTCCAGTAATAATATTCACTATGAAATACGTCTTAATTAAACATAACCCACATTTTCAGCAAATTCTTAAAATAAGTTATTATTTTACAAGTGGACGCACCTGCTTGAACTATCTTCCATCGGCTCAGGTAAAAATAAATAAGCATACTTTTATTAAGAAGGCGCGGATAGAAAAATAATGCCATTTTTCTGCCGGTAACTGCGAAAAATATCATCCTTTTTTCTATCCGATACCATACTGCTTAAATAATATGGGAATTACAACTTACGGTATTAACTATGAATTAGGGCTTTATTAAATAGTAAATGTATTTGCAGTAAATAATTAAGAGAAATTTATGTGAACTGGTTATGAAAGACATATTTCTGATAAAAATAAATACGTGTATATTAAGCGAAATTATGAACTGATTATTTGTTTAATTGAACGTGGCAAAGCATCTAAGGGTAAGGACGTTTTCGTGGAGGTCTGTCTAAGAAAGACTGGCTTATGTCCATGGAAGAAAAGCCACAAAGATAACCCTACACCCAGACAGTTGGTCGGAATTCGAAACAGAATCGATTTATCCTCATTAGAAAAAGTCAAATCTACTCGGTTTCTGAAAACCAAAAAATATAATTGCTTTTCCTGTTACACTGTAATTCTAAACGCCATCACGTTATAAATGCCATTATAACTCCATTAATTATGGCTTTAACTTTAAAAACTACAATGAATTACCATCTTTGTTCAATCCATAAAAGGTAGCTTTAGTTTTAAAGAAAAATTTAAGATTTTAAGCTTTGCCGAATGATAAAATTCTGGGAAACGTTTAACGCGAGAGCACATGAAAGTTAAATTAACATCCAATATATCCCCGCACTGGCAGCCCTTCCCAAAAGTTACTTCCGGATTATATCCGTTCACCTCATCAGTGGATTTCCGAGGCATGATTCTATATCATGCCTCGATGTATATGTAATATGTATATGTATCTATATGTAATATGTTAACAAGATAATAAGTTTTGTTAAACCATTTATCATCAAATCTGATACTATTAATGCAAACGACTTGAGACTAGCGGTCTACATTTTACATTTCAGTTAAAGAATAGATTTTTTACTGAGAGTGAAAAGGGCAGTTTATGATATCTATTAGTATATCCTGAAATTGAAATTATTAAACAACTAAAATAGACCTACCTGGGACAGATATCACACCCTTGTTGCATGAAAGCACCAAGAGAGAACCAAAGGCTGTTGTAGAGCGAAAAGTCATTTGCAACTGAAGGTCCAATGAAGGAATCTTCATAGCGCCATTCATGAGGAGAAAAGCGACTGACTAAGAAAAGAACAACAGAAACTCCGACGTATGCGAAGATGATGCACATCCATATTTCCTTGGAGAGTGGGTTCATGAAGGAAAACACCCCAGGCTTCTTCTTCATAGGTTTCTTTATCATGATGCTGATACCCAGAGACATGAAAGGCTTCGTAAAATCAATGACTCGTTCTCTTGCCGAGGTTATTGTAAGAGGAGCGATAGCCATGTCTGCTTGCTGCGAAAGAAAACAATACTTTTTTTTCATAGCAAAATCATGCAAAACTCTCTAAGCGATTGCAATGGTTTAGAAATAAAGATTTGGCTTGAGCTTGCAGATAGAAACAAATTATAATGCAATAATTTACTAAAATGGTTTTTCCTTAATATGATAGGTATATTATTCCGTTTTTAACAATGTTTAGTTTTTTGACACTGTAACACTGAGCTGTTTAGCTCAGTGAAATACTACTTATTTACATAAATAAATTAATAAGTTGTATTCATAATTTTACCATTTGCTACAGCTTGAATATTTTAAAAATGTAAGTAGATTTTTTAATAAAGATGAGGTACTTCAGCACCCTCTTTCGTTTTAGACGTTTTAGATATTTTTGCATTTATGGAAATTGTCTTGCTTTGCTGGACAATATGGGATTAGTAACACCACCCCCAACAGACTTTTTTAATTATTTAATTAGCGTTATGTCAAGTATTTTATTTCAG
This sequence comes from Stegodyphus dumicola, assembly GCF_044657685.1. NCBI lineage: Eukaryota > Metazoa > Arthropoda > Arachnida > Araneae > Eresidae > Stegodyphus > Stegodyphus dumicola. The sequence goes on from NC_140780.1 coordinate 81,315,711, forward strand.
TTTTGGAATAAAATATGAGGAACCATTATGGAATATTACTAATATTCAGAAGCTAAGAAGCCCTCTTTGACTCGAAATATTTGAAGAAAGTTTTTTGTAAGTCCCCAAACTCTAAGCGCGGAACTACTGCGCTGAAACGTTTTACCTCACTAAGCTGCTTTAAGGTTTTGCTAAAGTGCTCCATAGTGGACACTTTCATGTATCTCGAAACCAAAGCTGTTAATCTGTAGATCCAGTATTATAAAAAATATCTGAACACATGCTATGAGGTTGCTTGTATATAGGCTTTCATTACGTTAATGAGTTGTTTGATAATTATATGAATTTCTTATCTTGCAGTGACCGTGAATGTGGTAGTATGTGCTTTAAATTCTGATTTTTTGAAATACTTCATTCACGAACTTGCCTGTATAGATACTAATTTTTCGTTTATTGTATCATGATGAATCTGCGAATTTATATCCTTTTAAGTTTCCTAACATCTTTCAAAAACTAGCAATATTTTCTGATAAAGCTAGAGTTTGACATATATCAGTGAAATAAAAATTAATTTTACTAATATAACGGCAGCATAAATTAGTAAATTAATACTACTGTAATAGTAGTAAATTAATACTACTGTAATAGTAGTAAATACTTTTCTTGTACTTGTGGATAACATTAGTGCCGTTCCCACCTCAGCAACGTGGCGTAATTTAAAGCAATTATTCAAAACCAGAACAAAGATTACATAAGTTCAAGAGAATATTAATTCGAAGTTCTCATGCGTTAGTGGGCTGTAGAAAGCCGTAAATTTAGCTTTACAGTAGGCTTAGTATTTCATACTCTTTTAATAGTAATGGAATATGAAAGTTAAAGTTTCTCTTTTTATTTTCATAATTATTATGTCTTTCTGGTTAGTAAACTCTGTATTCTGAGAAACAATCTAGGGAATTTTAGGTTTCTTCTGTATCTAGCAGCTAGTGTTAAAGTCCTGCAGAATTTCCTGCACCGAAACAGAGTTATCACTTTACTTCCAAGTAAATAACAAAGCTTTAAGAAGATTAAAACGATCTCTTTTATTTAACTCTTCAATGAACAGAAAGGCTCTGCTTTTGCGACAGACGAACTTCCGCTATTTGCGAACATTTAAACTAGCAGAAGATAAATTCAAATCTACGTAACGTAATTTGAGACTACCACAAAAAATAGACTACTTAAGCTGGTTCAAGATAATTACGTCACATATTTTAAAAGTCGGCTAGGAAGATGATAAAACCAGAAATAAACTTAGAGCTGGCGATAGTAATTAATAGAAAAGGCAGTGGAGGAGAGGAATAAGCATAGGAGATACCAGGACTTTACCCCATATGGTGAGACGGTGTACTGCTACTGATCCAGTGAAGCATCCTACAAAAGTTCCGTGCAAATGTTTCAGAACATTTTCATACAGTTTTATTTAGAAGAATTTTTATACTAATATAAAGATATTTTCACAACAGTTTGTAAGATTCCACGCCCTTTGTCTAAGATGAAACGTCAAGGAATCTAGTGAATTATGTAGCGACTTATCTCTGAGTTCAAACAACTAAAGACGTAGACTCGAAAAGGATTAGCATCCCCTTTTATTCACTCAAATAAAAATAACAGTCGGCCCCTTCTCGGGCTTATAGGTAGTCTCTACTCGGGCTCTACTCTACTCATAAAAAAAATAAGAAACTATAATTAACTAAAGTAGACTTAGCCGAAGCTAGACACAATTATCTAACGTAGTTGTCCCTTAAATTAAACTAGCCGATGGATATCCAAAGGAACGTAATATTTGGCCGTCCCTAACAGCTTCAAGCGTGACTTAGTCAGAAGGCGAAGATGCGTCACTAAAGACTCCTGGTACTTCCTGTCGAAGTTTATGAAAATTATATCACCAGTTCTATTCTTTTTCGGCGAAATTTGTCGGCTTGGAATTCGGGTTCTCAGAGTTTCCTTATCTTGGGCAGACCCGCCTTGAATTCCTCTGCCAAGCGATGCACCACATGTGCTGTTTAGAATATTCTGCACCTCTTATTGCAGAGATCTCTAGTATGTAGTTATCCTACGAGGGATTACGTCTGTGGGTGGAATTTGTAGCCGTCAGGCTTCCACCTACGTTAGACTTGAACCTCGAGCGAGGCTAGCGATTTTAGGTCAATAATTTTTCAATGGATGGGTTTTTGATCTCTCGCCTTAGCCTTGAGATGCAGCACTACAGTTAAAGCGATGTGCCCCAACTTCTGGAAACCGGCAAAGACCCTTTCCCAGACGATTCTACCTTGCACCCCTTTTCCCTTTTAGATTGCCGTAATTGGGCGACCATTCCATCATCACTCATCGCCAATTTCAAGGACCTCGCCATTGAAGAAAAAGCATCTGCAGCGTGGTTCGAGAGCTTCGGGGAGAAGACAGAGAACTACGTTAGAACCAGCAAGCTGAGAAGAAATTCCTGAGTTATTATCCTCACAGGTAACGGCCTATGGCATTGCTGTCCTAGTGAGAATGGGAGCCTGACCTCGTCCTAGATTCCCGCCCTATACTGATCGAATGAATGCGTACCATTTTCTTTTATTTTTCTAGACAATGAGGTGTACGGGAAGCCACGCGGGAAGAAAGGTGATTCCCGGCAGAAGTATTGTAATCTCAGAACCTAGCATTGATTGTTAAAAATATAGGAAACTTGTGGGGCCCCTCCATGTGACGAAAATTATATTTAAATTTTAAAGCTATGTTTTGATATGTTTTTGTTTCTTTAGAAATGTTGATGACCAGCCACCACAAATTTACCTAAAATGTTCTACGTACCACAAAATTTGTCTCTAACAATAAACCTTGGATGTTATTCTCTTACATACTTTTTTGTTTAATTTTAATTAATTTTAAGACACTGGACCTCTTAAACTACTGAACGGGTTTTAATTTAAGTTCTGGGAAAATTTTGAATTGCTTTATATTGATCGTGCACACCTTGATCAACGAATATTTATTCTCGCATGTTACACAATAGCCAATATTCATGAATTGTTTACACCTTGATTTTGACGCCTTACAATTTCTCATGTAATTCCATAATGTTTATTGCTTATGTTTTATAATTAACTGTGGGATTGAATGCTGAAAATTTTATGCTGAACAACGTGTGTGGTATCTACTTGAAGCAGCGTGGAAAGGGTTGTCCGTTTCTGTCATCCAAGCCTAGTTCAACTCCATACCTCAAGTGGTAAGGGCAGTTTTAGCTGTTGGGGCTAGCAGATGTTTCTAATAGTTTCGCAATCCCCAGCCTGCTTACAAATTTGAACATCATTTTTTCTTCATGCGATACTGTATACACACAATAAGTATCTTTTTTATATTTGCTCTCCTTCATGGTGTTGCAATTTCAATGGCCAGTAGTATATATTAAAAGCTTTCTTTCTTTAATTATTACCCTGTATATTGAGTTTAGTAATATCTCGCTACATATTTTGAAAATTAATATGTATGAAAAATATTTCTTTCTGTTAAGAAAATTAAGAGAATATTTATCTAATTATTTCTCCTTAGATTTTAAGAATGTGCTATTTCTACAATTTTAACGTGAGTATGGGCAAGAGTGGAGCTCTATGTATTTTAAAATATTAAACTTTATTATAAAAGTATTGCAAAACTCTTAATAGCTTTGATGATATTGAGTGTATTAGGATGAATCGTATATAGTGCGGAAGAGAAAAATTTTCTGTACAATCGTGTTATAAAACTTTTGTGTAATTTAAGAATATTATCCTACATTTCAGACTTAAGATGTCACTGACAGTTATAGTATAAACATACTTAAGTTATATTATGAAGAACAATGGTTTCCTTTGAATTGTATGCTTTCATAGTTAATATAAATAAATTACAAATTGAAACTTATTATACTCTCAGTATTATAGGAACAGAGTTATATAATTGGAAAGAGGATATATTATCTTATTTTTGCATAGTTTTCTAATATTATTAATTGACGCAGCATAACTTAGCATTGAAAAGAGAGAGCTCTGTTAAATTATATCCAAAGGGTTAGGATTTCAAAATTTAGGATTTGTTTGGCCGATTACTTGCAGGTTGTTGGTCGAATACTTTTTAAACTTCCTACAAGAGACCGCTCATTTTGAAAGTGTCAGAGAAACTAGTTTTGTATTTTTTTTTCAAAATCGCGTTTTTTACGTAATTCGTATTTGAACACTCGAGAACTCATAAAAATATATTTTCAATAAATCGCAGCATCAGTTAGACTAAGGTTTCGTAACAGCAAGACGAAGCTACGAGGAGATTTGCTCTAACTATTCAAACCCTCAGCTTAAATACACAAACAACTAATTTGCACTGCGGTAACGCCTACTTTTAAGGAAGAAAAGGTCAAAGCATAATAACTAGTTAATTAACACAAAGTTTTATAAACTTAACAAGGTTATCAGATAAGAAGGAAAATTAATTATAAGTACTCTAAATTTATTAACTGCGTAAATAATTGAGTCCGTCTTGCTGTTCAGTAATATCCAGGGAAAAGATTACCGAACTTTATGAAAAATGATCGAAAACGGTGAATCTTCTTAAAGTGTTGTGTAACACTACGACAAGTTCTTTTTTAAGATAAAAAACTGAAATTATTATACACGAGGTATTAGTATTCGTCACGTGTTTTCAGAAATTTGCAATTAATGTAACGTAAAGCTTGAAAAGGCCATTAAAAATTATTTTTATATTATTATGCATAAGGTGGTTTTATTAACAATTTCTGCTTAAAGAAAAATAAAATTTTCTTAAAATTCAGTAAATTTAGGTTAATAGTCAGATATATTAGTAATAAACTGTGTTATAAAGTATCATTTAAATTTCTAACCAGGTATTTAATGTTAATTTTCTTTCTTATCAGCCTCGTTTTCATTTCCCTGCCAGATGCAAATTTCAGCAATATTCAAATTTGGTAGAAAGATGGAAGTATTTAATGATTGGTTTTGGAGGGTGAAATGTGAGCGATCTCTGCCTACTTGAAGGTCACGTTGCTAGCATTTGATTCTCTAGCGATTAGTTTTTTCTGCGACGTTGAATTATTCTTGCCATTAAGCTTGTTTACGCCGACTTCGGTCACAGCCGACTTGAGCACTAGTTATACTGTGAAGCTGCTAGGCTATACTTTAAATTTCATTAGTTTTAGGTCATCCATTGTGTTTGATTCAAAGACAAAGTTATTTGCCTGTATAAGCACGAGTTGGTACTGTGTTTCAAATTTTATTTGGATGAATAAAGTGTCCTTTACACCCTTGCCCTGTCTCTGTGGTACTATTAAGACACAGTGGAAATTCACCAGTTTTCATTCAGAGCTCTGGTCTAATCGTATGTTACATACATACAGTTAACTCTTTGTTCTCGTAAGCAGTTTAGTTTAATCCCAAATTATTCAGACCATTTCTTTTAATTATAGGTTTTGAAATTCTTTATAGGTGGGACTCACTTTAGCTCAGTCTAATTCGTTATCCCTTTTGTTTTGTTATATTCAGGTTATAATATAAGAATCTTTCATTTTGAAAAATTTGCTTCTATCTGATTCGAAACATTACCTAATCAGAAACATAATCTAATTTGAAGAATTAGGTTATATTTATGGTGGTTAGAGAATACTAATTAAATACTCATATAAACAAATTGCAAATTGGAATTCGAAGTTTGTGATTTTACCAAAAAATATTTTACCCCAATAGCTATCGAAATAAAGTAGGGAAATATCTAGAAATATGTGTCCAGTTCCTTATTTGGTAAATCGACGTGTTTTCCCATTTTAAACAACAACAAGTCTCAAATTTACGGCCGTTTCTAGGTGTAGAAGTGTTTGGAAACTGATTTTCGGTAATTGGTGACAAGTCAATTAAGCGACAGGTTAATAACAATGGGTGTCATGAAACTAAAGAAATAAACTTTTTCTTTTTCAAAATGATCGTTTGAAATAAACTCAAATCTGCCAGTCTGCTACGAATGTTTGTATTTAATGATGTCCAGACTGTTTATCAATCCCTTTATAAAGGTAATCACGATAATTGTCATATATGCTTACCCCGTCCCACTGTTACCAATATTATACCAGGTTTTTATTATGCATTCATTCAATCTGAGTTGCCTTAAAATGCAGGTGCATCTTTTCTGATGTATTCAGCAACCGTAAGAGATTCTTTTTTAATTCATTTATTTGATTATGGTAAAAACAAGTGAGTACTAGTCGCTCAGCACTGGTGGTTCGGCCCGTCGTTCGAATACCTGCGAACGGGCTGACTGCATGAATGTTTTCGAGCTTTTCCTAATGTGTAACGTGTATAAGATTGAGTTTTCCATAGAACATCCTCCACGAAGGCTAATCGTGTGCCAATAAACGTCAATATGGTATTAATTTTAAAAGAATACCTCTTTGGAACTGGCAAAGACAGGAGGCATTGAAAAAGGAACAGGCAAAGACAGGCGAAGTTCAGGATTCTTAAGATTAACGGCCATTCATGTTCGCATTTTCTGAGTGTACGTACAAAGTAAAGCATTTGTGTTAATTTAGGTACATATTTATTCTATGAAAGTATTTCTTCATCGTATTAGTTCAAGTAGATGTCAAGCCCACATAAAATGGTGTCAGGAGTGAAATAAAGAAATAAACTAGACTATAAAAAAGATGTTTTTAAGAATTTCTTTGAAACTAAGTACTAATGTTCATCAAATGAACGATAGTTCTGAAACAAGCGTCAAATTGTGAGTTGTAACTTGAATAATTCCCTCCCACAATAATGACTAGAAAAGTAAATTAAAAGTATTTACTTTAGAGACATAACATAAACAAATTATAAATAATATTAAGATTACAGATGGGTGTGGTTTACATATCCTTATGGCATGGTGGCTCCAAAAGTCACTGCGTAGTAGTCTATTTTTTATTACCTCCAACGGTGGTAGAGTTGAAATTCAAAGCATGATAAAGTCCCACAAATTAGCCAAACCTCTAAATGAGGTGAAAGTTATAGTTTTTTTAGAGCTATAGTTTAGGGTTTTCACAAAATTAAAATTTTATATATTTATTCATTTATTTCAAAACAGCTTATTTAACAAAAGCCCATAAGACGGATTTAATTGCATTGACATATGAGTTGGGTTTAATTAACCAGCCAAATCCAAAGATGGATGAGTTAAGCAGTAAAATTGTTGAAGCGGAAAGTTATAATGAAGAATTTACCTGAAATTTATAAATGCAATTATCGCTAAGCGGAAACGTAAGGAGAAAATTAAATTAGAAAACGCAGAGTGGGAGACAGAGGGAGAGTTTGAATTCAGGAAGCTAGAATTTAGAGCTTAAGCTCAAACTAAATGCCGATTCTTCTGAACTTCGGAAATGACAAGAGTAATTATTTACAAAAGCTAATGACGCAGTGTGATGGAAATGGCGATATCAGCATTTATTCAAAACTATTTGAAAAGCAGATCGGTAGAATGGCTGTAACGAAAAAAGATTAGGTTACATTCATGTCAGTGGTACTCCCATTCGATACTCTGAATTTAGTGTCGCCTACGCTTGCCACAATTTCAAGCAATTACGTCTACGTTAAAAAGATATTTCATAAGCCCGTCAGTTTGAGTAAAAAGCATTCACATAATAAAAACGATTTCTGCATCATGACGTGATTTCACGTTTGAATTGAACATCTTCTTTGAGAAAAAGGTACAAGAGTCAGGAGTAAAAAAACGAAACCGAGCACGATCTAAAAAAACTTAAAGTTCTAGATAATTAAATCGGACATTTTTGAATGAAATGCGTGAAGATTTAATAGACATTCCACCGAAAATTAAAAAGGCAGACGAACATTAAATCAGCCTTTCTGAACTTTACGTTCTCGCCTTTTTTTATAAATTATAATGCTACGTAAACCTCCTTACTCTCTTCCCTTTCAAAAGCAAGTCCTTCTAGCATATGGTACTGCCAGTGCACTTATATCATTAAAATACAATTAGTTAAAAATTATTGAATTTTATACTTCTATTAAGTAACTAAATTCATAGAAGAATATTTATTTTTCATAATTCAAGGATGTTAGACTTTGAATTAATTAAACAAAGTTTAGTACTCACACGAATGAGATGTATGTATCTGCCGATTCTTGCGCAGTTTTTCATGTTAGGATGTATATTGGTCAGAAGCACTACAGCCTTAATTCTCTAAACTCCTCTTTTTTTGTTACGTCAAGAGTGGGAATTTCGTACATAGGGTAATTGGTAATAAATTTCCTAAAATGTCAGTCTTGGGAACAAAACGTGACATTACTACTGCTATGAATAACTTCCAAATTCTGAGATTTTCAGTATATGCGGTTAAACGGAATTTTATTTTCTCCTTTTTTTAGATATCTAGGAGGACAACAAGGGCAGAGTTTGAAGACCACTTGTGGTCTATGGACCACAGATTAAGAGCCGCTATATTAGATGAATATGAAGAAGTGAGTTAAAACTTGAGAAAAGAAGAAAATAGAAATGTAAACATTTTAGCCAACAGAAAGCGATCATAGAGTTAAGCATTCCAAAGCTGAGCTAGGCATAAGCTGCTTTACACAATCAAAGAATAAAAGTTTTAAGTGTTATAATAGTAATTAAAGTGGCTAAGCATAATAATGTTCATGCGAAAATTATGCTCAGATGCTTAGTAATAAACTTACGAATTATGCTCATATTGTTAATAATAAAACTAAAATCAAGGATTGCTAAGAGAATCTTGACTCACAGTTGTAATGTTGCGCGCTTCCAACCTGCACGCAACAATAGTGGTGACTGCTAAGAACTGGAAAGTACACAAAGTCTTGAGAAGGGTCTAAATCCCTTTTTATTCAACTTTAGAAATTACAATTGCGTGCTCTTGACGCTCACAAACTACGCCGATCCGGCGGTAAAATAAAAATAAGAAACTGAAAAGAGATAATAACAAGTGACTAACTACGAGGCTCTCTAAACGTAACTAACCTCACCGCGTTCAAAGATACCGCTGAAAATTCAGCAAACTTCTGAATATTACGTTGAAAGATTAACAAACTGCCGAGGCAAGCACACAGGCCGAAACGCGTGGTTCTTCAATTTCTAACTAGCCGCCTCCACGCTCGTGAAGCAAGAAAGCACACTTTCGAACTCGTTTCCCTTCTATTTAACTCAGATTACTTCCGCTGAAAATTTGAATCCTTGCGCGTTCTACTAAAATTTACATACTCTGGCATTGGCAATTCCAGGGGAAAGTAAGGCTTGACAGGAAAGATAGTTTAAACTTAAAATAAATGTTAGTTAAAATAAATATAAACCCTACATTTGCCGCTGCCAGAATTTGGTAAACTTGGAAGCAGGTCCTAGAAACGACCTGTTGAAAAGTTTCCACAATTCTGAACTAAATTTTATGAGCCTCGTTTACATAAAAAAAATCTGTTATCTCACAAAAGGTAGAATAAATTTCTGTAGATACTTATTTAATTCTCTCTTCTTACAGCAACCTTTCCTGGACTTCAGCAATCAATCTGTTCTCTTCCTTCCAGCATCTGGAAGGAATAAGTATTAGTATCTTTCTAAATACATTATAGTTTACACTTTCTTGACACTGAATAAGTTTTTGTTTTTGAACGATTTATTTTCCTTAATTACTGCTTAATTCGCATTCATTCAAGTATTCAAACATGAATTTAACTTTACCCTGGCTCTCCACCATGTGTGGTGTCAAACGGGAATATTCGTGTTTTAGTATTGCAACACTTCCCCTAACCACAATGATTTGTTAGAATTCAACGACCAAATAGACACACCTTACTCGACATTCTACAACTCGATGAGCTACTTTAACATTCTTAAAATTCAAGTGTAGGTGGAGAACCCTACAAAACACATTCATTCTAACTTCCCCCTCATTCATCTTTAGACATGCAGGCTTTCGCTCTAAAGCATGATTTTATCTACAGTTTAATACTTAAATTTGAATTCATTGCTTTTGAGCATTTACTTTTAGCATCTAAAATTTTATGCTTCTAGACTAAATTCTACTTTTACATAACTTTCAAGTATTTACGTATATTTACAAAATTCTAATACATATGATTTTTACAATTTACCGTAAAATGAATAAGGGAAAAATAAATTTTTACTTTACTCATTCTTCGCCAAGCTGGCGGCACTGAAACTAAAGTTCTTATTAATACAAGAATACGAAGTTATTTTTATCTTCGGCCAAATTTTGGCTTTAACATAACAGAATTAGTCTTTCGACCAAGAGAAACTGCTTGTTCTTATATTTTATACTTAAAGAAAATAATACTTTTGCCTTAGCTAAATAAAGTAAAACAAAACTAAGTCTCAACCGAGACACATTGACTTTCGTCAAAACATAGAACTTCGTATTTACGCATAACATTTCGGAACACAAGAAAAATATTTTATCGAAGATTTTAACTTATCTTTGAGTTTTCGATGATTGGAACTCCGACATCCTCTTCTGGCAGAACTGCTCCCACGTTATAGGTTTCATCGACGTCAGTCTTCTCCTTAGTGTCCTCCGAGTGTCGTCCACGTTCCTTTTTCTTTTCGCCCTCTGCATGCTAGCCTCTTGGAGTGGTAGTCGTCGGGTTGCTGTCTTTTCCGTTTTTTCCTTGGACGGCTGGTCTTGGCGTCCTCCGGTATGGAACCATGCTTGAATTTCTTCTGTTGGTGGTGGTCTTTTCGTTCCTCCTGCTGTCTTTTCGTTCTCGGGAACGGCGGCCTTGTTTGCACCGGACTCTCTGGCACTGGAAGCGTTCTCCTCGATGTAGAATTTCTACTGCGATACGTTGTAAGTGGTGTTTTCCTCTTTACCAAAGTTTCTTTACGCGGCGGCTTTGCTTTCTTGTATTTCTTAAATGCTGGAGTCTGAAAGTTTTCATTTCTTCTTTTCGGTACCGTCGCATGGGTTGTAGAAGGGCTAGGTCTCTCTTCAGTTCTCTGCTTCTTGGGTGGTGGAACGGGTGACGTTACTTCTGGACCTTCTACTTCTTTTACGCTTGAGTCCTGCAAGAACTTTTAATGATTTCAAAATCATTTTGATTATAATATTTTTTCACCTGGTCGGGACTTGCTTTACAGATTTCCCCTCTCTCGTTCTTAAGGTACAATACGACTCCCTTGATTTCCTGAATTACATAGGGGCCTTCAAATTTTGGAGCTAACTTTGCAGTAAAATTGTCTAGGGCACTTGATAAAGAAAATTTCCGCTTCAACACTTTATCTCCAACTTTAAAATCTGCTTCACGGCGTTTTCTATCATAATATAACTTTTGTCTATTTCTTGCCGTATCCGAGCTTTTAACCGCCTGGTCAATAAGTTTTTGCACATCTTTATGTTTAAATTCTTGTTCTCTTTGTTGCACAAAGAATAATTTATCTAATAGCGTAATTACCTTTCGTCCTAAAAATAATACTACGGGGTTTTTCCCGTAGTATCGTGATTTGCCGTTCTCAAAGCATAAGCTAACTCATTTATGTATCCATCCCAGCGCTTGTGATGTGTGCTAACATAACTTCGAATTATTTTTACAATGTTTTTATTCACTCTTTCTGCTATGTTTGCCTGTGGTCTATACGGAACCATTTTGATATGGCGTATGTCAAGTCCATTGCATATGTTTTCAAATATTTGACTAACGAATTGTTTACCGTTATCGTTAATGACTTTTATCGGTGCACCGTATTTTAAAATGTATCTGTGTAAGAATGCATCTGCGACTGTTTTGGCTGACGCGCGTTTAAGTGGAACAATTTCTGTCCATTTTGAAAAATTATCTACAATTACTAAAAGAAAACGATTTTTATTTAACTCACTCTGGGGGAAAGGACCAAGAAGATCTATGCCTAAAATTTCATTCGGAAATGTAGCACGAATGCTATTTAAGTACCCGGCCGGGCTGTAATTAATATCATTTATTAACTGACATTGATTGCAGGACCTGACATACGCAGTTACTATTTTGTATAATTGCGGGAAATATACTGCTTCGCGTACCATTTTTAAAGTCTTTCTGACCCCTAAATGACCCGCTGTTTTCGCGTCGTGTTATTCCTTCAAAATGCTTAATCGAAGCGAGGCTGGGATGACTGGTTTGTACTCGAGATTTTTGTTTGTTGTTTTCGTATAAAATAATAAATTATCTATTATTTCATAGTTTTCTGCTCTATTTCTTATCGCATCGATATCTGTGTGCTCAAAGCTTTCGGGGTCTTTCAAATATGCATAGATAATTCCAAATTCAGGATCAGCTTTCAATTCAGCAATAATTGTATCTCTAGAATCTAAAATTTTTGAAGTCAACACAGCGCATTTAAGTTCATTATCTTCATCGTCCAGTTTTATACGAGAAAGTGCGTCAGCTACATTGTTTTCCTTACCCGGTTTATATTTGATTATGAGATTATATTCTTCGAGTTTTAAAGCCCATCTTATTAACCTGGGCGTTAGGTTTTTTCCCCGAGTAAAGTCTACCAACAGCCGCATGATCCGAAAAGTCTGTTCCTGGCGCTTTGCCGAAATAAACTCGAAATTTGTGTACAGCCATTAATACGGCTAATGTTTCTCTCTCTGTAGCTGCATAATTCCTTTGTGTATGATTCAACATTTTACTAAAAAATGCCAAAGGATGGCCATTTTGCATAACAACCGTACCCACAGCATAGTCCGACGCATCTGCTGCAATTTCCAGGTTTTCGTCCCCCTCCGGGAATTTCAAAACAGGGGCATTGATAAGCGCCTCTTTTAACCTTCCGAATGCGGTATTTGCTTCTGCTGTCCACGTGAATTTACTTTTCTTTCTTTTAATTACTAACAAGGGTTCAACAATATTAGCAAAATCTTTTATGAATGACCGATAATAAGAATATAACCCAAGGAAAGAAGAAAGTTTCTTGGCGATGTTGGGAGGTGGGAAATTCTTGATTGCTTTTATTTTTGAATCTTGAGTTTCCATACCCTTTTGCGAAATTTTATAACCCAGATATTTAAGTTCTTTAGTTGCGAACTTGCATTTTGAGGCATTAATTGTAAGACCGGCCTCTTTTAATAATTTAAAAACTTCTTCTAGACCTTTAATATGTTGTTCCAACGTACTACTCGTTATAATTATATCGTCTAGATAGATTAAAGTCGATTTTCCTAGGACAGGCTTTAGAACAATGTCCATAGCTCTCTGGAATGTTGATGGGGCCCCACACAACCCAAACGGCATGCGTAAAAATGCATAAGTGCCCGATTTTGTTATAAACGCGGTTTTATCTATGTCTTCGCGTCTCATAGCTATTTGATAGTAGCCAGACGTTAAGTCCAAAGTAGTCATGTATCTCGTCGATTTGATCTGTCTAATGATCTCGTCTATAACCGGCAAAGGGTAAACTGGGAATTTAGTTATGCTATTTAGTTTTCTATAATCGATAGCAAACCTCCAAGCCCTTTTATCCGAAGGAGGAAACTCGTTCTTTTTCCTACATAGTACGACTGGACTCGCGTACTCACTATTTATAGGCGTTATTATTTTGTTCTTTAACATTTCCTGAATATGTTCTTCTATGATTAGCTCTTTCTGTTTATCATAGCGATAAGGTTTAGTCCTACAGGGTTTGTCGGCAGTTAACTGTATCTCATGCGTAACTATTTGACAGCTACCAGGCCGTTCTGAAAACAAGTTTGAAAAAGTACTCACCACTTGCTGGATGGCTTGACTTTCATGGTCATTCAAATGGCTAAGGTCAACTTGCGGTTGTTCCACTGGTTCCACCACCCTCCGGTCCATCTCCAGCACAATAGAACTGTCCTGAAAATTCAGTTTGGCCTTCGCGGCTTTTAAAAACTCCATACCTAAAATAAGTGGATTTGGCAAATTTTTTACTACAAAAATTAATACTTTAAGGCTTTCATTTTGGACCTGTATCTTTAAAGATAGTTTTCCAATACATTGACAAGTTTGTCCTTGCGCTGCTATGATTTCTGTGTTTTTATTTTTAAATAATCGAAACGTATTAAAGTTCTTCTTAAAAAAATATCACTCATAAAATTACCTTCTGCTCCTGTATCGATGAGGGCTTCTACTGGTACATCGCCAACCAGAACTTGTATAATTGGTAACTGTGAGTTCTTTACGATGACCGTATTTAAGTGTCTTTTTGAGGGTTTTTTCAAAACTTCCGGGGTCTGGACCCTCGCGTTCACAGGCCCCTCTACTCGTTTAAAACATTCCTTTCAACTTCTGCCTTCTGTGTACGCGGACGGTTGTTTTCGAATTTCCTTTTTGGGCCTTGACCTTCGAGCTTCGATGAGTTAGCTTGATAGCTCTTTCCCCCATAAGAGCGGTTTGCATTTCTGGTCTGCTCATTTGAAGATTGCCTTCGGATACTTTGAGAATACGACGCCCCTCTAGCTTTTTCCGCTATTCTGCGATTTTGAAACTTGACCGCCAATTCGAAGAGCTCCTGCAATGTGCTTGGGTTTCTAATTTCGAAGTAGTCAGCAGGTAACAATTTTGGTAACAGCAGGTAACAATTTTGGTAAGATTATTTCAATAATCTCCGCGTCGGGTTTCTTCCCATACAGCATATCCGTCAGCTTAATTTTTCGCAGAATAAAGTCCGTCAACTCTTCTATATCCCGTTGATAAAAACTATATAGTTCGGCTTCTAGCCTTGCTCGATCTTTCACTATGGAGAAAGCCTTTACTAACGATTTTTTGAAATTTTCAAATGTATATGTCTGGCCTCCGAATTCCCCTAATAAAAATTTGCCTATATTCTTCCACCATAGCGCGGCCTGTCCTCTTAGTACAGATGTGGCGATGGCAACTTTTTGTCTTTCAGGCACAGGGTAGAGCTGGAAGTGATTGTCGAGGCTTTCTAGAAATATCGCCACCGAAGTTTTTCCGTCGAAATAGACGTTTGCCTTAATTGACGCTCTCATCGTCTGGACCAGGTATCCAAATCCTTCCAATTGGCTTGCCATTTCTTGTTGTTGTCCAGCAACTTCCATCCAATTTTCGGCCATTTCAATTCGACAAGTGTTCGGGCGCCAATGTAATGTTCCGCACTTCCAACCTGCAAGCAACAATAGTGGTGACTGCTAAGAACTGGAAAGTAGACAAAGTCTTGAGAAGGGTTTAAATCCGTTTTTATTCAACTTTAGAAATTACAAATGCGTGCTCTTGACGCTCACAAACTGCGCCGACCCGGCAGTAAAATAAAAATAAGAAACTGAAAAGAGATAATAACAAGTGACTAACTACGAGGCTCTCTAAACGTAACTAACCTCACCGCGTTCTAAGATACCGCTGATAATTCAAACTTCTGAATATTACGTTGAAAGATTAACAAACTGCTGAGGCAAGCACACAGGCCGAAACGCGTGGTTCTTCAATTTCTAACTAGCCACCTCCACGCTCGTGAAGCAGGAAAGCACACTTTCGAACTCGTTTCTCTTCTATTTAACTCAAATTACTTCCGCTGACAATTTGAATCCTTGCGCGTTCTATTAAAATTTACATACTCTGGCATTGGCAATTCCAGGGGAAAGTAAGGCTTGACAGGAAAGATAGTTTAAACTTAAAATAAATGTTAGTTAAAACAAATATAAACCCTACACAGTCTTACTCTACGTTCCGGTTGTTGACATCTCAAATTAATTTATATAGAGTTCCAGGTTTGAATAAGAATATTTCTTTCTCATTTATGAAAACTAGTAAGAATAGAAACAATGCTGACAATTCTGAAACAATGTTTACAAAAGAAAGTTAAACAAGCAAAAATGAAAACACCTACAAAAAAACATACAAACAACCTACAGATGCTAAGAAAATCTTTGAAGTTGAAAAAGATCGAAATTTTAAAGAAGCAAATCTTTCAGAGAACGTGCGCCTACAAGTTTCTTTACTTAAGAAGTGTTGATTGATAAATTTACACTTTCCACTGATATTTATTATATATTTCTAGTAATATATGCAGCTATGCAGTTATTGGCACTCATGTGATTAATATGTTAGTTTATGGAGGAAGAAAAATAGAAAGATATCCTAAATGACCTATTTAGAAAAATCAGCTAATGTTATCACTATACTAGAAAATAAAGATTTATCATTTTATCTTCTAATATTATACGAGAAGATGATGATGGACCAAACGAAATTTCAAAGAAACGAAAAGCCTTATTTGCAATTTTAGAATTTAGTAGTATAGCAAAAGCTGAGGTAAATTAAATATATTGCAGCAGAAAGGAATTACAATGCCAGGCTGTTGCAATAGTTTTTCCTGGTGAAAAAAGCAAAAATAAAAATTCAGGAAAACGATCCAAAAATATATATAGAGAGAAAAAATTATAACTTTGTAATGCTTTGCTATGTCTAGAAGTTTATCTATAAGTCCTGCAGTCCCTACTAGACCGGGAAACGAGCTATCGCTATACAACCAAGCAAATGACTATATAAGGTATTTCTCCCGTCTTCCTAGCATGCCTTCGTGATGTAGTGGTCAGCACGCTCGACACGAATTCGAGAGGTCCGTGGTTCGAGTCCCGGCGAGGACATTGCTCATTTTTCATGTCTTCTGCATCAAAAAACCTAATGCCTCTACGAAGTTAATCACAAAATAATATCTATGAATGACATTTAAGGGAGGAAATTGAACCTGTAATTATTCTGTTATTTATTAACTGACCCCTCAAGGCAAACTGAAAACGATGTGATATATTAAAAATATCGAAATTAAGTATCTGGACCGGTTTACAATACAAAAGACTCAAACTACTTTTTAGTATAACGAATATAAAATTATCCGAAACATAAATGCACGGAACGAGGGGACATATAAAAAGTTAAATTTTGTAATTTTCATCAAATCGAATATTTTTTTAATTTAAAAATGCCAAAACATGAGAATTTTCATCATTAAAAATTTTTTGTAACTGAGGTATATGTGTATTACCTGTCAAAGTAAGCTCTCACAATTTTCACTCCAGTTCTTCAATTGTGTGGCAACAGACGCCGTTTAAGTAGGCTGTAAGTAATCTATTTTGGTTTTTCTTGTTCTCTTACCTTTCTTATGTCTTTGGATGAAGCTAAATGTAGGTGGACGAGAGGTGTATGGTGATTTTTTCCACTCCCATTCTGTGTGCCATTTTCAATAGCAAATCTTCGTGCCTCTTTATGAAATTATTCCTTTGCATTTAAATTTATCTGTTATCGTGTTTGGGATATTACGGCAGTGCAAGTAAAATTTAATTATCTCTTCTTTTGGATTATTTCCTCACAACGAAATCACGGCCAGAATAATAATTACCTTCCAATATTGTTTCTTAATATTTAGATATTCTCGGCATTACAAAATTTACTACAAAATCAAAGTTTGCGAAAACAAAGATCGGTTAAAAATGCTTGTGCATGCGTTGTATATGTGCTTTCTTTATTAAAAAAAAGATAGAAAGGATGACCATCCTATGTCCCTCTAAACCCTAACAATTAAGTAAGTACGATAGATATCCAGGTATATTTTTTTGTAATTTTATTATTAATTACAGAACATATCGGCGCTTTAAATGGAAAGAATTTATTGTTCAAATTAAACGAAATTCTTAACTGAGAAACATTTATTTCTGAGCAGTATTTTAGATTATGGACTACAGTTGTAGAGACATTAGAATTTATTAGAAGCAGGAAATACGAAAACTGAACCATGCCCTCGCTGGGAATCGAACCACGGACCTCTGGAATACGCGCCCAGCGTGCAGACCACCACAACACAAAGGCATGCCAAGAAGGCTGGCGAAACAGTGTAAACAGTGTATGGACTTATACAGTGTATGGACGACTGAATAAACATTGCAGGTAGAACATACGAAACAAGGCAGAAAGCTATTATACATCTATATCGAGGTGAAAACATTTCTTCAGATTCATTTAGATTACTTTAAACATATTTTTATCCCAGGACAGGGGAGCCAAAGGCCGCATACTTTCGGTGTAACTGAAGTATTTAACTGCTCTGTGCACTAGGTAAGAAATCTGACATTTTGATCAAATTCTAGTTCCCAAAAAGCTTCTAACATTTGGCTATGAAATAGGTACGCGTTGAATTATTCATGGTATACGTGAAAATTCTCGTATGATGACATTACGAAATTAATAGTGTTCTTGAGAGAGGAAGTCGGAGCTTCACTTGCTGCATCCAAAATTCGAGATCAATCAGTTAAGTTATAATATTTTTTTCTGCCGCTGATCTCCAATCAAAGAGTGAAATTCTCTTTTGATAAATAAAATATTTACTTCTTATTGAATATTGTGTGAATTCAGGGTTACGTATTCAGCTCATAATTTCTGTTCATAATATCAGAATTTCATAATGCCTGACGTACCACAAAATATTTAAGTTTTAAAATTAATAGAAAGGGAATTTTTACCCATTAATCGAGAAAATACACAAAAATATTACTTTACGAAAACTGGAGAATTTTTAGTAATTGTACAGTGAAGCATAGTAATTATTATATTGTTATTGCATCAGAGGATATACTTCGATTTCATTTGTTCTGATTCAATTCTTGTACACATAGATCTTTATCGTCTAAAATGTAAGCATCTTCAACTTACTTACATTTGATTGCTGGGATTTAGGGTATACGAATATAAAAGCATTTACTAAATTGAATGTAGTGACCCAACACTCGCAATTCCCAAAAAAGAAGTACAGCTTAAAATCGTTTGTTCAGTTATCTCTTTTCTGGAATATTCTTTGGCTCTGACATTTTTCACAAAAACCGTATTTCAGATTTGTAGCACGATTATTTTGAATGCTTAGTAATTATCATTATTATGACTTGGCTTAAAATTTATATAAATAGTTAGAAATAAGTGAATAAAGTTCGAAATAAAATAAATAAATAAATAATGAATTATAACTTACAATTAGAATTAAACTTCAGAAAGTTAAGAAAATGGCAAAACAGAATAACAGTACAGCAAACAAGTTGGATAGCATCTTAATTTGCTTCTGAGTAATATTCATCGTCAAATTTGCTGAGGGCAAATGTTTTAAGATTTAAGTTGAACTTATAATAAAAATACTATGTTTCTTTCCATATGGCATTCCACCAAATATAACTTATTATTTTAGATACAAATAATTTTCACCGGCTATGTTACATTGTTATACCGTTCGAGAAATACAAATCGTGCATTACGCCATATTATCTAAGGTTTCAATCATTTTCTTAAAAAATTTCGTTTGAGACATGACTGGCTTCTAAAAAAGCATATAAATTATAAAATGTTTATAATTTATAATTTCGCAATACGAAAAAGAAAACGGCCAGCAATATAAACCTGCTTTAGTATAAAGGTAACACAAAGGTTAGAAATAATATCAAAATGAACTCAAACTGTAACTAAAAGACATGCAGATGTTCATAACTTATTCAGAAATATGGAACATATTAAAAGTGGACAATGAAATTAAAGTAAAAAATAAAAGTCGCTTATCGAAAATAATTTTTCTGGAGATTACAGATTTTATTTAAGAATGCGGATGAAAGCATAAAATTTCTTACAGGGCGAAATTACGCTCCCAGGAAAGGATAAAATTTTAGAACTCGACTGGATAGAAAGTCTGGTGGCACGGGAAAAAACTGCCGTATGCGTACATTATTAATATTAATGTCTACATTTATAAAGCATTATGAAGAGCTCAACTTTCTAATGGAGTGCTACATTATTAGAAGCTTCGGAACAGATATAGGTGTTTCATTAAATTAAATTTCTTGCTACATTCAGGAAGAGTCAAATTTTCGGATAACTCTTAAATATCAGGTAGATGTTGTATTTCTGATGAATTTTGAAAGCAAGAATAATTTTATTAATTAAAAATGGATTTTAAACATAAAGAACCTAAAAGAAAGAAAACCTAAAACCGAACTTATCCTAGGACGTATCTCAAAATTTTTATTTGCTAAAATTTCTATTTAAAATTATTTTATTGAATATATAACTTTCAGTAAACTATTCTCCGTAAAATTTTAAAGTATAATTCGGTACTTTTCCCATGATTATGTTTGCAAGTAATATACGCCAAAGATCTATATTTAAAAAAGGTACTTTCTACAATTGCTAATAATCATAATATAATATTGCACTCGCATATAAAATGGCCGCAATATACAAGTAGGAATCTTGAAGCGGTATATATGCACTATGTTACTATATTGCTACTAATGATTAGATACTCTTAGAAACATTTTCACTGGAAATGAAATAGTTTCAGAAAAATGCAATGTGGTCATTCGCCATATCATGACATCTACCTTTGGAAAAACACCTTCTAGAATATTTCTGTAAATATCTTTAGGCATTTTACATTCTTATTGCAGCACTGAGAATACCATACTGCGTTTGAGACAGTTTTTTCAGCCGCGGCAGTTCATCACAAAGGTACTCAGATACATTGAAAATTGAGCTGTGAATCTCCAGGTAGCGTTCATTTGCTCGTATTTTCCCAAACCATTCAAATTTTGCTGCATGAACAGATGTGCTATCATGCTATTTCTAAGGTGTAATCATAATGAAATTATCTAATCCTACTTTACATTCCTTGATATTCAAGATTCCGGAAACAAACTTAGCACCAAATCCAAGCCAAGAAAAACGGGGCTACAAGACAATTCTTTGCAAAAGTAATGCTTTCTCATGTACATCAGATCTCCATAACCTATAGCATGATTCTTCATTCCACAAGGTGTTCTTATTTTGTTCTGATACACCTGTCGGCACGCTTCACACAACTGTTGCTGATGGGAAGCATTTCATTTTAGACCATTGGTTTACGTGTTAGCAGTCAGCCTAAAGACCTCACTCGAGGGATGGTGTAATTGCGTATGGAAATCATCTATCCGAAAAGAGTACTAACTACGTATACTAAATACTAACTAGAATACGTCTACTGAATCAACGTTAACCTTACTGAATGACATATGCCGCGATTTTTTTTTTTTGTTGTTTTAACAAATTTAAGTTGCGATCTTTACTTTAAATCATAATTTTCGATTGATTTCTATGAAAACAGAATGTTTTTTCAGAATTGTTTTCACCTTGATACAAGTGATTTGCTATTGTAAGCTACAGAGCGATGTACACTGCTGGCCACCCATATTGCAAAACCAAGAAAGACAAGTGATATCACAACAAAATTTATTTAGTAGATAACATGTTGACCAAGTATCAAATGATTAAATTTATAGACTTCTGTGAAGTGTGGTTCCTTCCAGAATCAGTAGCCAGAGTAGCCGCCCCCATTGTTTGAGATCACCGCTGCCACACTCCTCGGCATTGATTCAAAGAGACTTTGCATGTTTTCTTGGGGTACAGCAGACCAAGAAGCTTCCACACGTTGCCAAAGTTGATCTGGTGTGGCAGCTTGGAATTTAATCTGGGTCAATCGTTCAGCAACCATGGACCACACGTTTTCTATCGGCGAAAGATCAGGAGAATGGGCCAGCCAGGGAAGCAATTCAATTTGGCGATTGACGAAGAACCCTTGGACAATGCGTGCCACGTGTGGTCGCGCATTATCCTGTTGAAATATGGCTGTGGGCAAGCCCTGAAAGTAAAGAAGGACAACTGGCTCCAACACCTCGGAGATGTAGCGATGGCTGTTTAACGTACCGGCAGTACGTACTAGAGAAGTGCGAGAGTGATATCCAATACCGCCCCACACCATAATATCCGGTGCAGGACCAGTGTGGCGGTGCATAACGCAGCTGTTCAGCATGCTCTCTCCACGGTGTCTCCAGACTCGAATCTGACCATCGTGGTGTTGCAGACGGAAGCGTGACTCGTCAGTAAAGACAATTTCATTTCATTCCTTCTTTCATCGCATCATTGGTGGCGGAGACGTCTGTGGTTATGCGTCAAGGGTACACGAAGCAATGGACGTCTTGCGGACAGACCACTCTGCTGTAAACGGAGTCGAATGGTACGCGCAGACACTGGATGATGCGTTACAGACTGAATGTGCTGTGCTATGGTTCGTGATGTGACTGAGCGATCCGTCACTGCCATGCGCACAATGTTTTGTCGTCACGTGAAGTGGTGCACTCAGATGGATGCGATCGAACACGTCGCTCCGTCGTGCCCTCCTGCATCAAACGGTCACATATCCGTACAGTTGTTTGGTTTCGTCCAACACGACTACCAATTTCTGTCAAAGATACTCAACACTCTCGGTGGGCCACTATCCTTCCTCTGTTGAACTCGGATACTTGATCAAACGATGATCGCTGTTTACTACGAGGCATAATTGATCGTTTTTTTTTTTTTTTTTTTGAAAAAAAACCACGAGAAAAACACAATTGCCGAATTTAAAATCGTCGAAAACTCCAAGCCTTAAATAGCGCTTTAAAGTGATGTGCCACAGGCGCTCGTGATGTGCGTCTGCGCTGAAATTCTAATCATTTGCATATCTCACCTTCGCTAATGCATGTTGTAAATTGCATGCTATTTGCATGCTTCCTTCAAGGTGTTGCATTTACGGTGGTCAGCAGTGTACTTTTTTTATCTCATTTGTTAGCATTAATTAAATCTCCTCTCTTTTAAGGGTATGAATAAGTTTTTGTTTTGAAAACTGTGACAAACAACAAAAGCTTAATTTATCGTCTGTTTGCATTTCATTATACTTCTGATTTTCCATTTCTCTTGATTTTTTAATGATTTACCTCAGTGTAGCTAGCTCGATTGATTGGCGCATTTACTGTAGTGTCGAATTTTAAGTAAATCAGCAGATTGTGTATTCAAATCTAGCTGAGCAGTGTTTTGATTTTTCGAATAAAATAACTGTTTTATTGCTTGTGTAATTATTAGAATTAAATTAATATAAAATTCATGAGAATTTTTATTGGTAACGTATAATAATTTTACGCTATTTTATTATTAAACTTAAATATTGTGTTTATATCAATTACTTAAATTTTATATAATTTATATTAATTTTATAAATATTATTATTGTGATTTTTATATTAAAAAGATAAAACTTCTTTTTTCTCTTTTACACGGTTAAAAAGCACGCTTTATAATAAATCTAATTATCAGCAATATATGATACATAAGAAGTCATCGATTTATTTTCTTTTTTTATGTGAATGGATTATAAAATAAATGAATAAATAAATATGCAATACGTATCACAATTGCTTTTCTTTCACGTTGAATTATTTTTGATTACGTTTTACTCATAAGTTTCCGTACTTTTTGTTTTTATTGATTACTTTTGCATGCTTTTAAGTTTCCGTTTGTTATTACTAGTATTATCACTACAAAGCCTTTTAAAAATTAAGCTCTGAAAAATGAAGGCACTGAAGATTTTGTACAATTATTATTTGTTGTGAGATCGATGAAAGTCTCCTAATGGATAGAACACAAGCTATCTGTTTTGACAGTACTGACTGGTTTAGTAGCTCAGAGCAACTTAGATGCAAAATCGCCCTTTGGAAACAAAATGATCTCATGCTACACGTCTGCAAATGAGACTCTATTGTGTCACGAACAAATTTGTCTTCTTCTGTAGCCAAGTTCCAAGTAAAGTACCACCTTCGATTATTCATATATAGTCAAGGTGCAAGATGTCTTTATAATAATGATTGTATATGCAACGTACAATCATATACGAATTTTAAATACCAAATTTAAAAAGCTTTCGTTAATATAGTTCTCTATTTTCTCATTAAATACTGTCCAAAATTTCAAATAAAGTATTACTTATCTATTTTAGTGAAATCTAATATATTGTTCCCATTAATATAAAAGCGTTAAATACTAAAAGCAGCTTAAATATGGAAATACAGCTTAAATATGGAAAATGAAAATGTTTGAAATTTTTATGTAAGAGTTATCATGGATGAAAAGCCGACACGCCCATACACACAGACATATATCATTATAAAAACAGTAAAAATCGTGCTCTATGACCCCTAATTCATGGATATTTAATGAAAACTCAATATCAAGTTATCATAAATATTACCTTCCTATCTGTGTGTATAAGGTTAGAGGCGATACTAGCCTAAAATAAATTTTACGCTATGATTAACAGACTGTATAGACATTTCGTCAAATTAAAAATAATGATGAAGGTTAAAAAAGGTTAACTAGGTTAAAATAATCTTAAGAAATTTCAAATAAAATCACTGTATACCTACCTAAATGCTTACAGGAGATAGAAATTTTGACATATTCTGAATTATTTTTTATTTGCTCGTGCGTTTCAGTTTTAAACGCTCATGTCACGTATAAAGTAATAAAAGCAGAATAAAATTATATGTCTCCCTTACCTTCCCAATAAGTTCACCGACCATTCCATTCCATCCAACTGGTGAGTTAGGATCAAGACCACCATAGTTAGAATCATTAACAAGCTTTAATATATAACTGAACTTCAAATATTCAGCTATCAAATCTGCAAGATCTTTACAATAACCTTCGAAACTTTCATTTCCTTCTAAAATAACACCAGGTTCACTTTTTTTCTTCATCAAATACGGCTCCTCCTGTGAAAGATTTATTGGTAGTAGTTTTAATTATATCTTTTTATTTAGAACAATAACTTTTATAAGCATTTAAAAGCTGCATAATTTAACAATAACTCTCTGATATTTTGTTATTGAATCAACTTCTTTAAACTAAAAGTTTCGAAGTAACGACAGATAAAAATACATATATATAGCATTATTGCTTTCTCAGAATAATTATGCATAAAACATACTTACTAATATGCTAGTCACTATATATGTTTTGTTTTCAAAAATAACTTGAGATTCTGGAACTCTTTTACGAACAGGAGGTATCATGGTCAGATTATTTCTGTCAGACCATTCAGCAATCTGTTAATGAGAGAACAGAGAATCAAAATCTGTTATAAAGACATGTCCATAGATACATAGAGAGAAATCGATGAATTTATTATTTAATCACGCAAAAATGAATTGTTCTATAAGGCATTTGTGGCAGGGTATTTGTGGCTCAAATTTACTGTTGAGGAGTGGTTATTGATGAGAGATGTTAAGGCACCTAGAGTGAACGCGAAACTCTCAATATATCTTCTGTCTAAAATGCAGTCTTCTGCAAAAGACTTCATGTTGTTCTTCAAAAGTAGTTGGTTGCGTTTTGATGAGCAGATAGGGTAATTAGTTTTTGAAAGACATATCACATTAAAGTTGGTAACTCTTTGGATTTTAATTTTCAAGAATAACGGATAAGTAACATTCGTACATCTAAATCTTTTATAGTTCAGAATTTTCTAAATCTTTTAGAGTTCTAAATTCTTTTAGTGTCTTTATTATCAACAGATTCTTCTAAATCATTTAGAGAGGACTTGCAACTTATTGTTTAAACTGCCTTTAAACAATATGTGTTAAATATTATTTTAATATGCGGATTTGAAATAATTTGTTTGTTTATTTACATTCATATATTTACATTTAGCTGCATGTTATCTTAACACTGTTACTAATATTTACAGCTTAGTATTAAACTCTTGTGCATTATTTGTTTTTGTGCTCTCATATATGGAATATAATGTTTAAAACACTTTTTAATTACAATGTAAGAATTATGTTAATTTTATTAACAGTTAAATTTTAAGTTAAAGTTCCTTTCCTGTCAAATTCTTAACTTCAACTTACTACTTTCGGCCAGAACGTAGTTTTGGAATCTTGCTGAAAATTTAATGAGGAGGAGCGGTATTTAAACCACGAAGTTACTTACTGAGTCAGAGAGAATCAGAGTTTCTGATTTACGCGCGTCTGCGTTTTTGGCCACTCTCTCTCTCAAAGCTGTTATTACGCTCGGCCCTACTCAGGCCCCTGCTAAGCTTCGTAGTCAAATAAGCTAAGAGGTCAACTCGATTTGAACATTGATAGCTTCGGCTATACTTCTTTAGTTAATCTTAGTTTTAGTTTAATTCTTAGTCTTTTAATTTCAAGTCCAAGTGCGGGCTTTGCTTGTACACTCCCAGGCGGAGTTTTTTTAAATCTTATTGGAATAATAAAGGGTTAGTTACCCTTCTATCTTTTTGTTTCTTGTTACCGAACTCAAGCGATTATTCGCTTATCAGTTCTTAGATTCTTCACTTCCAACATTAACTTAGAATTACGAAGTGAGGAACTCTACAACAAAGATAAAACTCGACGATGCACCAATTCGCCGATACACTAAAAGACTCTCTCGATGCACTCGACGACCATCTCGGCTCTAGACTTCGAGACACTCGCTCAATGACTAATTATCAGCTCGCTAGACGAGGCACACACACACTAACTGACTGCGGAACCAGCAGGGTTTATATAGCTTTCGGCTTGTGTTCGAGAACATTCTGTGCTAAACCGGTAAGAAATTGTTCCAGAAGGTTCTCCATCCGTCAATGGCATATCGCCAATTTTGTCGCCAAATGGGCGATTTCTCGCCAAATGTGGCCACAGTACCTTATCTTGCCATTTTATAACAACCCTAAAACTGCTTTGCGGGGAAGCCATCTTACCGCTCCTGTACATTTAGTAACAACACTATTTATGTTCAATTCAATCAAATTTCTTTTCTAATGCAACATTAGGTTTAATCCAAGCAACTTTACCTGACAAGGCTATTCCAAGAAGATTAAATCTATTAAAGAACACTAATGACAAAACCATTTGCCTTCTTATCAAAAGAAACGCCAGGAAATCAATAAAGTAAACACTAATACCTGGAAGAAGTTTTTGAACAATGTCTTTTCGTTGAAGAAGAAAACTTTACAGCGATTGTTCTTCTTTGGTAGCATAAATTAGAAAAGAACTCTCAAGACGTACGTGACTTATCAATATGTCTTGACATTATGACAGAAACGTACGAAGGATGTAAAAGACCCTTAAGTCTCATATAAAAGTTTGACAGAAGGCATTGTTCGTGCTTACAGAAACAGCAGCTTTTATGATTTAATAAAGAAAAAAAACGAATTATGAATTATGAAGTTAACCGAAAGGTTAAAAGACACAAAATGCGCAAGTTGCCTTAGACCTAATACCGTCTTGATAAGCCTAATGGCTAGAATAACACAACGTCGTAGTTATACTGCTCTCTAGAGAATCAGTTAGCAAACGTGTCCTTCGCCAGGCAGAACACACTCTGATTCTACCCACTAAAACCTTCCCATTGAATGCTATATCCTTTTCTACTTCATTTGAACACACGTGAAATATAAAATTGCATTCTGGCAGGAAAGGAAGAAGGAAATCAAAAGGAATTAGCATAAAATAACTGGTTAATAAAACTAAATAAATCTTTACAGATTTATGAAGCAAATGACTCAGATAAACTAGAATAGGATTCTGAAATCATTGAAAACTTGCACAAAAAGTATTACTGAAAAAGAACGTATTTATTAAGACACAATAACACGCCGAATAAATACTAATTCAGAAGTCAAACAACAAAAATCAGCGTTATATTTACCAAATTTTAAAAATTTGGTAAATATAACGCTGATTTTTGTTGTTTGACTTCTGAACGTATTTATATCTGAGCAAAGAGCTAAGATACAACAGGTTCAAGAGTAGTTGGCATTACTCTCTGAAAACACTCAGGCTGCATCACTTCACCACCTACACTGTAATCGGAAGTTTAAGCAATTTCAGAAGATTCTGATTTTATCAAAGTTAGACGTAAAAAAAAGATTACATTTATCGGTCCATAAACCTGTTGCAGACGTACCAGTTCGTAAGCCTCTTTGAGGCACTGCGTTACTGGTTCATTCAGTCAGCGGTGGACACACACCGTACCACATTGAAAATTATCCAAACTTTGAGTTCAATATTAGAAAACTGAGAGTTAATTTCGAGCAAGTTCACCCCACCAGATGCAAAGATTATTAATGAGCTACAAAAACACAATCGCTCCACTCTTCCTATAGAGACCAATTGAAGAAATGAGCTCACTTAAAATCATTTTAACAATAAGGGAACACAACCCTACAAAAACGGGTTTAATAGATTTTGGGGTATCATCTTCAGCAGTTGAGGAAGACCTTATTATAACTTTTCAAGATTTATAATTAGGTAATCAACTCACAGTTAAAGCAGGACTGGGGATAAAGAAGATGGAACGACAAAACTTTACTGGATAGATGACATTTTCCCCACAGCCTGCGTCAATATTCCAATCGAAGGCAATATTTTAACAGGATTCAACACCAGTTTCTTGTGTCCACATGTCTCTCTGATCGGATGCAATAATTAGGACGCTCAAGAAGAGTCTTCAAAATCCCAACAGTTTGTTTTGCTTGTTCAGATTGACATTACCATAAGCAGTGCACTATTAAAAAAATGCACCAACTGCATTCGGAGAAAACTACGGGCAACAAGGAGCTTTCAATCGACCACGGAGCACATAGCGTATCTGTCTAATTCAGCGAGAAGAGCTATTTCAAAAATTCAAGAGTTTCGGAGTCAAGAAATCAATCAAAACTTTTATTAAAGAACCTTTCATTTCTTCAAATAAATCTAGGCAGATACCGAGCAGCAAGAACAGCAGCTGGCAACAATGATTAGTACTAAAAATATTTCTATAGCTTATCTCACAGGAATGCTATTCATGCCTAATTACACTATCTGGATTTACGACTGCCGATAAAAATTTTATTTTTGGAAACTTCCTTTGCAGTTATAGTTTACACTTTCTCCTTTAAACCGCTTTTAACTCAAAATATATTATTGAAATTTTAACTAGAAAGCATTGAAAAATCATTATTTATCTTCGCAGTTTATGTACCTCCCTTAATATCTTTAAATATCACGTTAAATGAACCGCGTCAACTTTTGCATATTTTTCTGTCATCCGCAAAGCACCTCATTCTAAGTGATTCTACGTTCATTCTAAGTTCGTTCGTTCTCTTTCTACGTTCTACATGTTTATATTTCCGTATCAAAATGTAATTATTCAACTCATTTAGTAATCTCTATATCATACCCTTAAGAAGCAAAGTTCGTGGAGGGCAATTTTTAGCATACTCTCTGGATTTAAAAATTAAAGTTTTCAATAAAATCCCCCTTCGAAGTCAGGTAAGTAAAGTTAGCATATAGAACATTAGCAATTCTTATGAATCAGTTCTTAGAGTTTTCTTTCAGATTTGTTTCCCTAGGAAATTTCAATTATTTCTTTTGTCAGTTTAAGACATACAACAAATTGCAGATACGATAAATTACGGATGTCTGTAATTTGTCATTTGTTTACTATAACAGGATTACTTTATCTGAGTTTTCCAAGCAAGTTTCCGTTTTAATTACTGTAATTCAAAATACTTTCTTTTCAAAATATTCCTTATGTAGATGAACTTTTAAGTAGAGAAATATATGAACTCATTGTTATTGTTATATCTTCAATTTATACTGCGTAATTTTCTTTCACCAGTATTTGAAATGCTTGCAAACATGTTCATCAAATACCATTTCGAAATGTTTTAAATTTGCATTTGATCATGCTCCCATAAATAGTGATTTTACACTGAAACCCACCAGAAAATCCTATTTCAGACTGAGATATCTTTCATAAATTTTGAAAGGGAATTAGTCTTTCGCAGAAGAAGTAATTTCTTGACTTGCACATAGCTTCTTTACAAAGCAACTAAGTGCTTAAGTAAATCGCGGATGCTGAACTTCTAGCGTTAATTAATGGTCTTAAATATACTCCAGAATAACAGGCTTAAGCGATTATATAGAAAGTCGCATTTGCGAATTAATTGGCTTTTATTTCTTCATTTCAACTGATTTCAATTTAACTCTGGGATTTCAACTTAAACGTTTTATTTATTTTTCCTTTTGATATGTCTGGAATACGTCTTTAGTTTCTAGTACTGATCTACAGTTAATACTTCTTTATTCTTCATTTTATAAAATGAATTTGATTGATTTTTGAAGAAGTTCGGGAATGACAGATTACGTTTCAAGAGGTTTAGTGATTTTTCACAGTAATAAGACTATGCTTAGAGTGCGGGCTTCTCCCTTTTAGAGAGAATTGTAAATGATAATTTTGTAAATGATATTTGCTATTCATACAGATCGTTACAATATATTAAACAACGGAAGCGAAAACCTGTTCTAAATGTTCAATGTTTTCACATAAACACAATTTACAGTTACAGCAACCAAAGCTTATGAGCTTAGTGACATACTGCGATATATTTCTATTAAACAATCAAATACACACTAATACAGATTTCTAGTAAATTAACAGAGTCTTAAATGTGTGCCTAATTATAAGGCTATGTTCTGATTGGTAATAATTATAAATTTATTACCAATCAGAAAGATATCTAACTTTAAAGCGCCCTGTGTATAATTTTAGGTTTCACCTTTTAATGGGATTGAATGATAAAAAAATTAAAATTAAATAATTGTTTACAAACAGTGTAAATGTAATCAGTTTAGTTCTATTTTCCTAATTTCATTTAAAATATTTTTACCATTACATTTGCCTGCCTACCGGCGTTGCATCTGAACAATTACGAAAATGTATTCCGTTATTACACTAACTTACGAGAAAAATAGATTTTTTAATGCAGAAATGCAGCAACACATTTTTAAAGCAATTTCAGCTGTCATCATATGATGTGAAGTGCTGCTTAGACAGGCCCTGAGTTACTAATCAAAACAAGTAGTAAACAGAAGGATAAATGTCTACTGAGTTACAGAAGGTGGGAAAAAACTTCTCATCTGAGTATTTACGAGTAGCTTTTGACCAAAGCCGCAACGTGTGGATGAGCGTTATCATGCAGAAGAATAATTTTGTCATGTCTGGAGTAGGAGTGGAGGCATTTTTCTCTGAGTGCTTGGCTCCGTCTTATCAATTTTATTCTACAAAGAGCCCCAGTAATGGTTTCGTTCAATCTGAGCAACTCATAGTATATAACACCAAGTTGGATTTTTCTTCCATGAATACTCGCCTTGGCTGTCGATGTTGAAGCATGGCCAGGTGATATCCACGATTTCTTCTTCTAGTTACCTAGTGTGTCAATTTTTCATCACTAGTGACTATACGATGCAAAAAACCTTTCCGTTTATGCCTGGCACGCAAAAATTCATGTGTAAAAAAATCGGCATTCAACGTTTCTTGGCGTAAACTCACACGGAAACCAATTTCTTTGTTTTTGAATCATTCTCAATGGTTTTAAACAATGTGAAATTATTTAGTTGAGTCACTCCTAAACTAAGTGCAAGTTCCACTTGCATTTAACCCTAATCCTCATCCAATAATATTTCCCATTCCGCATCCTTGTACACTTTTATCCCTGACCACGTTCTTTATCTTCGACGTCAATTCACCGTTCTTAAACTTTCGAAACCGCTCACGACAACTTCGCTCACTTAAGGTAGCCTTACCATATACTTCTATAAGAAATCGATGCGCATCAGCAGCAGATTTATTCAAGTTAAAGAAGTAAATGCAAAGTTCCCACAAATGACACTCCTTCGGCTCAAAACTCGACATATTCACACTGAAAAATATATATGATGCTAAACCAAAATCACTACTGTTTCAAGGTTACGTTGTTAGCAGATGTCCAACCTTACGATCTCACGTTTTACATAAGACAGTTTTAACCTTAACTTACTGGTGGCGCCATTTTTTGTCAAACAGCAGAGACTCTTTTGTACTCCTAATAAATAATAAGAAGTGATACGTACACTGGTGTGCAAAAATTAAGGACGAGACGGTTTTTTCAATATAACTTTGTACAAAAGCTTTCCAGATCAACACATTTAATACCGTAAGATCCCCAATACGTAAGGACATGAGTAATGTAAGCAACACTTACTAAAAGAGAAATCAGAGGGATAAAAAGAAGCTTTATTGAAAAAGTAGCATGGAGCGCAATGCGACTGAAGGCCGAAACATTCCTGTGATGGGTGTCCAGCAAGAAACATCCGGTATTTAATAGGGAATATGATCTCCCCTGACTGCTAGGCAAGTTTCACAGCGTCTGCCCATGCTGAGAATGAGGGTGTCAATGAGTTGTTGAGGCATTGCTGCCCATTCGTCTTGCAGCGCCAATCGAAGCTCCGGAATCGTTACTGGTGGTAAGGTACGAGCTGCCAAGCATCTGCCTAGAAAATCCCATACATGCTCGATGGGATTGAGATCCGGAGATCGTGCCGGCCTATCCATACGTTCAATATCCTCACTCTCTAAGAGCTGTTCAGCAGCTACTGTGCGATGACATGGTGCATTGTCGTCCATGAAAAGGAACTGCGGACCCATAGCGCCTCTAAAAAGACGCATATATGGAAGAAGAATCTCGTTACAATAACGGGTCCCGTTGACTGAACCTGCGTCGAAGATGTGAAGGTCTGTACGACTACCAAGCATGATGCCTCCGCAAACGAGAACACCGCCACCTCCATACCTGTCCCTTTCAATGATGTTCGAGGGATGATTGCGGCTTGCCCGCTCTCCTTAGATGAGTATGCGATGAGAATCGCTACTCAGACTGAATCTGCTCTCATCTGTAAAGAGTACTCGTCCCCATTCATTATCTCTCCAATTCCGGTGTTCCCGGCACCACAGAGAACGCCTTCTCCGATGGGCAGGCGTTAGAGGTACACACCGTACAGGGCGTCGAGCAAACAAACCACCACCGTGCAGTCTTCTGGCCACGGTAAAACGCGATATCGGTCGTCCATTTGCCTGTGTCGTGTGTCTAGCGATTTCTCCCGCTGTCTGCCGCCTGTTTCTTCTGGTCTGTAAGGCAATATGCCGGTCATCTGCGGGTGTGGTTTCTCGTGGACGACCACTACTAAACCCCCGGATAGCTGTTCCTGTAGTTTGAAATTGTCACCAAAGTCGTTAAACGATGCTGTGAGCAATTCCGAACTCTGCAGCTACACTTGTCACACTGCGGCCTTCCTCCAACTTCCCAATGATTCGACCTCGGGTAAAAGCATCCAGATGTTGTCTAACGGATTAATTATTCGCCATTTCTCGCTGAGGCAGCAACTCGGTGTGATTTTAACTGCTCTACGGCGTGCAATCTCTTTGCCAGAAATACTGATCTTACACCGACAACATGCTTTATACTACTCAGACCCTCCCCCATTACGTCTACCTGCATATCTGCGCATGTGCTACCGTACATCACCTTACTTAATCTCCTGATTGGTCTTTTTGTCCGCTCTGCCTCTTCGTTCAGCTGATATGCTAATTTTTTGACTTCGTCCTTAATTTTTGCAGTGTATATTAAAATCAGTATAAAAAGTTTTCTGTACAAATATATAGCACCAGAATCCGATGATTGTTTTCAAATTTACTCCGTAAAATCGATCAATGTTTTTCTTTCTAAAATATGTTATTTATTCTGTTTTATGTTTTTGTTCCTGTTCTGTTTGTTTTATGTATTTATGTTCTCTTTCTGAGAACAATAAATTCAAAAAACTGCTATGGCTATTATTTGGAAAAGAATTTATCATTTCATCAATGACATAACACTAAAATAAAATCACATTAAGGCAGTTCATAGGAAATGTGATTTGTTTTCAGGTCAGGTCAGGTCATAACATTTACATTCAAGTTCCGTACTAATAAAAGTGCATTACTCGATCTATATTAAATATCCATTTAAGGCTTTAAGAGTGGTGGAGTGTATATCCAAATAAGGCGTATATGAGTAAAGGTAAAATACTTGATGTGCAGAAATGACAGAAAGTACCAGAGGTTGCACCATCTAGGTGCAAGAGAGTGAACTAAGACGGATTGTAAAAACCATCCAGTTTAAGTGTGAGTCACGTGGCCTATCCCATGATGGTGACTGGTGAGTCAAGAAGAGCTGTAGTATACATAATTTGCTCATTTTTTTAAATAATAAAAGTCTATTTACAAGTGCAGTGACATTTTTGTTGAATAATATGGAGTAATATACTTGAGATAAATAAAAGTTTCATAAATTGATGCATAGTAGATAAGTATAGATAAAAATCTTTAATATAAAGGTGTGTCCTCCTGTACCAATAGGAAAGCTTGAATAAATGAACACATTATTGATTAAATAGATGAAATAACTAATGCTTTTAAGTTCAAAAGTCCAAGTAAGATTAAAGCAAAAGTCAATAAAAAATATTTACAGTTGAATATATACAATCTACCAATGAACATTATAATGAATGGTGCCCTGAGCCTATTTTTATTTTTGAATTCTTCTTTAATATTATGAGGAAGCGAGTAATCTTTTTTCTCTGCATTTAGAGTAGCTTTATTGATGGCTTCTATGATTTTAGTATTGAGTTTTTCTGTGGCTCCTTCTATTAAGCTGTTAGTGGTCATTTTAGTAGTAGCAGTGATATTATTGTCAAGAATATATTTAAAATCCACCCAACTGACTTTGGTGGGGTTTGGAGGCATATAATGAATAAAATTATAAAGAGTGAACATAATAGGATTATGGTCAGAGTCAAGCTCTTTTAAGTTGATAAGTTCAGGAATCTGTGGAATATTGCAGGTGATAAGAATGTCCAGTACATCTGGAGTATGATTATGGTGGGAACTAATATGAGTAGGATCAGTGGTAGCCAAGATATTGATGGTGGAATTTTGCATGAGGTTATATAATCTGATGCCATTACTATTAGTGAATCTGGAGTTCCAAGCAGGATGCTTACAATTTAGGTCACCTGCTATGATAGTAGGATAGCCTAAGTTACATATAAATTCAATTTCGGCAGTATTGAGGGTTTTCAGAGGAGGTTTGTAAACTGAGACAATGAGATAAGGAGTATGATTATTATAAGCAAGGCATGCACATGCTTCAATGCTACTGAAGTCAGGCAGGAGGAATTCAGTATGTTTAATTGAATTTTTTGCAATAATAGCAGTGCCTCCACCAATATTACGGAGTCTATCTTTTCTATAAACAGTGCAATTTGCAATTTTAAATTTTTTATTTGGTTTTAGATGAGTCTCATTTAAAAGCATGAAATCCAGATTTTTATTAATGATAAATTGATTAATTTGAAGATGTTGCCGAGTAAGACCGTTGCAGTTGTAAAACGCAAATTTAGAATAGTTGAGTCTATTGCAGTTATTATAATTTCTCATATGATTGCTATTGTTCATGATTAATAGAATCATATATCTTTAGAGCTTCGAAAGCAACCATAATTTTTTCTGTCATGGTGGACGCTTTATCATAATATAATTCATAAATGGATGACATAAACATGATGAATTGGTTTAAATTTTCTTCTGTGCGTTCACAAGTACCAGTAGGTCTGTTGTATTCATTAGTTTTCAGAGTGGGGTTGGTAGTCTGCTTATTTTGCTGCTGTTTAGTTGTATTCCTTAAGGCAGCTGAATACGTGTTGATATTTTCTGATTGGTCCATTAGTTCACGTGACCTATTTTCAGTTTGAGGAGCATTGACATAGTTATTTGAGCGGATAGAATTTCCGTCAATATTTTTCATTTCGGAGTATTTAATAGTTTCAGGGTTTGCAATATTTTTACTATTTTGTGGATTATTACCAGGTCTTCTGGGACAAGTTATTGAAGATGCTGGATGCGGTCCATGACAAAGGGCACATACAGCATCATAATTTTGCGTGCCCTTAAAAGGGCAGAGATGTGAACGATGGTTCTGTGCACAGCGTACACAGCGAGGTTCATTATGACACGCACGCTGTGTATGATTATAGCGCTGGCAATTATAGCATTGCGTGGGTCCTGGTTTGGAATTATATTTAATTACACGAACCCAGAAGCCAATAATTTTTTCTATGTGCATAAGTTTCTTGCCTTCCTCTGTACGAGGAGCTTCTATGTAATAAACTGGTATGTAGTTTGACTTTCCTTCAGTTATTTTTGAGAGATGCTTTACTTTTATTATGGGAATACCTTGAGCTTTGATATCTTCCTCGATTTCTTGCTCGGTAAGATCATTAGGAAGGACTTTTATAATTGCACGAACAGCTTTTTCTGAGTGTAGAACAAATGAGTGGTAAGTAATTTTCTTCTCTTTAAAGTACTCTTGAATTTTTCTATATTCTTGCAGGTCAAAGACCTTAATTATTAAATTACCTCCTTTTAACTTGCCATCTATTTTAGTAATATTGTATTTATCTGCAAGCGTTTTATTTAATTCCTTCCAGCTAATATTGGTATCCGTAATAACAAATGGAGGAATTTTATTTGCATATTTTTGAGGATGTTGAAATTGATTATTATTGCTTTCAGTTTCTATTGCAGTTTTTTCATTATTATTGGGCTTGGATTTTTGAGTAACTGTTTGTGCATTTAGCAAAACATCAGATTGTAACGCATCAAATTTGTTGGTGGTAGTAAGGGCAGTTGAGTTCTGACTATTTATTTTTTGTGGTGATTTTTGTTTAAGTATTGTTTTCCATCTATTGCTTTCAAGTTTGGTATATTTAGTTGGAGTAGTTTCATAACTTATCATTTTTTCCTTCAGGATTATTTTGTTTGTTTTGCACATTTATTGGCTGCCTATCTGCAGAGGAATCAGAGGATGTTTGTGGATTTTTGCGTATTTTTATAGGTGAGAGTTCATCAGACACAGGTGTGTCCAGAATAATATTGTGTACTTCAATTTCGTCTTCTATCTCTGACAGACTTTTTCTTTCCTCGTGTGTGAGGGAATCACCATTATTTTTAGATTCTAAATACTTTTCGCGTTTACTTTCTAGTTCTTTTAGTCGGTCTAGCCGCCAAAAGGGGGAGCCAGGTGTTCGCGCTGGTTTAGTGCTTTGCGCACCACTTTTAGTGAGCATTTTACTGCTAAAGTTTGCTAATTAGTTGAGTAATAGAGTACGCTATTTACATTATGCCAAGATGAGTCCCTAGCATGACCAAAGACATACTTACAAAAGTCAAAGAAGATCTAGAAGTTCTAGATGGCCAGTAGAAGCAATTAGTAAAGTAAAATGAAGTAAAATTAAGTTTAAAATAAAATAACTAAAAGAATTAAGGCAATCGTATGGCAATAAAAAATATGGCAAATCGAAAATCGAGGAGCTCGAAAAAATCCAACCTTGTCCCTAGGGGCTCAGCGGCTGGAATCGTGAGTGTATGTCACGATATTTGATTTCTTTTGATATGTTGTTTATTGATATAACCTAAGGGTTCGTTTTTAACGCTAGACTGTGATATAGAATGTGAAGTTTAATCATATTTAGGTCATATGTAATGAGAGTTTTATTTGTCTAAATCCTATAAAATGTCAATTTTGCCTCACGTTAACGTTCAAACTTACTACAGATTCTTAAAGTTGATTATTCTGTTACGAACATAATTTTACTTCTGGCACATAATTTTACTTGAAATTAACCAGTTTAAACATATACTATAAATATAGCAAGGAAAGTAAAAATACTGAAACATAAACACATTGAATGATGTTTTTTTAAGGAAACAACTTTGCATAATGTACCGGAAACTTTGTCCTCAGGAAACGAGAAAATCGAGTAAAAGATAAAAAATATATTTATCAATAGAAAGAAAGAAGAAAAGAAGAAAAAAATTCAGAGTGTTTGGTTGTACGAACAAATGCATGAATAAAAGCGTAAAGAAGCAAGTCAGCAAATAACAGGAGAACAAATGTCAGGAAAATTGTTACTTTTATTTTCTTCAAATCTTCCAAAACAAACAAACAAAAACGACGTTCTCAAATGCACTTATGGTTAAGTATTATCATTTAATGAGTCTTTTAGAAACGCTACGCAAGGTAATTCATAAAGAAGTTCTCCAATCGTATAAAATAGGTTTACTGCAAATTGAAAGAAAGTTATATTAAAATGAGGAAGAGATATTTCTACTAAACATTATATACTTTTTTCAACATAGTCACAATTTACTGCCATACATTTTTCGTTCCCTCCATGAAATAAATTTGTGGCTTGTTTTAGAGTTACTTGTGCGCAAATCGTCAGATTTAACATCATTTGAAGACTTCTGAATTTTTGAACAAATAGTTTTATTAGCATAAGAACCAAACATCAGACGAAGACAACTATAGGATGTAGGGAGGATGTGAAATAAGTTCCAGTTTCAAGTCTATTATTATTTCTTTCGTTTTTCACTGCAATGTGACCTAGCAGTATCATATTGGAAAAGCAGTCATCTTTTTAAGCCTAATTTTGATTATGCTCTTCTTGACTGCTTGCAAAATAATATAATGATTTTCGGAATTTCCTTAAGAAGATCGCTTCAATCCCTTAAGCATCTCTTAAGAAGATATCCTATTCAAATCACTCACTTTGCAACTAACCTAAAAAATGCGGAGAGTTCAAAAAGAACTTTTTAAAATTTACTTTTTTAACTTTCGTAGAACTTGGATTTCTATACCAACTAATAATGTTCCCATGTGGTAGAAAACTTTACATATCAATCAACACACAAAATTTCTTTAAGTTATCTACGATTCGCTTTGTTCTTTTATTTTCAGTACACTGTAAAATAAAACGAAAATCGATGGAGACTGAGTAAAAGTAATACTTTGTTTCCACTATTCCTCTTAGTAATTAAGGAAAAAAAGTGTATAAAGAAGTGTGTGTATTTGTGATATTAAGGGCTATATTAGAATGTGATAAGTCGTAATCTCCAATTTGAAGTTTTATATTACTCATAAACAATCAATTTCCTTATGATATGCTTACAAATGTACATTTGATGTAATGAAATACAAGGAATATAAATACAAATTTATCATATTAAAACTTTAGTTTTAGAAATTATAATTAATTAATCTAATTACGTAATGTCAAAATTTCTTCTGCAGAATGTTATTTAATCCACTAAAATCATCGTTAGCATAATACTACAGTAAATATATTACTATGCATAGCAAAATAAGATCGGTTAATCAAGCATACTTACACGAATTTTTAACTTATTTTATTTTAATTAAATCTTTAAACATTATCGAATTCTAACATTCTCTATATCGCTTTGTCTCCACAAATATGGGGATGGCAAGAAAGTAATATCGATTTTTTAGTGTGAAATAAAACTCATATTTTTTCTATAAAAAATGAAGTTTAATCAGTTAAATAACTTCCATTTTGTTCTATGCCCATATGTCAACTTTCAGGCAACTTCATGGATTCACACTCATAGACTCTCTGGTTTTTATGAGCTAAAAACTCAACCAAGCGCGATTTGAGATCATCGTTATTCCTAAAAATTTTACCATTTAAAAGATTTTTAGACCTTGAAAGAAATGATAATCCAATGTTGCAAGGTCAGGGCTATAAGGGAAATGCTCCTTCACTTCCCAACCAAGCTCCAATAATTTTGTACGCGTTGATAAAATGTATAAGGCCATGCACTATTGTGGAGGAACACGATTCCTTTGCGATTTGCTAATTTTGGCCTTTTCTCTTTGATTGCATCCTCAAATTTCATAAGTGTTTCCCAGTAAGCATCTGAGTTGATAATTTGTTTGTTTCGAAAAAGCTTAAACTACACAACAGCTTTGTAATACCACCTAATTGACAGCACGACCTTTTTCTGATGCAATTTAGTTTTCCGAAATGATTTGTGCTGATTTAA
Organism: Stegodyphus dumicola; assembly: GCF_044657685.1. Taxonomy (NCBI): domain Eukaryota; kingdom Metazoa; phylum Arthropoda; class Arachnida; order Araneae; family Eresidae; genus Stegodyphus; species Stegodyphus dumicola. Next base: position 81,355,342 of record NC_140780.1, read on the forward strand.
GCTGCTTGGACCATGACCCTCTTCGATTAATGTTACTGTAGACGATGCACTTTTTTTCACCCGTGATAATTCGTTTCAACCCCACAGTTTTCTCCAAATACGAATGTATCCATGAATTTTACTCATACCCATTTTAACTGCCGGATGTCATTCTTCATTAGCGGTTAAGAGGTGCTCTAACAATGACTTATAAATGCCTCCGTTCCTTGCATAAGGTAACTGGCCTTTGAGACCTCCACTAAAACATTTCATTATATATACATATATGTGTGTATATATTCCATTATATATACATATATGAAGCACATTCTTCAAATAAAATGTATATGTGGTCTTTGTGAAACATTAGGGATAAATTTCTTACTTTATATAAATATAATATATATATATACAATTATTAATTAACTATAACATTCATTTATAAAAATTTTTAATTAATTTTTCTTTTTAATTATATAGTCATATAAACTATTACAATCTTTCAATTTCCTTAATTTTTCGTATTTCTGTATTCATTATAATATAATTAAATGTTGTAAACATTATGTATTTTCTATATTGTACTCAGAACACAATTTTACATCTATTTCATGCTTTAATATTTCAAATTATTTCATTCATTTTTCATATTGACATAATTTTCAAAGTAATTCCAAAACTTTTGAAAATAATTCAAATTTTTAAACACTAGTCCAAATTTCTAAATATTGCTACAATAATTTTGAATAACCTTCCCTAACTAAAAAATCTTAAAATGTATTACTTAGTGTATTAAGTATAATTATTAAACATTCAATCTTTTGATATCAAAAAAAATTTTTTTTAATAGTGCTAAATTTTTAAAGTTCAATGTAATAAGAAAACAGAGTTACATGATCAAATTTAAAAATAATAATAATTACCAATTCCTACATAATTACAGCTTATAAATACTTAGCTGCACTAATTAAAATCTCACTTTATTTATATAACACTTGATGCAAATTTTTAAAATACATACACTATTTGAGTTATTCGATTGGTAAATCTAATATTAACGACCAAGAGAAAATATATTTTTCGCCCGCAAGCATGAAGCACATGCTTGAAACAGAATTTTACGACTTTCATAGCACAGGGAGTGTATAGCTGAGATGATCTGAAGCGTTCCTTTAAAAACGCATTAAATCATTTTTAATACTATAGACACTTTCCTGGATTAATTTTCAAAGCACTGCAGATGATAGGATTTTTTTTCATTCCTCTTTATTGAATGAATTAAGAGCAATGTTTTATATAGATGCAGAATAAAATAAAGGTAGAAGTCATAGCAGATCTTTATTCCTTATCATTAACATACTTTACAATTCCACAGATTAATTTTCCACGCTCACTTACGACATCTTGTCCAGCTAGATGTAATACTGTTGCATAAATATTGATACGGTATAAAGTGATCAATAATGAAGCGAAAGCTTGGCAGCCGAGGCACATGAAATATTTATTTTTATTTCAATGGATGTTTGGTGGTCATAATTCACTCTAATCGTACCTATTTCAAATATTTTACATTTTTGATAGCTTTGCGGTGAGAAGAGAAGCAGCAGTCTATCTAGACCGAGGTACATAAAGCAAGTGCCTTGCTTTCAGGAGGAAATCTTAATTAAGAATGAGTAAATTTCGGTTTTAATACATTTGACTGAATAATTTATAATGCTGTAAAATTATTATTGGTTGTTTTAGTTCCATTTACGTTACCAGCGAGCGTTATTTTAAAGACATATGACATGGCTTAGTCCCGAAATGATGCGGTTTAGAAAACGATATTAATATTTTTAGAATAGAGGAGGAAGTTACCCAAATTAAAATGAGAAATGAAGGGGCTAGTTCTAATTTAAAATCTAATTTTGATGTAGATAATTTTTATCTTACATATATAAATTGGCGTTTATGCAAAATGGAGCATCGCACAGTGTTGCGTCTTCCGTAAACAATTGCTATTTTTGACTTTTGGAGGATATTGTGTGACAAGCTGTCACCTTTTAGCATGAATGATCATCTGTATGCAAATCGAATACTTGATGTACAACACATCTAACGTAATAATAATAAGTATAATTATTATAATTATTATTATTATTATTATTATTATTATTATTATTATTATTATTAGATTAGATGTATAATAATAATAATCTCGTATCTAGTAATAACAATTGCATATCCCTGTATTTTTTCTTAACAGCATTATATACTATTAACAAATTAATAATGCTCTACAGAAACTATTGCGTTTTCCCTTTTATTCCAAATTAGATTACACATTATATTAAGTTTAAATAGGAGATCATTTGCATGAGTTTAGAAGAGACATACCAGAAATATATATATAAAAAAATTACTTAATCAGAAGTTGCTTCATTTTGTTATGTACTGGGAGGAAACTTTTAGAGACAAGAACATAAATTTACATTAATTATATCATGATTATGGCGGTAGGAGAAGAATATGGAACTGGTACTGGAGAATCAAAATTTGATAGGTATGGAGGCATGTTAACCTCAGAATTAATACAGACTTCAAAAAAATCTAACAGAAAATTTAAGTCTAGAGTTATGTTGCGTACAAGTAATGAGAAAATGCTAGCATAAAATTCCTGCGATAATGAAAGGCCTAAGCTATATGGATTTGATTTTTGCTTAGAAAACACTAATTATCGAATTATTAACTTCATTACTTAGTTAAACGTACTCATTTGTTTAACGCTGATAGTCCATTCATAAGTAATAATCCATGATTACTTATATTACTGTCTTATTACATCCCACTGGGTTTCATATATCTTTTATTTTCATGTCATACTCCTCTTTTAAAATGTATTTGACAGCATACGCTTAAAATTTTATTGCTTTTGTTTGGGAAGATTTATTTTAAAATTATTCTGGAATATTTTTTATTATAATTATACGCTACCTTAATTGGTACATCTGCAGTATTACAAATTCATTTTAGGTTTTTTAGCCATAATCGCTAACGAATACTCACCTAACTGAGATTTAGGTGGTTGTTTTTTAAAAACCAAATTACGAAAACTTCAATTTATCCGCTTCCTAATACTTTTATTTTAATGTGCAGCAACAGATTTAATCAAAATTCCTTTTACTTAATTAAAACTTTATGATAGGTCTTGAGAGTAAGTTTTCGAACTATTTTACCTGCAAAAAGTCAGCAGATATATTAAATGTATAGAATCATTAAAATTTTTCGAAGCCAGCAAACCGAATAAATCCACATTGCCATCCCCGGGATTCTATCTTCGGATCTCTCGAGACTAGCCGGACGTGCTTTCAATTTCCCCACGAAGGCAAGTGATAAGGAAGGAAAAATTGCCCTCCAAGTGTATTTTCTGTTTTGTTACTAAATGCAGGTTTCCTCAGTCATATAGCTCTGCTTTCCTTTATTATTACATCTATGAAATATAGATTCTGAGCTGAAGTCCATGTAAATATATTTTTCAGTCATTCTTATCATCCACTTTAACATTTTCTGTAACATTTCTACTAAACAACGTAGCACAGACCTTTCTAAAAATTCTTGCTTGTGTGTTTTCTTTTTAATTCACATTGCGATAACAAAATGTTTTTGTTACTCAAACTTGCAATGGATTTCCTTACATAAACAATAGAAAGTTTGCATGTCTTAAATGGAATTAACACATGGAATAATAAGTTACTATTTTAGTAAGCGACTTCCATTTTGATAAATCAGCTGTTAATCTAAGGACAAGTAGCTTTTCGACCAGTTTCGCACCACATCAGTCAAAATTTCAATTCATAATTTTTGATTTCTCTGCTATAAGATTATAGCATACAAACAAGGCTCCAGTATTGGTTTATATTTATTTTTTATTACCGTCAAAAATTATGTTTCTGTTTTCAATAACCTTTCTCTTAAAATCGTTTCTTTTTAAAGAGGTTTGGGCTACACTAATTGGGTGAGAGAAGAATAATTGTAAATTAAAATGCTCAACGTCTCTTTATTAGAATTTTTTATTTTGAGTTGAACAAGAATTTATAGCATCATTTTTCTGTGCCTGTGTGCATAAATTCGAATATAAACCATTCAATAGAAAATCGCATTCTTACTGGATTCTAAAACAGAATAGACTTCAGCAACTTTTCCCGCACAAAACGCAATCAGTGACTTCCTTCAGCAAATTTCTTCTTTTCAACCTCTTCATAAACCCTTTCCACTTAGCAGTTGACATCGCGTGTTTTCATTATAAGCGCAATCATTCTTCGCTTTTGAAAAACAACAAACATTAAATAAAGGGAGAGTAGCTGAAAATGTTAATTAATTTTTAGTTCGGAGCAGCCAAAGGGTTTCGCTGTATTCTCCCCCACCTCCCCAAATACATTCTTTAGTTGAGATGAATGTAAAATTAATTAATTTTTCCAGCTGTTGCCATCTATTTCATACGAGTTAGGAACATTTATCTTTGAAATAAATTCTTGCTAGGTATTCTTCTAGTTAGGTATCATTAATAAGTCTTCTTTCGAGGCGAATACATAATTAAAAGTACATATCAAAATGTAACAGAAACTAATTAATTGGTATCATTCGTATGACTTCTTTCAGTAGAAATCCATAATGAACGTGTCAAAAGGTAATATATATTAATTTAATTAATTTAACTAAAAATGAAAAGTTATTTCCATATTTTGTGAATAAAATTACGGAATTTATTGAAAATTAAAGTTTGGTATGAAAGCCTATGGCATTAATTTTACCTAAGTTAGCATTTACGCAACATGGTTGCAAGGTTTATCTTAATTTGTCAAACAGTTAATTTTTAATTAAAAGTTACTTTCCTGTCCTCTTTGAATTTCAGCTTACAACTTCCGGCCAGAACGTGTTTTCAGAATCGCGATCAATTGCAAATGAGGAGAAGAAGTATTTAACTGTGAAGTTCTAATGACTTCGTTAGAGAGCCAGAGATTATATGCAGCGCGCGTTTTCCTTTTGGCTATACTCTCTCTAAAGCTATTTTAACGCTTCGCCGTATTTGAGGCCCTTGATAGCTTCGCCGTTAGTTTGCGTTAAGGGCTCTCTTCCTTAAAGGCATCCACGGTAAATTTTAGGCCGCTAATTTAGCGTTAAGCGTTAATTGGTATCATTCGTATGACTTCTTTCAGTAGAAATCTAAGGAAGCTTTCTTAGAATATTGATAGCTTCGGGTATATCTTTTTAGCTTAGTTTCCAGAATTCAAGCCCGAGTGGAGGCTTTATTGTAAACTTCAAGAAGGAGTCTTCTGTGAACTTTATTTGGAATAATAAAGGGTATTTAACCCTTCTTGAGTATCTGTTCTCTGTCTACCGGGTTAAAGCGATTATTCGCTTATCAGTTCTTAAGGTTCCTCAACTTTAGCTGTAACTTAAAAGGTAGGAATCTTACATGGTAACGCAGAGTATAATAAGTTATCATTTAACAGACAGGCCAAAACACATGTTTTTCACAATTAAAACCAGATTACTGCTTATTTCACTAATAAACTCTCGTTCTCGTAGTTAAATATTAAAATTCCTCCTAAGACACACACCCACACACGCGAAAAAAAATTATTCTAATTCAAAAATATCATTATATTGGCAAAGAAATGTAATAAGCTAGTATTGATAGAAACTTTCAGGGACGATTGAGCATTGGAACTAAACAACGAGTGCAAAGTGAAACGTTTCGTAATCGTCCGCAAATCCCCCTTCCCCAGAATAGGGCGTATAAATTGGCGCTCGCATCCAGAGTGTTTGCATTCATGCATTTACAAACAGAATGCATATATTAGGCTTCACGCATTCAATTGCATACAAAGATCGCGTACGCCCTCATTAAGTTGCAGATGTCATATACATCCGTCAATCCAGAACATAACAATGTGGTGGAATAAGGTAGGGCTATGCGAAAAGCTGACGCGAGCACCATGTATAATGATGGTATTTAACTTCAGAAAAGTGCATTTTATAAGTTACCATCAACGGTAAATTTTAGGTTCGAAACGGAAAATGAATTTCGCGGGATGAAAGAAATATATGCTAGATCTAAAACTAGGTTAGAAGTTTCTATTGACCACTTCTTTAAATGCCACTTGCTCATATTCATTTTACATATAGGAAAAACCACGGAAACAAACAATGCAGACAACCCCTTTGCCTGCCATCGAATCCAGGTCGAACCTCGACTATTAAACAGTCTTAAGCACTCGTATACTGGTGGGATTATGAAACAAAACAACTCAGTCGATTTATTCAATGCATTGTGGTTTACACAGCTGGAAAGAGGAACTAAAAAACGTTTTGTTCCCTGGGAAGCATGGTGCAGAATGGAATCGACCCTTTTGTATGTATTTTATGCGGACTTTATTGTATTTAACGCATAAGAGCTTTACATGCTTAGCCCTGAAAACCTAACTTTTCCCAAAATGCCCTGCATAAGTAGTATTTTCTTGGTTATAATTCCAAAAATGACCCTCCTACGTTATACCATGATTCCTTTTTTTTTTTTTTTTTTTTTTTTTTGAATTCATCCAACCTGAAATAGTGTCCATCAGGAATTGGCAGAAAATTTCATGTATTACGAATCGAAAGCCATACTTTTATTCGACATTTTACATTCATAACATTTGGAGGGTCAGATTATTTTCTGTGGGAGTCTCAGTGGGTGGAATGTATCGAGTATCTGTAACCGATGTTGCATATCTGCGAGCCCGAATTAGGAGATTGTAGGACTGCTCACACCATATGATGCTTTCACTCGTGGAATGAGACAGAGTAACGTCTATATAGAAACCAAGCTACAAATGGAGCGCACCTAAAAGTGTATGAAGTCTTATAAGTTATTCTTTCCAGCTGTGTGAAGCACAGTACAATAAATACATTTATTTCAGATATGTATTTGGCTTTTTTTCGTCACTTCTATACCGAAAATCCTGTATTTGCTAGTCCATGGTGTGCTATTTACTCACGCTATTCTGGGGGCTACCGAGATTGCGAAATGCCATAATTTGAAACCATTATTTTTGTTCAAATGCTTTATCACCTCTAAACGTCTTCTGGTGATGAAATTATTTCCTGGCGGAATTTTCGTTGAGATTCCGTCTCGAAGTATCTAAACTTAATTCAAAAGTATGCTTATAAATGGAAGTTTTCTTATAAAAGATGAGGTATAATTTAGCTTGCACGAAAATATGATAATGCTGTAATTACTTAGATATTTCTCTCATTCGGATATGCTCCTTCCTAGATTTGTCGACATATGAAGTAGAAGTTTCTAGTGTACTGTAGTAGCTCACAAGGTAAGAAGATTTAAGAACGTTCATTATATAAATCAAAATAACATTATTATTGTTAATAACTGAAACACAAATTTGTTTGAAATTCAGAATAAAATAATATTAGCAAGTCTATATATGTGCTTTTCATGAGCGATATACCTCATACAAAACTTAACCTTTCCATTGTAAATGTTATCCACTGTATCATTGTTCCCTCTCGATTTACGTAAATGTAGAATTAGTGGTAAAAGGAAGCGTTTAAAAATAACTATGATACCTAACTAAAATTTGGGTTCAAACATGTACGATTTCTTTATTTAAATTACAGAAACTTATCTCATTAACTCGACGAAACTTAATTCATCAAAGGTACCTTATATTATCTAACTTTTTCGGTAAGTTAATGTAAGGTAGTTGTCAGAACCATATATTACATTTTTAGTTTTTATGTAAGTTAAGATAAGGTTCTATTTTCTATTTCTTTTTCTGTAATCTTTACAATATTAATTTTTTCTGTAAAACAAAAATTTTTGACTTTTGAAATAAGCATTCGAAATGGCTTTGAGTATAAAACATTCGAGTTATTCAATGATCTTCTCAATAAAATCTTCTCAATAATCTCTCTTGAAAAATGATCCTCTGTGATGTAGAGAATTTTCCAAAATGGGGTTTTGTCTTCCTGGCACGCCTTGTAATAGGCGAACCTTCAGTGGAATGATTTCAAGTTTAGTTCTTGGAGATTTTTATAATGAGTTTAAATTCGGAAAAATGCAGAAGTCTAAATGAAATTCGTCGATTTAATGAAAAACGGGTACATGATTTATTTTTAATTGTGTAGATGACAAACCTATTTGCTTGATATGATCGGAAAATATAACATTTTTTAAAGAACTAAATCCAAAGGCAAAATGAAATCAACCATTCTTCAAAATTTAACGACCTATAAGAACAGTTACTTAAAAATAAACCAACTCATTTCCAAAGAAGATCCAGCTTTCAGCAATGCATGTTTAGAGAAATTGTTTTTTTGTTATTCAGACAAAATAGTTGGAACAAGCTATATTGTAAGCCAAATTTTTGCGAAACAATCAAAACTTTCTTTGATTGTGAAATAATAACATTATAAGGTATTTCTCCCGCTTTCCTAGCGTGCCTTCGTGGTGTAGTGGTTCTGCACGCTGGGCCGGTATTCCAGAGGTTCGTGGTTCGATTGACGACGAAGGCGTTTGCTAGTTTTTCATCTTTCCTGCTTCCAAAAATTAACCTAATGTCTTTACAACGTACTTACAGGCTTTTCTAGACAGAAATGTGATAAGAGATAAAGCAAGATTATCATGATTTATACTCATTAGAATAATTGGTGGTTTTGCAGACAACTTTGATAACAATTTAAAGGAGTATTTATTATAACGATTTTGCAGGAAAATGCGATATTGTTTGCAGGGAAATGCGATACGTTTGCAGGAAAATGCGATATTGATGAAATAATGCAATTTCCTGCCTTTTTAAGGGACACTAAATTTAATATTATTGAAGCTTTAGCATTCTTATTTCCGTCCATTTTGGATTATTACCAGAGTAGAGATACATAAAAATCTGAAAAACTGTTTTTATATCAATAAAACATTCATATTCTCAAAACTCATCTAAAAAACAACATATGGGTGCAGAGCCATATCTAGTATGATTGCTGGTTTGTCAGGACTATTAATCTTTGAGAAGCCTTACTTTTTATTGCATTTTGCACCACGCGAATTTAATTGAGATGAGTTTTGAAAATATCAACAGTTATGCCAGATCATGAAGATTATTAATTTTATTAGATCTCAATCACTGAATCCACTTTAATTTCGAGAATTTTGGAAAGAACCAAAAAGCGAATACTGCCTTCATATTTTTAACATCGAGGTTCGTTGCCTAACTTGACATAAATAACTGAAGTTTGTATATGAATATTTATATATGAAATTAATTTATTCTTGGAAGAAAAGGAAATTTTTTCTTGGAAATGAAAGAAACTCTGCTGCAGAGTTTTGAGGACGAAAAATGGATGTGTAACTCTGCATTTTGCATCAATATTAGAGCATCATGACAAATTAAGTGTGATTCTTCAATAAAAAACAACTTTAAAAATTTGATGTTAGATAAAATTTTAATTTTTAAAAGAAGTTGAAAAGTCGAAAGTGTCGATTTGAAATCAGTATCATAATATAAACTTTGCAGTTCTGAAAATAGAAAATAGAACACCTATTTTAATATTATTAACAACACCTATTTACACAAGAAAATATCAGCAGTGTAAATTTAAAAGCCTTCAACATAAATCTGACTTCCGCTTTAAAACCAAAAGAAAATTGTAATATTTTCTCATCTTTTTTTACATTTGGACGTTAAATGACAGGAGAACAATTATTAATTAATCAATTGATTCTGCATAGAATCAAACATAACTTTCTAATCTGTTACTTACTTTTAAAAATATTATTCCGCAGCTAAAAATGTCCTCTTTAGCTAATTATATCATGCAAACAATGAGCTTACTTGGTAGCACATACCCCTACAAGCAACTCTTTTCAAAAATGAAAATTACAAAAAAAGGCTCATCAAAAGTAGTTTAACACTGTGAAACTGGAAATTTACTTATGAGTGGTAATTTCTTTATTATTAGCGGATATTGAAGTTGCTGAGGAACAATGCAAATGTCACTAAACATTTTACTGAAAATTAAATTGCAGGAGTTAATTTTTAATTTAATCTTAGACTACATTTGCTTATCATTATTCTTATCATCATTTCTTTTGCTTAAAAATGTTATTTTTTCATCTTTTCAGTCAATAATTTTTAATTATAGCTATGGCCAAAAAATAGGAGACAAGGTTTTTTACTTATATATATTTCATTTTTTGCAAGATTAAGAATTATGTCATTTTAACGTTTTTAAGTTATGATTAATGTGTGTTGTTTGGACTTTAGTGATATAATTTATTAATTATGTAAATATCATCTCCGATTATTTAGGCATTTTCGGATCATAATGTTTTCCTTTGTACTACACCAAAAATGCATTGCACAACAAACAGGAATATTTTAATAAAAAGGAAGATTTACCACTTTTTAAAAAAAAATATAAAATGTATCATTCTTTCTTTTCAGCTCAGAAATGTTTTATCAAAGGACTGCTTTTACGTGAAATACATAGAGAAAGAAATTACGTAGATAAGAAATGGGTTGTAGAAAACATTGCAATAACCCAAAATTGCAAACTAATGACAACGATGCTCAGCAGTAAATTATTAATCAGAAAATTACCAGACTGGATGTATGTTCCCAAAGAAAGCATTTACAGTAATACATCCGAACAATTTTCCTGAACCCAGGAATAGGTCTTCTAAAATAACATAAAGAACGAAATTCACGGTTCTACAAATATCAAGAGAGAAATCACTTTTGTAGGGCAAAGAGATTTAAGGTGAAATTTCTCTTAATGTAAGTGACAGATTAATTAAACGCTCTGTGATAAAAAAAGTTATATTTATGAAATCCATGGAAAATTTCATTTTTAAATAAAATATGTATTGAAGCACATATTTATTTTGTCAAATAGTACTACACTGAAAATGACTCTGAAAATTAGTGCAGAAATATACTGTGGAACGATTTAAAACTTTTCAATGGAATGAATGGAAAACAATCATTTCTATCCCTCAGCTAACAAACTATTTTCAGGCCAAGCATATAACTGAAATCAATTTAATAAAATAATCCATTTATCAAGGCCAGGCATATAAATCAAAATACACATGAAAAACTAATAAAGATGGATGTGCCAGTCTTATATTGTGGAGTTGTATTTCGTTGTACGACATAGGCCTGATATTTCGTATAGATGGTATTAAGTTTACTATTAGAAGCTACTATTGTTCTCCATTGCTCTTTGTATACTGGTTCTGTAAGTAAGTAACATCAGTGTTGTGAAAAGCCTAACTTTATTGGTCTACTTACCTTGGATGGTATCATGACGAAAGAGATGCATGTAAATGACAAGAGAGATATATCTTAAAGAACGATTTTACCGTGGGCAAAACATAGTATGCTACGGAAATAAACACGATAATGAACCGATGCATTCAAAGCTAGCGAAACGCTGTTTCGAACGAAACAGGATTGATTTTATACTGAATACATCTACTTCATCTCAAAACTTGTAGAACGCATTTAAGGTGCAGTTGTAAAATACATCTGCTCATTTTAACGAGTAATAGTTTCAGCTTGAAAAAGTTCCACACATTATCAACTCTGTATCAGAAACGTTTATTTTCAGTGGAAATGTGTATTAAACATATCTCCCTGAAGATTTGGAATCTATCAGTTTTTAAAAATAAAAGTATGATGAATTCAGTTATTGGAAATTTAATACTCTTGGGACTATATAAAATGTTATATTTTTTAAAGAATCCTTCCAATTCACAGTATTAGGCTGACTTCATAAAACTCTAAATCCCAACTTTATAATAATTTAAAATTTATAATTTTCATTTATAAATACATATCTAAGTTCAATATTTGGCAAAAGAAAATATGTAACGATTTTTCAAAAATCACTTTCATAGCAAATAACAAATGATGATGGATATGCGATTATGAATTTTTATGGAATCTCACTTTATAAATAATACAACATAGGTTGCTAAATGATGTTATGCATCGAGGTATTTATGTCATACCATGTACCATAAATGAAATAATGCGTAATACACGTCGTTTTAAAAAATCCGCAATATATACAAAAACACAATGCAAAGTTTAAGCAGTCTTTGTTCTTAATAATAATAATAATTAACGCAGTAATTGCATAAGGGACGCGAACACCTCAATATCTTTTAACATGCATACAGGTATTTTTATCACTTTTTTATATTATTTCCATGTAAAACTCTAATAAATTAATTAAGTGATAGAGTAGCAGTTCTTCCAAAACATCACAATCAATAAACTTTGACTCAGCTACAAACAGTTTCGGAAAGAGGGAAAAAGTTAGTTTTGAATAAACACAAAAGTATCATAGATAATGAATTTCCAATTACGAAGTTTAATTAATTTCAGCAATTTTATGATCATGGAATATTTGCACTGCAACTGAGTTTTTTTGCTTAGTAATGGTTTTTCTTAAACTTTTAAAATAAGGCTTATTTTGAAAATAGCCTTTTTTAATTGCTCTATAAATTATGCAAAAAAGTCAGTAATTAAAAGAAACCAGAGTTTTATTGGTGTTTTATGACTACATGAAGATATATTTTGCGAAGTGCCCATGTAAAAAAGTACGCAGTTCATAACTATTAACAAAATTTCACTTTCCCTTACTGTTACTGACATCGTTACACTTAGTACATTGGCTATGGATAGCTAACTGAGGCTGAAACACCTTTACGCAGAATAATAAAAATCATAATAGAAAATTACTCTTTTTTTGAGACTTTGATAACTAAACAATTAATATATCTTATATAAGTCTAACAATGTCGTTTAAGTGTATCAGATTTCTCCCGTTAATATGAAGGAAGCAACATGAATTTCACCATCAGACATTGTACTTTAGTTCTGGTGGACAAAATTGATATAATAAATTAAGAAATAAACGATATGATTTTTTTCTCATTAGGTTTTAACAGGAAGAAAACCAGATCCGTTGGATTTCCTTACAGTAACGATCTTTGAGGTCTTTGTTTTATTAAAATAATCCATGCAAAAGAAACCTTCAAGGACATATTATACCATTTACAGAATGAAAACTCTAAATTACACATATAAAGTTAATTCTCTTTCAAAATATCTTGGTCATATCCATTAAGTATGTAACATTGTTATGTCATTCCATTTTTGAATTCATCGTATATAAATTTTAGCTTAAAATGAAGTATTTCCCAGCTTCGATGTTCACAAACACTGAGATGACAATTTCGCGGGACTTTTCATAATTATATATATGGTTAAATAATATAAAATCAGTTTTCCAAAGATAAAAATTCACCAAATAATTTGCCTGGTATTCATAAAGTTCCACAATTTTGCCGCAATCCAATACACGCAGATTTTTTGGAAAGAAAAATGTTTAGAACATTTCATCGCATGATTTATTTACTTGAAACCATTTTCCTTCCCAGTGTTTCAAACTCTAAATCTAAAATTATAACCTCTCAGTTCAAAATCTTATTCTGTCCTTATTGTCTCTTACTACTCTCAACATCTGAAAACGTAGTTTGTTTTTTGGCTGTTACATACTGTTTGACTTTTTAAAATCTTTGCATTCATTGACTTTACTTTTAACTAGGAATTAAAATTAGCAAAGAATTTTTATCATGCGTCATGAAAATTGTTAAGGCTTTCAATATCTTCAAACAGTATATAATAGACTCATATTTTGTTTTCCAATGGCGGACACTTGCTTATTCCGGCATTGGCCACTCCTAAGGCCAGATTTGATGGTCTCTTTATTATGGAGGCACGTAGTAGGTGGGTCACCTTTGCTTTCTATGAACAGACAGACAATTTTTACATCTATGACTTCACTGGGATTCGAACCCGGGCCCTTCATTATCGCAGTCAGGCTCGCCTAACCACTGTACCGTCTGGGTGTTTTATAGACTCATATTTACAGCTTATTACACTTTTTATTTAATTCTTGTAATCTTGTGAAGTTGTTTAACGTTTAATTTTTTTTAAGAACTTAAATTTACTTTCTGTTTTATTTGTGCTGATAGGTTATTTAACTTTCAAAATTTAAAGATTTTGTTTGTTACACAAGTTGGTGTGTTAATTTAATTAGTTTACCGTTTGCCCCTCTTTCTGGTAAAATTTCATGAATATATATTTTCTGCATCTGGTGGTAATGCCATTTCAGGTGTTGTAGAAACATAATTTTAGAAATAATTACTCATCCTTATTTCAACTGTAAAAACATTTTTAATGTGTGTGTATTTGATTGAACTGTCAAATATTAAGGCTTAAAAATAGTACCCATAAATTGTTTAGTTATGATGAAAATTGTATAATAGATTTATTTTCCGATAAAGTCGGTGGAAACGCAATCCTCTCTTCTCAGAATTTCCTTATCTCGGGCAGACAGCGTCCCTGATTTCCTTTGCCACGCGATGAACCATTTGCATTTTCTGCACCTTTTGCCTTGCCAAGACCTTTTATACGTAGTTCTTCTACGAGGGATTACTTATTGGGGTGAAATTTGTGGCCGTTAGGCTTCCACCCATGTTAGAGTTGGACCCTGGAAGAGGCTAAGTTTACGTTACATTTCTGCGGTGGGGGTTTTTGACATCTTGCTTTAGCCTCGAAGGAGTAGCATTGCAGATCGTGTGATTTCCGCCAGCGTTTTGGAAGCTGGCTAAGACTTTTCACCCGGTGAATCTCTGGTTCACACGGTATGGGCTGCCGAAATTGGGCGACCGTTCCATCTTCTCCCATTGCCAATTTCAGGATCCCCACTAAGGAAGAAAAAGCGACTGCAGCGTTGAGCGCTGTTCGAGAGCTTGAGAGGCAGACCGAGAAAGACCTAGAAAGGGAGCAGCGAAAAAGAGATTTTTTTTTTTTTTTTTTTTTTGCCTGTGACGTACACCGATAACCTACCCGAAGAACATGGCCAGAAGAATTAGAGAAGTTTACCACCCCCGGAAAGAAGTGCGGTCCAGGACGGAAAATTGGAAGGAGAGCCTGGCCTCGTTCTTTAAGTCATCTCCTTTGTCGACTTTTTGTACTTATCTCTTTCTTTTATTTTTATAGATATGCTGAATGCTCGTTTCCCATGAGAGAGGGAAGTTTGTGATACCCTGCACAAAACACGTTCAATTCAGTAGTTAGAATAGACTACTGAATTTAGATAATTTCTTACCGTTCAAGGAATATTGTGAGGCCCCTACGTTTAATAATTTTTAAAGGTATGTTTTTTTTTTTTTTTTTTTTTTTTTTTTTGTTGTTGTTGTTGTTGTTGTTGTTGTTGTTTTTTGTTTTTGTTTTTGTTATTTTCTCCAGTTCACTGTATTGACACGCCACCACCTGTTTTTCCTTTAAATGTAACTGTGTACACTTTATTTGTTAACCAACATAAACGTTAGATGTTTCTTATATACTTTTCTGTTTAATTTTAAATATTTTTAGAGCACTGGACTATTTTTAACTACTAGAATGGTTTATTGCCTTTCAATTGCACAATGCAAATATATTACGAATGAATGCTTAGTTATGTTGAGTTATTTTATTTTTACTGTTATATTTGTTTACACCTCACACCTTTACACCTTATTTAGTGCATATTTGTTCTCACATGATACACTATAGCTATGTTCTTGAATTGCATTTACACATTGATTTTGGCACGTTACAATTTCATAAGTAACTTAAGTCAGTGTTAATGTTTATATATAACAGATTGACCGGTCAGAATCGGTTGTGCTGCCATTTTTGAGCAATATATCAAGGGGACATTTTCCAACAAGATAATTTTCGTCCTCTACCGCTGCTGCCACCCAACGCCCTACAAAATGTGCCAAGATGTTGCCTTGACCTGCTAGACAATCCGAACTTTCTTCCATACAGCATGTATAGGACATACTTGGACAGCACATACAGCGCCATCCACGACCAATACCGATCATTGTTGATTTGCCTGACCAGCTGCAACAGGGATGGAACTCCATCTCACAAAATAACACAATCTGTACGACACAATGCATGCATATTTGTATACTTGCATGTAACATCTTTACGACTGCAGCGGGTATTAATTTACCACCATTTCACATTTGAGATCGTTCTTCTCGAGCATACTTTAACCTGTGACCTTGAAACATGAATGAAATAAATATATTGCCTTGACAAATTTTAAATTTTAACAAAATTTAAATTCAATTAGTCTAAACCGTATTCTTCTAGGTGTTTGAAATTTAATTTTCTGTCAGTGTACTTTTTTATCAATGTTTTATATAATCTCGTACGTGTACTGAATGTGGAATTACAACCTCTAGTATTATTCCTATAATAGTAATGTGTCATACTGAAGCTGGAAAACAGTGTTGACTTTGAAGAGACGTAGAAATTTTTCTTGAACTTTTAAATTCAGCTTTCTTATAACTAATAAATAATGCCGTATTTCCCCCTTATCGTTTGAGAAGTAGCATATATGAATCAGTATTTTTACTTTTATAAAGTGTATGAATCCAGTGTATTAATGAAATTATTCATTAACATTTCATCCATCAAGCTGCCCGGTCGTGGCAGGTGTTCTTACACTTCAGAAACTCTGGAAACATGGGATTTCACTTCTTCTTTTATTTACTTTCCAGCTCATTGTACTCTTATCTACATAATGTATTCGATGTGCTCTTTTCTTCACCCCCTTCTCTTTCGTTCCTCCGACGTCCCGTTGGAAACTGCGGTCGAGAAAGGTGTTCCTGGAGGTTTGCAAGGTAACTGAGGCCGACATTTCGCGCTCGGTGTGATGTGTCCAGCTCAGTTACCGTAGGGTATGCGGCAGATGTCGGCTCAGTATCAGTCAAATGCTATAATATAATATTGCTATTATGGATTTTATTGGAATATAGGTTTCTTTTAAAGAAATATTATTGTGACAGTTACCAGGAGTTTATCAATGACTACTTTTTTTACTACTACTACATTTCAAATCTCAAATATATGAAAGGATCAAAAACCGACAGTTTTATTAAAAATATGAGTCTACTATTACATGCGTGTAATAGTACATGTAAATAAACACTTCAAACCACAATTTTGTGATTGAAAAATATTTGTCCATGCATATCTATGATATGTAAGAAAAACATGAATGTCTAGAATTTAAATTCCACAAAATCGAGCTTTGCTGAAACGGCCCACCAGGAAATAATTATAGAAACATATCTGTTATCTTCCAAAATAACCGTAATACTTAATGTTGTCATTAGGCAGAGGCAAATCTTTATCATTAAACTTAATTAAGACTTTAATCTCAGATTTAATAACACAAGTTTTCCTGTGTGCTTTTCTTTTTGG
The DNA here is from genome assembly GCF_044657685.1 of Stegodyphus dumicola. Classification (NCBI taxonomy): domain Eukaryota; kingdom Metazoa; phylum Arthropoda; class Arachnida; order Araneae; family Eresidae; genus Stegodyphus; species Stegodyphus dumicola. The sequence goes on from NC_140780.1 coordinate 81,372,702, forward strand.
AATATTAAAAAATAGAAATGTATGAATACGTCGTTCAAAAGTATAAACAGTCTGTGAAAAAAAAAACTTGAAATGTAAAAACTTTTGTTTGCAGTGTAAAAACTCTAGCAAGAGTTTGCCATTAAAAATTTTTTAAAGCAGTATATTTTCATCAAACAGAATTTCTGATTTTTTTTATATTCATGATTTTATAATTCAAAACCATCATAATTACATACAAAAATAAAACATTGATTCATTTTATTCTAATATGGGCCCACCAGCGGCCGAGCGGTAAAGTCGCTGAACAATGGTAGTTCGGTCCGAGGCTCGAATCCCGCGAACGGGCTGGCTGCATGGGCGTTTTCGTGGTTTTCCCCATGTGTAACGTGTATACGAGCCAGTTTCACTTAGAAAGTCCTCCACGAAGGCATCCCTCCCCTTAGGCAGATAGCCCTCGAGGCTTTGCCATAATCACACACACACACACACATTTTATTCTAATGATAGTAATTCAGTAGAATTCAATAAGCTTTCATAAATATAGAAAATACTAATTTTATATTGGAGTACCTAGTCCGTTATTTGACTCTGAAAAAATGGTATAGTGTACGTTAGTCCAATGCTCCTTAACTTGTTTGTGACGTTACCGATCGGCCGCTGGTGGATATTTTCCAAAATTTATTATAAGAAAGTAACAAATATCATTTCGCGAAAGCACTTTTTTTTTCAATTCCTCTGCTTAGCCGTAAGAAAAACGTATTTCATGTATGTCTGTGTTTTTCTGATAGTGTAAACAGTAAAATCTGCTTTAGATAATGTAGTATTTAAAGTAATTTTTAAAATAATGCTTCAGTTTCCTTACCGCTTCTAATAAAAAATTCAAAAACACGTAAATATGCACGAAACATTTTGAACTTTATGTATAAAACATTTAATCCCTATCATTTGAAAATTCTATGCAAGTTTTTTTTATCTTCAAGATTTGTAATGTTTCTTTATGTTAGTTAACCAGTTCTTCTGTGTTTTGAATATTCACTGTCACTTCTCCCTTCCGTTTATCTGTCAGAAAGCAAATTAGTTCGCTAGTATTTAACGCTAGCTTTCAGACTGTAAGACAGAGCGTGTTCTGCCTCTCGTTGTCAAGTTACGAGGTTGCTAAACCAGATAAGATTTGTAGTCTTCTGGCTTGAAATATAACTACCGATACTTGAATATTCACGCCAGTTACATATTGAACCAACTTCGCGCTAATCGATCTGTATAATCATTGCACACGGGGTATACCCCACATTCGGGTAAAACGTACATTATACAAGCATGCGCGATTTGTTTTCTTACGATATCGAGTTGTAGTGATTTTCCGTGCTATTATTGATCAATCTCAAAATAAAATCCATCGATCAGTTTTTCATACGATCAATGAAAAATAAATAAATATATAAAAAAGAAGCCCCCAAAAAACTTGCTATGATATTATTTTGCCCTAAATTAATGCCGCGTGGATACTTCTGCACTTAGTTAATAAAGAGAAAAATGGTTAGAGACAGAGCTATGCAATTTTTTATCTGCATCGCTTTCCCTTAAGCATGTATAATAATTATTTCTCATAAGTAATCTGGCAATAATCTTTAATCTTTGTATAGTAATTTGAAGGTATCAAATTCTGAAAACATAGCTTTGATGAGCACTAAAAATTTAAGAGGTTAAATATTATTTTACAGGAAAACGTATTCATTCTGGCATTTTAATTAAAGGTAGAGAAACTGTTTTAGAAAATAGCTAAGAAAGTATAACTCTTGTTTTGAAAAAAAAGTTTTTTGTTATATTTCTGGATATATTTATAACTTCATAAGGTTTTTATACCTTCTCATCACGTGCCTTGTTGGTGTAACAAAAAATCGCATCCGGCTAGCATCGAAAGAGCCAGAGTTTCAATCCCAACGACGGCACTGCTGATTTCTCACGACCCCTGACTTCAAACATTCTTAATGACTCTACAAGAGAAGATTAGTGATAGACTAGCAGGCCAGAACTCTCAGACACAGCTATAAGTAAGTCTTCTAACTTTACAGTAAAACTACTTGCCACTCAAATCTGCATAAATTTTGGAACGAGCGGACCGCTTAGCGAAATGGCGCAGAAAGAAGAGATGTAAATTAAATAATATTTCATTAGTAAAACTTAAATACCACAGCTTTTAGCTAAACAAGATCATGCTCCTAATATAATCTTAAACGGCCAATCAGTGGGTATGACGAATGGAAGTGACGTTAATAACAGTTGTTGCTCAATGTTCTGCAGAAGATCAATTTGTAAGAAATTTTATGTGGAAATATATTTTAATCGCCAAAGTGGGCGTAAATCTTTCATGATGTATATATACTTCTTGTTCTTGGATCTGGCATCCGCCAGTTGAATGTGTGTTAGACTTGAATAAACTTTGCAGTTTAGAAACCTGATTTGTAGTGTTCATGTATCTTGATGTTATGTGTGATTCGAATTAGTGTTTTTTGAACTAAGATATCTTGCAATTCCTGACAGTTAATATAATATTTTATACACTTTGCTAAGCTCATAACATCAGGTGCTCATTGGCAGCACAAAAGAACTAGACGTTAATACACTGTGCAGGAAATTCTCCTTACGAATAACAGACAGTCTTTTTTTTGACTGTCTGTTTGTCTTAAGTACGATAATGTCCAGAGAAAGTGCGTAAAGAACCCTTTATTCACTGAATATTATTCACAGATGGCACCGACTCGTCCTTACAAAACCCAACACTTTTGGCCTAACTCAAAAGGTGACAAGTAATTTATAACAGAATTAAGTTAGCCGAATGGCTTTTCACAGGTTACTTAAAGCGCAGACAGGCTCTGACTCGTAAAGTCGGCGTAAACAAGCTAAATGTCTAGAAGTACACAACACTACAGCAACGCAGATAGCAACGTGGCTTTCAGGCAGGCAGAATACGCTCTCTAAATTCCCCTTCCAAAATCTTCCCTTAAATACTAACCTTTTTCTACCTTATTTGAATATACGCACGTTAACTCATCTACATTCTGGCAAGAAAGCGTAGGTTGAAAGGGAGAGTGTTAGCAAAGATTGTTTCAAAATTTCAAAAGGTTGTTTAAAATATAAAATTAAATTAATTGTTAAATAACTTAAATAATCCCTACAAGCTGTGAAGCAATGCAGTTTTACACTAAGAAAAATAAATGAGAGATCTTATTCCGAGTCGATAGCAATAATTTCTTATTTTGCCAGGACAGGAATTTTCACTTTTAACCTAACGAAAGTAGTAACAATTGATTTCAAGTGTTAAAAAGTATTGAATTATTCCGGGCATAGCAATCTTCCAGACAGCCTGTTATTTTAAGAATTCCTATCACCTTAATTTGCTATTAGTTCTAAATTGAGATATCATTATCAATATTTTAATTTACTGCTATATTCATACCATCAAATATTCATCATAATGGAAAAATAACGAGGAATATTAACGCCGTTTTTTTATTTTTACCAAATAAAGGAATTTCTAAGCGGCTGAAGTTAATGTTTATTTAGTGATGTTTATTTGATTCGCGTATTTTATCATGCCTCCTAACTTTATGAATCTTAATTTAAATTAAATTAACAGCAACTGAAAATGATATTTAACATATAATATTGATAATTTAATAATTTAATAATTTTATTTTTAATATACCCAAAGAAAATGAGAAAATAGAAGAAACCCAAACTAGGGAATATAATTTTTTGAAAATAAATTTGATGTTTATTCTAAGATTTTCTTACGTAATATGAATAGCTTAATTAACATTAAACTTCATACTTTATGCTCCTTTAAAATTACTTATTTTTGGATCTTTTAATACTTGGTTCTTACCCTTTAAGCGACTGCAAATTACATTCAAGCAGGTCTCCTTAAACAGAACGCCTTGTCGGTCCTTATTAAAAACAAAAAATTAAAAACTTTGCTTTGAATATTATAAACAAAAATACTTACCTTAACCATTTCGCTATTCACAGTCATTTCTACAACATCGATAGAAAAATTCGTCCGAAATCCTAATTCATCGAATGATATGTTGCCAGTCAGTCCTTGAATCTGAGTCTGAAAATTAAAAGTTATTTTTTTATCTCGACGTTATTAAGAAAATATTATTTTCATTAAAAATCTGAAAACAAATTCTGCAAGATATGCAGACTTCTTTATAATTTAATATCCTACTACGTTTAATGTAGGCTTCCTCATATTTATTTTATTTTTACTTTTCTGAAACGTTATCTTTCGTCCGGAAAAAATTTATTTGATAATGACGTATTTTCTTTTTGATGCGCATTAAGGGCTTTTAGAAATATATATTAATTGCAAGCAACATTAGTTCTCGTAAATGATAAATTTTATACCTGTAGCGGGGTAGAGAATTTTAAGGACATCAGTTTCGGACCTTATTACCTTACATAGGAAACAGGAGATTTCGATATCAGTTTACGTCCAAACACTAATGATTGTGTGGGTATTGTTAGCCGAGATCAATACGTTAGAGCGATGTATAGATTTGATTTAGTAATTCATGAGCTCAATTTTTGACAGCTAAGGGAAAGGAGACTTAATAATACCAAATTAGATTCAAAATAAATTTGAAGAAACAGTTCGTTGGAAATAAACTTTAATTGCCTGAAAAAGACTTCATATTTGTCATACATCTCATAAATTTTGTGATGATATTTTCCTTTACAGCTACCTTTCCCTTGTTGTTAATGGAATTTCTTTGTTTCCCTTAAAATTGATTAGAATTAACCTCCTTTTTTACGTAAGATTTATTGGTGTGTAACTCTTTCTAACACAAAATATAAACAACATGAAATAAATGCAAAACAAATAGATAAATAAAAATTCCAAAAATAAGAAACAACAAAATAAAGCTAAATAAAACAAAGAAAAAGAAGTATAAAATTATAAAAGACAAATATTTCCTCAAGTATAAATAGCATGCACATCATAGGCTTTAGTAATTGATCAATGTGCTTTGAAATAGATTTCCGTGAATTTTATAAGGAAGATTTCGTCTCCTTCACGTTTGAAATATAAGTTGAACCATTTATCGCAGATTTTCAGGAAACATCTTTGCCAATTAACATGGTATAGTTAGGTAAATCCCTTCTTGAAAAAAAAAAAGAACCGATTTAACATAGTTTGTATCTCATAAGAAAAAAAAACGTAAGTTCTTGTTAGACTAGGAAAATATATAAACTATAAAACTCAATAAGCCGGTGAAATTGAAAATATTCAACCTATTTTCACTGGTTTAAATTGAATCAATTTCTTTCCGAAGCACACTTTGGAGCAACCTATAATGCGGAATTAGTAAACCGTCGGGTTCTAACTTTGCCACCATCACTACTAAAGTAATAATCACCAAGCTTAATGTGAACATTGATGGTCAGTTATGATATTTAAGAAGCAAGAATTATTTTATTGAATTTAAGTAAAATCTTGTACCTGTTGTTTGTGATACAAAATTTCCTCCATGTAGAATACACTTTTTGAAACCTTCGTTGAAAACAAATTTCAGGCTTCTCTATAACAGCGTGTGTTTATCTAGAAATACAATATTTACACCTGTAGCATTTGAGTTTTCGTTTGCATGCAGCAGAAGAAGACGATCTGTGAGTAACGTCTACGAATAGTATAGGAGTGATAATGAACTAGCAATTAATCTCGACATCTTTTGATCAAAATTCATGATTTATCATGTTACAATGAATTTTCTCCCGCCTTCTTAGCATGCCTTCGTGGTGTAGTGGTCAGCACGCTCGACGCGAATTCGAGAGGCCCGTGGTTCGAGTCCCGGAGAGGGCATTGCTCATTTTTCATCTCTCCGACTTCGAAATAACGTAATAACTCTACAGTGGCACCCGAACTAAAAGGTTGTGAATCATGATTGTTCACCATCAGGATTTGGCGATTGGGTCCCCTAAAAAAAAACGAGAGTCACCCTTTAAAAGGGGAAGTATATAAGGTATTTCCCCCACCTTCTTAGCATGACTTCGAGGTGTAGTGTTCAGCACGCTCGATGCGAATTCCAGAGGTCCGTGGTTTGAGTCCCGGCGAGGGCATTGTTCATTTTTCATCTCTCCGACTTCGAAATAACAGAATGTCTTTACAATGTAATTACTGAAAAGTCAATTTAATTGTTTGTTTTTCCTTTCCTTTTTTAAATGAAATCTATACACACACACACACACACACATATATATATATATATCTTTATATGTATTTTGTAATAATAAAATTCCATAGTCAAGAATACACTTAAAATTCCAACTGTATGTTCTTTTCTTTTTTAATGGCGACGGTCTGTTATTTGAAAGTACGTGGAATTAAATCCACAGCCCCGTAGTCAAGTTGTTTTCCCGCTTTTTCTACACGTACAGTTATAGAATGTTCAGGAGATATTTAAAGCGAACTGGAATGGCTGACGAGGCTGACGTCATTTCTTGGAAGCTTCGGCTTTCCAGAGGCTATAAAAGGACTCGCAAAGGAATATCGGGGTATTTTTCTTTAATGTAACGATGCAGTAAACTTCATACAAAACGTTATTAGTAGTTCTTTTTTATTTACTCCGGAGATCTGTTTTTTTTTTTTTTTTTTTTTTTTTGTAACTTCTATTTCTCCTGAATAATAAATGGATTCTGTTTTTTAAACTTATCGTCTGATACATTGAGCTTCAACTACGGCTATGATTCTTCACCAATGTATTTATTCGGGACAAAAGCTGGTACATCACATATATATATATAAAGATTTATGCATTCACCTCTATGCATGCATTAACATTCTCATATATACGCCGTATCTCCAAATGACATTACTCGGCCTTCTGCAACCATCGACATTCTTACAGTTACGAAAGAGTTTTAAATGTCTCAAATAATAATTTTCTTTGGCATTTTTAAATTTATAGAATTTTTCTAATTACAAAAATTTAATTTTTATACGCTCCTTCAGTCCCTGTACTTAGGTTTACAAAATATAATAATTGTTATACAAAAATAGAACACCAAAGTCTGACTTCCGTATGACATAATTTACCGAGATATTTAATTTCAAAGTTTTCGATTTTTGACGTCATTTCCAATTTTCATTGAGAAGCAGGTTAATAAATAAACTAGAATAATTCGAGGTTGTTATTTCCTCTTAAATTCTATAATATTCTTTTACAATTTACTAGTGTAATTGATTTATTATTTTGTTACCTTTACTATGCCGAAAAAGTTTCACGAATAATTTATAAGCTCCGAAAGTTTAAAAATTGGTTATTAATAGTCACGTGATGTTTTATTACTTTAGAAACATAATCCAGTAATCGTAAAAGAATTAACTAAAGTACAAATACTTCTCATTCTTAACTAAGGCAAATACACGTTGGCTATATGCAGATAATGAAGTCTGCAGGTGGTACACGAATTAAAGAATTTTTCAATAAGATCTCCATTTCGGGAAAAAATATCCTGATCAATATATTTCATAGTAATCTGTGTAGAATTAGTTTTCAATTAATCTCTTAACATCAGAAAACTTTTTCTAAACTATATTTTTTTTGTTGTTTCTAAACTATATTTTATTTGTTGTGTAGAAATACTTTTCAATTAATCTCTTAACATCAGAAAACTTTTTCTAAACTATATTTTATTTTTGTTACTTACAAATGCAAACATTTCATTCTTCATTTTGTGTACGGCCCCTGAATAAGATCTCGAATTTTAATATAAAATATTTTGATTAATTGCTGTCGTACAGGAACCACACTTTTCGTGTTTTATTTTTCTATAATGAGTACAACATTTTTCTAAACATAAGTATATGGACAGGAGGAACGTATAATAAGCTAGATTTCGTAATTTTACAAAACTGACTTCTTGAAATTTTTAAAAAATGCCAAAACATAATTATTTGCGACATTTAAAACATTTTTATGACTGGAAGTATATACTGGTGTGCAAAAATTAAGGACGAGATGGTTTTTTCAATATAACTTTGTACAAAAGCTTTCCAAATCAACACATTTAATACCGTAAGATCCCCAATATGTAAGGACATGAGTAATGTAAGCAACTAAAAGAGAAACTACTCTACTAAAAGAGAAAGAGACTAAAAGAGAAATCAGAGAGATAAAAAGAAGCTTTACTGAAAAAGTAGCATGGAGCGCAATGCGACTGAAGGCCGAAACATCCTTGTGATGGGTGTACAGCAAGAAACATCCGGTCTTTAATAGGGGATATGATCTCCCCTGACTGCTAGGCAGGTTTCACAGCGTCTGCCCATGCTGAGAATGAGGGTGTCAATGAGTTGTTGAGGCATTGCTGCCCATTCGTCTTGCAGCGCCAATCGAAGCTCCGGAATCGTTACTGGTGGTAAGGTACGAGTTGCCAAGCGTCTGCCTAGAAAATCCCATACATGCTCGATGGGATTGAGATCCGGAGATCGTGCCGGCCAATCCATACGTTCAATATCCTCACTCTCTAAGAGCTGTTTGGCAGCTACTGTGCGATGACATGGTGCATTGTCGTCCATGAAAAGGAACTGCGGACCCATAGCGCCTCTAAAAAGACGCACATATGGAAGAAGAATCTCGTTACAATAACGGGTCCCGTTGACTGAACCTGCGTCGGAGATGTGAAGGTCTGTACGACTACCAAGCATGATGCCTCCCCAAACGAGAACACCGCCACCTCCATACCTGTCCCTTTCAATGATGTTCGAGGGATGATTGCGGCTTCCCCGTTCTCTCCAGATAAGTATGCGATGAGAATCGCTACTCAGACTGAATCTGCTCTCATCTGTAAAGAGTACTCGTCTCCATTCATTGTCTCTCCAATTCCGGTGTTCCCGGCACCACAGAGAACGCCTTCTCCGATGCGCAGGCGTTAGAGGTACCGTACAGGGCGTCGTACACCGTACAGGGCGTCGTGCAAACAGACCACCATCGTGCAGTCTTCTGGCCACGGTGAAACGCGATATCGGTAGTCCAGTCGCCTGTGTCGTGTGTCTAGCGATTTCTCCCGCTGTCTGCCGCCTGTTTCTTCTGGCTTGTAAGGCAATATACCTGTCATCTGCGGGTGTGGTTCCTCGTGGACGACCACTACTAAACCCCCAGATAGCTGTTCCTGTAGTTTGAAATTGTCTCCAAAGTCGTGAAACGATGCTGTGAGCAATTCCGAACTCTGCAGCCACACTTGTCACACTGCGGCCTTCTTCCAACTTCCCAATGATTCGACCTCGGGTAAAAGCATCCAGATGTTGTCTAACAGATTGATTATTCGCCATTTCTCGCTGAGGCAGCAACTCGGTGTGATTTTAACTGCTATACGGCGTGCAATCTCTTTGCCAGAAATACTGATCTAACACCGACAACATGCTTTATACTACTCAGACCCTCCCCCATTACGTCTACCTGCATATCTGTGCATGTGCTACCTACCGTTCATCACTTTACTTAATTGATTACTCCTGATTGGTCTTTCTGTCCACTCTGCCTCTTCGTTCAGCTGATATCCTAATTTTTCGACTTCGTCCTTAATTTTTGCACACACACCAGTGTATATCCACGACCAACGTATACAAAAATAAAGGCTAGGTACGAGCGTTTGCAGATACGGTGTACAAAGGGAGCGGAAAGTGCATGTATAAGTCTTAAAATTACACGAGTAAAGTGTGCCTTAAATATAATGAAGTAAAAGTAAATTTTCCATTTAAAAGATCAGACAAGAAGTTTGTAACTAATACCTCAAATAACCAGATATTTCTCATCTCTGTCCTTTACATTGATCAACATTATACAGAACCAAGATTTCCTTTTTTTTTTTTTTTTTTTTTTTTTTTTGTATTTCACACAGTATTTTTTATTACAGAGTATTTGCTCCGTTCTTTTCCGTAATACTTTTAAACTTCATTTCGAAACCCTTGAAAGATTCTCTCCTCGTCGGATGAAAAAATAGGTTTCTATTTACATATTTATTGAATATTTTTATTTTTCTTCAATAAATTCACCACGTTAGGCTGAGAATGCTGCATATGTATTTAGGGAAAACGCATAAAAAAATGAAAATAGAATTTCGTGATGCTATTCGAAGTAAATTGAAAGTCGATCGGGGCGTGACAACGCATTTTTCCCACTATAAATAAAGGAATTCATAGGATTGAAACTTGCAACATGTTTTGAAATACTGTGTTTTAAGCTGCTTTGTTTGATAGCAGCGTCGATGTTTACAGGGAAATGCTAAAATTTAACGCAGAATCTACAAATCCTAGTAAACACCTGCGTTTAAAATTAATGCAGTTTGTTAACATTTCATTCATGAAGGAAAACTCATAAACCTAAATTACTTCTTGTTCTATTTATGAGACCTAATGACGTCTTCCTGTAAATGTATAATACTCAGGAATAAAGTATAAAATACTCTATTCCTCAGAAGGAAATAATCTAAATTCTTGTAGGTTTGACAGACAGGTCAGATCATAAAAGTATTCCTTTCATTCATATGAACTGATATACTGGGCTTTATACATGCATTTTAGAGATAAATATCTTTTTTGTGAAAGAAACAATTGATAAGAAATATTAAAGATAGACTTCAGATCTCTAAAAAAATCTGGTTGACCGACCCCCCCCAAGACAGCAGGGATGACCCAGTCTTGGTCTTGATATTTATGTCTGATCAGTCATGGAAATTCCTTAAAAATATGCAGTTATAGGCTTTCTATATTCAAAGGTGTTGCCATTGTCGTCAATATTTTCTGCTACAAAAAATAAAAGTATAACTTTTATTCTTTCTAAATGATTTTATTTCCAAAATTCATGCTGACATTCTGGCTAATATCTCTCGTAGATATAAAGCAGTAAATTTAAATTAAATGTTGAGGTATAATTTTCAGATACATTGTTATTCTTCCTTACAGGAATGTATGTTTACTTTACACTTCCAATTTGCGAAACTGAACAACCATTTTCACGATGCTGGAACTATTTTTGCTCGTCATCTTTAACTGATTTGCATGTATGGTATAGAAGTTACGCTTTTGTAGCTGATTAGAAGTACAGTTCCTTTGTAACAACAGAACTAGACAGATTCTAAAGTTTATATTAATTAACTATTATCTTATTATTTTAGCTAAAATGTCACCCCTTCATTTCCTCAGCCCTTATCAGGATGCAAATTAAATATTGTAAATCAGTGCAGAATTCTTCGATGCTAAAGAGATCAGTGGCAAACTATTGCGCTATTTTCTCAACCAGCTCTGAGAATTATTCGGTGGTATTTATTCCGTGGTAGCGTTTTTCCAACTGAGGTTTTCGCGCAATTAGTTTAGAGTTGTGCCAATACTTTCTAGGCTGTGCATTTGTAATTTTCCAGCAATAAATTACTTTAAATTTTATTCCACATTTTATATTTGTCGAATGAAGCGGCGCAGATAACTTCTGCAAGCACAAGTTTTGTATAAGTTCAAAGTTTTAAATAAAAAGGTTACTTTATACCTTTCTCTGCGTTTGCATTTGCAACGTTACTTAATTTACTGAGTGGTATCTTACAAGATTAATTCACGTTATGGAAAATAAAGCTGCATCAATGACTAATTTCAGTAAAAAAAAACCTAATATAATTATATAACAATTTCTTAAGCATATACTAAACAAATATCTCCCAAGCGTAAATTAATTACATAATTTAGTCAAAGATAAGGAAGTGACGAAAAGATAAGATACTGTCCCATCACACTGAGGCTACTAAAAAATTTTGTTGTTCGCTCTGAGTATCTTAATTGACTCCGTGGATATTTAGGCTACATCATAGAGAATGCTAGACACACTTCAATCCAAAGCATATTCCTGTCAAAGTCAAACCATTTGTACCGAAGCATAAATGTAGAGAAAGGTTACTTTGAAGAAGAAACTTTGATTCTTCTTCAGATAAGATTTACTTCAGTTTAGTTTTCAAAAGATAATTGTCCTTATCAGTCGTTTTTGTGATCGACCTTATAGATGCAAGTCATATTCGAACACTCTGTACATGTGCAATAGTTGAATAGCGTAGCATACCGAATTAGGGTACTTAAGCTGAATTTTCAGTGTTTTATGTTCATCAATGTATCTCGAAATCGATCCAATCAAAGAGTTTCTCTTTCCTACAGATATAAATCATGTGAAATCCGTAAAAAAAAACCCTGTTACGCTAGTGCAGTTCGATTTTATTAGCTACACCTCTCGTAAAATTGCCATAAATCCGTTTCCCTTTCCTGAATCCTTGAGAAACGCTCAAGCACTGAGAATATCCATGATGTTTAATATTTTAGTTTCTCTGAAGGCATAAAATTTTCAGTCGTATATTCACTGTTACTGGAAAAAGGGATTTACACGGGCTTCTAAATAAAAGTGTATTTGCAAATTTCTTTTTAACTGGTAACTGTGCCCTGGTATTTATATAAATCAGCTTACAAAATTCGTGAAATAAAATTTCCACTTAAACATATTTTCGAAAAAACAATTTACAAAGTTCGTTTCTGATACGATTTAAACGTCTATACTTAAGATGCTTATATTCTGGGGGATAGATTTTCGATGTTTTCTTAGAGACATCAACAGAATACAGATATCATATTCCTTTATCTTAACATTAACTTAGAAACTAAATTATTGGAGTTAAACGGAAAAGCGCCATACTTTATAAATTTTAGTAATTTAATTTGCACTGCCTGCTCAAAGCTGAATGCCGCTTTCAAGGAAGTGATTATTTTACCGACTTTAGAACTACACAATGATATAGAGAATAGCTTCTATTAATTCTCGTATTGCATCGCTAGATGACTTGAACTGTTGTTAAACAGTTACTGAATGCTGAAGCTTTAATCTACGAAGAGGTAAGATACGGGACTGGTAATTTTTCGGAAGTTTGTATTCAGCCTCTTGTTAAACTAATATGTTCAGTATTAGTTGTTAATATTTTAGTTTTACGTTTACTCCTGTTAAACTAATATTTTCAGTATTAGTTTAACAAGAGCCAGTATTGTAATTCTATTGTATCTAATGTATTAATATGTGTTAGTATTTGATGATCGAATTGTTAATAGCTTTACAATTATTAATCCTTATCTTGTCATATTTCTAACGGAAATATATCTATATTTCAAATGCAAAGACTAAACCGACAAGAATTAACCGGCTTCTTTACACTACATAACAATATCGAGCGTTACCTAAGCCAGGAAGAATTTAACATGGCATATCTTACTGAATTGTCAAAAAATCTTATGAGATTTGCAACTTTTATTGCAAGAAATGTATTTTTATTTTTCATGTTAATTATAAATGAATAAACTATTTTGCAATATCGAAAATATAAGCATGTCCCAAATATGACAGCTTTTCAATTTCTCAAACGAGTATTATTTAGTCTTTAATCAGTGCCTACGACTACTTTCACTGAAGATGGTGACTTCGACGACAGTGGTTTCAAAATGTTTCTACAATGGTTATCACCATGCAGTGTATTCCAAATAAGTAACTACAAATCTTGTATACTTCCAGTTGCAACATCTCTTAATATAAGTTTGACAAATTTTTACACTGAGGGGTGAGGTGGTGGTGTGGTGTGGTGTATTTAATTATGGCAAAGCACACGAGGGCTATCTGCCTAAGGGGAGGGATGCCTTCGTGGAGGACTTTCTAAGGGAAACTGGCTCGTATACACGTTACACATGGGGAAAACGACGAAAACGCCCATGCAGCCAGCCCGTTCGCGGGATTCGAACCTCGGACCGAACTACCAGTGTTCAGCGGCTTTACCGCTCGGCCGCTGGTGGGCCACTGAGGGGTGAGATTCAGAGAACAAAAAAGCCAAATTTTTATAGTACCAGTGAAAATAATTTCAGTAAGTAAAATATTATACATAATAGCGTTAAGTATAAAGGTTTTCGTACTTTTACACTCGAATTTTATGGGGGGGGGTTGAAAATGAGTCATGTTTAGTAGCTATCACCGAGCAAATATGATGATATTTTGCTCAGATTTAAGGGAAGAACAGGAGAGGAATAAATGAATGGGACACCAAAACTTCAACAGTAATTTTATAAGTATATTTTAATTTTATAGTAGTTATTTTAATTTTTGAAAACCTTTCCTTTCAATTCTAGTTTTCCATGTACTACTCCCTACCAGAATGAGTTTTTAGAATCGCGTTGAATGCAAATGAATTAGAAGAAACATTTAGAGAAGGTTAAAGTAACTTCGACAGAGAGTGCTATGAGTCCATAGTGGCGCGTTTTGCCTTCTGGATGAGTTACAGTCACTCTTGAAGCTGTTACGCTCGACCGTATTATACATGCCTATTGATATTCGCCGGCTAGTTTAATTTAAGGGCCAACTACATTAGACAATCGTGTCTAGCTTCAGCTAAATTTAGTTTAGTTAATTATAGTTAGTTCTTATTTCTTATTCTGAGTTGAAGTCCGAGTAGAGGCTTACCTGTAAGTCCGAGAAGGGGACGACTGTTATTCTTATTTGAGTGAATAAAAGGGTAATTTAACCCTTCTTAAGTTTACGTCTTATTTGTTTTGAACTCCGCGATAAGTCGCTATACATTTCACTAGGTTCCTCGACGTCCACCTTAGACAAAGGTCGAGGAAACCTACAATTTTGCAGGAACAATCTGAACGCGTTTACTGCATGGCTCCATGCCAGTTTTGATGAAGAATACTCCAGCAGACCGATCCGAAGATCTTTTGCCATTTTCCTCTACCACGAAGCTTTTCGAGAGGACTTTCGGTTCGCGAGTATTTTAAGTATCTCTATGCCGCACAGATACCATACACTTGCGGTCATTTAATCTTTCTCCCGTATTCGAATAGGGGACTAACGTTCAGGCAACCAGCGTTGTTAAACATTAGGCAGATTTAGGAAGAAAATACAGATGAATGGTCGCTCTGGTTTGTTATTAAATTTTCCTTATTCGTTAAAAGAGCGTATGTTATTGAAATCATAGCTGGCGCGTAAAATTATTAACTACGCAAATGTATACAAATTTTGCCCGCAAAAGTTATAAAATTTTATGTATTTATATTATAAATGCATGAAAATACTTTACTAACTTGCATACTTGCATATTTTTATTTGTGAGATACGTATAAATAGTTAGATAGCCACCTTTTTCAAACACCTTATACATTTTCGCCGTTTCCCTTTACCTTAATTCACGCTTAGTTTGTGTGTTATTGTTAATACTCCCTACAAATTCACTAAAATGTTATTAAATTGATAAACGTATTAAAGGCTAGAACTGAATCTATCTATCGGAGAGTTGCGACACTGTCAAATGGATTTGATTAAATTGTATAGTTATACACACCAAGAGGATCAAATTGTCAAGTGTTTAATGAAACACAGGTGACCATTCCACTGACGAATTACGACGTTGACAAAGCTTATTATCTGAGAAAAGAAATATTTGCATGTATGATATTACAACGCAGTTTGAAATTTTAAAACTTGTTAACCTTTATAATTTTCTGCTAGTTAAATCCTTTATTTTGTTTGCTTCCATTTACAGTAGAAATTATCATAATCAATATGCTCATAATAATCTTAATCAAAATATTTACTAATAATGGGAATTAATTAACAAATCGTAATAATTAGTTATTACACGGATCAACTGCGCAAAAAAAAAAAAAAAAAAAAAAAAAAAAAAAAAAAACGATTATAACTTCAGAGAAAGATTTAGCCACATGAAGCTTAATAGTAAACTACCTTCTATTACCACTGCTATTTTGGCCGACGCATAAACTTTTGAGTACGCGTATGAAAGTTTCAGTTTAGTTGTTGTAAGTGGGTTACGAAAAAAGATAAAAAGTCTGATATTATTTTGGAAATAAGTAAATTTAATTTGAGATCTATTTTACTTTGAAATGGGCATGAGTTATATTTGGCAGAAAAAAAGAAACTGTCTTCCAGGTTTTGATACAATTTTCCTCTCTCCTAAGTAGACAGAAATTAAAATCCGCATGTTTAGTTTAACTAGAAATTGTATCAGCTCTGTTTTTTATGTTTACAGGACAGAATTACACTACATTATTTTTTGCTTTCAGATATGTAAACTTTTATTGCAAAGACTTGGTTTTAGAAGCTTTAGTTGAGCCTAATAAAACTGGAGAAACTTAGAAAATTACCAGTGAGATATAGAGAACCCTCTGCAACACCATTTGCAAGAAAAGCACAATCTGTAATTACATCTATTTTTGTTTCTAGCTGCCTTGGATAACTACGAATAAAATAAACGTTTAATAGATGTGTATATTATAACAAACCTAAAACCACTTTTGAGCTAGAAGCATCTCATTTAAATGTTTATAAAGCATTATATATGTGTTTTATACATAAGAGGAATACTTCATGCATAGGAGCAATACATTATGCATAAGGGCAATACTTCACGTGACCTTATAGCGACATTTTAGAAATTTTCAAAGCCAGGAAACTTAAGAGATTCGCAGTGCCTTCTCCCGAGATTCGAACTCCAAACCTCCCGCATTCGTGTCAAGCGTACTTCCAATTACACCCCGAAGGCATGCGGAGAGGATATAGAAAATACCTTCTAAACTCTTTTTTTTTTCCCTTGCGCTTCACATCAATAAATATAGAAAATTACAATAAGTAGTCTTCGTACTAAATAAATGTTTCGAAATCTTATTGTTGTTTTATCTATTTATAATAAGCAAAGAAGTTACTCGAGTAACTTTCTCCAATTTCTTCAGTCTCAAGTAACATTCTCTAGTTTCTCATCTTTCCTTTTTTCTTATGAAACAAAAATATCAGTCATTACCTTCTACACATGTTCTAAATAAAATCCAAGCCCTCCAAAGGCAAAGCAGTAAAGTTGTTGAACACTGATAGTTCGACCAGGTTTCGATTACAACTGTCTCGATGCATGAGCGATTTTGCGGTTTTTATCCGTTTGAAAGATGATTTTGAGTTCGGGCTTGGTATTATTTTATTAGCACCCGAGGGCTATCTGCCTAAGGGGTGGGATGCCTTCGTGGAGGACTTTTCAAGGGAAGCTGGCTCGTATTCACGTTACAGATGTGGAAAACCATGAAAGCGTCCATGTACCAACGCGTTCGCGTTATTTGAAGCTCGGACTGAACTAGAAGTGTTCAGCGTCTTTACCTCTCGGCCGCTGGTGGGCCTATGAATGGTGGATATGAGACAAATTCCTTTAGAAAGTGCTCTAAGAAACCAGCTTTCCCAATAGGCAGGTATCACTCACATGTTTTGCTATTATCAGATAAGCCAAACCATCGAAATATAAACCCGTTAATTAAAATTAATTTAATTTTTAATATATTTAGAAAATTCTGATGTACCACTACCACAACTTGAGATAACATGCCTCTGCCAATTTCCTTTTACAAGGCTTTAAAACTTTTATACAGAAAGCCGATGCATTTTTAATAATAATTCCTACTGTTATTCGATGTTTCCTGAATATTAAGTGCATTCATATCTTAAATCCCCGTTACCTGTAACCAGGAAGTTCACTAGCTTTTTTCAGCAAAGTAATCAAAACTTCCACAAAGTGCCACATTCTTATTGTTCTCAAAAATTATATTATATTTTACAACTTTTATATTATTTCTTGAATTTTTTCCCATAGAAATATTCTTTTAAATTTTGTAAATATTTTATTTGTCAAAAGAATTTCAGCACTTTCTGAGGGAAGAAGTATATTGGTACTATGTTGTATAGTTCCACAACTTCAAGCAATAACTATTGTTTCACATATCAGTGAAGGAACTTTTGAAGTTTGATTTTTAAAACTGCACTGAGACGAATATTGAGATAGAGTATAAAAATGGGCTATATTGCTAAAGAAAGTATGGAAAGAACTGCAGAAACTGACAGCAAAAGTGATACAGGAAACATTGATGACAAGCCACCATCAATCGATTGGGAAAAAAATAACTGAAAATTCTAAGAAAACCTCTTGAAGGTATTTATCAAAATACCACGAACAATGTTACGAAATTGAGGATAAAATTGAAAATTTGTTTATGTAAAATGCAAAACTGTTTACGAACTAAACACGAATAGAACAATTGCTTGTAAAAGTTAAAACCTTCATCAAATACATAATTATGAAAATATTTTTAGGAAAAAAATTAGTTAATTTTAAAGTTGCGTAAGTAGTTTAATTTCATCATTAATTATTATTCATTTAGGATTAATTATGGAATCTGATGCTAGTTATTGTTTTAGTAGCAGTGTTTAAAATTGACACACGATATGTTGTAACTCAGCCGCTTAATAAACTCAAATATTTGAGTTTTGAAGCAGAGTGATTTTAATAAGAGGTGAGTAATGTATATTAGGGTAGGCCAAAAAAACATTTTTTCTATTTTTCTACTGCAACACCCCGGAAAGGTTCCATCGACTACTTGTGCAAGATGGTAAAAAAATGTTTTTAAATAATGTAACTTCCGTCCGTGCATCGAACTCAAATTTTTGAAAAACAGCGAAATTCTGCCGCTTTTTGTCAATTTTTAATAATTACTAACTTGCTAAAATGCAATGGTTCCCAATAGGAATTTTGGGGCATAAAGAACACTAAAAAAAGTTTAAAACCCTGCAATTTCCAATTATTTATTGTTTGCGGTAAAAGATCACAAATATTTTTCTATATACTTTATATCCTATATATTTTCTATATACTATATAGAGCAATATTTCGTAATTTCTGATAATTTTACTTTCTCATTTTTAATAAACAAACGGTTAATATACTTATCATTTTAAATTTTACTATAAAGGAATTCACCTTAAAGTTAGTTTTAGAGCATATTCTGGTATGATACATCTTGATGAGTAAAGTCGCCCTAATACAGGCACGTCTTTCATTAATGCCTCATACCTTTCTAGATGCTTCGTTCACTAGTTTGATACACTATTCTTGTCTGGGTATAACAAAGGAAGCTTTGGAAATCCGGTCGCAGCAATGTGCTAGTCTTTAATGTATTTCTGATGTCCTCATCTGTAATGTTCCTTACAGTTGGAGAAAGAGAGATATTGTAACTATCTCACCAAATCGTGTTGAGCTGGTCTGATGCTTTGATGTTGAGTTTTGGTGTGACGTTTCGAACAGTCTTTTCCTTGCAAAGCAATCGATCTCTAGTTCTCTGATATGTCTTCTTTCATCCTCAATCATTGCAACAATAAACGGGATAGCAAAGAAAGCATTCCGCTGAATTACTGGATTCGTTATTTGCAGTGAATTTTAATTACATATCGTAATGTTCTGATGGCTTCAGAAACTATCTATGGGTCGCCTTTAAAATTTTTGCTGGTTTTGATTTTGAACCAAAAAAGCGTGTAGCAATTCAAAATAAAATATATAAACTGCCTACTTTCATCAATATATTTATCTAAAAAATATGAAAAGCAATCTAAAAAAAAATTCAGCACAGTCAAAGCCTTGACTAGGTCTCTTGAATAACCACAGGTCACAAACACCCATGTACAATTAAGATACAATAACATGCCGAACAAATATTAATTCAGAAGTCAAACAACAAAAATCATGTTATATTTTCGAAATTTCACAGTGAAGGTTTGAAAATATAACGCTGATTTTTGTTGTTTGACTTCTGAATTAATACCCATCTACAAATTTTAATATTCTATAGAGAAGTTTGGATAGACTTAGCGATAACAGAATACTTCACCAACTGAGTACAAATGCTGATAGTAACATAACAGGCGATACAGCAACTTAGCTGGTGGTAAGTAAGTAAGTAAGTATATTTTTCTAAGCTCACGTAAAGAAATTTGCTGTCATCTTGAATGTAAAAACGGACGACGATCATGAGCTGCTAAATTTTCTATAACCTCACCCGACTGTCTCGCAGAAGAAATATCAAATATGTATTATTATTGATCTTTGCCGTTACAGCCAAAACATCGTGGAGAAAATGCAAGGCGAAAACATCGTTCTACAATATCGTGGGAGAAAAGAAAGCGAGGAGAAAACATCATGCTATCAAGTATCGTCGTAGAAAAAAAGCGGTTCAAAAACACCGTACTTTTAAAACATTAGAGTAAAAATTATCGTGGTTAAAAAGTAAAGTACCTGCAAATCATCGCATGACAATAACATCGCAGGCATGTGTTTTTCAGGCTTTAAAAGTTATAAATGTATATTCGCATAATGATTTGTTAGCGCAAGAAATGAGGTGCAATTGTTCCTCTGTATTTCATATTTTTTCATTAATTAATAAATGCTTGCTAAAAAAGCAAGTAGGAAACACAAGCATTCAAAATCTGAAAATTATTAGAAAATTAATCCTAAGTACAGCAGGTAACAGAATTTTAAATTTCTATACTTCTATGTTAAAAAGTCATTATTTAATTAATCTATTTTATAAAGTTGTAAAAGTGGAGTCTAAAATGATTAAAAACAGGGAAGATTAGTAACTGCATGAGGTTATTTATATAAAACTCTTTATTAAATTTTCTTTCACTTCGCTAATCTATAAAACTTCCAGAAAAAATTAAATCTTGTTTTTTTTTTCAATTAATTAAATTAATTTTAATATAGATATCTGAATCTTAATACTGAGCCGAATATTGAGATAAGGTATAAAAGTGGATGACCCTATCTTTTATACCCTTACGTATAAACTATTTAGACTATATTTTTCCCCTTTATTTTTATACCCTTACGTATAAACTATTTAGACTATATTTTTCATGAAAAATTACCAGTTCATTTTCATAAAGGAGATTAATTAAATTACCAGTACATCTTCATAAAAGAGATTAATTAAAAGATGAATTTTAGTAGTTAAGTACATGAATTCAAAATTATATTAACTGTTACATATATGATTAATTTTCTACTCATTTTCAGTTTTTGAATCCTTAAGTTTCCTTTTTGGTTTTTTGGGCAAAAATTTATTTATAAGGTATTTCTCCCGCCTTCTTTGCATACTTTCGTAGTGTAGTGGTCAGCACGCTGGGCGCGTATTCTAGAGGTCCTCCGGAGTTTGATTCCCGGCGAAGGCGTTGCTCATTTTTCACATTTTCTGCTTCAAAAATACCTAATGTCTCTGCATATTAATTAATCAAAAATATGAAATATAGAAGTAAACAATATTCCTCATTCCTTCTTGCCCTTACAAAACATTACGTGAATATACATTTACAATTTTTAAAGCCTGAAAAACACATGTCTATGATGCTATCTTCATGCGATGATTTGCGAGTGCTTTATTTTTTATGACGATGTTTTTAAAACTGCGACGTTTTTGAACCACTTTGTTTTTTTTTTATGATGATGATTTATACCGTGCTCTTTAAGAACTGGTGTATTTTCTCATGCTTTCTTTTCTCCCAAGATGTTTTGCACTATGACGTTTTCGCTTTGCGTTTTTTCGTCTAAGTTTACGTCTGGGATGTTTCTGCTGCGATGTTTCCTCGGACGCCATCCTTTCAGTCAACTTGAAGAACGGAGAATTCAATACGTCTAAAGCAAACCATGGCAAGTTTTATACACAGCGAGCTTTTCTCCGATCAGTCCACTGAATATTTGGTCGCTGTGGTTACACTATCCAAGTGATGAACTAAGTGATGTTAGCAAATTTAAGAAATCATAAAAATTGACGCATGCTTAACTACTGCTCTTACTTCAAGACTTAAAACGTACTGTCCTTAATTTTTTTAAATTATTCAATACGTGAGATTACTGACCGTGAAAGCTGTAACTGCAGAGAACCGTGAGTTAGAAATCTTATTAAAGAATTTATAGCAAGTCGTTAAAATGAAGTAATGCAAATGAACTATACTATATTCAGATTCTCCATGGAAATACTATTATGTATAAACCATGGAACACTGACCATATTTCATAGCAGCTTGCCCAGGAAGTAATAGAATCTTTTTCATTAGGTTTTGAGAACCATGGCTCAAGCTGAAATGGCTTATGTTTATGTCAGCCTTATCTAGGATTCAGATAATTCTTTTCTCACTAGGCTATGTTTTGATTCCTTGCCAAGCAGGCGGCATAAGAACATGTAACCTTAGCTTACTTAGTAATTTTGAATGAGTCAGCTCTAATTGAGTGCATATTTAGTGAGCTCCTAGAAGGTGAATTTGCTATATAAAATTACCCCTACGTTTTGTAATGAGGTTACGACTGGAAATTGCGTATCATTAATGTAAATGTAATTTAGTAGTCTAATACTTTTTTATATTTCTTGAAGACAGTGATACTGCTTTTCTATGGGTTAATTTTGTTATGCCATTCTGGGTACCACTGAGAACTATTAGCTAATACTGCATTGGATCTTGGATGATTTGGATTACGTGAAACACATAAAATTGCTGTATGTAAGCATATTTCGGGACGTATGTTCCTAGAGGATCTGGCAGATCATTGACAAATAAATTAAACTTTACTGGGTTTAGAACCTAGTCCTGACGAATCCCTATTAAAATGCGTTTTCTAGATAAAATTGTATCGCCAATCCAAACTTGAAACGTCTTGTGCAATAAATATGATTTGATGATTCGAATAAGCTTGGAAGTATTCGAAGTTTTGTGAGCTTGATGGCAAAAGCGGTCAAATGCTTTCGCAAAATTTTTTCGAACTCAAAAATTATTTTAAAACATTATCTGATTTACTTTCTGGTGGCAGCTGATGAAAGTAAAATAAATTAAAATTAAAGATAAAATAATAACGTACCTGATTAATTAAAATAAATTATTCCTTTTAAAGCACGAAAGTGCGAAATATCATAAAACATGTTTTCTTTAGAGACATAGAAGGAATGACGAAAATAAATCCATTGCAACAAAGAAAGTAAATGCAGGAACTTTAAAATTTGTATGTTATATAAGTATTTCTTTTTGTTAGCTAATTAAGCAAATATATTTTATTATGAAGAAAAACCTCCAATTCGTAAGAAAAATTCATAATTAAAAACAAATGGCACTTTATTCACCCTCCTTTGAATAAAAATTTAAAACGTAATGATTAACATTTTAAATCTGAGACAGGATTTGCTGTTAGAAAATATTTTATTATAGGATAGCAGAAGTGTAACTAATTTCGTTCCTAATGAATTTAAAAACAGAAGGATAACATATAAGTTTTCAAGTAATTTCTTAATTTTGTAATACTCTAGAGAAGATTTTAATAAATTAGAGATAATGCTGTTTTTAAAGAAAATTTCAATTTATAATAAAAGTTATTTTTGTGGAGGAAATATTACAGCAAAACGTACACAGAATTAAAAATTCCTAAAATAAAAAACAAAACTTTTAGAAAGAGTGGAAAAGTAATACCTATTAGAATTTTCCGTTTTCCAGTCCAAATGAAAAATTAATTTTGTGGTACAGTCATATAATGTTTATGACGCAAAAATTGAAACTCCTGAGCTTCTTTCATTTTTAATATGAACATGAGATAGCTTGCTTTTATTTGCCTCAATTTTTTAAAGCAAATTTTTGCGAACGTGTCGTTTTAGTATAGAAACACTTAAAATATTAAGTGCCTATCTTTAGGAAAACCAAACTGAAGTCAATAAGGCAAGCGGTATCTTAAAATAGAATGTGATGTGAAATGTCACCCTCATCAGAAACATATATACGTAGAATATATAGAGACATACTCAGCTGTTTATTCTCGTCCTTGATTTTTCTTAAATAACTTCACGTCATCTTTAAAACGACTGATTTCAGTACGATTTTACACGTTTTTTTTTTTTTTTTTTTTTTTTTTTTTTTTTTTTTTTCAAAACTAAATTAGTGTAAACGAATCGATAAAATTACTGCGAGTAATGAGGACAGTAACGGGACAGTGAATGATATTCTTTTAAATATTCTTAGGATCAACTTTCTTAAAATTCTAATTTTAGGCGGAAAAAAATCTTTCAAGAAACGTTTTTAAGTGTTTTGTTTTAAAACATCCACCATCCTTCTGTCATTCTGAAAATGTTAAATTTGCTTCCTGATATGTAATAGAATACTGGATACAATCAAGTACCAGAATTAAAGCTGCCAGATTTCAGCCATTGGATTTTTTCCTGACCTCACTACTTCTCGTCGTCACTGGGACTTATGCATATATGTAAAAAATATTTCTGATTAAACGCAGCTATAATACGCATGTCTTTATTCTCGCCCAGAATGAAAGAAAGTTTTAACCTAAAATATGTTATTTAAATACAGCAAAGCACACGACGAGTATTTGCCTAAGGGAGGAATGCCTTCATGTATGACTTTCTATGGGATATTAACTCATATTCACGTTAGACTTGAGGAAAACAATGAGAAACCTCCCATACATTCAGCCCTTTTACCTGGATATGAGCCCGAGTTGAACTACCAGTATAAAATGATCTTGATCACTTGATCACAGGTTGAATTTAACTTAAAACTGAATCTCTCCTCACAGGATTTTCATAGTAATTTTACATTTACTTACTATCGTATCCGTTGAATCAACATACCATAAACTCTTATATTTGTATTCAAGTAGAATTAAGGCTGCCAGATTTCGGAAATTTTATGTCTGGGTATGACAACTTAAGAAATTATGCAGTTGTTGTCCTAGATTTCTCCAAGAAATATGAATGACCGCTACAAATTTCCCGCTCTTTTAGAACCCAGAAAGTTAAATTATATTGCGAATATTACACTCAAGAATGTTGGTCAACAAAACGCTTACTTACACGAACATCTTTGATTTACAAAAGCCCATCCCCTAATTCAGTGCACCAAATTATAGTACAGTTATCTAGAGGGGAGCACATTTTTCCTCTCATATTGAAACATGTGCTTCAGATATTTCACATAAACCCTTTACTGTGGCAAGTGCACTTCATGATAGATGGCTCCATTTAAAATAATTTAATTAAAAGCTAATAGAATACCTGAGTCTGATACACAACTAAAACGTTATGTGCTATATGGAACTTTTAAACAGAATACGTTTATGCTTTGCGCTTCACTTTGTTGAAAGCTTTAAGATTTGAAAAAAGATTTGAAATTTAACTATCTTAAATAGTGCAAAAAAAAAAAATTCCCACTAATTTATTCAATGTTTTGCTTTTAATATATAGTGTAATTAGAGGGATGAAACGAAGTATGTGCACTCGGCTGTTCTTCAGTACATGATTATTAAGAAGCAGAAATATATTTCTTGATGAATACGATATGTCATGGTCAAGTACATCAGACAGTAATACATTCAAGAGCTTTTTTTCTGTAAACTACATTACAACGTATAATGGCGGTTTTTTTCTTTGTTCACATAGTTGTAAGGTATCTTATGTTCAGTAGCCAGGTATAAGTGATTTACGACTTTGCTGTAACTATACCTTCTCCTTTCCTCACCAGAATGCAAATTAGCTTTGTGTGTATTTAAGCTCAGGATTTCGAATATTTAGATGAGAGCTTCTGGCAACCTCGTCATGCTCATTGTATTTTTGCTACCTCCGCTTAAAAGTTATATTCCGACTTTAACATCTCCCTAGCCAAGGTTTTAAATTACGCATCGTAAAATACTTTGAGCCAGTTATATTAGTCTATTTAATGTGAAGTCTTAGATTACGTCATCAACGATTGAATCTGATAATCTGTTATGTTAATTTAAACATGCAAGTAGTGAAAATTTCATCTGTAGCACGTGCCTTACTTTCAAATTAAGACTAAATAAAAATGCTATTTACACGACTTTGGTATTCTGTGAGTTGTTAAGACGTAGCGATAGCTCGCTATTCGCTTAGTAGGGTCTTCAGGACATTAGCTTCCAGTTCAAACATAAACCTTACACAGCCAATACTTCTATTAAGCTCTATGCTATGGAAGTTGTTAAATTGATTTGATGGACAAAAATATAGTTCTGCTTTTGTTCCTCGGTTCAAAGTTATGCTTATGAATTTGACATAGTGCCCACCAGCGGTCGGGAGGTAAAGTCGCTGAATACTGGTAGTTCAATCCGGGTTTTGAATCCTGGTGAACGGGCTGGTTGCATGGGCATTTTTGTTGTTTTCCCCATGCGTAACGTTTATACGAACCAGTTTCCCTTAGAAAGTCCTCCACGAAGTCATCCCTTCCCTTAGGCAAGTAGTCCTCGTGTACTTTGTCTTAATCAACTAAGCCAATCTATGAATTAGATTATAAGTTCGTGCTTCCGCATATCTCGGGATTCTTTCATACAGATTCAATATCTCATAATACAGAGTGCTACAGAATTCTTAGTCACAATTTTAAAGGGTGATAGAATTTGGTTAAGTAATAATTTTTGTTATGCAAAGTGGGCTGGATAATGTGAAATGGGAACGATTAGACACTGTAAGTATGAAAAGAATATAAAAAAGAAAAGTCGCTTTAATCTCGGTCTGATTTAGTCTGATATTTAGAAGAATTCTGCAAATGAACGCCCTGCTACTACAACATATATTATAATGGCGAAAGGTCTCGAATATAATGGTCTCGAAAGGTATAATGGCGAAAAGTATTCAGTTGTACCTTAAAATTGTGATCATCAATTCAGTCATATCGTGTACATTAAAGTAAACTCTTTATGATATTATTCAAATTTAAAATAGCTGCAAAATCAAAACACAAGATTTAACCTATTTTTCATTTATAATATAATATATTTAAATTATCTCTATTGGAAAAAAAATTAAAAGATAGCTTGCAATAGGTATACCAAGTCAGACCTTCTTGAATATCCTGGCAATCCTCTCTCCGTGTTCCCATGGTAATACTGGTGCTCTTCGACAATCTATGCCTCGTGTGCCGTTGTTATATACTTCACCTCTTCGGAAATTATTTCTGAAAATATCTGGATTTCTTCTTAACAGGCGGCTGTATGCATCGAGTATAACTTTTGCGACGTCATACATAAGAGCAGACTCAGCCTGTTAAGAGAACAGAAATTTTTTTTTTCGATTTTATTGCAGTGTAAGATTAATAAATAGCCAAACAGGAAATTACAATGAAGAGTCTTACATCATTTTATTACAACGGAATGAAAAGAGAAATGTGAAAAGCAAATGTATTGGTTGTAAAATAATTTTTACTCACTTAAATGAAATAATTATTCAAGGCCCTCCAAATCCCTAATTTCTCTTATATAAGTAATTTTATTTAACTAGCAAACTATTTGTCGGGTTGTTAAATAGCTTTTCAATTCAGACAGTGAGTTACTAAATCTGACTCAGAATATAAGAGTTATGTAACCTGAATTAGTTAATTAAATTAAAGATGCTACCGTTAGTATAATATAACTATTAGAACATCCGTCAGAATGCTGCGGAATACTGGGGTTTCGTTATGCATAAGGAAAATTCATGGCCAACTCAAAGCGAAAAAAAAACACTGCGAATGACGTTTATGTGATATACTCCATATGAAACAATTTAAAATAGAGGACGGGGACAAATTCATAGATAAAAAAGAAAAAAATGTGAAAGGTTTCAGATTTCACATTACGTCCAACGGGGCGTTTTTTTTAACATTTTGCTTGTTACCTTTATTTATAAAATATTATTTTTAGGCACTTAAACCATAAAATTCAGTTCAATAGCAATATTGCAAAATAATTTTAAATTGAGCGTATCTTTAGAATTTCTAATACACAGTCTCACGCGCTGGAGATAAAATGTTTTTCTGTACAACGTTGCCATTGCTCACTTTGAAATCCTTGATTTTGTTAATCAAAAGTTCGTTAAAGGTTTACAATATATGAAATCGATAATAAAATAAATTCCAAATTACAAATTTGGGCTTCCAGATGCCGATATTAGCTGTAGAATTACGGCATTCAAATAAATTTTAAAATTTGATGACTGTAGGTAGTGTTGTTTTATCACGATGAGAGAAACATACATACATTTATGAAGATTCTTCTTTATTTAATTTCTTCAAATATAATACAGGGCGATAAAATTTGATGGCAATAGTTTGAAAAGTGAAACGGACATTCAGAGTGATTCGACGCAAAATCGTAAAACGAAAACATTAGTCCCTCAGGGACAAAGCCCCATTGGCCTAAAAATATCATGACTATGGTAAGAAACAGGTCAGTAATTTATTGTTATTTTAGTTATTTAATACTTAAATATCTACCTGCTCTTTCCTGTAAATGATTTTACATATACTCCTTCAAGGATATTTAAAAAGGTGAGGGTTAATCATCAAGGTTATCACTGACATGTTGCTTATTCTCAAAACGTATCCGATCATGTATCATTTTAATCTTTGCATAAATCTCAATGGTTTGATCTGCACTGCCACTGAGAAGCAAAGTAGCAGACATATTAAGTGACAATTACAAACGCGATGATAATTAAATAAAATTGTTCTTAAATATTAGCATAAGATAATTTGGTTTACTCCTGGTTTATAACACATTGGGCTGATAATCAGAAAGTAATATTTGACGTTCAAAAGACGTGATTTTAAGGAATTCTAACTTTAGCTTATGTCCATTTGGAGGAAAGTATTTTTTCCCCAGGAAAACCAGCCAGTTCCTCCACCGAGTACTGAAGCTCGTTCAGAGGTAATACTGCTCATTGCATTTAACTTTTCGATTAGAAGTAGGTTTTTTTTTAAATTAGTATTAAGATGTCATACATTTTATTTTTATTTTAAGCGCCACTAATTATAAATAATTTCAAATTGTCTTTTAACTACCAAAGGAAGAGAAACGTATTATCGGATTTCATGATGTGAACGATTAGAATGATTTTAAATTTTTACTTGTAATGACTGCGGGTTTAAAATGATTCAAAACTGCTAAATGAAATTACTTCCAACATTTCAGTAGTTTGCCATAATTAATTTCTTTACTTTTAGTTTCAGTTTGAATTTCACAAAATTTAGTTTTATTAATTTACTTTAGCTTACAATTTTCGCGGTTTTGAATGTTTAAGTTATTATTATCTACATTAATTGTTTTCATCTAAAAATTTTTGTATCCTGGTTAGTAGTTTCTTTATGCTATTTTCTTAATTATATGCAGGCTTATAATTTAGCATAGTATGACAGATTAATCTAGAGAGTCATATTTGACAACTGTCTCTGGTTTCAAAAATGTGGGGGGAAGTTATCTTTCGGCATCTACTTACTAAATTCCTTAAAATATGCTTACATTTGTATTCTCCTGTTTACGTGAGTTTCAAGGATGATTCTCAAAATCTGAAACATTTATTCTAAAAACCTCTTGTCATAAAAGCAATAAACCTTTTATTTTAGCTTGGTATCACATGACTGAGGACGGATATTTCTAATATGGTTATTTTACCGAGTTAAAAACCCGAAACCCTTCCTTTAGAGAAAATAAAGTATATACGAGAACACATGCTGCTGAGTAACTTACCGAAATATAATCAGTTCCAGCCCCAGGCCATCGGACGGGATCTAAAGAACGCCAAGCAGGGACAAATTCGCGAAAGTCTTGGCTTGTTGGCTGTAATATTCGGAAGCCAGTAACATTAATGGCTCCGAACTCTAGTACTTGACTATTTAAGTATTCATCCATAACCTAGAAATAAGACGAAATAAGATAACTGAGCATTTTTATGTCAAATAACATCTCAATTAATAATGTGCCGATCCTGTAAATTTCGTTACGAGAAATAAGAATTTTCTATCGAATAAATTGCTTCCTATCAAAAGTCAGACATGCATATATCCCGCATAACTCAAAAACGATTAGCAGTAGAACGTTGAAATTTTTGTATATGGAGCACTGCTCCCCCCATTTTTATTGCAATCGGCAGTACCAAACATACAGATATATACAGTGGGTAAAAAAGTATTGGCAATTACCTAGAATTGATCAGTCTAGCTAACAAAGGAAATGCTTGACAATTTTAGCTGGGCATAGTGAACACAGGAGGCAATAAAGACACAAATCTAACGAAAGATTTACTATGCCTTTTACACATTTCGTTTCACTATGCCTTTTACACAAAATAAACAACAGAAACGTAAATTTGCATGTCAAAAAAGTATTGGCAAGATCATACAGCAAAATGTGGGACAAAATTTAATACTTTGTAATCATACTTTTTGCATTTATAGCAGCTTGTAATCGATTTCTAATGAAGAAACCCAAAGTCCTGGTTGTTAAAAAAGTCCTGTTGGGGAAAACAAAAGTCCTGTTGGGAATTTTGTGCCATTCTTGCAGGAGTATACGCTTAAGTTCATCTTCATACGAAATTTTAAATTTCCTGACATCTAGGACCAATTTGTGCCATAAAATTTCAATTAAATTTATGTCAGGCTATAGAAACTTTAGAATTAATTTCGAGGCCGGAGAGATGAAAAATTTGCAACGCCTTCGCCGGGAATCGAAACGCGGAACTGAGCGTGCAGACCACCACACCAAGAAGACGGGAGAAATACCTTATACGGCTATTGAGGCGGCGTCTTTAACTGGCGAGGAGCGTTATAGAGTAACTATTGTCAAGTGAGGTTCGCTGTATCCTTAGGGTCATTATCCTGTTGAAACACGAATAATGTTGCTAAGTCAAGTGTTTGGAAACTGAATTTCGTGTTATGGCGCAATATGTCAATGTACGTGCGAGCTGTCATAATACCACCCATGAAGCACAGGTTACCAACTCCGTTTGGAGGCTGCCATATTAGCCCCAAACTACGACGCTCCCTCCAACATGTTTTACAGTCGGTGTGAAAGTTGTTTTTCCAGTTCGGTGTTAGGGTTTTTCTCTACAGAAATTGTCGTCCACCACTTTCAAAAATGTTAAACTTTGATTCATCGGACAAAATAATTGTATTCCAATTTTTCTTAACCTCTTTGATAATGCCACATTTTTCATTGCAGGAAATATTCGAGGGCGTCCACTTTATTTTCCGTTTCTCCTGTCTCTGAAATTTTTAACAACACTTCTAACAGTAAATAAACTTACGTTTAGTTTTTATTCCTATAGCGCGATAAATTAAACCCTCATTTCTGAGCTACTAATTAATCATGTTTTTAACATTAACATCCAACTCCTTCGACATTGAAGCCGTTTTATCAGAGTATTAGCAAAATAACGTTTTAAAAGTTCTGAAGTAGCACTGCAGACTTTATACTAACAGGGTTTCTTATCAGTCTAAACACGCGACCTCAACATAACAAAATTTGCATAGCAATTAGAACTTTGCCAATACTTTTTTTGTATGCAAAATTAGGTTTTTGTTGTATATTTTGTGTGAAACGCATATTAAATTAAACGTTTTCGTTACATTTGTGTATTCATTATCTCCTGTGTCATGCCCAGCTCAAATTGTCAAGCATTTCCTTTGTTAGTAATATGATCAATTATAGGGAATTGCCAATACTTTTTCCCTCACTGTATATATCTGTATGTTTGGTACTGCCGATTGCAATAAAAATGGGGGGAGCACTGCTCCCCCCATTTTTAAAAAATTTTAAAATTTTTCAAAATTCTCGAAAATTACCGATATACGAAATACAAAAAAAAACACAAAATATACAGGAATAAGAATAAAACAAAAACCTCTTCCTGTATATATAATTCCCAAAAACTACAAGTATGTAAAATATATATCTTACCTGCCTTTAATTTTCGGGAATTCTTCTAGTTTGGTGACAAATAGTTAACATTTGTTTCCATATTTGTTGAGAATTTTAGATTTCAGCAGCAAATTGCTCCGAACTAATATTGGGACAATTATATTTTAAAATAGATATTTGTTTTAAAATAGAAATTTAAAATTTAATTTTAAAATTCCGGCTAAAATTGACCGGAATATTTAACGTTAGGATAATTCGAGTTTATGAGTTTAAATGAAGTTAAGCAGAAAGTGTATAATTTAATAGGCCGTACATGGAAGTCATGTGGTGTCGATATCCTATATTTTTATTTATAGTAATCCAAAATTTAAAATGAATGAATCATTTGTTTTTCTTTTAGCCTAGTTTTATCTTTTTCCCACGAATTTTTCAATGAAACGACTTCTCTTTCACGAACTGAATTGGAAGATAATTGCT
Organism: Stegodyphus dumicola; assembly: GCF_044657685.1. Classification (NCBI taxonomy): domain Eukaryota; kingdom Metazoa; phylum Arthropoda; class Arachnida; order Araneae; family Eresidae; genus Stegodyphus; species Stegodyphus dumicola. The sequence goes on from NC_140780.1 coordinate 81,404,772, forward strand.
AAGGGCTTTATTTTCTAATCAGATAAAATAGAAATGTAACATCTAAAGCTTAAGAAACCGGAAAAAATAGAAGAAAAGAGTAGAGAAAAAACGTAAAAATTAAAATGAAAGAAAAACAAGCCATTAAATTGGTTGAAAGGTAAAACGCACGTTTAACAGGCGAGCATTTAAAAATAAATTGCAATTTTTTTTCAACTCCCTTCAAGAAAAATGGGGAAGAATTCTGAAGACAGTTCACGGTGCAAAGCTTCAACTGAAAATGCCATTCTAAAGAATATGATTAAAAAAATAATATTCAGCGAGTCGCGATTTACAGCTACCTTTCCTTAAACAGAGCGGACGATGGAAAAGGAAACGGACTTTTGTTTTAATGAAAGCAGCCTATTCTTTAAAAGAGAGCGAAAAATGTGGCGCCAGACTGATTGGCAACGTCTCGGAAAGCAGCATATAATTTATGAGCAAGAAAATAATTTTATTTAAAAAATTCTTAAATTGCATAAACTTACGAAACCGAAATTAAATGCAAAATGGGGTTCCAGAACAAATTTCGCCAAGAAGTTGAATTTGATTGAGCCAGAGGTCCTCTTTAATCGTTTAATCTGTGTTTTCTCTGCGTTCGATCAAATATAAAATTTCTATTTTTGTAAAATGTTCTGCTAAGGAAATACTCTATAAGCATCTAATTTCGAAGTTCTCTTTCTTTGGTCTGGAATGCCTTTTCTGAGAGACTTGATACGAAATGATTTTGACAAAACGGCATTAAACATTTTGAAATGTGTCTTTGAATAAATCTAGCACTATATACAGGTGAAAGTTATGCAAAATATTTTATTTCTAATGAGTTTAATCATGAAACGTCAACGCAGTACTGAACGATTTTGATTAATTTGAAAAAAGGAGAAAGTTAGCTTAGTAAGAAACGAGCTTTTTATTTTAACAGAAAGTAACTCCAGTCGTGAAATAATGTGTTAATTGTGAACTACAGAAAGAGGAAATTGCTTGATTGGCCTTTTATAGTAAAATATTTATTATTTTCTAATGATTTAATAAAAGTATTGCTCAAAACTTGGCTGTAAATTGAATGCTGAGCTAAAATAGCTGTCATTAAAGCGTAAGCTTTTAGTGAAGTCATTTACAGTATTGCTGTGACCATGCGTATGAATGGAAAAGAAAAACTATGTGTGGATGAATACATCGAAATTTTGATCAAGCTAATATATCTATTTTATATTGTACTCTATTGAAAAGTATAAAAATGTATAAACTGCCTAATGGTTTTAAAAAATACCCATTTTAGTATAAGTATACACATTTATGAAAATGCTAAAGCTAACCAAATTAATAATTGTTAAGACAGCTGAATTTTCTTTTGTCTCTGATTTCATTTGAATTTATGAATTTAATTGTTTCTCATTAGATCGAACAGAAGTTACCGAAAATTATTTTTTAAAAATTGAAACCATTTATAAATACTCGCATCCATACTAGTTCAGCCTTACAGTAGACTTTCAAATGAATGTGTTGTAACTTTCATTATTATTTTTAGAATACAATAACGTGTTAAATAACAGATAAGGTCTATTTTTCTTATTCACTGCCTTTTGCCTTTTTTCAGGAATGTCAACTAAATTTTATTTGAAATGGAAGAAGCTAAGGGATACACTGTCTTTGTATCCCTTTACACTGTTTAGCAGAATAAGTAGAAGAGTAAAAGAGTCATGTCTAAAATATTCTACATCAATATTTGAACAAAAATCATTATAATTTAATAATGGAATTTTTCATTTAATTTCAAGATGGGTGTTCTATACTAAAATTTTAATATACCTTTGCCAGAATGGGACGCACATATTAAGTGCCAGCCGATGATCGTTGGACTGTAGACTGTAAGCTTCAAGTTTTGTTTTGTAACGGAGCTTCATAAATTTTCATAAAAAATAAAAACGTCTTCATAAAAAGACGTTTACTCAAGATTTTAAAACGTATGTATGAAATCATAAGTGATAATATAATCTCATTTGTATCAGATTTAAAATGAAACCCAACTAAGTTCATCTATGTAGTACTGCATTCTGTTTGCTTTCAATAAAAATGTTTATTGCGGAAAAAAATAAGATCATCTACGAAACACATGGAGAGAATTTTGTAACCGTGTGAAAAATAAAATTCAAAAGTTTCAAAGAAATGAAATTGTTATTAATGATAAACATTGTTCAAGATACCTAAAAGGAATTTGAAGGAGATGAACTGCAAAGATCTTTAGATAAAAGACAGGCTTATACGCTGAAGGATTGCAAAACGAACTTGTATGACTTTTTCACTATTTTCAAATATAAGTTAAAAAATCCTTCAAAATTTTGTAAGCACCTAATACTTCCAAATTCTGATAGTTCAATTTCAGTTGAAGCGACGTGAGCTGTCAATACAGATTCTTTGTTAGAAATAACAAAATTTTAGATATATTGATTCAGTGTAAAGTTTTAAATTAGCTTACCAAGCTAGTAAGAAGAAAATGATAATTTCTTCGTCCCATGTAAATATCACGGACGTGCTGTACAATAATCTTTCTCGCTGTGTCAGCACTACAGTCCAGGACGACATACTTCAAACTTTCTCTTTCCTTAAACTCCAAAGAATGCAAAAAGGCATTTGCGTCTGAAGCATTTGTGATGCGTTTTACGACTTTGACTTCTAACTTATAGTTATCGGACGTCAAACGAAAGATATGTTGAAGTTTTAGCAAACCTATTTGGAAAAGAAAGAGAGAGACAGATGTTTTATTACAAGTAAAACTTCTTACTCCCTTTTAAATGGATTACTGAGAACTTGTTTGCTTTAAAAAACTGGCATTCTTCACTTCATATTATATAAACATAAAATGTAACAAACAGCATCACTGAATGTTTGATTCACTAAAAGAACTAATTAGGAATAACTTATCATGTGACAAATGTGCACATTAAAAATATTTTAATTGTCTATATATTACTTAATAACATTACAAAAGACCTACATCTAAAAGAATAAAGATGTTTGTATGTTCCCTTTTAAAGTCCCGTTAAAAACATTTGAGGGTTTTCTTTAGGTTACCATCTGTGAGTAAATTAATGTTTCCATTCTATGTGCCCTGTAAAGTTTTATTTTATGCTAAAGAGGAAATGTAACTCAATGTTATGCCAAAATAAGGTATGTTGGAGTTATCTACCTAAGCTCCATCCCAGTTTTCATTGAAATCAATCCATTGAACAGAAACTAAAGGTCATATACATCTCTTCTCGCACCTCCAACAACCTGGAGAAATGATTTTAAGTTTGACATATATTAAGCGTCCTTTTTCTGCAATTATGCTTGAGGTACACGGTGATTGCACTTGAGGTATATAGGGTAAACTCTGCAATTACACTTGAGGTACTTCTGGTCACCAGAATCCGCTCTATTATATCGTCATTAAAAAATAATTCAAAAGGCGAGATGTCAATGCTCAGAACACAGATACAATTATGTACTTAAGCGCATTATGTGTATCTTGTATCGTATTATGAGTGATCCTCCGGTAGAGCTGTTATATTTGTGAATGCATAAATATTTTCCTTCTCACTATATCTGAAAAACTGTAGGTCCTACCTTGATCAAATTGTAAAAGGTATTCTTTTTAATATTAAAAGTGTACTTTTAGGATGATGAGCAGAACGTTAATTTCATGTTATGAAATATTATGTAAATACCTGTAATTATTTTAAGCGTTACACTGTGAGATACTCCAGCTGAACTTTCCGCTTTTCAAGATCAATACTAACTTAAATTCTCGATTACTACTTAATGATAATTTGACAGCATGATATAAGTGATATAAAACAGAGGATATTAAATAATGTTTACTCTATTTCAAACTTAATTGAGAAAAGCGTATAAACAATAAAAGTACAAAGTTTACATATGTTTTAACTGTAAGTAAAGCAAGTAGCTTATTGTATCATTACCAAATAGCAGTATGTAGACAGCGTTTATATTCGAAGCTTGTCTAACCGATATTTGCTTTTCAAAAATATTATGCGACAACACTTGTAATGAAATGTCTCGGTTACCTTATTTATTCGTGTTTCGAGTTCTGTAATAGTTGTTAGCGGTGATACGAACTCTCTGACTTCGACACACCTGCACAAGTAAGAAACAAGTGGAGGAAATATTCGCAAAACCAAAACAAAAAGGTGGCTATGAGATTGGTTATCTTGTCAAAACCATTTGTCTGCAAATTCCTTGTTCAAATAGTCATGCACAACTTTATCCCAATTAGAAGTGTTCCATATTGGTGCCAAAAATATTTGGATATAAATGTGAAATTTGAGGAGAAAAAAACATTTTTTATCGTAATCATCGTAAACTTCTCTTGCGAAAAAGTAAATTTGGTAAATATGAAAGGTACACTGATAAATATTGTAGCAATCTCGATAAAAGTTTCTTTTAATAATAAATATTGTAGCAATCTCGATAAATACCATATTCATATTGTTTACATTTTTTCACAATTAGATCTTTGACTGTGTGAAAGACTTTTGGAGCAACCTATATTAAAAAATAAAAAAAATATGTAATAATAAATGATTATTCTAAAATTTTGTTTATGCAAAGCTGTGTGTATTTGTTAACAGCAGATATAAATTTAAGTTGCAACACATTTCTGTGAATTACAACCTAAAAATCGTACTTTTTTAATATTAAATCAGTTTTATTTACGTCATAATACCCAACCTGAAAGGTATTAACAATAAAAATAGACGAAACAGTTGTCTATATTTTATTAATTTGTCTTTATGTTTTTTATTTATTACAACTACGTGATAATATAATGGAACTTCAAACTGATAATACAGCAAAAACAGCCAAGCACGCATACAATTAGTGCACCTCTTTCCTTTTTAGGGAGTCATAAAGATTTCTGTGCATATTAGTCTTTTAAAAACGCATTTACGTATATATACTAGTTGATTTCTTTTCATACTTTTTTCCATTGTTTATTCTAACGAACAAAACAATTTATTCTCAAAACTATTTTAAACAAAACTGAAAAAGACGTTATACGAGCTGAAGAAGAGTAATCTAATGCAAAATTTCAAATTAGGCAGCAGCATTAACCTATATTACACGCAATAAATTGAGAAGACTTGGCCATAAATGTCGATAGTCAGCCTAATAGAAAATTTCCATCCTCAAAAATAAAAGCTACAGAACAGAAACCTTCTAACGCTACAGTTGAGGCAAACTGCTGCTTTAAACTTCAGTAATGACTTTACGCCAGTCACATAGTCGATTGATAAATGTGATCAACTACTGCTAGTATCTAAGCTATAAATTCTCTCTCCGTCGTAACTAAACAGCGCACATTAAAATTGTTGTTTCATTTATTCACTAACCATAGTGCAATTTCGATGCAGCATGATTAAATATTCAACTCTTTTGGAGAGAAATACTTCATACTCTGCTATTTCCCTACTTTATTTCTGTGAAATTTACATACCTACATACCATTAAAATAATTTAGTTAGTTTTGGTATTGTAAGGGATTAAAACATTGCCATGTTTTATCTGGTTATGTTAAATCTTTCACAGAGATATCTTAAACATCATTTCAAAATATGCTGAATCTCACATTCATACAACACATTTAGACAACGTGCAGGCACTTACAGTTGCCTACAGTTTCATTATTCTGTTGTCATATTAATCAATCTAACATTTGTTTCGGAAAAACACGTAAGGGCTTTTTGTTTTTAAAAATGATGCCTTCGTAATTCGTGTCTGATCTACGGAAAATGGCTTCTGTTTACGATACATATATAATAACCATATCTATGCCATCATTTCCTTTCAAAACCAAAAATTGAATTTTGAACGAAAACTTCTTTTAAACTTATTTACGAGCTTGATATATGCATTTTCATTATCTTAAACAAAATGTTAGAATTAGTTACTGCATTTTTATATGAAATTTCGGTGTTATATTTCCAGCTGTATGTTGTGATTTATTAGTACTTACATTTATATATAACAGAATGGTGGATGCTTTACTCAATAAATGAATAACTTATCGAATTTTCCTAGCTTCAGATGATAGCTGCTTCGCAAAACGTTCTTTAAAAACGACAACTGAATTAATTTCTTTACAGAGCCATAGCTGCAATAAATACGTACATTTATCATGCATGAAAGCAAATCTTTCGTAAACAAGATAGAAATTTTTATTGTTTATAAAGACATCGAAGCGACACTGTAGTCACTTAGATCACCACTGAAATTAAACTAGAGAAAATATTCTAGACTTTCAAAACTTCAGTTTTATTTTTTTAATGCAGTTGCTTTTTGGCAAATGTTTATGTGCCCTGATTTGTCTTTAGGTCTTAATAATTGTTTATATCTCCCTTTGACTGCCTAGTTCATATAAATGACTAATAAAAAGGAATACTTTTAATAGCGAAATGATAATATTCTTAAAGAATCAGCACTATTAGACATATTATCTGCGCTTCATGATCTTAATGGCATAGCAAGCATGTTTTTAAATTTTCATTTAAGATTCAACATTCATTTATAATAGCTTTTCACAGAACATGAGAAACCTCGTTTTATTTTTACTACTTAGTTCACGACTTTAAATATGCTTTCATAATTGCAGATGTAGTCATTACATAGGCAAAAGGTCTTAAATTTAAATTAGTATTCGTAATTATTTACGCTTTTCTAAAACATTTCTAAGCATATATGACAAAGTTAATTTTAACATCCAGAAAGAAATTGTTAATAGAAGAAAAATGCAAGAGTTCACTTAACTTATGACATTCACATTCTTTTCGTTTTTATTAAGTCATTAGAGAAACGTATCAAGTGTTATTAACAACATGTATTAAAATTTGCTTTAAAAAAATTTTATGTATTCTAATTTATGTAAAAGGGTACAGGTGAAATTATATTTTCAACGGACATTTTCTAATTGAAGATTAGAGCGCAGTACTTTATTGCGTGGTATATAATTACTAGGTAAGGATGCAAGATATATTCTTTAATGAGTTAAATATTTTTACGAAAGGATTTTATATTATAGCTGTTTATTTATTAGTAAGGAGACAAGTGTAAATAAATAAAATAAAAACTGTAGAAATAACTGCCTCAGGCAACCCATACTACGCTATTTCCACATATAAATTTATGCCACAGGACTATACCATTTATTTGAATTGCTTCTACATTTGACGTTTCAATTTCTACAATTTTCATTTCCTTCGGATTAAAAGTATTTAAGTAAATTATTATTTCTTTAAATATACCAAATTTTCTCAAAGGAGTATTCTTGAAAATGTTATAAAATGGTAATGAATTTCACATAAATAGGAGACTTCAGTAAGTTGGCTGTTGTAAGAAATACAGTGTTACTGAATCAAGCATCGACAGATGATGGTTTAAAAATAAATTTTCAAGGAATCGTGAAGTTAATGATAAAGGAGATACCTTATCTGCAGTAGAAATTCAACCAAAGGAGTAATAAAAAGAAGTCACTAAAGAAGGTTAAAATCGACTACAATATATGCAAAATTTACTAATGAAGCATCAGTTTGGGATCCGATTACCACACAGAAATCATAAACAATTAACTTAAAAGCGTATTGTGATGAACGATTACGAGAATAGTACGATCAGCGTATACAATGAAAAATTTGTAAACATATTTCATTAGTATTGTCGCAAATGAAACAGTTTTTCAACTGAATGGTTTTATATTATGAATGTTTAACTTCAAAAAGAAATTAAAAACATTTTAGCAGATTCGTTATTTTCTTCTTGCTTAAAAGTCAATAATATTTTTCACTTTTGAAGATATAAATCGGAAATAAAGTAAGCGAAATAAATAAAGTACTGTAAAAAAGGGCTGGTAATATAACTATCAAATGATAAAATGATTGCCCCACGTCATGCTAAATAAAAAAGGTGATAACCAGAGAGTCTGGATCGCTTATCCTAGAGACCCGACGACATTTCTTAGGAGAAATTAGATATTTATTGCCCAAAATCGATAACACATTAGATGACAGCTGATCTTCCAGTTCAGATATGTGAAAACGATATTGGTAGAGAGGTAATTTATTACGAAGGGAATACTCAAAGACTATTCGCCTTAAAGAAAATCAATGAATTATTTATTGACAGGTAAATTTATTCATCTTTGCGTTACCTATAACTAAAATTTTAAAATTTTGTAGTCTATCGCCTCCCACTGTTTACGTCTGAGACGAATTACGAGCATTCATTCAACTTACCTACTCAGAAGATATAGAGGCAATCGATAAACACAGAGTAACCTGCAGGATAAGAAAAATATTTCTCTTACCTCTTTGAATTAACTACAGTAATTTAAAGTGAATGCTGTTTCAAATACTCTTAATAAGGCTCTTTCACATGAGAATTGTTTGCGACGAAGCATTCTTAGTTTATTAAACGCTGCTTTTTTATTGAACACATAATCACATTCCTAGTGCATATTGTTATAGACAAATATAACTTAACCCTAGTAAATACATAAGCAAAGTTAACTACGTAATTGTATTATTATTTTATTAAAACTTAAGCCTACCAAAATGTTTAAGAATTATCCTTACTACCTGAAAATACTTTCAAACATCAAGCCTAGACAGCTTTTTGAACATCATCATGGGATTTTCATTTCCCTAGAACTAGGAATATGCTGTTATAAATGTTTTATAACAGAAAACTATCCGAGTCAGGTAATGTTTTCCAGAAAATGCTAAATGCGAAGTAGCTTCAAAAACACATAACAGCGTTTGCCATTTCTAGGAGAAATTATCTGCAAATAAACGATTCAGCATCAGTGCAGATGATGCTCAATACAAGTATTACATTAAAAACATGAAAACGAAAAACAGGAGCTGTTAAATGCAGTAAGAACCTGTCATGTTTCTTATACAAATAATTTTGCTGTAAATATTAATGCTGCTCGAGAACTTTTACTGTTTAAGTCCCGCAACTAGAGAGAATATGATCATTCATTTTGTAGTCACTTTTCTGAACAGAAAACATGAGAAATGTGCTATGCTTTCGCTGGGACCCGACCTTCCGATTGTTAATCGGATATGCTTTCCAATTACATCGCGAAGACAAGAGGTAAAAAGGAAAAATAACCTTTTGTTCTTCCACAATTAAAGGGTGATAATGGAGAAAGAAGAATCCTCAAATGCGACCAGTAAGAATAATCAGTCGCTCATTATCGTTTTTTTTTTTTTTTTTTTTTTTTTTCAGTTTGTGTGCCAGTTGTAGAATCTTTAGGATAGTCTGAAACAGGAAACGTGAAAATGCGCAAGGCCCTCGCCAGGGCTCGAACTGCTAATCTTCCGATTTCTAGACAAACGTGCTTGCTAATTACAACGTGAAGACACGCAGTAACGGGGGGGGGAACTTACAATTTTGTCAAAATGCATTAAACCACCGTTAGCTTCTTCGCATTCCTTCTTCCTTTTTAATTTAAGACAAGTGAAGCCATTTTTGGCTACACGGATTTTTTTCATGAAATACTATTTGCACTATTAAACTTTGCTATTGCTTTGTACTATTGCTTTTATTTTAATTTTACACAAGTTGAAGCACCAGTAGCAACATATGTTAGCAAATTAGAGTCAATGCGAATTTTGTTCCTCATGAACAGTTCCATTTATTCATTATTCAGTTTTATTGACAATTCCAACAAAATATTGGAAAACGGCAGGGAATGTAACCTCTGATTTAAATAAATTGTGGAATTACGCATCGTATTGGCGGTTTCACTCAAAGGACAGACATGAATCATATTGGGTTTCATGAATCATATTGGGACATCGGTTCTCTTATTTCTCTCTGAATCGTCATTTCGAATAACGGGGAAAAACTAACAATTAATTATAAAATTAACTACAAAATTAACTAACTATTGTCTCGTAAAACGTAATAGACGCTAACGTCTGGCACTGTAAATATATGAATTGCATGCCAGTAACGCATATCAGTTGTTGATTAATAACAACTGAGATATTCGAACTTACAATGATCATATTTATAAATAACCTTATAGATTAGTTCATATTTTTAATACTTAGTGGTTAATGTAAAATTAATTTTAAAGAAATTATCTGCCTGTAGTGGGAAATCTGTGAATTTCAATAAAGTGATAGACCTTTCCCCGGATAACCCACTTCTAACACTAATGGCTGATAACTCGGAATCGATAAGGACGCTGATGTCTTTTAAAATATTTCGAAACTTGTAATCAAACTGAGACTGGCAGTAGGTTAGTTCAGATACCCACACTTTGATTTTTGCAACATTCAGCATTATTCCCTTTTTCTGAAAAAGAGTTATCTTCATTCTCTCTATCTTTCAGTTAGCCCATTTTCTATTTCTTAAATTGTAAAGTTTTCTTTAACTGAAACTACATTATTATTACAAAATTATGATACATTTCTATAAAACTACAGAAATATAAAATCTCATATGATAATTTTAGAACCCAATTTTTTTAATATTCCTGTAAAATAGAGTTTATTACTAGGCCTTACATATTCGTGATTCTTTAACATAAAAGTTAGCTTGGGGGAGTTTGTATTCCAAAATTTGACATTTTCTAAATACACGTGAAGCTGTCATTAGCACGATTTATATATAGTTTTTAGTTCTCCATGGCAAACTTTAATTAATGTAATCTCTGATGACATTCATAACATAATGGTTTTTTTCTTTTCACTGCATAACGGAACGAAAAGTATTGTTTCGTGCGTACGAGTTCGTAACAGACTGAATGCACATAGGTCCGATTATGGATTAATAAAATTTATTTTTATCAAAAAACATATTTAAGAGTTCTATAATTTTCCACAAAACAATTCGCACAAGTGTTCACAGTATCACTAAGTGCAATCAGTAGTTACACTTCAAGCTACTAAACGTTAAACACAACAAAATGCAAAGCGCATCTAAAGAGAAAGCTAATCCGATATTACGCTGAATTAACAACTCGCAACAATAACAATTTCTACACAACTTCTCGCAAGTAGGCATTCCAGTATATAACTGTCGAATGATTCATTTCCAGTTATGTTTCACACCCTTTGTTTCTTCACTCCAAGCGTACATAAATCTTAAAGATGTTAAAAAACTTAATCTGGACGTTTCGAATTATGCGCTTTTACGAATGCTTTTCTTCCCGCTGCAGACAGAAACACTGAAACGCCATCTAACTCCGTCAGAAAAATAAAGATTCATTTCATGATTTGTTTACGTGTTGAATTTGTTGCCAATATCCCTCTTTTTTCAAAAAACAAGGTACGGCTTTCTCTTCACTTCGTGGTAGGCCCCAAATTTTCATCATTTTTTAATACCAAATTTGCGTCATAGTAAAAATAGATATTGCTTTTTTTAAATGAATACTGAAAATGATGGTGAATGATTCCCTTCAGGTTTGTAAGCAAATTGGCGCAGATCTAAATTATTTCGCGACTTTTACACTTGCCCCCGGATACTCGAAAAGTACCAAATTTAGTTTCGTATATTTCTATTAAAAATTATCACATGGCTAAATGTTCGCTGTCTAAAAGCCTTCGTATTTAGTTTATTTCTTAAGTGGAAACAATAACCTGTGAGGTTTATCTATTTATTTTTAACTAAGAGTTAATTTTAAGTTTTAATAATTTCCATTCAGCCTCTTTTCATCCACGCTTCTCAGGCCAGAATGTAAATGAGATAGAGAGCGTTTATTCAGATTGAGGTAGAAAAGAAATGCTATTTAAGCAAGAGTTGCGGAAGATAGTGTTAAAGCGTCTCTGCCTATTCCAGGTCACCTTGTGCAGTGATTATTAGCCATTTGATTCTGTGGCGTTGAGTGCTTCTAGCCATTTAGCTTGTCTCGCCGGTTTTTGTACAAACCAGAGACTTTCCTGCGAGTTAAATTATTCAATGAGCTGTTAGGTTAATCTACCATATTTGAATTTGTTCAACGTTGTGTATTTCTGTTAAGCCAGAAATGTTTGGTTTGTGTAAACTCAAGTTTACTGCAGTTTAAGACAAGAGGATTGTTCCTCTGCAGGTTTTATAGAGTTAACCGTTATATATGCCCCAAAAAAGTGAGACTCTGCAAACCTATAATAATCATTCAGGAGGTAGATAGCCCCTTTCGAAATACACTGTACATATATATCTAATTAACACAGAGTTATGGAGACAAACAAAAATATGCAAAACGTAAGAAAAAGAGGAATGGTTTATAAGGTAATTCTCCCGCTTTCCTAGCATACCTACATGGTGTGGGGGGTCTGCACGCTGGGCGCGTATTCCAGAGGTCCGTGGTTCGATTTCCGGCGAAGGTATTGCTCATTTTTCATAACTCCTGATTCCAAAAATTAACCTAATGTCTCTACAGGTTATGTTTTTGATCACCATTCTCATAGCAGCAATAAAAGAACTAATATAGAAAATTTACGTGAACGAGCATATTTAATAGAGAAATTTATCAGAACAAAAGTTCTTTGATCAGAAAAATTATACAGCACTTGAAATTGAAATCCGCTTTATGAGGTAGTAAGGAGATAGTAAAACCAAAACATCGTGAAAATATTTTATAACTAAATTAGATATAAACCGAAAAAAAAATAAAAGATACTGAACACTTTTTTACTAAACTTCATACAGTGTTCCATAAAAAACTAGAGGAGAAACGAAACAAAGAAATACAGTCAATATGGTAAAATATATGCTATTCATTATTAAAAGACCTACCCTCGAATGACATGCCTCGGTCCCATCATTCAGTTTCCTTTTTAAAGAATGTAGGGAAGGCATTTTTGGTAGCTCTTCAATATAAACTTTGTACAGCTGAAATGATGTCATCATCTGAATTGAATTTTCTTCCACGGAGATTCTCCTTCAAAGTACGAAACAACCAAATATCCCGCATGCAAAGAGGTCAGCTCTGTAAGCAGGCTATAGACAGATATTTCATTTCGTAAGCAGGTAGTGATCGTGGGGAATAACATACAGGCGGGCGTCATCGTAGTCTACCATTCACTTTTCTATCAATTCACGTAGCTTTCTCGATATATGTTACGAAACTTAAAAGCAAAATGCAACATTCAATAGCAGTTTTTGAAGGAACGGTATGCTGACGAATGCATTCTTTATAATAAAAAAATCATTGACGTTATCTTTCTATCTGACTAGCTTTGACGGAAATCGTTTTTATAAAGATAAATATGCTTCTAGAAACTTGTTGTGAGCTTCGTAAGGAAAAATGAAGAAAAAAAAAAAAAAGATGGAAAGATTGGATGAAAACTTTTTTTTAAAAAAAATGGAGAACATTTTGCTAAAATAAAATTGATAATAAATAATTTTGGCCTATAATCATGTGAGCCTTGTGAGCAAAGGAAACAGGATTATGATATTCTTTAGGGAAATCAATGTCTCCTAATGAACGAAAACCAGATTTTCCTTGAAAACCTTTTGTTGTCCCTGATTTTAAAATCGTAATTCTGAATTTTAATTTGTTAATTGTTAATTTTATTCTAGACGAAGCTTTCTTCGGGTCTTTCATTTTAAATCTTTCTACCAGCTTTTTCCAAATTTTCTTTGCACAATTAGGTGTTTTTTCTTTTATAATATAGTTTTATTTAGTTTTTGTACAATTTAGTTGTTTCAATTAACGTTATTTACCTTATTTCACGTTGCAGAGTGAGTCATTGAGTTATTGTGAAGCAGAACACGTGAAAAATGCCCCATGTCCTTGCCTAGACTCGAACCTGGAATTCTGGAATATGCGCTGAGTGTGCTACCATTACAACCCGAAGGCATGCTGGAAGAAGGGAGAAAATTCCCTATAAGGTTGTATAATTATATATATAATTCTCTAAATTAAATATAATTCCCTAATTGGGCATCAAAACTTCAAGGGATTACAGTTTACTGTTTATTTGTAAAATATTATATGCATGTATGAAATTATTCATACGTGCATGTGGAACGAAACAGAGAGTGTAACTGAAGAAAATGCTTTTTAAAACTATGTACAGCTTTTCAATTTTGTATTCATGAATCTTCTTTTGACACTATAAAATTCAATCTTAAAATGTAATATGTGTTAGTATATTAAAAGCTTCAGGAAATCATTTCTGTTGTTGTTGTTGTCTAGTTTCCTATATGCAGGTGGAGTAATCGAGAAATAAAGCCTTAATGCAGATTTAAGATAAATCTGTTAAATTAATAAATCTAAATCTGTTCTCCCCGGATCTTATTCTTTAGAATTTGTTTTGTAAAGGGCTATGTGAGCGTCATTTTGCATTTTACGTCTTTATATTCCAACCATTACTACAGCTGGATAATAAAACACTCTTTTATAAACAAAATTCTTAAACTAAATGTCTAAACATGCGCTGAAGATACAAAATAAATAATTAATAATAAATATATGTATATAAATGTTTCGCGATTCGGAATGAAAGACGTTTGGAATGTCATTTCTATAAATTACGATAGTTAATGATAAACAAAGAGAATAAATAAAGGAAATCGTTCTTACACATGAAAACATATCACAAAGTAATTATCATTTTAAGGTATACAAAACGCATGAAAAAGACAAAACCATTGTTCTGAATTCTCAAAGAAACTCTATTGACACGGATAAAAATACAACACTACCAATTTTGCAGCGATAAAAGCAAGATACATTTGACGAGCTTGAGTAAATAAAACATCTTCTTCACATTTTGTTTATTCACGCCATAGTACATATAATGTCTGTCTACAAGAAGCAGGAGGTGTGTTTGTGCACGCGTGAATGTGTTTTTGTATCTGTTTATAAAGGATTGCTTGAAAAACGTGGCTTCAAGCTATATTCCTTTAAATATTGATCTTGGAATGGTTCTTTCATTTCCAGAATTTCTTCAAATAAAGTAAATAATTTATGAAAACAGTTTCAAATTCGTGTGAGGGGCGGTCTGTGTATAAAAAAGTGAAAATCAGCATTATTATACGAGATTAAATTTGCTAACTCGAAACCATCTTAACGCCTTTCATCAAAAAAATTCATGAATTTTTATAATACAAATAAATAAAAGAGTAAGTTTTCGGCAACTAATATTTCTTTATTATAAAATTAGAATTGCTAATTAATTTTCAGCTGCCCAATGAATATATTAATTGCTCAAATGTCGGTGAATATTGCAATTGAAATTTTGAAGCTACTCTAGTTATCTCTAAAAGCATAAGGAATATGTTATTGACTGAATATTTTTCTGTGGGAGCCCATATACAAATTTACATTTTATACTTAGAAAACCATCCCACTCACAGTATTGAAAAAATTGCTTTCATAACATTCCTACTTTATTTCGTAAAACTATGAAACTGAAAATGTTTGACTTCGATCAAAGATGTAAGGAATTAAACTCATATCTGTACATATAACTAGGTATTTGATATATTTTTGGTTCCTTTCAATTTTAAATGTTTTAAAATATCACACTAATGCTCAGACTTTAAAAAAGCGGTGAAGCAGACTTTAATTTAAGAGAACGGGATGTGCTGTTTAAAACTGCTTCAGGTAATTAATTTTTAAAGTCAGGGGACTCAACCTTAGCTAGAATGACAAATGTATTAGTCTGTTCAGGTTTACAGTAACTGATAACGTGATATTAGTGATAACAGTACTCATAAACCATTGACTTTGTGTGCGTCTGCGTAAATGTTTTGACTATAATTCAGCGCAATATTTAGTGAAAGAAATTTAAATTAATTAAGAAGATTAACTGAGATAGCGTATTAATTTTCATATTATACAATTAAATATATGTGACGATTAGATATTATAAACAAAAATTATTAATAAAGGGCTTTATATTTCTTATTAGAGCCTTAATTTAGCTTTAGGGAATTTTTAGCAGTTTTAATAAGTTTTTTAAATATTAGTTCAAGAAATCATTTGCATTAAAATTTGCATATGCAATTATTTGCAACCAAAATATTTTACATACACGTAACTATATAACTATGAATAAATAATATGTAGTTAACTATACATTATTTATATAGTTACATTTTATTAAAATATAAATAAAGTTACAATTAGTAATTTTTTCTTTTAATCAAAATCATCAGTTTTTGTTTAATAGAGGCAAACTATTTTCCATAATTTAAAACATTTACATCACTCAGGTCAAAAATTTATATCATCTTATAAAATTTAATTTAACTTATTTCAATTAACTCATCTGAAAGCTATAGCTTAGCTCATCTTTCTGGATTTATTAAGATAATATGTTGTTTTAATTTTAGCTTTCTAAATGTAAATTAGTCTGTCAAGCATATGTGACGATGCCAAAAATCAAGACTTGTTAATACTTTTGACTTATTTTAGACTTTTTTATGGACACTGAAACCACTCGTCTGTTTAACCATTTTGTTATCCACTCCTTTTATAATAACGTGGTTAAATACATGCAAATTAAAAACTGCATCTACAGGCTCATTCCACAACAGTCAAGAGAGACAAGATCCAAATCTAAGTTATAACTAATTAGTGTAAAATCCAAGTATCATTTGGGGGGGGACTCTTGGAAATAACGAAAGTCGATGAGACGAATCCATCTCAATATGACAGAAACAAAAATTATTTAAGAGAAAATATTTATGGGATATCTTGATATCTTGATATCTTAAGGCGTACTCTTTTCATTAAAAACTTTGATTAGATATTCTTCAATTTTTATCATTCTTGTATTTATTTTTTATGAAGGATTATTTTTTTCCTTGAACGTCTGTATTAATTCATTCCTTGCTTCTAACTAATGACATCTTGTTCATTAAATTTCAGTTTGTTCTCAAAACCTCTTGTTTCCTTATTTTTTCTGAGCAATATATAGGAAAGAATACATCATAAGCGAGTTGTTTTATTCTTCCTTTTCTGCTTGAATAAATTCTGAAATTCTGAATTCATTTTAAATTGAATTCCCTCTTTTCTTCTTTCTGAATTTTATTTTCTTTGATTTCATGACTACATCATAAACAGTTTGCTTTAGCTTAAACAAAAGGCTGCGTTTGTGTATCTTTACGGATATAGAGAATATGATTTTAGTTAAGAAATTTCTTTAAAGAAACTCTTAGTTTGGGGCATTTCTGGGTTAAGTGCATTATGGATTAAAAGTTCACTCAAATACATTTCCTTAACATTTATTGACTTTCTAGATCCTTCTGTACAACTCAATGAAATTAGCTTAAATTTTACATGATCCATGCATAACAAAGAAATAAAAGGTTTTTTTAATGTTTACTGACTTTTTGATCATCTTATACAATTTAATGAAATGAGTTTGAATTGTTCATAATTTATATGTAAATGAGATGAGATTGATAAGATTTTTACCATATTTTAGTGCTTAAGAAAGAAAGGTAAATACTGATGGAACAAAACAGCTCTCAGTGGCAACTTGCTGTTGCAGGAGCGGAAAACGAAACTAATCAAAAAGATAAAAGGTACCGCTGCTTTTCCGTGCCGTTGCAAATATCGATTTTTAATTCGCTTCTAGCAGACTTGGGAGGTTATGTGATCTTTCCTCCTCCAACCAAATACAGAGTAGGTTGGATCGTGGTGATTGGATACGAAGCACTAAACTGTCATTAGCACTTAGGAATTTGGAGTCAAACTGCTGTCGAAAATTCTCACCTATTGCTACTAGGGAAGCTGTATCAATATCGTGCAAGATATGAGAACTGTCTAGACGATTATATTTTATTTTGTGTATTGTGATAAAGAAAAATGTAAATGTGATACCTACATCATTTGTGGAAAGTGAAAAATCCACAATTTTCCCCCCTTTTCTTCACGAATACTTATTAGATTTCAAAATATTTCATAATCTGTCCGTTAAACTGAGAAGGGTAATTTAATGTTTTCGTCATTTTAATTTTTCCAATTGAATACTTCAATGATAACTAATGAACATTTAGAAGTAAAATAAAGGAACTACGATACTTAAAATTCGACTGAAACAGCTTCATTGTTCTAATATTATTTTTAGTTTGCTATGGGCTGAGGTAAGATAAATTTATTTAGTCTTAATGCTACTTCAAGTTTAATAAAGTGTTACCTTGCTACGCATACGTTTGAAAAAATGAGAGTTAAGAAACTGGAAGTGCAAAAATAGGGAGAAATTGCTGCGTTAAAATCAAATTACGTGCTTTTCCTCAAATCCTAATGTGAATTTTATACGAATTTCAAATGATGGCATAAATTTAATCTAAATAAATAAACAGACTTACTTACGTCAGTTGGCGTCATTTTACTTAGTCATGGTGATTTTTTTTTTTTTTTTTTTTTTTTTTTTTTTTGAATGTCGACGATGAGATCCCGACCGAATTTATTACTTTTCATTTGAAATCCCGCTTAACCATTACTTACTTTGAAACCATATTGTTGTTTATAAAGGACTATGCCTTTTAAGTCAAAGTGAAGATGCAAATTTTGCCTATTATTAATGCATGTTGGGAGTTGAGAAGATAGAAATCATTCTAAGCACAAATTAAAATTAAAATATATTTACTGCTCGGAAAGCTATTTCATTTCAATGAAATTCTTAAAATAAAAAAAATAAGTAAAGAAATTAACTGAAACGAGTTGTATATAGCCTGAATTAAATACTAACATTCTTCCCATCAAATATGTTGCTAGTTTAATAATGCTTACATTTTGAAAACTTCGGGAAACACTTTGTTGCTTTTTATTTTACAAAGAGCAAGTTAATGTGAAGAAAAATCAGAATTTAGACTAAAAATTGCTGTTTAAGTTATAAACACGCCATAATGGGCATGAAATCGTTATCATAAAATGTTAAATGACTTGCTAGAAGAACTCATTTAATTCGTATTTGTTTTTACTAGCTTATCAAATTTCAGAAAGAATATTCATTGCTCATTCAGCACGATTTGAATCTAAAGATTTAAAAATAAAGAACAAATATGATAGTTTTGGATAGCTTTGGGAAAGTGTAAACATGTAAGCTCGTCTTTTGCTATTTATTTTTATATTTTAATCAATACTTTGTATTGGATTATTATTAAATTGCGCAATAAGATCGTAGATTAGGAATAAAATCAAAACCGAAAGTCTTTGATTGAATTCAATCTTTCTGCTCCCCTGATAGTTAAGTTAACTACACAGTTTGCAAAAGATATTTTTTTCCTTTTTTTCATACACTTTTATATTTTAAGTTATAGTTTATTGACTACTTTATCACTTTAAGCTATATTTTATTGACTCCTACGTCATTTTACGTTTTGTTATTTTAGATTTTCATTTAATATTAATCACTCGTTGATCTGTAACATTACTGATTTTTCATTTTAACTTTTCATATATTATCTACCTCTCTGTTAGCCATCAGAGTAACTAGAGTTTACTTTGTTACTTTTTTTAAATCCTCCATTGTTAATTTATATATACATATATAAATCATTTTAAATATATGTGCATAAATGTATATATATATATATATATATACATTTATGCATACATATGCATATACACCTTATACATATTTTATATATACATACATATATATAAATCCTTTTAAAAATAAGTTTTCAGTCCCTGTTTTATTATTTTTAAATAGTTGGAAGAGTACTTGCTATTATTGTGAAGAGGCAACAATGCATATTTATTTATGAACCGATGTTGAATGCTGGATTCCTAACGATACAAAGCAATCTATTCAATCCGGGCACAGCACATCACCTCAAGCCAAACCAATAAACAAGTTAAGTGCATTTCCTTTCTCTGTTCCATATTGTTTTATATTCTGATTCCGGTTTATTATGATCAAGAAAAACAACAGCGAAACAACAATAGCCAACACAGTATTCTTGAAGGAAATCCGTACGTACGTGATAGTGTAATAATTTGACCCGGCACTTCTTTATGCTGTCATACGGACTTCCCTGCATTATCCCTGGAGTTCCAAACGCTTTATAAGACATATCTAGTTGTAAGAAAAGAAATACTAAAAGACATTACCTATTAAGACAAGAATTTCTGACGTTATACATCGGTTATTTTAGCTTTATAAAATATGACAGAAAAATTCTCCTGTTTACCTTAACGTACTGCGTTTTTCATATTGATTTTTATAAATCATTATAAAAAACATAGATTTGTAAAAATAAAATGAATATGAAATATAAGCAACACGCAAATCTCAAAAGAATTGTGAAGGATCGCTGGAATTTTTTATTATATATCGTATCTATCAAAATGCTTCCACATTCTTCATCAACATTGTAGACAGACATGAAACATAGTTTACATAACTTTTATTCAACTTATTTCAAAAGGAAATAAATTCTTGAGATGACGAATCCAGTCCATTTCATCTCAGTAGTTATAACGTAGCACTGAAAAGCGGTTTTAAGGGAAATCATCTGAGAGCATTTAGTTCCCCGAGAAAATTTTGAATGCGAAGACATAATGCATTGACCGAACGTTAATCCCATTATGCACACAATTTGAAGTCCCAAATTACATTTGCTGCTACCACGCGCTTACCTTCGCACAGGAAACGTGAGCTCTTTCTTCGTTCTTCCGATTTCGTTAGTTCTCGTTACAAAGCAGAGCATTGAAGAGCGGCGTTCCTATAGCAACAGGAATCCAATGATATGCGCAACGAGGCGCAAAATCAGCGACATATTGCCGATATGGAGGTTGTTTCACAGTATTTTGTTGATTTCTGTCGCTCCTACGAATGTCATTAGGAAAGGTAACGTCTTTAAAAATCCATAAAACGGCAGCAAAACACATTTGTAACTTGGCAGTTTATTCTTGTTTAAACTTTTGCTTTTCTAAATCAGTTGCGCTTTAGATGTCTCTTTGCTCCTTTTTGTAAATTTTAGTAAAGGAAGAGATAAACTCTCAGACATTCAGGTTTTCTTGCGCTTTCGTTGTAATAGAGAATAGTGCTTTTTCAACAAAAGAGTCAAGCAAAATTAAACAAAACCAACAGTGCTTAAAAAGCGACAAATATGACTGAATACGTTTAAAACACGTTTACAAAAAATCTCACACAAAAATTATTAATAATTACAAGCATGAATAAGTGCATTAGAATACGGTGAGACGCATTGCATTTAATGTAATATATGCATTTAATGTAATATATCTTCACTAAATATATTAATAAATGCAATTTATATCATTTTTAGTTGCAGTATTTTACAAAACGTTATTCAGTTAATGCAATTTTTGAGCTGTTTTTCTATTCCAATCAATATAAAAAAGTCTGAGAAGTAAAATATAACACAAACTTTTAAACATGAGCATTTTTATAACATTTTATCCATTCAATTAAAAAATTGCGGGTCATTATGATGAAATTCAAGTGCAATTAAGATCACTTTTAATCACGAAATTATAAAAATACTTTCGAACATTTTTATGACATTTTCCTTGCCAGTGACATACCTGAACAGTTCTCTATAAAATGATTTTCCATCAGCATTCGTCAGCTTGTGTGTGAAAAAGGAGCTGTTTATCGATTTGCTGTAGCTATACTAATAAATACCTCAACACATTAATTAACTTTTTAATTATGGTTAACAAAGCTTAGCTGTGAGGAAAATACTTTTTTTAAGCTTGTATAAAAGGTATTTTTGTTGAGCACAACATAAAAAGGACGGATTAAACTAATTTTGCTCTCAGGATTTATTAAGTCACATTTAGTTTCCAAAGCCCTTATAAGCGTCAGTGTTCTTCTTTTTAAGACATTTTAGATGTAAAGAATGTGAAATGCAATCTAAATCTAAAATATTCAAATGTACATAAATAAAGAAGAATACTTCTTTTAGCATCGATTAGAAACTTATATAAATCGGTTAAACATTGAATTAAATTGAAAGAGGAAAAATGCGATTTTTAACCACAGGTTGCATGTATTTTGAAATGGCTAATGTGACAAATATCTTAATTTCGTTCTTATAAGTAATAAATTCAAGAACAAATTAACAAAACCGCAAAAAAAACTTAATTTTATTTCAAATTTGTTAAACAGTACTCTTTAAAAACTGTTTTATAGTTTTATAGTTAATTTACATGTGCTCCAACTACTTTTGATTTCAGTATTAACTTTATGAGAATGTATGTTATGATACATAAAGCCTTTTAACTTTATGAGAATGTATGTTATGATACATAAAGACTTTTAACTTTATGAGAATGTATGTTATTATGCATAAAGCCTTTACATCACTTTAAAATGTAACACCGCAGTTATTTTGGATCAAGAATAATGCTTTTTTTTGTGTGTGTGCGTTTCAAACCCTGTTGTTTGACTTTGTAAAAAATAATCAATAACTAGTAATCTGGTGACATTTAAGACTGTAAATACATGCTGAAATGTGCGTCGGATTAAAATGTTTCTTGATTTTGTTACATCTTTCATTTTTTCTGCAAGGAATGTCAGGAGCTTGAAATGCATCTCTTCGGACACATATATATACTTTCACTTCCAACTGAATTAAAGCAATGCGTTGAATAAGTCTCTCTCCAGCTCTCCTCGCATAGCAATTAGAAATTTGAACGTAACAGATGTTCTTGTACTCACTGTTTTCATACTTTGATTAAATTATTACCTAAGAATTTAATTTTTCTGCGGCTCCCGGAAAATGAAGTAAATTATTCATAATTTTCTCTTTCCAGGAAAGAGTAGATTAATCTGTAGTGGGTAAAAATAAAAGCGTAAATAGAGTTATCTCCTTTAATATTATTTCAAACTCTTTCTGTTCTGTACATTAAAATAAAAAAGGAAAAAGTTACTTTTTTTTCTAACTACGATCGTTCACCGACTTTAGAGCTCGATCGCTGGTGGGCGGGGAGGAGAGTAAATTGGCTCGTGTAAAAAGTTCAAAAGTAAACAAATAACATCACTTTTACTTGGTTTAAATTTTTTTCTTTTTTTAACATGACTAACGAAGCCAGTTAAACATATTTCATAATTTTTTCTAATTTCTTCAGACTATCGATTGCTTGTTCAGAAACAACATGAGAGCTACTGGGTTATATCCACGGTTAAAACAAATCTTTGTTTACCTATGTGCCTACCAGTTGCTACAACTATATTAAATATCCGTATGTTTATTCTTTTTCATTGGTTTCAGATTAAAGTACGACATACGTAGCTGTAGGTAAACTTTCATTGTTGTTGTTAATTTGAACAACTCTAATCAAAAGTCAAAGACTTGTATAATCTTGTTAATAGTTAGACTTGTATAATCTTGTTAATAGTTAGACTTGTATAATCTTGTTAAAGACTTGTATAATCTTGTTAAAGTTAGGCGAAGTTATTGGAATATTGCAAAGAACATGAGGGCTAACTGCTTGCGAGAAGGGATGTCTTCGTAGAGAACCTTCTAAGGAAAATGGGCATGTATTTATGTCACACATGAGGAAAACCACAAAAACTAACCATGTTATGAACCCGTTTGCTTGGGATCAAACCCGGGTCGAATTCCCAGTATTCAGTGGTGTTGATCACTCAGCCGTTGATGCGCTGTAAGGTCATTCGATCTACCTTAAGTAATAAATAACTTATAAAATTTAAAACATTAATTTTGTATAGACATTAGGTTAATTGGAAAAGCCGGAGAGATGAAAAATTAGCAACAGCCTTCAACAGGAATCGAACCATGGACCTCTGGAACACCGGCCCAGCGTGCAGAATTACTACACCACGAAGGCACGCTAGGAAAGCGGGAGAAATACCTTATAATTTCACAGCCTCTAAATTATCCTCTCTAGAAAGCCTTCTTTAGAAACAAGTTATTAAGAAGGAAAAAAATTAATAATTATATTTTATTCATTTCATATCGTCAGCAGCGCAGTGAGCTAGACAAGATAAGAAAAAAATAAATGCATACAAAAAATATAATAATCTCCAGATATATGGACAATGAAAGTTAATGGTAAATAGTGAATGAAGATATTTCATACATTGAAGGCACACTGATGTCTACGTTTTTGAAAAATGTAGACACTGTGTAAGTCGTGTCTCTGTAACTATGTAAGTCGAACTCTCTACATTTTTGGAAAATGTAGAGAATTCGACTTACACAGTTTCATTTTAATGACCTCACAACCTAATTCCATTTCAGGAAAAAAGAAGTGATTCTTAGGCAGGATAGTCCTAATGCTGTCATATCACGAATGTTTTGTTTTTATTGTTTAGGGATAATATGCTCCTGTAGTGATTTTAATTTTTTCCTCTTAGAAGATTTTAATTTTTTCTATATTAAAATCTTTTAAGTGATTTTTTTATTTATTTTTGATATTTTAATATTTTTCACTTAGAAAAATTTTAATTAAAAAAAGCTAAATAATCACATATGTATCAGTGTCTCTGATGAGGTTCAAATTTTGAGAGTTTCTGAAAAGTAGACTCTTCCCTTAATGGTCTCGAACAAAAAAAAATTAGGCATTTCAGCGACAAATCCAAAATTCATTATTTGGTTGCCTTATAAGGTATTTTCTCCTTCCTTTCCGCATGCCTTCGTGGTGTAATTGGATGCATACTCAACGCGTATTTGAGAGGTCCCGCGATCGAGTCCCGGCGAGAGCATTGGACATTTTTCAAGTCTCCTTATTCCGGAAAAATTTCTGATGCCTCTACAACCTGAAAACAAAATTATACTTCAAGCATGGAGCTCTTTATAATCACTTCTACTCTAATTGCTGAATTACAATCACACGATAAGTGTAGAAATAGAACCAAGTACAGATATATGTTCTCTATCGGGGCCATGACTTCGGTTCTAATGCATGCGGCTACTAGGTATATGCGGTATTAAACAGAAATCCCTTAGACGTTAAAGCAAGATCATATTTTTATATAAACATATAAAAACAAGATAAATAACAGTGACAGTGCATCGCTATCTTGAGAGTTACCTACAGTTTTGGCATCATGTTTACGTTTTAATAATTTTTGGAAAAAAGTACTCTTTGAACAAAAAATAAAGTCTAATAACTTTAAGAAACTTTCATTGAATTTAAATAAAAAATATTAAAAAAATAAAACGGTGATTCAAAAAAAAATTAATCAAAACTACTTAATTTTTTTTTACATTGATTTTTCTGATTGCGACAATCATGGCTGAAAATCAGACAGTTGTCTTTAGAAACAAGACTGATTCTTATGACAGTTGACAGAATTCCAGAGCCCTGCTAGTGGCTGAAGAGGTAAGATTATTAAACAGCACCTATCTGTCTTTTTCATGATTACTCGTTAATGATGGTGCTGACCAAATAGGATTTTCACTCTCCTCGCCGCCCACCGGCGATCGAGCTCTAAAGTCGCTGAACACTTATAGTTCGGTCCGCGGTTCGAATCCCGGTGTTTTCGTCGTTTTCACCATGTGTAACGTGTATACAATCCAGTTTCCTTAGGACGTCCTCCCCAAGAGCATTCATCCCCTTAGGAAGATAGCCCTTGAGTAATTTGCGACAATCAAATAAACCAAAATCAAACCGCTCTCCCTCCTATCCACGTAAAATAGGTGTAAGACTCAATTTCTTCCACAAAGGCACTCGTAAAATATATCCTCCCAAAGGAACATAGCTCCCGATTACTCTGATGTAATTAATTTTCTCAGCTTATTAAATTACCATTTTATTAAATGTAAAGGAAGGGAAGTAAGCATGCTTTTACTGCCTTCTACTCCAGCTGATCCAGTATTGCATCTGACTATAGATTTTTTAATCGTGAGCTTCTCCCTCCCAAAGTTTTTCTTTCGGAGAAATTTGTACTATTGTAGTAGATTTTTAATTTAATGTTGTATTACTCTTTAATGTAACAAAGCATTAAACAGAAGTTTAGATTGCTTTAAATTATAAATACGTAAAAGATTTCACTTATGACCAAAGGCTTCACTGCCATTCTTATAAACGGCTTTAAATCTAAATTATAAAATCGATTATAGAGTAATCGGGTGTACCGTATTTGCCGGGGTATAAGACGCACTTTTTCTTTAAAAATAAGTCTGAAAAACGGGGTGCGTCTTATACTTTGATATTGCGTCTTAAACGTCGATACTCGGTTTATTCGGAGTTAGCATTTCGCAAGTTTGTGAATGAGTCAAAGATTAATGTGGTGCTGCGAAAACAGAGATGGTGGTTAAATCACTAAGAAGTGTGGTATTAGTAATGCACTGGATGGTACAGAAGACAATTTGTTGTATGAAGACTCAGATGCTGATTTGGAAAAGGTTTCAAGTGATTTTACACTTAGCTATGGTAATGTGTGTCTGGGTTTTGACGAAAAAGATTAAAAGGTGTTCTTTCCCAGATAAACTGTGTTTTGCATAAAGTACTATTTTGTATTTGTAATACTTTTATTTTTAAAAAACTGTAAATTCACTATAATGATCAGTAATAAAGTTTTATGTTTCAAAAATTTGTGTATAAAAAAGGGGGTGCTTCTTATAGGCCGTTGCGTCTTATATGCCGGCAAATACGGTATATGTTATATGCGTGGCTAAAATTTCCAAACAATCAGCATAATTTTATTTGACCTTGTCTTAAAGTGTACATTTTTCATTAAAAACATTAAGAAACTTATATTTGTCTACTGATGATGTATTTGCATCGTGATGAATCTATAGTATGTGGAAAATATCGTAAATTGCAAATACGTCTAATACACTACATTAAAAGATCTGAAAACTACAACTTAATTTATCTTAGCATGTTTAGAAGGATTATATATTCCCCCAAATGCGTAAAATGTTTCAACACAAACTTTATTTTACAGTGAAATGGTGAATATTTCTTACAATTTTTTTAGCATTCTACTGAAAGTGGGAGGAGAGAGATATGGTTAAAACAAGCTCTCATCATTACCGCACACATTTTAGAAATCATGCGATGTAAATAATTTTTGAAACCCTTAGCTTAAATATTAATTGCTGAGGGGTAAGATGCTGCGATAGCAAGGTCTTCGTAGTCTTTTGTGATGCAATAGAAAGCTAGCACAGCAACCGCAAAGGTGCTTGTTCGGAAGTTATGGCATAGCGTTTTTCAAGAAAATATAACAAGTTTTGGTTGTACTTTCTTTCTTCCTTTCGAAGTATATGTTTCTTCAACATAGAATGCTGTATACCAAGCAAGAACTTTCTGCATTTGACAGTCAAAATCTTTGCTCATATTCAGTGCACGTATTTTATTGTGCTGAATATTGCTTCCTCTAGAAAAGTACAAAATTCGAGATTCAAAGTGTGGTTTCTATCGAATACATATTACATTCGCAACGTCGCAAAATCGAAGTGCTAGTCGAACCATTACAAGCCGCCGTTCAAAGCTGGTCCCTGGAGGTTCGGAGTGGGTGCATGCCATACAGGTAGCTAAATATTTACAGCCGCCGATAGTATGTTTTGTACTATTTAAATCGTCTTTCATAAAGAGCGAACGTGGTTAAAAGTAAAATGGTAAGCCAGCGTTAACAGTAGTTAAGTCAATCTATTTTACAACAATCAATAATATGTCTTAATTTTGTTGCAATTTGCATGCTTTAAGAAAGAGGAACATATAAAAAATCATGTTTAGATTGGAGGAGATTCATCAATGTCATGAAATGAATATAAAGTGTATTAAAATTTTAAAAATGCTTCATAAATTAATAAAATACGTAATAAAACAACCTACGCATTCTAAATCCGTAAAACATGTTTTAGCTATTGCAATATTTTTGGACATATGCGTCTAAAAGCAATTCGTGGGCTGGTAAAATTAGCGGATTT
Organism: Stegodyphus dumicola; assembly: GCF_044657685.1. Taxonomy (NCBI): domain Eukaryota; kingdom Metazoa; phylum Arthropoda; class Arachnida; order Araneae; family Eresidae; genus Stegodyphus; species Stegodyphus dumicola. The sequence continues at coordinate 81,432,621 of NC_140780.1, forward strand.
CAAATCAACATTGGAGAAAATAAATTAAGCGAAATGAATGGAAACATTCTTATCCATATCATTTCTATTGGTATTTGAAATTTTATTAACATCCCAATATGATTCTTGTATGGAAGACTTATGATTTCTTTTGATAACTTTATAGAGTCTCACTTTCTTAGAAAGAGTATACTAAGTAAAGATTCTGGAAGAACTAAGCGAATTATCGCTTTGTCTTGTTAATCGTTGAATTTGTTAATCAAGCGCACAACGTAAGAAGTGTGTAAAAGACCCTTTTATTAAGAATTAAAACATTTAACAGGAGGCATATTTTGTGTTTACAAAATCAGCGAGAAATTATGGTGCAACTCAAAATATAGAATTTCAGATTAAATCTAAGCTATGTCGTAAATTAGGCAAAAGCTACGCAAAAATGATTAACGCGTAAGTTGGCTCAAACCTGTATCGGAATGACAAGCACTATCGGCAAGAAGAAAGCAACGTCAAAGACAGACTGTTATCTTAGAATTTCAACTAGTCTGTGGCCTTCAGCATGTGGAACACGCTCTGTCTAACAAATCTGAAACCTCTCTTTAAATACTATCTCTTTCTACCACGTAAGAATACGAGCGTATTAAAATTAGCATTCTGGCAGGAGAACTTAAAGGATAATAACAGAAAAGATACTGAACATAAAACAACTGGTTAGATAAAATACAAAGATACCTTACAACTTACACTCAAGAATACCAAGACAGATAAAAGCAAAAATTACGTTTTTAGAGCAGTACTAATATGTAATTTACAAAGTCATATATAGATATGTGTGTGTATCTGTACGTTATCCAATTGTGCGCTGAAAGAAGCAATAATTAGCGGTAATAACGCAAAATGAATTTAAATAAATTTTAAAAAATAAAAAATATGAAAGCTTTTAGATTTTACATTACACCTAAAGGGGAGTTTCTTTTTAAAGTTATGTGGGTTAGCTTTTTTTAATTAAATACTATGTTCTTCGTACTTAACCATAAAAGTCAGTTCAACAGCAATATCGCAAAATAATTTTAAATGAGCATATCTTTAGAATTTGCGATGCACAGTCTCGCACGCTGGAGATAATATTTTTTGTACAGTATTGCCATTGCTCGCTTTGAAATCGTTGAATTTGTTAATCAAAAATTCGTTAAAGTTTTACAAATATGAAATAGAAAATAAAACAAATTCCAAATTCGGGCTTCCAGATGCCCATATTCGGGTGGAAACTTATGTTATTCAAATTTGGATGGCTCTAGGTACCGTTGTTTTACCACAATGCGAAAAACGTACATACATTTATACAGATTCTTCATTATTTAATTTCTTTAAATATAGCACAGCGCTGTAATATTTGGTTGCAACAGTTTGAAAAGTGAATCGACATTTAAAGTTTTCAAAGCAAAATGCCAAAATGAAATAAATAGCCTTTATAGGCTAACGCCCTTTGTGCTAATAATACACTTAAAATCTCTTCTGTATTCAGTTCGAAACAAACGATATCCGAAAAACAAACAAAAAAAAACAGAAGCACGGTTGTAAACTGCCTAAAAGGTTGCAAAAAAATGTTAAAATAAAAAATCGAAAAGGAAAAAAGTCATTTACATCTTTCGCTTCGAAATGGAGCTTAATTTTTAGCTTCATTTTTTTTTCGAGGGTAGGAATAGGAGTTCCATTTCGGGTTTATGAGCTAAGTAATTCAATTTTTTTTCCTTTTACAAATTAATAATTTTTACTAAACCAATGTTACAGTTAATGTTACAGTAAAAGTTTTCTAATTAGTTTTATTATTATTATTAATCAGTTTAAAATTCGTAGTTTATCTAATTTCATTACTTAGCACATGTTAAGTTTAACAACATGCTTTTGTCACTGGTCATCTCGAATTTATATTTTTTCATTTCAAAACCATTGTTGTTGTAATGTGAAAAATTTTAAGAACTAAATATTCTTTTCTTTTTTATTTTATCTTTTTGGGATTACATATTCATGTAGTATTTTTTGATAGGTTGGATTTCTTCTGTTTACATGTTTCGTTTTCCTCTGTCCAGTTAATCAGAGAATAGTTTTGTTAAATCTTTTTTTTTCCTTTTTTATTATTTTGATACTATAACTTTTATTATGACCTGTATGATTTTTAATTTTTCATATCTTATTATTTTTTCATGTGTTGGTTTACTTGTATTCACATTTTTGTTTTTTTGGATTTGATCTGCACAAAATAAAAAAAATTGGTGCTATCATTCTGCAATTTTTCGCACTTCTTACTACGGCCTGTAAGGGTTGGACTGATAAAGATACAGTTTAATTAATTTTGAGATTATTTTAAATATCAAACTTTAATTTGTATCTTTTGTGATTCAGAAACAGGCTAGGCTGATGCATTTGCGTCTTTCGTAGCACCAACCCTCTGAATACGATGCAGCGAAAGATGTAAATTTCTTTCTTTCCTCTTTGAGTCTTGGTTTTGGCATTTTGAACGTTTCAAAAAGTTTGCACTATTCTTCTGATTTTTTGTTTTTTGCATATGGTAAGGGTAAGCAATTTTAAACCTGGTGGTTTAGTAATGTATAAGAAATTTCAATATCCTAACACCAAAAAACTCTCCATTTCTTTTATAGATTCCTATCAAATTTCAAAACAATATTCTGAAGTTACTTTTGATAAAAAGTAAAAAGGAATTCAGCAGTTGTCCATTATGCCAAGCGCAGATCTTTTGATACAGCAACTCAATTTTAATTAACTGTTAGGAATAGTAAAATACATGTTCCTACTTTTTATTTTACAAATTACTCATTAAAATTTCTTCAAACTTTAAAAAATATTTCTAACCAGGATGTGACTTTTTAACATAATGAAGATTCTAATCGCTACTTTTCACAATTACTCGAGAATTTGATTTTCTCTGAATCTGGATCTTTTCCTGTCTTCTCGCTTTCCTTCTTCCCAGAGATCTTCCATTCAAAACTTATGAACATCCCCCAAAGCCCGGAAATGAAGAGCGGAAAAACTTGAAACTACATTTTGCAATCTGGACAAAAATACCAGATTCTTAAAAAATGAAATAAATTTTTGCTCTAATCCAACACGAGATTTTGCACTATATGTATTACTCCTCGCACGCCTGCTGTCCTCCTAGGCATACTCCTAACATCGAAATTTATTTTTATAAAAAAAGAGAGTCAGCTATTGCATGGACTGGCTAAGTATTTTCCCCAGTCACATTCCTCTATAGCCATAGTTTTAGCACAAAGTACTACCCAACACATATACATTTTTTTTAGTTTTATTATTGTAGGGCAATGTGTTGTTTCTTTTTATTTGCTAAATTTACAAGACCTAACTTGAGTATAAAAGTTATTCGTCTTTATCCGAATTTGAAACTTTGTACACTTATTGTTTTATTTCAATTACGAAATTTGAAGATTTAATGACCATAAATCATGAACAGAAACTTTCATATTTTTACATAATGCTAAAAGCCAGTTATGTATAAGGTAGCTTGTATAAGGAAACGAGGTTTTTCATATACTAATTTATTTTAGGCATTCCACAGCCATCAGCAAGTACTTATGCCGATTTGCTTGTAGAGGACCTACCCATTTTCCATCAAAGTTTTGTTTAATATTGCATTGCATATTATTACTTTTTTATTTATTAATTTCTAAACTATAATTTACATTGCTTTATAATAACAAAACGTGCTTTTTTTATGATGATAAATAATTCTTAATTTTAACAGAGTACTATAAACATGTAATAGCATCACAAATTTATGCATCACAAATTTTTATAAAGTTATATCTGGAAAGGTATATTTTTTCTCCTGTCTAATTCAGCAGAATCATGAAATTCAGAGGTACTTAATCATTACTATTTGCACTAAAATCCGTTAGTGATAAAGCCTAGTGAGTAAGTAGTATGCGCTTTATTTCATAGAAAATGTATGAGCATCATCCAAAGGTTGTAAAAACGTTTTTTCCTCCTTAGCGCGGGTTCCCAGGCTATCAATCCTGATGCACGTCACACTAGCAAATGGGAAGTCCTGAGTTCGAATCCGTTTTTTTATCTTTCTACATTTGGTGCCCGAACTAAAAAGTGGTTGACGATTATTCATCCCCACCTTGAAATGGCGACTGGACTTCGTCCTTTTCAGTAGCCTTTAGAATGAAGGAGATTGCAAAGAATAATCTCCCACCTTAATGCCTACCTTTATGGTGTAATTGAAAGCCCGACCTACTAGTACTCCGGAGGTCCGAGTTCAGTTCACACAAGGACATTGCTGATTTACTTTATCTCCTGCCTCGATAAAGGTGATGACTCTACTAAATTTCTGACATATTCCTTTTATTTAGGTTGTAAAGCAGACTTGCACATCATACGGCCTAACGGCAATAGTTGAGCCCGCTAGTGTCTTTAATGCTTGCTTTTGTTTGAATTTTAAAGAAGTCCGAGGTTTAAAACCAAAACTCATTAACAATAAAATCATTATAAATGTTAATATAATAGGGATATAAATTTCTTTAAATCCCCTTTTACTGCCATTTCTTAATGTTTATGCTTTTAATAAAATATTTTAAGAATAATACGGCAATAATCCTTGGCCCGCGAGATCAGTGGAAAATTTTTAAGAGTCTTTCGCGCAATGAAGAACATCTCTGGTATAGAGGGTAACATTCAGCTCGGCTTTTCAACTTAGACTACTGGCAGTGAGACTTAAGAGTGCTTTTTCATTGCTTAGGTAAGATAAAATATTATTAGCACTAATATCCGACAGATTTCTGTAATTTAAAAATATTATATGCAAATAGTTGATTAAAATATTTTATTTAGCAATATACTATGAATCCCTTTGATAGAAAATACTTCAGATATATGCTTTGCTGAAATGCTTATAATTAAATACTAATTTTTAATCCCTTGTAAATAAAACATTTTGAAAATTATTTTCTCTTAGACTCAGAAACTGAACCAAGCCATTAAGATAAAGCAGCAATCCTCTCACTTTCGTAGAGAAATTTTAAGGAGATAAATTCAATATTTTCCTCGACCACAAATTTTTGGATCGACTAATTTTGTAAAATATAATAATAATGTCAAAGACAGCTATCATTTAGCATTTTCTTTCAGATTTGTTCTATATATAATTATTGCCTTCATTACGCGAAACTTCTTTGGCAGTGCCACTGAAATTCCTTAAATGTGGATATCTGTGCATATAATCCTACCGTACTTAGCATCTTTAAAATGATTGCCTCATCATAAATGTTCTTTAATGTTAAATTACTAAATCACTTAAATATTCATGTTACAACGAAATTCTCTTTTTGTATTCCAAAGTTTAAGGCTTTCTTTAATAAATAATATACTATTCTTATTTACCATGCTAAGGCGAATACGCTATTTTTACTTCTAATTATCACTTACCTTTAACGACGAAAAAGAACAATAACTATAGATATTCATATACTAGTTAATACTGTATTATTTATATTCACTTCACTTTTATTTCCGAATGGTTTGTATACTTCTGTCTAATATCAGTTTCGTATTAAACTGATATTAGACACCGAGGTCTGAATTTTGTTAGATATTATAACCAAATTTTATCTGCATTCAATTTTGTAGGAAGTAATTACTTTAATACATGCTATTTATATTTTGTAATCTAGTGCATTTTTACGCCTACATTTTAGTCTTTGACAAAATGTTTTTGGGGCATCTATTGTAATTTATTAATATAACCATTATTTGCATAGTTTTCATGTCATGTATTATATGAACCCCTCTTTCTTCACGCAATCGACAGAAGAGCTGATCTACTGGGTTATATGCACTTTAGCCTATTAGATTCAGTCGATGGAATAAAAAAAAAGAACTAGAGGTAGTGCAATGTCCTCCGGAACTTCATTCAGTATTCCTCAATTTACATCGTCAAAGAGAGGAATACTGAATTAAGAACCAAAATAAACAGGGAACGAACATTGGTGGGGACACTGAGGATTAACTATTATATGAATTGCCAGAAGAAAGAAAGATACCTAATAGATGACGTGAAAACTATGCAAATAATAGGTATATTAGTAAATTAAAGTAATGCACTAAAGAATTTTTGTCAAAGAGTAAAACTAAGGCATAAGAAAAATGCACGCAGATTACAAAAAATAAATAACACGTATTAAGTTGGATATACGAATGTTTAAGTTGGATATATGAATATACCAAGGACAAGGTGCAGGTACAAGTACAGATGTAAAGATGAAATACAAACATTAAAGAATTACACACCATGGAGCAAGAAAAAGGTACATACCTGGAAAGAAATTTATTATAATAGATCGAGTATTAGCAGACACGAAAGATTCTGTCACTGAATTCTAGATTAAATAAATAAAACGCTAGTTATAAAATTCTACAGTACAACTGAAACTCTACTTCTGTACTACTACTGTAAACGAGTTGAACAATGCTCTCTTTTGGAATATTTATTATTACGAAGCATAACCACTGGCTTTTGTCTCTTTTAATTGCCTTTAATGAAAATGATGTGTAGAGAATAAGGAAAGAAACACTTTGAATGAAACGCATTTTAAAGACATTTAAAATAATAGTAGAAAATGCCTGTATTTCTTTCAAAATTTAATTCTAACTATTAAATACTTCTTATATAAAAACACAAGAAGATGTTTATGTGTTGCTCTTGTAACTAAATCTAACTCTTATTCCTAATATTTCACTAATTCTATTAGTAAGATATTACTTTCTAGAAGAGAAGTTGGTTATTTTTTGTTACCTGTGTTTGAGACTCGTGAAATCTTTAGCGCTAGTGAAAAGAAAATAATAAATAAAAGGAGATGATAAAAAAATTTTAAATGCATTATTCTTTTAGAAAACTTAATTACATGATTAAAGTTTTTATACAAGCAACATGTAAGTTATTTTACTCCACCACTGGCCAAGTGTTTAAGACCATTGAACACTGGTATTCTGAACCGGATTCAAGCCGAAGCGAATGAGCTGCCTATATGCCTAAAGTATCTTAACTTATTAAACTTCATTCCGTAAATTATTCGCACAATTGTCTTTCATACTGGCTTCAGTAACATTTAGTTAATTTTTATATTTACAAGATTCTGTTACCAATCTCAGGACACAGGTTACGCTATATTAGGTTATTTTAATATGGCAATCTTAGCTGCCTAAATTGAAGGATGCCTTCGTGGAGAGATTTCTGAGAAAAGCTTGCTCGTATTCAAGAGATAGATGGGTAAAACCGCATGAAACCCAACCATGCAGCCAGCCCGTTCACCTCGGCGATCTACCAGTATTAGTGCTACCAGTGTAATCTTTAAGCAAAGCAGAATTTTCCATGGTTTGCTCATAATTTTGTTGAAATTTCTTCAAATAAAAACATATCTCCAACTTAGATAAATGGGATGTTATAGGATTTTGCAAATAGTTTCCCCAATCTTGATCAAATAACCCACTTTTTTATTTCACTATAAGTGGCAATGGAATGAAAACTTCTCTAGAATTGTTTTACTAATCTTTTAAAAGTGCGGTACGTTCATGGATACGAGTAAAATTGTTAACCTAATGTTTGTGACTGATTATCGATTCGAATTCCGCTTGGAATAAAAAAAATTGTTGAATTCCAGAAGTATTCCTTCGGTTGAGGAATTCTTAAAAGGCAACAAAAATAGCCTCAAACTCAACACTGAAATGGATTTAAAAGCTTAGACTGGAAGAGAGAAAAGTTTACTGGAAACTCTTTTGCCAACATCTCATTCGGTTACAGGTGGAAACATAATGGAAAGAAACATCGCGGACAAAAATGTCGCGCTGGAAACAACGCAGAGGGAAAACGCCATCTTACAAAACATCGTGGGAGAAAAGAAAACAAGGAAAGAGCAGTTAGTTCAAAGAAGCCTCAGTCAATATTTTTTTAAACAGAAATCTGTTTTCAGTTCTGCATTTTCAGCTATTTTCAATCAAAATTTTACTTCTGATCGAAAATGGATAAAAGTTAATCAAAGCCCCCTTTTCCTGTATGTTCAAGGTATTTGGCTAACTACAGGCTCAGCAACTTTGACTACTTATAAAGCCATTTCGATGCGTATACGCAAGATATAGAAATCAAGAGTTTCAACAGTAGTTACAATTTATTCTTTAATTTATTTATTTTTTAAATTTTTACCTAGATGGAATTCATACTCAAGCCTATTAATATTCTCTGTTCCATGTTATCACAACAATAAAACTTAATTTATGTTTTTCATGAAAGAATGGATTTTATCCTTTAAATACAAAACTAATTCTCAACTTTCAATAAGTCTTCTTCACTTTGCACATAGTGTTATCACAATAATTATCACAAAAAGTCAGGAACTTACGCAAGGCATACAGTTAATTTAGATTATGCTTATGTTGCATCTCTCGATGAGTTAAAAAGTAAAGTCTGATTTGGAGTTTTAACTTCATGCATCAACTACAGCTGACCTCTTATTCATACTAAGACCGATGAATACGGAAGGCTGGACAAGAGCTCAGGCGAACATATTGGTTGCATGGTTGGCCTTTCCCATGTGTAACGAGATTACGAGCCAGTTTCCCTTATAAAGTCATCCTTGAAGGCATCTCTGCCTTCGTGTACTTTCACATATTCAAATAACCCAAAATTTTATTTCAGAAACAAATGTGAGAAAATATACATGACTGTACACTGCGGAAAAAAATGGGATAGATCTATATCTCCCGTTCTACTGGGCCGACTGACAAAATTCAAATTGCGTTTTTCATATCTCGAAAGCACGACTTAGGATATATATTAGATTCATACATAGCATTATTCTAACATAGTGTTTCATATCTGGAAAGCACGAATTAGGATATATATTAGATTCATACATAGCATTATTCTAACATAGTTTGACACAAAATCAGAATTTTTCTGAAATAACTTACCAATGTTTTTCTCTTATTTCGTTTGTACGACTGAAATTATGCCTAGATATTAAATTTTGTAATTTTTGGTGAGAAATTTAAATTTTTATCCTGGCGTATTTTTTTCAGTTTGCGCCAAGAATAATTCACTTGGCGAAATTTTTAATTTGTAGTAACTTACTTACCTTCCTTTTTTTTCATTGATGCATGAGTGGAAAAACTTCTATCAATCATTCTTTCAAATAATTTTAACAAAGTGTGTAAACCACATTTTCGTTATTAAATATTATTTTCGTTATTATGATAAACGCCAAATTTCGAAACGCTCCAAAATTTAAATTCACGTATATCATAGAAAATTTTGAATAAAAATAATCTTTTGCAGGTATGCTTAGAAACGCATTTATATTAAGATGATGGTAAAACTTTTATAGGTTATAATAAAAATATTTTTTCGAAAAATTTATAAAAATATTTTAACATTTTTTAATTAAATCGTAAAGAATGCGAGAATTATATTTGGATTAAGCCTAAATTTCGAATTCTTGAAGAAGGAATCAACTAAGTTTTATAAAAAAGAGATATTCATAAATAAATATCAAATTCCATTAACACCGAGGAGCTAATATTTTGAGAGCTAATTTTTTAAAAACTACTCGTACCATTTTTAAAAAAACTTGGGAGTTTGGCATTATTTGAGTCCTAGAATTGAAATATGGAAAACAATTTTCATGTCATTTCAGAAAAAGTCCAATTTTGTGTCAAAATACCTATATTAGAACAATGATATACACAAATCTAGTACATATCCTAAGTTGTGCTTTCGAGACATGAAAAACGCAAGTTGAATTTCATCAATCGGCCCAGTAGAACGGGAGAGATAGAACTGTCCCTTTTTTTTCCGCAGTGTACGTATGCAATGTAAAAAGATTGAATTAAGGGTGTGAATGCAAGGAGGTGAAGTCAGGATAATCGTTTCAGTCTTTCAGTAAATGCCTATCAGTGTGTTTCTGTTAGGGCACCCGAAAAACGGTGGCTCACCCGATAGAGTAAAAATCCGTGGGTGAAGAACAAAGTTCCTTTTAAACTTTGAAAAATTATAGTACTATAAACGTATTCAAGACACGCCAATTAAAGTAGCCTAATATTGATTTCCATAGAACACACACACAATTTGAAAAACATTACGTGTTTAAAATATATGCGTAAAAATTTCTTTCCTAATTCCAATATAAATTAAATTACAAATAAAATAAGTAAATATTTCCAAAGAAAGAATTTAAAGTGCTTTATATTTTCTGCTGAATTAAGTTTTCCCGAAAAATCGAAACATAATAAAAAAACATAACGCCTTTTTCGCATTTTAGTGTGATGTTAATTAGAATGCTGTTCTGTTAATAATTTAGCTTTGAGATTCAATAGTTCGATTTTAACAGCTAATTATTTCTGCCGTTCTTAACAATATCATCTTATTCCTAAAGACTTATCTTTTTTCCCCTTTCCTCTTCTGATCTTTGATCTCGGCAATTTCCGAGAGACAGCTTGAGTGGAACTTCCATGATCTTTATTAAGAACTTCTTCATTTTATTCCTCACTTGAAGCATTCAATTTCTGGAGCAGATTAGATACGTGTGCTACATTTTGATCAGGAATTGTTACATTGTTCTCAAAATTATTCAAATTTTCCTTCTCTCCATAAACCTTTGAATGTAGACACAAACATTGTAAGAAATTTCTGACTCTCTTGCGTTTTCTTGTAGCTTGGCTAATTTGTTGTTTTAATGCATTATTTACTTTTCATTTAACCTGTGACTGACTAGCGTAGTATTCGTTGGGGAAGGAGAAGAATTTCCTCTACGTTTTGTGTAAAAATAATTCTACCATAAAGACTTTAATAAAAAATTACCAACTCGTTATATATAAATATATTAATGTTCCCAGCATTCAGATTTAATTTAAATTTATTTATTTTTTCACAATATTTTTAATTTTGGGAAGTTTAAAGCAACTTGATGTTACTTTAAAGATCTTGAAAGTAAGTTCTTAGTAACTTGATGTACGCAAGTCTAATATAACAAAAGCTTTCTTGGAAAAATTGAAGCTCAGTACAGATTAAAATTTTATTTTTTGTAACAATTATATTAAAAGAAGCCTTAATGATGACACTTTAGTTTTTTGACAGCATTATAAGGTATTTCTCCCACTTTCCTAGCGTGCCTTCGTGGCGTAGCGCTTCTGCACGCTTTGTGTTTAATTGTAAATTACTGTAGTACAAATAACTCTGGCTACTTTTATTAAAAAAAAGCCATATAGTTTCTTAAAGACTCCAATATCACTGGTTCTGGGTGACGACTTTTGCATGCTTTTCTTACTGTTTTCATCTTTCTTGACTTTCAGGCAGAGAATATTATAATTTTGGTTTATTAGTTTAACTTCAAGTGTTTTCTGAATAATAGCTAAAAGAGAGACAACAGTGCTCTCCTAACACCCAATTATAAACAATTAACAATTAATTAATAATTAATTAATATTGCAATTATAAATTTACAATTATAAATTTCTTGTTCAATAGCCTTTAATCAAATTAATTTCTCGCCATTCCTATCTACGTATACAAGTTTTAACACTCTCCCCAACACGTTTTATGATAAACCTAAGCATCCCTCAAGCATCGATGATGCCATTTTTGATTAAAAAATAGATTCACAATTGCACCCATGGAATTTAAACTGTAAGTTAGAATTAAAATTATACTTTTAGGCAATAATTTTTTATTTCCATGCAATTAAGTAATTTTAATTATAAAGTAGTTTAAATTGTATAATACTCTTAGATTTGTTTATATTTATTATTTATTTTTAATTGCTACTTCTATATCTCCCATCAGTGTTTTAAGACAATTATTTTGTAAATATGTTCTTTTTGACTTGCGTGAGGGAGTTACCTTCAGCTGTTTTAAAATTATTAATTTATATCAAAAATGTTATATTATAATCTTTCGCAATTAGTAAAGAATTCATTCAAAGATACGAAAGAGATGAACGCGATCATACCCAAATTATTGCGGTTGTTTGGCGAGAAGGACTAATTCCCCTCGGTAAGTCAGCCTTCTTTTTAAAAATTAACTGTAATTTACTTACGTTTTATGTAATGCTATTCTACCATTTTTATGTATGTACTATTCTTTTAAAAAATATAGGTTTTTGATGCACAACAATACAAATTTTAAAAATCTAAGTTTATTACAAATTTTTTAATAGATTTATTACAGTAATCTTAAGAATTAACATTTCTAATTTCAATTTGCAATAGTTTTACATTTGCGTTCTTAGGAGATAATCATAAATATATATTTAAAACTAAATTTACATATGTATATGTATATATAGGATGGTACATGTAAACATACGTATGTATATATGTCATTCATTGGTACGTCAACAAAACTCAAACTTCAAAGTTTTTATCTCGAGATTATGATTTTTAACAATATGTATCATGATCTCTGCTCTAATGTTTTTAGAAAAATTGCTTTCGGAAAACACTCTGTAGTTTTCTTTCAAAAAGACACTGTAGAATTTTGTCTTTTTAGGGAGCATACGGTAGACCAAAACTCGGAAAGATAAGTGGCGATTTATCGCTATGCCTTGTAAAGTACCACAGAGATACGGTAAGGGTGTAAGTCTCAGGCTCGATTTCAGTGAAGTACTTTCAATGCCATTTCTCGTTTTTGATTTAATTTGTTTAGAAGCAGAAAAAATACTTTCACACACATATATACTGCCAAACAGCGAAAAGATCTACAAACAAAATTTATGCAGTTTGGAAAAACGTTCTTTAAAAATCAGTTTCCAGAAATGTTTAGTGACGTCACAATGTTTAGTCTAGTAGAATATATCTGCCTGAAGATCACAAACTTCCATTTGAAGGTCGTAAAACACCACATTTACTTCAATATCCATGGGGTTGTTTAACAATGAAAGTTTTGTTTATAGGGAGTCAAAATCCTGGAATCTGTCCTGGAGTACTTTCTTGATATCAGTAATTATTTCACGAAGGATACTAAAATTTGTGTCATTTTTTTTCTTTCACCTGCTGACAAAATGGGAAGTGTGCCCTATTATTTGCCTTCAGTGCAATTTCATTACATTAAGTGTTTTGCGATAGCCTTTAATATGCCCATAAAGCTGGGATATATTTTGCTTTCTGCCTTGTAATTTCAAGTTTAAAGCATTTAAATGGGCTGTTAAATCTTCAGAAAAGCGATTATTTGAAAACTGGATTTTTTCCAATTTTCTTGATATTCATGCCCAATGTTTTCTGTTTTAATGAAAGCAAGGATTTTATACCTCAACCTAAAACACTGTTGCAGACAATTTCCAACACCTAGCCAGCACACTTGACAGTACAATGAAATGTCACTATACTCAGCATCCAAATTATCTACAAATGCAATAAATGCTCTGTGTCTCTGGGCTTTGCCTCCCCTTATTAAATTTACAATATTTACAACAGTTTTCATTGTCTGAGCCTCATAATTTTTATTATTTAATTATTGTACTTAATATAATTATTTATTATTTATTATTTATTATTTATTATTTATTATTTAAAGAAGTAAGAAGGGTCTTTTGCTTTTCCAAAGATTTAACTAACGATTTTCAAAATTCATTTCTGAATGGGCAAGCGAATATTATGTATAAACTCTCAAATCCTTCCTTTAAGACTTTTTGTTCAACTGAATACAAATGAATAATAAAAATAAAAGAAGTTCATTAAATGCAATGGAAAATACTTAATCACATATGATGCCATGCGATATCCAGAATGTAATGTCAAAGCTAAAAGTCTGATTTGACTAATTACGGGCTAAATCGATTTGATATTATTACAGTTTCAAAATACAAAGAAATATATTATTAATGCATTATATAAAATGGTAGTGACAAGGGCAGAGAGTTTCAACATATTAAAACTGTTGAGCTATTGTTGAAAAATAATTTACCTGACTGCAGATGACTCAAAGAAAAAAAAAGTAATAAAATAAATTATTACTTTTTAAAACTGTAAGCACTGCACTTAAAATTGAGGATTTCATTTATAATATTTTAGAAAGGTAAGTTATACGAATAAGGAGATATCACAAAACGACTGAGCTAACATAAAGAAATTTAGTGAGTTCTCCTAAAATCCAAATTAAAGAAGGCTGTACTATACATTCGTTAAGTCCTTTTCTTATCCCCATTTTGAACTCTATATAGATGACAGAACGAAACGTATGTTGCCAGTTCTTTCTGATTTGGGAAATATTGTTTAGCGCATTATTCTACATTTGTTCTCCTGTCAAACAGAGACTTTGCAGAGAACTCAGCTGACACGACCTTCCATGTCCAGTCCATTACCCGCCTATAAACCAGAAAATATAGAGGTATTTCTCAAATGTTATTCTCAAAGACATCAGTTTTCTTTTGATATTAGCTTTCCCACTATTTGGTACCCGAAAGCCTCATTCTCTTGAAGTGATTGATTGAATCTCCGGCATTTGTCACTCGTTTATCCTACTTCTTGACAGCTTCAACGAACTACACCACATCAGTGACAGTTACGGACAATTTCCTGGCAAATCTTGTCAAACAGGGTATATTTCTTTTATGAATTCTTCGGTTATTTCCTAGACTGCAGAAGCGGAAGAATATTGAGCTTTCAAGAAATGATATGCACAATACTCTACCAGTGGGCTGTACTCTTAAATATTCGATTTTACTCTTGACATTTCAGAAATTTTTCTGCATATGTGGTCTTTAAAAGTGTTTAAACTCTCGTAACTAGAATATCATCGCAAAAAAAATCTCTTTAACCATGTAATGTAAATAAGTACGTAAATACTTCTTTAAAATATTTTAGCAATTTAATGATGCATTCAAATCTTGTTTTAAGACCTCAGAAGTACTGCACTTTGCTAACCTATAATTTGGTAGCCATTCCCAAAACCGAAATAATAAATTATTTCAAGAATATTTATTACTGAACGATCGTAGTAACTTCAACAAATTAGTCATTTTTGAGGCTAACTTTCAGACTACTTCTACAGTATAATTCTGCGTTTAGATCATTTACTACACGTTGTGGAAAGCTATACATTTACACTAGGTTGAATTTGTTGTTTAAGCATGTAATAGTTATATATGTTGCTTTTGTCTTCAGGTTTTTCATTAAAGTATGTGCTTAGATTAACCACGGTTGGATTTTCTACCTTTCCATCATATTTTAAGAATATAATTTCAATGTTCATATTTTTAGACATTTACCATTTTATATTGCTTCGTTATTTTACTGTCGCTCTAAATATCCTATGCAGCCTCAGCTTCAGATAACGAAAGTAATCCGTGCTTCCTGACTAGCACTCACATTTTTAAAAGACCAACTTCACGTTCCCTTGTACTGTTTCTTATCCTTTTTATGGGTCTCCAACCTTCGTTCATTCTTGTTTTTATAAACTATTGCTCTATGGTAATTGTGTAATAGTACATTCACTAACTATAAAGAAAACTATTACTTTATTGAAAAATAGAGAAAACACTTTTTGAAAAATATATTTTAAATGTAAACGCGTAGTGTTTTGACAATTACGTTATGTAAAGAAGCTTTGAAAAGCAAAATACAAGAATTAAAAACATATCTTCAAGCACTCTCACAGACAAAATAACACTTAATGTTAACTACCAAATTAGTTTTCTAAATTTAAACTATATTAACAAATCTATAAATATATAAACATTCTCCACATAAATTTGAAATTATACGTTTGGGAATTTGGAATTCATAAATTCGTCTTTTCCACTAAAAGGTAGTAAATATTTGAAAACTGTAAACTAAAATCCCACAAATATCGCTGTTACGATTTCTTGATCATGTTGATTGTCAACGTTAGCTAAATTACTTAAAGATTTGTTTTATATTAGCTTATTTAAAATGGTAGAAAAGAAAATTACGACTCTGTAGCTAATTAAATACTTAAGAGTATTACGTCTTTACATATAGAAAGGTTTTTGAAACTATATTATTGTAATCCTGATTTATTTTAATTTTGATTAATTGAATATTCTGTAGGTAAACATAGTTTATAGGATCATACTATATTGGACCATTCATACTATCATACTACATAGGAATGCGTAAAACGTAGATTTTGGGTATTTTTTTTAATATTCCGTTTGTGCAAAGTGTAAGCATCTTCCTCGTAGGCTTTGTCATCCCTATTGAAATATCTCAAATTATGAGTCCGTGAGTTTAGCTCTAGAAGAAATAAGAAAGAAACACTTTTTCAATTAGATTTGCAGTTTAGAAATCTTTTCTACTTCTGAAGTGTCATACATCTTTGAAATAAGTGAGACACTTAATGGAAGATTCAGGCAGTTTGTATAACATTTGAAACACTGCAGAAAATTATCAAATCAGTTAGCATGGCATTTATCAAACAATGTTTAAATGAAAGATTTCTAGTGGTAAAATTAAAGGTTCCGCGAAAATAAATTGAAATTATATCAGTTGAATGTTTAAAATATTTTAATGCAAAAGATAAATTTATTAATGCACTGTAATATTTATAACCTAACGCAGTAGAAGTACTTACGAGGTTTCGTTGCGCTGTCTAAAGTTAAAACGATCCCCTAATTAATTTAATTGAGAAGCGATGATATAACCGATTATTAACTGCCATATATCCAATAACGGATACTTGAGCTAAATGCTAATCGAAAAACGATAATCCTTTTTAACTTTAGTATAATTTTTTTGAAGAAATAAAGAACTAAATTTGTATAATGCATTATCGGCTGTCCAGACGAAACTCTTAATACTTATACAAACGCAGACACCTTAATCAAGGCAAAGATGATGTGCGTACGGTATGTATCCTTTGAAACAATGTGTAATAATATTTTTAAAAGCAACTTTCAGAACTGTTTAATAAGGTAACTAAATTTTTAAATTCATAAAATTTTTAAAACGATTTAAAGGTGAAGTTATAACATTGGCAGAAATGCATTTCATTTTCACAACCATTCAATAGTGATCAAACTCTTGGCAGATGTTATGTAACTTATCGCAAATAACAACTGAATTTGAGAAGCCTGAAAAGATCCTTTTATTTAAAATTAAAATGAACAGAAGGCACATCTTGTACTTACAAAGCAGCCAACCACTTGCGTCGATGCAACTTAGAGTAACAGTCAAATATAAAATTAAATTCAAGTAAGCTAGTAACCGAAGGCTATACAAATTAATTTTTAACTGGAAGTTTGCTCAACCAGTGGCGTGGAGATTCAATGTCGGCCGTTATAATGCAAGGCCGAAATCTTATCTGATCTAGTAACCTAGTAACTTGACCTCGAGAGGCAAAACACACTTTTTCTTCCGATCCAAAACTCTTACCTTAAATACACGCGAACATACTTGCATTCTGGCTGGAACACGGAAGAAAGAAGTGACAGTAAAAATCCAAAACATAAAATAGCTGGTTAATTAATATAAAGGAACCTTACAAACTAATCTACTTAAAACTAATTTACCGTAAACAAAACTCTGAAAACATTCCCTAAGGAAGCAACGTTTGCAGAGGGGATTTGCACCTGAATATGGACTTTTGTTAAATGATTATATTGTTATAATGTAATCACACTCTCTCTTCAACAGGCGGGCACTTGCCGATTAGGCATGCGCGGCGGAGGTCACACGAGGAGGGAAGGCCGAATCCATCTCTTCGTTAATTCAGCATTGAAAATATTTCCCAAGAAACATGGTGAGCAGAAGATCGGTACTGCACCCGAAAAGAGGAAGCGAAAGACACCTTTCAGGCTACTTTGTCATCCAAATATTACCACAGGTTCAACCTCAAACGTGGAATGAGCCCAATTGGAAAAACTTCCGCCTGAGCTGCGAAGCTACCGAAGATAACCCTAATACATTACTAAATGCATTTACCTTTTAATGGGGTTTGATTATTAAAATACTTTCAGCACTTTGCACACTTTTATCTCCTATTTTATCAAATAAACAAACAAAATTTTCGACATGGAATGATGATTAGTGCAATGTTTTCTATCACCAGCATAAAAATCTGCAAAGAATATAAAAATACAAGAACGAACTGCTTCATTCTTGTGTTTTTTCATTGTTTGTTTATGTAGAAAATATTACGCTTGCTATTTAAATGCTTTGAAACTTTATTTCTTATCTTTCCAATTTCGGTTCTTGTAAAAAGTATTTCATGGAAACGTGTCCCTGTGTTCCACTTTCTCTGTAGTCTTGTATACGTATAGTCATACACAAGTATATATATATATATATATATATAATCACCAATTGCAATGACGAAAATACTAGAACATCTAACACACTGTCACAGACTTTGAGGAAGATTGGAATCTGAGACACAGAAGGCACGAGCCTGAGGTCACGTGATCCATTACGCAGGTACATCCGCCTCGGGCAATCACGGAATTCTCTACAGAATGCGAGATGAGGACGACCATGGATACAAGTAAGCTCAATCGCCCATCTCTGTTGAGAATTGAATTTGGGATGCTAGGAAAGAGTTGATGCTCTCAGTGTCTTTTTTTTTTTGTTTTCTGCTCCTAAAGCATACATACGGTCAGTCTATTTTTTCTTTTCTTAGGTCTTGGAGTTTTTAGTGTGCTTTATCGCAAATCCTGAAGGCATAACAGAAACTTCCATGTTATTTAATTCGTGATATTTTTTAAAGTATGAAATTCATCTAGGCACGCAGGAAAGCTTTGAGGAAATTGTTACTTTCTTTATTTTTAAGTTTTACTGCTACTAAACTACAAGGGTACTTTTAAATCAGGGTGAACATTTAAGTTCACTGCTCATCTATAAATAAGATTTAAAAAAAAGGTAACGAAGATGGATTTTGCAGAGGAAGAAAAGAAACCTTTGAGACACATATAAGGAAAATGGTCTACTAATCAACAAATTTCTGTTTTCCATTTCAGGAGCAGCCACTTGACGTGGAAGCTAAGTGAATTAATCGTACAATAACTTTAATTAGGATCATTTAATGCAGCGACTTAGCCCTCTGATACTGAAGCATGCAAATAAATAATTCCCAAAATTTGCATTAGATCACTCTGTTGATGCATCTCATACTCCCAGCATAAAGAATGAGCATACCAAGTTTCTGAATATTGAAGGAAAGAATTGTGGAAACCAATTTTAACTCCTAATACAAATCTGCTCCATTAAACACTTATCACATTCGCATTAATATGTAAATCAGTTCATTTAAACATTTCACTCTTTACTGCCTTTCTTCAAAGGCAAGTGTTCCATTCGCCAAACCCTAGGCATGGCTCAACTCAAGAACATAAAGGAATTAAGCAAAAGTTAATGATTCGTTAATAAAACAGTTTAAAAATTTGACAGCTGAGTTTTAAAATTACTTAATATACTGGTAATTTGCCCGGCGTTGGTTCTCGGCAATACAAATTGAATGTGTACAAAACTATCGTATTTTATATAATGTTAGCTTACTTTAGAAAACCGACAAACTTGTTCACCTACTGAATAAGTAGGCCTTGCGTGTGTTAACAGTTTTCTGCTCCTCAAGCCTAGAATAAACTTAAAATCATACGACTCAATTTTCGTAGTACAAATATATGTATTTCTTAAAAATTTTCTTCCTCGTACTTTGTATTCTAATTCACATTCCTGAATGTCTATGCAGAACTCACTATTAAACTGAATGCAACTTATCTCCTCAAAATAATCAGATCCATGACTCATTTTCTGTTTTAATTTTATTCTCCATTTCATTAAGGATACAAAATAATAAATAGTATAATTTTTCAGACTTTCACTGAATTAATTCACAAGTATTTTATACCGGTTTTATATTATTTAACATTTTATGTCAATTCAGTAAATAGATTTTAGGCCTTGTAATTTACATCAACACAATTGCGGAGCTTTCCTGTGACACCGCTTACAATAATTTAATCATCAATACTTGAGGTTGCACAGTCTTTTGAATAAAATCATAATGCGCAAAATTATGTTAGCGATATGTTTGTAAATATATTATTTAAAGCTAAATTATCTTAAAGTGTGGGTTGCTCACCTGTCAATAAACTTCTCTGAAGGGAGATTAGCTTCTTGTTATTGTTTAAGCTGGAATTTGTTATTCAGATTGAAAAAAATCTTTTATATAAAAGATTTTTTTCAATCCTCATCAGGAATCATCAAGATACAATCCTCATCAAGATACAATCCTCATCAGGAAATTGTTATTGATTTCTACATTAATGTAGATATACAAGTTGTTATTAATCTGTAAATTTATTTGTTATCTGAGGCAACATTTTTATGAAATTTCATATCTACTATAAATTTTTATCTAGGACATCTCTCGAAAATTACTTTTCAAAAGAAATTTAGCACACAATTTCATTGCCCTTTCATTTTCTGTTCTTCAGTATGAAGACTTGACTTCGTAATGACACTATCTCATTTGTTCTAACTGTAGTATTCTCACTGTATGACATGGTCGGACATGTAACCATATTTTTACTTACTATTTTATAACACCAAATCTAATCTTACGCATTTAAAAAACGTTTATAGTAAGAAGTTTTGTAAATGCCAAACAATGATGTCAGTCATAAATTCAAAGTATTGTGTATGCGTTAACAGTTTTCAAAAATAATGCAAAACTTGTAAAGGTAATGTGAATATCGCACATTGGCACTCATGTGAATATCGCAAAATTTATATATTACAAAAAATTCAGTTTAAAAATGTGATACGATTTTTCTTCGAGTGAATCCTTCACTAAAGCATATAATAAATATTTTGACAAACTGAAGAAAAAATGTATTCCTAAATCTATTGTAAATCGAGAATTTATATTTATGATGGCGCCTCGAAAAAACTATTTAGAAATATATTACAATTACCGAATCCAAATATCCCCAAGTACGCTTTCCTAGACAGCTGTATATGATTCAAGCACTACTTTGAGAGGGCGAATTATATTATTTGTTAAGTGATTACAGATATTTTTTCTTATTAGTTATTTATGCTTGAAGTCCGACTTAAGAAATGTTAGCTTCTTTTCTATAAATCAGCTTATATCCAAGAGCTTTAGTTAATTTCTAATGTATTTTCTAAATACATTAAGCTTCATTAACATATTCTAAAAAATTCACTGTCATCCTAAACTCGAAGTATATACGATCACAATTCAATAAATGCCCCATATGCCCATTTATTTCTCTTTTAATTTTTGTTTCGTCATTTGTTCATTGAGTCAAACAGTGATGCGAAAAGTAAAATACTGAAAGAAGTCAAAATTATATTTTATAAGATATTTTAATTAAAACCTGATTTAAATTAGTTAGCATGCATGTGAAATATTTCATGTACACAGCATCTTTTCCTGAGAATGGGGCAGCACAGCGCAGGATTTCTTCATATGTTGAAATAATAAGCTACTCAAAACATACTCAAATATGTATAAAACCACTTGCCAGCTTTTCGTTGTATTTATAATATACTGAAGAATGAAATTGACGTTTTAGTTCCCTAGCGACAAAGGTAAACGTTTGCATTATGATAAGAGCAAATTAGAGATTAACTTTAGATTTGATTAAATAACGTCTGTGGGGGAGACTCATTAACGATTTTATTAGCAGTTTCGTGCTTTTATATTATATTTTATCGGCCTAATTACTTATTTCAGTACTTGACCATTACAAAACAAAATTTCCTACCAACTTTGTCCTTTTGCTTTTATGTATTTCCGTTATATATGTAAATTATAAAGCACTTAAAATTGAACAGAGCTTATTTTACATAACTTGTAGAGTCATTAAGCTATTTTTGGAGCAAGAGACGTGACAAATGTGCAATACCCTCTCCGACACTCGAACTTGGACTTCTCGAATACGCCAAAGTGTGCTACCGTCACACCTCGAAAGCATGCTTAAAGGAGGGAGAAAATACCTTATATACTCCCCTTTTTAAGGGTGATAGGAGATGAGGGGACCCAAATGCCAAATCCTGGTGGTAATGAATTATCGTCCATCACCTTTTAGTTCGGGCCCCACTGTAGAGGTTTTAGGTTTTTTTTTTTTTTTTTTTTTTTTTTTTTTTTAAGCAAGAGACGTGAAACTTGTGCAATGCTCTCACCGGGACTGGAACCTGGACCTCACGAATACCCCCCAGTGTGCTACCGTTACACCACGAAAGGAATGGATTAGGAAGGAGGGAGAAAATACCTTATGAATTAAAGTGTCTCAACATGTAGGATCATTCTGTAAGAGAAGTAAATTAAGTGATTAAATGCACTTTTACCAAAGAAAGTTAGCTTGGGAAGGAAAACCCCATTCGAAACTGCAAAGAATAAAACAGCAGAAGATACATTTCACATAATATTATAAATCAGTTCAATCAATTTAAGAAGCAAGACCTCAAAAAACCCTTCGAAATCAAGCCGAGGTACTTTCCTTCCGCTAACTTTTCGATTGTTGATAAATGAATGCCACGTCATGATATTGCTCGGATCGCATAACATCTCAGGTTAGGTTATTTAATTACGGCAAAGCCTCGAGGGCTAGCTGCCTAAGGGCAGGGATGCCTTCGTGAAGGACTTTCTAAGGGAAACTTGCTCGTATACACGTTACCCATGGGGAAAACCACGAAACCACCCACGCAGCCGGCCCGTTCGCGGGATTCGAACCTCGGACCAAACTACCAGTGCTCAGCGACTTTACGTCTCGGCCGCTGGTGGGCCCGCATAACATCTCAGAAAACCAATTCATAGGAGGTTGGTTCTCCTGCTGAAGAGGATTTCATAGGTAAATTTTCTTCGTTTGCTGCGGATTGAAACCTTCTCTAGCTTTTTGCTACTTATAAGATAAGAACCTCAAAATTTTTCCTATTTAAATACCTGCCTAAAGCTATTTAAATGTTACCTCAAAAATAAGGAGTTTATCATGATCGATTATGTTATCATATAGTTACATATTAATGATTACACCCACATGACATAGACATGAGCTTCCCTTGTACTTATGAGAATTATTAAAAAAAAAAACAAATTCTGATTTCAATTTAAAATATCTGTTCATCGCATAAGTCAAGCCGATTTTACTGAATCAAACTAGAAAAATTACATTTTCGTATTCTAAAAGCAAATAAAACATCTCCGATGAAAATAACGGCAGTAAATATCCAGAACTCTTTGGCTATTCAACAAAATTTCAGGTTCAGAAGTTTCAGACTTATAAAAGATTTATAGATTTAAAGTTATAGGCTGGAAAAACTATCGTTTCTCAATCTACTTTTTATACACTGCAATACGTATTATAAAGAAGCTGAGATAAATCAGGTATGCTTAAAAAACAACAATTTAATGCTAATGTTGTCCCAATTTTTTTGCTACTGCTTTAATTGTGAAGTTTCGTTTATAAGAAATGACTTAATTTGTAGCGTTTAATTCTGCTTCTGTATTGATAAAATTTATCTAGCTCAAAACATCACCAGAAGATTGAATTTTCAAAACTATTCCAGGAAAGACTTGTTAACAGATAATTTAATAGAATTATATCACTTCCTTTAAACAAACTTTTAGCCTCATCTCTTAAAGTAACACTTAACTAAGACACAATAACACGCCGAATAAATACTAATTCAGAAGTCAAACAACAAAAATCAGCGTTATATTTACAAAATTTTCACAGGACTAGTTTCGATGGTTTTACCGAACCACCATCTTCAGCTGCAAAACCGCAAATGAACAAGATAGGAAATAATGATTAGATAAGATAAGAAAGCCTGGACAAGAATAAGGAAGTGGCGCCATCTGTTGGTGAAACCAGAACTAAAACATAATTTCTTTAAAGGCCGAAGGCAAATTTGGATTGGAATTAGGATCGTTAACTAGAACAGAAAGATTTTTATGAATGTGAAATGCCTCTAGAAAATCCAGTTCTCCAATGGAAGATGTTTTTTGAATAATTTTGGCAGCAGAAAAACTGAAAGTGTGGTTTTCGGACCAACAATGTTGAGCAACAGAAGACTTCTGTGTTTCCTTTTTTCTAACATATGCCTCATGTTCCTTGACGCGAAATTTTAAGGCTCTCTTAGTTTGGCCAATGTAAATTAAACCACACTGGCAAGGAATCCTATAAATACCCCAGGAATTCATATCCGGAATGGGGTCCATGAGTATGGAACTCGGAATTTTATTGATGGGAGAATAAACAACTTAACTACATAAATTTTAACTTTGAGAACATTGTGAGTAGGCTGGGGCTGGAAGTTTTGTCGTATGCAAGGAAGGCTTATCAACAGAGCATTCGATGTGTTTCCACTGCCATTAAAGAATAAACACGAACTCACTGCAATTAAATTCGAAATTAAATGATTGACATCCTTCCCGGTTCAACCGGAACTTTCTCAGCCTGAGTTCTTTAACTGAATTTCTCCTGAAGACCGCTTAATATCGCTTATTTATTGCATTTAGGTAAATAGAAGACAAAAAATAGCCTTTTTTTATCTAAAAACTTCAGATGTTTGTATGCTTCAGATGTTAGATGCATGTACGAGTATAAATTAGTTTTCAGGCACCAGTTTACTTTTCAAACACCCAAATATATCTGTCGTGAATAAATGTCCCTGCAAAAATCTTTTACGAATTTTAGTAATGTTGCGCATATTCATAAAATTATCAGTTGAATAAATCACAAATTAAATGCATTATAATGTAAAACAAATAGTATAATTATTAAAAACAAAACAAACATTTAAATTGTTAAGAAAAATGGTTATCGCTTTTTAATCTCTCAGCTGCTAAGTATTTATATGTAATGAAAATACACCATCGTTGAATAAATGTTAAGAAAACTATTGTTACGGTTTTTGTATTTAATTTGCTACTTTTAGTAAAATTATAATTAAAATTGTTTTATTTCTCCGTTCAATGCAGCGCGTGGCGAGTTTTAAGAGAAAGCTACGCCGAAAAAATTAAAAATATAGGAGCATGCGCATTTAATAAATAGATATCTCGCAATTTATATTTAAATTGAAATAATGTAATTGTGTAATAGCTGTAACTGTAATTCTACTGTTTTGCTTTCCAGAAACCTCGAGAAAATAAAAATTACCAGACTTGATTAAAAAGCTTATAAAAGCCGAGCGAAACATCTCAGTTCAGTTGCTTACTAAGTTGTTGACTGTAGCGAATTCGCGGTGAAATCGGATTAGCTTTCTCAGCGCTTGAATTGTGTTCTATTTTACGTTTTAGTAGTTTAAAATTTAACTACTGTGTGATATTGTACGAATATCTGTGAGAAAAAATTTCAGATTTCGTTTTATTTCTTGTGATAAGTATAAATTTCACTAACTTTTCATCAGACTTGTGCATTCAATCTATAACGAACTCATTCGCACACTATTAATATGGAAAAGGAATCGGTGGGATTTTCATTTCCGATACAGACGAGGGAGATTCTATTTCACCTTCAAAACTGTTATCCTGCAAATATACTCAAGTTACTCCAACTTATACTGTTGATTATTAGTTTAAAGGGGCAATTTGCCCTGAGAGACTATTACTTTCGTTTTGGCATTTTGCGTTGAAAACTTTACAAGGCTGTATCACTTTTCAAGTTGTTGCCACCAAATATTATCGCACTGCATTATATTTAAAGAAATTAAATAATGAAGAATCTGCATAAATGTATGTATATTTCTCGCATTGTGATAAAACAACGGTACCTAAAGCCATCAAATTTTGAATGACGTAATCCTACTGCGAATATGGGCATCTGGAAGCCCAAATTTAAAATTTGGAATTTGTTTGATTATCGATTTCATATTTTGTAAAACTTCAACGAATTTTAATTAACAAACTCGAGGATTTCAAAGCGAGCAATGGCAACGTTGTACACAAAAAGCATTTTCATCTCCAGTGCGTGAGACTGGTTATCGGAAATTCTAAAGACATGCTCAATTTAAAATTATTTTGTGATATTGCTCTTGAACTGATTTTATGGTTTAAATGCGAAGAACATGATATTTAATAAATAAAGGTAACACACAAAATGTTATAAAACGCCATTTTGGACATAATTTAAAATCTGAAACTTTTCAGATTTTCTTTTTTTAAAAATTTCTTTAATGATTATTTACACTTTAATTAAATTTGAATGAAAAAAGTTAAGGACATTAGATCTTATGCTTTTACTAATATCATAAGAGCTAGTTGCTTCCGATGATATATGAAAGATAAATCAACGATGTTTTTCTTAACAACTCCTTCAGAGGCACGTCAATGATATATGCACGTTCATTTAAAGAAACGTAGTGGAAGAAAACTTTTAGAAATATTCAGATAAAACGATAAGAATAAATCTGTTATAAAGCATTAAAATCTGTTACGATAGTAGAACTTAAGCAATTACGAGAATGCCTATGTCCACTTTCACTGTCAAAAAAATATACTCAAACGTCACAAAAGGTAGGAAAAAGTGCTTATATTTCTTTAGTTATGTTAGATTATATGTTTTGACATTCAAAAATATATAAACTATTATTTGTTTATATATTACAAATAAATGTGATCTATTCATATTTTTCATTCATTATTTAGAATAGTTTATACTTTTTTAACGGTAAAAAGAATATAAACAGCTCTTTCATACAATGAATTCTGTTTAAACTCATTTAATTAAGGAGGGACATCCTGTTTCTATCGCGTTAAAATAAGATCTGTATTTATCTACTTAAAACATCGTCTAATGGTTCTCGTATTCTCTTGAGATGCTCTTCAATTCAGTAAACCGAGCATTACTAAACGCTGGGATTCTCCGTGGTTTAAGGTTATTTTTCATTTCCTTAATAAGTAATACAATTAACTCCCATAAAAAAGCTTCTAGTTTAAGGTGTATAGTTCTTCACTTTGGAATTCTAAGTTAATGTTGGAAGTGAAAAATCTAAGAACTACTAAGCTAATAATCGCTTGAGTTCGGTGGCAAGAAACAACAAGATATAAGGGTAACTGACCCTTTATTATTCCAATAAGATTTAACAAAACTCCGCCAGGGAGTGTACAAGCAAAGCCCGCACATGGACTTGAACTTAAAAGACTAATTAATTAAACTAAAACTAAGATTAACTAAAGAAGTATAGCCGAAGCTATCAAGGTTCAATTCGAGTGGCCCCTTAACTTATTTGACTACGAAGCTTAGCAAGGGCCTGAAAACGGCCGAGCGTAATAACAGCTTTGAGAGAGAGAGTGGCCAAAAAGGCAGACGCGCGTAAATCAGAAACTCTGATTCTGTCTGACTCAGTAAGTAACTTCGTGGTTTAAATACCGCTCCTCCTCATTAAATATTCAGCACAATTCCAAAACTACATTCTGGCCGGAAGTAGTAAGTTGAAGTTAAGAATTTGACAGGAAAGTAACTTAAAATTTAACTGTTAATAAAATTAACATAATCCTTACAAGGATTTTTCTCTTTCCTTACCGCATACCTTCCCGATGTAACTGGAGGAACGTCCGATTAGCACTCAGGAGGTTCGGAGTTCGAAATGACTCTACAGTGGCGTCAGAACTAAAATTTGGTGGATGATAATTCGTCACGTCCGGGATTTGGCGTTTGGGCACAAGCCTCCCCAGTCTCCCTTTGCATGGACAAAAATGTAAGGCATTTTCTCCTTATTTGCGGCGCGCCTTCGTGGTGTCATTGGAAGCCCATTCGGCTAGCAATTGAAAGGTGCGGAGTTTGAATCCCGGAGAGAATATTGCACAATTTTCATCTTTCTTGTTTCGACAAACCTAATAACTCTACACTAATTTCTTGAACTGCTGTCCAGAAGAGAAGAAAAAAGACGAGAAGTTTCCAGACACAGTTGAATTGCTTAATAAGTACTTTAAACTGTTTTACTTCAACAAGAGTTACATTATTCTGCTCTGAGTATGAATGTATTATAAAATGTTATAAAACTTTTACCTGTATATGTTATGAATGTTTCTTGCTGTTAAAAAAGTTATTATAACAATGCATAGATCTTCGCATTATTAAGTAAAATTTAACCTTCTCTTTTATCTTTTTATTTTGATTTACAGTGCTAATAACACATGATGATATATCTACAGGAATTTGTATCCTGTAATACAAAATCGATGTAGATACTGACAGGCAGGATACACCTTATAGACAGATAATTTGATTCTATGATACCCACGAACACAACACTACAGCCTATCAGCTCTCTCGGGACCTGTATGCAGCCACAGGAACCATGTAATAAGAATGACTGTTTCCAAAAGACTGAATGAGAGAGGGTTGTTTGCCAGAAGACCGGCTGTTCGCGCCCCGCTCACGTCTACGAACAGGAGAGTCCGATTAGCATGGTGCAGGCAGCATAGTGATTGGAGTACGAAGCAATTACGAAGCAATGGAGTACAAATCAATGGTACGAAGCGTTCTGTTCACCGACGAGTCCCGTTTTTGCTTAAACACCGATTCTCGCCGTACTTTTATATGGAGAGAGCCAGGGACCCGCTACCTACCCTCCAATGTCCGCGAAATTAACCAATCCATCCGGCGAACCATTACACCGCCGGTGGCGGTGTAATGGTCTGGGCAGGCATCATGTTGGATGGCCGCACACCTCTCCACGTCTTTAACAGAAGCTCTGGAAATGGTGCCTGTGTTCGCCTTTTCAGGATTGCAGTGGGCCCCGAGTTCATCTTACAGGACGATAACGTGAGGCCACATAGAGCTCATCTGGTCGACGAATTTCTCGATAGTGAGGATATTCGCCGGATGGATTGGCCAGCCAAGTCTCCGGACCTTACGTCTATACAGCATGTATGGAACGCTCTGTGGAGGGCAACTGCAACTCGCAACCCTCCTCCGAGAACCATCCAGGAACTGAAAACAGCGTTGCTGAATGAGTGAGACCAATTGCCACAGGCACTGATAAACTGCCTTATTTACAGTATGACATCACGCTGCGAGGCCTTTATGGCTGTAAGAGGGGACCATACCCCCTATTAACCCATTTCTTTTGTGTCCACTGCAACCACTGTTTCAGACCTTCAGGCTCCCATGACTGTTACACATGAACATGTTTTAATATAAGGTTTGTTATAAAAATAAAAGTAATTTTTAGAATCCTGCTGGATTTTTCAATATCTCAATCTAGAAGTCCTTCTGTTTTAGAGTTCAAATGACATAAATTTTCAAGGAAGGTTTTTGCTCTCGCAGATTATCACAAATGAAAACTTCTACATAACGATTACTTATTCTAATTATCTGTAACACAGATGAAAATTTATTACACTAATTTTCATATTGATAAATTGTACACTGCTCAAAAAAAAAAAAAAAATGGGACAGTGCTTTATCTCCCGTTCTACTGGGCCGATCGACAAAATTCAAACTGCATTTTTCATGTCTCGAAAGCGCGACTTAGGATATATATTAGATTTATATATAGCACTATTCTAACATAGGTATTTTGACACAAAATCGGACTTTTTCTGAAATAACATACCAATTTTTTTCCATATTTCGATTCTACGACTCAAATTATGCCAGAATACCAAGTTTTGTAAAAATCGTACAACTAGTTTTTAAAATATTAGCTCTCAAAATTTTAGCTCCTCAATGTTAATTGAATTTGGCAAATATCTATTAATATCTCTTTTTTTATTAAACTTTTTTGATTTTTTTCTCTCACATTTCGAAATTTAGGTTCATTCCAAATGAAATTTACCCATTTTTTGTGTTTTATTTTTTAAATTTCTATTTTTAAATAATTTTTATAAATTTTTCGAAAAAAATTTTGAATTATAACCTATAAAATTTTTACCATCATCATAAAGTAGGTGTATTTTTAAGCATATCTGCAAAAAATTAGACTTTTTTATTCAAAATTTTCTAACATATACACGAATTTACATATTTTCGCGTTTTGAAATTTGGCATCTTTTTTTTGAGCGATAATAACGCCAAATGTGGTCTATGGATTTTTGTTACACTGAATTGCCACAGCTATTTTTAACCTTAAATTTCAAGTAAAATTTTACGGAGAATTAATTATACGAATTTTTTCCCCTCAATAAGGCGTAATAAATATTTATTAATACTATTAAAATTTTAAAAAAATTTTTTAAATTTCTCTCTTTCTTCCTTTTTTTAAAAAAATAAGAGTACATTTTTCTAAGAGTAAGTTTTTACCTTCGGAGTTTTATCGTCTGCTACTTTAATTCGTTTAAATCCAATTGTCTAAAACTGAGAATTTTCGTTTAATGTTTATTTGAATTTTATGACATTAACTGCATAATTTATTTCTAAACAAACTGTTGCTTTTGAAGTGGCTGAAAGAGCGGCAGATACTACCATCCATATTTTTAAAGCACAGTATATTTTTATAGAAACATAAGATTTAGAATAATCATTTATATAAGTCAAATTATGATATAAACATACAACCCTCTAGAGACTGAATTAGTGGAAGTTCAATGGTTATGTAGAAATGATCTGCAGCTATATAATGGCTGGATAAGTCAGCAGCTTCTGTGGACAAGTAAGAATAATTATATAAACGACACACAACATTCTGGATTCAATTAACAACGAGGATACGATGTTTATTAAATGAATTTAAGAAGTTTTAACACATAAAAAAACCAACTCATTTTTTATCCTAAAATGTATTTTTGTTCGCAGCGTATTTTCATTATATCCTTAAAATTCAAATTTAGAATGTAATTGTCAAGAACTGAATCCTAATCATCAGTAATATAATAAGTAATCATTACGGTTATTAATAATCCTTCTTATAAAGTAATTGCAAATATTTCAAAAAACTTTCTCTCTGAATGCAAATATTTTTCTATGCAAAATTTTTAATTTTATATTAATCAAGATTGCACACGATATTATTTATTTGCACTTCAATTTTTACCGTCAGCTCTAGTAGAAGTTACAAATCAATTATATTTAATTAAGGATTGGATTGGATTATTTAATGATGGCAAAGCACACGAGGGCTATAAGCCTAAAGGGAGGGATGCCTTCGTGGAAGACTTTCTAAGGTAAACTGGCTCGTATACACGTTACACATGGGGAAAACCACGAAAACGCCCAAGCAGCCAGCCCGTTCGCGGGATTCGAACTTCAGACCGAACTACCAGTGCTCAGCGTCTTTACCGCTCGGCCGCTGGTGGGCTATTTAATTAAGGAACGACCATCTAAATTTAGAAACAGCGTACCGTAACAGCAAGTCAAGTATTGGCGCCGCATCTTTCATGTTACTTCCGATTGGCAAGCTACATGATTTTTAATGAGTATTCGGGTTTTGCTAGTAACTTCATTTGGAAATCGCGCTTAAACTAGGTTAGTTGGTTATTTGAACATAGAAAGAACATGGGAGCTATTTGGTTAAGATGCTTTCATAGAGAACCTTTGTAAAGAGAGCCTAGAAAACTACGAAAACCAACCATGCAGCCTGGGTTAGACTTCGCAACAAACAATTAGTATTTAACAATCTTCAAATGCTAGGCAACTGGTGAGGCTCCAATTAAATCTCCAATTTAATATTTCCTTTGTAAATATTTAAAATATTGTTGCATACTTAGACACAAAAAGCAGAATTTAAGTTTTGTTAACTCGTTAATAAACTACCAAGCCGTAGTGCAAATGAATATTCAATTTCTTTTGCAATAATTGTATTCACTTAATATTCTTGGAATATGAGCTAAAGAAGGAACGTTCTCGGAAGATTAAAGAAGTGTTTAAATCCAGTGATATAAGGTTTGTCTTAGAAGCTCAGGGATCAAAACGATTCTGCAATTGCCCCAGTAGTTGACTTGTAAATGGTTGTGAATTAAGCGGATGACTTTTAATCTTACGTTTTCAGTCAGACAACGTATTCCAAATGTTTTGTATTGCATGACAATGCGTCTTTTCATTATTCAATAACCAGTCGGAGAACCGCTTGTGTTCCGAAAATAAGTATGTGTACTCAATCGTCCTGCATGTTTTTCAAATTTGTCTTCTTGTGATTTTTTTTCTTTCCCAAAAACTAAAGTTGCCTCTCAAAGGAAAGTTTTTTGTTATTGAAGAGACAAAAGGAGTATGACATCTACTTTTAGAGGCATGTCAAAAACAAAACTCTACAAGCCTTCTCTTCCATTACATGTTGTGCAGTCAGACAAAATGTTGCATCAGCGTAAATTCTATAATCTATTTTATTACACTCTGATTACTTTACTAACATACAGTGAATATATACTAAATCTTTTACTTCATCTTAAGTAATTCGGAATTTTTGACGGAATTCTTGTCGGAACTAGGACTTAGAAGATAAGTCAAATTAAATATTTCGATAACCCAATAAATTCAAGGTCGAATTTCAAAATTTTATTTTCGAAGGAAGGAGAAATTTTTTCAGTTTTGGTCCATTATCCTAAGTATATTTGCTTTGATTCTTTATTTTTCCATAAAAGCGAAAAATTTACGTATGGTATACATATAACGCATAACTTCAAATGAAAATTTAATAATATACGGAGTGGTTATAATTAAAGTGTTACATTGAAACGGTCAGAAAACGAAAATTACTGGATCAAATGTTATCAAGCTTGGTAATCGTGTAAAGGAGGTCATAGGAATTTATTTTCCGGGAAAAAAAGGAAGTTCGAAACCTCACCACCAGGGGGAAAATGGCGCTGTATGCAATATTGTTAATAGAAATATGGGTCAGAATCTAACTTAACCTTTTGTTACACGGGTTTAATATGACCCTTAAGAAACTTTGAAGTAAGCAAATTACCGTTTAAAGGCGTTAAATTCGATAAACGTTGAGTGCGCCATCCGTGTAAGTGAGAAATTCGTCCGTGAAAACCACGAATTAGCGATTAGAAAATGTGAGATCGCAAATCACTCGCACAAGTCCGTACAATCTGGAAATCATTTTCTTACAGATCGCTAATTTGTAATTTTTGAAGCCTGAATTTGGCCCTAAAACATAAAGATACTGATTCAGAACGCTTTTAATCGATTTGGGCCAAAGAAATCCCTCATGTTATATATCTAGTTCCATTGCATTCTCCTACTGCATTCGATTGCATAGCAGTCATTCCACACTGTTTAGTGTTGAATGACAGCTACTGTTATAACCGCCAACACTTCCCCTCTTCCCACCAGTCCTCAACCTCTGTGGCTTTTAGCTATGGGGCTTTTAGCCATAAACAGTGCTTTCTCAAAAGCACTGTTTATGGTGATAATCTAAATAATTTGGCAGAAATGAAAAATGTGATACACTGACATATCCGTAACATTCCTCCTGATATGCTAAGAGCTGCTGTTGAGAATGCAGTAACAGAATTTAACTTGCTTTCGGAAAATGCTGGACGCTACATTGAACATGCTTTGTAACACGTTTCGGAAAATATTAAACATATTTTAAACAGATGTTTTCGTGTCTTATTTCATTTATCAATCTTGTATACAGCGCCATTTTCCCCCTGGTGGTGAGTTTTTGAACTCTTTATTTTCCGCGGAAAATAAATTCTCGTAACCTCCTTTACACGATTCCCAAGTTTGATAACATTTGGTACGGTAATTTTCCTTTTATGGCCATTTCAAATTGGAACTTTAATTATAACCACCATGTAAATTAAACTTTAAAAATTTGACAGTTTGGTTCAAGTCCCAGCTTTAAAAATATATATATAAATATAATCTTTTATATTAATCCTCTTAGAAAGAATGTTTTTTTAAGAAGCTAATTTTTCTCTCGCGTTATAGATTGTATAAAAAATATGATCTTTAATATGATTTAGATTGTTTCAGCTGATATAATGATATAAGAATCGGGTTACTCGGTGGTACAGAATAAACACTGCTGGACTGTTTTATTTCTTTGTCATTTAGCAAAAATCTTTTAATTAAAATATTTATCCTTTGGACTTCGCTTTAAACTTTATTTATAGTTAAAATGACTAGAAAATGAAAAGCTGTCTTCAGCTGAAACGCAATTCATGTAATTGATATTTTTAAAAATTGACAAGAATGCAAAATTTATGGAAGTTTAGCAATCGAAAAATCTTAATTTTCTTGTGTGTGCACTGAAAATAACTGTAGAAGGAAAGAAGAAAATTAGGGAGAAAAGTAAGCAAAAATTTGCAGGGAAATTTGGCTGTCAGACATACCAAGATGTTTCAAAAAGTTGGACGCTTTTGAATATACTTTCAGGATATTTCAAAGAATTTAGGTGTTTAAAGAAAAAACACTTGGACGTGTACACCAGCAAATACCATCAATTGAGCTTGTGGTTAACAGAAAAGACAAAAACGATATCATTGCAGATTAAAGTGAAGAGCGACTGGTTTTAGACTATATGGTCGTATAAATTTAAATTACGTTATAGAACATCATATCGTATCATAAATTGAGAGTCCCATGATTTTCTCATTCGAATTATTTGAATATTCAGGAGTTTTATCCAGTGATGTATGTGGATGTCACCTAAAGACGTTTTTTTTTTTTTTTTTTTTTTTTTTTTTTTTTTTTTTTCCTCCTGATGAAACAGCGGCCGAGCGGTAAAGTCGCTGAACGCTGGTAGTTCAGTCCGAGGTCCGAATCGCGCGAACGGGCTGGCTGCATGGGCATTTTCGTGGTTTTCCCCATGTGTAACGTGTATGCGAGCCAGTTTCCTTTAGAAAGTCCTCCACGAAGGCATTCCTCCCCTTAGGCAGGTAGCCCTAGTGTGCTTTGTCATAATTAAATAAACCAAAACCTCTTTATGAAACCAGTCTTTCCTTTCATCTCATACCTTCAAAATGTTTAGCCTCTAAAGACTGATAAAGGCTCTGACCAAATATTGATGAAATGGATTGAATTGGATTATTAAGTTACGTCAAAGCAGGGCTTTGGAAAAGGAAGGATACCTTTGTGAAGAACTTTCTAAGGGAAACCAGCTGGCATACACGGTACACATGAGAAAATACACGAAAACGCCCATGCAACCAGCCCGTTTACCGGGATTCGAACCCCGGAGTGAACTACCAGTGTTCAGCGACTTTACCGCTCGGCCATGTGTGGGCCTTTATGAAATGGAAGGCGATAACTTTATTTAAAATGATTGTAAAAAATATCAAGATATTCCGAAAATTTGGATGCTTTTTAATATAGTTGCGGAATGCCTAAAGAAAAAGAGCAAGAATAAAGTAGAATGCCTGAAGAAAAAGAGAAGAAAAAATAAATTTTGGGGTAAAATTTAGTATTTGTATTTTTTTTTTAATTTAAAACTTTTTAATCTTATGATATTTGATTCTTACGATTTCAAAAATAAAATATTTGACTAAAATATGAATAATATTTAAGAAGCCAAATGTAGGATAAAATTGTGTAAAGCAATGGGCACAATGATAAAACTGTTTAAAGCAGTGTATGCAATTCATCCTAAGTTAAAATGTCGGTTATACATCTCTCTTATTTATATATATCTTTTCTGAACGGAACATTGAAAGACGTGTTAATTGTGCTTTACTGTATTTTCTCTTTTAATATATGCAGTTTTCAAACGCATCGTAGTCCGGGTTACAAAGTATTCCTCCGAAAGAAACGCAATTCAAATAAATAAAATCAAATTCTGGAAAATTTATAATAATAAATATATTTAAAATGCTCAATTCGAAGGAATAAATAGAAAATTTTAAAACAATTATCTGAAGAGACAATGCAACACAACCAATTAAAATAAAAGTATAAAAATTTAAAAATTACCTAAAATAATAACTATGACGAAAAAATATATAAAGAAAACTATTTGAAAAAAAAATAAACGTTGCACCTTTATTTACGCAGTTCGAATAGGTAAATAGAAATTTTTAAAACAGTTATTCGAAAAAGAAAAAAAAAGTGCAACTTAAACAATTAAAATGAAATTCGAAAAAGAAAAAATTACTTAATAAGTTATAATTAAAAATATAATATAAAGAACATTATTTGGAAAAAAGGAAGGATGGTGACTTTTTTTCCTTTCACGGGAAAGGAAACTAGGTTGCCATATATTAAGAAGTTCGCCAAGTGAACTATTCTTGGCGCAAACTGACAAAAAAGTGCCAACATAAATTTGTGAATTTCTCCGTAAATTTTGCTCCAAAATTTACAAAATTTCATATTTAGGCGTAATTTGAGTCGTAGAATCCAAATATGTAAAAAAATTGGTATGTTATTTCAGAAAAAGTCCGATTTTGTGTCAAAATACCTATGTTAG
This sequence comes from Stegodyphus dumicola, assembly GCF_044657685.1. Taxonomy (NCBI): domain Eukaryota; kingdom Metazoa; phylum Arthropoda; class Arachnida; order Araneae; family Eresidae; genus Stegodyphus; species Stegodyphus dumicola. The sequence goes on from NC_140780.1 coordinate 81,468,897, forward strand.
AATAGTGCTATATATAAATCTAATATATATCCTAAGTCGCGCTTTCGAGACATGAAGAACGCAGTTTGAATTTTGTCAATCGGCCCAGTAGATCAGGAGATATAGGACTGTCCCATTTTTTTTTTTTTTTTTTTTTTTTTTTTTTTTGAGCAGTGTACATTTTAACATCATAAATTTCGTAGAAGTTATACTGAAGAAATTATGATTTGACTGTTATAATTTTTTATTTGTAATTCCTTATTTCACCAAACTGAAAGGCCCTGCAGTACTTCTAAACAAACATTTCCATCAATAAGGTATATCCTCTTGAGCTAACTAGTGTGAATCTTCTGTGCTTGCGGTTGCATTGTAAGGTTTATGTTAATTTTTCTAACAGTTAATCTTTAGTTAAAAGTTACTTTCCTATCTTCCTAAATTTTAGTTTACAACTTCCGGAAAGAACGTATTTTCGGAATCGCGTTTGAATGCAAATAAGAAGAAATATTTAACTGTGAAGTTCTACTGACTTAATTAGAGAGAGCCAGTGATTCTGACTAGCTCGCGTTCGCCTTTTTAGGCTACTCTCTCTCTCTTAAGCGATTATTAAGCTCGGCCGTAGGCCCTTGATAGCTTCGACGTTAGTTATCATTAAGGGGCGAACTCTGTTAGAATATCGATAGCTTCGACTATATCCTCTTAGTTAAGTTTTATTGATTATTATTCCTGAGTTCAAGCTTAAGTGGAGGCTTCATTGTAACGCCAATAAGGAGTCGTCTGTTAACTTTATTTTGAATAATAAAGCGTAATTAACCCTTCTCACATTTTGTTCTCTGTCTCACGAACTCAAGCGATTATTCGCTTATCAGTTCTTAAGGTTCCTCAATTTAACTCTAACTCAAAGGTACACAGGTTGGAATCTTACAGTATATAATATTTGTTTCTATATTTATTTAGAAATAATTTATTTAGAAATATTTTAAACTAATATATAACTAAATGTTTATTAAAAATCTCCTGAAGTCAAGAAAATGTTTTATGTCTGTCTCACTCCCCTTACTTACTTACCTGTATTAGTACATTTTCTAATTATAGGTTAGTGTTTATAATGCAATTAACTATCTAGAATATATGCAACTGATCATTTAACAAATATCATTGATCCTCTTTCATTTATATCAAGTATTTGTATTTAGCGAAATGAAAATTTACGAAGTCTATTTTAACAAAAGGTAACTCTAATGTGAGTTTAAATTTCAAGAAAAAATTATAGGATGCAAAAAGAAACTCTGATTTAATAAATTTAAATCCCAAAATTTTTTAAACGTTTGAAGCAATACAAAAAGAACAGAGAAAATTTTAATGAATAAAACAATTTGTCAGTTTTAATGCGCACTATTCGTTCGCATATAAACATAAGAATTTATTAAAAATAAGTACGATAACATTTATATTTCTAATATTCAGGAAATGAAACTAGGTTATAAAAGACATAGAAGTACAACCAAGATATAGTGAACTCAAAGGAAATACAAAACGAGAAATCATGACATAAAAGCGAGCAAGGAAAATCGACCCCTGAATATATTAAAGAGCTGGAAAAATAAAGCGTTTCAAACACTTCAAAATAACACGCCTCTCTTCAGTAACTTGCAATTCTTGTGATTACCCTGATTTTTTTCCTTTCAGTTCCTGTGATTTTTCGCAGTAGAAAGGAAGGTGCCTTAAAGGATCTGCCTGGCTACTCTACTCTGGAAAATCCATTTCGTCAGTCTCAGAGTTTTATATCTATAGAATATCCTAGACGATGGGTAAATCACTCTGGGTAAAGTCGAAATCACCTCTTGAAAGTGCTCAGATTCCCTCGTATTCTCTGTCTTTTATTTTGCTAAGGATTCCTCGTGCTCTCCCACTTTATCTTCTCTATTACTCTTGATAATAGATGGCCTGACTTTTCATGTGTCTTTCTTTCTTCCGATAGGCTCAACGTTAATACCTTGGAATCCTAATTACTTTAAAGCTGAATATTGAAGGATGATCATTTAATGTATTTATGTACAAAACTTTTACTATGCTATGCTTGAATCCAAGCAGCAGAAACACTGAGATCTTATCAACATTTTATAGTGTTTGTACTTACATTGAACCTCAATGAAATTTACACAAATTTCAAATCATTATTAATTAAGAATTTTTAAGAATGAGGTTTAAAAGTAATACTAGAATTGTAAATTAAATGATGTATTAAAAGGGTTATTTTAGAAGTGATTAAAATGATGTATTTTAGAAGTGATAAAACCTTCTAAAAGATATATATATATATCTTCAAGATATATATATATATATATATGTATATATATATATATATAATTCTATGCTATTTAACTTATTCTTGATTATTTACTCTTAGTTAAACTTCAGTGTACTATTATTTATGGCTTACGCATACCTGGAATACTCGCGAATTATGGCATCATACATAAACGTATACTCTATGCATACATTACATTTCTACAAGACTTCTGTTCCTGTTATCAGCTTTTTGCATAAGTAGTTACTATTTATGTCATTTTAAGCTAAGTCACTCTTAATATTTTGACAGATGTTCCCCAATAAATAAACATAATTTAGGCAAAAAGTGATCTTTATGACCGCAGCATTTTTATTACATCAATTGAAGGTAGATTTTGAGAATGGAAAATGAAGGTAAAACACATTTGATTTATTTCTGATAAATGATTTCAATTCTTAAATAGTAATTATCGATACAGATACGAAACTGTACATGTAAAACAGTGTTAAAATGTTAAACAGTGCTGCGTTATAAAACAGTGTTAAAAATATCCTGAAAGCACTGAACTGTACCCAAAGTTTCTCCTAGCTTTCTATAATTGACCTGACTTGTTGTTAAACAGGAAATTGAAGTTTTCAAACAAATCATACTTTCTCCATACTTTGAGAAATAAAAACACCAGTTGATATCAAAGAAAATTTAGGTTTGATTAGTAATAATTTAATTCGCTTATGAAAGATTTGCCATATATCTACTTAAGTAAAACCAAGGCTTCAAAATTGTACAAACTATTGTTAATCATATTCCTGTATTTATGTGCTCAGTTATTTTATTTTATTAAAATTTCATACATAATGCAGCTCGGAGATTTCCCAGTTAGAGATATGGAAACCTTACTTTAATTCCTCACACACAATTCTTTATTTATCTTCAGATAATTCTTAAGATTTTTACACACGTTTCAAATAAAGTTTAAAGAAATACAGAATTCCCTCTGGCGTACTCTTGTACTATGAGAGGTCAGCACGTCCATTCAACATTAAGAGATCCGTTGTTCGAATATCGGCAAGAAGATAATTGATTTTTCATGTTTCTTGTTGCAAGACACTTTAATTTTGCAATGATGCCCAAATTAAAATGTGGTGGATATAATTCTTCACCACCTGACTTTTGGTCACTGAGTCTCAGGATTCTGCCCTTTTGTACTAAAATTTTAGTAATACTCTATAGACCGTTTTTAACAGAGACAGAGATGAAACTGGCATTTCTTACTGAAAAAACCTTCCTCTAGGTTAATATCATGAGGAACTTTAGTTGCTGCAGTGATATGAAAAGAAAGCAATATCTGTTGGAAAAACACTTGTTTACATCATAAATAGGTTGAACATCCTAGTCGCTTCTATTATTTTAAAGGCAACATTTATTAATTTAATTCCGTATTAATGTAGGAAGGGATATCTTAATGTTAATGATTTGATTTTGAGTAACACAAAAAACTAGTCTGTCTGAATTTGAAAAGTGTAAAATCTTGATCCATACTTGAGAGATCAACAATCTTAACTGCTATTTGCAGCTTACAGAAAAATCTAGTTGTGATTACATATGTTATAGATACTTGAATTATTACAAATAAAAAAAAATTTGTCTATTTTGAAAATAATATTTTGACAGGGAATATAATTTAGCGCATATAAGCGTGAGAGCAGCAACCAAGTAAATTTTCGAATGATTTATATAATTTTCTGTTGGCAAATATTTAACAAAACAACTTTTAACTAAATTGAATTCGCATTTTCTCCGTTTTCATGTCACAAGCATTTATCATTCATTTATAACCACATTTTCTTATATATAAATAAAGTGCTGTCCGTCTCATAAAAAGTGGAAATTCTGCTTGTTTCAATTTTGGGATAAGGGTTTTCTTAGAAAATGTATTGACCTGAATTTCAACTGAACTTCTTTCCAGAGTCTACGTAACAGTAATGCAAACATTTTACTGAGTTTGAAAAATATTACAGAATAATTTACCAAATATAAATTCCAGACTCAAAGGAAATAGAATATTAGGCACCTCGAATCGATTATTCTATACTAAAGTTTAAGAGACCTGTAAACATTTTATTTCAAAACAGTAGACGTGCAAAATGTGCAAATGGGCTATGACCTACTCGGGATCCGAACTTCGGGCGTTCCTGGTTGTCAGCAGGACGTACTTCCACTTACACGACGAAGCCACTCCATAAGGGGGGGGGAGAAATCGCCTTCAATGTACGCAGTGAATTGCGTTAGAAATTTATTTTATTAATTACGCTAATAAAAAATACATATGTTATAAATTTATGTATAAAAAATATGCCCTATAAATGATATTAATTAGAGTGTTAGTATGAACAACCTCTCTCTTACTGGGACAGCTCTCGTGTCTGCAGTGAAAGGAAAAATAAAGATATATTATTAAAACTTAAATTTAAAATACATTTTTAAGAAGTACTAACATGCGTTTAAACTGACAACTCATGTGGATGTCAAAGGCTTTGGTAGTATAACTTTGAAAATTAAGCTATAGACATTACGTCTAATCCTATCAGCATGAGATCTGTCAAAATTAGCAGTTTGTCAGGCCGACAAAAATTAAATATTTATGCAAAACGCATTGACAGCACCTAAAAATTTCTCAGTTTGCCATGTGGCATCTAGTATATAAAAACGTGAAAAATGGGAAAACAGACGTTTCTGACGACAAAATTCCTGGAATACCTTGCTGTCTTAAAACCATATGAACTATCATAAAATAAAGATACGTGTTTCAACTGAAAGAATATAAACCCAATATACCAACATGAATAGATATAACCTCATTTCCCTCCCCCTGCATGCTTCTGTAGTGATGGGATCGCAATAGAAGGTCGGTGGTTCAAATCCCGGGATGGTGACAATTGATTTTGCAGCCTTCCTGTTCCAAAAAGCCTATAAGTCTTTATAAATGAAATTGAATACAAAATGTAGCATTTAAACTTACATTTGGGATACTAACTGGCAATAAACTCCTCGTTGCTTACTTTACCATATCCCTTGCAGCACTATTATTACGCATTAAGTATACAAAACAAAGTTTCAATAATATTTTTAATTTATAACTTTTTATTATTTATATATTTCATTTATTATTTATCATCAAGTTAAGTTGTTCACAAGCAAATAATAAAACTTTTCCCCTCCTGAAACATAAAAGTTTTAGATTACTTCGCAACCGTTACTAAGATTCCAACCTAAAGTCTTTAATAACGTTTTAATATATCACTAATACTTCGTTTAACAACGTATTAGGCGAAAACATCGTAGAAAACAGTTCATTACAACTGACATAGAAAATAAAGTGTTCAAACATAAAATGTCTCCTGCAATAAATTCTCGTGAATTTGACAATTTAACGCAGTCCCTCGGACGATTGATGCAGTGACCTTCATGACATTAGGGGATTACTGTCGCAGAATGATGCAGTTAAGTTCGTCAGTCAAGTACGCCAGATTACCTGCCACACTGACTGATCCCTATATGACAGCATACTCCAACGATCACAAGGATTAACGAGCACATATTGAAGTTAGGGACACGGGCGCACTCACTGTAGTGAATTGCTTCTAGTAGCTGCCACCGAGAAATGAGCTAATTTACATCGTTTTTCACGCCTCTAGTGAGCAACGTATAGCTGTAAGATACATTTTATGCCCTATTAAATACCTCTTTAAACTTTTCGCCCGAGAGGAAATAAACACATTGTGTTAGAACGTCTAATTTGTTGTTCGCTATTTCTTATTAAGGTGTGCTACCAGGACTTTTAACAACTACGCGGTACGACGAATGTTGCTTTTAACGAAACCTAAAATTTGTCATGCACCATTCACATGTTTTCGTACCTCGCCAGTTCCCAAAGGCTTTGTGATTCAATCCATTTTTTAGATCTTAAGTTTTTCTTTCAAATAAAATAGTACATTTTTAACTATTTGAGCGATTATAAACTTGTACACTTCTTAGCGACAAGGAAGGTTATATTTTACTCTACCTCTGTTTGATGTGTTTCGTAATGAATCTAATTAACTCGATTTGTGATACACAGGGCGTCACAAAAATTTGAACACTTTTCTAAAATCCAATAAAAATCAGATATTTCTCATATCAGAGAGAGGTTTGCATTAAAAGCTTTCACAGATACGGAGTTTTCCTATTATTTTCTACATATAAGAGTGTAAATGTGTAAGATACATTTTAGCTCAAATTTTCACCGATAGATAGAAAAACAATTAGAAGTTTCTTAACAGAAAATGTACAAATTATAGCTCATGATACACTGTTATTTTATAAATAATTCAAATGTGAGCGAATAAATGATAGATAATCTTTATTTTTATTTTGCGTCATTTGCTTTGAATCCTCTGATCGGCTTAGTAACTCGGAGCAACTTAGATATCAGATCTCCCTGTACAGACGACACGTCTGAAATTTTGCGATGTCGCTGAGCAGCTTTGTCTCCTTGTGTAGCAAGGACTTTAAGAAGTCTACGCTACAAAAGGCTGCCGGACAAGGAACTAATACAAAGTAACGTTCAAAAAATAGCGATCAAAGTCACACTCTTAACCTCAAAGGAATCTTCCAAGGAAGAGACCGGCACCACCAGAATACAGCGAAGGTCAAAAGAATTCAAGCAGAGTAAAGGAGTGCATTTGAGAAATGGAAGAAGCTAGGAGAGAACCAGGATAACTAGAAGCCCAGCAGACGTATACTTATCAAAGAACTGTAACTACCCAACTTGAAGTCAATCTGTGGAGAAGAGGATGGCTGACTTCAACAATAACAAAAGGGAAAATTTACTTTATTTTTTTTTTCAAGAAGCAGTTTAATTTATATATATGAATGAAGTTGCTAGTACACTGTTGTTTTGCATCAAGCAAGGATATCTAAATTAAGTATAGCTAAGAAGCTTATTTATTGATGAATTGATCTACTTTTAAGAATTTCATGTATCTGTGTTAAACATGATTATGTTACATTACTCCAAAAGACTGTTATTGGTAGAAAATTTTAGCACGAATTCGAGTGTAATAATAGCAACTCTATTTAAAATTAAAACTAAGTAAAAACGACTTTGGAAATGTAGTAAATGGAATAAAGTATAAAACTTTGAATGTCCGAATATGCTATGTTAAGAAAAATTGTGTTGTAAAAACCAAATGTGCTGCTGATAGCGTGTATTGCATATGAAAACTTACAGCTAGCATACTATAAGAGAGTTTACTTTGTAAGATTCTCTATTGTGTACCTTAAGTTACAGTTGAATGTGAAGAATCTTAAGAACTGATAAGCGAATAATCGCTTGAGTTCGTGTGATAAGAAACAACAAGATGGAAGGCTAAATAACCATTCATTATTCAAATAAGATTTTAACAGAACAATAGCAACAGTGTACAATAAAAGCCGACACTTGGGCTTGAACTTAGGAAACTAAGAATTAAAACTTAACTAATCATAACTAAAAGGATATAGTCGAAGCTATCAAGATTCTAACGGAGTTGGCCCCTTAACGCTAATTGACTGAGAAACTATTAAGAGCCTAAAATACGGCAGAGCGTAATAACAGCTTAAGAGAGAGTAGCCTAAAAAGGCGGACGTGTGCTAGCCAGAATCTCTGGTTCTCTTTCACTAAGACAGTAGAACTTCGCGGTTAAATACCGCTCTTCCTCGATTTGCATTCAAACGTGATTCTAAAACTACGTTCTGGAAGTGGAAAGTTGAAATTAAGAAGCGATAGGAAAGGAAGTTTAACTCAAAATTTAACTGTTAATATAATTAACATAATCCTTACAACTTAAAGTTAGGTTCTCCAGTCAGCATTTATACAGTTAAATGAAATTTACACGTGGTGTATTCGAGTATTTATTTTCTATTTAAAATGAAACTAAGTAAAAGCAACTTTGAAACTGGAGTAAACGGAATGGAGTATAATATTTTAAATGCCTGAATATGGTATGTTAAGAAATAATACATTGTAAAAACAAAATGTGCTGCTCATAGCGTGTATTGCAAATGAAAGCTTACAGTTAGAATATTATAGGAGACATTAATTAAAAGCTAGGCTCTCTACAGTTACTCTCATACAGTTGAATGGAATTTACACGTAGTCTACTCGAGTCTGTATTTTCCATTTAAAATGTAAACCAAGTAAAGGCAACTTCGAAAATGCAGTAAACGGAATAGAGTACAATATTTTGAAAGTATGCTATTTTGAAATAATATATTGTAAAAACAAAATGTTGCAAATGAAAACTTATAAGGTATTTCTCCTGCCTTCTTAGCTTGCCTTCGTGGTATAGTGGTCTGCACGATAAGCGTGTATTCCAGAGGTCCGTGGTTGGATTCCCGGCGAAGGCGTTCCTCAGTTTTCTCTTCTCTTGCTTCCAAAAAATATCTAATGTCTCTACAAACTTACAGCTAGCATACTATAAGATAGTTTACTCGCAGTTATTCTCTCCAGTCAACACAGTAACATACAGAGTTAAATGAAATATACGCGTAGAATATTAGATATCAATTAAGAAATAGGATTTCGCTGAGGTCTGGTGTGTCTTATGCTTCTAACATGGTTGGAATTCAGTCAGCAATTAGTTGCTGGAACACACACTGATTCATCCAACAGAAAACTAGAGAGCAATGTGAAAAAAAAAGAGATTGCCAGAGAAAATATGAATTGTGAAAGGATATTCTTGTACGTGGTTATCGTGCAGCTTAAATAGTTCTATGCTAAATTACTTTTCCTTCCAGATACATGGAAGGACATGTAAGACAAAAATTTACAATGGCATTTGAATATGTAAACTTGCACGAAACTTTGTAGAATGTGAATTTATTTGTAAGAATTTAAAAGAGATTTTGCAATAGCTGGCTCATGCTTTTAGATCAAAATTTAAAATCTTGTCGACGGTAGTTAAGACGTTCATTTTCGATTTGTTTAAATTCTGGTAGAGGAACATACAGGATTTTATGTTTATTAACCAATTATTATGTTTTAAAACCTTATTTGAACTTTCTTGGGTAGTCCTCACCGGAATGCAAATTATATTGATGTCGAGGTTTTAGCAATCTTATAGTTAGATCCTCTTGTAGCCTCGTAAGCAACTATATATTATCATCCGCTCTGCCTAAGTATATTAAGGCTTTAGCCTTTTTTTAGCCCAATTATAAAAGCGGATATTTAATTACTTGACCCAGTTCAAGTAAACATTTTGTTTGCTGTCTGAAACTACGTTACTTGAATTTAAACTTTATGTTTCACGTTATTTTATGTACCCCCAATTAGCGGAGTTACATACTGTAGATAAATGGTGCTTCCGAGAGAGAGCTTATGAGTTCAATAAATGAATATTTGGTGGTTTGAATGGTTATTTTAACTGTTCTAAGAATCTGTCATTTGAGTTCTGACTGGAGCGACAGCTCTCTTGTAAGTCTAGTAGGGTCTGAAGGACATTAAGTTCAGCTTCCATACAAGCAGAACCCTACAGGATTACAAAAAGAAGTTAATAAACATGCATAAAACATATGTAGTTCTATTTGTCTCAAAGCTCAATTTCCCAGTAAACTTAAGACACTGAAAAAGGCTGATTTATCTTTTTAACATAACACATATATATTATATGACTGAAGAAATGCAGAGTTCAAAGAATACATATTTTCATGCATAAGTCTCAGAAAAATATGTGTTAGGATCATTATTATAATAAAATTAATGAATTCCATTAAAAGCCTTCGTTAAATTATTAGAAGTATTAAAAAGTACCGAACTATTTATTAACTGCAGACAACATTAGTATGAGATAGTGTTGGAGACCTTTTCAAATTTAAGAACCCTCTTTAAAACAATCATTTACAGTTTCAGACAATTTTGTTTTTCTATGGAGGTGATTGTCTTAGAGACGAGGATTATCGGTGATAGCGATTATTTTTTTGCGTAATGGCTTACTTGCATTCCCGGCAGATTTGTTTAAAACTAATGATTAAACTTGTTTAAGACTTGGAGTCAGAGAAATATTGATGTAAAGTCGTAAACGCTTTTATTCTATTAATATTACATAAATAAAGATGCAGGTTAATTACGAGAATTATAAAATAATTTGGACGGAAATAAAAAATTAAATATATATATATAGGGTTTTTATAAATGAATGTTGCGGTTTTAAAAATTAATAATAAATCGATGTATGACTTTATATATGGGTAAACTTTACAGCATAAATAACAGCAACTGTCCCCGTTTTTGAAGCATTAATCTCAATCCTTCAATGTATGTACTCTTGGTCAAAAGATACACATCTATACATTAATAGAATTCTTCCCATACTCGGTGTAGCATATCCGTGAGGGTGTACAGTGCATGATTTATCCGATCACTTCTTCAAAGCATTTGCAGTACATAAGCTCGATCTTTAATAAACCCCCACATAAAGAAATCGCATGGTGTTAATTCTGACGAATGACGTGGCCAGTGGAGAAGGTTGTTGTCTGCTGTTGCAGCACATTCAATCCAGCATTGGTGAAGAACACGACTAAGAAACTCTCGTACACCCCTGTGAAAATGAGGCGGAGCACCATCCAGTTGCAAAATGTAATCATCATAATTGGTGTTCAGCTCGATTAACAACTAGGTTTCCAGCACACTTCAAAATGAGTCACTTATCACTGTTTCTTTTTCGAAGAAAAATGGGCTGTGCACTTTCTTCCTGGGCACCGCGCAGAAAACGTTCATTTTTGGGGAGTTACGCTGAAGCTGTATCTGTGAATGTGTTTTTTGCTTCCCCAGATATAAACATTGTAGATGATCACCTTGCTATTTATATGGAAAGTGGCTTCATTTCAAAAGATGATACTTTCTACAAAACCGTCTCTTCCCTCCATTTGCATATCTTCACTGCATATCTCCACTGCATATCTTCACAAAAGCCCCGTCTTTTCGTCTGCTGGTGTAAGTCCTGCACAAATCCTACTTTGAATGGTTTAAAACATAGCCGCTTATGCAATACCTTCCAAAGCGTAGTCTTGGTATGTCAAATTCCCTGATTGCTTTATTAGTGACTTGCGACGACTTCGCTGAAGCTCTCGTACACTCCTGTGAAATTTAAGATACCTGCGCATTCATTCAATGTTTGAATCAGATACAAGAGGTCGAGAAGAACTCTTGTATTTACCAAGGCACCCAGTTTTCACGAACTGTCGGTACCATTTACTTATATTATTCTTGTGTTGTGTATCTTTTCTAAATCCTGCACGAAAATGCACGATCTGTAACCACAGATCTAGACACTTCAAAACAAAGTACACAGAAAGCCTTTTCCTGTTGGTATGCCATCTTGGAAACTGACGCTGTGGCTGCGCAGTAAGCATGACAAGCAAACAGCAGGTACCACATAAAAAAAACTTGAACAATTGCCAATGCTTACGGTTTAGGTTTTACCACGAGTAAGACACGTCGATTTATTAATGATTTTTAAAACAGCTCCATTCATTTATAAACACCCTGTATATATAGAGAGAGAGTTTGAAAAGAAAAGGAAAGTTAAATTTAGTTAAAGATTTAAAGTACATTGGATGCAGCTAGTTACATGTAAACTTAGGAACTAGCTCCATCAAATGTGCTTTAAGGCTGTAGCTAATTTTTAACTTTCCTTTTCTTTTCAATCTATTTTAAAATTTGCAGCACAACGGGCAATTTTTGACAAACTAGGTCTCTCAATTTTTTAATCACTACTTTCTACTTATATAAGCAGAAATACGTAATGACTATGTAAGGATTTTGAATGCGCAGTCCGACGCTGGAACTCTTAACAGCTTTCGATAAGTCACGGCTGAGCAGACAGTAACGGTTGAAGGTAAAAACTATAATGAGCAGTTAACACTCTTCAGCTTAAAGAATTTCTACTCTTTTTTTTCGCACATATAAAATCATCTCAGTAGATATTTATTTATCCAATCATAATGAAATCCGATGCATTTCTGTGATTCAATCATAATGAATGCCGATACATTTCTATGATTCAGTCATAATGAAATCTGATAAATTTCTATGTATATTGGGTTTTAAAAAGAAATGACGAAGGCAGTTTAAGAAAGGCAAAGAGACGCGATGTTGACCGAGCGGCAGTCAGGAAAGGGAAGAATGACGCAGTTAACTAGCCAGGGCATTTGTACCAAAGTAGATGCGGTTCTAGAGACAAACTATGATTGGTTAATATTAGTTTCAGTTGCCCTGTTCCAATAGCGTTATATAACGTAGAAAGATCTCGAATTTGGGGGAACAGATTAATTTAGCGGGAGATCGCCACATCTAGAAATGTTAATTTTGAAATCGACAATTATTTTTAAAGCAGCTATCGTATTTTCTTATATCTTATTTATAAATATATATGACAATTAATTTTCTGAAGTACTCTGAATTAATAATGTTTACTCAAGGTAGATTTTACGAATGAAGCAGTAAAAAATTTACAAAAATATTTCAATACGTGTTTTGTTTAGTTTTTTGAAACACAAGCTGGTTGTTAAAAGTATTCCTTCTATCTGACTACTTGACTTTCCTTAGCAATTAATCAATCTTTTATAAATTAGACTGAACGCAAACTTAAAAGTATATCAACAATTTCATTATTATAAACAATACATCGCAATTTTCTACCAAATTCTTTGGATTTTCCCTCCACGTTGGATTATAAATCTAAACTCAGTGCTTTTATTTTCTGTTTTGCAGACATTTTATTGTAAAGTTTTCCATGTATCATCATCTTAGCTCATTAAGACCCTTGATTTAAACGCTTCAGTATTCTTAGAACAACAATTCAGGAAAAGATTATCTACGTCACTTAAGTTTACAAATTGAAAATAAAAAATCTCAAGGCATACACGCACAGAACTTCAAAACGAATATGAGCGGTTGAAAAAAAAACACTCTCAAAAAACAGAAAGAAACTACACTGACACCCTCTGCCATAGCATAACTGTCAAAACAAGTCACGTTGTTACAAAACTAGATTACGTCACATCAAACTATATCACGCTGAGGAAGGATAAAGTTAATGATTCAGAAATTATGAACTATTGTTTTTCATAATAAATCATTTTCCTGTGATATTAGGAATTAGAAATATAACCCTAGATTTTTTGCAAAATGTTTAATATGCTAGAGAAATAAAAAATTTTGATGATTCTCTTTATATATATTTCAAGGTTTTTATTGGTTAAATGCTGGTGTTTTTCGTGAATAATGTTATAATTATAAAAGCATAATTATAAAAGCTTATGTTTATTTAGTTTATGACAGGCAGTCGCCATAAGAGAGTTAGATGGGTTTCTTCAGCAAAGTAAACAAAATATAGTATAAACTATCACAAAATAAAATAAAGAATTATTTTTGTGAATAAAGATCAGAAAATTGAAATTCGAAAGAACGTTTTGAAGAGGCGAAGTCACATATTTATTTACCTATATTTGTTACATCTTTTAGAATGCTAAAACACAATTACATAATAGTTAATTTTATCTTGTAATAAGTTTATTCTGGCTGACAGAAGTGTTGGGTGTAACAACTTCGCATATTTTTAACTTTTTAAATCTATCACGTTTTCTGGGGCACGTGTATTTTCATGTACAAATAATATTTCATATTCATCTTTGTTAGATCATTATTGATATTTGGAGCTTATCTTTCACGATGAATCAAATGGTGTGTTTCATCATGCTACACTCATAACCGCTGTTTTAATGATAATACGTTTAGCATTTTTGGTTATTCCAAGAAATAAGAATAAAGGTCTTACCGCCATCTGTGTCATAAAGATAATAGATGATCTTCCAGTGATAGTACATGATGACATCCAAGATTGCTCTTAAATATCGAGGACGTAAGCTCAGTCCATAGAAAGCTGGCCGATCGCTGCTTAGCTCGGGAAAGGCAGGGCTGACAAACGGCACTTGAAATGTGTTTGAATAAGAAGCAAGTGTATCGTAAGATGCTTCTCCTGTAGGAGCCACAAGTGTAAATATACCTTTGTTCATTTGAAGACACACTAGAGAACGAAAACGAGAAATACTTATGAAGTGAAAAGCAAATTAAATGCAATTACATTTAGAATAACCAAAGTGCTTTATAAGGTGTTTAAAATTCAAAATCAAAAATATAAGTTAGTAAAACGATGCAAATAAATTCATCAAGATTACTTGACTTTGAATCCTACAGCCTTTATTACCGTTCAGCTTCTTTACTTAGCTTTGCACTAAACTATTTAATTATGAAAAAACAAACTAGCGCTGTCTCTCAATAAAGAAAGGATGTCTTCGTACCAGCATTCCTTCTTATAGGTAGGCAGCTCTAGTATGATTTCCATAAGGAAAAGCCAAAACAATTTATTACACCAAATTACAAAAAACAAACTACAAAACCATTAGATCATTACACAAAAACAAACTGGTAAACCTCATTCAGCTACGGAAGGCAAAATCTGCAAAAATTACCAGTATGTCTTAGCTATAGCTATTAGGCCATCCAATAGGTAAAGCCATTAGTCCACCAAAAGACCATCTTTATGCAGAAGTCTTTTGAGCAAAATATTTTGTTATTTAATAAAGTTGGTGGAGAAAGAGATATCGTAGTACCTTTATTCAAAATCACTTGTTTTTGGAGCTGTTATCCCTAAACTCTGGGATATCCTAATGTCGTCGGCACTTTTATGCCGATAATTGTAAAACGGTGCTGCATACTTTGAGTTAAATTGTTGAAATTTGCCTAATAAAGGCGGTAATTTTAGCACAATGCTTTTAATTTGCCAATACTTACCGCTATGCAAACTATTTTCCCCGTTCCTTTTGTAATGAAGCAGCGAAGAAAAGTAAAACTCTAAGATGTGCCTCACGGAGTATGTTTAAATACTTACCACAGTTGAATTACTGTTAAATTTGCTTTGCATGTTAAAAATCGTATTAAATTGCACTTTCTCTAGAAAAAGGAAACTTTATGCACAGATAAAGATTTCACCAAAGTTATAGACAAATAGACATATAGACAAATAATAATACTATAACAAGAACATATTTTCCACATAGGTTTTTGTGCAATGTAAATAAGGCACGGTTTGCGTTACGTAAGTCCTCCGCGAAGATGTATATTCCCTCGATAGATTGCCCTCGCATGTTTTGCCATAATTTATAATCTGATACTTTGTTCTTCGTCAGAGTTGCGAAACACGAAATTCTTATAAATCAGCATCAAATCACCTTATGAGTAAGTACAAGGTACTCGATTCCATACGGCAAATTATGATAAGAAACTTTAAATATTCCTGCACCTATTTGAGCCGCACTTTCTAACAAAATCTGGTATGTTGTTAAACAATAAACTTGATTATTAGATGGTTTGGTAAATGAATTTTACGATTAAAACTTATATGACTGGCATGGCACTTGCTTATACTTAGCACGGAATAAGCTACTGCATTTGCTTCAGTGAGTTTTACTTTCTTCATTATAACACCTAAAATTAAAGTTATGACTTACAATGATTTTTATTCTTATTACAGTCGAAAAGATCTTGGTTTATTCGATTCTTCCAATCTTACATTTAATTCTGTCTCATGATTACATGTTTGCTTTCTGAGGTTTGAGTCATTGCTTAAAAAGGCGTATTTTATGAAACTGTTACGCAGTACATGTAAACAGATTTCATAAAATACCTTTACAGCCTTACAGCTTCCAGGTACATTTTTATAAGTCTTATAATGTTCCTCGGTACTTTGCCTATATTGAACGTTGGGGAACCTAGTGAATTGGGTATCGACTTATCTCTGAGCTCGATTAACGACAGAGTCCAGAGAAGGGTTAAAACATCATTTTAGTCACTCAGAGAAATAACCAGATGGCCCCTTCTCGAGCTTACAGGAAAGCCGCCACTTGGGCTTTTAAATAAATTTAAAATAAAGATAAGAGAATAAGAAACTTTTCTAATACTAAACTTAGCAGACTTAGCCGAAGCTAGACACAAATATCTAACATAGTTGGCCCTTAATATAACCTATCCGGTGATTATCAACAGGCACGTAAAAAACGGCTGAGCGTAGTAGATTTACGAACGAAGTAACCTGACGGTAAACACGCGCTACTGAGGACTTCCAAGCTCTCTCTCTCTCTCTCGAAGTAAGCTGAACCTTCCTTAAATACTCCTTCTAACGCATTTGCATACAACGCGATATTTAATCTGATAGGGAATAGTAGATGGAAAACGAGAATAGACAGTAAAGCATGTTTAAACTTATAATAACTGTTAGAAACTTAAAGTAACCTCTGCAGTCTTATGTTAAAGTATTGAAAATGTTAAGCAATGGGCAGGAGAGAGAACTATAAAATAGATAAAATGTATTTATGGAGTCATGTAAAGTAACAGCTAAACAACGAGTAGGCAATACTCTTTGTTTAGCTGTTACTTTCTTGTTGCTGTTTTCTTTCTTTTGGCTTAACACTATCATATAAGTGAAGTTACTTTTGAATAAATACGCGATGTATATAGTACAATCTCGTCCAAACAACTGTGTCTGGTTACAGGATTTTTGTCAAAGATATGTAACTCGGGTGGCTATTTCTTCTTAATTCTACACCAAACAATGAAATCACTTTTGCAGAAACAGGTTCTTTCATGAATAAATAAAGGCAAGAGTTGCGTGTTCGTCGTTTCCTCCAAATCAAAGAATATCTTAAAGCAAAGTTCAATCTATATCTGGACTCATTACTAAACACTGCATGGTCCCATTCTTCTTGTCTCTGTTGACGCCAACCCTACCTTAAACAGCTATCTTTGGAATATGAACGTGAGCGAATACAACATTTCTCGCAAAAGGTCCAACCTTATGATGCCTTTGTAAAGCAGTTGAACGGCTATTTCGAATAACTGCTGAAACCTGAATGTCTAAAGCCATTCGGGTTACTAGAATTCTGTTCTAGTAGTTACAGGATTTTATAATTTCACTGATATGTCAATGACAGAAAAGGAGTCTTCGGATATAATTCTTGCTCATGGGATCCCTTGAATAGGCAGAACGTAACACTTTGAGGGACATTCAGATTTCGGACAACCTCCATTTTCATTTGTATTTCCCTCCTCCTTTCGTGGTGTAGTGGTGTATTTAATTATGGCAAAGCACACTAGGACTATCTGCCTAAGGGAAGGGATGCCTTCGTGGAGAACTTTCTAAGGGAAACTGGCTCGTATACACGTTACACATGGGGAAAACCACAAAAACACCCATGAAGCCAGCCCGTTCGCGGGATTCGAACCTCGGAGCGAACTACCAGTGTTCAGCGACTTTACCGCTCGGCCGCTGGTGGGCCCCCTCCTTTCGAGCCTGCTAAATAACCGCCACTTTTCCCCTTTCTTTAAATGATGGATTTGAGTCATAACAATAATAACTGTCAGAAACCACATTAAGTAATACTGCTCACCGGATTCCAACATACATTTACTGCACAACATGTTGTCTCTCACATAATTTGCGTATTTTATGCCACAATCAATGCGCTGGAATCCAATTCTCTTATGCAGTTGAAGATAATTAACACAAATAGTTACACTATTCATTGTAAAAAAAAAAAGTTCGCTCTTTACAGGCAAAAGTTTTGTAAAGTTACAGAAATCAAAAAGTTACAGAAGAATTTCCTGTAATGGTAACAGGTTGAAAGCAAACTGTAGCGGTAACATCTGATTTGCTTGTAACATTACAGATAATGTTTCAGTAGCCGCGCGGAAGAATCACGTGACTGACTGGAAATTAGCCAATCAGGACAAAAGTGTTTGAAAGCTAGTTGCAGAAAAAAACATGGCTGAATGCATGTTGGTTGTATAGCGCAGGTAAGTAAGAAAATGTTAACAATTACTACTTGAAATATTTATTGTTCATTTTATGCAGATTATTCTCATGCACTTTGCACTGTTATATGTAGTGAGTAAGTATTTAAACGTTTAAGCTTTGCGATTAATTAATATCAGTGTTCGTAATGTCTAATGAGTTGAAAGAGTGCAAAATATTTATTCCAAATGCAGATCTAATAGTAGTATTTTGTCATTGTGCATCCGATAAATTACGCCTTAAATTGCCCGTATTATTATTTAAAACTAATTATTCCAAAATTTAATCACTGCTTGTGGTATATAATTGAAATGGTAATGTGGTTGTTGAAAACAAAATCATTTTAGCGTTCTTTTCCAATCGTCTGACCAAAGAACATTTGACATCTTTTTCCCGGCAGGCCTTGCGAGAAACGTTTATATAAACATTTAGAATTCTGAATGTAATGTATATATTTTTTTGCTTACAAGGTTTAATTTATTCTTTTTCTAGGATTATCTGATTAGTTATACCTGGTTTATAATTCAGTCTAATATGTTTATGTACGAGTGTGTTATGAAGTAAAATTACAAAAACTTGAACAACGCGGTCGAGAATCTCGTTTATTCCTTTAGTGTAATAATATTTTTTTCAGTGGTATTAATTTCTTACGAAAATATTATAACTCCAAAATGAAATAATTATATTGATTAAAAATATGCCGTATCATACTTTTCGTAATGTTTTGTTGTACTAACTAGATGCAACTTAATTATTCCATATATTTTAATATACCAATATCAACAGGGGAAAAATGGAAATGACCTAAAATATTTTTCTAACAATTCGTTAAACTAATTATAAAACAAAACTAAAATTTTGTGTATTATTTCCAAAAATATCATTTCATTAATATTTTATAAATGACAACATATATTATATTGTATATATAACTACCATTGCATACTTATAAGTTTTTAAACATTTAATGTAGAATTTATTTGCCTTATTGCCCAGTTTTAATACAGTTTTGAAGTATGATAATCTTGTTACTAGGATAGCATGAATCTGCTAATACAAGTTTAATACATTTCTTGACAAATATTTCTCTTATTCATGTAATATAATATATAAATCATAAAATAAGTTTTCTTAAAAATAAATTATTATTGTTTATTGGAATTTAAAACAATTCTGTATCTGTATGTTGTATTAAAAATAAAATAATAATGAATTTTTAATGAAGCATTGATTTTAGCATTAACAATGTATATATATATATATATACACACATGAATAAATGGAAATGCAAGCTACTTTTCCTTACAAAACCGCCCATGACCCTTTAGGCTGATAGCCTCTGCATGCTTTGCTATATTCTATCAATCCAAATGATGCAAATATGCAGAAAATTTTACTTTCTTTGAAAGTTAATACCGGAAATAAAATTCAGTGTATTTGTAAACTACATTAGTTCTCTTATAGCTTGGCATTTAATTGCCCAATGATTTACTAGTCCAAACTAAGGCAGAATTCAGATATCGTTCAAATAAAAGAAAATTAATAAGGTCTGATTTTTAGACGTATATATGAAGATTTATTTTTTTAAATATTATTTTAAGTCAACCAAATTAATTTCAAATTTAAGTAAGTATTCATGCCTTTCAGTAGCATTATTTTTGATATCTTAAATTAAATAACTGAATGCAATATTTCTTGTTAATAAAAGAAAAGCAATGTTATGAAAGACTAGCGAAGTGGATTTGCAAGTTCTAATTACGAAAGGTCCCATGCTTTAAGGGGTCATTTTTAAAAATACTTAATTAAAAAAAATATTTAACGTAAAACTTCCAAACTTCACACATGTGGAATATTAATTCTATATATTTTATCTCATTCTTATTTTATTAATTTCATAGCATTTCGTGTGACACTAGTAGTAATTATTAATTAAATTTTATGCAGTTTCTGATCTATGTTTTGATTTTGTTATTAATTACGTTAGTTTACATAAGATTTAAAATTATGTAAGGTACAAAAACCTTCTGCATCTATTAATATATGCTGAAGTGAATGAAATTATGCCAGTGAAATTTTTTAAAATCAAAAACAAATTTCTGTGGAAAATTAAAGTTATAAATTCTAAATGCAAACAAAGGAGTGAATTTGAAAGTTATCAAATAAGCCAAAGTGTTGGTCATTTTTTCAGTTTTGCAGAAGAATTTTTATACTTTGCAGAATGGGAATATGATGTTTGGTTTTGTTAGTATTAATTATTACATACATTATTGAATTATTGCAACACATAATTTAGCTTAAAATTTATTTGAACTTAATTTTCTTATTTATTTTGATCATGTATATTTCATGTGTCATAAGTCTTTGAAATGAACTTAATTCTCATCCTATTTATTTATACAATTTTTTAAAGAAGAAAAAGTCACATTTGTTTTGCTTAGTTGCACACGAAGATACATGTCTATATATAGAGAGAGAAAGAGGAGTTATGTTTACTTGCAGACTTTTTTCTTCCTTTTATATTATAGTATGAAAATCAAGGGGGAAATTAAGCAATCAATTTAATTTTGAAGGATGTGATTACAATAAGATCATAACCAATCAAAAATATTCATGAATGAACTACTGGTAACTATCATAGTATTATTATTTAAAAGAAACCTACATTCCAATAAGAACGCTTAGTAACATAACCATTTAAGTTATCTGATAAAAGTAATTTTCATTCCTACTTCCCTATACCTTAAATTTCACTTAGTATTGCCCACTGCTACTCCCTAGATCTCAAAGCATTTAATGCATCTGGAACTGCAATTTGTGTCTTCTTCTACAGCATGCAAGTTATCACCGTTTAGTTTGTACTGCCCCGAGCAATGATCTTCAGAATTACCGTATTGCGTTGCATATTCCACCCCACCGAGCTTTAGAACCAGATTCTGAAAATTAAAAAAATATTTACATAATTTTCCCCCTTTTAATGCATTCAGAAAATGAATATCCCAAGATTTTAAAATGGATTTATCAACATAATGATTGTTTTCGTCATACTAACAAAGGCAAACTTTTGCACACTTACGGCCCCGTTGAATCTTTCTCTTCTAACTGTTGAATATTATGTCAGCCTAATACAAACAATGATCTATGATAGTGAAAGCAAATACCAACTGCCATTCACTGTGCAATTTTGCCATATCAGCTGAATGTTCACCCTAGCAAGCATCGGACCACAACCTTCTCTAATTATTTATGTATGATCTGAGGCCTAAAGATTTGCAAGAACAACAATGAGAATGACAGAAGTTCAAATTATAAAGAAGAAATAAGATAACTTATTAGATGTTGCAATTATGTGTATTCTTATTGAAATAGAGGTTTCTTTTAAATAAATAATATTGTGATAGTAGTAGTTTATCCATGATTACTTTTCATTTGTTATATTCCTACTGTGACTCTGTCCTTTGGAAATTAAATTATTCGTTTAATTTTTCCCTCTTAATTTTCAGAAGATAAAATTAGTAAAAATAAGTGGGAATTAGATATCCCCATTTTCTTGAAGCTGTTCACTATTATTGTTTCATCAATGATAGGCCATGCACCCAAAATCCACTAGCAAATCAGTTAGTAAGATGAAAATGACCACTATGCGGACAAAACATTTAGGGTAACTTGTTTTGTGAGCGCCTTAAGGAAGACAAACATTACCTAAATCTTTAAAACATATTCAGAATCCTGTGCTAAAAGAAAGCTAGGGGGAAAATGTTGTCCGAGTCCCAGTGATTCCTTTGGACGTATATGTAATATTGTTTTAGAAATTTAAGGTAATAAATATAATATTTTTCGAATGCTAAAACAGTTCGAGAAATTTATTCAAGTTCTGAATTCTGAATATAAGTATACTGTATATTATATTTTAACTATGGTGGCTTCATTTATGAAAATATTTGAATATTGGCTGTTTTTGTACAATGAACCTTCTCTAAGCTAGCTATACGTGATTCCTGAAAATTTTGATCTTTAAATGATAGTGGGCATCCTAGAGAAGTTATGTTTACTAATTTGTTATTTTATGAAGAATGCTGGTTAAATTTAAAAAGTGATTGACTGAGGTAGCTTGTCGTAATGAGACGGTTCACTGTAATCCAATTTTTTAAAGAATTTAAGCTGTTCTTAATTAATTAAGATATTATAAAGAAATATGATTAAAAGTGTTATATAAGCACATGTTTAAAACATCTATTAAAATAATTTTTATAAGCTTTTTAAGAGCATGATTATGATTTTAAAAGAAATGTTTTTTTCTTTATTTAGGAGACATGGTTTACAAAGAGGAGAAAAACCATTCATTTTTTCCAAGCAGTCGAAACGAATTTTTATGAAATGTTTATTAAATTATATTATGTTATTTTTTAATTAATTCTTTTTTTTCAGGTTTTATGTAAAGTCTATGAATTAATAAATTATTTTTACTTCTGTATTTTAATTAGCATATCATTTGCTTCATAGTGTTTCACAATAAAATTATAAATTCAATAAACTTCTTAATTAACATGCTGTAATATAGAGAGAGCATAAAGTTTGTTTTCTGTTGTCACATGTTTATTTCACAATTTTGTATGCGAATCTCGAAATTTATAATAACTAGGAATACTTTTTAGTATCACTTTCGAAATGGTAAAAATGGTAAATATTAAGCTTAGATTTATTACATATTATGTTTGTAAAAAATTATAGGTAAAATTAAAATGCATTAAATTTTAAGCTAAACTGAAGTATTAATTTTAGAAATAAATTTCTTAAAGGCATAGTTGTATTAAGAATTTTAAGGGAAACAAGGCTTTAAAAATTAAGGTCAGTTGGCCAAGTTTTATGCTTATTGAAAAAGCATGACATTAGGTTTTTAATGAAAGACTTCTATCTGTTAATTCAAAGGAAATTATTTGAAGGTAAGTAAAAACGTTATGCATTATTTCAAACAATAGCAGACTGTTGACAAACACTGAGTGCAGATAAGAATAAAAAAATTAGTTAGACGTTGTAATTCAAGCGTATGAACAAAATTTGAATTCCTTGTAGTAACAAAATGAAGTTCATTGCTATGTTGAATTCTTTAATTTACTGAAAATGTCATTTTTTAGAAGGAGAGAATATATTTTTGAAATATGAAGAACAGCTGTTCTGAGTTCTTCATAGAAATATTTCACAAAATGTCTTTTACTGTAATAATATGATCATATCAACATGTAACACGTTTACTCTAAAGTTAAATCTAAAGCGACATGTGCCTATTTTAGCTAAAATTACTAAAAAGAAAGTTCTAGAACATATCTTATTAACTTACACTAAAACATGCAAATAAAACATACTATTTTTTTCAGCTATTTTACAGGGCAAATATAAGGAGTAGTATATCAATTTGAACTTTTAAATTAATCAAAATGATAATATGAAAGGCCTTTCAATAATATCAGACATAAGTTTCTCTTCATAAAACAAAAATACTCTGCAACAGACTAATGTTACTTTTTGAAAAAAGAACATTGCTGTTGAAAGTGCATCTTTTAAATTAATGCTATGAGGTCAAATTGACTAATTTAAAAAGCCAAACTATTATGCTTCACTTGCATATATCTGTATAATGCAGATATATGCAAGTAATATACACATGCAGATATTGTTTTACTCAAAACATCTTGATTTCAGTATATTTTATTATAATAAGCATCATTTTAGACAAAAAAATCTATTACTTTTATAGACATATCCTTTAGTATTATCTATGAAAAATATATTCTACACACATAATTACTTAATGGGATATTAGAAGGAAATAATCTGAAACCTTTACAGATACAACCATTGGAATTTTACGTAAGAAAAGTATCTTCTACTCACATAATAACTTGCTATAATAATACAAGCAAATAACCTGTAACGGTTACAGATATATCTGTTGAGATTTTACATGAGAAAAACATGTTCTTTTTACATAATTATTTGCTGTAATATTACACGCAAATAATCTGTAACCATTACAGATATATCGTTTGGGATTTGACATGAGAAAAACATGTTCTTTTTACATAATTATTTGCTGTAATATTACACGCAAATAATCTGTAACCATTACAGATATATCATTTGGGAATTTACATGAGAAAAATATGTTCTACTTACATAACTATATGCTGTGATATTACAAGAAAAAGATCTGTAACCATTACAGGCAAAACTCTTGTAACGTTACAAAGAAAACACCTGTTTCTGTTACTCAAATAACCCATGGCATCCCAGTTTCCATGAGTTTTCTTAGTAACCTTACAGATTTTTTTTTACAGTGTTGGACACTGGTTGCAGACTTTGGCAAGTAAACATTTTTTTTTTTTTTTTTTTTTTTTTTTTTTTTTTTCAGATTAGCTTTCATTTTTAAGAGCAGTGTAGAAAACTTTAGGCAATATTCCGTAACACTAGACTGTAGCCAGGCTAATTTCGAGCTATTGCGCCTGCGCGAGCAGAACAACAGAATGTTCTACGTTGCGACTGCGAAAAGAGAAACTGAAACCTCCGCCAGCCAACTAAAGAGGTGGAGATTTTTGTCTGCCGATAACAGGTGTGACGGGTGCCATTATGGCCCGTTTTCTTCGTCTCTGAATGTGTCACGAACTCAAAAATTCATCAATACCTTTAAATATGTGTAACTTACATTTTATATCTGTGTATGTGTGATATGATAGTGATGGGAATAAGAGAATGATGCTTTACTTCTGCTCGTTTTCTTGTGTTTGAGATATTCGCAACGTCACAGACTAAAGAAAAAAATTTTAACGGTTGTCTCACTGAGATCGGCGTCACAGTATTCATTTCCAGGTCTGAAAAATGTAATCTAATTTCATATTGCTTATGAACTCGGGAAATCATTTCAAAACGTAGAAGTAGCACATCAGTGTATTTGATAGCACGTCAGTGTATAACAGTTTTAAGCACTCAGAGTATTGCTTTTATATAGCTAATGAGATAGTTTCCTTTTTTCTTTATGTGAGGTACACCAGAGCAATACTGAATTTTTAATTTGTTTTTTAAGTCTGCATCCTGAAGGAAATCGATGTGAAATGTTTTTGAAAGAAATAATTTGTTGAATTCAGGTATACCTATTGAGATCTTGTTACTTTAGGTTTCTCATGATAGCACACCAGTATTGTATTTTAAATATGTTATGCATTTTTTAATATGCAGAATGTTATATTTTATCGTTTCTCTTTACATTTTAAAGCTATTAGCTATAACAAAAATTTACAGAGTTCTGATTTACTTTGCTCTGAAAGAATCATATAGTTATTGTGTTAACAGAAGTGAGGTTCATCAAATGAAATGTTTGTGAAATGGAAAGCTATAAGAGAATGTGTATATTTATTGCCGCCAGACTGCTTTTTTGCCTACCTCGTGAAACTGTATGTGAAGAATTTGTTTTAATTTTTATAGTAAATATGAGAGTTTGAATCTTTCTGTTTTCTAAATGGGATTAAATTCAAAATGAATGGTGTTCCTTTAAATCTTTTATTTCTAATGCACTTAATTTTGTAACAGTTGCTTAGTGTATATCTGATAATTTAGAGATACGTGAGCAATTTTTACAAATCTTTAATTTTTTGTGTATGTATTATTTTTTAATTACTGCTTCTGAACACTGAATTATGGTTTGTTCAACGATTATTTTATTTATGTATTTATTTATTTATTTTATTTTAAAAATGCCGTATTTGGGGAAAGCTAAAGAGAAGCTAAAAATTCTTTGTCGCTAAACAACTTGTGGAAACAACTTCAGAAAATATGCCGTTTAGACGGTATAGTGGTTAGGGAAGCCTTAACTGCGATACTGAAGGTCCTGGGTTCGAATCCCGGAAAAGGCATGGTTCTAACTGTCCGCCCCTTCATAGGAGGCAATGGTGGCCCCCACTCTTAGGTGCCTCCATAATAAAGAGACCACCACATCTGGCCTTAGTATAGATTAATGGACTTTTACAAAATTGTAACTGTTCGTAATCTGCCATTCAAAAAAAAAACCTCCGAACATATGAAAGTAATAGGTTTTAAACAGCTAATAATGAATAGAAAAATTACGAGGACGAATTTGTGAAAAATTTGTTAGAAAGTATTATAATTGATAGAATAGAAACATACATATAACTTGGAGAAGAAAGCTAAAGCGGGAGATTTACAGTTAGATCAGGAAGCCAGGGAGTGGGGATTTCAGATATTGCAACCAAATTAAGAAACTGAAAAGCAGCAGTTAACTAGAATGCCTTTAAACAAAACCAGAACACGGAACATACTAGGCCAGAAGGCGAAACCGCTTTCAATCAAAATTTTCAGAAACTTATGCCCAAGTTTATTTTAAAAACTGATAATATAAGTCTATATAGTTCTTTTATGCTTAAAACGTTAAAGAAATGTCGGTTTATTCTTAATGGTTAAAGCCTAGCAGTAGTGTTCCTTTTTATTTTTCTCGATTTTGAGATTTGTAAATGGGAGTTCAAATTTACATATAATAACACAATGCAACAAAGTATAATATAATAACACAATGCAGACTAAGGAAATAAATTTGACAACATACTCTCGGTCAGCAACTGAAAAACAATTGATAGAGAAGTACAAAATGATAAAAAGCTAATATATATTATATAGGAATTAGTTTCTTCTGTAGGTTTACAAAACTGAAAGTACTGTCTGTAACCATACTCACACACTATGCACACTGATTGATAAGACATGACGTCAGTGACAATGTGAACGGAAAAATTGATGAAGTATTATGATGTTAAAGTCTGCAGCTCTACAATGCTTGAATTATAATTTTACATATAGCTTTCTGAAAATCTCTTTAGAACAAACCAATATGAATTAAAACATAAAATTAGTGCTCTGTTTACTTGAGTACTATGGACAAGCCCTCCCTTCCAAATGAAACATAATACTGTATTCAACTGGTTAATTTTTAATAAGGTAATTGCGAATGAATTATAAAAATTTCGTGATTTATGACTACTCTAATAAAGCAAAGAAATATGAAGACGTTAATAGTTTTTGAAATCACAGAAATAGATTTTTTGAATAACCAGAGAAAATATTTATTTAAAAAAATTGCAAAAATTAAAATTTAGTGACATCCTTAATTTTGAGGAAGAAATATTGAGATTGCTTGTAAACGGGAAAACAATCACTACAGGACAGACAGAAATGAAATATTCATGAGAATTCAAACCTGCATCTGGTGGTGGAAAATATGATTACTTCCGTTGCTGCCGAGCTTCTAAGTTAAAAGCTGTCAGATATGTCAAAACGCAGCCAGAATTATTATTTTGATATGAAGCCTGGCGCCGTTGTACGAATTCTTATATTTTTAAAAAGTTAATTTTACATGCACCTGTTTTATATCCTCGTACTCCTAATTTTTTTTTTAATTTAGACAGTTACTAATAATTTTAAATTAGTTGTTGTATGCAGACGCAAAATTTACTTCTTCTCAGGTAGCGTTCTAAAGCCCCAATTTAGTTTCATATATAAATGGATTTTATTAAGTTAACTTTGAAACTGAATTACTATCACAAACCGCTTCTAGTCCGCAAATGCTGTTTATAGAAATACAAAGAGAGCTTCAAGCATATATGTCAGTGCAAAATGACATCTTGCCAATCATACATAGTTAGATACTAACAATAAAACTAGTACGTATA
Source organism: Stegodyphus dumicola (assembly GCF_044657685.1). NCBI lineage: Eukaryota > Metazoa > Arthropoda > Arachnida > Araneae > Eresidae > Stegodyphus > Stegodyphus dumicola. The sequence goes on from NC_140780.1 coordinate 81,496,820, forward strand.
TGCACTAAAGCTTTTGAGAGCAGGAGCTTCGAAATATCAATCGTGTCTTGAAGACACTGTTTTCGCCAGGAATCCAACGCGAAACCTTCCGGTAGCTAGATGGAGGATGTGACTACATATGGAAAGAACACATGGGAGAAACTCCTTCAGTTGCTTACAAACAGAAAGAATACATAAATAATTAATATTTTAATTTAATATTTGTCTTCTTCCCAAATGATGCACCAATGACGTAGGTACAGATTTTTAATAAAAGGGTTAATACGAAAGTTATAAACAGTAGCTTAGAAAATACTACATTAACGCACTGAATCATCGTAAAAGGTGTGAAGGAAAGAGGAAATCTCAAAGCTTATAGTAAAGAACTAAAATATACATTGTCTTTGTTAACGTATTTTGGTAAGTTTGCTGAAATGTCTGCAAATTAACAAAAAAGAAACAAATGAAACGAACATGTCCAAAGTAGGTGCTTGTATAACTAAAAGAAAAAGATGCCTGAGTAACATTGTTTCATAAGAATGAAGCTCTGATGCAACTTCTTAAAAATACATGTTCACGGTATATCAAAGAAAGGAAGATACATAGAAAAATGTATCTAAAAGCATCACTTTTTTGAAAAGGATGCGACTTAGAACAACAAAGGTAACCTATCCAATAACTGACATTCTCATTAATCAATTTGGGTATAATATTCCCATCAAACGGTGAAGTAAGGAAAGTAATAGAGAAAATAAATTACACTGTAATCATTGTTACAGCAGATAAGGCGAGGAGAGAAAAGAGCAAGGAAATAATAAACTGCTTTCTACTTGTCTTGCAGCTAGAATACGATACAAACCGTGTCAGATTATCCTATACACAAGCCTTCAAAAGAAGCCCCGAGCTAAAAGCAGAAGGGGAGGGCATCTTTACATCTAAGGAAAACTGAGAAAAGAAAAAAAGGCATCGACGATGTCTAAGAATACCAACAGCTAGATGTGGAGAGATGGAGACATTGCCATTCAAAAGCGACTATACGCACCGATACGTGAATAATTACCACCAAAAAATGTGTGTCATCCGCAATACTTAGGTAATTTTACTTTTATTTTGTTTACATCTTTTTCCTTTTCATGGCAAGAGTTATAAAAGAAAGACAGGTAAATCATGCGAATTAATAAGTTTCAGTCCAGGTTAAAGAGCGTTTAAGAGAGAAAAAAAAAAGAAAACCGGAGACCTAATACCTAAAAAGCAAAAGCGCGAGATTTCTCATCACTTGCTTTATTTCTACGATAGATTTAATGGCTCTAGTGTAGAATTGGTTGCCCCACTTCTGGTTACCATGATAGTTTTAACTGTGTTTTAGCTTCGTGGTTTTATTTGTATGAAAATAGATTGATGTGCACATGGACAAATTTAAGGCAGTCCGCAATGCCTAGTTTGTGCAATTCTATGATGTTTTTAAGTGAAAACAGATCGATGTGTACATGGACACAGAGTTTGTGCAATTCTTTGACTTCTTATTTTGGTTTTGTGTAGCGGCCATCTTGAAATTGTGCCTTCCTGGCGCCGATCTTGGCGTCAAAAAAGAATCGCCAAAAAACAAGGGGCACCCAATTGTAAACTTTTACCGATTTAATATTATGTAAATAGTTAAAATACTGCTTAATTTGTATCTATGATGTGAGCGTCTTTTGTAGACCTCTCTTATTAACTAGTAATTTATGGATCTGATATGTTAGAAAGTAGTGAAATATTAAATTGTAATTTCAAATGCACGTAATCTGGCCAATAAAAATGCATCAGAACGTAATAAATTTTCATGTAATTTTCAAGAAAGAGCGAATAAAAATCTTAGAACAATCTAAACATCTTCTACAATGGCAAATGATCATTAATGATTTCCCACTACATTTATAATTATATATAAGTATTAAAATTTCAATATTACAGGGATTTCTTAATCTAAATTGTTTTTTGTTGGTCAAATATTTAAATAAATCGCTTTATTTCTTTATATTGTGATCGCTGATTAAAGATTAACATTTACGTCAAGTATGAGTAAGATATGTATAAGTCAAGAAAATGTAAAATTATTGCAGCTTTCTTCAATTAATCATAGTTTATTAGCGTTTCCAAAATATTACGTATCATTATGCTAAAGATATCAAATTAACATGAAGTTAACTTTTAAGTTACACAATATATTTCATATTACCATGCCCTTAAATGTCCTCGCGCGGCCTTTATTTTTGCAACCGTCATCCGTAGATATGTTCTTCCGATTACAAAAATGTTTCAAGTAAGACAAATGATTTTACTTTGGTATTTTTAAATTTAAAAAGTCATTTTTATAAAAAATTACAAAACTGATGTTATTATACGGCCCCCAAATACATACAGTTATGTTTAGCAAAAATTTATTCTCACTGTTGAAACCGAAATACAGGACGTTTGATTCCTGCACGACAAAATTTCCCGTGATATTTAAAATTTCAGATTACGTTTTCTGGATTCCGTTGTCGTACCTAGATTGAGAGGCGAAATATCTAAATTTATATGAAACTAAAAATGAAACAACATTTTAGAAGAAATTTTTTCTGATGTTAAAAGATTAAGTTCATTCTAACGATACAGCATAATAAAAGACAAGGTAAAAGTCCTTATCTCTGAGAAAGGTGGAAAATCAGATACTTCAGAGAGTTGAGGAATTGGATTCTTAAATGCCCATTGTCAACATAATCTCAAAATATCGTCATTTGTCACTAGCACCCGCCCGCACTTTGAAAGACAAATATACACGGAAAATTATAGCATTTCATCATAATATATTAAAATCTCTCTCATCTGAACTAATAAGGGTAGAACAATTTCTAATAACTCTATTATATACGTATATATATATAGATATATTTTTATATTCATATATATATATATGTGATGTACCAGCTTTTGTCAGGAATAAATAGATTGTTGAAGAATCATAAATGTAGTCGTAGCTTGAATTATCAGACGATAAGTTTAAAAAACAGAATCCATTTATTACTGGTCAGGAGAAATAGCAGTTACAAAATCAGATATCCGGAGTAAATAAAAAAGAACTGCTAATAATATTTGGTATGAAGTTTACTGCATCGTGACATTTAAGAAAAAGCCCCGATATTCTTTTGCGAGTCCTTTTATAGCCTCTGGAAAGGCGGAGCTTCCAAGAAATGACGTCAGCCTCATCAGCCAATCCAGTTCGCTTTAAATATTTCCAGAACATTCTATAACTGTACGTGTAGAAAAGGCGGGAAAAACAGCTTGACTACGGGGCTTTGAATTTAATTCCATGTACTTTCAAATAAGAGAACGTCGCCATTAAAAATGAAAAGAACATACAGTTAGAATTTTAAGTGTATGCTTGACTATGGAATTTTATTATTACAAATATATATATAAGAAATTGTTTGTTAGAAAGATTATCTTATCCTAGCAACAATTGTTTAGGTTATTAATATTGTCTTTTGTTAATTCGTAGAGAAATGTAACAGCTGGAGAAAATTTTTTCAGAAAGGAGTAGTAAAGCCTGAAAAAATAAATTCATGGGAGAAACAAATAATAACTATTAATCATCTTCTTTTTAATGCTTAAAATAGAGCTTTTCAAGGGGTTAATATTTAAAACATTAAACGCGGATGACTCATGAGTGCCAAACACATGTTTCATTCTTCCAGTCATTATATGATTGAAACCGCTGCTAACTACTAATTGTTCATAAACTAATATTTCTAAAAATCTCATAATGGTAAGAACTAGCCCAACGCGCGTTCGGAACCATACTAGTTTAAACAAGCAATAAAAATAAATTGATAATGAAACTAAATTGAAATGCAAAATCATACAAAAGCAGAATTTACGTAAACATAAGAACCTTCAAAAACTGTACACAAAAGATTCGAAAACATTATTCTTTTCAATAAATTAAAAAAACTCCTTCATATAACCAATATTATATATAAACAATAAGCTCAGTTAGGTAATACTAAATTTAACTTGCTATAAGTCAAGCAATTTCGGAGGAAGGAAACTGAATTAAATTAAAATCGCAAATACTGCTTAGTTTTTAGACTTAAAAACTAAAACTAAACTAGACTTACTAAAACTAATTATTCCTGTTTCTACTGTAATCTCAGAAAATCTAAATTGTAAATAGGAGCAAAAAGAACTTCAGACCGTATGGCAGTGTAAAAGGACTAAAATATCGGATAAGTTAACTTCATCATTCTTAGCAATACGTGCATTCGTTTTTATATTTAGTTCCCCTGGTAAAAGGGCTTACAGGTTTCGTGTATTCAGTGTAAAAAAGACAAACAGACAACTAACTACGTAGTTTTTAATTATTAAATTTTTTAGTTTAGTTCCTTAATGTTGATAATTGGATGAAATACAAAAGCTGCAGTTTTGCTAGTTAAGCTTTAGATTAAATATTAAGTAATATTGTATTTATTTGAGGTAATGTAATAATTCAAAGATTTTTCCGAATTAATTTATTTTAAAAGTTGCGATATTATTTTACCTCTTCTCTGTTCTTTGATGACTGAAATAACATGTATTTACATTTATATACAATAAAGTATTTCTCTCGCCTTCACAGCATGCGTTCGTGTTGTTGTGGTCAGCACACTCGGCGAGTATTCGAGAGGTTCATGGTTCGAATCCCGGCCAGGGCACTACTCATTTTTCACATCTCCTGCTTTCAAAAAAATAACTAATGTCTCTAAAGTGGCGCCCAAACTAAAAATGATGGTGGATGATGATTCTTCACTAACAGGATTTGGCCATTGGGTTCCCTAATCCCCAGTCGCCCTTAAAAGGGGGGAGTATGTAAGGAATTACTTCCACCTTCTTATCATGCCTTCATGGTGTAGTCTTGGCGAGGGCATTGCTCATTTTTCATGTCTCCTGCTTCTAAATTACCTAATGTCTCTACAGTACAGAAATATGGCAAAATCCGGGCAAGCTGAAATCACAAAGTATTTGCTAAATGTTTAAGATCTGAACAGACTTTACACAGTTTGAGTAAAAGTAACTGTGAAAACATCCAAATTTTCTTAAAATAACAAGTAGGTTAGGGTACATTAAATATATTTAAAGTGACAGTATTTAAATTAAAAGTTTAACTGCCCGAAACGCCAACTTACTGGAAAGCCCAAGCTGCATACTGGTCTAAACGCATACAATGTCAAGACATCCGTAAAGTTAGTATTGCAAAAGGTAAGAAAGAAATTCCACGACATCTGTTCGAAAATTCCAAAGAATTGCATTTCAGTTTCCAAAACCTTAGAGACGATGGTAATGAATAGTCGTCCTGAAATGAATTTGCCCTGAAAGACTTCGTGATGTAAAGCATTTAATCTCCTCCCAAGAGAATTCTCCAGCGACATCCAAATGCCGAATTCATAACACACTCCAGATAATATGAAGAGCGATTTTTTCTATCAGAATGAAATGTAGTGATAGATGTAATAGCTAAGTCCAGTTGGAACAGATACAGCAATCTGCTCAGCATTTTCAAGAGAAAAAAAAACTACTGACGTAACTGTTTTGTTTAAAGTTTAGAAAGACAGCCAAATTTTGCGCATACGTTCTAACTCAAAAATTCAAAAAAGTACATGTGCAACTAGAATGAGTTTCTATGTGCACATGTATGTTACAATTGCATTTAGTTGTGTTGTAAGGTTTACGCTTTGATCACATTTAATCTAAACTTGAGTAATCTTCCCAGACTGTCGGATGAATCATCGACCGATTTTCAGTCTCGAAAACAATAATATAACATCATAATAGCAATAAAATAACAATAGCGAAAATCATCAACTAAAACATTTATTCTTTATTGGTATTTTGTAACATCAAATCTTACAAAAATTAAATTGTTCTTAGAAATTTAGCATCCCCTTTTTGCGGCCTGAAAATATAACAGTTTTTCGGTTATTTGAAAACCAAATATTAAATTAGAGACTACGAAACTCTCCTGTATTCTAATCTGCCCTTCAGCATACCTATAAGTAAAGTCAAAAGCCAAAACCCATCAACAACCAGCACAGTACTACTGCAGGTAAGAATCTGCGATTTACAGCGCTCCTTGCAGAGACTTCCATTTCTTTCATTTAGCTTAGATTCTTGCTTGTCATTTAAACTCAGTTCACATTTCTAGTGCAGCATATAGATAACAGAATTGCAGGAAGGCCTTTAACATAAGAAATTAACTTGTTAGTTAAAAAAATAAACCTTAGTCTATCCAGCTTTACTGTAATTGAGTTCTGGAATACAAAATTCTGAGCGCATAGTTTTTCTGCAAAAGAATTATACAAGTACTATTTAATGCAAAACTGATCTAAGCAGGTTGTGAGTGTATAAGATGTTTTCAGAACTGCATAAGGAAAATGTATAGGAATAGCAAATATTTCCTACAAATTATCCCACTTTTCACATTCATTAGTTAAAAACGGAAATTTATAGCTGTATTGTTTGCAACTAATTAAAAGTTTACATATATGAAGCTGATGTATAAGACCACGTTCCTTCACTAGGTGCACGCGAATGCCTTTTCTCTGAAATATTCCTTTTTTTCAGTACAAAAACGGATCGAATAGCTGCTCGATTTCCATTTCCATGCCTTAATAAATTTGCTTTGTGGAACTTCTGCACAAGTTTATCAAACATTCCAAAACACTTGGTATTTTATAATAATGCAATAATAATATTACAATTTAATTTCCTTTAGAGGAATTAATGTACATATCCATATTGGCTATAGCGGGGTGAATATTGCCCCATAGATTACTGAAAGAAAGAAGAAACTCAGATCTCGGAAGGAAGAAACTTATTTTTAAATCGAAATTGAAATTTTTATTTTTAATTAGTCTATAATATAGCTTATTAAACTAATACAATTGAAATGTGTGCAATATTTTCTTTTTTTTAAATGCTATGGCATGGCTTCAAAAATTGATAATTATTTAAACAAATAATGCAAAACGAGGAAATAAATTATATTTTTCTCAGAATTTGTTATTTTTAAGCTAATAATGTTCATTAATGTATTCGGTTTTTTTATAAATATGTTTGAAATGAAGTATTATTAAATAAATTTATTATTACAATATTATATTTTAATAAAGATGAGGAGAAAAGTAACTTACTTTTAATTACATTCGCCCAATATGCATATATAATAACAATACGCAACGGTTAACTGATGGGTAGTATTAACGCCAATAACGTTACGGTTCAATTTAGTTTCCCTTGTCTTAGTGTGTCTTATTGAGCTTTGGCACTTATATCTCTCACCTTAACGGTCACATTTGCCAAGCAGCATTGAGCACATCTCTAACTGCAACAGCTACAAGGAGTAAAGGAATGAAACGAAACAAATGCCGATTAATTCTCAATTGAGCTGAGTGAAACTGTAGGGTCCCGCAGCGTTCATAACGTAATTTGACTTGCGTAGTACAATGACGTACTGCATGAATGCGCACCAGCTCGTGCCGCATTCTTGTACTAATGAGCTGCCATTTCGAGTGTGACAGTGATATGGATCGGTAGAGTGCACAGCATCGTGCCTTTGCTGTTGAAAGTTATTTCAAGAATAACTACTCTGTTATTGCTATCCAGCGTCTATTTCGGCAACATTTCAACTTCGGACGTTATGGAAAAGTTCCAGATGGACGGACCATTGTGACAGGCATTTCCAGGTAGACAGGTAATGTAATTTCTCGTTTTGGTGACATTTCCTGGCCGCCTCGCTCACCTGATCTTTCATGTGTAGACTTTGGAGGCACCTGAAGTAAGAAGTTTTCCGAACACGTTGTGCCACCATTCCTGAGTTGAAGGATCGCATCCGAACTGCCGTCGGTAATGTCCCAGGGAATACGATACGCCGAGTTATGGCAAGCTTCCAACGCCGCCTAGATGAATGTGTTGTGCAGAGGGGGAATTATTTGAAAAAGTAATCCCCGCAATGGACAATGACTTACACATTAGTAAATGGCATACCTTTAACTATTAATTGACATAATAAGTAATAAATAAATTACAGTTACTGCCTTATGGTGTGTTTTAATATTCTACTATGAACGCTGCCGCACCCTATATTAAGGTATTGTCTTTTCTCTTGTCGTAAAAGATAAAATCGACTAATCAAAACACAGTGTAATTCCTGCACAAAATATTTTATTCCCCTCGAAATTTCTGAACCTCGGAGGTCTGCATTAAGAACCGCAGATTCCTCATTTAAACTGGAACAATCGTGTTTGTATCAGAAACTTAAATAGCTAATCTGTCTTTCGGATACGAAGTTTCATCTACTACCTAACAGGAGACTAGACTACTTAACAGGAGACAGTAAAAGCTTATTCATTACTGGATCTTCACTGAGAATTCATTTCATTGAAAGTTATTAATCACTTTTTATTAACATACCAGTTATAATTTAACTGCTACATTGATTTCTAATTTCTGCAAATAATTGTATGCGATTTTGCTTTAAGATTTTCTGATTTCAAAGCTTGTTTCAATGCGAAAAGCGTGAAATATGCCTTTTTAAAATTTTAGTTAATTTTTCATTAACTGCCTTAGAGGAGTGATCTCTGTTTACTTGTATCCACATAGATTCATTTACTCTGATTCATAGAGTTTTGACGAAAATCATTAATATTAATATGAGCGTACCGAGAATTAATAATATAAATAACAATTTTATATCAGTTATTTCTGGAATTAGCAGTTAATGAGCAAATTTATTACCTTCAAAAAAAGGAAAATTTATTTAATATCGAGAATTATCAATCTTGTAACTTCTTTTAACATCTACGTTATTTATTGCAATAATATCGTACCAGCCTTCTTAGAGATAAATGTTATATAGTGACAAATGTTATCGATAACTGATTTTTGGCAAGTCAATCTTTCGTGATGGCTCGAAAACTGTTGCTAAAGAAAGAGGTAGATTCTTTACTTCCCATTAAATAATTAAGCTCACAGAAGCAAACTTTTCTGGCAACATGTGTATATTTACTACTTCATATCACAAAACTACTCTGTTTGAAGTCTAGCTTGATTTTAATGAAGGTATTCTTTTTCATTGGCGAGCACATAGCCGATTTAGGCTTGGCCACTACTAAGGCGGGAAGCGGTGGTCACTTTATTGTGGAAGCAGCTAAGCATTAGGTAAGCCACCGTTACCTCCTATCAATGGGGCAGACAATTACAGCCATGTCTTCTCCGGGATTCGAACCCGTTCCCATCAGTACCGAAGTAGACCCCCTTAAACACTATACCGTCTGAGCGGCACTTTAACGAAAGTAAAACTTACAAGTAAACTCACAAGTGTATGCATTACCTCTTTGTTAATCACGAAGTAACAAAATTACTTTTTCCTCTTATCTTAACTTTAAACTTGACACTAAAAATGTACCATTAGTCTGAAGGCAGAAGAGTATTCTCTAGCTACAGGAACATTCTTTACTTTCTCTGCATCTTCCTGCTATGGAAAATGGAAGTTTTATTTTGTAAACACGCTTGCCCCGTAAGTATCATAACTTAAAATTTTATATCTATGAACAAGAATCGAGAAGGGTTGCTTTTCGACCTGGCTAGAATTTTATGCTAATCATCTAGGAGCAAGCGTTTTCGTCGCCTGGAGATTGTATTTCCCCTTCCGGCAGGAGTGAACGAAGTTTCGGAGAGTAAAAGATCGAGCCTATTCAGTTTCTACATTAATAATGAAAACTGAGGCAGCTTCTGGAAAGGGGCTGAAAATTCCTGCATATTACATTTTTTAGCCGGAAGGAGAGAAAATAAGCCCTGAAGTGTGTTGCTGTAAAAAGACAAAGCAAAACTGAACATTTCATACAAAAGGCTACTGGAAAGAAAGTAAAAGAAAAGAGCGGAAGGAAAAGGAAAAGTAATTAAAGAAACTAAGATTGATATGGGAAAGAAAAGAACGAAAAAAGGATCACGAAGAAATTGCAAAATGTTCTTGGCAGAAAAGATGGGGAATTAGAAAGATAGGAAAAAACTCACAGGCGTCACGAAAGCAGACAAAATATAAGGGCTAGGTTTTATACATTAACCGTGATAAAAAAAGAATTGCATTATGTGAGTTCACAAAAGTTTTTATGTATAACTAGAAATTATAGATTCGCTAGAACCTTCATATAAATAAGATAAATAAGATTGATGTCATTTTATTAACTCATATTTCAAAGCATAATAAAGCCTGGGAATAAATAGCAAAACTGAACAATAGGTTTTGAGAAAGTTGAAAATGATCAGTTAGAACATAACTAATCAGCGCAACAGTGAATGAGACTGTTTAATGCAGAAAATGTTTGGAGTGCAGATACAGAATGTGGTAACGATGCTTAACCATTCGAAATTAAAAAAAGAGAATGTGTGAGAAAATTTTGGAAAGTATTCTATAATCGCAGTTTAAAGGTTATCTGTAATTTTAATGCAATATAATAAGCTATTGATCATGGTATAGAACCAAAAGTTCATCTCTTTGTGGGATGAAAACAGCTTTAAGAAAAATTACTTACATTTATATATCATATTAATTCTTAAATCTCCAGTCATCCCATTGTCCCTTAAATAAAACTCCAATAGAAAATACTAGAGTATAATGGTGTTGTCTAGGCTGATATTTACTTAGTTTGGAAGAAATTACTTGCATTTAATTACATTACCTATTCAAGTATTGAAGGTAAGTTTTCTATTTGAAATTTTTGAACGTACCACGGTATAAATACATACAGTATAGATTTAATAGGAAAAAGCATCTAAATATAGCATAAAAAATTAATTATTGGCTAGCTAAACGAGGAAAGGAAAAGGAAAAAAGAACGAATTTTGCATATAAATCCGTAAACCTTATTTCTACCGAATTACATTCAGTAGCATTTGTCTTGATACATAAATGATGTTAGGATTTGTAATTTTACATTTATAAGATGACAATTTAAGAAAGCTAACTAGTCGTTAAATTAACCTTGTTTTACTATAGCTGTGTTCATGATTTGCAAGGTCTCCCTACATGATTGCTCGAATTGAGATTTTGGGTTGGTGAAATCAGTCTTTCTTTACGATACTGATATGTTTTTTAATTTTTTTGGTTTCTCATTTCAGTACAATGGACTGTAAACAGTTTAACACACGTTAGTAACATACCGGTCTTCAAAAGATATAACAAGTAATGAAACTTACTAAATTTTTAAAAAGAATCAAATGGAATTATATTCACTTTTGTTGTTATATAGTGTAAAGATTGATTCTTTATTAAATTCTTACATTTAATAAATAAAAATATAAATAAAAATAAATTAAATATAATAAATAAATAAAAATAAATTAAAAAATAAAAATAATATAATATATATAAATTAAATCTAGTCATATGCTAGATTTAATTCAGTTTCTTTATATCAACTCGTACCGAAACAGACTGAAATATGAAGTAGAAAATATAATCCGATATCAATTCACAAATCTCATGCCGACAGCTTAATAAAAATTTCTGTCCGTAGACAAGAGTATTCATGTAGTTTGGAAACATTTATTGCATAATATTTCAGATCAACTTGAAATAAGGCACCGGACCGTTTTTTTACGCAAAGGTACTTTAACCGCTAAGCAACAGAGATACGTATTTCTTTCTATAAATTTCTCACATACACAATATAACGCCGAAATTCGACATTGAATTTAAAACAAGCCCTGATCCATGAGTAAAATCCAAAATATGTATCGGTTCTCTCCCGTAACTCCACATTCTTATCGAGCGCAACTCATCAAAACTCGTGAAATTATTATATAATTATTAAACTTCATAAATATATATAATACAAAGTTTTAGCCTTTTGCCAAACAAAATTTTAAAATTGCTGCATTTAGAGCAAGTAGTAGTAAGCATGCCTAGCTAGCAATCTGAAAATTCCTAATTAGAATCCGGAAATCTTTGATTTCTTAAGTTTTCTGATTCCGAGATGTAATTGCATACATCCTTCAATATACATCTTCAATAACAAACTCGCGTGTGTCATCATGTAATTAGTGTTTACCTTGGTTTCTAATTAATTGAAATATGTATCTAAATTTCTTCTACTATATTGAGGTTCCGAATAAATGTACATTTCGCATGTGAATGTGTTAGATTTTTTGCCACTATTACAACAATAAGTTCCTCTTTCATCTAATTTAGGAGGATTAGGTACTCCAGGTAAATTCCTAATATTCTCTTCTTTTCGGGTTATCGTATCGCAACACAATCTACTGCCATATTTAATGTAATTTCTTATTACCGCAACCACCTTAGTTTCGGAATGAGACGAATTTCGACAAAGATTTAGAATGAGCCAAAGTCTGGTAACCACAGACACAGCAATTCTTCAGGCAACCATGCACATGACAGTTCAGTTTTAACAACCAACATCGCCATTTTGGTATTTTTTCTCTGGTTGTTTCATTTCCAGTTCCAAAGGTTTTTATCGACAAATCATGATTACGTTTTACTCAAAATCGATTTTAAAATATATGCTTGTGAGATTCGCCTGCACTGGAAAAGAGGGCATAATTTTTGCAGGAATAACAGTATTTTGCCATAAAATAGCTAAAGGAACAGTCCTTCTCATTTCTTCTCAAAGCAATCACACAAAATTTCAACCAGAACAAAAGAAACAAAAGCCCGCTTATAAAACATGAGGTTATTGTTTTTTGTTATAAATATATAGTTGAAACGAGAAATATGCATGCAATAAATCATTTTTCACAACAAGCCATTGTTTTTTCCTTTCGTAAAATTCAAACTGCGTCAAGGCGGTTGCGCTAATACGTAGGTACCATTAATAATTATCTCTGAATACAGATAAATAATCTATCTTAATGTTAATACATATTTTAATTAATTTGGACTAAATACAAGCACCCAATACTTTCTTACAAAATGAAAACTCCGAAAATATTTGGTAGCTGCTGCCAAACGGTCACCTGTTTCTGAATGGCATAATAAGAAATAATAGCAGTTTCAATGTAAACACTGTCCGAAAAACTTCATTGGAAGATTTTAAAAAGAGAGAGAAAAATAGGTTATTTATTTTTAGTTACATGCTTTTACCGCAGGGCAAACGAAAACAGAAATAGCTACATGTCGAAAAGTGATTGAAACGATAATCAATAATCCTGATTTTCAATAAAGTGTAACTATGGTGGTGCGGTGTTTTTGCCAAGGTATAGCTCCCCAGACTTACAAACTAAACGGTAGTCATTTCCATGGGTAGGAGAAAAAAGCCATATTAACGTCGGTTCTGGACATCGTGTGTAAAGATTATGATAATGATCATTTTTCGGCAAGAAATAGATCTTAAAACAATTTTATTTGAGTCCCAAAAAGTATACTACGCGTCCTATAGAAATTCCAAATGGTACAAAAGAAGTAAATTGACTTCATTGAAAATTTCAACTCATGAGGCCTGAAATTGTTAGATTAAGCAATTTGTTTTCGTTGCATAATAAATCTCTTTTGCACAATCCAACTGTTGTCAAGCAGTTTCTTTCAAAGAAAAATGCAAGGGCTCTTGATCTTCCTCATTCCTTGAACAATTTCACTTCTGTAGCCTGCTTTCTGTTTCATGAAGTCAAACCTAATCCTTAATCTACCATTTTGAAAATATTTCCGAAATTCAGTAAAATGTAGCAACATAATTAAATACTATTCCAACAGTTGAATAGGCTTCCAGAGCTCTGTGGATGAACATATAGCTCTTATAGTGTTCCTTCCACTTGTCAAAAACCTAATGACCTATTTTAGTTATCTCAATATTTATGTAAATTATCGAGAAAACAAGAGTACAAAACTTACAAATAATAATTAAAAGTATACTGGAACGATATTTTGCGGTCAAACTTAATGTAAAACACACAATTCCAAAGTTTCGCAAATTTTGTGAACGACATTTGCAGGACTTCTGAAAGTTATATAGAAATTGAAAGTTTCACTAATTTATAAATGAATCTTTATTTGGTAACAATTCACAATTCTAACTGCTGAATGAGTTAGTCGCCTTAAAGTCTTCTGGCTCTTAAACTTATCTTTATTCCTAAACATAGACTATCAGAATCACTTAACTCTAGAATTGTGTAATAACCTTCGAACAATGAATTTTTCCAGCAGTCAAAATTCTCGCTGGAAGTGAAAGTGAGTTACAGTTATAAAATCCGCAATTTAACCTTATTCTCAAGAAGTTGTGGTTTGCATGATTTTTAAATTCAACGAATTATTGTGACGGAAATCAAGACGGAATAGGACTTGCGAAAACTTAAAACTTAACAGATAGCATCGTGATATATATAAGTTATGTGTTGTTGCGACTTATATCAGTTGTCTGACAGTAATATTAGAATAAACCCACGAAATACATCGTGGACAGGAGAGAAACATTGCGCCTGTCGTTGAGCCTTGAGTACCATACAAGGGACAATACAACTTCGCTCAGTTCCGCCCCAATTTTGATGGAAAGCGCCTGGGGGACGGGTCCGAGGGCCTCGCACTCGTCTTTCCCTACCACTAACCTCTCAAGAGGACTTTTGGCTCGTCATGCATTTAGAGCGCCCCCATGCCACAAAGATACTATCCATTTATAAACATCCATGCTTTCTCCGGAATTCAAAATAGGACCCTTCAGTATCGCAATAGGCTCTTCTAACTACTATACCATCAGGCCGGAATTTAGAAGTCATGCGAAGCAGAAATGTATTATTTCTAACAAATCTCAACATTATACTATTATTTTTCCTTTTCTGATATTTAATTATTTATTTTTATTCCTCATTTTTAACTGGTGACATTAAATAAAATGGTAAAAATTTACAAGGATAAACATTTTAAGGTGAAATTAATAAAATTAATTGAAACAAGGCCATTGCATAAAGGCTTTTTTTCACTCTTGAAACAATAATTATCAGATTATAAGAATTTAAGTTTTATTTGCATTAAAAGTATGATTTAAAGAACGGAGTAAAACAAAATATCTGAAGAAGTATTATGAAATAAAGAGGTGTTTTTCAATCTCTATTAAAATACTTTGTTAATAGACAACTGTATAATTTTGCAGTGAACATTTTATTTTTCATTGCAAATTCTTTAGATCTCTGCTTCTTCAAATCATCCTTGTTATTGTATTACATTTTATTTTTAAACAATTGAACTTAATTTTAACTCAATACATATTTCACTGTAGCGATAGATATTTTATGCAGCAAGAACGACTAGTCAAAGTATTTTACATAAGAAAAGCGTTACAATGTAAACAATCATAAAATCTACTTAGGTTTGTCATATTCAGCTGAACTCTAGAATGATTTGTTTGGATGAATACTGAATAAAAAATGTCGTTTTCGTTAACGTAAGTAAATACCTATATATTCCTTGAAGAGAAGTATTGTAACAATATGAATTTTTTGCCGTTTTTTGATAAATTATAAAAAGATTTGTCGAATGTCAGCTGTTATTAACATTTTTGTATATAAGTAAATCTAATTTGTAGCTCATTTAAATACATGAAAATTATAAGAATCTATGATTATGACTTACATAACCTTTGAAATATGTTATGCTACACAATGTCGTTCCTGCCAAATATCTTTAGAACACAGATTGTCAGTTGTGTATTCAATGGATTATTTCCACAAAATTACCGAATCATTCGTTATCACTCTAAAATTATCTCTTTATCCTGAACAACACACAATCCTCTGGTTGCATAGTGATAATAAACTATGTGCTTTCTCTGCAGTAGGGAATGAACTAAACTTGCATCAGCAATCTAAATTTGCTTTTATTGCAAACAGTTTTCTATAATAGTTGCTATTTTGTTAACATTCTCCTATTCTGAAGAGATGGAAGCATCTGCTACAAAATAGCAAACTAATTCAATTAAATCCACATTACTAAACCTCCTATTTCCTATTCAAATCAAAAATTATTGTTTTTCTCCCCTTCCATCTTTGCTGCACTACCAAAATCGATTGCTTCTCTAATTGTAATAACCAGTGATTAACTACTCAAATATTCTCTAATTACATAACGTCCCAAATTTCAGTCGATTAACGTCGCTATTGCTTTTAAAACCCTTTTTAATAAAGGAAGACCAGAAATATTTCCTTTGTACTTCAGATTAGGCTTTAATGAAATTTTAAACATATGCATATTATCATTATATTCGTTGCTCAACGATTCATTGCCTCATTATAATGTACTGAATTTGTTAATGCATGCATAGAGAAGCCATTTCTGTCTGTGCTTTTCAGTAATCTAATAAAAATGTTTACAGAATTGCAACAAATTCGTATGTTGAAATAATAACGAATGCATAGATTGATTCGTGAATTATAAAATTGAAAGCATTGAGAGAAACAACAGTGAAATATCCAGGGGAGTTAAATGCGTATGAGGGTTGGAATTTTTGTGTTTCACGTGTTTTAGGTACAGAAAGATAGAAATGTCCCTATGCTTTAAGGAAAATTTCCGAGTATTTCATGAGTAACCAAAATTTTCTTTTGGGTTGAAAATAATAACTGAAGTAAAAACACTACTATTAGACTGCATGTTGTATAAAGATAATGAAGAAAAATTGAATGTAATAAATCTCAGAAGAAGCTCCTCAGATACTCTTTAAGGCAAACTACCTACGATAAGATCTTGACTGGCTGATATGGAAGCTCACATTATTTGCTCTCAAAAAGGGGAATATTTAAAAATAATTTAAATATTCTGTGTTCTCTAATTTTCTTTCAAAAGAATTTAATAAACATTAAGTTAAATTAGATAGTAAGGCTTCATTTATCTTCGCATTCTAATAAATTCCAGATTTCTAATAAAAATCTAAAATTTCTAATAAATTCTAATTCATTCCAGAAAACGTAAAAATTTACTGATATCGTTCGATACCTTTATTCTGAGGCCCACCAGCGGCCGAGCGGTAAAGACGCTGAACACTGGTAGTTCGGTCCGAGGTTCGAATCCCGCGAACGGGCTGGCTGCATGGGCGTTTTCGTGGTTTTCCCCATGTGTAACGTGTATACGAGCCAGTTTCCCTTAGAAAGTCCTCCACGAAAGGCATCCCTCCTCTTAGGCAGATAGCCCTAGTGTGCTTTACCATAATTAAATACACCACCACACCTTTATTCTGAAGCTTTACATGATAAAACGTTTCGACGTTTCGCTGTATTTTAAAGAGCTTATAATTTTCTCATTAGCTGCACAAAATTACGTCTGTCATGGAAATAAAAGATCTTGCCGCATTAAACACACTGTGATTGCATGATTATGCAATACTAAGATGCAGTGCACGCTTAGGTTCGCAGTACGTGCTCCGTTTCCACTTCTAGCTCTACTGACGAGACTCCTTCTACATTCTTCGTTTTATTCGGACTAACACCTATTCTGTTCGCGTCATAATGAAGAGCGTTTTGCATATATGTGACATTTTTACATTTGGTCAAGTTTATAATTTTAAAAAATATCATTTTCTCCAAATCGTATTTCTGTTAATGAAATAAATTTGACAATGAAGTTAAACCTTAATGAATTTCCTCTTCTATATGAAAGTAAAACGTATCACAGTACGTTGAACTAAATCTCAATGATGTAAAAATATATTACAGAATGAATTGATATCAGTATATTTTCAACAAATGAGCAGTATTGGTAAATGAAAACTTCCTAATTTCTTAATTCAGTGGATATTTCTAATGTATGAAGAAAATAACAAGACAGAAAGACTTACATGAAAAAAAACTTTCAGAAGCTCTTTATTATGTTAAATTGCAATTCATGCCTATAACTAACATTTCAGAATAAGTGATTAAATCTTCTCTAGAGCAATACTCACGAAACAAATTTCCATGAGATAAGTTTTAAATAATAAAACAGTGATGGTTCACTTGAAGTGCATGTACATTTAGCATATTTCAATATGAAATTAGAAACTGATATTTATTCAATTTGCGTTTCCACAGGCAGAAAAATGAAACAGAAATTTTGTAAAGCCAAAACGAATAAAAATGGTAAACATCTGTCTTCAACTTGAGTTACATTCATAAGAAAGAATGCCAGTTAACGAAATACTGCAAAAAGGTGATGCTACTTGTAAATAACAACACTCACGAATCAGACTGAGAATACGTAACGTTGATGAAACAGAATCTAATGCAGAGAATCGACTAGGGACATTGATAATCCTTCATTTAAATGCACTGATAATCGTACTACCTACCGCTTTAAAATGCATGAACTCTGTACTTTGCATTATGGTATTAAAGAGATTAATATATTATTATAAAAAATCGTAATTCGCTGTGCTTTTTCATTTCATTCTTTATCAAAATCTGAGATATTTTCAGATAAATTTCAGAAAAGAAACGAAACAGTACCAAAACCAAATATCTTCATCCAAGATATTTGCATAGTGGATGAAAGTATAAGGTATTTCTCCCACTCTTCTTAGCAAGCCTTCATGGTGTAGCGGCCAGCTCGCTCGACGCGTATTCCAGAGGTTCGTGGTTCGTGTCTCGGCGAGGGCATTGCTGATTTTTCATCTCTCCTGCTTCAAAATAACCAAATGTCTCTACAGTGGCGCCCGAACTAAAAATGGTGGTGGATGATGAGTCTCCTCTACCAGGATTTGGCGATTGGGTCCCCTAAAAACCCCAGTCGCCCTCTAAACAAGGGGGAGTTTATAAGGTATTTCTCTCACCTTCTTAGAATGCCTTCATGGTGCAGTGGTCAGCACCCTCGACGCCTATTCGAGAGGTCCGTGGTTCGAGTCCCGGCGAGGGCATTGCTTATTTTTCATCGTTCCTGCTTCGAAATAACCTAATGTCTCTACAAAAGAAACAGCGTAGTGAGGTAAATTTATAGATAAAATAAATGTTTAATTAATTTGTGGTTTTCTGTAGTGTCTAGCTAACATTTTCTCTAGTTATATGAATGAATGCGCAAGCATACCAAGTAATAAATATATCCCTTTTTGACGGAATCGAAATGCTAAATAGGGATTATTACGGATATCTCTCCTTTACTTAAACTCGGTTCAGAAGTGCTTCCCTTGACAACATTATGCAACACCGTAAATAAGAGTATAACCTCTCATTATTTTGAAAACACATTACATCAGGGAAACTGGATATACTGCTCTGTACAACTACAAACTGACAAGTTTATGAAAGGTAATAGATAAGACATTGAATACTTAACAGTGTTCAAAGTGACAGTGTGTGGAAAGTAATAGATATATATATTATAACGACTGTTTAGAGTTTGTCTTCTAATGTATCATATATTATACATAAAAACACTGATCAACTAGAATACCGTTATCATTCTCCTAAAAGCGATTTGCTCCATTTTGTCACAAAAACAACTGCAACGCATCGTTTCAGGGATTATACATTTCTTTTGTAAGCTTCTGGAGAAAATTCGTGCCAAATTTTCCGGCAGTCTTCACATAATTCTTTCAGATTAGCTGGAAGTGTGAGCTCTGAACTGGGGCCTGAAAACATCCCAGATGTACTCCAGAAGATTATTAACTGGCGAATAAGGAAATCAAAATATCAAATGAAATTCATCCACATATTTCTCAAAATCTACTGCAGTAGAATCGACTAGGGCTATCTGTCTAAGAGAAGGGATTCGTTCGTGGAAGATTTTCTAAGGGAAATTTGCTCGTGTCCACATTACCCACCAGGAAAACCACGAAAACATCCATGCAGCCAGCCCGTTCGTCAGAATACAGATGTCTTTCTAAATTCTTAGCAACGGTTTATTCTAATATATGAGCTAACTAGTAGGATGCAGTCTTAAAATAATACTCAAATCTGATGTTCGAGATAAATCTATAGGCTTTCTTTCCATAATTTTTGTACTTTTAGACTGATTGATATTTTAAATGCTATTCAGAATGCTTGAATTTAGTCACGTAAGTTCAATGCTATAAGAACGCAGATGAACGAAATAAAAACAGAAAAATATGTTGCTAGTAACTTAAAAAGTTCTATAAATGAGCATTAGTGCTGTTGTTAGAGATCATTATAAAGTCAGATTCATTTAGGCATTTTATATTTTTCAAAACAAAATCTAGACGAATTAAAAATAGTTAGGTAGCAAAATCTGAGCAGTTAATCCGAAAGATTTAAGGTTTATGTGTGTGTGAATGGTTTAAGATAGATACCACTTTTAAATAGCATTCTTACTTTTATTTAAAACAGTCAAATAAAGTTATTAACAGAGTTTTTAAATTTTCTCTCGGTCTTTGTTATTGCAGTTTTCATAACTATTTAGCAAAACCTGCATGAGGATTTTGATTTATCAGAGTGTATTTTCTGAAATAAAAAAAGGTAAAAATTTCTAAATTGAAACATACAGTTTTATTCTTGATTAAACTGAAAAACAACACTGCTTTGATACACAGATCACTAATTGCAAGTGAAAATGACACCAGCCGTTATAAATAAGAAGGTTTCAGATTGCTACACACAACTTTAAAGTAAAATTATCCCAAAAAGTATTATTTTTTGCATTTTATTACAATAAAATGTATAAGTGCCTTTCATTAACAGATAGCTGTGCCTTACAGAAGAAACAAGTTACAAAATCAGCAATTCAATCTTTATTTCTTTAAACAATTGAGTTTTAGATATTTAACAAAACTCTATAAATAGAATAAATATTTTTAAATTCTGAATTGTGAAAATTCTGTGTTTTCAAGTTTTTCTAACAAAATGATGTACATTTTCTCCCACATGCTCTTGAACAATAAATATAAACGAATTTAAATTCTCCCATCTTACTTTAAAAAAGATGCAAAAGTGAGAGATTTTCATTTTCAAGTAATAAAAGCTTAAATAAGACTTTTTCTCTCAGACAAGCATATACATATGATTAGCTTTTCATAGTCACCTCTATACCTTTAACAAGTATATCACTGGCCCTTAAACCATTAAGATACTTTTGGAAAAGATGAACGAAACTTTTGAAACCTCAGGTTATGTTCAAAATGATTTCAATGAAAGGTTCTTACAGTTTAGGATGAGTGTATTCATTAGGAAGAATGATGTTAAGCGAAATAAAATATTTAACTATAATTTAAATATTTATATAAAATATGAGATCATCCTTCATAAAAAATTAGGACAGCATCCTTAAGGAATACAAGAGATTTAAGGTGCGCATTGTGTTCTGAGATTTGAATAACCTTAAAGCAGAAAACAGGTTTACTATACAGAATAATTACTCGCCCCAATATTTCATTCAGTGAAAG
This sequence comes from Stegodyphus dumicola, assembly GCF_044657685.1. Classification (NCBI taxonomy): domain Eukaryota; kingdom Metazoa; phylum Arthropoda; class Arachnida; order Araneae; family Eresidae; genus Stegodyphus; species Stegodyphus dumicola. The sequence continues at coordinate 81,518,155 of NC_140780.1, forward strand.
GCTGTCATGCATTAAATTCAAAGAGCTGTTTCTTAAAATAATGAGAATAAAAAGATAGGAATTGCAAATAAAGTAGTCTAATTTAATTAATTGCTCCCAAAGTTGAATAAAATTAAAGAGTACATTTAATTACATGCTTTTAGTTTTATAATTTGTGATTTTGTGCCATAAATAGAAAATTTCAATTTTTGGTAATAACAGAACTTTTATATTATAAGGTATTTCTCCCACTTCCCTAGCGAGCCTTTGTGGTGTAGTGGTTCTGCACACTGAGCCGGTATTTCAGAGGTCCGTGGTTCGATTCCCGGCGAAGGCGGTTGTATATTTTTTCATCTTTCCTGCTTCCAAAAAAATACCTAATGACTCTACAATATAAAAGATTGTTCAAGAAATACTTTGGCTTCAGCAATCATGCTAAATTAATTCTTAATGCTCGAATATACAATTATCTTACTTTTTATTTTGAATCCCAGCAACCGAGGGCAGTGGCGTCTTTTGCTTGTTAAGGAGGATTCCTGTATATATCTTCTGCATTGTTATCAGATCTACTAGTATTAGCAGTAGCTTTGTTATCACTGATATCAAGACTAGATTTCGTTGTTATAAAATTATCTTGTACGTATACTAGAATAGTACAGAGGGTGAAGACTAGATTTCGTTGTGATAAAACTATCTTATACGTACACTAGAAAACTACAAAGGGTGTTTACACAATTTTAGAACGATTTCGTTAAAGATTTTGAAAAAATAAAGCAAATGTTTTGGAATAAACCTTTCTAGCAACAGCTTATTATTTGAAACGAAAAATATAGTATGCTTGTTTAAATTTAATCTTCTTTTAAAATGTTGCATATAAACAAGCTGTGGATTGAAGAATATGTTTTTGCGCTCTCCGTAGAGACCTGTTCCTATTCTTTAATTCAAAACCGTTGTGAAGTACATGGTATTAAAATTTCTCAGTGCTAAATAAATAGCATTTAACATTATTAATCGGAAAGGAAAAAGCCGTCAATTCATGCTCCTACATGGAAAGGAGATTCCAGACAAATACCTGAAAAAGGTACGTACTGTTTCTAATGTTCCTGAAGTTAATTCGTTGGCAACAACAGAAAGTCCGCCGACGCACGTATCAGTTGCAAAGTCTGTAAATACATCTCTAACATTAAAAAAATAAAATATTAAACCAAGATTTACAGCTTAAAAAGCTAAAATCATAATAGCCATCAACTTTTGCAGAGGCATGTGGCTGAGTGCAGAACAGATTGTACAACTCTGGTATGAAAACTGTTTAGCAGGAGTTAAATGAAAATTTAATGAGACCCTTGGATGAAGCATTGGTTTATCTAAATAATTGCAACAAAAAATGGTGTATTTATTCTGAAACATAACGAGAAAAAAGTGTACAAAGTTTGTTCTGTCAGTGCAAAGACAGTTTCAGCAAAGCATCTATGATTGTTGCAGGATTATTTTAAATGGGAAATTAAGAATAAGAAGGGTCGAAACAAAAGTTAAATTCAACTCAAGCGTACTATTACAAAAGATATTCCATTTTTTTATACCAATGACTTTCAAAAAGTGAAACTTCATCAAGACAAAGCAACACGTCATACTTCGAAAAGTACCACTACACTTTAAAAATGCAATAACGCATTCCTGATAAGGAATGCTTCGTTTGGAATGCACTTCCTTCCTTTTGAACGCATTTCCGCGAAGCCCCTTTACGGTTTCACTTACGGACTTTTATGTTTTTAGCCTACTGAAATGAGCTGTTTCTAAGCTCAAATCCACCACGATTGGTGCACTCTTGAAAAGAGTGGAAAAGGAATGAAAATCGATACCGCTAAAAGATTTACAAAAAGCTTTTCAATCATGAATATCAGGATGCAAACCCATAGTCCAGAAAACAGGCTTTCAAATCAAATAATTTTAAAAAGTTCTTTAGATTGCAAAGATTAATTAAATGGCACCGAAAACATTCTAAAAATGTGTAAATATCCTCTATTATTATGAAAAATAAAAAATTGATTTATATCATGACGCACCCCTCATGAAATTTATTTAATTTTAAAAAATGGTATTGATGCGATTACTGAAAATCAGCGAAATAAACCACACTAGCTGTTCAGAATTCAAATATGAGCTTCTCAGGAAAACCGGTTAAAGCACTGTAAATTTAATTGTAGGTTATTGGCAAGTTTTAAGTGAATTGGCTTACCGGCAGAGAGACGTTTCTGTTTATTAGGTGGAAATTCTCGGCACTGATAAGATAAAGCTCAGAATCGATCCTTGCCCATTCAGACCTCTCATACACTCTTTTTTTTCTTTGCCAACCGTTTCCTTATCGAGCCCCGTTCCCTTTGTTTTCACATTCCCCTATGTTACCCTATTCAATGTCACATTCCCCTATTCAATCCGACGATCAACCTACAATCTTTCCTCCCGGAAGCCAGCGAACGGATCCTTCCCATGACAATCATTGTGAAGTAACTTGCTTGGTTGCTTGTTTTTCTAAACCTATTGATCTAGTATATAACGTTATTTTTCAAATAAGTTTATGCCCCCACATACGTAACTAAACATTTTAACTGTCATTCCCATTTGCTGATTACAATCCCGAAGAAAAGCTGTTTTATACTGTCTTTTGTAACATGCTTTAATTGCGCATTTGATTTTTTCGCGTAACACTTAAAGTGTGTCCAAGAAGCATGGGTTGTGTACCATGGCCCTAGACTATGGGTCTCGAAGTGACGAGTGTTTGAAACGTGGTTTTGAGGTGTCTGCAGTACTTTGACTGAAATCTAATATCGTATTTAATAATTAAAAGTTTACTTGACAAAATTCTTATATAATTTTGCCTTGCATTGTTTGAAGTTAACAGCAATTCAGTCAGTAAATCGTCATAAATCTTCCGCTGAGCTACCCGTTTTTGTGAATGACGCGTCAAATGTTAAAGATAACTGAATCCCTGGAAAACCAAAAACATCAATAAGAGAAAGAAATGTGATACTTATAATGAGCTACATAGAAAGAACTGATTGTCGAGGAACATCCAATGAAATATCTCAATCTACAATGGTATTGCCAGCATCAGTATACCGTATTTCGGGAAAAGCTTTATAGGATAATAAAGATTGTGCTTGGCGGGCTGTATGCAGATTCACGTTACTTTATTCAGACAAAGGTTATATGACAAAGATGAAGGATTTCTGTCTCGAATAATCTGATGAAACATGGTTTAAATCTTTCGATCAGAGTTTACTTTGCAGTCAGTCTGGTGAAGAAGTCCCTCCTCTCCGCGAACCCCAAAATTTTGATATATACTATCATAGTATATGACGTTATTTTTGCTTAATATTATCAGTGAATCACTACAAAAAACAGAGTTCCAGCTGAAACATTGTTACTGCATCATAGTATTGCGAGTGACTTCTAAAATGTTTCAGAAAAATTCTCAAAATCCCCCTGAATTCTTAGGGTTGTGCATGAAAAGTTTGTCATGTACGAATGAAAAGTTTTACTTATCATTAAATCTACACATGAGTCCAGCATACCTCAAAATACATGTCTAATTTGTTCTGTATGGTCTGCTTGTTTTCTTCCTGAAGGGCTTATCTCTTCAGCATCTGGCAAAGCCATCTGAAGAGTGAAAAAATACAGTTCCAAATACAAAGAATAGTAAATGTTTCAAAATACCTAATTGCAGTTATTGATCCCCGCTATTATATGATGTAAACATACCATGATCATTATACTATAATTCGTAGAAACCAAATTATTTACCATTTTTTGTTGCTACTCTGACGATTAGTGCTTGACGAACAGTTTGAATTCAATTAAAGTTTTACACATAAAGTAACTTAAAAAATTAAATTACTAATTGCAAAAGAAGCGTGTTATTGCACGAACTCTATTTCAAAATGTATTATATTTCAAAAATAAAACTGCTGTTTGATGCAATCGAATTGCATTTAAAGTGTCAAAACGCCTCATACGGCTCGCGAGTCGCAGTTAAGGCACTTGGGACTCGACGTTTGGCCCCACCTAATACATTAGGTGAGTTTAAAAGTTCTACTTATTTTGGGAGATGAAATTTATAACTAAATTTGACGTCGTACATGAAGTTGTGATGTCTGTAACTTTCTGTCAAAAACATGTGGAGGTCATCGTTGTATATATCGTTGTATATAAGCAACGTGCTTATAAGAGTAAATCCTTCATAAAAATTTAATAATGGTTTAAATAAATAAATGATGATGCACACGTTTTACCGTACGGTTCTGATAAAAGCATCCCTAGGATACCGAAACATTAGTAAAGAGTACAGGAAAGATGCAGCTGACGATGGCAAACGTCTTCGCTGATTTCGAAAAATTCAATGACGAGAAACGGAAGCTGTAATAGTCAACCACGTTTCAGATGAGTTCTTCAGCCTTTGCTGTTTTCCAGATCCTAGAATTCTCAACAGATCTTAGAACAGGTCATATCAAATTCCTCTAAACCAACTGCAGTAGAATTAGCAGAAATAATATCCGTACCCATAATAACAGCTGAAAGCGGATGTAATCACTTGAGTTTGTCAAAACCCCGGATCAATAAGATCATCATCTGAAAAGCGATGAAGAATGAAAACCAACATCTGTGTTTCGTTGCTTTCTCCTTCTGGGTGTGAATGATTTTCGGAATTAATTGTAGTGGGTGATGCGTAATGGATACTCACTCTATCGTAATATTAAACGTCAAAATCCTGTATGTCGTAAAGCAGAGCTTGCTCCATATATATCAAATAATGAATTACATTTCAGAAAGGTCATGTTAAACGTGTAGTGGGATATGAAGGGAATGAGCCATTAGGAACTGCTCCCACTAAACAACACCATTAATCTACATTGTAATATAAGGAATTGTCCCTTTTACTCGGACATGCTTTCGCGTTGTAACAGGTAGTAAATCGCTAACAATGAGAAGATCCTTTTAAGGTCAAAATGGACGTTTCAAGTTTCCTGCAGCGAAAAAATCTAAATACCTCTACAGTGGCGTCTCTGCACTTTTATAGACTTCCGTCACCACATCTGCCTGGCCAGCTGGGTCTCGTCGTCTCCCCTCAGTCACCATTTAAGTGGGGAAGAATATAAGGAGTTATCGCTTTGGTCGATGAGTTTTATCGTGGTATACCTAATAACACGTTCGACTTGCAACCATGAGATCCGCGGTTCGAATCCCTAAGAAGACATAGATTTTTCACGCTTCCTGCTCTAAATGCTGAATGGCTTCACAGTACTGCGAATATTTCGATAGGTTGAGGCAAAATCTGATACTTAAGATATCAGCACTTGTCAGTCGCAAAAGGATTGTCCTTAAACATAATAACCAGACTTCATGTTGTTTATTCCCTAGGAGAGTATAACGTAACACTGCAGTTAAAAAGTGATCTCCTGACTTCAAAGAAAGCATGCTGCGGAAGAAACTAATGTGCAGCAAAGATTTGAAGCGGAACAGAGCGAAAAGGTTATAAACTCATACATCAATATACATATTCCAAGGAAGGAAAAAATGCCGTATCAAGATAATGCTTCTGTTAAGCACGTTTCATTTTGAACATAATATCTTCTTCAGAGCTTAGAAAACTTGTCAGACTTTGAGTTTCTATTCAAAACTTTCAGGATGATATATTTCTATGGATTTTAAATATATCTGTATTTTCCTAAACTTTTCTAAGAGTTTTAACCTAAATTCCATCTGTTTTAAAAGACTGCGGATAAAATATATCGTTCTTAAAAATCCCTTTTCTTTTGTTCTATAAAATAACACTGTTTCAAACTTACAATGAATATAAAGGCTTAGAATAGCAAATTGAGCAAACTCCCTTTTCTCACGCACTGAAAACGTGTAAGCAACTCGCGTGTACTCTTGGTACTTTTACGTCCGTAAACCTATGCGGTTGCGTGATATAGATAAAAAATTATTTCTTATACCTAACACAAATTCTCCGTATTCAGAAAGAGATTGCATTCTGCCTTAGATAAAGATGCTGCATAATTTTTTCAGCTATAAAAAAACTGAAGTGGAAGGCAATTTAATCTTTGAAAGCAAAATATGCTAGGAATAAATGTTCTATTGCTTTTTCATCTTTTTTTGCAACAATTTATTTAAATAAAAAAATGAAACATGCACATGTCATTTTAGATCGGAATTTAAGCATTAAAATTCTTTTATGAAACATAAGTAATATTTTTGCTGATTGCCAAACGTAACCTTAGATACTGCATTTTCAAATAGTTTAAAACTTGATTAAATGGCATGTTGCTTATTCCAGTATGCGTTTGCCGCTAGGAAAACTCAATTACTTTATGATATAGTACTATGTTTTGTAATCATATTTCCTGAAGCAATATAAGAGACGTCGGATACCCTTTAATTACTTAGCTTGAATGATTACTACTTTTGTTTTTAAAAGGTATCTAATTTATTAAAAATTTATTTTGTCATTAGATCCAGATCATAGATTATCAACTTTGTTTCAACATCTTCTGCGTTTATTTGCTATTTTAATGTAATTATAAATTGTTAATTCATTTAATTGTGATTGTAACAATCACTTTACCTTTCTTTCGTACATTCAAAGAAACGTTGTAATATTCCTTTTTACATGCTCTACTTGCATCATTAAATCTATATGAAATACTCATGCATATGATAAAAATATAAACGTGAAATAGAAAATAATTGGATAATAAAAGTTTCAATAAACATAAAACTTTAATTATGAATGTTCATACTAATCAGGAACGTATCTAAGCATACGTACTTCAGAAAAACTAGAACAAATATTTTGTTCTACGTATGAGACATAAAACAGCAGATAAAAAGGCAAAATTGGATCTAATTACTAAATCTACTACAGAAGCACCACGTCATCAAAAACATTTTATTCTAGGGTGGTAGAAAGAAAAATCGTAATTCATCAAATGAAATAATATTAAAAGCATATTAAATTATTTCAATAAAAACATATAAGCATTGATTGTTTTAATTAGTCACCTGAGGGTCCTTATTTAAACTAATGAGCATTAAGCGCTCATGTCTTTTTTCCTTCAGAGTCCCCAAACGAAAAAGAACTTGAATCCACTAAAGGAGTTAATTTCATTTTTGCCGGTAGTTAAAATGATACATATATGCATTTTTATTTTTTCTTTAGTTTTTCTCGTCATAAAAATAACGTTTTTAGAACATTTACAACCTATTATTACAGACTCTTTGCTATGATATTAAATCGAGTAAGAAACAGCAGGTGATACGTTGTGTGCTTACGTGATTCCATAAGGTGAAAGTATAAGCTTTGAAGTCTACTTTTAAGGTTTCCAAATAATTAATCGTTACTTTATTTTGAACTTGTAGTTCCCCCATTTCTCTTAATTGTTTTTTATTGTACTACTACTATCATCATATATTAGTAGTAGAAAAAGTTTGCCATCAAAAATTAGAAAAAGGATTATGCGTAAATGACTATACGATTGCACGTATATGCTGCCATATATTATAAGATTTCTTTATCCTAAGTTGAAGTGAAGTATTAATTCGCTTCAATTCAACAAAAAGAAAACGTTGTAGCGTTTAGTTCAACGCATTGGAAAATATTGTAGTACTTAATTAATACCTAAACAATATTTTTAAAATTATAATGCATAGTGCATTCAGAAAATGTATTTTGAAAAGTGAAAGAAAAATTAAAAATTTGTTAGGAATAAATAAATTTAAAAAATTAAACTGTAATGAAGTACGGCTGTATCAAGTAAACTGTGAGCAAACATAGAAAATGCATAGTAGGAGTTTAGAAAAATGTTATAAATTATAGGTAACCTAAAAGAGAATACAGTAGAAAAGGGAAGAAGTTGTCAAATGTTACAGAATATGGAACTCACTCATGCGGGCTCTCTTGAGACTTGGATGTTGAAGTAGGTGCATTTTGTAAATAAAAAAGATATAAAACTATTAGACATTTCTAATCTAAATTAAAACTAACTAAGAATTTAGACAAGAATGCCTAATTCAGCTGTCTTAAGAACATTCAAACTATAACGTCATAATGGTTTAGGTATAGCTAGTCATGAATAACAGAAGTTTGGTGGTTAAAATAATTTGTAGATTTACAACAATATTTTAGCTAGGTATTTTTTGATGAAATTGTGGGGAATTTGGTTATCTTTTAGCATTTTAATTAATAAGCTAAGCTCTTTTGTAAAATCGTTCCTATTATTACAAATATTTTTATTCATTTTCTTTGATTAATAATAGTTTTAGCAATATTTTTTTCGGGAGATATTAGAATTCCAATTATTTAGTCGAATTGTTTTGAAACTGAAAAATCATCTTTTATCAAATAAAGTAATATTGTTGAGATTATAAATTTGTTTTCATGAGTTTTATAAAATATCTGCTGCATTAGTATAAAGGCATCCTGCACCCATTATGTGCATTTTCAGTATGGTGTATATCTTCTTTTGGACATAATACTTCTTGAAAGATACAAGTGTTGTACATTATCAGACATTTTTAACCATTTCCCTTGCAAAATAAATGCTGTTTCTTTTCGTGATGGAAGAAGGAAAATATTTTCTGACGCTGTTGTCTAGCACTCTCTGGAGCGCGCCAATGAATTGAGTCGCTGGATTCTACAAAGCTACGAAGATGTCAAACTCAGTTTCGCGTTCTTCAAACAATTCTGTCTGTCGTTTTTGCACAAACTGGTGCATAAGCCAACAATAGGCATTATCCCGGGTAATCCGGATATCTGAAGTTCTACTTCACTTTCCCAAAATTTTTATTTACATTTTTTTAAATTCTCAGATACTAGTATTCTCTTTCACAATTTGAATGTCCATACAACTGAACCATATTATATATTCTGAATTGAGCTATCTGAGAGACGACAGCTTAATTCAAAATATGTTATTGAGCAAACACGTTTTTCTCTGTCGTTATCAATATTAATGTTTTCTTAGGTAAAAATGCATGAAGATTAAGATAAACCATAGTAGCAGAAACCTTGAAAGTTGGCATCACATGAAAATGATGTATACAAATCATAACCACGTCTCTATAAGGCAAACAGGCAAATTAATCCAGAATATTGTATGCCTAACTTAAGTGAACGTGACTACGAAAGTCTCTGTATCTTTTTTAATTTATGAAAAATGCAACCATAGACTGATACAGACTTTAAAAATAAAAGGCAGACTAAAATCTAATTTTAAATTTTACGCTGGCGTATTTCGCTGCCACCTAATGTTTATGTACTTTTACATTGTAATTTTAAGTTTAAATATGACTTTGTACTTTGTATATAATTTTACACCTACTTTTTTGACTTAGCTTAAAACTCTGGTATTTTTCACTTGTTAAATATGGAGTATTTCGCTGCCACCTAATGATTATGTACTTTTACATTGTAATTTTAAGTTTAAATATGACTTTTAAGTATGTAATTTTAAGTTTAAATATGACTTTTAAATTTTAAGTTTAAATATACTTTGTATATAATTTTACACCTACTTTTTTCACTTAGCTTAAAACTCTGGTATTTTTCACTTGTTAAATATTAATTGGTTCCTTCTTACAACAAAATATGTGTTTCAGTTCATGCTTTAATTTTGGCAATAGATTAGAGTATAAAATTTGCATGAAGTTATACAAGTCTTTATACCCAACTAACAAAGAAATTAAATTTTCTAAAGTATTGAAAGTTTTTAACATTACATGCAAACTTATGCACGTAGAACACATGCATAAAGTGACGTTTGGAGAGTATCTTCTTCAAAATGAAATTACAATAAATTTATTTAATGAATTATGATGTAAAATAATAGGGAAGGCATTATTATATTACAATTTGCACATGTACAATGCTGAAACACACGGGACAAATTCCGCGATTCGTACAGAATAATATCCATGTTTTTACATAGTTGAGACACATTTGAGACTGCATTAGGCTTTTCTGGACATGTTACTGTACTCAAGAGACATCTCCTATTTTTATTTATCCCATGCATCTTTTCAGTTTTTATTGTAATTTTTAACTGCGAATAATCTGGCAAGAATAAATTTAAATTTTCCATTTTATCAGAAAGCATTTGCATATCACTTCTTTCGATATTAGCTAATAACCTGATGATTCTTATAAAATACGTATTGATAGAAATAAAGATTTTAGTTCGCAACTTATATAGCTTTTGTCTTCTGTTTGGCGTTTTCTTTCCTCCACTACCACTATCTGGCTTTGCTATTGTGTCTGTACCTCAATTTGGGAGCAGACTATCTCACAGCATCTGGTTCCTCGATAGATTTTCTGAGCAGCACGTTTCACTTCAATCGCATTTCTCCCGTCAATTACGCACTTAAAGAAGCATTCTGTCTCTCCGTAACTAAGGACAAAAACACTCCATCCCTTCCGCTTAGTTTATACTACCGTAAATAGGCCTTTCTGAACACTACGCGAAAGTAATCGGTAATCCTTACTATCATTGCCTTTTTTCCTTTTCCTTCTCATCTATTTGTTGCAGTATGTGACACAGACTAAATGATTTCTGGTTTCGATTTAGTATCTAAAGTTTTCCTTTGTGAATATTTCTAAAGGAATTATTTGTTTAAAGATTGCATTTGTCGACTATCGTCGAATTATCCAAAAACAATATTACAAAATGTTCCAAATTGGCATTGTGGTATCAGTTTCTAAAATCTTTTTTTATTCAAATGTGATAAACTAAATCAACAAGCTAATTTTCGTTCTTTTTTTTAAATAAAGACGAACAAAGGAAAAATTAAAAGTAACAATATAGTAACTTCTTATTTTCTGGATAAGAATTATCTAAGTATCATTAAATCGTCAAAGTAACAGGAACTGACATTCGGGTAGTGATTTTGTTCACTATTATCACGTGCCTAATAAGATTAAATGTTCATCAAATGCATCAATACTTTATATAAATTATTTGCTTCTCATAATTAGTGTAAAATGATAAAAACCTATTCTCAGGAGAAATTATCTTATGGGCAAGCATTAGTGTATATTGTTCAGAATACTTTTGAAATAATTTATGTGATAATGTCTGTTTTTCTATTTAGAATATTCAGATAATTGATCGCAAGACTGATAAAGCATAATTTGAAAGACTGTTAATCCATTAAACGAAGTGCTAAATTTATAACGTCTCGTATGCTTTGGTACCATAAACTAAGCTCGACGTTAGAAGACTGTTTAAGGAATTATCCGTAAGTCTTAAAGTACGGTAAAAGATCCAAGCCAGTTTCTCTTAGAAAGTCCTCCACAAAGGCCAAATTTTCCCTTAGACAGTTAGCCCTCGAATGCTTTGCCACCAAATCAAATATACCAAACCAAACCAACCAAAAGGAAAATGACTTAAAATATCTTTAATTCTCAAGAAAATAATGTAAATAAAAATCTTAAAATTTTCATGAAGAACTAAACATTTCCAGTAAACTTCAGTTAATAAATTTCTTAATATTTATGATGTGCTTAAATTTCAAAAAAAAATTAATAGATATAAATTTTACTACCATACTAAAAAATATTTCTTTTATGGTTAAAAGTTACACTAATAAAACTGCTCATAGTAATTGGATTATTACCAATAACCAGAAATATCACCAAAAATCTCATCAAATATATAAACTTACAACTTCGAAAACTGGTATACTACATTACCTCTTAATGAAATTTACGGTTATTTAATTAGTTTTACAATATCTTTCCTAACATGAAGGATAATTGAAATTACCGAGTTGAAAATTGGAACATCTACCTTAAATGCACATCTTTCTACAATTATTTTAAATGTTAAGAACAAATTTACTTCCAGATTAATGATATTCTAAAGGGTACACACTATTCTGCTGCCGTTTATAATTTTTCCCGTTTTGTAAAGAATATAATTTCATCCACAAGTTTCATAATTCTGAACATTTTTAATTTATCTTCAGATAAATTGGCAGCATTATAGCAATTAACTATAACAACGAAACAGGAAAACACCACATTTATCCTAAATGCCTCACACTAAATAAAACTAATACTATAGAAGCAAATTATTTTACAAGTTTATAACCTTAAGAAATGAAATACACATTTTTGACAAAAAAAAACTTTTCAATTTCAAAATCATATCATTGGCGGTAAAATATTTCAATAAAATTTACTGTCCACACTATAATAAATGAAGAAACTAGAATTAGGAAAATCTATATTGGCAAGGAATAATTTTTAAAATGACCCAAACTATTAATTAAAATTATAAACTAATGATAGATTATTTTTGCATTTTTGATCCTGATGTTCGAATGATATTACTAAATTTATAATTCAAAAGTTTCTTGACTTACATAAATGCCTGTCTATTGATCTCTATACTCTACTTTGAAAACTTACTTGCATTTTTCCAAACTATAGTTTTTATTTACATGCACATTTCAAATTACTTACAAAAATTTTAAATTTATCTTTTTGCTGCATTTTCTATTTTTTGACTTCATTTTCGTTTTTCATTTGTTGTTTAGTTATTAAATATGGCAAAGTACTCTTTCAATTACAGCCTGTATAGTCTGAACTGCTAAATGCACGTTTTGATTTAATTTGCATATTTTATCCTGATTGAAATTAATTTCGAAATTATGCATTTGTTAGCTCCAGAAACAAGCTTTTTTTTCTGTTTCTCGGTACGCATACTCTCTTATGAAGAATTGTTTCATAAGATTCGCCGGGAGGTATAAAAACCATTTGCTTTTTCTTTCACATTTTTCATGCGTGTGAAGTGACTTTTATTCAAATTTGAATTTTCACTGCTTTGATTTAACTGGTAATATTAGAAAGGCTCTCATATTATTTCATTTAATATATATAATTTTCCACAGGATTTAAATTTTTTTCACTTTTGTTTATTGATAAATTGTGAAGTGGTTGTCAATTGTAAAGTGTTATTCAATTTTGCCAAATTGAATATGGTGTGTTACTTTGCATATACAGTTTTAATAATTATTACCTCTGAATAAATGTAGCTAACAGCGCTTAATTTGGGTTTTGGTTTTTGAATTTAATTTCTTTTAAATCATTTGAGGATTATATATATATACATTTGAAAATATTTATAATAAATATATATAGGGAGAAAGCAAAAGTAAACTGAAGCATAAAGAAATATTTCAAAATATTGTTAGCTGTTTTAAACAGTTTTTTAAAGTTTTAAATAAATTGTAAAACTACATAGAAATACGCAATATTAGTCTTCAAAAGTAAACAAAATATTTTAAATGAAAAAAAAATTATAATTACTCTTAACAGTCGCCTCTTACCAGAACGTATATTTCTAATAACAAAAGTATAAATTCCTGTCTTATTTTCCGTTATATGTTTATTATGTTGCTGGAAATGCATTTTAACGCTGATTTAAAAATACCTAAAAGGAGCTTTCAATAAATGATTGCAGTATTTCGGGGCAGTGGGAGAATCTATTACTGTAGAACCAAAACAAAATTATATATATATATTCATTTAACTTCTAATTTTTGGAAAATATTGATATTTATCACAGCAATTTCTAAACTACAAAGAGAGCCTATCTCTGTGGCATAATAACAAAGTCTATATGTAAAATGTGCCAGTTACCCTCCATTTTTCACCCTAATTTCGTATACAATCTGTTACTTTAGGACAGGCACTTCAAAATCTTTTTTTTAATCACACGTGGCTTGCCACCTAACCTTGGTAACAATAGTTGCGGCAGGTATTCGAATCCTCTAATTGTTTTTTTACACAGTTCATTACCATCCAGAGTATTTTGCTTTGTGAAAAGCGCGCAAATTAAGCCTTACTTGAAGTCCAATCACAGATCAGGTGGAGAAAAATAACTGTTGTACGGTGGTGACAACACGCGAAATGAGGAAGGATGAAGAGACTTAGAAATGCGTATTTTAAAGAAATAGATTACAGTAAGTGATATGCATATTTCTTAAATATAGTAAAATATCTTACTATGCTACGTGTATCTATTGTTTTCTTTATACATTTTCGGCATAGCTCTAGCGGCGTCTTTAAACTGTTCATCTTTTCACCTGTCAAAAGCCTTTTGGTAACGCTTTCCCCTTCGTGTTTCGGTTTCAACAGCGTTTTTTTTTAAGTTTCCATATGAGCCTCTGAATACCTTTCAATGAGGCAATTCTACAAAGAGTTTTTTTTGGGGGGAAGGAAGTATGAAATCGCATTATTATATATTAATTGACTAGCTAATGTTTTGAAGGTGCTCCTTATCGATTTATCAATTCATCTAAAATATCCATATTACATTTTGTAAAATTTTAAAGTATTTTTCCTTCTAGAAATTATTTTACGTTCCCTCCATTTGAATATAGGTTGACTAAGGTCAAGATATCTCGTGTATTACTCTGGTGTATGGTCAATCTTGTGTGAGCGGTTTTTATAACTCTCGGTTCATGAAGAGGAAAATCAGAACACTTTCCTAGAGTTAGTGCTTCTCGAATACGAGCCATTTTTCCTTGTAAAAGTCCCCCATAAAAGTATTCTTTCTTTTAGACAGATAGTCTCCATGTGCTTTTCCATATTTAAGTATCCAACCAACCTAATATATGCATGGTTTCTTAACATAAAAAACCAAAATCTTACCAAAGCCTAGTGAACCAGTCAGGAGGAATATGATAGATACAGTTCCAATGTTTGAATTACCAATGTAATTCACTTAATCATTTTAGCAGAGTTGACTAGAAGAAATTCATAAGTTAGAATTTGATTGATATAAATTTAGCAATATGTTCACAAAGGAACACCTATCAAATTTTTGAAATTATTTTACAAGAATTTTAATAACTCCTAATATAACAGAAATAATAATATGTAGAAATAAATGTAACAATAATCATCATTTATTATGCTACTAGAGATTAGAATTCAGTTCTTGACAAATCACAATTTAACCTAACCTTTTAAAATGTCTTTAATCTAAATCCGAAGTTTACATAAAAATATATTTTGTTTTGAGTAAAAAGGTCTTTGATGATACTTGGCGGCCCTTTCAAATGTAATCAACAGTTTGATTAAGGAATTGACTATGCAGTAAAAGCCACGAAATATCTTTGGACGCAAAACATGTTCAAAATCATTTTCATTTCTTGCCTTTTCTATACACAGAAAAGAAGATAAAAATCTAATATATCGTCGCTCTTAAACATTTCTATAGTAGAAAACAGCATGTTTTATTTATATTTTTGGCGTACTCAGAAGTATTGAATACATATATGATGCACAATTTTGAAATCTACAAAATAAATTCCGTTTGTGGTTTGGTTCATTTAATTATGGCAAAACACGCGAGAGCTATCTGCGCAAGGAAAGCGATGCCATCATGAAAGACTTTCCAAGGTAACCGGGATAGTATGCACATTACACAACGGAAAATGACTAAGAGGCCCATACAGGTAGCCCGTTCGCCTCGAGTGTGTGAGTATGGCAAAGCCTCGAGGGCTATCTGCCTAAGAGGAGGGATGCCTTCGTGGAAGACTTTCTAAGGGAAACTGGCTCGTATACACGTTACACATGAGGAAAACCACGAAAACGCCCATGCAGCCAGCCCGTTCGCGGGATTCGAACCTCGGACCGAACTACCAGTGTTCAGCGACTTTACCGCTCGGCCACTGGCGGGCCTAAATTTCGTTGCATATAAAATGAAGTTAAGTAAAATAGCAGACGATAAAATTACTTTTACTTACTTTTAAGAGAAACAAATCTTTAAACTTTGCATTAATATTCTTTATAAATTTAAAAAATAGCTTTTCATACATTATTAATAAATATTTATCAAGCATTATTAATAAAAATGAGAATAAATAAACTCACATGAATAATCCTCAATAAACATTTATTTGAAGCTTATAACAAGGTGCATAAACTAAATTTGAGGTAATTTTTGCTCATAAAAAATATGTCAAATTTCAGAACTAGTCAATGCATCAATTCACGTATATCTTGGGAAATCTGAATAATAACGCTAATGTTTTGCAGGTATACTTAGAAATACATCTACTTTAAAATGATGGTAAATACTTTATAGGTAAATTCAAAATGTTTTTGGAAAGATTTACAAAAATTATTTTAAAATACAAATTAAAAAAACTGACTCAAAAACAATTCAAAAATTTTTTTAAAAATCTGAAAGCTTTCAGATTTTATATTACGCCCAAAGAGGTGTTTCTTTAATGTTTTGTGCTTTATTTATTAATTATCATGTTCTTCGCACTTAAAATCATAAAATTAAATTCAACAACAATATTGTAAAATATTTAAAAGAGCATATCTTTAGAATTTCCGATACACAGTCTGGCGCGCTGGCGATAAAAATGTTGTTTTCATACAGTGTTGACAATGCTTGCTTTAAAATCGTTGGATTTTTTAATCAAAAACTCATAAATGCCTTACAAAATATGAAATAGATAATAAGACAAATTTCAAATCTGGGCTTCTAGATGCTCATATTCGGGTAGAGACGTACGTTATTCAAAATTTGATGGCTCTAGGTACCGTTGTTTTATCACAACGCGATAAACATACATATATTTATGCAGATTCTTCATTATTTAATTTCTTTAAATATAACACAGGGCTCTAATATTTTGTAACAACAATTTAAAAAGTGATTCGCCGTTTATAGTGAATCAATGCAAAATTCCAAAACGAAATTAATAGCCCTCCTGGCCAACTTTGCCCTTTGGGCTAAACATAAACCGTAAAAAATGTGCGAATTTTATTCGAAATGAACGTAATTCGAATTCTGAAAGAAGGAATAAAGTAAATTCAGTAAAAAAAATTAATAAATATATACCAAATTCAGTTAACATTGAGGAGTTAAAAATTTTAGTCCTAATTGTTTAAAAACTACTTCTGCGATTTTTACGAAACTTGACATTTTGGCATAATTTGAGGCATAGGATCGAAATATGGAAAACCTTGGTGTGTCATTTCAGAAAAAGACCGATTTTGTATCAAAGTTAGAACAATGCTGCACATATATATATATATATATATATATATATATATATATATATCACACAAAGGACTAAAGTAGGATTTAAAATCAATGCGCATCATTTAAGTCCAATAGCATACATTTTAATGACTGATGCAACTATTTAATCTTAATCCCAATTTGCTAAAGAATTATATATATATATATATATATATATATATATATGTCATGATATAAAATGAATAATTGAATAATTTGGAACTTGGCGGTGGCGTAATAGATGAGAAGCGAAGAAACTTGGCAAGGCAAACATGTCCGGATTCAAGATGACTTTATTATTGAGGAAAGCAAGTCCAGATTCGCATTATTTGGTTTACATACGGACGAGCGTCTTATGCACTCTACATTTTTGTTAGATCAGCACATATTCCTTGAACAAAGAAGGTAGCCGTAAAGCTTCTGGCCAGGAGGAAAGCTTAAGCGAAAGTGGCGCATCAGTTCATAGAAAGAAGGGAGGGAGTCAGTTTTTAGTTATGGTTTACAATTCCACGATTGGTTAAGAGGCATCTGCATTAAGGGTTACGTAAGATCGCATGATTAATTTGAATGACGCAGTTTACACTTTAGCACTATTTTTAGGACAGATAGATGAAGTTCCGAAATGAAACAGAAAATAAAAGAGGTTATAGTGAATTAAATTTGAAGTTTGCTTTCATATTTTTTATCTGACACACATATAGATATATACTGCGATACCAAAGGGCCCAGGCTCGAATCCCGGAAAAAGCATGGTTGCAAGTGTCCGTCCTTTAATAGGAAGAAAGGTGGCCCACCTATTAGGTGCCTCTATGAAAAAGTGACCACCGCTTTTGGTCTTAGTAGTGGCCAAGTCGAAGTCATTGGGAAAAATATATATAATAGAACATATATATCAGACATATATAACAGAATATATATATCAGACATATGTAACAGAACATATATCTAACAGAAAATACACATATTAACAATAAAACAAAAACATTTAAAAACTAAAACATAACTCTGTTACAATGCGCGATGTTAATAATATATATCATGATAATTTTAAATTACTTTATATAGATTTATGTATATGTTACCTTTGTGTGGTGTGTGTGTTACTAGCAAATAGTACCTTTGATTTGATCCGTTATCCTAGAAGACTTTTCTTTCGACGATATTAACGTTTAATATTGATTGTCCAAGCATTCTAAAATGATTGTGAATTACAGAAAACTATATTGAATAGACGGTCTATAACGTTTTTTGTACGAGTATTTGCATCTATTCTACGTCTGTTTTTAAAAATATGTTTTTTCTCATTCCAGTGTCTGGATTCAACTTTAAAATTAGTACTTAATAGCTAACTTTAGAAAATATATAAATCTTCAGTCTATAGATTAAGAAATTGCTGTTCATCATTAACTTGATTTAAGTAATTTAGTTCTTTAATTACCTATTTATTATTATACTTTTCTCAAACGAAATTAAATACTACATATTATCATTTTTAAATCATATCTAAAATCATCACCTCGCTGATTTTAGCATGCAGAAAGACATCATTTACTAGTTCTTGTATCATATTGTCATTTGAAGCCATCCTGATTAAGAGTCTTAAACTCACCAGCGGCCGAGCGATGAAATTCCTGAATCCTTAAAAATTCCTCTACTAAGAGATCCCTCTCCTTATACAGACAATCTTCGCGAACTTTGTTATAGTTAAACATACTAAACCAGTCAGTTGCTCGAATAAATCAAGTCAATCAATTCTGTATCCTTTTCCGAGCATTTTGCTTACACTAATTTTTAGCATTTTAGATGTAAGAATGAAAATTGTGATTTTTAATGTTTCAGAACATTTTTTTAATATTTTGACGAGTGTCATCCTAGACGATCTATTGGTTAGCGAAAGCTGATTGTTAATCTTAACTTTATGGTGCACATAGAATTCTGTGTAATGGCCTTATCACATATAAATAAGCACATAAGCACAGCGCTATATTTTTCAAGAAACGCATTCCTCCCAGCACGAGTTTAAATGGAACTTTTCTAGTCTAAACAGCTGCGCTCAGCGATTTTTTGCGCGTATGTACCTTGCAAAATTGTAAACGATGCTAGAAAAATTGTTTCGCCGCAGCTATGTTTGTTGAAGGCTAGGGAATTGTTCTGTCTAGCTTAGGAGAGAAAAGAGAGGATTCCTTCGCTGGTCGTTCAGTCAACCAATGAGATTTCATGGAAACGAGGAACCCTGGAAATGTTCCTTTGGGTGCGCAAATTGAGGGTAACTAGCAGGTTTGATACCTGTTTAAGGCTTTGTTGCTCGTGAGTGCCTTTTCTCTCATTTCTCTCCTTGTAATATCCCCCCTGTGGTATCCTAGACAACACTTTGGCTATTGAGACGACTAAATAACCGATCGGTTGGACCATTCTCGATGAATGCATTAGTTTGGAAATTGCCGGTCTTTTTATAAAAAGAAAAAAAGCGTTTTTACTAGAAGAATTACATGAAACATTTGAATTTTCGTTGAATAGACGAATTGGTTTTGCAAAGCATTAGATCTAGAAATGTTAAGTGATAATCACAAACCCTGAGAAGTAGTAGGTTTGATGAAATAGGGATTGTTCAACTAACCCACAAGTGCACACGATAAGGACGACAATTAATTCTCTAAGGCAAACTAAAGCAGAAAAATCTCAGATTGGCAAAAATATAAGGTAGGAATTCAAGTAGACGAAACTCCGCTATCTTTAAGCACATTCATTTCTTAAAAATTATCTTTACTGTAATATATGCGGAAAAACTTACAAATATCTTGATTTCATCATTATACCTTTTTTATTATACTAAGCAGTTTTAAAACCTTTTATCCATAATCTCATTTTTAGTAAAATAAAATAATCCTTTCAAAGATATAAATTGCTCCAAATATAAGCGGCCGAGCGGTAAAGTCGATGAACACTGTTAGTTCAGTCCGAGGCTCGAATCCCGCGAACGGGCTGGCTGCATGGGTGTTTTTGTGGTTTTCCCCAGGTGTAAAGTGTATACGAGCCAGTTTCTCTTAGAAAGTCCTCCACGAAGGCATCGATTCCCTTAGGCAGATAGCCCTAGTGTGCTTTGCCATAATTAAATACACATCAAATGTAAATCAAATGTTTTTATTATTTTTATTCAGTATTACTTTTTAGAAAGTGCATTGCATTCTGATATACCTACTATAGTTCTTTTTTCTTTCTAATTTCAGCTGCTTCTGTTGTAAATATAATAGAAAGTTATCAAAAGTATTTCGCCAATGTTTTAGGTTATAAAAGCTATTACCATGTTTTTGGTTAAATCCTCCGTAATAAATAAAGGAGCAATGTAATATAAGCATATCAATAAAATTAAAAAATAAAAGTAAGACGATGTTAATGCTGAGGAAGGCTATTAAATACTAATTTTAACTACTATTGGATTATAATTAAATATGCAGATATTAAAATTATAGAACCTTTTAATTCAAAATTTTTACAGTATGTTTAACTGTATCTAAATTTACCATATCCATTTAATACAAATACGTCAAACCAAGAACCTGATGCGTGTATAATGTCTTTACACGAAAAAGCAAAAACAATTCGCCAAAACAAATGCTGCAGTAAGTTGCTTTGGGAGTTCTTAAGTAAATAGAAAACAGGTGGCTGAGACATACCCTTCCGACACAGGAGTCGGCCAAGTATAACAGCGACATAAATTGTGCCTTTGATGAGATTGGGTGCTACGCCACATATAACAGCAGCGGTGGAATGCAAGCAAACCAATGAGGTGAAGAATGAGCCGCAGCAAAATAAATGAAGAAAGAATAACTTCAGACATAACTGTAGAACGGAGTTCAATTCAACAAGAAATACTCCATCAAATAGCAGAGGAGGAAATGGTTTGAGCAAAAAGAACTTTACAGCCGGCCAAAAAAGAACTTTAACGCGGATAAAAGAAAACCTCACAAAGGATCAAAATAAGGACCATATGTGGCAACCATAAAGAGGAAAAAAGCAGTCAAAGAGAAGACCGCTTTGTGCATGCTATTGTATTTAAAAGAATATGAGATTTAACACTGAATTCAAATAATTTTGATGTTAACGAATCCCCCTTTGTGTTTACTCTTTAATGATTGCTATTTTACGACATAATCTTTTACAATAAAAAAGAAGTCAAGTTTATGTTTTAATGTGTACAAAGTATATGATTCAAAAAATGAAATTACAGAACTCATCGATTTTTCAAAAATACCTACTTAGTCATAATTTCACTCCATTAGAAAGTATTCTATAAGTTTGGAAAAGCTGTATCTTTTGTTCTAGAATTAATATATACATCAGGTATTCGTAAAGCTGAAAAGTGCATCCGCGTGCTTAGAGCTTTTCCTGGTACAGCTGATGCTACGCACGTAACGCTGAAGTTTATGTTTAGTGAATTTCTCCAATTACTGAGATTTTATCTGCCACATACTGCACAATCGTCGTTATATTTACGAGAGACATCAACTTTTTCCCTACTCGGTGATTTTGCTTAGAAGGAAAACTTCACTTTTTCCCTTTATCATGTAAGTAGAAATGCGAGCAATGCAGTAGACATTTAAGAGATACGTGGCTAAGGAAATTGTTAATTTATCCTAAGTAATAATAGTTAAGATTCATGGCAGGACATAATAAATGTTTCGCCCTAGATATCGTAGGAAATGTCTTAGTACTAAACATGCGTCAAAATAAGAAACGGAAAATAATTTTATCACTTTAATTTTAAACGAGCACCTGCAAGTATAGGATGTAATGCTCCTCCCTTTTGTCTATTAACTAAGTATTGAGAAACCTAGTGAACAAAGTGAATAATCACTTAAGTCCAAGAACAGAAGCGTAAACTCAAGAAGGGTTGATTACCATTTATTGCTCAAATTAAAGATTTACAGATGGCCCTTTTCTCAGGGTGTACAACAAAGCCTCCACTTGGGCTTAAACTCAAAAATGTAAGAAATTAGGACTAACTAATGACTAACTAAAGAGATTTAACCGAAGCTAATGCTAATTCTAAGCTAGTTGACCCTACTATTAAATTAGGTAGCCAAGCTGTCCAAAGGCACGTAATACGTAGTTCAGTTAGAGAGAAGTAGCCAAAAGGCAAACGCGCTATTCAGGAATTCTAATTCTCTCTCTCGATGTCAATGAAACTTTGACTAAAATACTCTCCACGACTCAGTTGCATTTAACACGGTTCTAAAACCTCATTCTGGTAGTGAATTGTAAGCTGAAGCTAGAAGAGATAGGAAAGTGTTACAAACTTAAAATAACTGTTCTAAAATTAGGATATACCTTACAAGGAAATATTAAAACATTTGACGTTTGATCAACAGTTCACAATATGAAGATATTTGGTTAGCAAAGTTAGTTGGTTATAATAAGAACCTTTATTTTTCTCTTGAATCCTGTATAATACGCTCTTACAAAAGAAAAATAGAGCTAATAATATACAAAATCTTATAGAGAACGATTTAAATAGCGAAATATATGAAATGAATTTTAACTATTAAAACGAATTCCTATTGACAAAGGTGAAAAAGGTTTGGTACAACTCTGATATACGCCCTAATTTCACCAAATGTGGCGATATGTGTTCTGCGCTGGTTTTTGGCGCGATTGCATGTTGCATGGCAACCCTGTTGACGTTGAAAAGTCTTTCGCTGGAGTTCGTTGGTTCCCGTCATCCTTTGTGTCTGAGAAGCTAGGGGGAAAAGATTTAATGGTGAAAGTTGTTGAATTGAAGTTCGGCATAAGGAAATATCGTCGTGGTCATCCTGTTGAGGGGCAATGGGTATTTGGAGGTGTGGAAAGAAGGTATGGGAGATTATTTTTAGTGGTTGTGCGTGATAGAAGTAAGGATTTGTGATTATTTGTTATTTTATTTATTTGTGAACCATAGTATGAATTTTCTGGATAGTGTGTCTGGTTGTCATATAAATACGATACTAGTGATTACGTGGCGGCATGTTAAAGGCGGTATGAAATTGGTATATCTGCTCTTCGAAAAAGCATTAATGGTAAGTGCATTTTATTTTATTCTTGTTCTTATTTTGTAGAATATAATGTTCATTCTTTTTTTTAGTATGAATTTCTGTCGTTATTGTTGTTTTTTTTTTTAATTGTTTGAAATTTATTTTAGTTATTTTGTTGATTAGTGCGTACCATCTGAATTGTGCAATTCGTAGATGTTTTTTAAAGTTGAAACAGAACGCTGTGTACATGGTATTCTTTGAAATTTATTGTTGTTATGTTAATTTATTAAAGTGAGGTGCGCGTAGTTCGTAAATTCGTTTGTTGCCTAAATTTTGCAATTCGTAGATGTTTTTTTAAGTTGAAACAGGATGCTGTGTACATGGTATTCTTTGAAATTTATTGTTATGTTAATTTATTAAAGCGAGGTGTGCGTAGTTCGTAAATTCGTTCGTTGCCTAGATTGTGTCATTCGTAGATTTTTTTTAAATTAAAACATATCGCTGTGTACATGGACTCTTGTAAAATAATTTTGGTTAGAAACTTCACGGTTTTGCTATTTAAATTTTTTGTTTTTGTTTCGGATTTTTAGCTTAAATTGTGTGTTCAAAACGTGGTTTTTGCATTCGCGAAAACCGTGTTTTTGGAGACATTTTAGGCTTAAAGTTCGAAATGTAGACAAAAAATTTAGATAGCAATATGGCAGCGTGGAGTTTCTCGCCAAAACTTTTTGGCGAGAAATTTGGCGCCTTGAGGGCGCATATCAGAGTAGTTCCAAAGATTTTATTCTCGAAGAAGTTTTAAAAAAGAGCGATAAACGCATATAAATAAAAAATAAGAAACGGAATATTTCAAATTATTGGGCATTAAAGAATCTTTAAAAGTACATTCAAGAAGATTCTCGTATAGCATTTTAACTTTCACTTTAAGGAGTTAAACAAATAATTCGTAGGATTGTTATAGAAGTGCGAATAAGATTAGCATGAGATGTTTACGGTAATAATTAAAATATTTATTAAATGATTCACTACACGGAGGAAGTAATTTGCAGATGGTTTTCATTGGTAAGTAACAGGTTATCCAAGATAAATACAGATACTTCTTATCCATAGTCATAATTTAAATTTAAAGAAATGAAATGCTTTACTTGAATAAGCTTGAGATCGATATTAAAGTTCATTCCCATTCCTATAAGTAAACAACAATTACGTTAAGACTTTAAGAAAGAAAACAGACAACAACAGAAACTACCGTAAAAAATGGTGATTTTATGATAAGAAAATGTATGATAGACTAAACACGAAAGCTAAAGGAAAGAGATTAAAAATAATAAAATGGGCATCAATATATTCGTAACATAGTCTAAAATAAAAATTTAATTAAGATATTAAACAGCAAATATTTCATAACATTTCTAACTACTTTCATAAGTCGTTACCAGATTTAAAAGTGAGAGGTTAAATTTCCCTGTCACACTGAATTGAATACGGGCTGGCTGCAGGGTCGTTTTCGTGGTTTTCCCCATGTGTAACGTGGATACGAGCCATTTTCCCTTAAAAAGACCTCCACGGGTCATCCCTCCCTTTCTGTGCAGTGCCTAAGGGCGGAGCACGTAATAAACAACAAAAAAAAACTGAATTGAATATGTATATATCTACCATACAATTCTTATTACTTTACTTTCATTTGTAGTAAACACTTGAAATCCAAACAGAAATTTTATGGCATAATTATCTTTGTAATATTCTAATAAGATTACGGCTTTTCAGTACTTTAAATAGCTATTAGTTCATTCGCTATCAGCAAAAGAAATTTATTTTTTTCTCTTGAAATTCGGAAAGATTTTCCTTTCAGCCTTTCACCTTTAGATTTAATCCTTAAAACGTCAAGTTAAACTGCAATTTCAGGTAAGTGGCAAATCCGATAAGTTGACACCTGGGAGTAAGACTTCTTAAATGGAAAACAGATAAGTAATATAAAAATCAGGAATAATCGCTCAGACCAAATACTGCACTCTGAACTACCCGCAAAGCAATTCTCTTCGCTTTTTACCCAAAGTTACTTTTCAATCTCTGGAGAAAATGAATTTATATTAGGACCAAAAAACATCATGAAAATTGTGACTTAGTTAAATTTCCGATTTACTTAAAACATGCACAAACATGATACGACTTGCATTTAGACTCATTGTTCAAAAAAGTAGTTGTGTTGCAGAGGATAAACTGCTGTGTATTATAAAAGCGTATAACATTAAAATGATAGTAGACATAAGGAAAAGCTGTGAGCGGTAATAATAGAAATAATATTCTATTTGGACCATTTTCAGAAAGGACTAGGAAGAAATAATGGTATTAGCGATAATGAACTCTTGCATTCTAATTACATCCAGAAAAAAATCCAATGTTAAATTCTTAAATTATCTATTTTATAGTTATATGTCTGCATTGGTTTTTGAATTATTTATTTTATGAGAATTAAAAACAATAAAGAATTATTATTTCTCCTAAACGATAATGTAGAACGGAACTAAATAAATAAGAGTATTGACCAATAATCTAATATGCTTGCGTGAGTCTGCATAAAAGTGCGTTAAATGCTCTAGGAGTCTGCAAGTTAAATAAAGAACAAACATTCATGAAAAATATCACAATGAAGAGTAAGTGAGTAAGTGGTATGATGTATGCATACATAAAAAAATCTATTTCTTTTCTGATATAATGAAGGCGAAGATTAACAAACCTTTCTGGCATTCTTACAGAAATAAAACAGCTTTTGAGAACTATTAGACACGACATTTTAAAACGAGGACTAAAAACATCATAATGCAAAATCAAAGTTATGCAGATCAGCATAATGTATCCTTGCCAAAAAATCCAAAATTTCAATAAACTTTCATAGAACTCAATGGCTTACTATCACACAGAATGTAAAAAAACAACTAACAAAGAAAGAAGGAAAAAAGAAGAAATAATTTGTGAGAAAGGTTAGTTATTGATGGTACATTTATGACTGAAGTAAACAGTTACCTATTAGACAAGTAGAACTATCTTTTATGTGTATGTGTGAAATAAAACCAACAAAATTGCATGTTAACAAAAAAAATGCAAGTTAAACATGTGTAACATATTAGGGAGAAGTAAATGCAATGAAAGAGACCCAACAATATTTGTCAGAGGTAAAACAATTTTCAAGGAAAAATACTTTATTAAAAAATGGGAAAGCAAGAAAAGAGATACAAGAAAGGAGAGAATCAAATGGTCAGGGAGAAATGGCAGATTCAGAAAACTAAGAAAACTTTGGAATGCCTCACAAAGGTGATTAAAGTGTAGTAGATAGATTGAACTAGTCACGGAGCCATAAAATCTAAGTAGTTTAACTACGGAGAGTGAAATACATAGAAAATATTCTGCTTTGGCGGATATGGTCGAAATACTTCTGAAAACAGGAAGTAAAGGAACAATGGAGAAACTAGAAGAAACATGAATATATAGCAAAATATTTATAACAATGGCTTTGTAAAAGAACTCCCATTAAATTAAAAATATAGTAAAGAAGACTTTGACCTCAGGATATGTCTAGACAAGACAGAATATATTCTTAATTTTATTGCATATGTGGCGGAGAAGAAAGAACGTCAGAATGCATCAAAAATGTGCACAAATATAAATGAAAGGCCCTGTTGAGAGAAATTTCTTGTGATATCAGAAACAGCTTTTAAATTATAAAAGATAACATAAATATGTGTATGTGTATCTTAATAGTTAGCACAACGTTTAGCTCTACACAGGCTTTGTGATGCTAATAATAAAATGTTTATGAAGAGTGGCACATGGTAACTTAATTTCTCTCCATAGACACTTATCAGAAAGGAGCAAAAAACAATTACATATCCGAAAATAAAATGACAACATTAAATAACATTTGACTGAGAAGAATGCGTTATTTTAAGTTAAATTAGATTATTCCTTCTCTAGCTATCAAACAGATGAATTATAGGAAATACAACGAAAGAATATTCCTTCCAATAGAATTCTAAAGTTACTTCAGTTTTATGATATGTACGAAAGTGTTTAAAAATGAAGCAAAATCATGAGTTGTTTATACATTCTTAGAATGATTTCTAGGCAGTTTAATTAATGTTTAAAATGTAAAAAGTACTTTTTTAAATGTTCGATCTGATAACCGTTTTTCTGGACGGTCTGCAACGCTTGCAGACCTTATTTTTCTGGTCTGCATCGTGATATCTACGACAGAGGGGCATTTCGTAAAATTTCCAGAGGTATTGGTTTCCATTCCTCTTCCACTGCTTTCCAGAGTCGATCATTTATGGTGGGTTTGAGCTTAGAATGATGTTTTTTCAAGAGATGAAAAGCAAAAAGTCCGTAAGTGAGACATCAGGGCACTTCACAGGAATATGTTGAAAGCGTGTATATGCAAGACATGTATCAGTCTTCATTTTTTCAATCAATACAGTGGTGCGTTTCGAAGTGTGACTAGTTGCTTTGTCTTGATGAAGTTAAGTAATTGCACTCCTTCATTGTGTAACTGGAAGCACTCTAGACGCGTATTCAGGAATTCTAGGCTTCGAATCTCAGCTACGACATTGCGGATTTTTTCAGTTTCCCGACATCAAAAAAATTCTACAAGACTCAATAAATGGCGCCCGAACTAAAATGTGGTGGACGATAATTCGCCACCACCAGGTTTTGGCGACAGGGTAGCCTCATACCCAGTCGCCTTTAAAAGTGGGAGAGTATATAAGCTATTTTCTCCCTACTTTCCTAACGTCTTCATTGTGTAATTGTAAAAACGCTCAACGGGTATTCGGAAGGTCCGGAGTTCGAATCCTGGCGAGGGCACTGCGGATTTATTCGATTTCCTGCTTCGAACTAACTAACGTAAAACTTTCTCCTGATAGTACGTTGAGTTTAATTTAACTTTTTTCCCACTCTTAGTATTTTTAGTTTGATCTTTACAATATGGTAACTGGTAGTTTGGCGACATTTTGGAGGCGATAAAGGTTACTACCTGGGACTTTGGTAATAATGTGAGCAGTACTCAATTCCGATTACGCATTATTTTGTGTGGGGGAAATGAGAGATCATGGGATATGTCATGTGATATTAATGGACGAATTACGGTTCTTTAATCGGAAAAGGGGGGAGTTTGGAGAAGTATCTGTGGATGTATATTATTTTGTATTAAGCTTCATTGTATGTTGTGTGAAGTAGGGTTGAATAATTTTGGGATTGTATGGCGCTGTCTAAAGTGAATTGTAGATGTGATAAAGAGAATTTTTTTTATCAAATTCTATCAAATTCGGAAAAAAAATCGTTCAGTAATTTTATTGAATATAATAAATGTGTATCCACCATGTAAGGAAGATTGGGAAGAAGATTAGGTTAGTTAGACTTTGTTAAGAATGTGAGTAGTATTCAGTTCTGATTACGCATTATTTTGTCTGAGGGAAATGAGAGATCATGGGATATGTCATGTGATATTAATGGACGAATTACTGTTCTTTAATCGGGAAAAAAATCTGGCAATTTTGTATTTGGCTTTATTCTGTGTTGTGTGAAATAGTGTTTGTGAATTTTTGGATCCCATGGCCGTAACTAAAGTGAATTCGAAATGGGTATTTAGTGGTATTGAAAAGGATAGTAATAAATGTTTTTTAAGGTTGTGCGAGAGAGAAATAAAGATGTTTTATTATGTTATTTATTTTACCTGGTATCTTGCTTTGAAAGATAAGTATGATTTTAAAGATTCTGAAACAGAAGGAAGAAAAGTGTATCCGCCACGTAATCAAGATTCTGAAGAAGATTAGGTAAGTTAGTATTTTTAATTATTTGAGGATATTATTTTTATGCATTGTTGTAAATGTAAGGTGGAAAGGAATTTGGTATTATTGGGAAAATTGTTATTAGCAATGATTTAGTTTAAAGTAATTAGGATTGTAAGGTAATTTTTATTAATTTAATGTATGTGCTCATTTATATTTTAAGTAGTGTTTTTGAATTTAATTATATTTTAATGAAATGATAGTTATTTTGTGAATTTTATGTTTGTAGGAATTTGGTATACGTTTAAGTTGAAATAAACGTGCATGGAAATAATTTAAATATTTGATATTAAGTATTTGTAATGCTTGAGGTATGAATTCGTTGGTGACGTGTATAATGTAATAGATGATTTAGAGGTAAAAGTTTTTGGATATTTTATTTATTTTATATGTGGAAATGTTGATATTTGGAAAGGGTAAATACTTTTTCGCGATCATGTAATTTCATATATGTTCTTTTTACCGGGTTTAAAGATTGAGAAAATTGTCATGTATTTTCTTGAAATTTTTTTAATTTATAAGAAAAAAGCAGTGTACATGGATATAGTGAAGAATGTGCGCAATGCCATTTTTGTGCAATTCTGGGATTTTTTTTAAGTAAAAATAAGTCGACGTGTACATGGTTTAGTGATATTTTAATTAAATAATAGTTATTTTGTGAATTTTATGCTTATAGGAATTTGGTATACGTTTAAGTTGAAATAAACGTGCATGGAAATAATTTAAATATTTGATATTAAGTATTTGTAATGCTTGAGGTATGAATTCGTTGGTGACGTGTATAATGTAATAGATGATTTAGAGGTAAAAGTTTTTGGATATTCTATTTATTTTATATGTGGAAATGTTGATATTTGTAAAGGGTAAATACTTTTTCGCGATCAGGTAATTTCATATATGTTCTTTTTACCGGGTTTAAAGATTGAGAAAATTGTCATGTATTTTCGTGAAATTTTTTTAATTTATGAGAAAAAAGCAGTGTACATGGATATAGTGAAGAGTGTGCGCAATGCCGTTTTTGTGCAATTCTGGGATGTTTTTTTAAGTAAAAATAAGTCGGCGTGTACATGGTTTATGTGTATGTGTTATTTTGAAAAATGCGTAAGGAGGATGGTATTGTGCAGTTTTTCCTAATTTTGCAGTGAATATTTGTCATGATTAAGCAGTTTTGTTTGATAAAATTTCTAGCATAAGTGTAATTCGGCTAGTAGATTGTTGGAAGAAGTGTTCAGGAGATAAAAAGAAAAGAAACATGTCTTTACTTCGTGAAGACAAAATGGCGGCGGGGAAAAAAAATAGAGGGTTGCTGTAGTTGAGTTAGTCGCCAAATTTTCGCCAAAAAATCGCCAAGTTACCATAATGTAAAGATCAACCTATTTTTATTTTCCATTGTAAGATAATCCTGCAACAATCACAACCCCCTTACATAAACATTCTTTTCATTGATGATACCAGATTTTTACATCTTTTTCTAGTCATTTTTGAGAATAAATAGACCATTTTTCGTTGAAGTCATTTAGGTAAACATTTAGGTAAGGGTCTCACTGTATTTGCTTTTTATCTCCTGCTAAAATGTTTTCGTACAGGGTTCTATGAACTGTTTTGCATTGAGCCACATGCTTCGGCAAAAGCTTGTGATCATTCTGGTTTTCAGGTTTTTAAACTGTAAATCTTGGTTTACTATTTTATTTGTTCTTGCTATGGATGTTCTTAAAGGCTTTTCAATTCATTTCTGCAATGGCAGATGTTTTCTTGTAATCAAAGATTTAAATTTAGAAACATTAGAAATAGTACGTACCTTTTTCGCGTATTCGTTTGGAGTCTTTTTCCCATGAAGGAAAAATGACTGATGCTTTTCCCTTTCCTATTAATAATGTTACTTATTTTTCATTTAATAAATTTAATACTGCATTTCACAGTGTTTTTTGAATCATGCAATAGAAATATCTCTCTTCAAATAGCACAGAAACATATCATTCAATTCAGAGCTTGTTTAGATGCGACGTTATGGAAGAAAAATAAATTTAAAAGTAGCAGATTATATCTCCCATTTCAAATAACAAGTTGTTGTAAGAAATTTTTAATTCAAAGCATTTACCTTCATTTAATGCTTTATGGAAATCGTTCTAAAAATGTATAAATACCCTCTGTATAAAAGAAAATGAAAAAGAAAAAATGTTTCATCGTATCCTAGCTACTTATATTTAAGTAATATATTAACTTGTTGATTTCAAGTGTGAGATTTGTGAATATATTTTCAAATCTTGCACAAATAATAACAAATTCTGAATCATAAAATCATAAAATACGCTTTAACATGAGCTAATCTGTACAGTTCCTTCTATACGCAAAGTACTCTTTTAGCTCTTTGAACTCTTTTAAAACTATGTGGTAGGAAATGTTTTCAACAAATTATTAAATCTCAGAATCTGAAAATTACTTTAAACATAAACTTGCTTTTCCAAAACATATCTAAAATTTAATTCTAATGTAAGGGAGAACTACCCTAATCTTTAACGGCAAATTGCAATTGCTGGAACATTAAATAACTTTTAACATTATTAAAACATGAATGATATACTATTTATCCTCGACATAATCATTAGCATTTTCTTATGCTCTCATTCTTTTCTTGACATTTTCCTGCATTACTGTCTTTTGAACTTTGTGACGAAAGTAAACCAATGATAAAATATATTAAAATATAAATTATAAAAACAAAAGAGACATTTCAAGCATTTAGAATTTATATAACATTCTAGGCAGTCTCTACCCTAAACGAACACATTTAAGTTGAAACATTGCACTTCATTCTTTTAATTTCGGTAAATAATGAAAGAGGATTTTTTATTCTTCGAAATGCATGAGCACTAGAAAAAGCAAATTATATTCGAATTTTGCTGTCTAAAATGAAGTAGTAAGAACATAAAATTTATCGGCTGTTGCATTAGAAACAGGTTCTTAACTTTCATTTCGGATCGATAATTCTTTCTAAAAGCATCATTAGAGTGAAAGTGGTGGCTATTGTGTTCTCTTCTGCCTCTCGCCAAATAGTGTCGCCAACAGGTTGTGTATCTTTGAATAACGGTAAAACGATTTACAGTAACTCTTTCCTATCTTTCCATGAGTGAAATAACATCTACGATTCGAAACTTCGTTTGAGACTTCAGAAGTTTTGCAAAGAAAACAGTAATTATGAAGTTATATTTATATATTATAGTTCACATTTGTAAAGAAAACAGTAATTATGAAGTTATATTTATAGTTCACATTTTTAAAGAAAACGGTAATTATGAAGTTATATTTATAGTTCACATTTGTAAAGAAAACAGTAAATATGAAATTATATTTATATATTATAGTTCACATTTATAGCACAACGTAAAGCAGTCATGCAGCCCAGGACAATTTGACATTTAGCAGAGGCTGACTGTACACCTGCTATTCCCGGTCTCGAGCTCTGTACGCGGCATGGACGCTTATGATTACGGCATCTTTATGGAATGGGTACACATAAATCTCATAGTACAGAAGCTCTCTCGAGAAGGTGGTGGTAAGGGAAGAGAATGTAGGAACCTTCAGATTACATTTGCTGTGATGCTTTTGTTCAAATAAGAGTTGAAGCTTAGGCAGATAACCCTGGTATGCTTTTCTTAAATTAAATAATCAAAATCTTTCTAATTAAATGCAGAGAATCCCTAACCTTTTTTTAAGTTTCTTAAAACAAATTAGTAGATCATGACTAGTTTCCTTACATGAAAAATCAGTTAACGCACATAGTATAATTAATCAATATATTTCTGTATATTTTGCGTAAAAAACACGTAAAACATGATTTACATTATACCATATTTCATGTCATAGCTTTAATATTGGTAAGAATAATGGAAAAGGTATATATTTGAAAGCATCCATAGCTTTATAATTTCACAGGAATCCATACTATGCAGTGTTTAGAAAACTTTTTAAGCAAGCCGTAGAATTATCATAATACAGTGAGACAATCTCGAAAATGCTGTATTCCAAAAAAATGAGGATATTACTAATTTTCATATTGCATAAAAACGCACATTCCAATAAAATACATTATCAACTTTTAAATAACATTTCTTGTCTTATGACGATATCTTATCTCGTTCATTTGCGCTTTGGCAGCTGAGGATGATGGTTCGGTAAAAACATCGAAACTAGTCCTATGAAAATTACAAATATAACGCCGATTTTTGCTGTTTTACTTCAAAATTAATATTTTATGTGTTAAACATTTTACAAGCCAATTTCAGCATATGAAATTGTATGCATTTCAGAATTTCAGTGTATGCTACTTTGCAATAATCGTAAAATCGGGTAGCACTGGGTTGCATAAAGCTACATTTGAAAAGTTTTAGAGCATCATAGCGAAAAGATATAAGTATGAAACAAGAAGTTTATTTTAAAATTTACTTCGAAAATAGTGAAGAAAATGAGATTTAAATTCCGATTTCAGTACAAAAAAGCGACTGGAATAAGATTTTTAGATAACATTTTCATAGCGGTTTTCTATAAGAAAACAATGCATCAAATATTCAACAATTGCAACAAACATTTTTGTGAACCATGCTAAAACTACATATCAGTTTATCATAAGGCTGATTATGTCTAATAAATGATCCCAACATAATGAATTCGCCTGCGTTTTATAAAGTCAAATTTTTATTTGTCTTTATAAATTTATTCTATAAAATTCAAAGTTATATTTGCAGCATCGCTATTTCGATCACCTCATTATCAAATAAAACGATTTTCTAGCTTATTTAAGAAACGCAGCATGATTTAGAATAATACTAATGTTTATATTATATTATAATAGCTGGTAATAGATTATAATTCTAGCAATAAAAAATATTTTCTTTTGAAATAAGAGGAAAACAATTCAACTCATACAGCTGACAGCAAGCTAAAATAGAGTAGGAAATACGCTTCAAGAGTGCATCTCGTACTTCAAGAGTGCATCTCGTAGCATTAATTCCATATACCAATTTTTTCTAGAGAAGATGTTTTGCAATCTAACATTTTTAAGGCAACAGAAATAGTAACTGGTTTCCCACAATAAGTTACTGTGAGATAAAAGAATTCCGCAAAATATTCAACTCAAAATTAGACTATTTTCCCATTTATTGCGTTCACTGCAAAGATAAAGATTCATATTTTTTATGCATTTTCTTACGATCTAAAACGCAGACTGATATAAATCATTGTGACAAAGACTAGATTATTTTAAATTATTTTCTTAAACTAATGAACACCAGAAAAAAAAACCGGTACGTTACGATTAACAAACATGGAAAATACTTCTCGGATGAACATTTGCGCTTTTGATTGTAAACTAAATAGATTCTCATTTCCATCAGAGAATCTACAACAACAGTATAGCTATTAAGTCAAACAGCCATTAGATATATTAGCTATCGTAAGCTAAACTGGAACGTCCTTTGATAACTAAAATATAACTGTGACAAATTTTTAACATATTAAATTGGAGAGAGAAATCTAGAGCAAATGAAATATTTCAAGACTTGGTATCATTTCTTTTATAATACAAGCTAAATTAGGGTACATTTCAGTTGATTTGTGGCAGATGATTTGGTGAGAATATTTTTTTAAATAACTTCCATTAAATAAAACTAAAAGAAAGAAATTCGGAATAGAAAACTGGTAGCGAAGTCTGAAAAGCTGTTATTTCTCTAAGACATAAAACTGCCTTCCGTTCTCTGTGGAATTCTCCAAATTCCCCATTTGGATGCTCTGTCTTTTAAATTATTCCCCAGCTGTCCTCTTTTCTTGCAAACCTCATCTTTAACATACCTGCGGTCTCCTTTCATTGATATGTAACTATAGATATATTGCAAAATTTTATTCAATCACTTACACGCAGTGTACGCGCAATCTATTCATTCTCGAGTTGAACATTTCGTGCTCCTTAGCTAGCAGTAATAAAATATGTTTTTGTTGTCGTTGTTGTTATGTTTGGCACTTTATGCATTCAAAAATATCCTTATGTCACAAAATATCGATTTTACAATGTATTGGCATAAAAAATGTTCTTAGTTGTTTCATTTTATGTCTTACATTTCATGCGCCATAAAATCTGCCAAAACAGAGAAATATGACTGCACTTATTCGACACTGTACATTACTAAGGCAGAGTATTAGAAGCATTACAGATTTATTTACAGGCATAGTATTTCAGATTTAAACATATTTTAGAATGTCAAACTGGAATATGTGAAATTTAAAATGGATATGCGTTAAAGGTTTCCGTGGCAAATCGTCCATCCCTTTGCTGTACCCTATTACTCGATAAAAATTATATATGAGACTAAACAAATAAGGCAGAGCTGAAAATAGTACGAAGACTTTATATCCGAATCAGGGTAATCATCATCTCTAAAAATCACATGATACAGAAATCAATAGTCTTAAAATATCTAGCTAATGATATAAGTATTAAAAAGATAAGGATTAGCAAATGATTATAGAAGTTATTAAGACTGGGAATCAAACAGATAGTATATAATACACTGATGTCCTGAGACATAATATCAGCTTTATTGCCAGCCCAATCATCCTCATGAAAACATCCCATAAAACTTCCTTTAAAACTTTTATTATTTAAATAACGTACAACATTTCTTTAGCTATATATATTTCTTTAACTTCCCAATGATTCTGAAGTGAGGAGTGATAACTTTAGGTGGCTATATAAAACCTTGTTAAAGAGAAACAATGGACAAAATCTTTCAAATACACTATTTACCAAAAAATGTTTAGCTCATTTACCTACGCCCGTATATCAATGTAAGGGAATAAAATAGTTAATTCGAAGATACTGTAGGGTCATTAGCTTATATTGAAGCAGGAAAATGCGCAATGCCCTCGCCGAGACTAGGACCTGAACCTCTCGAATACGCGCCGAGTGTACTTCCGTTACACCACGAAGGCATGTTGGAAGGAGGGAAGAATACTTTATATATTCCTCAGTTTAAAGGGCGACTGGGAATTTGGTAAAGCAATCGCCAAATCCTGGTGGTGACGAATTATTGTCACCATCTTTTAGTTCTGGTGCAATTTGTAGAGTCATTTAGGATATTTTGAAGCAGGAGACGTGCAAAATATGCAATACCCTAACCGGGACTTGAATATGGACCTCACCAATACACGCCGAGTGTGCTATCATTACAACACGAAGGTATGCTGGAAGGAGGGAGAAAATAATGTATACTATTATCGCAGTGTTCTGCTAGAGAAAAGAAAGGAGAAAAGCTTCAGAAATGTATAATATAAATTTTTTAACCAGTTAAACTCCGAAATGTGCCTTAAATAGTAAAACTGAATAAATAAGCAGAAATACTTCACCTCCAGTTGGCATACGTTTGTATCCTGTGCTCCATATTTCTCAACGTTTTCTAATCGTGTTATGGCAGCTTTTACAGCACCTTTTCTTCTATTTAGTTTTTGCATATTTATGCTCCATGTAGACTTCGACTAGCGTGGTTCCTGTATGCTGACCAGAGAAGGACTCTGTCTCGACGGACTATTCGTACGATTATGAAACTTACTGCATACAATTGCTCTTTTCAAAAGTAAATTTTTATTTAAATTATTCCAGTCATTTGTATCACATAGAGCTACAAACTAATCAGGCAAACGACATATTAAAAACGTTCAGAGATATTTGAAGCATAGAATTTCACCAGTTAGTTGTGAAAACGATACATATTAACACACAATATTCTTTCCACGTAACCTCTTTAACACTACAACTACGAACGTGTCAGTTGCAGACTATCCCGGGGCGTACATATGCTAACCACGTCTAAAGCACGCATTTGTCAACAATATCTGTTATCGTAATCATATGAGTCAACTAATTTTGCATTTCTAACAGTCCAGCCCTTTCCGACGTACGCAAAGCTGTTCATTTAACAGTTGTCTTATAACCGTAAAACACTTATACGCTTTCTCTTAATCTGTTTTCGAATAGTTCTGCAAAATATTCTTATAGCTTTTAAATAAATTTATTAATTATATCTATTCTGCGAAACCTTTTATTTCAGATTTTGCATTTCTTTGAAGTGTTATTAAATTACAATTTTTCTGAACTTTCACGATGACTGCAAATTTTAATATATATATTAAACAGTAGATATTACATCTGTCTCCTTAAGTCAACTTTAAATCTTCCTTTAAATTTCTTTACAGTATTTTATCGTAAAACCTGCTAGGAAATTAATGTAATTGCTTACGCTTGCGATTCAGTGAGAAGGTTTTTGTATCAGTATTATTTAGAAAACACAATATAGGGCGATTTCTAATCCTGTAATTTCGGTACTACATCTTGATCATGCCATCGATGTATTCAGAAAATTTGAAGACTACATGACACACAATATATCCGACTAGATGATAAGAAACGACACATAGAATAAATGGGCTTTAAATTTCACTGCACATTTTGTTTCACGCATCATTATGACTACTTAAACTGTCTGAGTAAAGGTAATTTTTATTTTAGTCGCATCTATCAAATAACAAAAGCCGGAAAATTATCTTTTTCTGCTAGTTCGAAGAGTATAATGCAAGATGAGAAATGTAATCAAAGCGAAAATCAATTAACGGAGGTCTGCCGCTCTGAGCGAAATATACCACCGACAAACCCAAACCAATTTTTCCTTCTTAAAACATATATCATTAAATTAGTAACAAAGAAAGCTCAACACTTCTTAAATCTTCTTAACGAACATTTAATATTCTAATGAAAGTAATGACAGAGATTTTTACCTACGTAAATGGTATTACAGTGGTAAGCCTTCTTATTAGTTTGTTTATTATGCTTAACTAAATATAATGTTTCTTCAAACCAGATATTTTTATCACCTACGAAAATAATATTTCATCATTTATTTCGGCATTTAAATACCTTTGTTTCTCCCTGTTATCTACTCTGTTCTATTGTTTTGCTTTTGAAAAAATAGAAAAATGACACTAATAAAGCGTGCACTACCTATAGATATTTTTACGCACATAAACAAAGACTCGTGCTTGATGTTTCGATGAAAATAGTGGAATGAAGAAAGCTTTCGCTTAAATACAGCAATTAAAATACGCTGATTAAGCAGAAATTTAAACAAAAATCGGGCTTTCTTTCAAATTAGGTACATTGTGATTCAATACTGAATTAGAACCGGTCATTTGTAGACATGTGTTTTTAAAACTTCAATGATATTGTTAATTAATTACTCCACTGAATTTTGAATTTGTTCGACTGTGCATCACTCTTAACACAATTACCTCTTGTTTGATTTTAAACGCAGGAAATTTTTATTACAAAATCTCCTTTTATAGGGTTCTTGAATACCGTACATGAACATACACAATAACTGCTTTTCAACCCTTTTATTAATCTTTAGATAATATCAGTTAAATGAATACTTTGTCAGGACTGCTATTCCTTCTAATTGCCTTTGGGAACATGTAGTAATCCTGAATAGGAGCAAGGAGCTTACTCAAAATATGCTCTTGTGTGTGTAGGACAAACAACACCAATAGGAAGCGTTAACTTTACCCTTTATTCCTCACATCGTACAGCCGCTCTCGCACTTCGGGATGCAGTGACCAGCACTTTTGGTCTAAAACGTAAAACATTAGAAATAATATAACTTAACTGAATAAAACTAAAATGCTTTTTGAGAGACTAGTAACGCGAAGATTGGCCTTTTGACACTACGTATGTAGTGAGCGAAATGCAAATACTAAAATACGTCTTAGTAAATATCATCACGAACTAAGTTCTGACCTTAAAAGGCAGACATAAACTGACTGAAAAGCACACTCGGGGCAGGGCAGCAAGAAGGCTCTGTCTTTCCTTGGCTAAAAGCCACTTCCTAAATACCTATACAGTTAGCAACCTCATTAATATAAACAATTCCACTCGCGTTTGTTCTGGGCAAAAATGGAAAATGAGAGAGGATAGCAAAGTTTTAAAATGAAATATACGTTAGTAAAACTTTTAAATCCTTACAACGTTTCTTCCTAAAAATGAGAAATATGAACTTTCACAAAGCCTAAATTATACATTTTAATATTATTTCGCATAATTTATAAAATTCTCGAAACGCATTATTTTATTTTTCGTTCTCACATGCTTACATATTTTTTCGAGAGTTTAATGGCTTTTTACAATCCGACAAACAATGCTGAAAATGGTAAGAATGTTTACTTTGTAGAGACATTAGGATTTTTTTGCTTTGAGAGTCATGAAAAATGGTCAATGCCCTCGCCGGGACTCGAACCACGGACCTCTCGAATACGCGTCGAGTATGCTGACCACTACATCACGAAGGCATGCTAAGAAGGCTGTAGAAATACCTTATAACTTTTTAAAGCACTTGCAGTTAAATTTTATTTGTATTTAGGTTATATGGTTCTACATAATTGTTTCTATTGTTAAACACCCGCTTCAAGGCATAGATCACGGAGATTTCTGTCTTAAACATATCGAAGATATATTCCCTCCAAACAGATCATTGGGAATTTCGTTTTGCCCTTAGAATAAGTTGACGAATCTGCTCGATTAATTTATCTATTAGTGGAGCCCGATAAGATTGGGATCTCTTGCACTGGATCATGTCTACTAAAATTGCTCTTAAAGAACTAAGAAGGCTTTTCCTGGCACATTAAGCTCTAATACCAACGTTCCATTTTACCAAGTAGCTGACCTCTCAGAGAATTATCTGAACATTCTTAGTATTAATGCTGTTACAAAACCACTAAGAACGGAATCGTATTTAGTAGCAAATTAGTTGTAAGCATGAATAATTTTCATGCTAATAAAATGCTGGTTGCTACGCAGACCCAAACGTTGATAAATTAAAAGCATTATCAGAATCTGTAAGTTATTTTGCTCATAATAATAAAATTATATTTTTGGAGGCATTATTATAACGAAAATATTACTAGAAAATATTAACATAAAATATTACGACACCTTACGTTTTCTAGTACAGAGTATTAGAATGAAACATAAAATATATTACTATTCTATCAGATCAGTTTTAATTAAATTATTATTAGTGGTCTTTTTGCAGTGTTACAAGACGTGCTCGTGCTTTACCATAATTAAATAATCTAATCTAATCCAAACCTAATCGTATGAACCAATTCTTTATAACGATGAAATTAAGTGTTTTCTTCAAATAAAACTGAAAATGTAGATCAAATCTCTACTTATTAAAATAGCACAACCGGCTTACGGGAACAACATTTTGGCATCTTTCTCGCAGTATATCGACATAAGAAGGAAGCTGTCTTTTCTAGAAATCTTAAAATTATACAAATGAAATTTCGGTGTTATTATTTTATATCCAATCTCAATATCAGTCGCGTTTTAAAATATAAGCTTGTATCGTCAAGTATATGGTAGAGACAAAAAGGCTTTTTCTATCATTATTATTAGATAAATATGTACTAAAAATTATATATATTCCTTTCAGATGCAGTTTAAAAGATCAAATGAAAATGGCAACCTGCTTGTTACGAAGAACGTTTTCGGAATAGAAATATATGTTTTATTACAACGTTAGACATTTACGACGTGTTACAAAGTCTTAAAACGATTCATAAAAGCTAAAGTATTTATACCGCTAATTCATTTCTAGTTTCTTGTATTTCCCAAATAATTAAATATTTTGTTTTCTGTGAAACCAAAACTGTAAACTGTAGTTTTACTGCAAAGCATTCTTTTTAGAGCCTCAAAATCAATGAATGTCACACCAAAAGTGAGTTAAAATGATACTGATATACATCTGCATGTACAGTTTATTTTAAGGAATAATAGCTTTGAAGTTTAAAGGATAAACACACCTCGCATTTAGTTGAAAGTTGCGTATGAAGTCCGTCATTCAATTAAAATATATACGAAATTTCGAAACAGCCAAAAGAAACTTTGATTTTGGAATTCATATTAGAAAGTATTTCTTCCGCCTTCTTAACGAGCCTTCGTGGTGTAATGGTCTGCACGCTCCGCGCGTAATTGAGAGGTCTGCGGTTCGATTTCCGGCGAATGCGTTACATATTTTTCATCTTTCCGGCCTCGAAATAACCTAATGTCGCTACAGTGGCGCCCTAACTAAAGGAGCTTTGAATGCAGATTCTCTTCACCCAGGATTCGGCGATTGGGTCCCCTAAATAGATAAGAGGAAATAAAAGAGGAAGTATATAAAGTATTTCTCACGTCTTCTTAACGAGCTTTCGTGGTGTAGTGGTCTGCACGCTCAGCGCGTAATTGAGAGGTCCGCGGTTTGATTCCTGTTGCATATTTTTCATCTTTCTGGCCTCAAAATAACATAATATCTCTACAATATATTTAAATGGCTTCTTATAATAGTACGAAAACACATCAGAAAAAGTGCTGTAATTGCCATTGAAATATCAGAGAATTAAATAAGATTATGAAGGATTTTCAACTACAGTAAAATTTGAAAATAGCTGTTTGCTAATTTATCTAAATGATAAGTGTATCTAATGTTTCTCATGTTTATGTCGTTCAAAAATGTTTATTTGAATTATTCTAAGAGAAAGTAAAATTGCGACAACATTTAGTTTCACTTCTCAAAAGTTTATAATTTTGAATGATATATCAGCCTCTATGATTTCCAGATCAATATTATTTACTCAGAAATTAAGTGACAGTAATGTTTTTACAATGAATGGTAATAAAATTCAAATGCAGGTGGAATCTGCATGAGTGTTTATATCTAACGATCACTCACAATAGCGATGGTTAAACCTGCTCAGTATTTAAATAAATGATGAGCACCTGTTGCGCATTTACAGCAGGGGTCGATGCAGTATGCTTAAACAATATACGTGAAAAATGCTTCAAATGTAATAACAAATATCACAAGGTAAAGATAAGAGAAGTATTGAAAGAGGATCAACTTCGCATGTACTTACACTTAACAACTGCTCATCATTTAAATATATTCCAGAATGTTAAACATATTTTTTTTTTCAGAATGTTGTCCGTTAGTTGATTTCATTTTCAAGCTCATAACATGTAAATAATTGGGACTGAAGTAATCTGTTTATTCAACCGAAATGAGCATTCCTTAGAAACATGCATTATTTAAACTCTAACATGGTATTTTGTTTAGAGATGTATGTAAATGTAGACACTCCAGATACCAATGTTTCTAAGCGACTTTGACATAAACTATTTAACTAAAGCTAGTCTGTTATTGTTTATTTACTAGTAGTTTCTCTTCAATCACAATAATTTCAATGGTGATAATATATATTAGTATAACTGCATTACCGCTAACCGAGTAACTAAAACTTCCGAACAGCGGTATTTGAGTTCCTAGGTTAGAGTAACGAAAGGTAACAAAGTGTATAATAATAGTGACGTTTTCATGGCTTTTCCATGTAAAGTATAAGAAAGTTTACCTCGAAAGCATCATTTTCTAACAGTTTAGTATTTTCTAATAATTATCGAATCTAACTATTGAATATTTTATAATACTTATCTACTGTAGCGTAAAGTCTGGCCATCATAAAGTTTTTTCATGATAATACATTATAAATTTAAAAGATTTTATTTTGTAATGAATATCTAATAATTAAATATAAATAAAATTTTAAACTATTAATATATTCTATGAATGTATTTTGGTTCCAATGTTTCAATGCTAAAAATTAAAAAACATAAGAGACACCCGTTAGCTTTGCTAGAGCAGTGAATGAATAAATTTTGCATTATTTCTGAGATGAATGAATAAATTTTGCATTATTTGTTTTTCTCAAAAAAATTACGAAATTGATAAAACTTTAATTGTTTAATACATTGTTGAGACAACGAAAATACATGTCATGTATTTAAAAAAATATGAAACTCAAATAGAGACTTAACTAATAACAAATCTCGATATCAGGTAAGAACTTCTATTCTTCAATGAATAGTTATGACGTCCCTAATTTAAAGGTTTTTTTAAATACAGTTTCTAAGTACTTAGTTACTGAAAATTAATCTATCTTGAAAACAGACTGCTTTAAAATGATTTGAAAATTCATTTGAAACTATTAAAAAAGCATGGCAGACTTTCAAAGTCCTAAGAAATTACAAGAAAGCAAGCATACATTGCAAGAAAACGGTCAAGTAAATTGTCGGAAATTATAGCAAAAAATTCCTAAATAAATTACTGATATGTACTTAAATGTCTTAACCTGCCTATATATAAATTTTCAAATTACCATGCATATAATTAGCAGTCAAACTTCTAATGTTTACCGCTTCCGAA
The DNA here is from genome assembly GCF_044657685.1 of Stegodyphus dumicola. NCBI lineage: Eukaryota > Metazoa > Arthropoda > Arachnida > Araneae > Eresidae > Stegodyphus > Stegodyphus dumicola. The sequence continues at coordinate 81,561,420 of NC_140780.1, forward strand.
AGTGAGCAGTATTTCTGAGAATCTATGTAAACACTTATATTAAGAATATAATATAATATAATATTTATATAGATATATAAATTTACCAAACGCAAAACTTTTAATATAAAGGGCACAATATCTTGAAAAGTTTAAGAAAAATTTAATTGTAAATTTAGATTAAAATCATTGTGTAGATAATAAAGCCTTTTTAACTAGGTATTAGGCATTTTGAATTAGTTAAAGGTAACTATATTTTTTTCGATTTTTAAAAACATTTCAAAATTTATTAAAATCTGCAATTGAAATTTGCATGCTAATTATTCATGTTTTAATGCTCCAAATAGACTTGTCAGAGAATAATTATTTAAAACATTAAAATTGAAAGTTAAGGAATACTGATTATACGTTTTGTCCTTCTTAACTACTCGAGTGCAAAAACAAAATAAAAATTAAATTAATCTCAGAAATCTTAACAACTGAATGTGAGCCTGTATAATGTAGACATTCTAAATGGAGAACTTGTAGTCTTAATCCACACCTAATAAACAGCAATTTCTTTCAAAAACTTACAACTCTATCTACCAAATTACTTGAAATACCTGTAATCTAATCTATATAGGCCAAACCAATAACTTTCTCAATCTAAGAATAAATAATCACAGATCACACATTAAAAATTTCATCAACATCCTACGAAATTTAAGAATTTTGGACAAACAACAGCAGAACTAGTTTCATGACTTCAGTAACGTTAAATTTAAAATTTGGATATGGTTCCCAACTTAAAAGACAAACGTTTTAGAGAATCACTGTATATTTTACAGCTTAAAAGCCTTTACCCATATGGACCTAACACATGTGTACAAAGTTCTACAAGTTCTAATAACTCTATTATCTACAGCCAATTTCAAGTATTTGGTACCAAACCCCCCCTCCTATAATAGGAAGAAGTATAAAGGTTAAGTATTTTTGGACTTTAAATGCTTCACAGCTTCAAAATAAATTTGACAAATTACTTAACACTTCATTTTCACTAAAAATATTTTAAAACTGCTCCACATCTTTAATAATACGATTTTGCGTCAACTTCAAAAGTACTTCCATAATAAATATAAAAGGTTCAAATTATAAAATACTTAATTGATTTTTGTTATAATTTAATTATATTGATTTTTGTAGACATAAACTAGCAAATGGCAAAATAATGGCTAATAAAGTATACTACAAAATTAACTTTCTACATCCTGTATGCTATATAATTAAATTCAGAAAAATCTTCAGGTCACATCAGCATTTGTACTCAGCCCTCAATTACAAAGCAGTACTTTGTTTTAAATATACGAAAACTATAAGCAAATCTCCAATTAACCGCCGCGACTTAGATCCTAATGTCATGTGATACTGAAATTTACCTGAAAATCTTTCTTTTGTAAATAAGCACTATGGTCACATTATTGTAGGGAATATGAGTACAATCAAAGACTTAAACTTAAGACAGATTATAAAATTTGGCACAAATTCAGACCAGCCTACAAAGTTAAAGAAACGTATTGCTTCAGCAAGATTAAAAAAGACTTAAATGAATTTATTGTTTGCTCTAGCTATAACGATAATCTTCCTACTACTGCATTTCTAGAATTTAAAGCTTCTGTTTTCAAAAATATCAAAAATAAGCTTTCAGTTTCATAAATTACCTTTTTTTCTCACCAGGACTGAAATTTAAAATGAAATTGAGCTTAAGCACAGCTTTGTTATCATTGGTATTGGCAAAGCTAGTAACAATTTAGAGTAGGACAAATTCCATAGTTTCCTCAATTGTCAACAAGCTCAAATCATTTCATCGAAGACAAAATTTCAGTTCTTGACTGCAACAAATTTTCTAACCCAGTATATGCCTTACCTAAATTTCATAAAACACCAGTCAAACTCCTTTTTATTGCTTATGGTACTAGAAACTCCAAAAACGCACTTTTACTCTCAAGCTTAAACTATTTTGCGCAACTATTTTTGAATAAGTTAATAAAGAGCATCGTTACAATTGGATTACTAATAACAACATTCCAATTCTTTCTACACTTAAAAATTATTGAACTTTTAATCAATTCAATCAACAATTTCAATCATCAAGTAATAATTTTTAATCAATATTACACTAAACTTTCTCTGAAATAAGCAGGCGCTAATTATCAAAGTTAATCTCTGTTTCATTACGACATGATCGCATTAATTTAAATTTTAAAAAGGAGAATAAAGCTGAATGGTAACTAAAATTAGAAACCTCTTTATATGTAAAAATTATTTTTATATGTAGTTTCCGTATTATAATTCTGGCTCTGTATCATTACTAACTAAGCTCTCTTATTTTCGAAGACGTACTGGAGCTAACTTGCTTAAAGACTTTTGAGGCATATCTTACAATCTTCGATTTTTGTAAATTTTCCCATAATGTTTATGCCTATTGTATTTCTCTCTTGCAGCTGTTTTGAATGGCTTCTCCTAAACTTCACTTTTAGCAATATTCAATTTCATGACAATCCAAAAATACTTGTTTTAGATTAAATAACTAATCTTCTGTTTTTATGCCAATTTTATCGCCAACATTATTTTATTAACAGCATTGACTTAGTTTATTTGTTAGAAGTACAGAGCCCAAGGACGCCAATTTCAACCTTTTTCATTTTTAAGCAATGATTCCGATCTTAAGTGGTAAATTAGTTCCTGCCAAATTCCCCTTCCTGAGTAAGAATGCAAAACTTTTGCTCCATATTTTCATCTCATAACATTTGAATTTAACATAACTTTTGCTCTATTTAAGAAATTTTAGCAATTTTACTTTTTACTACACCATTTACTTTGATTAGCGTGTAGAATAAAAATTTGTTTGCTGCGGTTTTTTGGCAACAACAATAGTGTATTTGAAGTACTTTTAGCTAAAATGACAAACATTGTTTCGGAATAAGATAAAAGCCGAAATCAGTATTTTAGCGTAATTTGGCCATTTGTTCTTATTTTTATTGTATAAGAATGTAATTTATCATTCTTGAATTTTTTAATTTAAATTTTATGGTAATGTACATTTTGAATGATTTTATACTTTTCAAAGTTTTTTCGAGAACTGAATTCGCGTAGGCGTATATTCTTGATTCTTTAAGATAGGATGTCAATATTTTTTTAAAAGATTCTGAGATTATTTTTATTTTTTTTTTCGCACTCAAATAATCAAGAAAGAAAAAACACGTATTCATTACGCCTTAATTTCTCAATTTTAAGGTTTAAATAATTACCCTTTGACGAGTCCATTTGAAGTATTGAAATATGAATAATTAACAAGCAAATTTCGCTAGAAGATTTTTAAAAAAATTTTTATAATGTTTTCTAAAAATTTTTTTTAAATAATTAAAAGAATCTGTAACTAATTCAAAACGCTTAATACCTAGTCAAGAAGCCTTATTAATTACACACTGTGTCCTTAAATTATCACTACGCATTATTTTATTGTTGATAAAATACTGTTGAGCATAAAATATGCAGCTTAACTGGTTAAATCTGCTCAACCGTTTTTGAATAATTAAATCTGAACTATGATTTTCTATATCTTTAAAATAATATACGTGGGTTTTTTTCCCCAAAGTTCTAGGAACGGATCTCGTTATAGACAAATTTATCGGCAAGAGACAAGTCTTGAAATGTTCATACAGCTATCGCACACAATAATTCATTATTTGATTGATAACTCGTGATCCAGTTATTTGATTGATACAAGTGCATTTTTTGCACCACTGTCTTTGCAACCACGAAAGATGAGAAGAGTAATCATTTTCTTTTTCTTATTTCTTGTATTTCTGGTGAGGGAAAGGGTGTGAAAAATTCAGAACCTGTTCTATGTTTGCAAGGAGTACTGTAGTCCCCCATTTGAAAACAAAAACATTTACAATGCGTTCTATTTGAGAGTCTGACCATGCCATAAATAGGTATTACTTTTACGACAGTTTAAAACACTTACGTTTCGTTGGGATAAATGTATTCAATGTATAAGGTATTTCTCCCACTTCCCTAGCGTGCCTTCGTGGTGTAATGGTCAGCACGCTGGGACGGTATTTCAGAGATCCGTGGTTCGATTCTCGGCGAAGGCATTTGCATATTTTTCATCTTGTCTGCTTAAAAAAATCCTAATGTCTCTACAGTGGCGCCCGAACTAAAAGGGTTGTGGAGGATGATTCTCCACACCCAGGATTTAGCGACTAGGTCCTCTAAAACCCTAGTCGCCCTTTAAAAAGGGGAGTATATAAGGTATTTCTCCCACTTACCTAGCGTACCTTCGTGGTGTAATGGTCAGCACCCTGGGCCGATATTCCAGAGGTCCGTGGTTCGATTCCCGGCGAAGGCGTTTGCACATTTTTCATCTTGCCTGCTTAAAAAATTCCTAATGTCTCTACAAAAGAAATGGAAATTATTTTGAAAAACTGTCTTGTAATATTGTTGAAAATTGACAAAATAACAAATTACTTGAATTCCTAGAGTTTCGGAAACATCCATCATATTTCGTGTAAGAACTGTAATGTTGACAAATTTGATATTACTACTGGCTGAAGTGTTATTCACTGTGTCATTAGCATAACACAAAGATCATACGACAAGGATTAATTCTGAAATGGCGAGTTTAAAGAGATTTTTTTTACTTATAAGCATGTTAATGTTTCTAGCATTAGAAGGGGAAATAATCAAATTAAATAAGAGATTTAACATACTATAAATGAATAGTCCGGATTTTATTTTACTTATTGTTTATTTGATATGTGTATAAAGTTAAGCTTGTTAAGCTGGAAGAAACTCAAATTATGTAACTTAATGTGTCTACTGCACCGAAAGTAATTGGATGTCGTAATACTTTCTCAGAAACTTAATACTGTTTAACAACAATCACTTTCAAATTCTCATTTTTCTTTTCTTAAGTTCATATCTAATCCAAGCCAAGACAAAACCCTCTTTTTTGTGTGTGTTTTCTAACCCTTTATTCAACGAACGAAGGAGAACTTGGCCTTTGGGACAATTAAAAGCCCTGTTATGGGTTTAAAACACACTCCACATTTAAAGATGCGATTTGAACAAGACTTCTTTTGTAATTAAAGCCACCAGCGAACAAAATGTAGAAAATTTGAGTACTGGTAGTTTGACCCTTTTTCACATCCCAGGGAAAGGTTTAGCTGCATGGAAGGATTTGTGTTTTCCCACGTTTAAAGTTAATGCGAGTAAGTTTTCCTTAGAAAATCCTCTACGAAGGCAACCCTTCCCTTAGGCAGATAACCCTTGCCCGCTTTCCCATGATCTAAGTAATTCAATCCTAGCTAATCTATTCCGATGATTCTACACAAAATTTTCAATACTTTCAATACAATTTATGCTTTCTTATTGAAGAGCTTGTCTCCTTAACTCCTGTCATTTGTATTCTGCAGATGAAGAAGAAGGTTCTACATTTAAACCTTCGAAACTAGTTCTGTAAATTTCTGAATATTGCGCTGATTCTTGTTGCATTAACTTTTCATATAACCATTATTCGACGTTTTCTGTTTGTATGTTTCCTTATTTCAAAATCTCCTTTTGTTATAGGAATATCAGTAAGATAGGAAGATCTTTTACACGTATGTATACAAAAGAAAGCAGAAAGACATTTGAAAGAAGAAGGCATTCGTAATTCAAAATTCTGCTTATTTATCGCTATATCAATGAGTAAACAAAACGATTTTACGCATTTTCACATAAAAAAAGGCAGATAGTATTATAATTTATAAAAAAGTGAAAAAATGTTTACTATAATAGAAGTACGCAAAATTTCTGATAACCCTCGTGATAAAAATGTGGATTAAAATATCTTTGATAAATCTACCAGACTGTTCTTAAAATGAGACTGTCTTTCAGATTTGTATTTCGACAGTCATTATTAGCAAATTAATCATGATCAATCTTGTGAAACTTGAGTTCCCGCTAATATAAGGTTTAAGCACCAAACCTGTATCAGTCCATTGACGCAATTAAAACAGATTTAGTGAAATTTAAATCCTCTTCAAATAGGCTCACTAGTTTCATGTGCAGCTTACTTTATTTACATATATATATAATTCAACTGTTTAGAAGTATGCTGTACTGGATTAGAAGATTTTTACTGTTTAGAAGATTTTTACGAATGAAATGGCGGACGTAAACAAAGAACTTTTGGTTTTACTTATATTTTTAGATAACATACAAACATATAAAATAAGAATTTATGTTTGATTTTAGACCCCTTAATTTCATATTTCATATGACATTTTTCCTTATGAAATCGCCTAGTTAGGTTGAAATTCCTGACTGCAAGCATGCCTCTCCCAGACCTACTAGAATAAACAAAGAAATATATATCTGAAAATCATTATATCAATTAAAAGAGTTGCCAAGTTCCCATCTAATTCAAAGAAAATGACATCATTAATGGCGGTAATATAATTCAATAACTACACGTTTTAGAAAAACAATTGTAAATTGTAAATTCAATTACTCTTTACTTTTCATGTTCCTAAATTAAAATTTGTTCTAAAACCATCACTCCTAAAGTGAAAAATCTGAAAATTATGCTTTAAAATTTTAAAAATTAGGCTTGCTCGTTTTATTTCATATGTCGTTTCAATAAGAATACTACATATTCCTATTTTGTCTGCAATTATGCTTAAAATAAAGGGCTGTTTTTCGACTACTAGCTTTTTTATTGGGAAAACTTTCCTGTACAATACACTGTCTCAAATAAAAATGTATATTATAGAAGAAAACTGATTTTATCACATGCCGGGAAACCTCATTTTTTTATATTTCTAAACTGTTTGTATTTTACGTGTTATGCAACGATAGCTAGCTTTTCATTTAATATTCTCCTTTATTCTCAGATATAATATTAAAAAAAACAATAAAAAACTTTCAGCTTCAGAGAAGCATATCTTAATTCAGGGCAGATATACAAATCTATGAAATACATGAATTTATTGAAAAAGCTGGCAAATTCAACTTTCGAGTAAAATTGATGAACATCTGCATGTTTCTTATTCATTTAGCAATAAAGAGAAAATTGTTTTTGGCTTCATCGCGTGAATCAATCTTGAGATGCAACGATCTTTCGCTAATCTCTATCTTTTAATCACTATGAATCATCATATAAAGAAGCATTAAAATTATCATCACAAATTTACTAGAATACTTTATACATATTGATTTCTTTTATGGAGCTGATAGTTATGAGTGTGTGTGTGTGTGTTTAATTATGGCAAAGCACACTAGGGCTATCTGTCTAAGGGGAGGGATGCCTTCGTGGAGGACTTTCTAAGGGAAACTGGCTCGTATACACGTTACACATGGGGAAAACCACGAAAACACCCATGCAGCCAGCCCGTTCGCGGGATTCGAACCTCGGACCGAACTACCAGTGTTCAGCGACTTTACCGCTCGGCCGCTGGTGGGCACTGATAGTTATGAAATAGCCTTTTTGTTGTCTACCAGTGCACTGTAAACATTAAAGCAAGCTGGCAATGAAGGTTAGCAAGTTAAACCCAAACTTGCTAACCATCGAGTTTTGAGATGTCTATGGAAAGACACACGATTTATCTGTGCACATTTGTACCGGCTATAGTATATTAGCGCTTTTATGAATAATTTGGAACAATAGTGCGATTACAAATTGGCAAGTTTTGAGAACAGTTGCAAAAATATATAACCTACTCGAATTTCTTTCGCCTTTTGTTATTCTGATTATATTTTATTGCAAGAGATTTGGAAACTTTGAACCGACTAGGATACAGAATTGTCATTTACAATCAATGGAACTAAAATCTTCATCTTCACATATTTTGTGTCGTCTATCTCAAATCATCAAGCATTGCCGTAAAGTCATAATTTCGTTAAAAAATTCCATTTGACAAAATTTTTGGATGAATAATGTGCGAAGTAGTGAGAAGAAATATCTGGAAATACATAAAATGACGCACTTTAGAAATCGCGCAGGCTTGGTTAATCTGGTTAGCCATAACTATCACGGCTGATTTACTAGCTCCTCCCGTAGTTCGAGTCAGATTATTTTCCAAAGCTGGATTTGATTTAGAGGTTCACTTCTGATAAGAATGGGAAAAGGAAGCGTTGAAAATCAATCAAGTGTTCTGTTTGTCTAGTTACATAAATTGTTACTAATGCTATTTATTTAGAAATTGTGAGTAATCTAATTTCTAAAGCACTCCTAACATAGTTGCGAAGATTTAGTACCTGATGTGGAGCACCTCGATAAATATTTTCTGACAAAGGTACGAATCTTGCGAGACCTGATCTAGAGTTAAGAAACTGAAAACTCATCTAGAAACAGCTTGTCTACTGACTTACTTATCTGGTCACACTTTTCGAGGAATTTATCAATACCTTGAACACATTACGTGCAGAATATCAGAATTTATTTCCCTTTCCTCAAAAAATACTTTTTGAATAAGATTGCCTTCAAATTATATGTTCCATATTAATTATAAGTTTTATTGATTTAGCAGCTTTTTCAAAAAAATATAATACATGTTAACTACATTGGTGTTTTAATTTTTATAATTAGTTAAACTGTATGCTAAAAGTGTCGTAGGGTAACATTACTTATATATATATATGCATATAAAATGCATATAAAATAATAAAGGGTTTCACAAAGCAAAAAGGGAAAAAAAGTTCAAACAACTGATTGATGACCCAAAAAGTTTTAAGAAATGATAGATGAAGCTATATATTTTATTCTTACGAAACGCGTCTATTTAACTAAACTTAATCTCAATAGTTTCTGTTAGACTATTCTTCCACGCAGTATGAAATTCTGAGTTTAAGTACTGAATTAAGTTCTGCAGTTGGTATTATTAGGCAGTTAAGTGTACTCAGATGGCATTCAAAAATGCAATAACTATCTGAGTTAATAGCTAGCATAATGAAGTGAGTAACCATTTTGTTTGTGTATATGATTATTTACTCTGTTCTACCTGTTTCCTCTGATGACCTTCGTCTGCAGAGCCTGAAACAATTCATATGCAGCTAGTATAGGTCGCCCTGATTTATTTCGTAAGGTGAATTTAGATTTATTTACTAGTGAGTATCTCGCATTACACAGTTGGATAATTTGAGCGCAAAGAAGAAAATTTAGGAAATCCTCCACGCTTCGTAATGTTTGGCGGGAGAATACTCATTTGTATACCATGCGTGATGAAACTAACTTCGTCACCTGCTCTATTGCTATTCCAGAAAACAGCAACTAGATTTATTATTTCAAGTCAGTAGCTGAAGTCAGTGATGGGCAAATTCTATGCAAATGACGTCCAAATTAAGATATGTGTTAACTCCATTGGCCAGGCATTATGCTTTATTTAGCCAATACTAATGAGTAGGTCTGAAAATAAAAAGCAGGAATTGTTTCAAGATATTAGCTGTATTTGCTTTAAATTAGTGTTTAAATAGGTTTTTCAGATGACACCAAACCGAGATAAGTATATGGTACAAGATACTACATAAAATAAGTTTAAAATGCCGTTTTGAACCTGTTTCAGTGAAAGATTAATTTCCTCAAAATATAATACAAATTAATGAAAATAGTTCGGATTTTCATCGGAAATAAGCAAATTTACCAAACTCAGCTTTTAGCTGTATGCCATCAGAAACTTGAATGTGCATTGTACACTCATGTTCAAAATTATCTGTTCATGTATGAAATCATGGATTTCTTTTTATGAATTTGTGCAGAATGATGCAGAATATCATAACACATAAATACAATGGAAAATTAAAAATACTGCATATGAAAACATAAAATCGTAACATGAAACAATACAAATGTAATAATATGTTACAAGGAGAGTTCAGGAAAAATAGAATAACTCAAGGGAAAAAAATAAGGTTCATGAATTAAATATGAAATGTGATCACCACTGAGGGTTACACACGTTATCAAAACGCATGCCATGCAGGACATAACGTTGTTAAATACATGTTGTAGGGTTCTAATTGCGTAGATGTTTCAATTAGTGTTCTTCAGACCCTACTTTTGAGACCCTACCCCTTCACTTCAGACAAGCGAGTTATCGTTCCAGTCTGAATTAAAGTTGCTAAGTCCTTAGAAGATTAAAATAACCTTTTTATATAATCTTTAGGTAGCATAGAAGGCACCACTTCTCAAGAGTAAAAATAACCTGTGCCTATTGCGGATATTTAAAATAACATATTTTGAAATTCCAATTCAACGTGCGTATATACAAAATTTTCTACTTAAGCCGCTACTTCAAGTGCACTGTAAAAAAAACCTCGAAGTTTACAGATAAAAGTCTTGTATAGTTACAGAAATGCGAACAATTACGAAGGAAATACCTGTAATGAACACAGAACCAAACGAAACTGTAAACTCTACAGGAATTTTTCAAGAAGTTTTGCTTGGATTTTGTCCGTAGCGTGTGATCACGTGGCTTAAAACGGCTGAGAGAGAAGAACCAATCAGGAAGAAGGTGGAAAAACAGCGTCTTAGCGGGAGAGTTCAACGATAGTCGCCATGTTAGCCATTATTTTTGCTATGGTCGAGGTAAGTTCGAAATAGTGTTTGACGTGTATTTTACTAATTTTATGTAATGTATTTGTTATGTTCTTTACACTATCTATAATTAAATTCTTTTAATGTTTAGCTTATAATTCTAATGCTCCTAAATAAACCTGTGTTGAATTATTGTTAGAGTTCAAATCACAGAGCTTGTGTTCCATTTAGTAAAATAACAACTTTTATTCGTTACATCTGCAGGTGTCTGCAGTTAAACTGCTCATATTTATAAACAGAAACAAATTTGTTAATATGTTAGTTTAAAAACAAATAAGCTTAATATTAATGTTCTATCTATAGTCTAATAATTTCTCATGTTAAATATTTATGTATCTTTTAAAACATATCGCGTTAGAATATTCATATTTTTCATTTTGTTGACAGATGTAACATTATTATTCCATACATGTTATCATTAATCCCAGCGTGAACTGCTTTAGAATATTTTTCAGAGCATTATTACACTATGTATGTTATTATTAATCTCAACGAAAAAGAAAAAATAAATGTAATATATTTAAAAAATTCGACAAAATAACTTAACATACATTAAAAATGGAATATCATTTCATTAATACATGCGATAAGTTCGCCTTAAAAGATTATTTAGTTGGATAGCAATTACATATTTGTAAAAGTATTCAATGTATATTATTTTTTGTGTTAAAGATAGTTTTAATCCAGGACAGTCTTTACCAACTTATAAAGCATCTATTAAGTTACATTATAACCAACATTTACAAAAGGCAATCGAAATGCCGTGACTTTGACATATTTTTAACTATGATGTAACATACTAGGAACATTAAAGAAAAAAAATTCTATTTTTTCCTTTATGCTTGTTGAAAAGTAAAATATTAATAAAATGGTACAACATTCATTCTAGTACTTACAATGTAAATTTACATATAAATTTACTATAAATTTTGGTGCAAAGTTCATTATAAAATGCATTTGCTAATATTTAATAGTTATAGCATTCAATATCAAATCATGGAAATATTAGTAATGATACGTCAGTTGCATATATTAATTTCAATACTCAGCTCAATGCCAAATTTCTTCTATATCTGAGATAACATGTATTTTTTGAAAATAATTATTTTATGTCATCTTTTCATTTAAAAATCTCTTTCAGATATATTTTAATGTGAATTATTTTCAAAATTATCCTCATTAGAATGAATGTTGTTCTCTTTATTATGTTTGAAACTGCCGTTACGCTAAAAAATATATTCAGAAAACTATTTATTGCTGAATGTTTAAAATAAGTTCTACTGCTCCTTTTTGACAAAGAGTATCCATTTGAATTGCAGTTGGTTTTAATTAATCGTTGGTTGTATTTTTAAGAACTACTTGATAAAATTCAACAAATTAGTTCTATCTATGAGTTCATCTGAAAAACCTAAAATTTTTATTCCAATTCTGTCATGTGTATATATTTCAAGAATGAAAAAGAATTACAAATTCACTATCCAACAATACTGAGTAATATGTTGTTGATATAGCCAAACTTAAAATGACCCATTTTAAAACCAGATTAAATAAATCATCGTGTATTTTCGGTCATTGAATTTCTTTGGCGTTAAAAGTGTCATAGATTTAGTAAATCCAAGGGTCAAGGTAAGCTCAAATATTTTTTTTCATAGTTCATATTTGCTAAGTTATAAATTTTGCTGATGCAAAAGTTATGTAACTTATGCAAACATATGCTTAGAGTATTTGAACTAGTGTTGAAAAATCACTGGAATTTAAAATGTAATTGACAGTATGCCTTAAAGCTTGTTTTGGTAAAAGCATATTTATGGGTGCCCCTTGGCAAAATTTGGCAGTACATGGATACCGAGTTTGTGCAATTCTTTGACCATGTTATTTTGGCTTGTGTAGCGACGATTTGTATGCCAAAAACCGCCGCTACACGAAGACAGATTGCACATATCCATGTACACATCGACCTATTTTCACTTAAGAAAACATCAGAGAATTGCACAAACTTGCGCTCCCTTGATAATACAGAGAGCACCCTTCAATATACTCTAACTGCTGTTTTTCATAAATTAAAACATTTTAGGCATTTAAGATATCTTCCTGTAAGTTACAACTAAATAAATGACTCTTAAGCAGACTAGAAGGAGTTATACACTTTTTAAATAACGGTGTCAGAAAAATATACTTTTTAAAATATGTAAACCATTGTTTGAAGTATAGAAAAACCTTCCTTAGCAACTATACCTCTTTAAGTGATTATGTCAAGTATTCTGGTGATACAAACATTGATATTAATTATCACTGAGAATCATGCTTTGTGAAGTAACCACCTCCATTAAATATCAAAATTGTACAAAATTATGGAAAAGTTATAGAGTGGTTTTACTGTATACTTAAAGTATATCATATCACTGTTAGATATTGATGATGTAAAAGATATTATCTAATCATAAATATTTCAAGCATTAAATAGCTTAGTGTAAGTCAATAAGTTTTCAGATTCTGACTTTGTACCCTGTCTTTCACTATGTAATATTTTCTATCAACTGTGTTAAGTACCAGTAAGTAAGTTTGTCTTAAATACCACTTAATGTAATCAGGTATCATCTGTTCTGCCTGTAAAACTTAATCGTGATAAGTGAACAAATGAATATCTGTAAAACTAAAGATGACACTCTATGTAAAAAATACAAGTATTAAAATGTCTATGAGAGGAACATTTAAAATATTAAATCCACGATCAATTTTTGCGACATCTAAGATAGAAAATACCCAAACTGACTAGTTAATTCAGAGGATGAATGCATGTAACATCATTGTTCATGTGTTTGTTAATTGTGTAAGTATTGAAGTTCATGCATTAATTGTTGATAACTATATTATTGGCCTTATATATATACTTGCATTTCAAAATTTTGTATATTTTGCCAGTGATCTAAGTATTAAATGCTGTTACGTATAAGTTCATATTATGTGGAAAAGTAGTTTTTGATCTAACACTTTCTGAGAATTTTTTAATGTTGATCATCAAGCTTAAAGCATATGGCTGAAATTACCAGTATTAACTATAATTTAATTATTCTCCTGTTTCAGCATTTCTCAAACTTTTTTCGAATAGAGATTATGTGAATTATCATAATTTGTGAATCACCTTGCTGCTGTTCCCTTCGAAAGCAATTTTTTAGCATATATTACTACTAGTACACTTATATTTTAATATATAATTAAAATCCGTTATATTTCATAATTAAGTCCATTGAAGAAAAGTTATATTTCTAATATTTCAAGATTATTAATGAGAAGGATGATTTGTAATTCTTGCATGGCTCTTTTATATTTGGATATATGATGGTAAGACCACAGTCTTAGTGTATATATGATAGTATATTTGGATATATGGTGGTAAGTACCACAGTTATAGTGCTTTAAATCCATCTTTTACTGCTAAGACTGAGTGGGAAGTCTGTAAGTAGGGTAACCAATAATAAATTTCATAAAATGTCTATCTTACGAGTAAAGGTGATAGATGATTGTCATATGTAACTTTTTAAACTCTGAGATTTTTCAACTAAATTTTTTTGTCTCCTTTGGAAACTTCGGAGGACCATGAGGACAAGCTGTATGATCCACAGATTGAGAAGTGCTACCTTAATACATTTCAATTTCTAGAGAAATTAATCTTAAAAAAAATCTGATCATTATTAAAACTACTTTACAGATTTATTTTATATTACAAATAAATATAGTAAATATCTAATAAACCTCAAATTATTTTCTGCAAAATGAATTATTTAAATTTGTACTGCTTTTGCTTCAAAAATGGATGATACATGCAATTTATGATTTCATGAAAGGACCAAAAGGAATCTTGTTTGCAATTTAATTATTTAATTTAAAAAAAGATTTAAATCATTTGAAATATGTGCAAGTGCATGCAATTATTATGAAGAGATTCTAAATTAAAATGTCACATAACAAATTTAGAATATGTTATGTACTTCTAACGAATGTGATTTTTTCTTTATTTAGGAGCCATGCTTTGAATCCTAAGAAGAAGAGGACTGCACCTTCACAACTAGTTAATTAAAAATAACAATAATATAAATTTTACCTATTTTTTATTTTATTTTCCTTTTGGATAGTTTTCAAATAAAAATAAACCTATTTTTGTTTCTATATTCTGTGTATTGGAATAAAGAGTCGAAATCCATTGCAATATCCAATATTTTCAAAATATGATATTTTTTGAAATAAAATATATGATTATGGAATATTACGTTAAAATGAAATGGTTCCTTATGTAACCTGTATGTTACACTAAAAGGCTTCATCGAATACTTGTAAAGTAATGAGCAAATACTAAGTTAATATCTTGTGTGAATGAATATTATCTTACAGAATTTTTTATTCCATAAAAATCTATCTAAAAATATAATTTTGTTGAATGAAGATTTAAACATTTTTCCCGAAGATTTAAAAAGTCGTTTGAAATAATGATAACAAAAACATTAATCTGAACCATTTAATAAATGAATAGAAAATTTTGAGAACAATTAAATCATCCACAGGAATTTTGAAATAATCATCGTATTTTTGACATCAGTTAAAGAAAGAAAATCTGAGTCATTTTGATTATAGTGATAAATTAGTTCCATTAATAGTAGGATAGAAAATTAAAATTTTAAGGAGTCATTATGCATTATCAATTTTTCATTAAAAAATTTTTAGGTTATTACTACTATCATATCAATTATTAATGCTGAATTCTTTATCTTCAGTTTTTACATTCTTTTCTTAATTTTCTAGGCATAGCAGAGAAAAATATAATTATAGGATCAAGGCATTTCAAAATACATTATATTTTCTTCCTTAAATTTTTAAGATCATTCTATATTCATCATGTATTATAGACACAGTATCAGGGGATTCTGTTCAATTTTTCAGTTAGAATTTGGGACGAAGTTGTGAAGTCATACCTACATTAAATGGAATTGATTATTTGAAATATGACAAAGCAAGAGAGGGCCATCTGTCCAAGGAAAGGAATATTTTAAGGAAAACTTCATGTTACACAAACATTTACACAGGCAGCCCATTCTCTAGGATTTAAATCTAGAGCCAAATGCTAGTGTTCAGCTTACTGTCTGGCTGCCTGTAGGCAATAAATGTTTTAGTAGAAGGAATACTTGAAAAATTAAATTTAGGACTAACTAATTCTTCAATTTTGTATTTAATGAGAAGAATGTAATTTATTAATAAAGTTTTAAATCTGGGAAAATACCTGTACAACTGTCCGATTAATTAATCTATTATTTCAATTAATGGTCAGTAGCAGAAGAGATTAAGAAGCATTTATGCCTAAAAGAATTATATGTTGTAATTAAAATGAATAATGCAATTAAGCATGAAAATAATTTTGGATAACTTGTAATAACTGAATTTATGTTCATTGTTGAGTTACATAAGTAATTTTTTTTAGAATTTGAAAAAATATTTAGAATTGTTTATTGAAACAATTTCATTAAAATATTTTTTTACTGTAATCATATCCAATTGCAGTCTCTTTAGATTACACTGTTGGGTATAAGGAGAATGATTTGGTTTAGTTTACTTAAGTATGGCAAAGCACACTAGGACTATCTGCCTAAGTGGAGAAATGCCTTTGTGGAGGACTTTCGAAGGGAAACTGACTTATATACATGTTACACATGGAGAAAACCATGAAACTACCCATACAACCAGCCCATTCGCGGGATTTGAACCTCGGGCCGAACTACCAGTGTTCAGCGGAGGATTTCTAGAACATTACTAATTTATTGCCAAAAAACCATTAAGTCTAATACACAAGTTTTTTTTCCAGCTATTTCGTGATGCATATGTAACTTTGAGATGTCTTAAAATTCAATAAAGGAAAGTAATGCAGATGTAAGAAAAACATAAAATTTGAGCTTCTTTTTAACATTGGAAATATTTTGAAAGAAAATGTTGTATATCTTTTAGAAAATTTAAGGTATTTTTCCTTAAAAAAAAACTTAATATTTAAAGTTACATAACTTCCCTTTCCCCACAATTAAATAAATGCAGCATATTTTGTTACAAGCAGTAGCTGTAGACATTTCACATAAAACATATGTTCTACATGTGTAATTATTTATAGTAATATTACAATCAAAATATTTAATATTTAGGAATACATCCTTTTTGTATTTTGTATAAGACAAATATGTTCTATATGCATAATTATTTGGAAGAACTTTTAAGTAAATTATCTGCAACTTTTACATATATATCCTTTAAAATTTCACATGAAAATACATGTTCTTACATAATCACTTGCAATAACCTTACAAGCAGAACACTAGTAATCTACAAATATTTCATTTAGTAATTCACATTCAAAAATTACGATCTACTTACACTATTATTTCCTGTAAGCTTTACAGATGTTTACATTGGTAAATCACATATGAAAAACATGTTATACTTACACGATAATTTCCTGTAACATTACAGATCAAAGATCTGTAACCTTTACAGGCATATGCTTCGGTAATCAACATACAAAAACTTTGTTATGCCTACAGAATAACTTCCTGTAACATTACATGTCAAACATCTGTAACCATTACAAGTATAATCTCTGTAAAGTTACTAAGAAAATTCCTGTTTTGATTACTCAAATAATCCATGGCATCCCAGTTTCCACGACTTTTCTTAGTAACTTTACAGATTTTTTTTTACAGTGTGGCACAAGTTTCAAGTTTGAATTTCGTCTAGAAAAATGACTAAAGCCACAAAATTATCTAGCTGAGCTCGCAATAGGACGTAAACTGCAGATGAGGCTGCTGAAAAGTCTAATACTAAAACATTGAAAAACCATCTACTTAAATATTCTGCTAACTAGTTTGCGTTTTGGTGAAGTCTACGAAAAGTAAAAGTTATAGTAAAAGTTTAAATTACAATAATTGGTTAATTAACATGAAATAGCTTATGCGTTTCGGGAATTAAATTCCATTTCTCCAGCAATGTGGTTTTCAGAAAGTTTATGTCTATGTGCAATTTCTTTTACAAGGTATATCCATGGATTCTCTAACGGGTTAAGATCAGAAGATTTTGCTAGCCACGGTATTCCCACAATGTCTCCTTTTCAAGGAATTCTTCAACAAGGTTTGCTCGATATGGTCAAGAATTACTGTCCCTAAATAAAAAAATCAAATCTATATCTGAAAAGTCTTACATAAAGTTCTAAGACCTCATTTCGATATCTCTAGCTGGTCACAGATCTGCTGTTGATAACATGTAAGGGCGGCGAACGTCTATCGATCATTATTCCTTCCCATACCACCATACCTGTATTACTGAAATGATCTCATTCCAAAATGTTCGAAAGAATATTTTGCGTTCCTGACTCCCTCCAGATGTAAATGTTTAGAATCAGATGTTAAACTAAACTTCTTCTCATCAGTAAAGAGAACATGAGACCATTGCTCTTAACTCCAGTTCTGATGTTCATTGCACCAATTAAAGCCATATCTCTTTTGTTGTGAAGACAGTGAAACACATACGTTTCGCTTTCTGGCATAAAGACATTTTTTCATTAAGTCTTCTGTATGGAGTTTGCAATGATGCAACTGTTCCAGTGACTACTGCAAGTTCTGAACGTAACTGCTGAGTAGTAGCCTTCCTGTTACGAGAAGCAGTTTCTGCCGTATGTCCGGTCACTGTATGCTCTTCTCATTTCATAGCGTAGATATCGAATTAAAACTTTAACTGACGAAATCAAACGATAGTTTATTGATCATTTGCGTAAACAGTTGATTAATTAATCATTTTTGATTTCTCGGATATGCATAAAAATATGCATACAATTATTATTTCATATATTTATAATTTATATCAAACGTCCATATTAAGGCACGTTTCATAGTTTACCTGAATTTTTATTTCTTTTTAATTTATCTGTATTTCTTGAACAAACCCTATTCAACATAAAATGGAAGGAGACGTAATTTGCATTTCGAAAATTCATGTGTTTAATATACTGCTTAAAAATCGTTAACTTCTGCGATAACTTTTGCTTCATGAAATACTTGTCAGGATATCAGATCACAGAAGAGAAGTGTTTGGACTGAATAAAACGGGAAATAGCATGTTAAGGAATATATGCAACTGAAATATGTCCTTCAAATTTATTCAAGCAGAACTATACAACTGCATGCTTTACTTCTTTCTTGCGAAATAAAATAGTACGCGGTAAACAGTCTGATGTTAAAACTATTACAATCAGGAACAAGAGATACTTAAAATGAGCGTGACAGCGGGATTTTAGACGGATCATCATACCGATATACTAACCATTGCACCACAAGGGCAAAGAGAGTAATAGCTTTTATTCCTTACATTTCTTCTTGCCTTAAGTAGTTACGTGGATCTAATCACATAACTCTGGTAGTTCGATCCGGATTCAAACGTGGGAGACTGAAATGACTCCATGAGCGTTTCCTTAAATTTCCCAATAAATGACTGAATTTACGAGACAGTTTCCCTTAGAAATCCTCTGCAAATTCCTCTCTCCCATCTTAGGTGGAAAGCATTATTTGTGTACTTTGCTATCATCGATTAAACCAAATCAAACAAATATCGTCTCTTAAGAGGGAGAATAATAGGGTTAGACGACCTGCAGTCACATAATCATTCTAAGTGACAAATTATCGTTCACTTGTTTTGCTTCATAAGAGGCAAGGGACAAGTTTCATTGATTCCTTACTCTTTCAGTATTCCGTTGTCCATACCATACATTTAAATAATAATGACTAATGCAATAAAATGATTAATGCAGACAGACAGAAGACTATTATTTAGGGAATCGATAATGATTATTGTTGATAACATTATATGTATATATATATGTGTGTGTGATGTAACAGCTTTAGTCGTAACTTAAATAATCAGACGATAAGTTTAAAAAACAGGATCCATTTATTATTATTCAGGAGAAATAGCAGTCACAAAATTCATATCTCCGGAGTAAATAAAAAAGAATTACTAATAACTTTTTGTGTGAAGTTTACTGCATTGTTACATTAAAGAAAAAGCTCCGATATTCCTTTTGCGAGTCTTTTTATAGCCTCTGGAAAGGCGGAGCTTCCAAGAAATGACGTCAGCCAATCCAGTTTGCTTTAAATATTTCCAGAACATTCTATAACTGTACGTGTAGAAAAGGCGGGGAAAACAACTTGACTACGTGGCTGTGGATTTAATTCCACGTACTTTCAAATAAGAGAACGTCACCATTAAAAATGAAAAGAACATACAGTTAGAATTTTAAGTTTATTCTTGACTATGGAATTTTATTATTACATATATATATATATATATATATATGTGTGTGTGTGTGTGTGTGTGTGTGTGTGTGTGTGTGTTTAATGCGTGCTCCTAATTAATAAGAGAAGCGTCATTCATAAAATAAATAAAAGTTGCCAAGTATTTTGTCATATACATGTAACAAAAATAAAATTGAAAATTAAACTGTCAATGCATCCGCCTTTCGTAAATCTATTTTCCTTTCGATTGAAAAGTTAGATGAAAGTCGAACAAATACAATTTTTATTAAATCAATATTAGAAATTTCTAGAGTAAGAGTATTCTAAATGTCATTAACAATTCAACTCTTTTCTCGTATCTATATTTCAGTTTTTATTGATTAAATTATTAGAGCGCTTTCATCCCGCCACATTTTAACTTTGATTCCATATTTAATTCAAATGGCTAGCTCGGAAATTATGCTGATTTACCTTAATCGCATAAATGTACCAAAATTTTCCTTTTAGGAACTTAACTTTTTCTTTAACATTAATTTATATTTTAGAGGCTTAATTTCAATTGTAGGCTTTGTGAATATAAATTTTTCCTTAAATATTCTCTTTGTGGGTTGCGAAAGCATCGTCAATTACTATAAAATACCAGGTTTTCTTCATTTAGCAAATTAAGAGTCTTCACAGATAATTCAACTAGGGTGAGGTAATTACATGGCTCTAAACCTATGGCATGCATAATGGTGGAAAAGATAAACTAATTTAAATTTGTTTAAGATAGACGTATTGTCTTTACGCAGAAGATAGTTTAGTACAAACACTAAATGAAATTCTGATTATGCTTCTTCTACAGCCAATTTGGAAAAAAAATCGTACATTATTTATAGAACTAACGGCAAAAGTGTAAATTGCCTTTTAGAGAGATCTTTGATGAAAGCTTTCATTTATTATCACCAAGAAAGAGGCTTAATAGAAAAATTAACTCAATATAATTTCTTATAATTTCCTTATTAGGCGCATATGTGTTGCAGATTTACTCACAGCCATTTGCGTGACACAGTTTGAGTAATAAAATTAACAGCAATTGACTTAAGTATACGTTTTAATGAAAACAATTGTTATATGAGGCAGCTTTTTAATGACGAAATATTTCACCGTTCTCAATCTTATTCAGAATTAAGGGACCTTCTTTCCATAAACTTTCAGATACAGTAAATTTACGATATTCAGTCATAAAACACCTTCACATTAAAATATTTCTATGATATGTTTTTTCTTTAGTTAATTATCAATGAAGTTTCTTACGCAAACAAAATTAATTCATTCTGAGATACTGAACTTAGGGTATATATTGTTGCCTATTTAATTTTAATCTGATTATCTCACAAAATAACTCGAGCAAATTCTTTTCTAGCGCAGGACAAATGTATTGATTAATTTAAACTACGCTAAAGATCTCTAGAGATTATGGCCGATTACGCTTACAAAACTCTAATCAATCATCTTCAGGAGAATTACATAAATAAAGATTTACATTAAGCTGGCCGTAAGAGATAAAAACAGTAATTAGTGCAAGTTCGCTGATCTCTACATGCGGGATTGACTCCTTACAAAATCTGCGATTATTAGTTTACCCATTACTTAATTTAAATGAACTTTAAATTAATCGTGTAGAATACATAATTGCATTTTAAGGTCGATGTGCATAGCACTGAATAATTCTAATTTATCGTTACTTAGTGACATTTTACTATCTTTCGTATTACCTGATAAGGTGTTCATATTGCAATGATAAGTTTAACTATATAATAACAAGATTATAAATCTTACTTATACCTTATGCTAAATTTCTATATTTATACATCAATAACCTTATCTTCTTCAAAAGCCTGAATTTTAATCTGGGCATACGATTAGAAACATGATTTCGCTCACCCCATTTACAGTGCAAGAAAAACTTCACTAAATGAGTTTTTTTAAAACATCGTCCTTTTGTTTAGTTTATTCACACGCGTTTCTTTATTGCTTAATCTTACAACTGCTTCCCTTAATCACTCTTTTCAACATTTTTATGTCTTTTTGCTCATTTTATACTGGGTTCTTTCCCCTAATTCGCATAATGTTTTCCCATTATTATGCTTAAGAAATATCTCGAACCATTTGTTCTCTAAAAATATAAACCTTACTAATCAATAACTTTTATAAATAAATATGATTGCAATTTTGCAATAACGCAAAGTTCCGTATATATTATTTAGTCAATGTTTCCTAAATATTATTCAGACGCATTGCCAAGTATATGGTTAGGTTAGGTTAGGTTATTTAATTACGGCAAAGCCTCGAGGGCTATCTGCCTAAGAGAAGGGATGCCTTCGTGGAGGACTTTCTAAGGGAATTTGGCTCGTATACACGTTACACATGGGGAAAACCACGAAAACGCCCATGCAGCCAGCCCGTTCGCGGGATTCGAACCTCGAACCGAACTACCAGTGTTCAGCGATTTTACCGCTCGGCCGCTGGTGGGCCTTGCCAAGTATATGAGTGAGCGAGTAAAGAAGCTTGTTTTTAATTTCAGATAACCGCATAATAAGCCTAATAAACTTATACTTCGACTAGAAGGCCATCTCAAATACAGTACAATTTATGTGTGCGCATTGAGAAATAAATTTTTCTATAGTTTATCATCACAAAACTTTTACCCAAGTTTTTGGAGAAGGCAGTATTTGAATAGCAATTCAAAATTCACATCTCATATAAAACAATTAATTATCAGTGATACGGAATTCATGAATTACCTTCATACAGAAATTGTAAATTCCCAGTTAATCCTCAGGCAATGAAAGCTTCATCTTCGTTATTTCTAATATATATTTCTGGGCTCAAATACTTATCCTTGTGAATCCGTTATTCACTTTTTAACTTCCTTACCTCAACTCGGTACAAAATATATACCTGTTTAACATATGCATATATTCAAAAATTTGCACGGCTAAAAACATGTACACTACTTTTCATTTACAAACGTTAACAGAAACTAAATGTTTCCTGTAAACAAGCATTAAATCTTGTAAATGTCTCGAGTACCCGAAAGCAGCTCATCATATTAGTTCACATTATTTTAAACATTTTCACGTTCAGAGAAACCCAGAATTAATACCATTTCTTATTTAGTTTTTGAATTCCTTGTGATCTAACAGCTTTAAAGTTTTAATAAATCTACAGAATACAACATATGTCATGTCTTTAGAGAACTAATACATGCTGGAACTAAATATGTATATAAATAAGTATATGCTGAGCCTTCAGATGAATGAAATATCTTTTCATCTTCTAATGCAAGTTTATAACGAAAATATTTTACTTACGAATTTGAATTTCGTGCGAATTCGTACGAATTCGAATTTGAATTAATGATAATATGAACTGATTTTTTTCTCTTATTTATCTGATTCTAACTGTGTTATGGTCTGTAAGTTAAGTTCTATTCAACTTGATGTTAAAGGCATTAGGAACAAGATTGGTTTTCTAAAAAACAAAATAAAAATCTAACAGCAAATTTCATGTATATTTTTTTGGCTTTGGTTATAAGTAAAAACCAAAAGCTCTTGCTCCTTTCATCATTATAAGGTAACCTAATCTAATCAATTCACTGTAAATAATATTTGTTTAAAACTTAAATGAATTAAAATTATAATCTGCAATAAAGCTTTTTTCTAGAATTCAATCCTGCAAAATTATCTTATTTTTAAATGCAGTTTATCTATCTCATACTCTGGTTTAGCTGAAATCAGAAAGTCTTCTATTTTATCAAAAATCTTTCATAACGAATTTACTTATTCCTGTTTCATTTCGATCGGACTTTTAAGACAAATAACGAAAATACCTGTAAGAATAAATATGTTTCAGATGTTTGTTAAAAGCTGTTTTTCAAACTAATAATTTAATTACAACTAGCATTGATACGAATAATACTTATCCTTCGTATTTGCTAGACTTCTTTACTAGAAGCATGTGGGTGAACTCAACTCTCATTACTCAACTGAACTTGACAACGCTTTCCTTCTTTTGAATTAATACCCTTTAGGACAAAGTTCAGGCTCTGATAAATGTTATTGGCGGTGAAAGCAGACTTTCTTGACCCAACTTTTCTAGGGTATTGCATGATAAAGAATGTTCACGACAACTTTTCATCCTAAAATTTGTAGTGCGTTTAACTGTTTACTATGTAAACTAGCTTTTCCGGTGTACTAGATTACATAAGAGGATGATTTCCTTTTGCATAATTTTTATTATATTTGCCTATATTTGTAGCAAAAGAAAATTGCATTCTGTCACATCTACTTGCGAATACGAATATTTATGCATTAAACACCGTATCCACAAAATTCCATTTCCGGACTTTATTTTCTCAACAGTTGAGACTTTTAAATTTAAAGAAATTGATTTTATAAAATCCATTGCCATCCATTGGCCAATCCACTGGCATTTATTCTAATAAGCAAGCTCCAACTATATTTCTCATGTAAAACTTTTTAAACTGATATTTTTAGAACCAAATAAAAAATAATCTGTGATATGTCCATGTGCTTAATTTATCGATTTGTAAATATGTTCTAAATGTTAAAGTACATATGGCACAAATATATTTTTTTAAAACTTTCAAAATTATAAATGTATTGTTATGAAATTTAAATCTACACCTGAAGAGATCAAGCCATAATTTTTATGCAAATTGATGCTCGTGTTATCTGAGAGCAGAAAACACTTTGAGAGCATATAATAATCTTTCCTTTAGCTGGTTGTTTCGCTTATAATCTCTGCAGCAATCTGTCTATTAAACACAATGCTTTAGATATTGGGCCACTTAAACATTTCTTCCTTTATATTCTCATATTTTTCTGATCTTCATAGCTTGCCAGGCCTTTTTTAAAGTGTAATCTGAATGAAATCCTGTCACAGTGCTTTAACTTATGTTTTATGAGATGTAAATCCCAAATTCCTGCTAAGCATAATTTCTCCAAACTGTTGGTGTCTGGAATTTGAGGACAATTTTATCGGTGAGGATACTTAGGTATAGTACATGTAAGGTTATCGCAGGCAAATCACATCGTAAATTTAAAACTATTTTGAACTCTATGATACTTGAAATCAGTTTCCAGAACACGTTTGTGGAAAGTTCCACATGTAAAGTTTGAAAGGTTCTGCATGTAACACAGTCAGAAGCTTGCGCTCGTAACCAAGCAAATTGCTTAACATATTTCCCAACAATTTTTATAAAGCATATAAGAGTGATAAGTTTCATTTTTTCCAAATGGTTTTCGATCTGATTTTCTGCCTAATATATTCCCAAAATGCTTCAGCCATGTAAGCCATAAATCTTGCTACTCTTCTCGAGGAAACTGATTGCGAGTTGAAGAGGATAAAATGTTTAGCATATTTTATTTTTCGTAAGAATATTCATATCTGGATGTTTGACAAATGTTCTCTTAAATTAATGAGCCATAAAGATATAAAATCCTTTACATCCTCCTGTATGCAAGCGTAAATTAGCACAATATTTATGCCAATCTCTTGCTAGTTTCATGTAATGAAATTATAACTGAAAATCTTAGACAATCAAGATTTAAATAGGATCGTACACTATATGTTCATATTTACGAATCCACATCTATTCAAAACCATAAAAAGAATACTCATGAAAAAAAGGAGGCAATGATTTCAAACAACTTCATGTAACATTAATTTTATATATCTCGAAAGACAAAGGTAACTTCTGAAGACATATCGATAATTTATGAGTTTTTAGATGTTATAGACAAATATCGATACTTTTAGCAACTTAATCAAGCTGAGCCTTCTCGAAAATCTCTGCTTATATTTACCAACTGCTTGGTTGTCATTAAAATTACCTAAAATCTATACATACAGGATTCATTCAAAGATTTTTGTGTATCTGATAGGTTATCACATTCTTTAAATATGTTCCTTTAATACTTGTGACTCTCTTTTGCATGTTTTGCTTTCATACCTTTAGAGGAAACAATATGGTTTATGAAAGCTGCATTAATTACACCCTTTTTTCTTAAGCAGAAGAAATTTCGTGCATAATGTTTATTTAAAAAGCAAAGTGGTTACAAAATAGGCATTTATTTTCTCTTTTAAATTTAAATTTTGTTTTATCCTCTACATAAAATGCAAAACTTATTTAATTTATGCTAGATTTTATTTCATTCCAAATTACCTTTATTTATCAACCTCATTACCACTTTCTCCGTGAAGCGCGAATCAGTATTAATGAGGAATAATTTTATAAAAAGTCAAAACTCAAGCGATATAGTTTAGGTTGTCGTTGGTAAACTTCCTTCTGCTCGTGACCGATAAGCACGCTATGCTTTGATAAAATAAAATCTTCTCAGCTGACAGCTACACTTACGAATTCAGTTGAGATTAAAAACATGGTAATCGTTACCATCATTTTTTTTTTACTGGCAGATTGTGAACAGTTGCAGTGTAACCCAGTCCGTTAATCTATACAAGGCCAGATGTGGTGGCCTCTTTATTATGGAGGCACCTAATAGGTGGGCCACCATCGCCTCCTATGAAGGGAAGTACCAGTTACAACCATGCCTTCTCCGGTATTCGAACTCAAGCCCTTCGGAATCGCAGTCAGGCTTCCCTAACCACTATACCGTCTGGGCGGCTATTGTTACCATCATAGCCAGATTTAAATAGAATCTGTTTTAGTGCTGAGAAAAGTATGACTTATATTTGAACATAATTTTTATTTAGTTCTAGTAAACTTCAAAGTACAGTATGTTTCAGTTGGTTATCATAAATAAAACTCATTTCCCGAATTTTAAACTGTTATTTGTACGAGCATTAAGCATGAAAACCATACTTCAAGTTCTTGAATAGATGTCGTTTCATAACAATGACTATCATCATGTAAGCCTATATATAAATACATTCGTTTTAAACCTTTTAATTTATTTATACTTGAAAATGCAGCTCTTGAAATGACACATTAAATATATTTTGTATTTTAACCCTTTACTTCACCAAATTCCTTTCGATATTCAATACCATATGGGCAGTTTTTTCATTTAAAATTAATTGACTATGTCCTACCGGTTGTTGAGTGCAGTAATAATTTTAAATGAGTCGTAAAATTATCCACGTTATAGTTTCATATTTGTTGAAAAATGAATCTTTGTAACTTTTTACTCAACGCGAAATACGAAATTATCGCTTTTGAAGTGCTTTGATAGCTTTACCTTTCACTGAGCGTGCGTGCAAAGAAGTGGGATTTACAGGATTCTATTTAATTTCTTTTATTCATGCTGCGTATGGAGAAAACTGCGAAGATTCCACGCAGCCAGTCCGTTTGCGGGGCTTACAATTCAAACTTTTAAGTAAATGATGTTTAGCTCCATGAAAATTAAGCATACAAGGTAACATAGGTTTTTGAAGCATAGGTTTTTGAAGAACAAGGTAACTTTAATGGCGTATTTTAG
Organism: Stegodyphus dumicola; assembly: GCF_044657685.1. NCBI lineage: Eukaryota > Metazoa > Arthropoda > Arachnida > Araneae > Eresidae > Stegodyphus > Stegodyphus dumicola. The sequence continues at coordinate 81,588,833 of NC_140780.1, forward strand.
TTTTCGTTCTTATTTTTCAATATTCTGGAATTAGCTAATTGTTAGGTAATGAATATGGCAAAGCATAGCAAGGCTATTTTCCTCAGGATGGATGTCTTTGTAACGGAATTTTCTCCAAGAATCTATATTATATTCAGATTGTAGGTATTGAAAACGATGAAAACTCTATGCCACCAATCCGTTCCCCAGAACTCGAACACAGAAAGAATAAAAATGCATAAAAATAAGAAAATAAAATAGAATAAATAATAAAAAAATAAGAAAATAAATGCTAAGCTTCAAGAGGGTTTTTTTTTTTTTTTTTTTTTTTTTCAAAAACTATTATTACTTTTGCATTAAACACCGTATCCACAAAATTCCATCTCCGGACTTTATTTTCTCAACAGTTGATAGTAGACATATAAAAATCTTTTAAAGGACACAAATATTCATGTTATGAGACTTTTAAATTTAAAGAAGTTGATTTTATAAAAATTAAAACATTTAACTTTTATACGTTTCTCCAGTCCTTTTTCTTACATTTAGGAATATTTTGTATTAAGTTTGTGTGAGCATGTGTAATTTACACTTCAGTCTGCATAACAATGCTCTTTACTTATTAACATCAGAAATCTTTTTCTAAGCATATATTTCATTTTTAGTTACTTACATACACAAATATTTCGTTTTCAATTTTTATACAATGTCTGAACATGATCGTAAACTTTGGAAGTAAACATTTATGTCAGTATCTGTCGTAAGGGACTCAAAATGCGGAAGGGTCGGCATAGGAAAATTTAGATTTCGTAGTTATTGCAAAATTTATGTTTCTAATTTACAAATGCCATAATATGAATATTATTCTTATTTAAAACATTTTTGTAGTTGGAAATCTACTTACATGATCAACAGTTACGAAAAATACGGTTATTAAGATGCATGATGTATAATGGAAATAAGGAGCAGATTTAAGATTGTTCTCTTTTTCAGAATTTGAGCCTATGGCTATTTCTACAAACTGATAATGCTTTTACGTCAAAAGCATGTATGTTGTTTCTATAGCACAAAATGCTTCAAGACATTATCAAATCGCGATTACATCTATCGACCATCCAGTACCAAATAAAATTGATATCAATAGTTACTATACTATAGAATTACGCTCTCACACTATAAACTTATACTATATTGCACTACAAAAACGATATTGCGCTGTATAAATATAATTATAAGCTATATTATACTGAATTTTAACGCGTTATAAATGAATATGATAACAGCCAATTCATATGCATGTTCCAAAAGTTCCTATTAGCTATGAAAAACGTCTTAAATATTTTTAATCACAAAATTTAGTTTCCGCAAATGCATGCAATAGATTTCGCTTTACTCTTCTGTAATTTTACCAAGCTTGTATTGTTGTTTATCTCTAGTTCATTAAATTCTGGCATGTCCTTGAGTAAGCATGGTGTGGTATAAAACATTAGTGCCGTTGGTCAAAGACCTCGGGCAGCATTGGTAATGGCGTTTGTTCATCCAATTTCGATTGAGAATGAAGCGGATGATGGAATGCAGGGGTCTCCCATCATTATCTCTGCCACAACGCTAGAGGTTAAAACAAGAAGCGTTCACGAAATATCTTAGGCAAAAGTTCCATGAGCTGAGTTATGCTAAACTGGTATATTTATACTTCATATAAGGATTAAACTACTTAATTATAAGCTTAGGTCACTGTTTTTTTTTCTATTCACCTAAGTATAAATGCCTTCCCTTTCGCATTGCAGATTTTTTGTGCATAAATATATTTCGATTTTGATGGGCATAGCACCCGCAGATAATAATAAGTATGATAAGTAACCTTCCGTTACTTAAATAGTAGTAAGATAAGTGAGTAAACAAATAACCCCAGAAAATTAAGTAACAGATAAGTGAGTAAGTAAGATACCGGATAAGTAAGTAAATATGTTGTAGGGATTTATATTTATTTTAACTAACAAGTTTTATTTTAAACTTCTTATAAGCCTTCATTCCCCTAATTTTCAAAGCAGAATATTTAAATTTGGTAGCGAATGGGAAGGAATGCAAATTCTACGTTGAATAAATAATTTAAAAACCGAGTTTCGGTAGGAAAGAGAAAGTTTTAGGCTACAGTCGCCACCTCTGCTGTTTAAACGTTTGCTCCCAGAGTTATTGCTTGTTCACGTGGCTTAATTGCATTTACTTGCTGCCACTAGTTTCAACGGGGGTTTAAGAAACGGTATCCATCTGAGCCCTGAAGTTTAGTTCTACCACTTGTACATATCTTCAAATTTTTAGTTACATTATCTGATTTCAGTTACCGCCCAAGGAAAGGGGTAGATTGTTAGAGTCGAGTTGACGCATTGTAAGTTTTAAAGAGTTAATAAAGAGTACTTTTAACCCTTCTTCTGTGAAATTACTCCTCTTCTAGTTGTCACACAAAAGTGAATGTACTGAACTCTACAAAGTAATCATCAGATAGTAATACGTGCCCAGGTAATGGCATTCCCATACACTTATTAATTTTTGAGGAACAATTCATTTGGGCATTTCTAATTTTATGCCCAGTTCTTGACGATTACTTATTAAGAATGAATATTTACTACACAATTTTTGCTTATTTTCGGTTTGTGACAGACAAAAATAAACTTAGGTTGACATTTCGTTCTTCCTTTCCGGTAATATTTAAATTTAAAATGAAACCTTGGCTGTCATTAACTCATAGCAAGTATTTATACTTTCTTTTTTAATAATTGTCCATATTAATTCATTTTTAATTGAAAGGATTCTTTCCTAATATGACGCTTTTTTTCGTCGACAAATCAAAACTGCTACTTCGGAAAATAATCTGTTTGTTAGTATAACAAAACAGTAAGACCAACTGATATTGGAAAAACATTTCATGTGCACCTAACACAAATATCTATAGCATCTATTTGTTTGAAAAATGTTACTTTTTCTTTAAATTTCTTTAAAAGAAACTTCATAATAACAAATCCAAATTTATGCAAAACGCAAGATTTCCCCTTTATTAAAGAATTTTGTAATAAGAAGAAAGTTTGCATTTCTAAATATCCTGAAACATTTCATGTAAATTTTCTTCATACAATTAAAACATTTCATTTCGTATTAACTCGTTTGTACTGACAGTATCATTATGAAAACTACATTAAAGTCGTTTGACTTCTAAATTAATTCATTAAAGCTCTCTTTTTAAAACTCTTCTTTTAAAAGCGTTCTTTTTTGAACTCTCTACTTAAAATGGAATAACATTTTAGATAAATTAGAGGTTATAAATACGGGATAGCTTCACGGGATAGCTAAATTTTGTCTCATTTTAAACGTAATTTTAGCATACCTTGGATACTTTAATATTTATCCTTAAATTTAGGTTTAACTGTCAACTATAAAATTAAGAAATTGTAGAAGTGAAAAAAAAATTGTTTTGAGTTCCTGTTACCATGTATTAGACTAACAACTATAAGACTCTAACAAACATCGAATTAAACATTATTAATAAAATAGGTTAGGTTCTTCACATTACAGGCAAACTGCATTGCGTCTAATGAGTTTCCTCAAAAAAAAAAGGAAAATTTTAGTTTACTTTTTTAAACACTGAACTCTCACAATCGTACATTAGTAATTCTTACGTAATAGTAAAAATAGTAATTGCTCTTCAAATTCATTCACCTTCTACGGCTTTATTTTTCCTATTTCCATTTTTAAATATTTCAACAGAATACAAATTCCAATAACAGGATATGAATTTTCATTCCACCACTGGAAAGAGGGATTATTCCGTTACTTGACATATAGTATAAATTTTTGTTTATTTATAGATTATTTGTGCATGCAGACGTGCATGAACAAAATTTTACACAATTCTATTTTCTTATATAACTCTAAAGTACCTTCAAAAATTCTCTACAATAGGATGTAAACGGGTGCGGCAGCTTTGTAAAAAGAAAGGCTTGACTTGGAGTATGGCGCTATTTATTCTTTGAATAGCGCTTGTTCTGTATAGCAGCATAATACCGTAGACAAATTTTGACTATCGTTATTAGATTAAATTTATTATCATTATTTTCTTGAGAAAAATTGTTTGGGTATGTGAAAATAGTCGGAGACCTCCCCAAGTGATTGAGTTTGGAAATATACCCTACTCGCCTTTTATTGGGGCAAATATATAAAATATATGCAGCGCCTACTTTTAGTTGCTACGTGGTTATAATTGGATACGGAGAGGTTGTAGACGACTGTGACTGACTAATTAAGTTAAAATAAAGCATGGTTGCGTCAAAAGATTTATTCAAAAATTAAAGCTGTAGTTTAACAAAAGATTTTATAGAGAAAAAGAGCCTTTATTAGTTTTTTTTTTTTTTTTTTTTTTTTTTTTTTTTAGGAGGAGGGCTTTTAGCTTTTGCTTTGACTTAGAGCATACTTTAGGAATAAGAAGAAAAGAAAAAAAACAAGGGAAAAAATTGTCGAGTTATAACTAGAAGAAGGATGTAAAAATGGAGGAGAGAAATGAGAAGAATGCGATGATAATGCTCAAGCATGCGTGAGATAAAAGGGAAATTACTGAAGATGTATCAGCCTCGAGAAAGATGATCAGCTGTACAGAATGATTCAGAGTGTATGAAGGAGAACGAGGCGAACGAAAATTCCTCTGAGAAGAAAATGCAACTATCTGCGTAGTGAACTTTTTGTGATGTGTATAATGCAAAGAAATATCTAACGTTTGACTCCCAAAGTGGTGATCAACCTAAACTCTGTCTTCAGAACTCTTTTTTAATTAGTGAAGGAGGTAGGAAGGTGAGTGAGCATTGAAATTCCTGATTTAGCGATTCAAAATATCGGCTTTTGGCACCTATTCACGACGGGCGATTACTCGAGGAATGTGTTCTTGAATATGATGTATTATAAAGAAATTTTTCTGGACTGATATTTAGCTAACGACTTAAAATATCGATTTCTGTCTTCAGACTGATGATGAGCAAAGACCCGGGCGTTGAATTCCTGTTTACGAAGTATTATAAAGGGACTGGTCTGGGCTGGTATTAGCTAGCAACTTAAAATATCGGCTTCCGACTACCGTCCGGATATCCGAGGGCGAAAATCCGGACGGGTATTCCTGTCTAAGTGTCGTAATGCAACTGTACTGAACTGACATTTCGCATGACAGAGAGGATGATTTCCCGCTACGAACAACGAAGATCAGAATGAAAATCTGTAAGTGACTGTGTTATGATGGGTTGCAATCATTCATTTGTAGTCAGATCCCAGATTCCTGAAATCTGCTCATGCAACTATTCTTCAACTTCTCTTAGTTGTAGAGTTGATTATGCAAATCAGAAGTTTTGCATTTCGATATGTATTTAAAGAGATTTGTCCCACGATTAGAATAAAGTCATTATTCTTGAATTTATTTCAAATTTAATACGTTAATGTGGTACTTAGGGACATGTATAAAAAATGAATAATTATATATGTATGATTCTGTTACTGTATGCGTTATCTGTCCGCGACAGTATATTTAAAGAATTTTAAATTGTGTTATGTAAACGAACATGGGTTAATAATTAACGGCTGCATATTAACCATCAAGTTGTTCATATGGAGGAAATATTAAATATTATAGTTTATAAAATTTTTGTCCAGAATTATTTACCATTTAAACTATACAACAAAAACTGAAATCTTTAGCTTGCTGTAGTAGTCGTCCAGCCCATATGCAAATTTGGAAAAATGAATTTTTTCAAATGTAAATGGAATAAAAAGTCCAAATAACTTTAATGCAATACTTTTAACAAAATTATATTTTATAAAAGGGCACTGAACACCTTTGTCTAATAATTATATCTGGAAATTTCTTTAATCCTGAAATAACTTTTGACGGATTTCATCTAAACCTTTGAAAAGACAAAAGAGATAAATACTCCCGTTTTTAAGTCAGTAAACGGATAAGTTGTATTTAAGTCAGCTATTAATGAAATCGAGTTTTTAAATTTTTCCCCAATGGCGGGCACTTGCCTATAACGGCATCGGCCATTCCTAAGACCAGAAGTGGTGGCCATTTTATTGTGGAGGCACCTAATAATAAAAACCACCGTTAGCTCCTATAAAACATAGACAGCCACCGTTAGCTCCTATGAAGAGACACCCATGCCTTCTTCGGGATTCGAACCCGGGCCCTTCAGTATCACAGTCAGGCTTCCCTAACCACTATACGGTATGGGCGGCAGTGTTTTTAATATTTCTCTTTTGATTTAGCTTAACGTGATCTTATTTCAGCTACAGCAGAAAGCTTACCCTTCAGATGGGCTTTCCTTTGAATTAGAAAGGAAATTATAATTTACGTTTACAGCCTTATTAATAATTTACGTTTACAGCCTTATTATAATAACCAAAGGTATACTGAAGTAATTATTTTGACAAAGACTTCGTTTATTTTTTTTAATCCTAAGGGAGAAAAAAGATAGTGTGCTAGAGGAAATACTAACTGATTGCACATACTAATATACTTTTCAATTTTGTTCTATTTCTCTGAACATTTTACTATTTTAATTACATCAGATTATTATTTTTAATATAATAAACTCAAAATATACATACATAAACAAAGAGAATCTGGAGTCGAATGTAACATGATCAATTACAAGTATTTCAGTCTAACAATTACTTTTAACTGTTTATTGTAATCATTTTCTTTGTGTTAAGAATATAACTTTCTTTATTTATTAGTATCTCATTCGCGTTTTTAAAATAATTTTTTATAGTTTTGCTGTTTTATGAAATGTCTGTAGAGACATTAGGCTATTTCGAAGCAAGAAAGGTAAAAAAGGAGCAATGCCCTCACCGGAACTCGAACCACGGATCTCTCGAATAGGCGTCGAGGGTGCTGACCACTACACCACGACGGCATGCTAAGAAAGCGGGCGAAATACCTTATATATTCCCCCTTTTAAAGGGCGACTGGAGATTAGGGGACTCAATCGCCAAATCATCCTCCACCACCCTTTTAGTTCGGATGCCAGTAGTCGTAGAAAATATTCAAATTTTTACTTTATTGACTAGTATAGAGTACTTTTTTATGAAATTTTGCTCGGATTGATTCCTTCTTTTTTCTTAATTCATGTACATTCCCTTTCTTATCTTTGCTGGAAAAAAGTAAAATGTTCTTTATGTTTATTATTTTCATTTACTCTATTTTCTTCAATAGTTGGTAATTTGCTCGACAGAAGCAAGTTCATATTTTCTGAGCACTTCGCAAGGAGCAGTTCGCAAATGTTTTGTATTACATGTTAATTCTGGTGAATAAATCAAGAAAGGATGCGCATTTTTAAAATACTAAACAGTTACATAAAATAAATACCCGTAATTGGTATAAAAACATGTATAACCGTTATTTGTGAACTTCAGTAATTTTCGAATTTATTAAACTAAATTTTTCAGCTTAATCTATAGTTTTGTGCTTCTTTCTTTACCCCATGGATATTCTTCGTACTTCCTAGCAGTTATAATTAAAAGCATAGATTTATTTTATGTATCTGCTATAAAGTTTATTTAAAGATACTGTACTTTGAGCAGATATTTATCTTGAGCCATTCTGATGCTGTCCTCTAATTAATAAATTCTTAAACTAATGAATAAAATTCAAACATAGATTCTGCCAAACTTTTTGTTCTATTCACATTTGTGAAACGTAGAAAACGAAAGAGGCTAAGCATGTTTTTATTCTGCCAATATTTCGGAAACTGTCGGTCAAAATAAAATGCCGCGTTGGTCAGAGAGAAAAAGCCGCGTTTCGTTTTCTGGATGTGGAGGGCGAAAATCGATAAAACTGCGGTTTATACTTTCATCAGGGATAAAATTTGGTTTTAACGACACCTTAAATAATTTTTTTCGTTTTGTTTTTCATTCTGTTTAAACCATTCGTCAGAACGCCAACTGCCAAGCACATGCAAAATGTTTTGAACTCTCGTCTTGAAATGATTTAAAATATCTCTCTGTTTTATAGTCCCATTTTTCCCATATATGAGACATATTTCTCATATTTACAAACACCAAACTTATAGTTATTCTAGGACAACGATGCACAACATTCGAAAAGTGTAAAACATAGGCAACTATTGCATTTTGCAGTGAAACTAATTATGCCCTTTCTTAACAATATTACGTTATAATTTATTCTTTTATCATCCTTGCAATGTTTTTGTCATATATTTTTCCTTCTGGTAATTAATGAAGTCACTATGCTCAGATTGTAAGCAAATGTGGCTTCACCAGTTGTTAAAGGTCTGACTATATTCTAATCGTACATTTTTTTTCTTATTTTACTAATGTTACTTCTTGCAAATCGAAATGGGGAAAAGAATTGTTTACCTTGTAGAGACATTAGTTAAATTTAGAAAGCAGAAGAGATTAAAAATTAGCAACGCCTTCGCCGGGAATCGAACCGCTGACTTCTGGATAGGCGCCCAGTGTGCAGACCACCACACCACGAAGACATAACAAGAAGGCGGGAGAAATACCTTATAACCTTAGCATTTTTGAATGGTGGGCTTAGATAAAGATAATAGCATATTTAAAAGTACATGTGAAGAGACCTAGTAAAATTACTGTACCCTTTCCAAATTATACTCTAAAAGCTTTAAGGACAAAATACGCGGAGATAAGAAGCATACAAGAAAATACGGTATTTAGTTTTACTAAAATGTCATTACTTAAATAAGAATTAAAAATAATTTAATGAAAGGATATTGACAAAGTTAAGCAAAATATATATTTATCAGTGTTTTTAACAATCGGCACTTATTTATGGACGGTGACACCATGTACCAGCGCGTACTTGATCCGTTTTTTAATTTACTTACAAAATCCCATTTCTTCGAATTTTTAACTGTTGTTGTCCGTATATCCATACATGCAAAAAAAATGCTGTTGAGTATTGTTTACTTTTTCAGATATGTTTGAAGGCTTGTCCTTTAATTTGAGGAAAATTTTGATAATTAATCATAAATTTCAATTAGTTTTAAAATATTGTACCTGAATATGGAATCTTTCTAAGACGCATAAAACTTATCTATCTATTGATTGCTGTTAAAGCTATCTAAACATCACATTTATTATGAAAAAATTACGTGACATTTTTTAATCTTACAAAAAGCTTAAATTTTAAGTATCACCTCTGAATGACGTAAGCAAGACTGAAAATTAAGTTTCTTTTATGATTTTATAACACAAATGGGGAATTAATTACGAACAATTAGGACTGAAGAAAATATAATTTATAATTCTGTTAATTACACTCATGTCCATAAATTAAGGATAATGCAAAATCAGGCAAAGGAAGAGTTAGAAGCAAAACAAATTTGACTTATATGTAAAGCTTATTTATTAAACAAAACGTAAAGAGCAAAAAAGGATGCTATATGTCTAATATTATTAAAAAAATTAGCGATTTTTTCTCCCTGAAGCAAATTATGAAAAAAACCTATTTACATAAAACCAATATTACATGGTTGGTATGATTGTTAATACATTGTATGTCTCCCAGACGACGCAATACAGTCCGTACAACGCCTAGGCATGCTGAGTATCAAATTATCGACCTGATCTTGGGGGATATTACACCACTGAAAAGGCAATGCTCTCCGAAGTTCCGGTAGACATGTAGGAGGCGGTTGACGGGCTGCAACTCGTCGTCCAAGCATGTTCCACACGTGCTCTACTGGATTCAAGTCCGGTGAGAATGCTGGCCAGTCCATACGGGTGATATCCTCCGATTGAAGGTATTCGCTTACGATGTTTACATGGTGAGGACGGGCGTTGTCATCCATAAACACAAACTGTGCGCCCATGGCGCCCCTAAACAAACGTACATGTTGTTCCAGAATGTCGTCCCGATAGATTTGGCTTGTCATGGTTCCAATTTGAACATGCAGGTCAGTTCTGGAACCCAGAATAATTCCACCCCAAACGAGCACTCCTGCACCACCGTAACGGTGTCGTTCAATGAAGTTTTCTTGGTGGTAACGGGTACCTGAAGCTCTCCGTATGAAAGTCCGGCGAGAATTAGACTGCGAGCTAAACCTGGACTCGTCGGAAAACATCACACAAGCCCACTGTTGCGGTGTCCACAATGCATGGTCTCTACTCCATGCTAACCGCAGGCGAGTAACAGTGAGTGAGTTGCAGTACGTGAACGCATCTGACAGGTCTACGAGCATATAGATTAATCTGCCCTAAGCGTCTGTATACGGTCTGCCTTGAAACTGTCGTACCAGTGGCTGAAGAGAACTGACGAGACATGTCTGAGGCTATGCTCCACCTGTTTCTTTTGGCAGTAACTGCCAAATACCGGTCCTCATTCGGCATTGTAACTCTGGTGCGACCTCTGCTGTAACGTCTACTCACATTACCATCATCTTGGAATCGTTGCCAAAGCCTGGAGATGACACTCTGGGCAATTCCAAGTTCGTCTGATACTTCCAGTTGGGTACGCCCACATTCCAGACAGCCGATAATTCTACCACGTAAAAAATCATCGAAATGCGTCTTTGTGTCATAACTATTCGGTTATTGCACTGAAATGCTTAAAAAGCGTTTGCGAATAATTTTACTTCTTTGCCTGTATTTCTTATATATCACTCTCTTACACTCTCGTCATTGTGACGTACCATCGGTCTCATCTGGTTACTTCCTGAAATTTGCATATGATTCTTAAAGATGTGTGTAGTGATTCTACAGGTGATATATTTATTTTAGAGTTCGATTTCCGCGTGACTCCGAATTATTCTTAATTTATGGACATGAGTGTATTTAGTTTCCTTTACCGAAAATTACAGACGAGAGTAATCTAAAATATTTAAAAAACCGCGATTAGGAGGAAGAGTAATAATTTATTACTAATCACATTTCATTTGTCTAAATTTTGATTAAAATCCAAATTTTCCAATAAAGCAAGGGAAATTCGTTAGTTATCGCATAGAGTGGTAATATATATCTTTTCAGACTTCATAGTATATTTAATTCATCGTTAATCATTTTGATATAAAAGTCGCTTTAAGAAATTTTAGGATAAAATAAATTTTTTAATTTATTTATTTATTTACTTAGCTTTTTTCTCAAAAGATGAAATAGCTCACAAAATTCAACTTGAGCTGCATTCAGTGTAATTAGCTGTTTCATTGAGACGAAGAATACTCTATTTTAAAACGAAGCAAGGCTATCTGCCTTTGTGAAAGGCTGCCATCGTCGGGCTTTCTGGAGGGAATTATTTCACATTTATATTACTTGAGCATGAAAGTCATGAGACCTTTAACAGCTTGTCCGTTCAAAAAGATGTGAACCAGATTGAGATCACAGAGCTCAGCGCAACTACCCACTTGGCCACGGGCAAGCCTTGCACTAACTATACTACTAAGTAATTGGGCATATTCGAAAAAAAGAGCTCTTTCCTTAATAAAAGAGAACAAAAATGTTATTTATGCACATTTTTATTTGGAAGAGTAAATTTTTTGCTGCCCTTTGATCTTCATATACATGGGGCGGCGGCATTTATCATATCAGGAGAAGAAATTTTGTATACCGTCGACATATGCTTCTGTCGCCAGTCTATTGGACGAAAGATCTATGTATTACTTCCATTACCTGAAATTCGCGGTGTGCGAGACAGTTGTGCGTGAGCTTTAAAGCAATTGCATCGCAATAGAAAATACATAATTACCCACCATTCCGCTACCGAAAACTTGCGCCAGGTGTGGTGCTACGCATGCTTACTGAGAGGACATAAAATATCGCTTGGGGGTCGTAATGACATTTTCGATATGATAATCAAAAGACAGTAATGATTTTTGGTCTCGCATCATGACAAGCGAACGACATCACTTTTTACGGCATTATATCCCATGATCAAACCATCACTCCAACACATATTGCTCAACGAGACTGAAAAGAGCTATTTATAAAAGCAGGGAAGGTTTCTGACTGATATTATGAACATGCTTCATAACAACGCTCGGCCACGTGTCGTCAAATCCACACGAGTTGCTTCAGAACTTCTAAAGGGAGATTTTAGAGCACCGGATCTCCAGTCCTGACCTCGTTCCCAGTGATAACCATCTTATCAGAAAATTAAAGTATTTTGAAGGGAAAAAAGGTTTGCTTACATCGAAGAATTCAAGTAAACAGCTACTATATTTTAAGTAGTGGCAGAAATGTTTGACAAAAGTATACAAAAACGTTTCCCAGTATGACAGATGCCTCCATGTCGTGGATGTCTATATGACGTAATAGCCAAGCTATGTATTATAGAAATAGAAATGTTTTGTTCAACTCTCTGCTTTCGTTCTTTTATATTTACCAAACGACTACTACCTCTTAATTGTATTACAAGTTTCTCTCGTCTTATAAGAATATCCTCTTAATATTTTTTTTTACTTTTAATACTTCTCTGCGATGTATTAACAAAAGTAATTAATTTGTCGCGAACTAGTTAAAAGCGTAAAAAATTTATCATCTTATTCAAATTTAAGATACTTCCTTTAGTGCGCCATAAAGCATTTTATTCGAAATATGAATAAAACCTAGAAACAAAATTTGATGCAAATGGGACGGTGCTTGTCAATAACTGCATTAACAAATAAATTTGCGTTGAAAACAACTTTTTATAAACTGACATAATGACTCTAAGAAATGAATCTCCAACTATATTTAAGCGAATTGCTTACTTTGCTTTGGTTGAAATACTGTAGCTATATTTCATTTTCAGGTTGATGCTTGGAGACTATTTTCCAAGGTTTCCTGCAAGCTTTTTTGTTTTACGTTTATTTAAACAATTTTTACCGTTACATGTATATTAGAACATTCATTTATTCTTTGTTCTGGAGGGCAATTTTCATTAAAACCTTTATTTCTATGTTTATTAGAATACTACCGTATTAGCAGAATTTTAGTATTCACATTTTACTCACTTTTTTAATTTTTTTGTGCTTTTCTATGATACAAATGCACGTATATTGCAGATGCCTGATATGCTTCAAATATTCATTAAGTTATCTTAAACCTGTTGCTTAACTCCGTGGCTACCACATGTATTTAATTTATCTGTAACTTTCAAAAACATGTAGCGTTGTAAAACTCCTTGCCTTTTTCAGGTTCAAACCAAAACGGTTCAGACAGTCCCTTGAAAATGTATAATTATTTAAACCAACAAATTGTTCTACCAAATACGTTTTAAAGAAGCTGAAGATGGTTCTAAAATACAGCAGCTGCCTTTTAATACAATAGTTTTGTTTATTTTCCATTAATTTGTCATATAATGTATATTCTACTTACACGTTTCAATACATATCTTTTAATTTAGTATGCAGTTCGTCGTGGTTGATTACCACTTCTGTGTTGTAACATCTCTGTTATATCACAAATGCTGATTTTCTAGTTAGGGAATTTTAAGCTTGTCAATTAAATAGCAAGTATAATTGCTCTTGGATTTTTCCCATACATTTTTAGATTTTCTATACATTCAAAACAGCTGCAGCTGTGAATGATAATGACAAATCAAAAAACATTTCTAACGGCTTATTTATTTATTACACTTTAATAGAGAAAATGAAATTATTTTATAGCTTTCCAAATTACACGTACGAGATTTGAATTTCTTAAACGGGTAATTATAATATCATAAGGTATTTCTCTAGCTTTCTTAACATGCCTTCGTAGTGTAGTGGCCATCACTCTCGACGCGAATTCGAGAGGTCCGTGGTTCAATTCTCGGCGAGGGCGTTGCTCAATTTTCATCTCCCCTACTTCCAATTAACCTAATGTCTCTACAAATGTAAGTATCATTTATATGTATACAAGTATGCTATAGTTAATTATGAACTTTTAAATTATTAAATTACATCTGTTTTCATTATTTCAACATTTTTACTTTCCTTCTAAATGAAACTGTTTATAACTGTATCTCCACTGTTTAGTATTCTTAAGAATTTCATTACTTCAGCATATTTACTTTCTTTCTTAATAATTTAAGGGCATTTCTCATTTTTCATCTTTCCTGCTTTCAAAAATGCTAATGCCTTTACAAAGTAATTCTAATAAATAATAGGAAACACATCTACTTCTTATCCTCCAATTAATTATCTCTAAAATATTTCAAGTTATTAATTCAGTTTATAGATTAAGTTAATAAAAAAGACGGTTTTTTCATAAAAGCAGTCTCGGTTTACCTTAAAAGAAATTTAATCTCCAGATCTAAACCTTGCGTTTAGCTGTATTCAACTATTCCATTTCATTAACCATTCTTCCCTGCGAATATCTTTATTTAGAAAATAATCTACAACTGAATGGTATATGTTATCACGAGAATCATTTTGCTAATTATCTAATCAAGTTCAGGCACACAAGTATAGCTAACAGAATGCTTCATTTAAAAGACGTGGAAAATGCGAACTCGTGAAAAGGATGTAATTCCAGACAATTAAATTCCAAGGTAAGTTGCATCCGTTATATAACTCGATCCGTTATATAAGTCGATATTAATTCTAACATTCTATAGCTATAAACAGGTCAGTAAATAATGCTCATAATTTGCTAGTAAAAGAAAAGAATGTAGTATAAAGTCTCACACTGGTGTTGACAGCTACGTAGTAAACAAACTCTTTCTTAAAAATTGAAGAAAATATCTTTTCTTATAAACGGATGAGGAGAACATTAACATAGAAGCTTCTTAATTACAAGAAAAATTTTAACTTTCAGTAGATTAACTGTCATCCATGATGAAGCTAAAAGTGAATGACTAAGCTGTTAAACTGCCGCTATCTTGTACCGTCTTGAGGTGCAAAACAATATCTACCAATATTAATGGTTTGGGGATATTTAGTCAAAAAACTGCTTTATTTTTGTCAAAATAGTAAATAATAATTTTATTCCCTGCTTAATAAAATTAATTTTATTATTATTATTAATTAATTAATAAAATTTAATAAATACATTAAAAAATAATTTTATTCCCTATTTAAAACTTGAAGTTTAATAAAATATCCTAAATTCAAGATACGAAGTCATTTTTTAAGAAAATACATGTAAACAAATAATAGATTACTGTAAAAAACTGTAAGCATTACATGCAAAAATATCATTAATTAAGCATATATCTTTGAAGTCTTATATCTTGTGCAGCAGCCCCACCAGGGGCGGAGTAATTAAGATAATTAATTCTAATAGTTATGCGAATAATTCGATCCGAGTTCGGACCCAGGTGAATGAACTGGTTGCATGGATGCTTTTCGTGATGTGTAACGTGAATACGAGACATAAATTCCTGCAAGAAGGTATCTCTCTCCCTTTATGCAGGTAGTTCTTATGAGCTTTGCTTACTCCTCTAACCTTACAAAGTGTTTAAGCATTCTTAGTTGATAACATATTCCTGTATTTTTAAAATCTTTCTAATTTTAATTGCATTGATAATTTGTCATTGGAAATATATGAGGTATCTAGTTATTTTTACTGTCGTCATAAGTTTCGCATGAAAAGTACCTATTTCCTTACCACTACTTATTGTTTGCTTTAAACTTATTCAAATGTTTTCGCCTCGACGCTAATATGATGTTTTTACTATATCTTTTATTATTTATATCAAGTCGCCTATGCATTAAAAACGTCCATTTAAAAACGCTGCTTTAGATATTCATAATGCATGTATATATATATATATATTGCCATGTTGCTACATTTTAAAAATATTTTGACCACATATCACCGACATCAAGCTGTTTTTAATTGCAAGGAAGTTTTAAACTGAAGTCTAAAAATAGTCAGATTTATTACTTTCGATATTTCGAAGAAGAAGCTACAAATTTAACGTAGTTCCATATTTTAGTAATTTTATTCAGCTTCCAATATTATTTATGATCATTAAATTACCCAGCTTTAGGCGAAAAGGAAAGTGAAGCTTGATAAAGCTAAAAATAAGAAAATAAATTGTTAGGCTGCTGTCATTTTGCGCCGTCTTGGAATAGAAAATTATATCCCCAAGCATCGCTTATATAGATCAAAGTAAAGGATTTTATTTATCAGTTTTAAATTCTTGTGAATATATTTTCGTAACAACGATTAATTCTTTACGTTCACTATATTTTTAACTTTATTGCTACTCGTAATGCAATAATTATTGTTATTCTTAACGTTATTGCTATGCATATGTAAAATTTCTTTTAACTGTATTTGCATAACATGTGCATTTTTTACACATCAAAAACGGAAAATTTAGATCCAAATAAATAATCCCGCTTCTTACTTAGAAACGTCAGAATTATAAATATTAATGATTTGAATGTCTACGCTTAAAAGTGTGTGTGTGATTATGGCAAAGCCTCGAGGGCTATCTGCCTAAGAGGAGGGATGCCTTCGTGGAGGACTTTCTAAGGGAAACTGGCTCGTATACACGTTACACATGGGGAAAACCACGAAAACGCCCATGCAGCCAGCCCGTTCGCGGGATTCGAACCTCGGACCGAACTACCAGAGTTCAGCGACTTTACCGCTCGGCCGCTGGTGGGCCCTACGCTTAAAAGATCATATAAAATAGTCAACTACTGCATAATAACTATAAATGTATCTGCTACACCGCTTCAGCTATGCAACCTCTGCTGATGTCTAATACCTCCGTCTTCTTTACTATTTCATAAAATTTCACTCCAACAAGAAGATTCTAATTACTAAGAAAACAAAGGTATTCTAATAAATTTCTCATTTGCACCTACAGCAGTTAAAAAACAGCAATTTTTTGCAAACTTTTATCAAAATCTTGATTTTTTGCAATTTCGAGTAGAAAACAGATATTATGAATCGAACATAATAAATATTTTAAAAAAAGTTTGTAAAAGGTAGCAAAATCTCTAGGAGCGTATATGTATGTATTTCAAGCATATCCAAGCATTTAATCTTAGTCTGTCTTTCACATCCAGAAAAATAAAAATAAGATATTTTATAAGAATAATAATCTAAAACAAAACTAACCGTTCTTTCGTTCAAGAAAACGGGAAAGAACCGTTCAATTGAACAAAGGTAAAGCAGAAATGAAATCTTCCTATTTTTTCCCAAAAAAGAAATTTTTCAGTTTTCGTTCCATTTTATACATATATAATACAAAAATTTTATATCAAATATTTATGAGATGCTTCGTGTATGTTATTCATAGATATATACACATATATAGCTTTTCTATCTTATTCTCTGTCTTTATTTCAGGAAAGAAGAAAGTTTAGAAGAGACCTGGCCAGCCCAAATGGTTCCACGGGCCACTTTGATGATCGTTACAGTGGGCCGCACTTTAAGGAAACATGCTTTCAAAAAACACAATTCAGATGCAAAATGAATAAAACTTTATTATTATACTATGATTCAAATACAATGAACTTTCAACTCTTAATGAAAGATTTGTTTATCCTTTCTATCAGTTAATTTTTGTAAATCTCGGTTTATGTCGACTTTGCATATCTTAACTGGTTTTCTAAACTGGCATCAGTTAATGAAACACGTGAGGAACTTATAAATTTCATCTTTGAAAAAAATGTTTCACACGGATCCTAAAGCACATACAACGCATCGTGCCAAATATCTAAAGCTGAACTGTGTCTCGGATGTAATATAAGTACTGTAAAAATTAATGTTTGACGTGGACGCAAAATTTTATTTCATTTCATTGTTGCATTGTAAATCAATAAACCCCATTTGCAGATTTTCAGGAACACTATTCCCGTCAACATGACACTGGCATGAAAATATTTTAAACATTTTATCATATTTGCCTAATTCTGATAAATGACTATCAAATAAGTTTCTTTATTTCTTTAGCATATTTCGAGAAATTATTAGGTTTGATTCTGATGAAGTTGTTTAACAGAGCAAAATATTGAACATTATTATTTCTAAGTTGGCACCAAATAACAATAATTTCTATTAAAACCTTTGGCGAAATTACAAGCGTCGATTATTAAATTATTTTGCCCTTACAAGTCCTTATGTAGCTGATTAAGTTATTCTGTTATATATGCTAAAAACATAGGTCTAACAACCAATCATCACTTTATTCAGGAGCAGATTCTTGTTTCTCGTTCATAAACGTATCTATTTCCTCCCGTAAATTAAAAAATCTTTTTAAACTTTTCCATGACTTAGCCATCTAACAGTAGTAAAATATATGATATCACTATATTCAGAAAATAATTCGCTAAGGAATACATTGAATTGCCGAAGCTGAAGAACATAAATCACCCTTGGAGAAACTATCACTTACTGGCGCAATTTATATTATATAAAATTAAGTGGTTTTTCTGTCGTTAATTTAAATTTTAATTTTTATTGTTATTTCAGATTTTCATTTACTTAGTACTTTGTATATACATGTAATGAAAAAACAAGAGTTTCAATAGAAATATAAAATCAACCAGCGCAGTCGTACAATTTAATGTGACGGGCAGCGTGTTAGCCAGGCCTCGTTTAGAATGTACGGTTTCGGCGGTATAAAGTTTTTAAAGTCGCAGATTTGTAGTAAAAATTGTGTTTATGCTTCATTTAAATTATTATTTTTTAAAAGCATATTTTCTAGAATTCTAAAATTACGAGGCCTATGAAGTAATTGTTAAAACGCATGCCATTCCTTGAAGTTCTTAAGAATTCTAACTAGTGGTGATACAAAAAAAACTAATTTTATTAAGAAAGAAGGTAAATATGCCGAACGGTAGAAAATGAATCTTAATTCGTTGCTCCAGAGAACTCGTTTCCACTGATTAATGGTCCACTGTCGGCGTGCTTTTCACCACATTAACCAAGCAGCATGGTTGGACGTTTTCATCAAAGCAGCACAACCATGTAAACCAGGCAGATGTGTACTACGGATGGTATTCATCGCAACAACATTCTCAGTTGCCTGTTGAAACTCCTGGAGTATGTGAATCATCAGTTAAATACAGTTCTTGTGAATTTCTCTGGACAGCATCCGTCGGTCCCTATCTCCCAATTTCACGGGTCTGCCGACTCGAAGTACTTGTAAATAGTAATATGGTAACTGAAACAGGTATATACATGTATTTACAAATGTCGAAACTTGGTTATAGATTTTAGATTAAAAATCCAATTTTTTGAGAATGTGGGATACATATGGCCTAATGTGATAGTCATCTTTTTTTAATATCTCGTACTACATATTCAACGGAACGATAGTAGATAGTTTCATTACTGGAGGCTTTGTTGAGGACGTTATTATTGATTCTGTTCAGGTAGTCTCGCACATTATCAGTCTTCAGATCCTTGTGAGTAACGACATGTGCGAAGACCAGCGCTTATATGCCTTCAACTGGAAAGCGCCATCTGTGCTTCCCCGTTTGAGTTACGCCTGTACACTGTATGATTAAACATATTTGTTTGGGTGTGTTTTATCACCCTTAAAATTTGGCTGATGAGTTTCGAATCACCCTGTATAATAAAACTTTGAACTACATATTAAACTTTATAAATTTAACTTTCTAACACTGATGCATTATTAAAGAAAGAAATTACTTCTGAACCATTATATTAACCATTATTTATAACCGAATTATCTTTGAAAACTTTCAAGGAAACATTTATATTATAAAAAATATGAATATTCGTAAAACGTGTTATTAACTTACGAGTCCGTGCGATTTTAAAAGGATCTTCACTATCTACTTGGTCTATGACGGGCTCCACCTTGAAACGAGCTTGTGTATCGTTGTTATGAACATAAAATGAGTATTTGAGAGCAGTCTGGAGGTCATCTGTGCCAGGCGGAAATATTGCTCCTACAAAGAAAACAAAGCTTTAACGTTTATTTCATTTACCGTTAAAGTTACATGTTATTTATGTGATAGAAAATGTACAAAGCAGTGACGAATAAAAATGAAAAACTTAAATTAATGATTAATTAGTGCAAAAGTCTTGCCATAAGTAATTAGTTTTTTAACATATATAATCTCTTCGTATATAGCACATGTACAAGACGTGGTTTATAAAAGTAAGTTAATTAAAACATTAAATACTGCATGCATAAATAAACCGAACAAAAACAGAGAACAGAAGTTAAGACTTGACAAAAAGGGAAAAGTTTACTGGCTAAGTCACGCCAAGGTTTTCCAAGTCGTTCTGCAAGCATAATCTACGGCCATCGAAGGTAGGACAGGAAAACATTAATGTTCCACATCTTCAGGTAACTTTTTTGAACACTCAAATAAATTATTTAATCTTACATTGAAACAAAATAGGTAATTTGCAGATATACAGTGACTAGATAAAAATTGAAATCCGTTAAAATTAATAAAAGAAAAAGACTCGTAATGCAGTCTCTGATAAATAGAAGGCAAGAACGTTTTGTTCTCCTAGCATTACAAGATAAAATACATTCGGTATTCCACTCAGATAAAAGCTTCTTATGATAAAAGAACTTCCAAAAATTCTTTGGGAAGCTATTATTGCTTTTAACTAATGATTAGTTGAAAGCAAAAATAAAACTTATTGAATGCATTCATTACAATAATTATATCAACAACGTTTTATCACTACAGATAATCCATAGATATCATTCATAATTTCATTATTCCAGTTAATTTATGCAGGAGATGTCTACGAGCTACACATATGAATATCCTACTATATGAATCGTTAATACCTGTGACGACCTTATATTATACCTTTCTATGATATTCTCGGCTGCTAATGAAATATTTATGAGAATGAATTTAATTCTTCATGTCTTCTAATATATTTATTAGCTTTTTTTTCAAATACAAGTAAATATGGCTGCCGTAAATTAATTAACTAAGCAAATCGGTTCAGAAAATATTTTTATCACTTTATGGTTACTTTTATTTTATAAACTCATATTAGCAGAATGTAGGATAAATTCTGAGCCACTTAAAATGCATGTCTTTGTTAAACGTTCAAGCTAGTAACAAGCAATCCCCAAAATACTTAACTATCATGTAATAATAAAATATTGTAGCACTACAATGAAGAGTTAAAAAGTTTTTATTATTTGCACGGATCTAGATTTATTTTTAAAACTGCAAATAGTACAATGGATTAAAATTGTGGTAAAAGTCATTTTTGCATTCCATATCTAAACTTAAGAAGCATCATCAAAAATTAACCATTCAATATGGACATAACTGACCAAACTCATTTGATAAAATGAAAGAAGCTTGCATAATTTTCTAGATATATTAAGATGGGCAAGTTCATTTGTAATAGGTAAATTTCTAAGCCTTTTTCCCCCTAACATTCCTAAATGTTCGATCAGGATTATCATTCTTTTTACTTCACGCGTTGTGAAATAAGAAGAATGCATATTAATATATGCAACAACTTCATAGTGAGTTGTACCATAACAAAAAGTAAAACATTGGGTTGAGTGCCATAGCAAAAAAGTGATACAACGGATTATTTAGTCAGTTTATGATTAGATCAGGCTTCCAAAAATTTGCACAATCAAGGAAATCTATACGCCACAAAACATTTGTAGCATTAGGAATGAAACTATGCTAATAGCATAAGAACCCCTTGTAGTACACACGGGACTTACACACACAAGTGCCGTTTCTCACCGAAT
The DNA here is from genome assembly GCF_044657685.1 of Stegodyphus dumicola. NCBI lineage: Eukaryota > Metazoa > Arthropoda > Arachnida > Araneae > Eresidae > Stegodyphus > Stegodyphus dumicola. Next base: position 81,610,461 of record NC_140780.1, read on the forward strand.
GTAATGCTGACATTTAATTCAGAAATTTTAAGTTGCAAATCGAACGCATGTGTCTTACTTTTATTATTGCTTGTTATTTAAGTAAGCATCACGCGATTATTATTTATTTGATGATTTATTTAAACGATTAAACAATAAATACTCGTAGTTGAATGCATTAATCTGAAAATTATTTGCTATATGTTATTATCTTTAAAATAAATGCTACGGATTTTATTTCTAGAAATCATACATACATTTACTTCTGTTATCCTTCAAAACTCCTGATAACATCTTCACTCGTGAATATTTCATTCTAAGATAAATGACTTAATGCTTAAGATTCATCATTATTTTATGTAGCAGTGAAGTTAGGAGAAAAATGTTCTCGATAAAATAGATAAGAATACATTTATTAAACACTGGCCAAAGCTGTTTCGAATTTCGAAAGCAAAAGAGATTATTAAATAAAACACAAAGGAAACACGCTAAAATAAATCACTTTTCCTTATCTTAACATATGCTCATTAGAAATTTTAACATAAAAGGCTAGATGAATTTTAATATTCAAACTGAATATTCAGAGGTATGATGATAAATTAGATGCACGTAAAATATCAGGAGTAAAATCTTAAATAATGGCACTCACTGCTTTAAACATTTAGAAAACTGAAATGAAAGCACACTTTAAGAAAGGTGGAGGATAAAATTTATGTTTGTTTCACTCAAAGTGAGCTCAAAAATGAGTTCAAACTCGCATCTTATTCAAATGCATAAGAGTGAATAATACCTATTTGAATTGAATACGGTATTTTTCAGTTTTCATTATACAAATACAACTGACATGAGTAATGGATGTATGCATATAGAGAATTTTAGAAATATTGTAATTAAAATAGTAATAATTTAATATCTGTTTTCAGCGTAACATTAAAAAAAAGTCTGGCTGAAGAAATAAAAGATTAAAGAAGATAACAGGTTCAGGCATTAGCATGAAAGAAATAAAATTGCTTAAGTACAGAGCTTTCTTCAACTGAAATCTTAAGCAAATATTTTTAATTTCGAAGACGTTTTGCCTATATAAGTTTGAGTTCAAAAGGAATATTGTGACTGATTAAAAAGATGTATGACCTGTTGGTGGCGTCATTATATTAAAAGTGAAATTATTTGTAGCCTAAGTTGAAAACCAAAATTTTGATATTAGATATATATAAAGGAAATTTCAGCTTAAAATCAGTGAAGATAAGATTATAAGATCTGATTAATTTGTTTATGTTACCAATTTTAATCCCCCATTCAAAAACATAACATTATACTATTTTGTTCTCTCTCATTAGTTAGCTGCTCTTAGAAACTGAAATAAATCTGAAACTGAAATAATAATAAGAATAATAAACAGAAACTGAAATAATCTTAGAAAATAAAAGACCCCAGTCACATGTATGTTGAGCTTTAAATAAAATATATTAAGCTTTCGAACAGAGTGTATCATAGAACTTGACAATCTCAGTTTTTAATATCTCTGTGAAAACAATCTCTTATACAAATTGCTCATTATTTAACACTTTTAGATATATATACTTATTTTAATATATGAACAACATTCACTAAATCTATATATTACAGTACAGTTTTTTAAATAGGGTGAACATAAATTCAGCTTTTGCTTTATTAGAAAAAATTTTACTTAACGTAAGATTCTTTCATAATTATATCTAAACAACATGTTCACTGCTGATCCAAACTAAACTGAAAACCAATTCTTACATCTTTTTACCAAAATAAATTATGTCTGACTTAGTTAGAAAGCCAACTTTCAACCTTTACTGACATTTTTTCTTGTTTTAAGTTCAGTAATATGTTTTCATAATTGAAAGAATTTTCCTTACAAATAATATTAAATATTTAATGTGCATGTAATATATTTGAGCAAAATTTCATTTCACATTGTGAGGCATAAAAAAGGAAATATTAATTTAATAAAATTTCACTTGTTCAGAGAATTTCAAATGTTCAAAAGGTTTTAAAAACATCCCTTTGTATCACATTGTCACTTATATTCTCACAAGTGTTAAAATATTAAAAATTCGATTTCTGAAAATTTTATAACCTTCACTTGCTTGAAAAATGCAGCGCAGTATTTGAATATTAAAATAAAACACCCTTAGATTATAAAATACCTAAGCTAAAATGGGAGAAATAATTACGTTCTATTTTCCTTCAAAAATAAAAAAAAAGCTTTTCTAAGTCGAAACACGTGTAATAAAAAATTAATATCTGTCAGCTAACGTTAAGGCACACTTTTTTAATTGATTTAATATATTACGTAATTTGTTTTTCCTATCGTAAGATTTTAGAAAGCAAGAATTTTACATTTGCTTATGCAGCGCAATGTAAAATGCTATTAATGCCTAAAATTCAGATCTTTTTACACAAAGACAATTTATAGAGCAGTATAAGTAAAATAACATAACATTTCCTTATGGTGCTTATTCTAATTGAAATTCTTTTCTTGCCTGTGGAAAAAAATAAGCATAAAATGTACCATTAAGTTAAATGTATCACAGCTTTTCAAGTCTTTAAAACTATCCTTTTAACTGAATGCCACAATTCAAAATAAATTTTTAGAAACTTTTTTCTACTCAGCGTTATTTTCTACTAAAATCTCATCGTTCACTTTCACTTTTTATTTCACATTGTGGATAGTAACTGAAATAAAGTTCGCATCTTTTGCGACATTGAGAGTGGGGGGGGGGGGGGACCTTGAAATTTCTTCTTTTAAAATTGCCCAGAAGGAAAAGTCGTCCGTTTCATTTTCCCTAGTTAGAGGAGAGTTCGGTATAAAAAGATAGTTCTGAAAAATTAGTAACTTTTACTGGTAAACTAGTTGTACTAGACACAATTTTTTTGTAATTTTTTTATAAATTTGCATTGTAACGCTGAAAGGAATTCAAACATCTAACCACAATGGATAGAAAATAAATCAACCTGGTTTCAAATCTGAATATAAATTATATTCAGTTAAACAGAGAGTTTAATATATTGACAGTCATTGATCAACAGGAATTATATTTTCTGAAGTCTGATGTATTAGTTTCCGTAAAAAAATAATAAAACTTCAAGCATAACGGGAAAGTTATTTATCGATTTAGCTTTGTTAAAATACTTAAATTCTGTAAAAAAAAAAGCAAGTAAATAAAGAACAACATGTAAGAGCTATAAACATCAAATTTCTATTAAGAAACTGACTTAAAAAAACTCAGCTATTATTAGTATTTATTCAATAGGTATCGCTTCTCCAACTAAATAGCGTAATATAAGCATCATGCATATTATTAAATTATAATAAAAAAACACAGAAAATAACGTCTTCGCTATTACAGTTAATTTCCTGTGGGAAAATATAAGACATTTTGAAGACAAAGTTTACGTTGCACTTCAAGAAGCTAATTTTTTTTTAATGAATTTTGCATATTGATAAATAGGTATTATCACGTGTTGGTAGAAACCTCACAAGGAAGTTTTACTTTCTTTTGACGTGTGAAAAATGGAATTTTGAAAAACATATATCACGTAGTTCCTTGAAAAACGCAACTACTATCTAGACGCATCAAAGATAAGTATATAACCTTGTTTCCAGTAGGGCTAATGGTGTTAACAGAAAAAGTTACCTAAGAAACGTATAGATCCATTGTTTATCAATTAAAGAATATAGTTCAACGTAATACACAGGCAATACTAAAAATTGTATTGTGTCTACAATATACGGTTGTATGAACAAACAAAAAAGTAAAATGAAGGTGGAGAAAATTTTAATCAAATACCGTATAAATAAACTAAAAGAGATTACGAATGTTTATTCTAACACAAAAACACTTTATTTTATATGCCCTGTTTGGTTTACTGATATCAAAAGCAAAAACAGTTCAGTGATATAAAAAATAAGTGTAAACAAAATTGCTACATATTTCCAAAATTAAATAAAAAATAAATTTGCTTTTAGAAATCAATTTTCTTCGTCTCTCTTTCTCAAATTTAGATGGTATTTGTTTTAACTAAATTAAACGTTTTAATTTTCTGACATAATATTTTTACACAACTATATTCACAACTTGTAATTTAACATATACTTTTGTTGGAAATGATTGATATGTACACAGAACTTCTGTTAATTATGTTTTATTTGAGCTTAAGAAATCTTTGGCTACAGAAGAAAATGTCATTTCATTCTTGTCACATGATGATGCTCCAAAAGAAGAAATATCACGTGGTTAAACCTTTTTACTAAACGGACATCATATTTTTACCAACAAACTCGTTTCTAAAATTAAATGAATTCAATTAAGCAAACGTTAAGAAAAATTAAAAAACTTGAAAAAAGTCAATAATGTATTTACTTTAGTGAGCCTGTTTAAATTAATTTCTCCATTATACTTTTAGATATAAAACTAAAATAAAACTGACTACAGTCTGCAAGATGAAACGCTTACTAATTGTATAACAATTGAAGTAAATATGTCAAATGGGATGCAAACTACTCTTATCAGGCTTTTCGTTAAAATGAAAATATCCTCATTATTGATACAAAAGTAATCTTTGTACTTCATAATGCAACAGAAATGAAACGAGTGAAATACTAATGCTATTTAAATTCATGATAATTATCCTAAAACTATAAAATTAGTTCGAACAAAGCCAATGTTAAATTAATTTTTTTAAATAAAAGTATCCTCCCTTTTAGTGATGAATTTGCCTCTGGTTTTCAAAACAATTTTCTAGAACTCTCAATAAACGCACGCATAAAAGTTTTATAAAGTGTCTACTATACGCTTAAGTAAATCATTCATTTCAGTCTATAAAGTTGTGAGAATAAATTCAAAAGAGAAAATGTCGATAGTTTTTTAGCTTAGTCATAATTAAGGGAAAATTGCAAAATGAAACTGACGAAGGAGTTTCACTTATTTCTATTTAAATCAATTAATCGCCCACATTTTAAAATAAAATTCATTTAATGTATTTTATTATTTACATACATATAAAAGATTTCAGTGATAATAGGAAAATTCAATAAACAAGTCAGTGATCAATTTTTTTATTCACATTATAATTTCCTCTACACGAAATTCATGTGAACATTCTTACGCAATAAGAAAAAGATTTTAAACTATTATTTGAAACGCAATTAGATTTATATTTAAATACGAAAAAGGACATTATGTGTCTTGATCAAGCAATTTATTAGAAATTTCTTTCAGTAACAGAAAGACAATTATAAAACTAAAGATACACAGCCAGAAAAATATCCTTTTTTTTTCCTTTAAATGATTTGAATACTTAAAGACCCTTTTCATGTGAAAAGTGTTCTCAGTTTGAATCCCATATGTAACATTGTATGTACTTCTAAATTATTGCATTTGTTGCAACTAAAGCGCTGTTTAAATACTGCCTTTATGTAACAAATTATTTCGAAAACTGATGCTGTATTTTTCTCAAGTAAATGACTGACATGGAATTCTATTTGCAATTTAAAGTTATCGAAATAACAAAGAAACTTTCAGCTTTTTTTCAGGTAAAGAGAAATATTCTTAAAAAATGTGTTTTTCTTAATTACGCTTTTAAACTTTTAGAAGATGAAAGATCTTAAAAAAGGAAGCCTTATAAGAAGAAATATAAAACAAAAGACTTGCTTTTCAAGTTAGTATATAGAGCATTTTTCTCTCATGAGAATGTGAAATTAGCACGAACATTCAAAATCTAAATCCAGAGTGTTAGTTGAAATCGAAATTGCTAAATTGAGAGAAAGTAAATATTCCATAATTAATTTTGTATTTAAACAAACGAAATAAATTTCCTCAGCAAATTATTATCTTATAATAAATATAGAATGAAATTATTATACTTTTGCTTCATTTTCTACAGGTAGGTGAAATATTTTACTTCCTTTAAAATGTCGTTCAGCGCGAAAAATTTGCAAACAAGTGTTTTAAATCAGCAGGAAAGATGAAATACTAGTTATATAGTTTTTGCTACTACTAATTTTTAGCAAAGGTATTGTAATCAAATCTTAGTTGCGGATTTAGTGCGCTGACTACTTACTGAAAGTAAACATAATATGTACGCTTTCTAACACTGTAAGCGGCGAGAGAACAATAGCGTTTCGTAAAACAGGTCTTACCTATAGGTATCTTGTCCGGTACCGCAACGGTAACAACTAGCAGACAGGTGGTAATCACTATTCTTCCCGGCAACATCTGGCCTGAGGATTGACGGCTGCTGCTGCTGGGAGAAACCGTCGGCATTCTGAGCTTCAGCTACGGAGAACAGAAGATGTCTCTAATAGACCCTACAACTACTCCGCCCTACTCTCAGCGAATAGCTCCCTATCAACTTTGCGTTGTGAAAACTCAGGTTGCCATGCTTGATCTGATGGCGCCAAAAAAAGGTGATAAATGCGCCAAAAGAGCATCCCTTCCTCTTCGAATACCTAATATGGATTTCGACATCATGCTAAAGTAAAATGGATTTCAAATTACAATAAAAGTAACCACTATTACTGAAGAATAGTTTCTATTTTGTAGTTAATGGGATTTTATTTCTATACTTTTTCTTTCAACGCAATATCTTAGAATTTTAAACGCAACTGTACGCAAAATATCGCGTAGTATTATCAGAGGGCAATAACATTTACGTTAGAGACTTAATCAACTATGAAATGCATTGCACTTTGCCCAAAAAACTATGTCTACCCTAATTGCGTAACTTGATGTATATGGTTAACAAATTTTAAATCAATTCCCATTACATGTGTACAGTTTTATTCCTAATGAAAAATATTGGGAATGACGATTATACTGACTAAAATATGCCATTAAACAAATAATCGAGTATTTTGTTGCAAACAAAAATGATTTGAATTCAAACCTGTATAATTTCATCCAAATTAAACCTTACTTGTATCATTCAAAGAGATTAGAATACAGTTTATTTTGAAAAGAGAAATTCATAATTGGTTGCATTTAAATAAACTGAATTCAAAGATTTTAAAATAATAACCGATTGGTGTTTCAGAAAACATGTATTTATATGTATTTTATTATAATATGCATTTTATTGTTGATATACATATTTTGTTATTTATACGTAAACGTGCATTTTACTTTACGTGCGTTTATACGCTTCAGTTGGCAAAATTTATTGTAAAGTATACTGAAAACCATTTTTAAAGCATGCATTATATCTTCTGGGATTCCTAATATTAGATTTTATTTCTCTTTCGTCTGAAAATCTCCCTTAGATTAATGTTTCTCTCATTTTGAAGTAGAATATATCTACTGCAGCTCTAAGCTATATAAATTATAATACTAAAAATGATTGCTGTGGAAATTGCATATACTATTTTTCGTTTAAATATTTTGAAAAACTGACAATAAGTGAAGAATTTTTACTTCTAGCATAAAAATTTTAACTAATAAGTAACATAAATGCATAACTGGAAACCGGAATATCACCAGATTTCCAGTTTCTTCAGAAAAGTTAATGCCTGTTACACAATAATATAATGACATAAAAACTCAACTTTTCAAGCCGCTAGGTTTAGTACCTTTTAATCTACTGAGTTTATGTTATGAAGCAATTATATAAAATGTTTCTTTTTATCATGTTATTATTATGTAATGCGATCAGGACTTTGAATTTAGCATGTTATGATATCATGCAATGAACAAAGTAAATATAAATAATAAGTGCAAACAAATAGTTTCTTTCTAGTATATTCCTATAAAGAACAGGAAATGAATATTTCCCTTAGTATGCGCTTATTATAATCGTATTAATTTCATTGTTACAGCGTCTTCCGAAGAAGTGTTGAACAAACTAATTACAAAAGTCTATTGTCTCCTAGGCAGACACAAAGAAGAAAGAATGTCAGCAGATACGTAAGACGCAAACTCTGAATAAATAATGCCTACTAATGCCAAACCTTAGCTGCTATTCCCAAAAATAATATACAGTTCTGAAATTTGGTGAATTGCGTGAATTTCTATTTATACCGTGTTCAATATATATTCATAGGCTCATTCCCTCGTAACAAGACTATGCGTAAAGAAGTTTTAGTCAATCCATATGGAAATGCGAAAAAGTTTAATTATGCTACAGGAATGCTAAAATAAAACAATGTCAAATCCTTTTTAAAAGCAAATACTATTGTAACAACTTGTAAGTAAAGGCATAATCTTTGTTATTTGCATAAAATTATAATCGCTTGATGTCATCCATATTTTAATAACTAAGTTCAAAAAAGGATCATAAAAAAATTATTATACGTTTAAAAAATGATAGTAAGATTTATAGCTCGGTGACCTATGATCAGTGTTAATTGTTCATCATCATTTTACACCACAGCAAATCTTAGGTGAAGAATTTGCAATATTTGGTAGAATGCTTTTGAGGATTTAACATTTAATTTTTTTTAATAAAAATATTTAATATTTGAAACTTTAACCAATTTTGTTCTAAGACAGGAGGCTCCACAAAAAAGTGCTAATTAGTAATGTTAGCCAAAATGATAAATCGCATAATAAATACAAGAAACGACTACCAATCTAAACTTTGATAACTGACAAACTTTGACATTTGATTGTCACTGATGTCAAATAGAAATGCTGTTCCTTTTAAAAGAAAATTAAGCGTTATCTCTTCTTCAAAAGCGCATAACTTTCTATTAGCATATCTTCCTTAATTTGCTATGTAATATGCACTAAGAGACTTCTAAACGCACAGCAAGTATGAGAAATTATCCCAATAATTAAGTCAGTGTCATTCTAATATATTATATATATTGTATTAATTTTGCATTGAGCTGAGTATACATTTCTTCTCGTTCATGACAAAATGACTTAAATCGTTTTCAAAGGAAACAAGAAAACAAATCTGATATGAAATCGCCTTTGAAGATAAGATCCTGTCATTACTAGTAATTTTAATTCATTTTATACCAATACATATATTTGAGAGACATTTCTTGTTGTACTCGAAAAATTATACACTTTAAAAGATATTATTTATAACATGTCTTAACTTTAAAACATGTATTAAATTTTAATCCAGCGTAATTAATACGCGAAAACAATATTCAAATTTCAAATCCCGAAATACTGGAAACTTAAATGTCTTGAAAACCTTTCATCTTTTTGAAGCATTGTGGAATATATCAAATCAGTCAAGCAAAAGTTAATGTACATAACCAAAACCTGCCAATTGTTAAGTATATGAATTTACTTCATAAGCTTTTCTGGTTTCTTTTACAACAATTTTCTTTTAGAATGTAGTGTAAAAAATAATTATTACATTTGGAATGAAACTGGAACAAATTTCTAACTTTTCTTGTAATATGATAGTTTGACTGGTTGTACGAGATACTAAGGGTAAGCTCACAGAAATAAGCAGCCATTAAAATTAAAGAAATAAAACTACATTAAACTCACAAAGTACAAAAAATATTAAACGAATAGACCTTGATATACATCTTTGTTGACGCTTCGTATACTAGTCATGCGATTAATAGAACACGTGGCTTTTTCTGTCGCTAATATAGATTTGATACTGGGATTCTTATCTTCGATCGGTAGGAAGAGAAAAAGGCATTATCTCTGCATCAGAATGAAAGCTGTCCTGAGCTACTCAACATATAGAGTTTGAGGGAGATTTTTCGTTTTTCTTCAATACATGTTGCATGAAACTGCGATAGACAAGCTGCAGTATTCGCTGAATGTATTTGAGTCGCAGGTATATATCAGCTATTCCTTTTCTCAACTGAAATGTATTTTCATTTCTAAGATGGAATTTTGTAAGGATGTTATAATATTTGACTTCTGTTAAAGATTTAAATCAGCACTTCGGCATAAATATTTATCAAAGTTCTTGGATAATAAAATAAATAAATAATAACAGTTTCAACTTAGCCTCACTTGTGTTCCAAATATTCAGAGGATATCAAAGTTACAAGGTTAGGTTGCTTAAATATGCCAAAGCACACAAAAAGGTTTGCCTTCGAACAAGAAGCTGTGCCTTTGAAGAAGTCTTTCTGAGAGAAACTGCTACATGTGGAGGAAAACCATGAATTTTTTTTATGCTAATAAACATCAGTAAATTTCAAGCGAATTCCCTCCTTCAAACTCTTTAAAAAATTGTTATTGATTATACTTTATCAAAACACACCATGATTAGGCACAGCTTGCTGTTTCACAAAAAAATATGATTTTCATGGGGAATTTGATATTTATGGACTATTACTGATATTTTATCAACAAAATTATTCATTTATTAAGTTCAAATATTATAGTAAGCTCGCTTGATGAAACTTTCGAAATAATTAAATTATTTTATTATAAGATTTATTAATATTTTTGTCTACGTGGTGAAAAATCTTAAATATTGTTCATATTAAACACTTAAAGTTCGGCTCTTGTCAAAAGAAAACACTGAAGATAAATTTTAATTTATCTTAAATATCTTTCTTACATATTTAAGCATTTTATATACATGTTTGTAATATATTTTGGCTTAAATCTTGTGTTCTTTATTAAATTAATTCTTCATTAAATCAATTTTTAATTAAATTAAAAGTAATTCAAATTTCAAAGCTCATGTATAGCGGGAAGTGCGAATCAGCGTTCTTCAAGAAAGCATCTCTCCTTACGATTAAATCCTCCGAATACTTATAGCTATTAAATAATACAAATTAGTCTTTGCAAAGCACACATTAAAACTGTTCGTATAGAATACCTAGAAGTTGCAACATGATTCAAGTCGCTCTGAGAATGACTCCAATAAACCATAAAATGTCTCCAAGACAATCACCATCTCGAACTTGCAGCTTAAGTTATGTAAAATATTACTTATATTTCAGTTTAATTGCATTATTTTCAAAACAAGGTGTATAAATTTAAACATTTATCATACTAAATTGAAGCATTCATACTTCTTAGTAAAATTTGATTCATACTTCTTAGTAAAATTTGACAAGAAAGTTGAGAGAGAGAAAACATTATCCTACATCCTTCTTCTATGCTATGCATTCTTTCGATGATGTTTTGCGATAGGTGTTTTCCAAATGAAACAGTATACGCAGGCCAGCTAGCTAAAGCTGCTCCAACATTTCAAAGTTCAAAGGAAATCTTTCATTTATAGCACAATAATAAATTTTGGTATAATTCTATCACTTCTTCTCAATACACAACAAATTGATATTTACTGTCTTGTAAAGACCATTAGATATTTCGATAAGGGAATCTGAAAAGCCAACTGTGTCCTTACTGGGATTCGAATCCTGAATCTTGCACGACTAAATCTAGACGGGGATTTATTAATATCTCCACATTTTAGTTTAGTCTCCGCTGTAAAGATAATTAAGCTTTTCTGGGTAGGAAATGTAAAATTCAACTGAGCTCTCTCCAGGACTGTCACCACAGAGCTTCTAGCCAGAACTGTCACCTGGACGTGTTCATCACCTGCACCACGGATGCCCTTTAGAGAGAATGCGATAAATCATTACAGTCCCATCTGTGAATTATTAACAATATTCAGAAAACCGTAACTTAATTCACAATATTCAGCCCTGTGTTAATAAACATTACTTGGAAGCCAAGATATTTAGCTTTCATGTTACCATAAATACTTCTAAACACTTTTTAGGATTTTTCTGTAATAAAACAACATTAGTTTGAAATTTTTTTAAACGTAGAAATATGTCTCTTAAATGCTTTTTTTAATAAACAAAGTACTAAGATAGAATGACATACTTTAAAACAATTAATTTACAATTCTTACACTAAAATGGAGAAGAAATAAGAAACAAACATTCTATCTAAAAAGGGCCTGTAGTTAACAATGTAAGTTTAAATCTCTTCAACTGGATTTATATATCTTTCTGTAAAAGAACTATTTAGCACTTATTCTGCAAAGGAAAAAATCTAATTTTCAATAATCTTTTATAGTGGTTCATTCTACTTAAAAGGTATTAACTGATAAATAGAGCATTACATTATTTAAAATGTAATGCTCTATTTATAATATTAAATAATGTATATTAATTACATTTATTATAGTAATATTACATTTATTATTATAATAAATGTAATATTTATATATGCTCATATATATAAATATTACATTTAAGCTAATGAGAAACGCTAAACCTTTGTTTTTGAATTGTTTTCGATATCGATGTCGAAGTTTAAAAATGAAGATCAGAATCTTATAATGCGATCTAAGAAATCGTTGAAATCTGCGGCTACCTCAGATTTAGTATTCTTCAAGACAATAAAACACAAATTCTGAGCTGTTGATTGCCAACATGATCACGAAACAGAAGATCTTAAATTTGAAATGCTTGAATTAAGCAGCAGCTGTTTCAACTTTAGATAAGCACTGGTGGCCAAGAAAGAAAACACTCTTTCTCTTTCTAAAAGTTTCGCATTATTAGCGAGCTGAAATGTAAAATTTTGTTCCTACGTTTCGTGGAATTTCGGAAACTTGAAAAGCGAAAACGGGAAGAAATCTACCAAAATCAATCTAGTCAATTCCCAAAGAATCTTTTTACTCCTTTATTCTTATTATATTATAGTAGCTCACGAAAAATGAAAACAACTAACATTTGATAAACTCGAAACAGCGGTAAGATAAATGGAAGCTCAAACTGCAAAATATTGAGATTATATGTTTTAATGAATGCGTTTGATGAATCACCTGGATAACGCAGGTATTTGGGAGAATACAAAGCATTTGCTTAACATCGCAGACAAGTAGTATTTCAAGTTGAAAACTCAGACAAAAGTCAATGAAAAATAAGGGCAGAAATTAAAACGTGAACCTTCAGAACATTTACAATTCTAATTAGCTGAAGAGTTCATTCAAATAATTTAAGCCCTAATATTCTCTCACAAAGATTGTCTTTCATCAGGTCAAATAAATAGCCTTCAACATTTCAAAGAAATCTGTCACAAAAGATGTTTTCTTGATTAAAGTCCGAATAAGTAATGTTTTCATTGTAGTAATGCTCCCCTTTTTTTGGTACGAAAATTTTAGGACGAATTATCTTGTTAAGAAAAGTTTAAATAAATATCAAAATCTTAAAAAAATATGAATTTCGCTGTAAAGAGTACGTTGTAATCGTTCAGTTTGTCCCACATGGATAAGAAAATATTTTCCGCAAATTTGTATCTCTACTAATGGATTTAATAAAACATTTTGAAAAAAGCATTGGGTTTTCCTTTCCCCTTTTTTCCCCTCACTCGATCAGTCACTCGATAAAACCATTTTTTTGCTCTATAAGCGATAAAATTGACACACGACTTATAAAATCAGTATCAAATATAAAAACTGCAGAATTCAAGTTAATTCATATGTTTAGCAACCATCAAAATATTTTCAAAAACGAAATTTGTCTAATTATAAAGGAGACACTGACGATTTAAATGGCTAAAACTAACGTTTGTTCTTTATAGGACATCGGTTGTTATACATGCATAATAATGTTTACGCATAAAGTCATAACGATCATTATGCATAAATTGTTTCACAGATGAATTAAAATATAAATCTTTACTTGCTAGTTATTCCAAGGCTGAAATCAAATGAATAATGGAATCTCTCAGAGCCTGATGCTGAGTGGGAAGGTTGAGTTCATTGATATTTTTGCTTTTCTTCTGTTGCGTAATATAATACAAAGAAATTCCCTTCGGAAATTTTCCAAAGCACGCACCCTCTGAAGGCATACAGTCCTCAAATATTTTAACTAATCAGCTAGCTGTTAGGACATACACCAGAAAAATCTACATAATTATCAAAGGTAACTCATAAAACATTTATAGCACTAATGTGGGTTAATGATAACGTAAATCATCCTTTGTTGCTTATTTATGCTATAGAGTTTGTATGTCGAATTCATTACATGGAATCCGAGACAAAATAAAATAATTTTTAAAAAATCTGTAAAGTTTCAGATTTTAAATTACGTCCAAAGAGGCGTTTTTATAACATCTTGTGTGTTAATTTTATTTATTAAATATCACGTTCTTTGCACTTAAACCATAAAATTCAGTTCAACAGCAATGTCGCAAAATAATTTTAAAATGAGCATATCTTTAGAATTTCCGATATACAGTTCCGCGCTGGAGATAAAAAGGTTTTTTTCCCTGTAGAACATTGTTATTGCTCGCTTTTAAATCGTTAAGTTTGTTAATCAAAAATTCGTTAAAGTTTTACGAAATATGAAATCGATAATAAAACAAATTCCAAATTTCAAATTTGGGCTTTCAGACGCCCATATTCGGATTACGTCATTCAAAATTAGATTGCTCTAGCTATCGTTGTTTTATCACAATGCGAAAAACATACATACATTTATGCAGATTCTTCAGTATTTAATTTCTTCAAATATAATACAGGGTGATAGTATTTGGTAGCCACGATATGAAAAGTGATACGCCATTTATAGGATTCCGACGCAAAAGGGACAAAGCCCCTTTGGACTAATAAGAATGCTGATTAATCTCTCAAAAATAATTCATTATTCTGCCTCTTGATTTTTATTGAAGCAGAAAGTATTTAAATTAAAACGTTTTTAGATAGCTCGAAAATTATTATTCTAAGCTAAGGTACAAAACACAGGCATTAGAAGCATCTTTTATTACTTAGAATAATAATGCAAATACTTAGAAACATTATCAGTTATAAATATTATAAATCACGTCAATTAAAGATATTACTAAGGAATAAAATATAGCTATAAATTAGTAAGAATGATATATATTCTTCTTGCATCATTCAGTGCTTTAAGAAAATATACTGTTTAAATCTGATAGAAAAATTAAAGATTTTGTCCATAATCAAATGGCAAAACATCTTTAAGAACTGATAATTTGCCATGTACAAATGATAAATGAAATGCATATGTACGGATGATAATGCCATTTGACAAATGGCATTATCATCCGTACATATAATGCATAATGTACATAATGAAATGCATATGTACGGATGATAATGCCATTTGTATGGATAATAAACGAAACGCCTCATGAAATAGCAACACTTGCTTTGTAAGCCATAAATAGTCTCACAGTATAGAGTTACATTACGGTAGGAAAGAAATGAAAAGTCCTGAGCTTTCCATTTTTTTCTTTTTAACTTCAATAAAATGTAACTTTCTAACATGAATAAAGTGACAATATCAATTCTGAAGAAATGCGATTATTGTAAAATTAACTTTTAAAGCTAATAAATTAAAAAGTTAGATATAGTTCTAATTACTTGGATTCAATGAGAAATAGGAATAATAGAGAAAAGAAATCAAAATTAAAATTTCTTTCCTTCAGTTTTATATCCTTTCCTGTTTACATCATTTATGAGTTTAAAAGAATCACATATTTTATGTGGCATATAACACGACTTTAGCAGCAGTTTTAATTTCATTTTTATTGTGAATTAAAATTTTTTTCGGGCCTTTCACACTACCGACAGGAAATCTCACACTGTATTTATCTGACAACACAAATCTGACGTTGTATTTCATTTAGTATCATCATTTAGTTTATTTTCCCTCTGATTCCGCATTATCATATAAATACATTTCTACCATTGTATTTTATTACTTTCGTAAAACAGTAGTTTTTTTATTAAATTATTTCTTTCACACTAATATTACATAACTACTTAGACGTACACAGATTACAAGAGAGAAAAGGACGATTATTTCTTACTGATTTTAGGAAAAATATTGTCTACTAAAACCAAGTCATTCTTATATATACAGTTCAGTGGACGTTAATTATATTTCATTTCCATTTGCAAGTGAAACTTAATTGTGGAATTTTTTAAGATGACAAGGAATCTAACCCCGGCTTGTTAGCCGCCGAACTGTGTACCCCTGCGCTGTCGTTCTTTCTAAATGTATTTTCGTAATTCCTGCAAAAGTAGGTAAGAAAGGATACGGTACAAATTATGGATAACTACAACAGCTGCAATATTCAGAACTCTATTGTGATGCCTTAGCAATCTAAGCTGCATAATGTTACAAAATGTATCTGATTTGCAAACCTGAATTGTAAAGGTTTTAACATGATAGTAACAAAAATTATTACGCTAATATCTAAAATCTGACTCGCTTTTCAAACATATGACTGTTTTAAACAGCTAACAGCTTAAAATAATGTTTCTATCAGCTTTTCAATTGAAAAGATCTTTTTGGGGAGCCTTTTGAGAGAAACTGCAGATAGTTCTCTCTGCAACCAGTCAACCTATCAGTATTCAATATTTTATCTTCTTCATCACCCAAAACGTAACATTGAAAATCAGTTTTACTATACCTAGTTATCCTCTACCAATCCTAATAGTTGCTATTAATCATTTAGGATTATGAATCATTAGGTCTATTAACTTACGTGATTAATATTCCTAAAACTTAATAGTTCGCAATAATTAATATCTATAAAAGTAGAAAATGTTCTACAAATTGCTAGTTGTCTCCAATTTTTCATGGTGTATGATATGAGCTATTTCAACTAGTCATACAAACTAATTAACATTTCAAAAGAATAATTATTTTGTTACAAGAAATTTTAAATATAGCTGAAAATGCATGTATTAACATACGGTTATCTTTCATAAACTTCAAAGAAAAACAAAAATAAAGGAAATGGCATTAACAAATTTAAAATTCATATATTACTTTAAAATAAGGACTCTGCATTTTTCTTTTAATGTATGCTGCTTTACATTTATGTATTTAACGAAGTCATTTTAAATAGTGCATATTATTGCTTAAAGTTACAAAATTTACATCATTAATGAGCTATGTAAAGGAAAATTAATTTATTAAAAATTAAGGCATTCTCAAAATGATTTTCTGCTCGTATCAGCCAAAAACGGCAAAGCATACGTGTGAATGTATGTGCGCTATGAATACGTATCACATACGTGTGCTTGAATGCATTTACACTTATCTATAATATGAAATGCGAATTCCCTACATCAACAGAAAAACTGTTTACCTATTTAGAATTTATAGGAACATGGATAGAAAATAACGTGAAAGTTGCGTGGTGACTGTTAATATTAATAATTAATTGGAAACTTTTCTCATATTACATTTGACCATGTATTCTGAAATAAGAAAGAACACGTTCAAATCTATTCATTTATCTACATAGGTCACGCAGTGGCTTTGATGAGCACAATGAATAATAGGACTGTTGCCTGGGCAAGCAAGCAATACGTAAATATTTTAGAAGAAGCTTTACCAAACGAAATGATAGCAATGAAAAATTCAATATTCCGTTGTTTGCTTGCAAGTTAAGCTTTCACTATTTTGCTGACTTTCTGCTATTGTAATAAAAGTTTAACCAGTTTAAGGCAATATAATTTCTATTAAAGAATACAATATTTATGCAAGGCTTTACATCTCTTGTAATATCTTTTCTTCGTTTGCGATGTTTCAATTATATCATTCTTTATGTACTAGTTAATTGTACCAATTCGAATCTCCACTATTTCCATTCGAACAATAGCAAGCTTTATTGAACATAGTGCGCTGAGTATACATACAACACTTTTACCTTTCAAAAAATAGAGATTAAAATATTAATTCTGGTTGTTTTTTTTTCGCAACCATCAACTCAGACAAGCAGTTTGTGCAATTAATGCTCATTTTATTCTATTTATAGTGCGCAGTGTCAGTTTAAAGAATCTATGCCATAGAAATTTTGAAGTAACTTGTAGCTAAAAGACAGAAGCCGAATTAATTATCAAAACAGCAAACGCAAAACGGTTTCCGAGAGCTATAATCGCAAGAGTAATTCATCTGAGTTAGGATACAATGTGAGAGCATGGCATGCAGTATACATTGGTGGTATCAAAAGGGAAACAACATAAGAGGCAAAATTCAGAACGGTTATTTTATTGGAAATACTTTTGCCACGAGGGTCAAACATTTGAAGAAACAAGTAAAATTTCAAATTATAAAATAGTCCTTTTCTTGTGTAGTCGCAATAAGCGGAAATGATTACTATTATATGGTCTTACATGAGACTAGTATCAAGCAGAAGTCAACTTGTCATGTCTGGTTACAGACTGGGACTGGAATCCAGAGCCTCTTGGTCAGAGGACACTACTTTTGGCTGCTGAAGTTGATAACTAACTTCTCGAGATTTCTATTTACTATGATGATTTGTAGTTAAATGTATTCTTCCTTGACTTTGGATGTGACCGTGATTTGACCCTGAACTCCCCTCACACTCAAGGGAAGCACTCTAACTGTCTAACAGTCAGCTAAAATTTGAATAGGAAATCTTGCTCTGTATTTTAAGAAATCTTCTGGCCAATAAGCTGGTAATCAATTTCAGGTTAGTTATACTTAACGATTAAACACTATAACATAGCGAAGTAATATATATAACATTAGTGCTGCAGTTGCGCAATCTAACCAGTGTGTTCAAAGCAACGTTTGCAACGAAACGCAATTGCAACGCTTTTTCTACCCCACCAAGGGCTCGTGTAAATCACAGCTCAGTGTAAAGAACTGAACTTTAGGCCAAGCTTTTACATCGGTGTTCAAGGTCAAACCTCGAGCTGAGACCACATCGAGTAGCTTTTATACTTCATGCAAATAATTTCTGTTTGAATCAATGATTTGTAGAGACTGTAATGGCATTTCCTTCAAAATAATTTTTAACTTGAAAACGAAGGTTGGGTTTTTCTTTCCCCAAATTAATAAATTAATTAATCGTAATTAAATTTGAAAATAATTTGTATGCAAATTAAAAGACTGTTTCGTCTAGTTCAACAAGTTTATATATAATGCTATTACTAAATCTATTACACTAGTGAAAATGTGTCTAAAACTCAAAGTTCAAAAGCACAGAAAAATGAAACGACACATAATTAATATATGTCCGTTTTGCTGAATCATTAAGTTTATATGGAACAGGAAACGAGAAATCAGAGCAGTATCCTCGCCAGGATTTGAACTCCGTATCTTTCGAATGCTTCCAGACATACTTCCAGTTACACCCCCAAGGCACGCAGTAAGAAGGAAGAAATTACCATACATTTTCTCCCACTAGGATGACTGAGGAGGCGGGCATCCAGTCGTCAAATCCTGGTGATGGCGAATTATTATACACCTCATTTTAGTTAGGGTGCTTTTGTAGAGACATATCGTTTATGTGGAGGATGAAGCATCGGAAATCAGTGCAAAAATTTTGCCAGATTCCGAACTCTAGACCTTTCGATTGCTAGCCAGACGTGCTTCCAATTACACCACGAAGGCACGAAGTAAGGAAGGAGAAATTACCATACGTCTTGTTCTTGCTTTCAAAAAGATGGGAGATATATCTTCTTTAACAAGGAAAACCCAAAATAATTAACAAATTTAAAGGTTTATTCATTCAATTAATCAAAAATATTGTCTGATCACAAAATGTTTCTTTAAAAGAACGTCTGTACAATGAATCTTATTCAGAAAAAATATTTTGTGGTAACACCGTTAAGTACCCGAAATTTTGTTAATTGTCATTAAACAAATAATTTTATATGATGTTTCGAAAGGATTTCAAGATTGTTATCTCTTGATCAGTTTGTCGAAGATTCCAGTTAGAGAAATGAATCAAATAAGCTAAGCTTTTAGACTACGACAAGTTGC
The DNA here is from genome assembly GCF_044657685.1 of Stegodyphus dumicola. Lineage (NCBI taxonomy): Eukaryota > Metazoa > Arthropoda > Arachnida > Araneae > Eresidae > Stegodyphus > Stegodyphus dumicola. Next base: position 81,630,136 of record NC_140780.1, read on the forward strand.
TCATCTGATACCTTTTAGTAAGATCATATGAAATTTTAATTTTTGCATTTTTGACTTCTTCAAGGAAATTACCAACTATCAGTTCGCATGTTAATCTACTCTATGTCTTTAAAAAAAGGTGCGCAAAACTGGTCGGGGAAAAAAATTGTTAAAATTTTACGAGTCAATCCAATTTCACAATTGAAAGGAAAAGGCGGAAAGTTTCAATTTTAGGGTTTTTAAAAATTGAATCAAGTTAGATATTATTTAGCTTTCTGGCAAAGAGGAGTTGGAAATTCATATTAGAAGAGTGAACCAAAATTCACTAAACATTCTGAAAAACTCATAAAAAATGAAAGAATTGTCTTACGAGAATACGGAATTCCAGCCATTAACTCTGATTTCTTCTGATTAAGGAGGAGGAAATCAAATAGCCTTCCGCCGAATAGAGACGTAAATACAATCCTGAGCTTGCCTCGGCAGAAAATCAGCAGGGTGCAACTTTAACACACGGATACGCTTGAACGGCTAAATGTTTCACCCCCGCAAGCGTACTCCCGTAAGACAATTACATGTAAGTCACCCTGAGAGTGAAGGGTGCAGAATATGCAAATACTCCAAATGGCCAAACGTTTGACAAAATGTCATCTTCAAAAGGAAGGGACTTTGTTTACTAGAGATAAGAAGAAATAGTTTTAACAAATTCTGGAAAATAGAAATTTTTTTCCATTATAGCAGCTGGTCGGAAAATTAGAGTTAAGACAAAGCACTGAATTAATTCTATTACATAACTTTCATCACAATTAAGCAAATTATTGAATATTAAATCTAGTACTTGAAGTCTCAATTCAACCAAATACAAAAGTGTTTTTATTACACTGTTGAAATATTATTGTTACACAGTTAGTAGGATGAGTATTCATTTCTAAAAGTTATGTTGCTTCGAAACCTTTGTCGGAATTACCACCAGAGTCATAAAATATGGATTCATAATTTACCAGAAAGAGTGGTTACATTAAAGAAAAAACTAATTAAATTTACACACCAGCTAGTGTAACAAACAAAATACTTTAAAATTTAAAAGTTAAATAATCTTAAGAGTCTCATCAAAAGAACCTGAAACAAAACAGTAAAATAAAACGTATAAGATATTTCTCCCTCCTTCTTGACGAGCCTTCGTGGTGCAGTGGTCTGCACGCTCAGCGCGTAATTGAGAGGTCCGCGGTTCGATTCCCTGCGAAGGTGTGTTACTAATTTTCCATCTCTCCGGCCTCCAAAAAAATCCTAATGTCTCTACAAACCAAATAACTAAATTTAAGTTTTTAAGCAAGAAAAATAAGTTAAAACCAAACCTCAATTTAAGGGATAAAAAGATTAACAGTACAAAACTTAAATTTAAAGTTAACAATTACAGCTTAAAAAAATCAACTTACAACAATTACTTTAAACTGCACAAATAAAACCAAATTAACAAAATTCAATTACAGACAAAATCTAAATTAGGAAACAGTAAATTACTGATAATCAAAATTAAGAAAAAATCTTACATAACAGGATCTGTTGTCCTTGGATCATTCTTTTCAGATCCCAGAAAGTGGTAGCATGATTGCGAAAGAGACAGTCCCTATAAGAAAATGTAATAGAGACAGTAACTTCTGCAAGATTGGACTACCCTTCATATAGTAGCATCTGCGAAGCACTTCTGTGTCTGCCTGCCTCAAATGCCGGACTCGACGCTCGCAAATTTTTGGTTACGGGGTATTTATTTAACAATTGATAATATGGAACGATATATAATGAAGCAAGTGAAAGGCATTTAAGCAAGCTATCTTTCATAAATTCATCATAATTCAGCACTATCTGAAGAAGACAATTTAAGCAAAATGTTTTGCTGTTAAGAAAAATTCCAATTCATTGCCACAAATCGCATACTCGCAAAACAGTTCGTTCAATTTTTCTGAACTTTTAAACTTTTAAATAGCCTAGTAACAACTGGTCCATCCTGTATATAATCATGTTTGTTTAGAATAAAACGTATCTTTTCGAAAACTTACTCTGCATAGCTATCTTTAGCTGTATTTGTATAGGAGAGTGGTCGGCAAACTCATTAGTCAGAAGAACGAAAGATCAGCAGTATAACGATAAAGATTTCATTTGAGATCGAGGTTTCTATTCAAAAACAACGTTTTTAGAAGTCGGTTTAAACTGGCTACTAACATTAAATAAAATATGATATCATAGTTATAATAATCTTATTTATTAACAAAAAATACTTGCACATTAAAATAAAAATATGACAAAATATGCATTTGATGTGAACAATGACCTTGCATTTTCTTGAAAAGCTTGGATAATTCAGGTTTATATGTCGTTGTTTTTAATTTCAAGCAAGATTCCGGTTCTCATCAAAAAGACTGTTTCTTAATTTACTTTTAATATGCTTAAAAATGATTGTTCGCGTGAATATGTAGAGATAAAGAGCGAAAGAATAGAAATGTGATAGCTTTTTAACTGATCATATGAGTCAGGAATACTATTCCAAATGTTGAAAATTATCGTGTCTTCCTTCTCCAGATCTTTAAAGTTATTGTGAACTAAGATCACATGTATTTTTTCGTAATGGATTTAGCATTAAGGCTTTCAAATTTGAAGCTCCGTAATTCTTTGTTTTTTAACTCTAGAAACTGCATTTCAAGAGCGCCAATATTAATATTAAAGGAGAAAAATTCAATTCGGTTACATCTGCATTGAAAGGCTTTTTAATAAAGGCTCACGTGGCTATGTTATTTCTGAATTCCAGGAAACTTCCGTAAAAACGCTTCCCTCATATTTTAAATTATTGTTTTGAAATAATAAATGTTAATTATGGAATGATTTCGAACAAAATGAAAGCCCTAAGTGAACAATGGGTTCAGTCACTCCGACTAAGCTTTACACATAGTAATTTATTAGATCACGTCTTACTAGAATTCCAGTCAGTTTTGGCATTAAATATGCCAACTTTGTATCGGATTGTGTGAACGTTATTGATTGATGCTTTTTTGCAGTGGAACGGCCGTGGAATTCAGTATTTGGTCACACTGAAAGAAAACACCTAGAACGTTTTGCCGCGGCGGATGAGGAAAACGTCACTGTGAAGATACAGCAATATTGTTATTGAATTTTGAGTTAAATTTAAGAAGATAGATTATATCTGGACGAAGCTCTGGATGCCTAGGGAACTAAATCCTCTTTATGACCACAAATGAGCTACACACGTTCAAACGCCAAACCAGCAGCAACCAGTAACCCCGATCATACCTCCAGAGACACGTAAACAAAACCACTCGAGCATAAAAAAAGAAAAAAGCTACTAAAGATAACGGGAAACCAAAACCCTAGATCCCGAACAACAAAAAAGTTAGTAAAAAAAAAAACAAGGAAAAAACAAAATGCATTCAAAGAAAAGAGGCTACTAAGCACTTTTTCGTCCAACAAATCTTTGAAAAAACGACATAACAGCAAAAAGGAACACAAAAAAACTAAAAATTTAAAATGTTAATAAAACAACACCAAAAATAAGGAAGAGACACATAAAACAGAGATCTCTTGCCTCCCTTTAACTCAAATTCCCAGTACTCAGTCTATTTGCATTAATAAACCTCATTATCTTGTATACTGCCCTCCGATTTTTCCTGTCAAATAAATCCCTTTCTTGAGATATTTTTAAATGCTCATTCCACTCAGGAGTCAAAAGGCAGTCCCTCACAAAGTGAGCACTGTTACCTCGTAAACTGCACACCTTGCATAAAATATTCTCTTTTATTCCAAATCTACAATAAATACATAATTTTACACTAGCACCCCAAATTAAAAAAGTACCATTAAATCTTCAATCAATATAAAATATGTATAAAGTCTAAACCCATTCTCCTATCGATGGAGGTGCACTTCCAGAACTTCAGCAGGAGGAAAGTGTACAGTAATAATCCGAGATAGACGCTCTGTTTATTAGATCCGAGATAGACGCCACTCTCCAATTTTAATTTGTATAAGCCAATTTAAAGACTCTTGAATTAAAATCAGCTCAGGGTCTGCATAACAATTTCTTCAAGCCCAGAGAGCTGGACCGCTGACGAAGCACCATGATTCAAATTAATACTTAGTACATTCACATTCATGAATAATAATTGCCAAAAAATAACTCTTTAACCACAATTAAAATTCGTATATAAAATCAGAATAAAATTAAAAACCAAAGTATAGAAATTCGAAATCTTCTTCAAAAAATAAAAATGTTATAAAATACTCTGAAATCTCTAAAGTCTTTTCCAATATAATAACTATAAAATATTATTCAATAAAATACTATTATAAAGCCCGCTGAATTCTAAAAATTCTTCTTCGGTAATATAAAAGCGTTATAAAATGCACAAAATTTCCTAAAACTCAGTAAAATACGAGGTGTGACACAAAAAAACGAGAATGGTCCAATAAATCATTGTACTTGCAGAATCAGTTCCCCGTGACATTATCACCTTCAAAGTAGTCCCCTTCAGTATTCATAAACTCCTGCATCATTCGATGCTGCCATTGCTGGTAACAGTTCTGGTACGAGGTTTTTGGAAGGTTCTTCGGGTGATTCTCCGTTTTTGCCTGAAGCTCTTTAACGGAGGTCAAATGGCTTCCCTTTAAGCAAGATTCAACTTTAGGAAATAAAACAATTCATATGGAGCGAAATCAGGTGAATAAGGAGGATGCCCCATCACAGTAGTGTTTTTGCTGGTCGGAAACTGCTTGACAGATAGGGCTGTGTGAGCGGATGCATTGTCCTGGTGCAACAGTCATACATCACTCCACAACTGTGGCTTTTTTCCCTAATTTTTCCCAAAGTTTTTTTAGTACTTCAGTGTAGTAGTGGTAAGTAAGTAATGCTCCAAGTATATATTAAGAAAGTGTATTTAACTCCTTTAGAAAACCGCTAGTAAGACTCTCGGGTGCAGATCGAAAGATTTCACCTGGTGCCTATTCACTAAAAGCATTACATAACAAGCATACATTGTATGGCACATTTTACAATAAAGCACAATTTTGTTTAGAAAATAACTCTGACGCAACAAAACTTCACGGTGTTTTAATGTTTAAATTCTCAGGAATATCATATGAAAAAACTAATGAAAATGCGCTTTCAATGAAAATTTTTCCTCTCAGTTGCAACAAGGATATTTATTTACAATTTCGCTATACTAGATATAAGTACCGAGTAATGTATATGTTTCCGAAATATTAATACTACGCAGTGTAGTGTACTTCTCAATGATTACGTCACTTGCGGATGAATAATTAAATATTCATTTACAAATGTTAAATATATAAATCATACGCAACTTAATTATTAACTGACCGTAATCCCCATGTAATTTTATTAATTTGAACCTAGAGTGATTCTCCATTAATCCTGGTATTTGGTTGGTTTAATTTAATACTACAAGGGGAAAGTTTTCGTTTCATTAATTTATTGCTCGCATTACAACGAGAATGTGTGTGCACTCCGATGGCTGTCGGCTACTCTACGTAACCTAGCGACGCCCAGAAACTGTAACAAAATGGGTTTAAATTGTCATTGTTGCATTAGATCTATAACATGAGTTGGATCTGAAAATGAGTATAATTATTCAGTAAATATGCAGCTGTCATAAATACATAACTATTGTTCGATCTGCCGTTGAATGATCTTTCTCCTTTCACTCTCTAGTTTATGAACTTAGAGCTAATAATTCAAAGTACATTCCAAACAACAGCGAAGTTTGTGTCTCAAGCGAGATTAACCTTCAACAATATATTACTTTAACAACAATATATTAGTTTAACAACATTACATTACTTTAACAACAATATATTATTTTCAATTGTTATATTTTTTTAGCCTTTATTTAACAGTTTTTCTAATATATTGTTAGCGTATCTGCCATTTTTGCGAAGTATCTAGATATTGATTCATAAGGCTGTGCGACTTTAATGTAAGACTTTTTTTTCACAAATGGCGGACACTTACCTATAACGGCATTGGTCGCTACTAAGGCCAGAAGCGGTGACCATTTTATTATGGAGACACCTAATAAGCAGCCACCGTTACCTCCTATGAAGGGGCAGACAATTTTACATTTACGCCTTCTCCGGGATTCGAACCCGGGCCCTTTGGTATCGCAGTCAGGCTCCCATAACTACTATACCGTTTGGGCGGCTGTAAGCCTTAAAAGTCAGTCAGGCTCTCTGGCCAGTTAAAAAACATAAATCGACATTCTTCTTCTTCTTCAATGGCCAGACAGCCCAGGATGGGCCCTTGCCTTCCTCAAAATCGAATTCCAAGCTCTTCTATCCCTGGCCATGGATATCCAATTGGTTATTTTTAAAATTCTTAAGTCTGTTTCCAAACAGTCAAGCCATCTAAGTTTGGGTCTCCCTCTTTTTCGGGTGCCGAATGGTCTGACCGAGAAGATCTTTTTAGTTATTCGATTTTCATCCATTCTGCACAGGTGTCCTGCCCATTTAATTCTCTAAATCCTTATATATTTTACTATATCTATTTCTTTAAAAGATTTATAGAGTTCAGAGTTATTTCTTCTTCTCCAGATATTGTTATATTTTATGCAACCAAAAATATTTCTCAAAATTTTTCTTTCAAAGTCAGAAATGGTACTTTTAGCTTTTTCTGTGATTGCCCAAGTCTCAGCAGAGTATGTAAGAATGAGTCTGATTATGCTTTTATAAATTTAAATCTTCATTTTTCTGCTAGTGAAGTTAGACTTTAATTATTTTTTTACGCCGAAAAAACATCGGTTAGTCATCTGTGACTCTACTGCGGATACAATCGCCATCAACGTTATTACTTTCTTTGATGATCAAAATACAACTTAGCTTCTTCAATATTTCTATTAAGAAAGACATGTTTTATGAAAAAAAATGTATTACCTTTATATCTACTTTTACAAAGTTGTAAAAATTGATGAATTAATCCCGTAAAATATTTTTGAAACATTTTATGGATTCGAAATATATTCGTGTTCACAAATTAAGAATCAATAAGAAAAACAGCAATAACTCAGGTAACAATATTGAAACTGTTATCAAATTCAGTCATATAACTACTAAAATCATTAATCTCTGGCCAGTTTGTTCTCCCAGCATACATCTTATTGAGTATGCGTAGGATTATGTATGAAGATGACTAACTGCTCTCAGTCCGATACCCCATATTAAGGTAAGTTTAAAATTAGGTTAATGAGAAATTGATCAGTACTACCTTTTAATATGATTGATAGCATCATAAACAGCACGAAATATCACTCTCTTGTCGGCGATATTGTATTGTGACCATAATCTATATTCAATCTGAATGGAGTGATGATATCCAGTACCGATCATTCACTGTAATGGCTCTAATAACAAATTTCAGAACAAATTACAGAAGCCATTACATTAGATAACTCATTTCTTACATTTTGTATTTAATAACTGTTGCACAGTAAAACTGAATATACAATTTTTTTTAAAAAAATTTTATATTTAGCAGGGTTGCAATCCCTTTCATATTATATATTATATATTTTTTATTGTTAGCTGTAAAAGGTACTTAAGTAGTTATTAAACGATCGAATAAGTACAAATTTAAGGAAATTACTAAAATCTTATTTTCTAATAAGCACGTATAAAATAAATATAAAAACTAAACGATATGACTAAATTAACAATTTTTAACGGCTTTAAGATTTCAAAACATTCACCGCCTCAGCTTTCAAATCAATAAAATTCTTTAACAAACACGTTGAGGACAAATGATAAAAATGTATAAAAGGATGAGGAAATTTTTCTAATAAAAACATTAAAGATCGAATGAGAAAAAATTATAAATTTGTAACAATATTGTATATAAAAACACATTAAAGATCGAGTGAAGACAAATGATAAAATCATGGGAAAAAAGACCCAAAAACGGGACCCCCTTAATTAAAAAATAAGAAAATTAGATTTATGAGCAAATTTTAACTAGATACATTTACACAGGCATTAGATTGAAAATCACACAGGCATTAGATTGAACACAGGCATTAGATTGAACTAGATACACAGGCATTTTCTTGAAAATAACATTTACAAGTTCTTAAAAACCCGTTTTCAATATAATGTCACAATCTTTTATTTTATCAATATGTTTAATTATGAAAGACTGTGAAAGCAAAGCTCCATTCCAGTCTATAAGATCTTTCAACAGCTCTATAGTACTTATCTAGGAATATAATGTCATATTTAATTTTCTAGAGTTTTTCTATAATGAAGCTGTCACTTAACTTTTGAAATTCTGAAATAAATCTATGAACTACTAGTTTTCTGAATAATGAAATTATCACTTAAGGTTTGAGATTCTGAAATGTTTTTCCAATCTAATTTAGAGGTATTTTCAATCATAAATTTTTTAGATAACATCTGGTAACTACATACAACTTTCCAATCAATTAAGTGCTCATTCTCGATGAGAAAAGAAATTTCTCGATGATAGCCTTTCATATACACTGATATTAAGCCAGTCTACTTTGCTTTTATAGTCTAAGATAAAAAGTTCTGAAGATATCAGATACTTTGAAGAAGTTGTAAAATCCACAGCATTTTCAAAATTTCTAATCCAACTTTCAGGTAAAATATGTGTTCTAGAAACTTCCGTCCAACTAATAGCCATTTATAAGTTGTCATTTTTTCCAATTCGCAATCATATTATTTACTGTCAGTTTTTCCTTTGAAATAAAAAATGCAATCCCCACTCTTCGTTTTTTCAATGGCTTCATCATAGAGATTACCGTAACACGTTTTAAGAAAATAACTTCTTTTTTTTTATCACCTACTTCTAAGATAGTAATGGGTAAGTGTCCATATTTTGATTGGATGTGTTTCAGAGATATCGGTTTACACTTGTATATACCTTTCTGTTAAAGAGTTTCAGTGCCAGATCTCAAAATGCTGAATTCCTCCATTATTTATTAATAAATATTTTTATTAAATACAATATTTGTAATGATCGTGAGAATTTCTAAAATATAGCATTGACCATCTGCAGGTGATAATGACTTTTTATTCACATCAATCGAATATACTTCTAATTAAATTCAGAGTCCTGTAATACTCATTTTTATTAAACAAACTATCTTTACAGTCTTCAAATGAAATTCTGTTTTTAACGGTACATCTTTTACGCTTTTTGACTTCTAGCCATACCCGCTCTTAATCCAATGAAGTCTTTCATAATTATTTCGTTATTTTTACCGTTCATTTTTTCTAAAAATCTTATTTATTTGTAAAATATTACTAACGAAATTATGTATAAAAGTGGTAAATTAGACCGCTGTGGAGTTCACCAGTATCGCGAGGGTTTTGACGATATCCCTGGTCCCCTGACGATGATGTCTGTAATTACCACCGTTCTCTCCTAGATAAAGAGACATAATTTGTAACTATAGGCGTTTTCAGTGATTAATTGTATCAATTAACTCCAATTCAAAATAGGTAAATTTTTATCAATATCGGTTTAGGAATCTGGATCAGTGTTAAATTCCCACATATATAACGGGTGGCCATAATTAAACTAACAGTGCTCACAGTGTTCTGTAGCGCGATCTATTTGCGAGAATGACGCCACATTTTGTAGGGAGATTAAATAAGACGGGGGGGATGAAGGATTCCGTGAAAAAAAATTAGTTCCAAAAGTCACCGCTAGTGGAATATTTGGCGCTGTGTAATAGAAAATAGAGTGTTAACAAATGCAAATCAATATAGAAATTACCTTTTATTTTGCATTCAAATGAGATTCAATATGGCTGCTGTTGTTGTGGACCACATATTGCATTCTGTGCACAGTATGCACAACAGCAGAAAGTTACACGTCTGCAGGAATCTCCCGTACAGTCCGTGATATGCTATCCTTCAACGTAGCCAGATCTTGGACTTAAGGTAACCCCATAGCCAGAAGTCGCATGGGGTAACATCAGGCGACCGAGGAGGCCATGCAGTTGGAAAGTAGCGGCTAATGACTCTTTCTGTTGTGAATTTTTGTCGTAGCATCTGTTGCACCCGTACAGCAACGTGTAGAGGGGCTCCATCTTGCATGAAAATGATTTTCCCCAGGCATTGTCTTTGATGAAGTGCCGGAATAACAAAGCTGCTCAACATGTGGCGATATTTCTCTCCGGTAACAGAACAGGTTTCCGGTCCTTTCAGGGTAATGTTCTCATAGAAGAATGGACCTACGATAAATTCCGCTGTGAACCTACACCAAACAGTTACCTTTGGTAAGGGAATTGCTGTGACTGCATGTGATGATTTGTCATCCCAAGTTCGGCAGTTCTGGGTATTCACAGTTGCATTCAGGTAAAAGTGGGCCTCGTCTCCCCATAAGATCATCCATCACGGCCAAGCATCATCCATCTCCATTCTGGCAAGAAAGGTGAGAGCAAAAGTCAATCGCTTATCATGATCGGGGTACAGTAACTCCTGTACACGGCTGATCTTGTACGGATAGAAGTTGATAATCTTTCGTAAGATTTTCCATACCGTACTGTAAGGCATATCCATATTCCATAAGGCATATCCATAACAAAAGGTAATTTTATTCCGTATTAATTTGCATTTGTTAACACTCTATTTTCTATTACACGGCGCCAAATATTCCTCTAGCGGTGACTTTTGGAACTATTTTTTTTCGCGGAATCCTTCGTCCCCCGTCTTGTTTAATCTTCCTACAAAATGTGGCGTCATTCTCGCAAATAGATCGCGCTGCAGAACTCTGTGAGCACTGTCAGTTTAATTATGGCCACCCGGTATATATATAAATTCAAAATAAAGTAATTAAATTATTAATTATATATATATATATAATAATTATATGTATATGTATATATATATATTCAAAAATATCATTTTATGGATGGATATAGTATATCTTTTATCATCTTTTATAACTGCAACTCGGGAATCCAAATCTCTTTATCCATTAGAATCTAGGTTGGGTCTAAACATCTAGATTAACAAACATAAACTTTAAACTATTCATTTCTTTTACCCCATAATATTGTGTTATTATACATTTATTTTTTTATTTCATTTATTATTACCTACTAGTTTTTTGTCTTATTTTATCATAAATCTGTATAAATACATGTTCTTATTGCGTAAACATTGCAAGCAGGACAGAATATTTAACCCGTTAAGGCCTACTGGGTTTGACGGAAACGAATTTCCATCAATTTGGATATATTTTGAAAACTTTAAAAAAAAGCTTTTTTTATTTAGATTTTAGAAACTTTTCTCTTCCAGAAGATATCTGGAAGAGATCCCTTTCGTATCCTACTTGAAAGGATATCACTTTCGTATCCTACTTGATCAATTTCGTACCCTCTTTTTTTATAGAGACAATACAAATACAAAAACCATGATTTAGAAATACCGTAGACCGTTATTTCTAATTATATTTACCGTTAATTGTAACTATTTTTAACTATATATTATAAGGCACAGGAAATTATTTCAGAGCACAGGCATAAAATTTCACATTAGCCATTTTCTGCTGATTCCTCTGGTATATTTTTATTCCATTATTGCTATGGAAATGCTTGTTAATAATTATTGTTATAAGTTATTAACTATTATATATTCTATTATACAATTAATAACCTCTAGCAATCGACTGTTACTTTTCTCTGTATAACAAACAGCATGCAAATTAGACTATTAACAAAAGTTTAGAAATGTTTTTATTAGATTCATGTTTTATTGTTTTTAATTTTGCAAATATAAACAAGTTTTCGGAAGCAAAATCGCAGATTGCAATTGAATAAAGGTTCCACTTTTATTTAAAGCATTAACACAATTTTTTAATATTTGGCATAAAGTTGTTTAATTCTTAAATGACATAAAAAATTTTCAACTTGTTTTCCATGGTAAATTGATTTGACTAAAGCCTGCTTCGAGTAGGTACGAAGAAAGGAAAGTCAATAATGTTTGTTAAATGTAACAATATTTATTTTGGGATGTTCTTCTCGAATGACTTTCAGATTCCAAAACTTACTTCAGCATAATATAAGATATATCGCAAATCAGTGGTGATATCACTGTATATCCTCTGTGAAGATATACAGTTCTTTTCAATAACAGACAATAGCATTTGTGTATCGCCCTATTTTGTATAAATCCTTTCTTACTATCTGATATAGCTTTATATCAATAAAAAATTATCAATTTTATTATTACATTTTTTGTAGTAAGATTTGAATATGCCGATCTACTGCTGATGCATGTTCAACTATTATTGATATCGATTCCGTCAGGAACTCCCGATTTTTCAATATTTAAATCCAAAAGAGAGGCATTTTCCCAACATAAAAATGAAATTGCACATTGTTTCTAGTGTATAATTAATAGATATTTACTTGATTAAATTAGATACACAAAATAAATTATTCTATGCATAATTCGTACATTTATTCACATTCCATGGCATTTATAAGCTGATTAAACTGCTGGAGATTCTGACAAATATTACTTGGAAAATTCTTTTAGTCCAGACCTTAAGAACTTCATGTATATTATAGGTTAAAATGTAGGTATGTTAAAATGTATTTTCATGCCTATGACACAAAGTAAATTTTACAAGGTTTCAAATGAAATTTTTTGTTTAAAAGCAGGTTTCATTTTCTTAGAGATTAAACTTCTCTCTCGATAATATAAATGTTAAAATATAAGAAAATGAAAAACGAATACTAAAACAATCATTGCAAAGCATTAAGGAAGAACATATTGAAATAATCAGAGACTGAAATAATGCACAGCTGTTACACAAGAATATTAATAACTCAAGAAATATTTTATATTCATTGCACCATATAAACATATAAACAAACATAATTACATATAAACAAACAAACATATTATAAGCATAATTTAAATTTAATTTACCTCCATAAAGCCATTCTGCATATCAACTGCTGATACATATTTTTGTAAATAATTTTCCGAATTAACTATCACAACTGTAGCATTTAATATATTTCAGTTTTTGTGATTCATAATAAATATATTACTCTTATTGCACATATAATAAAATGGAGATGAAAAATGCATTATGAAATGAATACTTGATAAAAGTAGGCTTGAAATTAAAAGTTTTGAATTTTGCACAGAAAATTTGTAAAAACGTGAAAAAAAAATATTCTACTTTAGCACCATCTTATGATGAAGATTCATAACTTTAGAAGGTATTTTACCACTGATTTAAAAAAGTAATGCTGTAAAAATTAGTACAAGGTATTTCTTTCGGATAGCTTATATTCATAGTGTATTAACAACAAAGCAGTAACGCAACAGCCGAAGTAAAATCTTTTGAAACATAAAGTTTCAATTTCTGCAACTACACAGAAGTAAGAGGAAGAAATAGTATGTCCAACTGAAAGAAATTTAGGTGAAACTGACTGTAACTTTTTTTCAGCATCAGAAGGAACCTAAAAAAAAACATAATTGGGGAGAACAAGTTCAATAGCATGTATAATAATGGACTTTTTAATAACAAAAAATTTTATTGCCAGACTAAGTCATATAACGTTACACAAGATGAAGTGCATCTACACACCACAAAGTCTATCCTGCATCTTCTATAATCGACACATGAAAATGTCCACGCCCTGAATTGCTCTAACATGCACGAATAGCCAACAAAATCTCTACATGTTATACCTTATGACTTTTGACTATGGCTATTTTAAACCACAGGTATAAAGAGGTCAGCTGATATTACTGGCCATGCTGAAACAATTTTTTCACATTATGCAACATGAAATTATATCTGAATTTCCTTCCATGAATTCCCTCTACTGGTATGACAACCACCATACTTAGCATATCTTAGTGGCAGTGTGAACTGTACTGCATCACTATACGAATTAATATAACTGACATGTCAGTGACATATGTAACCATTCTGACAATAAAATCTGGCAGTAAAACAGCAACCAAGCTTTATATGAGCAGTGTGCTAATGTGTTAGAAACCAAAATATACTCCTGCTGAATAGCAGTCTATCCCAAATAAACAGCAAATAAATCCCAATAATAGCAGTCTATCCCAAATGCTGAATAGGTTTAGTCTTTCTGAGCGTTTCATACGTTAAGAAAAATATTTCATCCATCCTCAGCTTACTGTTAGAAAACCATGACGCATATCAAATTGACTTTGAAAGCCACATTCCTGCCGTAACTTCCCTACATACCCCCATAAAACCATTTGACTTTTTAATTTTAAATTTCATTTTAGAATTACATTTCACGCATGCAAATTCCCTCTTTATTAAACCCGCTTCGTTTAAGAAATATAAGAATAATTGTTGATCTTGGCATAAATGTAAAAGGAACAGCCTATTCACTACACCAGGCATTCCTAACGTCATCCTTCCATTTGAAAACAAACTGTAAATTCCCCATTAACACTCCCTGAAACTTCTCAATAATGCTTAAAACAGACGGCATGATAATCAGGAAATATAATGAAATCGGGGCTAATCTTCCATGAGCGGGGTAAGTTGGCGCCAAACTATTTTCGTTTTCGATGTCAGACTTCATTTCGCAATTGCCAATTGCAAAAAGAAACGGCGATGTAAAATTTAAAATCGCCAAACGAAAATGACGCAAAATGCAACACAAGCATATCCTTATTAACAACTATCTTCGCAAAACACTATGGACGCTCCACATGAGTTTCAATTGAAGGAAATAAACCAACTTCTGAAATAAATTGTATAACACTTTCCTCGGACTCCAAAATTGTCAACCAAGAAATTCAGTAACAATGAATGCATCAACTCACTAAAATAGACAAGTTAATATCGTCCGTGGAATTCAACAATCGCGCCAAATAACACCTGCCAAGTTACGTGCTCCCCGCTTATGGAAGATTAACCGAAATCCGAATAAAATAAAATAAAAAACTTTAAAGAGAATAGGAAACATTCAGTCATGCATACACATAAATTAGTACTGTATTTATAGCAATAAAGTAAATACTAAATTGTATTTACTAATACTGTTTGTACCGTATAAGTGACGTTCGAAATCGTTAGTCTAGGTACTAATACATCATCTCATTATTTCAAAAATAATTTTCTTAACCACCAGAAAACAATTATTAAAAAAATATGGTTGAGTTATAAGGAACGTAGAGTCTGCAGGTCTTTACTGAACTTTCATTTTAAGTCTGAATAAGAAACGAATACAGATATTATATGCAAAATATCCTAAAGCGGGAATCCAAATATAGCCTCCGGTTGCATGCATTAGGGAAAAAATCCCAAAGTTCTTCTCATAGAAATACATCTATTTACAGTTGCAAAACTATACATTATCAAAATCGTAAAAAACAACCTTATATTTAGCGTAGGTATAATGAAACACTCAATCGATTTCGAGGGCAGCTAAAGGTCCCTCCTCATCAGGAGAAAGAAATACATAGAAAGAAGAAAATAGGAATCACAGAAACACGTGGTGCTTATCAGCACTGCACGTGGTTATAACTAGATTTTTAATCAGAGTTGCACTGGCCGCCTACTTTTACTGAGCCAGGCTGTCTGATCAAGCATAAAGAAATATTAGCGAAGTTAAAATAGGGAGCGAGGGGCAAATGCACATTACGCTCAAAATCTGAACTTTAAATAATGGAAAGCAACCACTGAACGGATTTTTATACCCTCTGGTAGTACCAAGTGAGAGGAGGTAACGCCATCTATCGGCAAAAATAATTGAATTAAGACAGTAGAATTTTAAAGGCATTAGGAAGGACTGGATTGGACTTCAAATCATTAACTAAACTTTCTAAATCTTTGTGAATGTGAACAGACTCAAGAAAATCCAATTCGCCTATGGAAGAAGCCTTTTGGATGATTTTTGCAGACCCAAAATCAAAATTATGGTTAAAAGTCCAGCTATGATACGCTATTGAAGACTTGTTAATTTCCCCTTTTTTGACATAAGATTCATGTTCCTTGATACGAAACTTCAACGCTCTTTTTGTTTGGCCAATATATCTTAAACCACACTGACATGATATACTATAAATTCCCCAAGAATTCAAGACAGAAACGCAATCTTTTAGAATCGAAGGGTGAATCTTATTAATAGGGGAGAAACCGACTTGAAAATTGAATTTCTGGAGAATCCGTGCAATTTTATAGCTAACAGAAGGATAAAATGGAAGCACGACAAGGTCATTGATATTATTTCTAACAGTAGAATGTCTTCTTTGATGGGAATCTGAAAATTTTTTGACGGCTTTATCAATAATCACGGGAGAAAATCCACGGTCAATCGCAACTGCTCTCAAATAATTAAGTTCATTGGTAAGCAAAGATTCAGAGGAACAAACTTTTAGCGCGCGGAAAACATAATAGTAAAAAGAAGCCATTTTTTGCTTAACAGGGTGGCATGACTTGGCATGGGGTGGTAAACAAACTGCAAAGGGTTTACGGTACACAGTGGTGCTAAAATCGGTTTCATTGCGGATTATAAGAATATCGAGGAAGGGGAGGGAATTGTTGGATTCAATTTCAAGAGTGAATTGGATGGCTGGATCAATTGAATTCATAATAGATAGAATCTCGGATAAATCCTCTTTATAACCGTCAAAAAGTGCGAAAGTGTCGTCAACATACCGAATCCAAAGACGAAAAGATAATTTATCAAATAATTTCATCTCAAAATAGTGCATATAAATGTCAGCAAGTACCGGACTTAGAGGATTACCCATAGCCAATCCTTCAACTTGACGAAAATATGCATTTTGGAAAACGAAGTGGGTTTGACTTAGAGAAACTTTAGTAAGCGAAACCAACTCATTAATTTCAGTATGTGTGAAGTGAAATTCCCGAAGCCTAGTTTCAAGAAAATTTAGTGCTCCTTCGACCGGAACATTAGTAAACAATGATTTGACATCAAATGAAACCATAATGGAACGAAGTGGGGAAATATTTTTAAGTTTATCAATGACTTCAACAGAATTTTTTACAGTGTGAATATTGTTATCAAGTAGAGGAGAAAATCTGGAAACTAAATATTTGGCCAAATATATTTGGCCAAATATATTTGGCTATATATATTTGGCTATATATTTGGCTATATATAATATATATATAAGCATTTGATAGGACTTGGCATATAGGAATTATTATCAAGCTCATACGACTTGACGTTTCGGCCCATTTAATTCATATAATTAATTCGTACCTTACTAATAGATCTTTTTCTGTACGAGTTAATTCTTCCATTTCGACACCCCGTCCTATACTAAGCGGCGTCCCCCAAGGGTCACTTTTAGGCCCAATTTTGTTCAACATAAATGACATACCAAAATCACCTAGTATCACTCTTGCACTTTATGCAGATGATACGGCCATCCTAGCCAAACACAAACGCCTCGAAAACTTGGTCCAAACAATTCAGAGTTACCTCGCTAGCCTTGAGCACTGGCTCATCACTTGGAAAATAAAAATTAATGTTGCTAAATGTGCTGCTATGATCTTCAAACGTAGCCCCCTCCCGTACCCTTCCATTAACATTAAATTCTTTGATGACTATGTTCCCTGGTCAAACTCTTACAAGTACCTAGGAGTTGTACTTGATTCAAAATTACTCTGGCGCCTTCACATTGAAAATGTTCTCAACAAAGCGAAAGGTGCTAGAGCCCAACTTTACCCCTTTTTAGCTCGAAGGAGCCATCTGTCAATTAAAAACAAAATTCTTCTCTATACATCAATTATAAGACATGTCTTTATGTATGCATGTACAATCTGGGGTACTGCTGCAAAAACTCATGTGAAAAAACTTCAATCTTTTCAAAGTAAAACCTTACGTATGGCCCTAAATGCAGCCTGGTACGTCCGTACAGATGTGATTCATTCGGACCTTAACATTAAACATGTGGATTATCTTATCAAAAAACATAGTCAAAATTTATTCCTTAAAATTGAACAGATTGATAACCGAGCACTTCAACAGATGCCAGCATACGATCCTGCTATTCGCAGCTCACAGAAGAGACCGAGAGCCGTGATTGGCCGAGAGTTCGGCATCTATCCGCCATCTAAAAGGGCAAGACACGCCCTCTCAACATCAGTTCCAGCCCCCGCGCCATGAAGGAAGGACGTCTCTTCAGCGAGCTGCCATATAATTGCTATTCCATCATTTTCTACTGCAATCAAGATCTTCAAGCAAAGTTATCAATCTGTTTACTTAAGAATCACATCTCCCGCAGATTTTAAATCTGCCTAAGAATATTTTCATCGCGATCCCATTCATTATTTGCACTCTCCAACACAAGCCACATGCCAATGAGCCTATTAATCGTAAACTCTTTCCTATCCGCTTTTTGCTTTAGTGTTTTTACTGTGTATAAAAAATTTTAAAAAACCCAAAAAAAAAGTATAAGATATAAAATTCAAAAAAAATTTTAAAAACCCAAAAACTTATAAAAAAATTATGATACTTAAGTTTTTAAATTCTCATCTCTATCCCTAAACTTTCTCGAGCCTGTGGCTCCCTCTATTGAGCATCAAGTAAATCACTTATGCTAAATTTTTCCAATTTCTGCTCGCTTTTAGTAACTCTGATGTGGAGATAAATGGTTTTGAACCATAGGCACTCCGAAATTTTTAAATCATTGGACATTGGACTTTCCATTATTTGAAGTTCAGATTTTGAACGTAATGTGCATTTGCCCCTCGCTCCCTATTTTAACTTCGCTAATATTTCTTTATGCTTGATCAGACAGCCTGGCTCAGTAAAAGTAGGCGGCCAGTGCAACTCTGATTAAAAATCTAGTTATAACCACGTGCAGTGCTGATAAGCACCACGTGTTTCTGTGATTCCTATTTTCTTCTTTCTATGTATTTCTTTCTCCTGATGAGGAGGGACCTTTAGCTGCCCTCGAAATCGATTGAGTGTTTCATTATACCTACGCTAAATATAAGGTTGTTTTTTACGATTTTGATTGTCACATTAGCGTGTTTCTCTTCTAGTCTACTATACATTATGTTATGAACAATTTACTTGGCATAAGAATATATGAGAATTTCTTTTCAGTGCTTTACTCGGAGCCATTTCTTACATAATAGCTACGAAAAATAAACTACTATAAACATACGTATCTATGAATAAACTAAAAATATGTGAACATAAATCAATGCATAGATGCGAATAAATTTAAAAAATACATACATAAATCGAAACATAGTAATGAATATTCTAAAAATATACATACCTTGTAATTTTCAATTCTACGTTCGTTTATTCAACCACCACAAGCGTTTTTAAATATGGTGGTAAAAATAGGCTGACGCGCTTGCGCTGAAATGGTTTGCATTGATTGGTTGTAGCACTTTGCCAGAAAATGATGAAAACTTGAACCGTTCTTGCAGTTTCACCATTTATCGGTGCTCTTAGAAAAACAAGTGAACCATGTTGTGGTTCATCCTCGAATGTTTAACCATTAAATGGTGCAACATTGTACTGAAATTTTATACAGTGAGATGAAGAAGTGTAAGATAAAGAAATAAAAACCTGATTTTAATAAGCTTGAATTTATTTTATATATAATAACTTGGTGTTTGATACAACTCATACTTATCAAATCAGCTACGGTTGCCTCAATACGTGAATAAAATGTAATTTTTAAATAATTGTTTTCTGATAGATATTATTATTCGAAAGCACTTCCAATACAAGAAAAGGTTTCCATAAAAATAAACAAGAAATGAACAACAAATCAATCAAAAACGTCTTCTCTGTTGGTCTTTCCAACTTCTTCCCAGGTCAACCAGCGATCAAGTCGCTGAACACTGGTAGTTTGGTCCGAGGTTCAAAGTCCGCGAACGGGATGCTTGCAGGGGCGTTTTCATGGGTTTCCCCATGTGTAACGTGTATACGATCCTGTTCCCCTTAAAACGTCCTCCACGAAGGCATCCTTTCCCTTAGGCAGATAGCTCTTCAGGCTTTGCCGTAATCACATAAACGAACCAAACCAACTTTTTCCCAACGTTCAATTACTCGATGGTAGAAATGACCGTCTTTGACTAGCTTAAATCAGTTTCGAGCCGTCCTTAGAGCCAAATCTTCTTCGCCATACACTTCATAGATCTATCAAGCATCTCCTATGGCTTTGGCACAACGATTAAACGCAAAAAGCAGGTGGTGCAGAAAATGCTCATTTTTGTCGATTGAACTTCATTTTAATGACTTAAAAAGAACAAAACATATATCAGCATAAAAAACTAAACACAATGTTTTGCGGAGCTAATAATTGTCTATCGAATAACATAAAACGCACTGCCAAAACATTTTATTTTTAACTCAAAATTTTCACTTAAAGAAACGCCAGGGCTTGTGGGCCAACACAATATTATTAAATCCTTGAAAGATTTTTTTTTACATTTTTTTTAACTATTTTGAATTATACCACCCAGAAAAAAAATTTCAATCACATGCTTTATATTCACTTTAGAGACAGTGGCCACTCTTCATAGCAGAGTTTTTTAGTCGTATAGCGAAACAATTTGGGTATAGAAATAGAATTTTACTATTAATTTTTTTTCTGAGAAATTAAATATTAGATAATTACCAAATGACTGGTGTCAGCAATATATGGTAAAGAAGTGAACAAAATTTTTCTGGTTTACAAATTCTACCTAGCAGATATAATATATTGTTAAATCAACCTATTGTGAAACATGTGGAGTTTCACACTTTTATCTAACAGCTTAACGTGTAGGAACCTCGTAGGATAAACGAATAATCGCTTGAGTTCGGGAACAGAGAGGTAAATCTCAAGAGAGTTAATTACCCCCTTATTACTCAAAATAAGAATTGGACAGTCGGCTCCTTTCTGAGAGCGTACAGCAAAGGCTCCATTTGGGCTTGAATTCAAAAAAGTAAACTTAATTAATGCTTAACTAAAAAGATATAGCCGAGGCTATCAAAATTCTGAGTAGTTGGCCCCCAAATGTCGAATAAGCTAACAAGCTATCAAGGGCATGAAATACTGCCGAGCGTACTAGCAACTTAAAGACGTATGCCAAAAGACGAACGCGCGCTAGTCAGAAACTATGAGGCTCTATGGTCAGTGGAACTTTGACTTAAATACCACTCTTACTCATTTGCATTAATCGCGATTCTAAAAACACATTCTGGTAGGAAATTGCAAGCTGAAATTAGGGGGGACAGGAAAGTAGCTTTAACTAAAGATAACTGTTACAAACTTAGGATAAACCTTGCAAACATATGACCCATTTAGTTAAATATAACAGCATGCTTGTTCAGACAATCCTGCAACCTTAAGATTCAATAGTTTTCAGAGTTAATATATTAAATTATTAGTTAATTTTAAACTTTATTTTAGTAGGACTCTTTTAGTCAGGTAACACGACTCAAATAAAAGTCCTAAATTACCAGTCTAGAGGGAAACAGAGTTCTAAAATCTTCCAGAAGGGTTGAAAAGCATTTTTTGATGATTATATTTGTCAAGACTTTGATAATGAATTCTCGTAAATCTTTGTTAATTTATGAAATGAAGAAAACTGCAATCATGTCAAAGTGTTATTTGAAATTGAAGGCGTAGTTGAACCGCAGCTGTAGACACTGGAATCTCCGATGCTGTTGGTAACAGTTCTTCAAATACCATCTTAGGCTGTCTACACATGAATCTTCTGGACTTTGAACAGCAAAGCTAGAAGACTTCAACAACAAAAAACTACCGAATAAGAAAAAAATACCGAAAAAGTTTAATATAAAAAAGTCATTAAGGGGCTGCGTTAGCAAGACATACTTTAGCCGACAGTAAGTCATTAAGAGCTTGCGCTAGCAAGGTATTATTTAGCCGTCAGCCACTTTACTTCCAGCACCCATTACATCAATCGTTCTTTCATTTTCTTACTATACCAATCTCCTTCAGTTCTTGAAGATGTTCTGTTTCTTCCAAAGTTGCATCCACAATGCCACAGCCTGGCAGCAACTCATGCTTTCAATCTTTTTGTAACAACCCTAAATTGTGCCTTTAAGTAAGACCTCAAAACACTGGGCGAGATACAGTGTTGCCAAATGTGACCTATAGGATGCTGGCAATTTTGAATGAGCCCATATGCTTTCGATGTGAGATGTTGCAATAAATTTATACAGATTTTTCTTCTAATATTAAATCGAAACAGATCACTACTTTTCGAGACTGTTAGCCATCGGTGATTTATTGTTTTATTATCATTAGTGGTCAACTCATAGATCACTACCGTAAAAAAGTGCAATAAACTTTGGTAGATATTCAAATTAAATCAAAGCATATAGAAGTTCATTAGAGCTGTTCATCCCAGTGTCCGTAAACGTCGTTGAGGTTATAGATGACCTATAAGTTGACGGTCACTTTGTATTAATTCATAGATCGACATGCGGGCAGTACGGATAGATACTGAAATAATATTAAATCAAAGTATATAGGTGCATTTCAAAACCGTTGATCACTATTCATCTACAGGTCGAGGGTCACTTGTCAACTCGTAGCTCACCGACGTAGAGCAATGAAGTAAACTCAGGTAAACATTTAAATTAAATCAGAGCATATCGTTACGTTTCTAGGGATTTGGGTCGCTGGTGAACTAAAGGTTTGGCGTAACCTATAGTACTGTGGTGTAACCATATAGTAAACTTAGATATTTAAATTAACATTAGCCCGAAGGATATCGAAACCCGTCAGTAACTATCTAGGTCACCGGTGACCTGTATGTTGACTTCATATGAATTCAGCTAGTGGGTGGCAATGTAGATTTGTTCAAAGATTAAAATTAAATTAGAACACATTGTAGCTTTTCAAGGTTGTTGGTCACCAATTGCGAACAGATTAAGGGTTACTCAGGGCCAACCCAAAGGTCACCACGATTGGAATAGTACAGCAAATTTAGATTGATAATTATAACACTTAAATCGAAACACACTGATATCCATCAAGATTATTGGTCATCAGTGCCGTCAATACTAATCAAGATTACTGGTGATATGCAGGTTGAACATCATCTGAAACCAACCCATGGGGAGTTTTAAATTAAAATTACATCGGAGCACATCGGCGCGCTTCATGTATTTTAATCTTTGGTGATAAAAAGGTTAAGAGTCATTTGGGGTCAAGTCATAGGTCCCCAATGTGGGACAGTTCAATAAATTTAGGTAGATATTTAAATTAATATTAATTCGAAACACAAGGAAACCTGTCACAGTTGTTGATCATCAATACCTGACAAATACCCATCACTATTGTACCCGTCGAAGCCCGTTAATGTCACAGAAGACCTTATTTTGAGACACATGTGGTCAACACATAGGTCATCGATGTGGGACGCTGCAGTAAGTTTAGAACTATATTTAAATTTAAATCAAATTATAAGAGTGAGTTTAATAGTGCCCTACAGGTGAAGATTAAATGGGGTCAACGCACACGTCACCAGTATCAGGTTTTCTAATAATTTATAATATGCATTTAAATTCAAATTAAATTGAAATACACCAGTACCATTTGAGGCTGTTGATCATTACTGTTGACAATGCCCGTCAGAGACTCTGGTTATCTGTTGGTTAAGAGAGTTAAATGAGATTAACCAATGGATCACCAGGGCAAGGCCGTATAACTCAAAGTTTTAAATTAAAATAACATGGAAGCACAGTTGTACTCGGCAAGGCTATTGGACCTAGAGGTTTACCGTCACCACCTCATTTCAACTCCACTAGTGATCCAGTAACCATTATCAGAGCACCGTAACCGGTGTGCTGGATGACCGATACGAGGCAATGAGCTTAGATAAATTTTTAAAATGAAATGGAGATGAAGTACACCAGTTCTTCCCAAGACTGTGGATCGCCAGTAACCTATGGGTTCATAGTCATTGGAAATCAACCCATAATAAAATTAAACGAAACACTACCAGTGGATATTGAAGCTCTTGCCACTGATAACCTACGCACTGGTCTCCAGTGGCATACGAAAATTGGAGGCTAATGCACATGGCTACGCTGCCGTCTGAGGTGGTCCCTGAATTTATCGCCTCTCTTGATATACAGACAAATAATTATAAAATATGTCAGAAAACGACATTCGCAAAACCATTCATGACATTTTATAGATCTATTTGATTGCTTCAGTAAGTGTTGTGTAGACGGAAAAAGATTGCGTAAATGCAAAATATACATTATGCCATAATGAAACAAACTAAACCAAAAACCAGGAGATAAGTAAACTTTCTTATTCAATATTTAGAAGCAAAAAGTACGCTACAGTGAATAAAGAGATTAACAAGTTATGTTTGAAGTTTGAAAACAGAGAAAGGGCTTTAGCATCACTGCCTGCAAATTATCCGAATGTTTCCAATGATATTGGCCTGTAGGTCTTTCATAAATTTTGGTTTATCCCCATACGCTCTCTCATTTAACTAGTCCTGTTAAAAACATCCAGTCGCAGAAAAACATCAAAGATTTATGTGACTGCCATTCCTTCGAAACATCAAGTTTCTTTTATTGATGAGTAAATATTCTAAGGATTATGTATATGAAATATCCTTTGGTTTTTCATATCCTGTAAATAATTTATTTTTGACGTTAATATTTTACGAATTTATAAATGCTCGATATAAAATTAAAGGACACAATCTTTTTGACTTTTAGAACGGCAGCATTCTCCCTGAATTTTAACTACTTTAATATTTGAATGTAAACTAATTTGCATTCTAATTAGGACTGACAGAAGAAATAGAAGGCATAGAAAAGAATTAATATAAAAAGTAGTGTGTTGAATGAAGTAAACCTTATAACTGATCTGAATAATTCATGTAAATTGCAAAAATCTTTGTAAGAAATTCTTATGATAACTTCGAAGCAAATTTATTGAGTTTCGTAGCCAGGTTATATTTTTTATCAATATCCTATAAATCATGTCACGTTTTTAAATATGTATTTTTTTTCAGCGCTGCGCTTTCCATCATTAACCACTTCTAACGTAACTCATTGATCATTTCATGGACCTACAGTCATCTTTTACACATGAAGACTAATTAGGCAAAATTTTGCTGCCTCAAGTGTACTTCAGAGCATTGCGAATAGCCAAGTCTTCTTTATTCGAAAAATGAAAGATCGGAGAGATAACATCTCACTAATTAAGAAAAAATAATATATAAATTTTTCATAAGTAAAAAACAAGTAGAAAAATAAATTAAATTCTATACCGCTATGTATGGAAGAAGGATGTGAAAATTTTTTAAATGCTAGACAGTGAATAAACAAGCGCAAATAATGGCTGACGGGGTAAAATCATGATTAAATGCTATAATAATGTACCATTAGCTCATATAAATTCTTATTAAATTAAATTAGCTGCGCTTTGGATCTTTATTTTGGCAACTATTTTCTTGTTATTGATACAAGAATGATTCTTCCATTAAAGATATGCTAGCCATCGGCGTTATTACTAGAGCTGCATACAATCCCCCGAATGGTATGTGGAAGTTTATACCTGTAAAGCAGAGCATGTTCTATTGATAATTCTAATAAAAAATTCTATTACCTGAAGAATCTTGGGAACAATTTGGAAACTAATACCATGAAATGGTACCAGCATCTTAGGGATCAATTCATAACTACAGGTGTTTAAAGAGTATGGTGAATCGAAAAGTATTTCTTACATCATCAAGCAAAGAAATCAACTGTAGGTTGCGGCAGAGCTTACGGTCAAAGGAGTCCAGCTCCGCACTTCTCAGTTTTTGAGTGAAGTTTTAATTCTAGCCGGTATGCATCGAAGTCCCAAATCAGTCGAACTCTAGTACTTCCTTGTGTACATTAATTGTATTATTAACAGCAGGTTCTGCTATTACTTTAATATTTTATTTTGTAGCCGATAAAACTGATATTTATGTAGATACTGAATGTAACTCTCCTTGTCTGTGAGAGGAACAAAATATAAAAGGAAAACTTGGATGCCTAAAAAAAAAACCCTCCTATCGAAATGCCAATCTCTTCAAGAAGAGAAATTGTTGTAGGCTGTGCCCATGTATAAAATTTTATTTTAGTTTAGTTAAAAATTTTATCGAAGTTAAGTTACAGATTTAGTTTATTTAAGTTGTAGAGATATTAGATTATTTCGAAGCAGGAGACATGAAAAATGAGCAATGCCCTTGCCGGGAATCGAACCACGGACTTCTCGAATATGCACCGAGTGTGCTGACATCATGAAGGCATGCTAAGAAGGCGGAAGAAATACCTTATATACTCCCCCCTTTTTAAAGGAAGACTGAGGATCATGGGACCCAATCGCCAAATCCTGATGGTGGAGAATCATCATCCACCACTTTTATTAGTTCGGGCGCCACTGTACACACATTTGGTTATTTCGAAGCAGGAGACATAAAAAATGAGCAATACCCTCGCCGGGAATCGAATCAGAGACCTCTCGAATACGCGCCGAATGTGCTGAGCACTACACCCCGAAGGCATACCTTATAAAGCTATAAAATTTAAGTTTCCAGTTTATATCATATTACGCGAAAAAATCAAATGCAACAAAGATGCAGTCTTCAAAGTCGAAATTCTTTTCGAGTTGAGTTCTATAGCTTTTCAGCATTTAAAGATGAAGCTTTATGATGAGGCAATACCTACCACCGCAGCACCTGTAGAAAAGCTACAAACACCTGTAACTTTTTTTTTTAATTTTAAAAGGAAAAATTTTTATTGTTATCTATAGTTTTCAGATTGCAAGATTTTAACTATTTTTAATGTTAGTTTATAAAGCTGCTAATTTATTTCATAAGATTGTTAGCAGTATTTGTTGATTTGTTTTTCGCAATTACTTCCTTCGAGAATTTTGCTGCATAGGTCAACACATAAATATTCCTACACAATCAGAAAAGTAAAAGATTAAATTATTTGTATTCTTCAGCAAACCAGTTAATAGCTATGTTTTAAAATTATTTTTGGCATAGAATGATTCCAAATTTTACTCCGTAGTTTTGGTATAATGCAGAAAAAATATACACTGGTTATCATAAATTAAGGAAAAACCACAAAAATCACGATTACTGAGAAAAAGTTACATGTAGATTTTTATGAAACTTACCCACAATATACAACACATAGTAAGGTATCAAATAACATAAAAATAAATTACCAGACAATTATGGTAGCATAGAAATTAGCACATGTATAACATGAACAAATCGAAGGTGTCAGTTTGCTATAGGAAGAGTACCTTCAATATGGAATATGGTCGCCTCTAGAAGCAATACAGCACATACAGTGATGCGTGATGCTTTCAATTATGCGGTCTATCAGTTCCATAGGAAGCGAGAGCAGTTGCAAGCGCGGCAAGGGTCTGAGGGGGCGGATTGAAAGCAGTTAGACGTCTCTCTAAAGCATCCCAAACGTGCTCGATAGGATTCAAGTCCGGGGATCGAGCTGGCCACTCTATGCGCATAATTGTTTCCTGTTGAAGATAATCATTTTCAATGCGAGCCCTGTGTGATCTTGCGTTATCGTCCTGTAACAGGAAAGCATCACCTATTGCCCCGGCACATGGGCGCACATAAGCATCGAGGATGTCATCTCTATAAACCGGAGCATTCACGATTTCCGTTGGAAAGACATGGAGGTCTGTGCGTAAACCCAAAAAGATGCCACCCCAAACACAGACACTGCCTTTTCCGTATGCATCTCTTTAACGGATGTTTGACGGATGATAACGGGTTCCAGGTTCTCTCCATATCAAATAACGCTTACTATCGCTTTCCAGACTAAACCTAGACTCAACCGTAAAGAGAACAGCCCTCCACTGATCAGGCGTCCAGTAGACATGTTGGCGTGCCTACTGCAAACGGTCCCCCCTATGGCGTGACGTGAGCGTCACGCAAATGGCTGGTCGCCTCGCATACAGACCACCTTCCTAAAGCCTTCTACGCACAGTTTTCACGTTGACACCAACCTTCCGGTGGCTGCAGCAAGGGAGGATCTAAGAAGAGTCGGAGTAGCGGTTCTATTCCTGCGTCCACATAATGTCAAATATCGGTCAACGGCGCTCGTTGTAGCAGTTGGTTGTCCTTGGTTGAACCTCCTACATGCCGAATCTGTGGTTTGAAATCGCCTCCAAAGTCTATGAACCACAGAAGGATTCACATTTAGCCATCTGAGCACTTCTGTTTGACTTTATCCTGCCTCTAGTCTCCCAATGGCTCTCCATCGTAGTTCTTCAGGCAAATGATGCCTGGAGGTCATTGTTACGAATTGGCTATCTCAGATTTCTGATGTCACTATCACATTGAAATGTACGGGCTTGCTCTCAAACATGGACTTTTATTCTCCTCGCGCAGATGACGTATTCCGAGTGCAGCGCCACTAATTTGCATATTCCAGTTTTATTCAGCTACTCTTACCTGGCAACATATTCAAATTTTACACGGTTTGGCTTATTTTTGAGGGAGTTATCCCTATTTTTGTGATTTTTTCTTAATTTATGATAACCAGTGTACATTGAAAGATTGTAAAATGCGGAAAAAAATGGGAACTAAACCCTCTTCTGCAAGCAAACGTTATCTTGGTCACGAAGTAAGACAGAAGGGAAAAAGATTAATTTGAAGCACCAATTCTAAAGTAATAGACTAAATGGAAAATATTGGGCTGAACCATTGATTTGGTCAAGAATGTGTGTGTGATTATGGCAAAGCCTCGAGGGCTATCTGCCTATGGGGAGGGATATCTTCGTGGAGGACTTCCTTCCACGAAGGGAAGTTTCCAGTTTCCCTTAGGAGCCAGTTTCCTAAGGGAAACTGGCTCGTATACACGTAACACACGGGGAAAGCCATAGAAACGCCAATGCAACCAGCCCGTTCGCGGGATTCGAACCTCGTACCGAACTACTAGTGTTCAGCGACTTCACCGCTCGACCGCTGGTGGGCCCGGTCATGAAGGCTTTGAATGGATTAGAAAGCAAACTGTGGAAGCATTTCTGTCTGACTACGAAGAATATTTTCTAAAATACTTACCTTCCTCTCGCTCTGGGAACAATTACCTTGTTACTGTTAAATTACTAACCTTAATTTTATTATTTCATCTGATTTTAATGAAGTTATTTTATCAATTTACTCATTGTTTTTTTCATTTCAGGTGCGTATTAAAGCCACCCTCTCCCGACTTAGCAAATTCAAGTAATCGAAACAAAAAAAATGAAGAACATCTGATGGATAAAAACTACAAAAATGATTTTTCTTTATAAAAACAACTTTAAAGTTCTGATGTATTTATTCTGTTTTTGATATTAATTCTATTGATTGGTAGGAATTTATCACATAACTCGGTACATTTCCTTTGCAAAAAAATGACAAATGACTAAAATATCACCTATATGAAGCAGAAAAAAATCATTCAAACACCTTTAGAAACTCCGACCTTAGTAGGGAGGGTATTCGTTGGTTATGCGACGCTTAGAGTCATAAAAACTATAGTCACTTTTATAGTTTTTAGGGATCTTAGAAAATACGCGCTTTTCGCCTTGCCATCTTAAAAAGAAAATTTAACATCAGGGAAATTTTGTTTCAGTATTTTTGTCTTAGTATCCACAAGCATATTTCGGGTTTTAAAGAAAGACTGCGCTTTACATTATTTTTAATCGATTACTTTTTGTTACGTTACAGTTGGTTACAAATCATATTTCGATTTCAGTCATATTTTGATTTGATGATATTTTGATACCAGTAAATAAACAAACGATAAGAAGCTGCTTTTCATTTAAGCAAGCAATGATAGTTTCTATTCCCTATAAATTTTAGTGCAGTAATTTATATTCCTATCGTATTTATTTATTTATAACAGATTTTATTTTTAATTCTTTTATTTTAGTAAAATATTAAATTATGCTTTATTTATATTTCTTCTTAATTTTTTTAAATATTCATGCTTAGCAATTTCTTTAAAATACACAATTTCGTTCAATAATCTTTCTTCATACCACACGTATTTTTAAATTTTTGTCAGAGTAAGAGATTTCGTTGCATATCTGTTCAGAGCTGCTGCAGTTAAGAATTACTGTATAACAGGCTACGAAATTTATGATGTGTTACGTATTTTCTACTGACCATTAACTTGCATTAAAAGCAAATTTTCATTACTTACTTTCTATGCTAAAAGCACATAAACAGACAGAAAATTCTTTGTTTAATATGATTCTGATGCTTCAAAAGAGTCTAATTTAATAATTCTGATCTTTAATCTAATCTCAAGGTGAATATTTTATTTTTTCAGCGTAGTTGCTTGTCTTAAATATAAAAAAATAGTTTTTATTCAAAGAACAGCTTAAAATGGAGAACTGTGAGCACCTAAGTTCTTGAACATGTAACGACATTTCATTGGCATAAATAAATTTTATTTTGTTAAACTTTATTACGCAACTCGTGCTGTTTTTGTAGCCTAAGCCATTCACCGCAACAAAAATAAGAATTTAAAGTGCGCTTTAGGGTAAGGAAATGTCTAACACCGTTGAAAGCTTGTGGGAAAAGAGTGTAGGGTTTATATTTATTTTAACTAACGTTAAGTTTAAACTATCTTTCCTGTCAAGCCTTACTTTTCCCTGGAACTACCAATGCCAGAGTATGTAAATTTTAGTAGAACGCGCAAGGATTCAAATTATCAGCGGAAGTATTCTGAGTTAAATAGGAAGGAAACGAGTTCGAGGTGTGCTGTTCGTACTTCACGAGCGCGGAGGTAGTTAGCCAGAAATTGAAGAACCCCGCGTTTCGGCCTGTGTGCTTGCCTTGAAGAATTGTTAATCGTTCAACGTGATATTCAAAGTTTGCTGAATTAGCAGCGGTATTGTAAAACGCGGTGAGGTTAGTTACTTTTAGAGAGCCTCGTAGTTAGAGTCTTGTTATTATTTCTTTTCAGGTTCTTATTTTTATTTTACCGCCGGGTCGGCGTAGTTTGTGAGCATCAAGAGCACGCAATTGTAACTTCTTAAGTTGAATAAAAAAAGGGACTTAAACCCTTAGCAAGACTCTGTCTATTTTCCAGTTTCAACAGTCACCTCTTGGTTGCGTGCAAGTTGGAGGCGCGCAACTCTACAAGAGTATATCTGAATTTGATGTAAATAACATTCTTTTAATGGTGGATGCCTTTTGCTAGTCATAGGTAACTTCTAAACTAAAAAATACATTGATTCACATCAACAAATATGTAAATTCATTAATTTAAGAGAGATTCTATAAGCATTTCGAGAGAGTATATTAGTCTCTCAATGTTCGAGTAGTTACAAACCATCAGCTTTCGTAAATTACGTTTCAAACTTAATTTCAACCGTGGACTGGCTTTAATCCGTATGTGGATGATGAAGAATAATAATTTCCCATATATTAATGCAGTTTAATTTCTTTTGGAATCTCAAATTTATTTTAAAATCCTTAAATTATGAAAAATTATCGAACTGCTGTTAGAACATATACAAAGGAGCTCCGAACTCTGACATGACCAAAGAAACAATTAACAATTTGCGGCACATTTCTCGAAAATTTTAAATAAATGCCATGCTGAATAAATCTGAGGCGTTTATTAGTTAGTCATTAAATAAATATACACTCCTGCTCAAAAAATAAGCAGCAAAGGTAAAAGACGGAATAAAACAAAAACTATTTAATGGATACGCGTGAAATTGATCAAAGAGGTTTGTGTGGCATTACTAAATGACATAGCGAACCATAAAACAAAGACATACAAAAATCACATGTATTACGACAGTCACATCGCGAAAGATCAAATGGGTTGGAAGAATGTGCAGTGGATACGTCACGCTAATAACGGGTACGATACTTTTCAGCTGAAATGCATGTGTGACAACGGCGAGGCAAGCTGGCAATTATGTCGTTGATCGCTTGTTGTGGCAGTAGCACCTGTTCCTGTATAATGCATGTCGGGGCCCGTAGAGGATACCTGGCGTCACACTGCGACCTGCTATCCGTCGCTCTAACATGTTTCCATGCATGCTGTATTGGATTCAGCTCCGGTGATTTAGCAGGCGTTTTAGTTTAGTTGCTTAGTTTCAGTTTTAGATCGTCTGGACTGGAACTTCAGTTTTAGATTTCAGAAGTTTCTGGAGTTGAAGCATATTTCATCCGTTTTAGGGATGCGGAATAGGAAAAACCTCCTTCGTACCCATAGCGCTTCAAGTGGGTTCAGCCACATCTTACAGTAGCCATTTGTGCATTTCTAACAATTCCACTCTTCCTGTTATGAGAAAATTACGGTTACAAAAATTTAGACGGCCAAGCTCAACTGAGACGTTTTTCATTATAGCACATATACGTTTCGTTTGAAAAAAAATTATTTATTGTGAAGTAGGTTATGCATCGAAGCAGCATGAGGTTATGGTTCCTTTTGTTTAAGGTTTGTATAAAGAGCAATGTAGTCCCGATTAAAGTTATAACCAATATATAATGTTGACCGAAAAAAGTTAAGTCATTGCCTCAAGTAAAAATTCACATGCGATGACAACACGTATTGTGTCAAATAATACGCTCTGCTGAGCTCAAAATATCAATAAAATACTTTTATAATCTATCTTCAACAACTATCTTCAATATAATTATAACAACTACCTTCAACTATCTTCAATATAATTATAACAACTATCTTCAACAACTCTCTTTTATAATGCAGCTATCTTCTATTGCACCTAAATTGAAATGTCTATCAATTATACGAGCTTATAATTAAAATATCGTTCATACATAACTATTGCACCTATAAGCACTAAAATATGAAGGTTGATTAATTAACTAAAATAAAGTCCTGCAGTGAGGTTGTGCAGAGAGAGAGTGGTGAAAGTTTTTCTGCAATATACAATGTGTTTCAAAGGGTCGTTTCTAAACTTAACTATGATATATCCAATATAAGGCAGTTCTTTTTTTCTCTTTTTAGATATCAACCAAAGAAAGCTGGCAAAAAATTTGCGGTTTTTGTTATTAGTATTATTCTATTAAGTTACTTCTTTTTCTATGCAAAAGTTACTGGACAGGCAATTTTAACCTCTTAATGACTTCAATGACCCTTACATCTTATCATGTGAATAATCAACAATTGGCTTATCATCTAGGGTGGAAATAACGAATAATTAGTTGCAATTTCAGAAGTTTCATAGAGGCAGCACTGTCTGTTTGTCTTGTCAATTGACAAAGAAGCGTCTTCTTTTCTCAATACTCTTGGAGCCTAAAACAGCATACCTCCTGGATTCCTGGATTCTTTGTGAAAAACTATTCACGATGTCATTCGAAAGCTTCCGAGTTTCCGATCTCTTTCTTGAGTAATGAGAAGGGAAAACACATTTTCTACTCTCTCACCTTAATGTAAAGATTAGCAAAGCGCTTGGTGATAGCTAAAGAATTAAAGAACTATGTAAAAAACAATGGTTTGTCGAATCTACTCGGGAAATATCTGGACGTCGGACTCGAAACGTTACGTCGATCAATAACAGAATTTTTAAAAATTGTTAATATTCGCCGTCCAAATTACTAAACTGTCAATCAATCATCGGTTTCCCCTTTCGTATTTACCTTCAATACGGTTTTTTCCTGGCTCAAATGTTTAATGGCGCGTATTTAACGCCGACTATCAAAATGACTAAGGCCAGAATAAACCTTCGCAGAACCGTCGATAGGATGTAACTGCAAGCGACGCTGCCAAAATCTCTAACACTAACATTCAAACTCTAGGCTTAAATATTCACATAACTCATTTGCATTCTGGTAAGAACTACGAAAAGAAGCAGATAAAGTAAAGGTTTATATCATAATAACTGGTTAATTAACATAAAATCCTTATAAATCTCAAAGTAAAATTTTTAATTTCGGTTGAGATTACGTTGCTTTAAAAATATTACTCTATGAAACATTCGAAAGAACTACTTGCGGCTTAGCATGATTTATTTTAGGAAATTCAAAACTTACAATGGTTGTAAAATGACTGAAAGAAGCAGATTTAAGGACCTTTATCCAAGTTTGCTAAATGCTGGCAGGGGCAACTGTAGGGATTTATATTTATTTTAACTAACAAGTTAAAGTTTAATTTTAAACTTTCCTATAAGCCTTCATTCCCCTAATTGTCAATGCCAGAATATTTAAATTTGGCAGCGCGCGTGAAGGAATGCAAATTCTACCTCGTAAAGAAAGAGTTTAAAAACCAAGGTTCAGTAGGAAGGTGAAGGAAAGTTAGGGTATTGCCGTCACCTCTGTTGCATGAGCTTGTACTGGAGTTATTGCTGGTTTATGTGGCATAATTGCCCTTACTTGCTGTCACTAGTTTCAACGCGGATTTAAGAAACAGGAATATCTGAGCCATGTAGCTTAGTTCTACTACTTGTGAATATCTTCGAATTTTTAGTTTAGTTCTGTGATTTCGATTACCGCCCAAGGAAGACGTAATGTGTTAGCATCGAGTTGACACATTGCAAATTTTAAAGAGTTAATAAAGAGTACTTTTAACACTTCTTCTGTGCAGTTACTACACGTACAGTTGGCACTTAAAAATTAGACAAGTAGACCCTACAAGCTGAATAGCTAGTGTAAAAAGGCTTTGCCTACTTACTTAGAGTAAATGATAGATGGCTCTTGCACTTATAACTGACCTATCCTACTAGCGTTAATGTCTAGAAAGGTCGAAAACTGTTTGACAAGAAGCTATGGGCATATCTAAATTGCCACACAAATAC
Source organism: Stegodyphus dumicola (assembly GCF_044657685.1). NCBI lineage: Eukaryota > Metazoa > Arthropoda > Arachnida > Araneae > Eresidae > Stegodyphus > Stegodyphus dumicola. Next base: position 81,664,927 of record NC_140780.1, read on the forward strand.
TTTCCGGTAACATTGCAAGTTGTCATATAAATCCTTCTGGCGATATGGATTATTGCCCTATCAATGCTTTTTCATGCCTTTTTAGATGAGGAATGAGGATAATCAGAAAATACCATTTTTTAATAAAGCCTTCAATGTGTCAAAATTGATAACTGACCAGATGAATATTTGTATTCAGTTCCAGTATTTGACTAAAAATGATCCTATAATGTTTGTTATTTATAGAAAAGTAAAATAAATACAAATCTACCAATATTTTATGGTTAAGATTGTTTAATACTGATAGTCGATCCGGGTTTGAAACTATGTTAACAGCCTGGCTGCATGTTTGCTTTTCTTCTGTGTAACGAGAATGTAAACCAGGTTCTATTAAGTCCTCCATATCCTTACTTCTTTGTTAGTCACTCATTGCAATTTTTAACGTCTCTTCCTTGAAGATGGTATACAAACAGTTTTCTAATTATAAATTATATATATATATACAGGGTGCGTTAGAAAAATGTATACACAAATTGAGCTGTCGTAAACAATTTAATTTCCAACCGACAAGGTTAAATTTCTGGGAAATGTAGGGCTACAGTCCAATATGAAAAATAAGTATACTTTCTGGTCAAACTGAATGTTCCAAATGGTGTTTAAGTAAATTTTCAAAATGGTGGTCTTCAGCATCGATACACTTCTAAGTACGAGTCACGACTGATTCTGTACTTCGCACCAAAGTGTTCAATGGATTTCTGCGCATACTGCTTGAATCTCATCCCAAAGTGTGTCAAGGTTACGTGGTCTACGACGGTACACTGCATCTTTGACTGTACCGCATAAAATAATCGAGCGAAGAAAGGCCTGGTCTTTTCTCGCATTCCCCTACGTCCTATCTACTGTCCTGGTACATTTTGATCCAGGTATTCTCGCACATCCCTGTGATAAAGTGAAGAGGCGCCATCTTGTTAGTAATTAAACATGGCATTACAGAATATCAGGGAAAATGGAATTAGCAAGCATTGTTAGGCACTTTGCTCCAATTACATAACCTTCAAAACGGAAACGTGCAATGATTAGCCTATAAGACAAACTACACTACACTTTTACACCAGGCAAATTCACAGCCTGTTTAGCAGTAATGTGAGGATTATCTTCAATCCATTACACACGATGTTTATTGACAATTCCGTTAAGTTTAAATTGCGCATCATCTGGCGAAACAATGTTGTCCATAAATCCCGGTTCGCGTGAATCTCCTGAACCGGTTCACAAATTTGGACCCGAACGCCATCGTTCCCACCTTGGGACACATGGTCGTATGGTCGTAAACCATGATTCACACCTCAAACCTTGACACACTTTGGGATGAGATTCAAACAATGTGAACAGAAATCCCATTGACATTTTAGTGCAAAGTACGGAAACAGTACTGAAACGTATTAAGAAATGTATCTATGCTGTAGATTACCGCTTGAACATTTACTTTAAACACCATTTAGAACATTAACTTTGACCAGAAAGTACACTTATTCTTCATACTGCAGTATAAACTTAGTATTGCGAGAAATTTAACCCTGTAGGTTGGAAAATAAATTTTCTATGAGAATTCAAAAGTGTGTATACATTTTTCTGACCCATCCTGTATATCCAGGGTGCTCACTAAAATCCGGTACCACCCCTTTAACAGCTGAACGGCTGCAGCTATAAGTGGTGTCCAGGTATAGTAAAGTGACTACTACGCGCTACTAGATGAAATAGCTTACAGCGCCGCTTGGTGGAAAACAGCGAAGTTAGCGTCCCTATCTCGAACACGATACGATATAGGAAGAAAACGTGAATTACAAAGTGGTAGATCATCGTGGATTTAGTACGAAAAGACATCTCGTGGACATGAATGTTAAGAATAGAACGTTTTAAACGCGCATTTCTTCGTTCGCGATTTCCGAAACTATGACGTCAAGAAATGATCTTAGGAAAAAAAAAACTAGTTATCACAAGCTACCTTTATTTTCGATGTTCAAACCTCTCTCCATCAGCTGAAATGCACATCTGGACACTTGTTAGCACTTCATGTTGCAAGCGTTGTAGAATAGTGGGTGACGCTGTTGCACATTCTGCAATATTTGTGGAGGGGTCGCATACACCTGTTGTTTGAGGTATCCGCATAGGAAAAAGACCATTCTAGACAGGTCAGGAGAATGTAGAGGCCACTTTTCGAAACCACCCTACCCGATTATTCGTTCTTCAAATCCCTCCATCAGGTACTGCTTGACTTGCGACGTCATCTTGGAACCATCCATTCTGTAGTTGAAGCTACGGCAGGCTCTCAACAAAATCGGGTATTATGTCGTGCGGAAGTTCTAGGTTTTGTGCGGCCGTTAACGTAGCCTGTTAAATAGTGAGCTGATTAGCCTATAATTATAAATTTCTCACCAAACATTAATCGAAAACCGTATTTGATGTTGAACGTTAGCAGAACATGACGGACTTTCCAGTGCACAATAAATAGTATTCTGCCTATTTTACATTTCATTCCGCGAACAGCATGCCTCATCCGTGCACATTATATCTGCTGCCAAAAATGTTGGCTGCACCTCTATCTGGTTCGTGACAAAATTGCACCATGCGAAACATCTCTCTGCATCCTCATCCAGTAATGCCTGACTAGGTGTTGGTTGGCATAGATGAGCACCTAATTCATTTAGGATTTTCTAAACACAACTTTTTTAAGAGGCCACAGTTTTCATTTATCTCTCTTGTGCTGTTGTTTGGAAATGTGAGGCCATATGATAAAACATCTTTCGATTGCACTTTCCACCCTACCTTAGCTGATCTGCCGGATCGAAGTAGACTAGTCACGATACAATCGAGCTGCCGATCGTGTCCTGCGCTTGCATTCACCGTAAAGTAGAACCATATAGCAATAATAATTATTTTAAATCGCTCCATGACCATGAGCTTCAACATACAACCATGAGGAGATATCTCTTTTAAAGCTGTCTGAGGTAAACAGGTGTGACGTTTCATACATTAATTGCATCATGCACAAATTCGCACGCTAAGCTCAAGTTGCGGTGAGTTGATGAGTTTTGTGACACGATTGTGAACGATCTGCATATTTTCTACTCTGTAAAGACAATAAGTACAAGGATGCACCTTGCGGGGTTTGAACCTCGGTCCTTTCGAATGTAAATTACAAGCGATACCACTGTGCCGCGATGCGAGCCCGTTTCTCGTCCAAAAGATAATCTTTTCTCCTTTCGTTCAAGTTTCGTGACGTCACAGTTTCGGAAATCGCAAAGAAACATATGTGTGATTTCAGCGTTCTGTTTTTAGCATTCATATTCACAAGGTGTGTATTCGTACTAAATCGACGATGCTCTGCAACTTTGTATTTCACTTTCCTTCCTATTTCGTATCGTTTTCGAGATAGGGAAGCTAACTCCGCTGTTCTCCAACAGGTGGCGTTGTTTCTAACAGCGTGCTCATCTAGCAGCGCATAGCCACTTTACTATACATAGACACCAATTTTATGAATATAGCTGCAGCCTTTCGGCAGTTAAACGGGTGGTACCGGACTGTAGTGGGTGCCCTGTACCCAACCGCGGTAAGATTACTTCCCCGCGAAGCGGGTTTAGGGTTCTCATAAAATGCAAGGGAAGGCATGGTTGCCATATTTGGCGCGAAATCGCCCATTTGTCGACAAAATTGGCGATATGCCATAGACGGATGGAGAACATTCTGGACATTCTTACTGGTTTGGCCCAGAACGTTCTCGAAGGCAGCTATATAAACCCTGCCTGTACGAAGAGTATGTCAGTCTATCGAGTTGATCGTCGACTTTTCGAGTTGATCGTCGACTTTTCGAGTTGATCGTCGACTTTTCGAGCTGATCGTCGACTGCATCGCGAGTTGGTCCATCGAGAGTGTGCATCGTTGAGGCTATCGAGTGTATCGTCGAGTGCATCGCGAGTTGTAGCGTTGAGACTCTCGAGAGTACGTTGAGTTCCAAGAACGACTGGACTGAGTCGGGAGCTGTACTCTAGAGCTTTGCCATGAAGCTGTCTTCACCGTTATAGCCTGAAGCCTGTGTCTTCAATAGCCTGAAGTCTGTGTTGCTGATTGTTTCAGCGTTAATCATTTGCTCACCAACAGAAACAGAAATTTTAAATGAGAAAAAGTTAAATCACTTTCCAACATTTTAATCACGACGAGAAACTTGAGTAATGATGATTTTGTTAAGTAGGGAGAGAGAGAGAGAGAACGGAGGACGTGGGCACTATCCCTTTACTAAACGGTTAATCAGTATAGCACCACGTCCACCACCATCTATAGCACCCCTTCAAAATACATAATGCCACCTGAAAGGTATTCAACGTGCACGATAATACATACAAAATAACATGTTACAAAGTTACAGATTAATATTCAAGATACATTACTGGTATATTACTGATGCAAATATGACTGATGCACAACTAATACAAGGTGATATAATACAGATACTGATATTAATACTGATTAATACTGCTACATTACTGATTCATTGATATAACACAGATTATTATTACTGATTAAATGGGAAAGATTTTGCACAAGTCGGTAAATAAATCCACGAAATAAAACGTTACAGAGACTTAAAATATTGCGAATTAAAATATCACAGATCAATGTTCTACTGTTACATTACCTAAACATTACTGATGAAATATATAAGTAATGTAACAGTAGAAGATTGATCTGTGATATTTTAATTCGCAATATTTAAGTAGGGAAACTAGGAAAAGTGTTACATACTGAATCGGCAGAAAATTTGAAGACTTTTTTAAAAGTTAAAAAAAAAAAGATTTTTCATTAACATTCACGCCGTTTCATTTTAATGCAGAGAATGCTTCAATTTAGAGTTAGTTAGAAACACAATCAAGAAAAGACTGATTTATTTCAGTCGAATTATTTGTTAAAGGAAAAATTTCGCTCACTTGAATTAACTGTTTTTTATGGTTCCCTTAATGTAGATAAATTGAAAATTTTTCTGGATTATGTCAAAAAGTAGTTAGTTTTATTTGGATCGGTATAGTTATGTGAAAGAACGTTTTAGTTAATGAAATAGACGAAAAGTAAATATCACAAAAAAAAATTAGTGATGAAAATTAACATTCGGTACTAAGAATAGTTACAAGCGAGCTGGAGCATAATTTTGAGTAAATAAAAGCAAACGAACACTCGAGATTTCACATCTCACATTAAATTTATGTTAATTGATAATTGTTTTTACAGCAAAGCGTTAATAAAAATGAAAATGCATGCAAAGCTACAAATTTATAAAAAAAAATTATCAATTATTTATATATATATATATATATATTTTTTTTTTTCCCTTCATAGTCCTTGAAATTTACGCGTATATTTTTGATTGGTTGACCCGAATGTAGGGCCGTGGTAACACCATCTGGGTACATTTAAAGTAAAAAATATGAAATTTAGTCAAAAACTGGTATTTTAAATTGTACTTTCTTAACATAAAATTCTGTCAGGGAAAGGTGTTTAACTTCCCCCCTTAGAACAGTTTTCATACTGATTCCAAAAGCCGAACCAAATGCTAGGTCCCCCAGAACATTTTGAGAACCGTAAAAATTTCTATTCCTCTACATGTGTTTCAGTAATTGTCAAATTAATGGTTGAGTTATTAGTTTCTATATCACTTTGCTACTTTTACAAATAACGAGAAAATATTACTTTTATGTACAAAAATTAATGTTAAATATAATTTTTTTAAAATATTTTTACGCGCAATTATTTTTGAATCAATATCATACGCAGTCGTTTTTTCCAGTCTCGAAAATTGCTTCTTTTAACAAGCTGTATTTTTCAACTAACAGATCATTTAATCCTCTTAATTCTCCAGTTTTCTTTAAATACTTTTATTTCATTATTTTCAAGTAATTTTTCGGTCTTTACAATTCACTTAGTAGTTAGTGCTCGCAAAATATTTCTTTCCCTTTTTTAAATATCCCCCAAGCTCCATAAAACCATTAATTCTGATTTACCTCTATTTCGAAGAAGCTTTTACGTGTCTCACGAAATCATTTAAATAAATCTCTTTACTGCCGTGGCTCCAACATGATGTGATATGCAGAGCTTATGTAGATATTATATTCTCTTTTTTCATACCTGATACTACTAGAGATTAATCAAAAGATTCTAGTAAGACGTTTTTGCAGTAGATAGTCGCAGTATAATTATGAAAATCCCGATTTGAGTTTAATTAATATCAGTGAATTGTGAATAGAGTGACATTAATCATACTGATGAATTATACAGGGTAAATCTAAATTGTTTTTACAAATTAAGAGGGGAGTTTTACTCATCCAGGTGAGCAATAATTACCATAGAACATAGGGTCGCATTCCACTCTGAGAGGCAGAAAAGAGGAATATTAGAATTCCAACTTAAACAGTGCTGGGTGAGCGAATGAATGAGACCAAAAGTTGCGCAATCAGTTTAGTGAAAACTCACAAAGAGTGCACAAAACCAATAAAACCGAAACATTGGCGTCTGTTAATTCGAGCTCAGAATTTGATGGCAAACACTCAAATGTACATCTTTGGTTCGCAAAGTCTCAAGCTCGCAAACGATTGCAACAAGTTAATTATCTTCCAACTCAAGGTAAGTTTGATTCTATCAAGGTAGCAGTTGGTAGCAGTTTTTTAGTTGTTAAGAATATTTTTTTCAAATCATCAGCATAATTACTTTGTTTCAATACCAAAAGCACTTGACACATTCCTTCTAACTTAAGCTAAAAGACACGCATCTCAAACTGGCACTATTTTATTTAACACTGAACTTTTACAGATTTTTGAGGTACTTTCATGTATTATACTTAGCAAGTAAAATTATGCATAAACATTATACATATTAGGTAATATTGGGGTAAATTCCATAGAATGCTTTAACACATTTTAGTGTGACTTTATCTAAAAAGGGCCACAATTTCAAAGAAACATTATTTTAATGAAAATTCATGGCAAGGAATTCTTTGAACGTATATGACGTTTAATTTTTATGACCATAATAAGTACAAAAGGTGTTCACACATTTTTGTAACGATTTTGCAAAGATAGATGTATAAACAAACCTTAAATTTTTATTCTCTAATATGTTCAGTTTGATGGCCCTTTTGTTGAGCTATTATATTATATCCCGACTGAAGAGTTAAAAGTCCTTTTCTTAAAATATTGAGGTTGATCTTATTCCACTCCTCATTCACAATCTTCCAGAGTTCATCCAATGTTTGAGGATGCCGCTTATAAAGAGCTTGTTTTGAAAGCCCAAATGCACATTAATCCATTAATCCGTAGGAGACACATCAGGGGACTTGGGTGGGATGCATTTAAAGGAAATAACTTCAATTCCGGTTTCAATTCTCATTTTGTTCAGAAAATAGAGCAGTAGATTTAGAGGTATGTCTTTGGAGCCTTATCCTGATGGAACTTAACGCACAGAAGATTGTTTGGTTAAAGAGATGGAATTACATTTTTCAAAATAGGTGTTAAAACATATTTCTAATAGTAATCCGAATTAATTTTGACATATTTTCTACTTTCCTTATTTTAAGTTTTCCGTTATAAGAGAATCCAGTCATAACCATATATCCTTTAGATTAATAACCATAATCCTTTTCTTCCACTTTCTTTGTTTTCTGTAAACCCAATATATTAAGTTTTTTTCCACTCTTTTTCGGTAGTAAATTGATCTTTGTCTATTAGAATTACATACGTATACCCAAGCTTCATTAATTGCAACTATATATTTCCATTTTTCACCTGCTAAATAATTTTCATACAGCAATCTGCGCTTTGCTGAGAAATATGTTTCGGCGGTAGGGAACATCTTTTTTTTTTTTTTTTTTTTTTTTTTTTTTTTTTTTTTCCTTTGATTAGCTTTAAATTAGATTTTATAATTTTGATCACAGTTCCTACAGAGATATTTAAAGAATTTGTAATAGCTCTTTGGGGGTTTGGATTATCTTTTAAAAGATGAGATGCGGCTTTAGACTTAATAAGAGATCTTCGTACCTTTGTAGGGTATGCGTTTTTTGCTTTTCTCCCAGTCAGATGTAAACTTTGACTTTTCTTTCCTTTCATATTAATTATGTCACTTATTTTACGACTAGAAATATTAAAACCAGGCTTTCAGGCTTTTCACATCTTTCTTTAAGAATTGAATAAGAGTATTTTTCTTCGGACAGCGTAAAAATATAGCCTCCGATCTATTGTTTATTTTTCAGCGACATTTTAAAGAAAAAAAAATTTTTAATGCTGCAGACGATAAATAAACCTTATCCCAATTTGATGCTAGCCACGCTTATATTTTAAAATTGAAATTTAAATTCGTTGAGAAAGTCGTTACAAAAATGTTTGAACACCCTCTGCAAATAAATATATTTCACAAAGTACGAAATACATTTTCCTTTTCAACCGGCTGTATTCTTCTTTAAGAAAAAAGATGGCTGATGGAGAGTTATAATATGAAGGTTTGGAAACTCTCATTTCTCATACATTTTTCAAAATCCACATGTATTTTAAAGTCAACTAAAAAAATTCAGACACAGGTATTCAAAGAGGAATACTTCACAAGTTCCGGAAATGATAGGAAGGCAATGAACTTATTTGGTAAAAACGGCAAAATATTTAAAGAACTAGGAAAAGAAGCATTCGGGGAAAGCATTCTAAGTCAAACTTGCTCTAGTCTCTTTACACATGGGCTGCATCCTTCGCTTCATTTTAAGTATACATTCAAAATAATTCCTGTATAATCAGGAATCTTGCTCGTATTCGTTTGTAATGTAAATTCTTAGAACAGTCTCAGACGTATAGAAGTACAGAACATACAGGAAAAAATTTCTTTCCAAGCTAAAAATCAGTGTGAAGTGTATTACAATGTTCCAAGCGACTGTGTAATATAAAATAGAATAAGAAAATGTCATAAATGTCAAAATGCAAGCATAGAAGTATGCAGATCATGAACCAGAAATTAATATTTGTTCTGCATGGGTTCTGAATGAGACAAGTCCTTACCAATTTCATGAGCTATGCACGAAAAAGAATTTATTACTTTTAATTTTATTCTTCGTCTATAATGCATTATTTACACTCATGTCCATAAATTAAGGATAATTCGCAGTCACGCGGAAATCGAACTCTAAAATAAATATATCACCTTTAAAATCACTACACACATCTTCAGGCATCATACGCAAATTTCAGGAAGTAACCAGATGACACCGATGGTACGTCACAATGACGGGAGTGTAAGAGAGTGATATATAAGGAATACAGGCAAAGAAGTAAAATTGTTCGCAGGCGCTTTATAAGCATTTCAGTGCAATAACCGAATAGTTATGACACAAAGGACGCATTTGGATGATTTTTTTTACGTGGTAAAATTATCGGCCGTCTGGAATGTGGGCGTATCCAACTGGAAGTATCAGAAGAACTTGGAATTGCCCAGAGTGTCATCTCCAGGCTTTGACAACGATTTCAAGATGATGGTAATGTGAGTAGACGTTACAGCACAGGTCGCCCCAGAGTTACAACGCCGAATGAGGACCGGTATTTGGCAGTTACTGTAAAAGGAAATAGGCGGAGCACAGCCTCAGACCTGACTCGTCAGCTCTCTTCAGCCACTGATGCGACAATTTCAAGGCAGACCGTGTACAGACGCTTAGGGCAGATTGGTCTATATGCTCGTAGACCTGTCAGATGCGTTCCACTTACTGCAACTCACTGTCAGATGCGTTCCACTTACTGCAACTCTTCAGCCACTGATGCGACAATTTCAAGGCAGACCATGTACAGACGCTTAGGGCAGATTGGTCTATATGCTCGTAGACCTGTCAGATGCGTTCCACTTACTGCAACTCACTGTCGCCTGCGGTTAGCCTGGAGTATAGAGCATGCATTGTGGACACCGCAACAGCGGGCTTGTGTGATGTTTTCCGACGAGTCCAGGTTTAGCTTGCAGTATGATTCTCGCTGGACTTTCATATGAAGAGCTCCAGGTACCCGTTACCACCAAGAAAACATCATTGAACGACACCGTTACGTTGGTGCAGGAGTGCTCGTTTGGGGTGGAATTATTCTGGGTTCCAGAACTGACCTGCATGTTCAAATTGGAACCATGACAAGCCAAATCTATCGGGACGTCATTCTCGAACAACATTTACTTTTGTTTTGGAGCGCCATGGGCGCACAATTTGTGTTTATGGATGACAACGCCCGTCCTCACCGTACAAACATCGTAAGCGAATGCCTTCAATCGGAGGATATCACCCGTATGGACTGGCCAGCATTCTCACCGGACTTGAATCTAGTAGAGCACGTGTGCGACATGCTTGCCCGACGAGTTGCAGCCCGTCAACCTCCTCCTACATGTCTACCGGAACGGAGAGCATTGCTTTTTGATTGTTGCAATATCCCCCAAGATCAGATCGATAACTTGATACTCAGCATGCCCAGGCGTTGTACGGACTGTATTGCATCGTCTAGGAGACATACAATGCATTAACAATCATACCAACCATGTAATATTGTGTTTTTTGTAAATAGGTTCTTTTTTGTAATTTGCTCCAGGGAGAAAAAATCGCTAAGTTTTTTAATAATATCAAACATATAGCATCTTCTTTGCTTTTTACCTTTTGTTTAATAAATAAGCTTTACAAATAAGTCAAATTTGTTTTGCTTCTAACTCTTCCTTTGCCTGATTTTGCATTATCCTTAATTTATGGACATGAGTGTATTTTAAAATCTTCCATTCCGACATCTGTATTCTAAGGCACACGTTGATAAATCAGAATTATTCTTTTCTTCTGAAGGTTTAAATTCAGTTTTAAAATTCAGAAATATTACAACTCAAAAAAAAAATCTTTGAACAACAACAGAATATACTGTGATCAAGCGAAAGTGATAAATCATTTTTTCGCTGTTTTCTATGAATTCGCAGATACGTAGCAAAATTATAATGCACTTCATGCGAACATTTTAAAACTTCAGAACAATCCCTGTTTTTCATTACACAGAATTTTAGAAAACTTTTTCTGTTAATTTTTCGTATTTCATTAGAAATATCCATTTATTTATATAACTTAGCATATTTCTTATTTAGAGTACTGAAAAACGTTAGGAGAATATTTTTTCGAAACTGTCCGTATTTTGATTCAAATTTCTTTACTATCTTTGAAACAGCCAACTAAATATATTGTTTTGCACAGTACACTATCATTTTCCACTGCACAGATAACCGGTGGCTTTGTTCTTGATTTTTATTACATACCATGCAAATGTCTGATGGAAGCCATGCTTCACTCTAGTTAGAGAATTTAATTAATAGTTTACCAATAAAGTGAATTCTTTATAGCATTTTTAATGAAATTTGTTCAAATTCAGCGTTTTATTACTAATTTGAGTTTCTGTTCTAAACAAACGCATTCAAACATTATAGTCAAGTTATTTTATATGCATAAATTTCAACTTTTCGGTCATTTTCTAACGATTTCATTTCCAGAGGAACATTTGATTCTTTGCCAAACAGTGTGTGAGGTTTATTTAAATTTTTAACCAGTTACTTTTATATTTGGAGTCTTTTCTGTCACTTCTCTTTTTCCCGTTTTCCCGCTAGAATGCAAATAGTTCGCGTGTATATAAATGAGGGTTTGTTATTATTTAGATAGAGCGTGTTCCGCCTCTTAAGGCCAAGTTACTACGTTTGCTACTCTAAGGTTCCGGTCTTCGGCCTTGCATTAGCCGATAGTTCGCCTATCAAAGGTTTGGTCATAGTTTACAGTAGTAAGACTTCAAACCTTACAAGCGATATGTTTTCTAATTTTCGCTTTCGAAAAGATTTTCTATCATTCATATGCTCACTACAACGACTTGCTACAATGCTCATTACAACAAATCAGAAATTAAGCGAATATTTCACTTAATTTTGTCCGTTTTATTTCAGAAACATGATTGCCCAACAATTGTTTCTTTTCCCGCTCACAATTAAATTTTCTAACATAAATCTTAAAATTTTCCTTTTCCACGGAATTTATTTTCATATAACTCTAATGTCAACATCTTTTCAAGAAAGAACTTTTAGAGACATTCCTTATCGATAACCTTTTGGACTTTATGTTACCTCTTTTTATATTGTTATCGCTTCTAATCATCATATTTTCAGCTCTTTTCCTATACCTCTTTATTTTTGACGGGTTATATTTTAATTCGTTTTGTTACATATCAAACGAATATTATGAATTATATTAGTCTTATGAGACAAGGTAAATTAACATGAAATGTTTCTTAAAAGTCTATGTAATGGAAAACAGTGATCGCAAAAACTTTTTTAAATGTTCCTTGAAGTACATTAAACTTTTGTTACCTATAAGTGAATTCATAGAAAAACAGCGAAAAAGTAGTTTAGTACATTTGCTTGGTTATGGTATATTTCATTGTTGTTCAAAGCCTTTTACTTTTTAGTTGTAATATCTCTGAAACTGAATCTTTGGAAAGCGAAATTAGTCTGATTTATCAATATATGCCTAAGCATATAATATAGCTCTCAACACGGAAAATTTTAGAATAAATAATGTATTATATATAAAAAATAAGTTTAAACATACTTAATTACTTTTTCATGCATAGCTTGTAAAATTGATTACGAACATGCCTCATAGGCATAAAAAATATTAATTTCTTGTTCATGACTTGCACACTCCTATGCTTGCATTTTGTTCCAAATATGACACTTTCTCATTAGATTTTTTAGATTCCACTGTTGCTGTTTAGCTTGGGAAGACGTTTTCCCCTGGATATTGCATACTTTTATAAGTCTGAAATGCTTCTACGAATTTATACTACAAATTAATATCGCAAAATTCCTAGTTATACAGGAATTATTTTTAATTTTTGTTTAAACTGAAGTGAAGAATGCAACAGATATGTAAAGAAAATAGAGCAAATTTTACTTTGAATGCCTTCCCCGAATGCATTTTTTCTTAAACCTTTACATGCTTTCCCGTTTTTATCAATTAAGTTCATTGTATTCCTATCTTTTCTCAAAGTATTCCTCTTTGAATACCTGTATTTGAAATTTTTCAGCTGACTACAAAGTACGTGCGCATTTTGATCAATGTGGAGAAAATGAGAAACACTGTCGCCAATTGCTTCCATGTCCATTCATAATTTATCATGACCAACTGTTTCCATTCTCTATGTGATGGTCTTAATAAATTAAATGTCATATATATTCAAAGAATTGCTTAGCGAGAATTTTAACTAAAATAATGCTTCTTTGAATGTATAATGTGTTTTAGTTCAAGTCACGCTAAAACGTGTTCAAAAATTCGTAAGTTATATGGAATTCATATCAATATTACCTCTAATGTATAATGTTTATGCATGATTTTATTTGGTAAATATAATAGCCATGATAAATTAATAAAATGTTCTCAAAGAGCTGCAAGAGTTCAATGCTAAATAAAATATTGTCAACATGAAATGCGTATTTCTCCGCATAAATTACAATAAATGCGTGAAAATTTATAATCTGAATTATCATATTAAACTCATGACAATATTACTGTTTCGTATGATAGTTATGCAGGAAAAAAAGCTTCTTTTCCCTCTCTAAGTATGATAAATTAAACTTCACATATTCTCGAAGGCTCTAAGAGCTCAGCTGTGTCATTGAAATGCGCATCTTTTAACTTAAGTTAAAAGGAATGTGTTAAAAGCTTTGATATTCATAAAAAATAATGATGCTACTGATTAGAAAAATATGGCTAGAAGCGAAAGTTTTGTATTCCATGTTGAAGAACGGGATAAATTTTTCATTTTTGTGGCTGAACATTAGTTGTGTATTGCAGACTTCTCTTTTGAGTTCTCCCTCACTGATATGGTTATATTTAGAATGTAAATAATATTTTATAGTGTTGATTTTCTTTTCTCTAGTTAAAAGTAATTCGACCTCCATATGCCATATTAAAAACGTCGAGGCTGTGATAAATTCGACTTTACGCCAAATGTGGACACAACGATAAGAATCCGTGTGATGTTTTCACATAACGAAAATCGACCTTTAGCGTATGTTTAGTAGCGCAATACAAGAAAATCCAATTTAGTTTTGCAAAGTGTTTCAAAGAGTTAACAGGATCTGTATTCGTAATACAAATCAGTCCTTCTGTTAAATAAAATTGACTGTTGTCTAATTACATTCCCATAAATATTTATAGAGTAAAAAAATCAGAAATGCACGATATTTTTCATATGTATTTCAATTAAACTGGGTAGAAATCTGCATGTATTGAAAAAGTAGATTTTATGCTAAAATTTTATCATTCGAGAGTTATAGGATTTGATTCAAAATGAGTAAATCTTTCCAAAAAGACACCTATGTATGTTTGTATGTATTTTTTGGAGAAAAACGAATGCAAGGTGATCATGCTTTAAAAGCAACTTAAAATTTATTAATAAACAGAAATCGGTAGATAGACTGTAAAATGTATAAAAATTACATTTACATTTCCTAGACATAATTTGTTGAAGTCTTTCAATAAAAATTAGTTAAATGAAAGAGAATTCGTGATGTTTCCCATAGACATAGTTTGGTGAATTGTTTGAATAAAAGCATAACGTGTAAAAGAGAATCCACAACGTTTTGCATAAACATAAATTGGTGAATCATTTGTACAAAAGAAGATATGTAAAAGGGCGTCCATGATGTTTAGCATAGAATTTCAAAACATTATTGAAATCTGTGTTAATTTAAAGAGAAAGTCCTGAGTATGTTCGTTTAAGTGTTAGTGACAATAAATATATAAATAAATAAGCTATGTAATATTCCAACAAAATTACGTAGAATAAACATAAATTGGTTTAAAGTTACAAAAATATTATCCATGAAGGCGTGTAGAGTGACTGAATATGGATGTAAACTCTAGATTAAATTTCGTACAGAAAGAAATATATGCAATTCATTTTTGGAGGAATAGAAATATAACACGAGCAAGTATTTAAGACGAAAGAAAGAAGTTAAGTGTGAAATAGAAGTGTAAGAAGAAACACATTTAAAAGCATAATAATTTGTGTTTGTAAAACAGAGAAAAGTGAAGAAAGTGAAAAATAAAAATTGCGTTTGTGAAAGCAGAAAAATGAAAATAAAAATTTAACTTATCAAAATAAATACTACTTGTATAAAATAAAAAGTGAAACTGATAAAAAATACTTTTTAAAGTAAAAAAAAAAAGAAAAAGGAAATTAAACTTGCAAGAAAAGTATTACTTTTATAAAATAATAATGGGAAAAGAAGAAAAGTCTACAAATAAATTACTTTTATAAAAGCAGAAAACAAAAAATTGGAAAAATTAAATTTGCTAAAGTAAAAATAACATTTACCTTTGCAAAAAAATAAAAAAATACGGAATGAAAAAATAACAAATTTATTTTAGTAGGCATAGGCAGTGGGAAGAAGAAATATATACTTATAAAATAAAAAATGAGGAAAAAGAAAATTTAAATGGAGGGAAAATCTTACAATTTTAAACAGCGAAAATTTTTAAGTAATGACTTGAAAAAGCCGTAAGAAATCTATGTTCCCATAACACTGATTGGCAAACACGCTGATTGGCTGATGTAGAAAGGATGTTGTTATCTATATGCTGATTGATACCTAATAAAGAATTATTTCGCCGTCTCAGAGGCACAATGGAGTGAAAAGTCTTGAATGAAAAGTCTTGGCAGACTGGAAAATGTTTGCGCATGCGGAATTCTTTGCGACGTTATGGTTGCTTTCGCTGCCACACAGGACAATAGACAGGTTTCAAAGTATCTCAGTGTGACTTAGCGGTCAAAGGCATGTATGTGTCTTATGCGAGATGTTGTGGCTTCAATACTAGTTTTTAAAATTCATTGAAAACTTATTGTTATTAGAGAAAACAATGAAACTACTTAAAAATGAGTTTTTAAAAAGTACTGAATAACAAGATGCTCAGTTAAAAAAAATTATACATTAACCAATTAAAAATAATAAAGAAAATTAATTAAAAATGATCTCTCTAGCGAAGTGCAACGTAATGTAATGCACATACTATCAAAGATATGTCCACCTGACAGAAGAAAGGCAAACTGTTGGCGGACAAATGAATGGGAAGATGCGTGTACAGTTCTGAAAGACGCTTTGACTGCTGCTCTTGTGCTAGCTTATCCTCAACTTGAATACGACATTTTTTTCTGTACAAACGCTAGCAATGAGGAACTGGGGCTATTTTTTCACTTGAAATTAACGGCTTAGGACATGTTATTGTCTAGTTTAGAAAAAGCCTAAGCAGGCAAGAAATTACTGTGTCACTAGAAAAGAACTGTTAGCCATAGTAAAAAAATAGAACATTTCCATCACTAATCTCTACGGCCGGAGATTCCTGTTGCGCAGCGAACATGCCTCATCAAGTTGGTTGCTTACTTTCAAAAACACGGATGCTCAATAGTTAGATACACGCAGAAACTATAGTAACATAACATAGAAATTTGAAATCGCACAAACACTTTTCTTGGGAATGCCTTTCAAAAAGACCTTGTGCAGAGTTCAAACATTGTTCGCAAGCCGAGGGAAAATAAAATATAGCTTTGAAACCCCAATGGCGAAATAAATTAACACCAACTACGTAACATCAAAGCTGATCGATGGAGCAGCGAAGAAATTACAAAGGACCAACTGTACGATCCTGAAATTACAATTATTAATAGAATTAATGAAAAATAGGAATGAGAAAACCAGCGCCATGAAATGGCACCTGATTTTAATTCGATAACAGAAAGATACTGAGCTTCGTTGAATTCCTTTCAACAGCGAGAGGATTTTCTCTACTGCAAATGGGAATCCGATAGCGGAAAGACTTAGATAACAGCTCATGTTGCTGAGATCTCGCATCCCTAGAATTTTGTCAGACCCTCATAGTAGACCCACTAGAGGTCATTTTGGTGTAACGAAGGTAACCCCTAAAGTTCGCGAAATTTTTCCTCTGGGACACAGGCAAAGCAGAGAAGTCCTGCGATGCATATGGTGCTCGAAAAGGTCCACAAACACGTACACGAGGTAGATTACAGCACTACAATATAGGAACACCATTCGAAATTACTGATCTGCCTCGTGCAACTAAGAGCAACAAGTGTATCGTGGGCATCATTGATTACTTTAGTAAACAGCCGGAAGCTTGCGTCATTCTTTCATCAAGGAGCTTCAACCGTAGCAGAAGTCTTAGTACAAAACTAGACTTCACGCCTTGGAGTGCCTATTCATTTTCACTTTAACCTAAGTACTAACTTCACATCTACCATATTTAAAGGAATACAAAATTCTCAGTAGGGAAAAGACTCAAACTATTCCTTAACATCCACAGTCGAACGCCATAGCGACGAGATTTAATTGCACGATACTGACCATTTCTTTCTCTATTCGTATCTCGGAGCCAGTAGGACTGGGACTAAAACTGCCATAATAGCTCTGCTAGCGTACAGGAGTGCCGTTTATGAGAGCACTCGATTTTCTCCACCATAGTCAACTTTTAGCCGTGATCTTCGCCTTCGGACATGCCTTCTTCGTCTGAGTAGTACCTGGATCATCATCTACAGACGAGTTTAGAAAAAATACTTGCCGGCGCATTAGGGGAAGGATCAATACAGCGGCCAAGGAGATGAAGAGAAGATACGATATCAAATCCAGGGGTTTCAAAGATTGAGATCAAGACTGATTACGGATACGGTCAAATGTGGTGGACACCCATTTCTTCACGTCTCACCATAATCAATGTGGGTAATGTTCAGCCGCACTAATTATCCAGATAACTATCCTTCACAGGACCCACAAAGAGACCCGCCAGGTGCTGCTAGGCATTGCTGTGTTTTATTCTGTGTTGCATAGCTTTGTGCCTCTTGTGGACATGAAGTTCATTATGCTTATGATTTCCTTTTTGAGATGATTTTTCTTGGTCACATATCTTATAAAAGGATTTATTTCACTTTCTGAGTTCGGGAGTTTTAGATGATGTTCAGCTGTTAGTGAGCATTTAAATAAGTAGTGTTCGGAGCTGCCTCTTTCTCCACAAACACATTGATCTGGTGTAGCTAAATTCCTTGCGTAAAATTACTCGGAAAAGGCCTCATGCCCCGATATGTACCACGTTATTTCTCTTGTTATTGAACTAGGTTAAGTGCCTACTTTTGTGAACAACTGATAGGTCTTTCTCCCTTGTTCGGTGATGTCCAAACCAGTTCTGTCATTCAGCTTTAGATTCGTTGGTTATGAGTTTTTTAGGTGCGAGTCAGGCCATGGCATTGAAAAGTTTTGTGCATCTTGACCCATAACTGTTCTTTGGCTAGGATATTAGCCTCACCATTTCCTTTTCTCCCTGCATGTGATTTCAGCCAAGTGACAAAGAAATGTTTTGGTGGTGCTAAGATCTTTTTGTAAATCTCTTCGATTAATTTTGATCTCTGGTGAGGGTTTGTGATGGCATGCATCGCGGAAAGACTGTCTGTGAACATATGATGTTTTTAGAGAGTTCGTGATGCTGTATTTTATGGCTTCCAAAAGTGCTACTGATTCCGCTTAGAAAAAACTGTTTTGTTCAAATGCCGATTTTGGAGTTCAGGCAAATTTTGATTGTGCTGCCTTTAACTTCTTTTACGCCGGGGCCATCTGTGTAGAAGTGGGGGCATTTTTTTTTTTTTTTTTTTCGTTTGCATCTTTTTCATGCTTAATGTGATGCTCTTATGGGCGTGCCGGCGTTTTGTATTTCTTTGCCTTAAGTTCTAGGGAGTTCTAGTGGCCATTCTTCATAGTTGCAGTACTGCTGTCTTGTGGAATTCATGTTTGGCCCATATAAAAAGTGGAGTGCTCTTAAGGATTTGAAAGAAGACTGCATTTGATGCTGTTCTGTAGCTTCCTGTGAAGTTGAGAAGGAAGGGCTGCTAGATTGCATGAAGCTTTTTTTTTTAATCACTGGTTCTACACATGTGGCTGCCCCATACAGGGCAATCTTCTTGATGATCAAGCCTGGTTGTGGAACCCCAACACACATCGAAGGATCTCACCCAAACGTGCATGTGATAAAAAAAAATTGAATGATGAAGTGAGGCATATCCAAAGAACTCCTTCTACTACACCTGAACTTTACTGTGGTAATCAGGGTTAGTTGCCCTTGGTCTAGGAGATTGCATTGCCCTTGATGTGCAGTCCTTAGGGGGGGATGATGCTGTATCCGCATGTTGCACGCATATATCTAAATATTTACATTTTTTTACTGTATTATTTGTGGCCAAGTTTACATTTATAATTGTGTTTATTCTGATACGTAACTGCGGATTTTGTTGATCTGAGAATGGCAATCTTTAAAATGTACATTCGTGTCTACATAAATACGTTGGAGAGAGCTCGGACAAGTTGCTGTTATTGCTCTTTTGGTTGCTATTCAGCTGTGAGATCTAGCAGAACGAGTTTATTCAGCAAGTGACTTCTGGCAATTGCCGATATATCTCACACACTAAGAAATTTTTTATATCTGCATTCTGCTTAAGCTGTGCGACACTACTCATTGTATTGTTTATAACTAATTTTTATAATAAATTATTAATTTCTTCCTGTTATTCCAAATAATGATTCAGAGATATAGACGAACTTATAGTATGCACCACTTAAATAAAATTCTAGTTATGTAAGGATTTACAAATTTACTAACTTACAAATTTCTACTTAAATAAAATTCCAGTTATGTAAGGATTTACGAAATGCATTACTTGGGGAATCAATATATTAAATAATTAAAAATCTTTATGGAAATGGAACGATTTGAAGTTATACAATACCTGGAATCATAAATTTAGACACCTCAAATAATTCTACATAAAATTTATGCTTTCCAAGGGGTGATATTTCAAATGAAAGTAGAACGAATACTATATGACACACACATTTTTGTGGAGAAAATATAAATTTACAAATAAAGCTACTCTGGGAACTGGAATCCATGGATGTTCACGATACTAGATTTAAAAAAAAAAAAAAAAAAGCTTGACAGGTCCAACTATTTTAAAACAGTTTAGTATGAAAAATAAAATTAAACTAAGGTAGATATGAAGGTAAACTGTAGCAACAATCAACTTCATGAGTATTAGCATATGCATCCTCAATGTGCCAGCGAGTCTCATCAATGTGAATGCCACAGAATTTGGAGTGCACATTAAGAATTGTTTGGGTTGTGTTAATTTGCCAGGTTTCAGTAAATGTTAGTTGGGTTTAAACAGTTGCCTTTAGTAATGCAATCATGTCAGTTTCTCATAAAACTCGCCACAACGGTGAGCCACTCGGAGTCTCATACTGATCATATGTTTATTCGCGAATTTCTTGAATTTTGTTTTTAAACTCGGAAATTATCTCTGAATCACTATAGTTAATATTAATAAGTTTCCATCAAAATGTCTAACATTACTAATAAGATACCTACATAACTTCAGTGACCCTATGTTATGACTCATTGTATATAAAAGTAACTTTCATTTTGGTGCTCCAAAACTAAGCTGATGATATACCAAATAAACCCATATAATAGTAAATTTCCCACCAGAAGCAGAGTCAATAATTTGAGATATTCTAATTACTCTAGACCCATATGAGCATCTCAAACAAGAACCTATTAAAAGCACTGATGCTTCGCCATGACAAAAAATTCGTAAACTCTTATCTAGTGAGCCACTTGGTGACAGAAAATAGTCGGAATTTCTACATTATATGAAGAGACGTGCAGATTCGTTCCAATGAAGCTTATACATAATTTCTCCCAAACTGACCAATCCATTTTAGCTGATGTTATACTTCTACAATTGAAAAACCAGCAGAAGTTGCAGATAAATTATTAAAAATAACTCCTACTTTTTTTAGCAAAGTTACGATTGCGGCAGTGACAGGAAATTCAACCAACCAATAGTTACTTTCTGAAGTAAAACGACTTGCTGGAGAAACTAAAGCTTTAATCTATGCTAAATCTGATAGTAATAATTATGTAAATGTATCCTTTCTTGTCCTAAAAACATTTCAAAATACAGAAATTCTAGTTACCATTACTATAATCATTAATTTGATTAAAAAAAGGCCAAATTGAGCAATTCACCTCTTAATTTTCACAAAAGAAGGGGAAAAAAATGGGGAAGGTGGCATTTATTTTGCAAAAGTTTCTCATTGTTTATTTCCAAGACAAGGTGCATGAATTTAATATATGTAATAGAAACTGGATCTGATAATCATTAATAACTTTAACAGCTGCAAATATATCACATATCCAAGTTTATGGCCAAAAAACTTTTGACACAGGATTTTTCAATTATGCCATATTGTTAAACGGCCCTTTCTAACTGGAGATGTAAATACAGCTATTATTAGCAAAAATATTTTGTTCAATTTTAGTCTGATGGCTGAACTTCATAATGCAAGATTAGTTGCTAATGTTACTCATCTTGCATCTAAAGAGAAAACTCAGTTATTAGCAACTCATTCACTTGAGTTACTTAAAGGAAATGCTTAATATCACCTACTATTGTTCCAATTTTTTAAGATATAATTAAACCTCCTAGTCTAAATCAAAGGACTAAACACAATGTTCACAACTTAGAAACCTTTGGACCATCTGTCAATGCAAAACCTTAACATCGTGTCATAGATAGAATAAAGACTGCAAAAGTGGAATATCGTCATGATTGATTTCGGTCTTTAAAAAGAAATTATTTTTCTCTGTTGCACCATCCCCAAAAAAGAATGCCTTGATTGTAGAGAAGCAGGTGAATATCGAGTATTAAATGTTCACACATTATAGGATCACTGTAGATTGTAGGATCATCATTGCCAGATCTTTGTACGGTACCAAATATTTCTGATGTTATGTTCCGAATCCTAAGGCTAAAAAATTATTTTACGGGTTGATTTTTTAGAAGTTCATCATCAAATGCTACTGAACCTGATAATATTCGCGAAACTGCAACTATAACAATTTGGTTCATATGAAAGCACTGCAATGCAATTTGGTCTTCATAATGTGGCTACATTTCAGCATTTAATGTATGAAGTTACCAGAGATTTATCATTCATGTATGCTCTTCTAAACAATATTCCAATTAATTGGAATCCTCAGAAGAACATTTGAAAGATCTTAGAATTCTACTCCAGTGTATTTAACAATGCAGTCTAATAAAGGCATATTAATGTTCAAAGAATACAAATTAGTTGAATTCTGATATTGAACCAGTTTATGAAGAAAGAGAAGCAATATTTAATTCCATTTAGTACATTCCATATTATCCAGTATTAAGACATTCCACACATATAAATTAAAAATTGACATTGGATCTCAGTTTATCATTTGTGCTTCATGCAAAACATTTTTCTCTGAACAGATAATAATTTACTTTTACCCTACATCATAAAGAAAGCAGACTGCTACCTCTAAAGGCTAAAAGTTGAAATACTTAGTTACATATTTCTACACTTTTCAGCACTACGATCCTCAAGCATGTAATTGTGATCTAACATGACCCACACATATATCATTCCTTAAAAAAAAATAAGAGAAAAAAGAGAACGAAAAAATGCATGAGAAGAAAAAATGTGATAATACTACTATGATAAATAAGTGTAAGAAAAAGAATACATAATATAAAATCCTAATTTTAACCTATAATAGACTGATAAATCTCCAATTCAATTTGGTTATTTCTCCTTTCTGTCCTAAAAATAATAACATGCTTAAAATAAATCCCTCTAAACTGTATGATTTTAAATTAATCCTTATACAATGTTTAAATTAAGTCTTTTACAGTGCTACTGATGCACGTAATGATGCATGATACTTCAGCCACAAAAAATTAAAATTTGTGAAATGAAACCTTAATTAAACAATAGGTATAATGATAAACCATAAGTGTACTATTCTCAACTTTCCAAATGGAATCCACACAGTCTTCTCAGCATTTCAGTGCTGCTAAAATATCATCCATTACTTTGCTTCATTGGTTATATATAATTCTATGAAAACGAGGAAAAAGAAACCTGTGTCTTTAGCACTTCACATGAATGTTTTGACTACAAGAAACGAAAAGGGTTTAACTAGCCATAATTGCAGTTACATCGTTATGCTCAAATTCTATCATCATGCATCTGTATTAAAATCAGAAATATTTTTCTTTATTTACAATTCATTAATGGAATTAGAAATTATTTAAAAATTGAAAGTTCAGCCTAATTTTAATCTGGCTCACATATTCATTCCTTTGCAATATTTATAGTTATATTTCACTGTAAGTGAAATGATGGTGAAATTTAGTCACAAATAAATAGGACACTTTTAAGTAAAAATAAATAAGACACTTTTAGTAGTATACTTTTTTAAAAATGCTGAAACATACAGAAAAAGATGAAACTTCTTCCACAAAAATTTATTAAATTTCTACACATAATATAGCACTGCAAGATAAAAATAGTAAATTTACACTAATAAAACTGAGCATATAAATTGTAACTAAAAACAGCATGGAAAAAGCAACAATGAATTTGAACATTTTCACATCTTGAACACATGATGCTTCAAAAGTAATTGAAGCGTGATGAAATAAATATTTATGACCATAATTTCTTTTAAATATCCATATTTCTAAATATTATAAAAGAGAAACTCTTTCCTTCAAAGGCAGCCACAAGTGACGATACCTGTGAGTAATGAAGACGGCCAAAACCTGAAAATTTCAAAAATTCCAATTTATACACATACATTACGCTGAAACTAACACAAAGTTTGAATATTTTTAAATACTACATCCCTAAATTATAATATTTCATCAAAACTACCATCACATAATTTTCGCTATTTCTTTAAAATGTGAAAATAATAAAGAAGTTTAAGTTTTATCTTCAAAACATAACACGGGCACTTTCATAATGTTACTACTAATGCTTCATACATTTTGTCCATTTAATCTGACAGAAGCCAGAAGAAATTTGATACACAAGGAAATAATGGGTGAATTGCAATTCCATGTTTCTGTATGGCATGAGAATAATGGTATTTTCATGCATAATGTAATCTTAAATATAAAAAGTCTATCAGCTGCCAACCTTGAAATATTAAAAACCGGAGTTTCTGAGAGGTTTTTGAGCTGCACTGTGGCACCATTTGAAAGGACAAAAAATTTATTTAAATTGTAACAATACATGTATGTACATTTATTCAAATATTTATATTATGATTTTTACATGAAATATATCAATTATATATTATGCTCTTTGACTGATTTCATTTTCTAATATTCTTACACTTTTATTCTGATTAGGGAAGGAAGGTTTCAACTGAACAAAATACTTTTAAACACAGTAAAAATAAATTAATGATTTATATACACTGCGGGAATAAAAGGGGGGGGCAGTTCTACATCTCCCGTTCTACTGTGCCGATTGATGGAATTCAACTTGTGTTTTTCATGCCCCGAAAGCGCGACTTAGGACATGTATTAAATTTATATATATAGGATTGTTCTAATATAGGTATTCTGACACAAAATGGGACTTTTTCTGAAATAACATGCAAATTTTTTCCCACAATTCCATTCAATAACTCAAATTATGCCAAACTGTCAAGTTTTGTAAAAATTGCATGAATAGTTTTTAAAAAATTAGCTCTCAAAATTTTAGCTCCTCAATGTTAATTGAATTTGATATATATTTATTAATATCCCTTTTATTATTAACCTTATTTGATTCCTTCTTTCAGAATTCGAAATTTAGGCTTAATCCAAATACCAATCCAAAATATAATTCCAACATTTTTTTATTTATTTTTAAAATTTGTACTTTTAATCCAAATACCAATCCAAAATATAATTCCAACATTTTTTATTTATTTTTAAAATTTGTACTTTTAAATATTTTTTATAAATTTTTCGAAAAAATTTTGTATTATAAACTATAAAATTTTTAATATTTTAAAGTAGATATATTTTTTGGCATACATGCAAAAAATTACGAATTTTTTAATTAAAAATTTTCTATTAGTATATAAATCAATTAACATACTGGCGCATTTTGAAATTCAGCGTTTTTTTTTTTTTTTTTTTTTTTTTTTTTTACCAATAATTAACCATAAATGTGGTTTATGTACTTTGTTAAAATTATTTTGAAGTAACAAATGATGACATTTTTCCACTCATCTACAATGAAAAAAAGGAAAAGGAAATAGGTTGCTATAAATTGAAAACTCTGGCCAAGTACTCTTGGTGCAAACTGAAACAAATTCGCCAAGATAAATTTTTGAATTTCTCCATAAATTCCTCACCAAATTTTACAAAATTTAATATTTAGGCATAATTTGAGTAGTAGAATTGAAATACGGAAAAAACTTGGCATGTTATTTCAGAAAAAGCCTGATTTTGCGTCAGAATGCCTATGTTAGAATAATGCTATATATAAATCTAATATATATCCTAACTCGGCATTCGAGACATGAAAAATGTAACTTGAATTTCGTCAATCCATTTTCAAGATTGTCCCTGTCAAAAAGTATACTTTCTGTCTAAGTGACATCATCAAAACTGCATGTTCATCATTTGGCAGTCTATATAATTTACCTCATTAATACCATCATCTTCAAGTTCTTAATGTATTTAAAAAAATAATGCCTTTTGTTAATGTGGCTGAAAAAGCAAACAGGATACTCATAAAAAAGCATACACTTCTTATTTCTTAACACACTACACAAAAAGAAATTTTTCATATGTAAGTGTGCTGATTATTTACATATCTATACATGCTTTAATTTAGCATAATTAGATTCATATTTACTAACCAAAAAATCGTAAAAATTTGAATTTGAATACTCTGTAAGCTAATTTTATGAAGTAATAATTAGTTCTGATCTGAGAAATACATACAGAGTGCAAAATCCAAGATCCAGACTCACTGAAACATCAGTGATTCCGAATTTTGGAATTTTCTGAATTTTAGACCATCATTTTATGTCTAGTATGATGACACGTACAAATTAAAAAATATGGAAGAGCTATTCATGAAACAATGAAGCATTTGTGATCTTAACGGAATCAAAATTTACATAAAAAAGGTTAATATTTATTTGTTTCCTTTATTAAACATTTCTTTCATGTAAGTTGTTTAATTTATATCGCATAATTTTTTGTTCTCTTACAAAGTTTGTATTCGTGTCCTGTCTGCTGAGTGAAGAATGCTCATAAAATTAAACTTTTCTAAATTTAAACTAAATTTAAACTTTTTCGTTCCCAGCAACATCTTTGTCACTTATTTTACTATCAGAAGAGATATATTCTGCATTTAAAAGCATACATGTTTCAAAGCAGCATTTAATTTTAGCAAAGCTTAATTCTCAGATTACATCTGCCATACAATATCGGTGTGATATCATGACACTGGCAACAAAAGCCATGTTGATGCACTAAATTGTGTCTTCCTTCTTTTCAGATATTAGAAAAGTAAAGGCTGAAATTTATCAGTTTAGTTATTTACCATAATAACTCCTATTTCCTGCATATGTTTGAGGTTTCTCAGAGTACCAAGAAAATTTCCATACTAAATGCTTAACAAATCAGTTATTTTTAATTCAGGCAATACTAAATGTAATCTTTTGGCCTATGAATATCATTTACAAAATCTATTTTTTGCATATGGAAAGAAATTTCTGTTACATTTCTTCCTGCTAACACAATCAATACTTTGCAGTGCAGTAGGCTTAAGTCTATAAATGTCACCAAACATAATCTCAACATAAAAGGTTATTTTTAAAGATTTTTTTTTACTAATAATTTAAGTTCATGTTCCCTGAAAAAAATTTAAACAGATTCCATTAAAAAAAAGGCTCTTGAAGAAATAAAAAATAATCAAGCTAAAATAGAAAGAAAAAACAAAAAGTGACAGCAAAATATACACCACTTACGAAAATAAATTGACACTTCATTTTACTTTAAAATCTGACTTGAACTCTTGATTCATGTCAAAAAAAGTAC
This sequence comes from Stegodyphus dumicola, assembly GCF_044657685.1. Lineage (NCBI taxonomy): Eukaryota > Metazoa > Arthropoda > Arachnida > Araneae > Eresidae > Stegodyphus > Stegodyphus dumicola. The sequence goes on from NC_140780.1 coordinate 81,692,013, forward strand.
TTTCAAAAGTGATAACTGAAGCTGAAAACATGAAATTTTAAAATTCATCATTTTGATACAGTGAAGATCATTGCAGAAACTTGGAATGAAGTGCAAAAGCTGAAGTCAAGAATAGACTTAGTGACTTTCATGAAATATCATTTTCATAAATTAACTATAACTATGTAGTGGACATTTTGCTCTGGTTTATATATTATATACATATATATATATATATACAGGGTTGCCACTCAAACAGGGGTTACCAGCGGCCGAGCGGTAAAGACGCTGAACACTGGTAGTTCAGTCTCAGGTTCGAATACCGCAAACGGGCTGGCTGCATGGGCGTTTTCGTGGTTTTCCCCATGTGTAACATGTATACGAGCCAGTTTCCCTTAGAAAGTCCTCCACAAATGGCATCCCTCCCTTTAGACAGATAGCCCTCGTGTGCTTTGCCATAATTAAATACACCAACACCACTCAAACAGGAGAATGAAATTCTCTGACTTTTCCAGGTTTTCCAGGTATGTTTCGAGAAAATTCCAGTCTATCCGCGTAATGTACGTTGGCTGTGCTAAGAGGTAAATTAATTATGGTATTACTTGTACTGTGTAGAAAATTCACTTAATTATTCAATAAATCCCAGAGGACATTTATTCTTAATTATTCTTGGTACACTTTGTTTGATAACTTTGTTTACTTTTCCACTTAAGAAACTTAATAAAATTTAAGATATATACATTGGATAACAATTGTACGTTTTATTTAATTATTACTCATGATCATCACCAGTTCAACATGAGCTAATTCGGTTCTCATAAATGACAACGCAATGCTAAAAGTTAGGTTAGATTTTAGGTAAATTTAATTTGAGTGAGGTGTCTTCTTAAAAGGCACCTTAACACTTGAAAACACAAATATAATTATAATAGGAGTTGTTTTCTCCACTGAAGATTGAGATTAGAATCTGCCCAATCTGGAATAAAATAAAGCTTTTTTTTGCAGACATTCTGCAGCTAAATGAGAGAAAGAAATCTATTTAATGATACTTTTTTACTAAATTGAGGTATTTTATATTTATTTCGCAGCATACATAAGGAAAAAATATGTGCATTAAATTTCGTGATGTCATCATACTGCTAGAATTAATTTCAGGATTATGCCAGAGAAAATTTCCTGAAATTTGGAAATATTATTTACTAATGATAAATAAATTTAGAGGGAAGAAGCAACATTAAATGATATTAATAACATAAAAATAAAGATAATTACTTAAAAATTGAATTAGAATAATCAACGATGTTTTAGCGAATATAGTTATATTACATGGTTAGCCTAGATGACCGATTACTATTTTTTTTATTTTACTGCAAAATGACAAGGTATTTATTAAAAAGAAAAGAATTAAAAAATATTTTGCGGTAAAATCTTAGTATACGGTACGGCCTTCACACGATTTTGAAAATTGTTGCCAAGAACAAAATGACCCGTTTACTGCTCATCATCATGTTGCCAAATCCCGCTGTACCATACATGGAGATTATTCTAACCAAAGAACGTCTATGTAAAGAAGATAAAGTTCCATACATGTAAATGCTATTACGCAGCTAGAAAGCGGAGGGAAATTTTGCCAAGGGATTTGGCGACAGAACCTGGTGGACAGAATTTCCCTCTCTGCGATGCGTACAGGAAATTGAGAAACACATGTTAAGAAGAAACGTTTTTTACAGGGGCGTATCTAGAGGGGGGGCGTCTGTCCCCGGGCACAGAATCCGAGGGGCGCCAAACTGATGTTACGATATTTTAGAATTAAATCTTTTCCATCCTTGGGAAGCAGTAGGGGGCACGAAATCTTCAGTTGTCCCTGGGCGCTGAAAACCCTAGCTACGACTCTGGTTCTTTGACAAAAAAGAAAACTACGAAAATCTGTTTTTAAATTATTGCGAAAAATCCAAGAAGAAACATTTTTTCTTGGATTTTTCGCAATAATTTTAAAGACGGATTTTCGTAGTTTCCCCCCCCCTCAAAATAACTAATCCATGAATTAATTTACTTGCGCCAAAAAATATTTTCTTTTCCTTTAGAGTTTAAAGAAATTTTAAACGATATTCATTTTATGAACTCTTGATAACCTGACCTTTGAACTTCGACACCGATTTCGAGCTTTGGCGACAGATATATCGCGCATGCACAGCTGTTTCCCTCTATGATGGAACGGAGCCACGTCTGTTGCAGAGAGGTTTTTCTTCTTTACAATACATATTTTTTGATTCTAACCTTCATGGTACCGTTTACTAGGATTAAACCCATTTTGTTTTATACGAGAACAGGTACTTTCTTTAGTTCATGCACTGCACATGCGATTCTCGAGGTTACTGAAAACCAAACGTTGCGGGAAACTTGCTGTGCCTTTCTAATCAAACTGGAGCTGCAAAAATTGGCTCTATACCAGCTGCCTGAATGACACTCACGTGATATACAATTCGCCAAAAAAGTGATCTCTTCCGACGTCGGGGCAAAACTCGCCTTTTTTGGCGGGATCGTTGTATGAAATTCCCTGACTTTTCCAGATTTTGACTTAAACACTCAAATTCCCTGACTTTTCCCTGAATTTTTTGGTCAATTTCCGAATTCCCTGACTTTTTCCGGTTTTCCCGGTAGCATGACAACTCTGTATATATATATATATTTCCAAGAATCATTTGGAAGTTGATACTTCACTCTGCAACCAAAGCTTGCTTTATTTTGTTTCCAGTGTACTTTTATGTGTAAATATGTACATCAAGTCTCAAAATACAATTTACTTTACTTTTGTTTTTAAAATATGAAAATCTATAGAGATGCAAGACAAAGTGGTAAGTAACTCTTACTTTTAAATATGTATTCCTAAAGGTTTAATTTTAGTTAACATGGCATCCCAGAATGAGTAGGTAGTCAATTATTGTTGAAATCTGAGTAATTAGAACATATTTTATATATAAGAAAACATGTCTACGAAGAAATTAGATAAAGAAAAAACACGGCATAGTGTGTGTGTCTGTTACTAAAACATTGAATAAGTAGGACAATGAATTGGCAAAAACGGAAGACATAATATCTGATAATTTAGAGGAACTCTCTATAATTTCAACATGTAAATTTGATTCACTCCGAGCTGCTGATGAGGAGGTAAGAGTTGTTATTAGATGAACTGGAAACCAAAAAGATGACACCTGAAGAACATACTAATAAAGTAACGGTCAGAAAATTTCATGCCAATAAAACAATTCACGAGTTAAATAAAAATGCATTGTATCTAAATATGCATAGTGAAAATGATAACACTATAGCTATAACAAATATAAGCTTTAACTACTGTAGAGGGATTTTCAACATATGATTCTGCAACTGAGTTAAAGAAAGGTTTGGAAATCCTGAGTTATTGATTCATGCTCATAGAAGTAACATTTTGAATGTAAAACCATTAAAATCTTCATCAGCATTCATGCTTTCAGAAAATTTTATGATAAAGTATCAATTGAATTGAAAAGTTTGGAAAGTCTTGGTATATCTACAGATATTGTTTCTACTGTTTTATACACTACTATTTCAAAGGCCTTGCCACAGGATATTCTAATCGAAGTAAATAAAAGCAAAAATGAAAACATTTAATCTGATATTAATGAAAAACATTTCCAATGTTTTGAATTCACATGATCAAGCTATAAATTTGACTCATTCTGCTGACAGATTTTACTTCAATCATGAGCCAGTCACACAAAGAATCATAAATTTGAATACACAGACATTACTTCATCGGAATTAATTTCAACGAATTCAAAACAAGATGGAACAAAACCTAACTGTGTATTAAGAGACACGTCAAACCATTTCAATAAAGATTGTGATTATATGTATAATATCTCTCTGGATGAACAGAAACCTCCGATTTTGATGAAAATGGCAGAATGTTTTAAATGTTTGGAAATTAAGAAACATTTTTCACACTTCTGTAAAAGTAATTTAAATTGTGTTCATTGTTCAGGACATTTGCCTTCAATATGTTTTTCTAAGTACAAAGAGAAATCTAAAGATATACCGTAATTTCCGGAAGAAAGGCCGCATCAGCATAAATGCCGCACTCGAGAAAAATGGCGGGAAAAAAAATTAAAATTTCTTAGAAACGCCACATCAGTATAAACACCGCAATAGATTAAATTGCGCGTGACATAGTCATTGGCCATATAGATGCAAAATCTCAACCTATGTCCTGATATATGACATATCAGTTAAGAAAAATGCATGAAATGAAACCATCATTCAAAAATAAATTAAAGATAGGAAATGTTGAAAATATATTTACGTTCATGAATGTACTTATATTTATTTACCCACTAAAGAAGTCCATATTTGTAATACTCAGACTATATTATAAAAAATGTTGCAACAACGAAATATTAAATTTGGATGACAAAAGGAAATTTAAAATTTTACTTACAAAAGGAATTACAGCAAACCATACATCATATGAAGCCATCAAAATCTGATTCTTCACTATCTGAATTAAAAACATTTAGTAAATCCTAAGTCCAAGTCTTCCAGATCGTCACATTCATCCTCTTGGTTTACAGTCTCTTTATCCAAGGCTATAATTTCAGCTTCTTTGAACGCTGCTATTATTGACAATGTTTTTACCGATTTCCACGCACTTCCTACCCACTTTTCAACTTCTTCATAAGATGCTCTACACATTTGACCGCTTTTGGTATACGTATTCAATCCTTGACTCATCCAACACTCCCACTGCTTTTGGACTTCAGCTTTGAAGGATTTATTACCTGACAAATCTAATGGTTATAAGATTTTTGTCAAACCACCAGGAATTATTGCTACAGTCATAGACAATTTTTGACATCTGGTTTTCACTGACTCAAGTTAATGAGCACACATGGAATCCATTATCAATAACCCTTTTGGTTGGAGAAAAGATCCCTTACGACACTGCCAACTTTTTGTAGCCACTCATGCATGATTGTTTCACACATCCAGCCATTTTGCACAAATAATTACGTCATTAAGAAAATCTCCCTTCAGAACAGTTTTTCGTTTAAAAATTATCATCGGCTTTAGCTTGTCACCATTTGCGGCACAAGCTAACACACATGTAAATGATGTTCTTTCATGCCCCGTCGTAAGCACAGATACATTTTTTGCACCAGTTTCAACAACAGTTCTGTTTGCAGGAGAGTCGAAAGCTAACGGCGTTTCATCCATATTTATTATCTGTGACCGAAGAAGTTTTTTTTTTTTTTTTTTTTTTTGTCAATATCTGTCACATATTTTAGAAAAGATGCCTTTTTATCCTGCCAGACCATTGGTAATTGTTGCCCAACTGTTGTTCTAATACGCACAGAAATATTTTTTCTGTTCATAAATCTGCTACACCAGCAAGGCCCATTTTCCTTTGAAATCATTTATGTTCATTTGTTTTGCTATAAATTTTGCTTGTAAATGAATTTTTATAGTCGAAATTGCCATCCCCTTTCCTCGCTGCTCCTTTATCCAGTTTGCAAGGTCATCCTCTAGATTCAGCCACCTTACAGTACCACTTCTTTCTGTTGTGGCATATTTTTAAGTTCTTCTTTTTCAGTTCTCCAACGTCGAATACATCTCTCGTCCACTTCAAACTCTTGAGCTGCTGCTCTATTTCCAATTTGTTCAGCACTTGAAATTAAGCTTAAAACCAGCAGTATAGCTTCTGTGCTGTTTAGGTGCCATTTTCAAAAATTTTCCGCTCCCTTCTTACTTAAAAACTATCCAACAAGTACTTGTACCTAAACTCATGGGATCCGTATCTGGCAGAATGCCAAGAAAAATAGATTCATGCTGAAGGGGAAATACGTCAAGAGTTTGTTATTGCGAGGCAGGTGGAGTTGTGTCCGCCTCTGAAAAAAATTGCACAAAAGGCAAGGGTGGAGAGAGGATGGGTCCTAGAAGATTCATCGAATGGCAGAGGAGAGAGACGATTCAAACTGATGAGAATGCTGATTTGAAAGGAGGAAGAATGTTATTGTTTTGAGATCCCATTTAGGGTGAATAAGGCATGTAGGTCCATTCAAGGGAAAGAATGTAAACAAAATAACGTTCGCGAAAAGCAACTGAGTAGTCTTTTGTGTGGGGACAACACCGGTCTATGTACAATGACAAGGCCATCCAAACTATGCACAATGACAAGGTTATTCAAAGTATGTACAATGACCATCATAGGAAATATTTTATTTTTAGTGCACCAAAACGCCGCATGGGTAGAAACACCGCACCCGCTGGAAATTCAAGTTTTAAACACGTAAATGACACAGCATTTCTTCCAGAAATTACGGTACTTAAATCTGGCAAAAACACAGTCCTTATGAGCCAGTCATTTAAAAATGAAGTTTATTTGCAGACAGTAAGTGTTTGCATAAAAATAACTTGGAGCATTATATTCAATGTATTTAAGACATCAGGTTCCAAAGAAGTTATACTTCCAGATGTGTCACAGAGATGACAAGATTTAGAAGCTTGGGAGAAGAAACTATTAATCACGGGCTGTTCAGATGCATAGAACAGTCTGAAAAGCATCAAAGGTATTTGATTAAATTTATGAACATTGATAGAAGTTAGGGAAATGAGTTTGAAGTGGTGGATCAAACAAAAATTTGTACCCCCATTCCAAAAACTGATGATTCTCAAACACTGGATGAATTAAAGAAGCTAGACATCTTTGTAACTGATACAGCCATAAATGGAAAAGCTTGTTTATTTGAAAGACACTCTTGCAAGATTCATTTACTCATTGGAGCAGATTTATACAGAAAACTATTCTATAAATAATAATAAAGGAAATATAAAGAACCTTTCTTGAGGACTGGTAGCGACGATAATACGGAAAATTAATAAGCAAAGTAAGAATAATAGCTCAATGTTAGTGTTCTCTTCAGATAAAAAATTTTTAAAAAAAATCAGATCTCTGGAATTTACACACATAAAAGATCAAGGATGTAAAAGACAAAAGCACTCAAACAGAAAATCAAGAACTCACAAGAAACATTTTAAAGATACAGTAAGTAGATATGATTCTGGAAGGTATGAAGTTTGTTTACACTAGTTAGAGTGTCATCTACCTTTATCTACTAACAGAGATAAAGCCTACCGAAGACTTATAAACACTGGGAAGTCCTTTAACACTGCAAATAAATTGAAAGATTATCAAAATGTATTTTATGAGTGGGAAAAAAGAAGATAATTTAACATTTAACATCTGAGCAGCGCAGGTTTTTTGGATCAATCATGAAGACCTGTATTTCAAGAGCTTTTATTAACTAAATATGTATATTTACCTATTTTAGTCTCTATTTTCATTAACTTAAATTCATCAAGATGGCATTTAATGAAAGTAAGAAAGCAAACAATTTTAAATTATAAGCTAATATATAACAGGTGACAAAAAATCTCATACCAAACTGCTATAGAAAAGTCATGTGAACATTATTTGACACATTTTTAACTTTAATTAACTAGTGTACAAGGTTACTGGAGACGTTAAATAACAAGAATCAGCATAATGCTTGTAAATTTTGTTGGACTAGTTTTCATGGTTTAAATGCAAAACCATCTTCTTCACCTACCTAATGCAAATGAGCAAAACAGAATATGGTGATAAAATAAGAATGACTGGAAAGAAGTCCAGTTACTGGCACCATCCATTGATGAAACAAGAAAACTAAAACATAATTTCCTGAGGATAAAGATGAATTTGAATTAGAATTATTAACTAGAACAGGAAGAATTTTTTTTTTCCCTGAATGTGAAACACTATAGAAAATCTAATTCACCAATGGAAGATGTTTTTCAATAATTCTGCCTGTAGAAAAATGGAGTGTGATTTTCTGACTAACAGTGCTGGGCAACAGAGAATTTTTGCATTTTCTTCTTCCTTTCATATTTCTTCTTCCTTACATTCTTCACTTCAAAACTTAATTTTGCGTTAAAGAACATGAGGCACAGTGTTAGACATGAGCATTCCATTAAAGAGAACATGCAAAACTTAGATTTTAAAATGAAAGGTTAGTAAACTATCTGGTTGTAGCGACAGTTTTCCACCAAAAAACGTTCTTAATAAAGTTAGACCAAAAAACATGAAAGCAATACTTTTAATGTGGATCTACCAAAATCTATAGTTTTCTGCCAATGTTTTGGTAGTTTTTGAGTCTTCAGCCCAGAAACTTGGTGGCCTCGAGTCCAAAAACAGATCAACCTAATTCTGGATGTTCTGCACAGAATGGAAGATAGCACCAGCAAGATGTAGCTGCACATATGAAAAAAGGTAGAAGTCTGAAGGAGTGATGTTGGGGATATATGGTGGGTGTGGCAAAAGATCCCATTTGAATCCGCACAGAGTCCAGCCTGTGAATGCAGACACATGCGGTCTTGCATTACCTTAAGAACATTTCCTTTTTGCACTGGAACTTAGTTCAATATTTTCCTTGATAGCAGTGTCAACATGGTCTAGCAACTCGCTGTAAACCTTATTGTTGAGGGTTTTACCTTTTTCCAGATACACTTTGTGTATAATACCATAGCAATCCCACCAAATACAAAGCATGATTTTTTCATTAGTCAAACTGTACTTTGCAACGCTGCTGAACTCACCGGATGCAGACCAACATCCTTTTCGGGTTGTGTTGTTGAAGTAAATTCACTTTTCATCACAAGTGATGGTCTGGTCCAGAATTGCATCCTTGCATTCATATTCAAGCAGGTTAGTGTAAGCCCAAACACGGTAGTCTTTATCTGCTTGAGTCAGCTTATGCAGCACTCAGTGATTGAACTTGTAAATCAAGTTTATGTGATGCATATAATGACTAATGGACATTGCACTAATGTCTCTCCTCAGCAAGCTCTCAAATGGTTGCATACCAATCTTCTTCCACAAGTTCTCACAGGCAGGCCTCATCAACACCAAAAGCCTGGCCAGAGTGCTCTGCTTCTCGAATGTCATGGTCCTTGCTTTTGAACTTTTGGTAAACCTTTGCAATGTAGTATGATACAAAATCAGTACCTAAAGCAGTACACATGATTTGGTGATATTCTTTAGCTCATGTTTTGCAACAGAACTGGAATTAATGGTTCTAATCTGGTAGCGTGATAGTTCCATTTCAGACACCTTGTACTTAATGATAATGATATTTTTACAAATTTCCTGACAGTGTTCTAAAGAAAGTCTCTTTCTTTTAAATGCCGAAAATTGTTTGGTAAAATATGATTACACATGCCAACGTGAACTGTTTGTGCAGACAATATTTGTGGCGGCAGGAAACTTTCTTTAAACCCAATAAATTCAAGTTTAAGCACTTTATACCTAACTGCAATTTTTGTGGAAAGTTTAAAGTTTTACAACTGAAAACACTGTCAGCATGATTTACAGCCATAACAGAATTTTTCAAAAGAGAAATGGAAATCTACATTTTATTAATACAGTCAACATCCATCTAGAACCCATTGAAAAAAATATAAACAACCTACCTGACAGATTTCACATCAGCCTAGTGCAATTTTCCTCTCAACACAACACATCAACTACCATACATCATATCATAAAGACCTTTCTGAATATAAGAATAAGGCAAAATGTCAACCTTTCTAGAAATATATAACCCCTTTCATCTGAAGGGAGTAAGAACAGAAATTTAAATGCAATTTATGCCAGGTGTTTTCCAACACATTTACCTCAAGGACAAAAGTTCTGTTTATTCTGAAAGACAGATAAAATTATTCTTGTAAGATGCGAAAGTTCTAAAGTTATATTCTGTTCTTGTAAGAAGCTTCATAAAGTTTCACAAATAAATCAGTCATTTTAATATTTTACTTTAATAAGAATATGCTTCATTTATGTAAAGTAGATTGACTTTTAAATAACTTTCATCTTCTAATAAATTCAAACTTTTCAGAAGTTAACAAATTACTTAGATAGCAAAGGGCTGTAATAATTATCCATCTCCTATACCTAGCTGCACACCTTCATTCAACATTAGGTTCTCATATGCATATATGAATGTAACAATCAACTTTAATAAGATAGCTATAGCAAACATCTTTAAGCAAATCTCTTTATAGGAGATACTGGAGTAAATCTGAGACATAATTCAAATACACACCAGACTAATATCATCAGCTCACTCATGCATATAACAAAGTACATTACACATAGACCGATAGAATATGAAATCTAACAGATACAGTTTGGTTAAAATTAGTACTGCTGAATTTTGACTAATATTATGAATTCAGGTAATAAATTAGATTCTAATTGTTTGCATTCTAGACGAATTTAAAAAATTGTTATTTTTATCATTTCATACAACTTCAGAACAAATTCTTTCCAAAGAAAGATTTCATTGTTATTCGTTTTCTTCCACCTTCCTTCTACCACTTTCCAAATTGCACGGAAACTAATCATTCCAAGATTAGGATAAGATAACCTGAAAAATTCCCGATGTCTTGAAAAGCAACAGGAGTCTGCACTGAATTTTCTTGCTGTTCCACTGATATCTTTAGTAGTTTCAAACAATTACTTGACTAACAGCAATTAAGCCTCCTCTTTACCAACAGATAATAAATAGAATTTCCATCTAAGCAAATTATTTCTAAAATTGATACTGCCAAAATTCTGAATATTTTCAAAAACAGTTTATTTACAATTCTTTTAAAGGTGCAGATGTGCTTAGACAGAGAAGCTTTTTGCAAAGGATTTTCTCAGAACTGGCTCGTATCCATCATTACACTGGGAAAAACCGCGTAAATTGCATTCAGTCACCCTGCTTGATAGGCTTCGAACTTGCATCAAACTAATGGTGATCGGCAATTTTACTATTCAACAACTGGTGAGCAACTTATAGAACTGGTTTGGTTTATTTGATTACAGAAAATCATGCAAGGGCTAAATGCAGGCATGCATTCAAGGACTTCCTAAGGGAAATTGGCTAGCATCCATGTTACACATGAGAAAAGCTATGAAAACCAACCATGCAGCCAGCCTGTTTTCCTAAAGTCGAACATACGTCAAACTACCAGTGTTGGCAAACATAACTGCTCAGCCACTAGTAGGTGTCCTATGGTACTCCAATTACAATGAACTCTGTACCACTGCAGCCAGATACATTCTAAAGCTGAAGTTAGACATAAACCATGGTTTGCCTTGCATACAACCCTCTTTCATGCAGCCTGGTACTCATGAGGTATATCTAAATAGTTCAAGTCCTGTAGCTACGTCCCTTGCAATCTGTCAGATAAGTGACAACACTCATCACCTTTTTTTAACATTACTGCCACATAACTATCCTGAAAGTCTCTTGTGGCACTATTTCACCTTGGCTGTCTGCATACATCATCAGGGTCTAAGCAATTTACATATTCCTTACATGTTTCTGACTACTTTTAGGTCTTTACAGACCTACATCACTGTCTCTCCTGCTTTCAATTTCCCAAACACATACAATTTCTCATAATCTGCCAAATGACTTTTCAATGACATTTTCCATCTCCTACATGCATAAATTTTATCAAATTACTCATACAATCTCTAAAATTAGAATTTGAAGCATCCTGAAAGAACAACTACAAAAATTTGCCTATATATGTGTGGTGAAGGTGAATTCTATTGGACTATGTGATAATGTTGTCTTTGAGCTACCTACAACTTTTTATTGGACTTCACTTTGTAGAGACATTAGGTATTCTTTAAAAGCAAGAGAGATGAAAAATGAGCAATGCCCTCACCGAAAATCAAACCACAGACCTCTTGAATACGCGCCAAGTGTGCTGACCACTACACCACAAAGGCATGCTAAGAAGACAGGAGAAATACCTTATATACTCCCCCTTTTAAAAGGCGACTGGGGATAAGAGGACCTAATCGCCAAATCATGGTGGTGGAGAATCATCATTCACCAACTTTTTTAGTTCAGGTGCCATGGTAGAGACATAAGGATTTTTTAAAGAGAGATATGGTCACTTAACCTGGTCTGCCAAACTAAGTTAATGGCACTACAGAGTTAGGAAGTCATCCTAGTCATTGCTAGCAATCTGACGATTAGGCCGCCTTACTACATTTTACAATTATCTTTAGTTTCTCAGATATAATTATTTTCATTCACTTGCTTCATTATCTCTATGATGCCCTTGTTGCAGTAATAGTCCGTGATCACTGGGAATCGAACTGTGGACCTCTCGAATACACACCGAGTGTGCTGACCACTACACCACGAAGGCATGCTAAGAAGGCGGAAGAAACAGCGGTGAATCTTTACATTATGGTAACTTGGCAATTTTTTGCCGAAAATTTGGCGACTAAAACTGCTACAGCAACCTGCTGGTTATGTTTTGGACGCCATTTTGTTTTCATGAAGTAAAGGCTTTTTTTTTTTTTTTTTACTCAACATTTTTTCCAACAATCTGCTAGCCGAATTACACTTATAATAGAACTTTTATGGAACAAAAATGCTTAACCATGATGAAGATTAGATGCGAAATTGGGAGAAAGTGCAGAATCGCAAACTGCTTGCCGCGTTTTTAAGAATTCCACATACACGGTATCCATGTACACGTCGACCTATTTTCACTTTAAAAAAATCCCAGAATTGCACAAAAATGGCATTGCGCACACTCTTGACTTTATCTATGTACACATCGACCTATTTTCACTTAAAAAGTCAAAGAAATTTGACAAAAATCCAATTCTTCTTACTCTTGTAAAAAACGCCAAACAAATAAGTGGGCGATTCTGCACTTTAGCAGTGAAATTGTTTTTAAGTGCTTATTAGCTAAAATCACGATCGGAATTTTCCGGAAAATGTCACGACATGTCTCATGATCTCTCATTTCTCTGAGACAAAATAATCTGTGATTCGAACTGTGTACTTCTCAGATTATTGCTAAAGTCCTAGCTAGTAACCTTTATCACCTTACCAAAATGTCGCCAAACTACCTGTTACCATATTCTAAAGATTAGCCGAAACACCTTATAACTGAATTTGAATCAAAGCACTTTGTTATAGTTTTTCTGTTATTTTCCCCCTGTTCTTCAAACGAGATTAGCATGATTGTCTAGAACACTACTTCATCTATTAATAAATTAATCTTTTTTAACACATTATACATAAATTTAGGTTAAAATAACACACCAAATAATGATTCTTTATCTTGTTCATTTGCACTTAGGCAGCTGAGGCAGGAGGATCTGTAGTTAAACCATCAAAACTAGTCCTGCAAATTTTACAAATATTATGCTAATTTTAGTTGTTTGACTTGATCAATATACATAAATATTTCTATAAGAAATCTTAAGGGTCAGAGACAAATTTTCCAACTGTTATTTCAAAACATGGGTTTCAGTATTTCCAACAAATTTAAGACAAAAACTTTGTGACCAATTATCTCTAAATGAAATTAAGTACAGTCAAAAGTCGTTAATCCGAACTCGTCGGGACTTCGGCGATTCCGGATTATCAATCATTAGTTTAAATCTCGTAAGATGGCATGCAGAAATTCTAAAATTAAAAATATGAAACCGTAATTTACGAAATAAAGAACAATTATGATCTAAAGGGTATCAAAATTTACAAAAAAAAAAAAAAAAAAAGCTTAATATTTATTTGTTTACTTTATTAAACATTTCTCTCAATGTAAGTTGTTTAAGTTGATTCATTTTATGTGATAATACTTTCTCTTTAATTCTATAAAAAGACATAATTTCTTGTTCAGTTACAAAGTTCCGCTGTTCAAGTCCCGTTAATTGCTGTGCCGAGAATACCGACTAACTTGTCAATCGAAATTTTTTCGTTTTCACTAACCTCTCTGTCACATTCTTCATGTCTTTATCCATTTTTTGCAGCAATTCCACTTTTTGTTTGTTGGACATCGAAACATACTTTCGTTTTGTAGATCCTTTGGAAGTTCCAGCATCGGAAATTCTATGTGACATAATCGAAAGTTTAAGTTTACTTTTATAAAACTGCTCTTACAGTCTGCTAAAAATAATAAGCGGGATCCAATTCGAAGATTAAGGAACAATGCAATCATTAACATTAACTGAAATAGATAATTAGATAATTTTAGCTTACACCGTCCGTTATACATTAAACGCGCAGGCGAAAACGTATTCTGCAGTTGCACACATGCATATGCGCAGTAGTCAAGGTCTTACGCGCTCGCGTAAAACGCCTGTGCACATGTGCCACCGCGGCGCATGCGCAGAAAGTTTTTAGCTTTGAGGTCCGGATTATAGATCATTCCGGATTATGGGTGTCCGAATTAACGACTTTTGACTGTATTACTGAATTACGAGCTGCAGAAATTTATATGACAGCTCCTGGCATTAAAAAAATTTTATGCTATTCATTGGCAATCTACAGAATGTCCAGATGCTGCGAGTTCTGTTTGGGTGTGAAATAAAAATCCTTTTAACCTAATTAATTTATCAAAACTGTAATCAACACATTAAAAGACAAATGAATGTACATGAAAGACCAGAAGTTTTTTTTTTAAAAACATGCAATTTCAAATACAAATTGAGATATGATTCATCCAGAGATTTTAATATATTAATTTATATATTAGAAAGGAAGAAATATCAGTAAGTTCCAAAAATTTAGCGTTAATTCTGAAAGTAAGCATGCATAATTAGTTAGAACACCATGCATATTTATTTATAGCATAATGCTGAAGAACACCTCCATTGTTAATGGACTACCCATAAGCATATATTTATTACTTCATGCATACCTGAATTAGTGTTAGTTTTAGAGAAAAGCACTAGGGTTAGCTCGAGGATCTCTCTGGTTACGATAACGAACAGTCAACCAAACTCCTACAAACTGAGAAAAAGTTATAAATTTATACATAATATTTCAAGTCATGAAATATTCAATTGTGTCTTGAGATACATATGAATAGAGAACCATGCATAAAAATACAGCATGATACCTTTAAATAAAATTTCATCAGCCACATTAATAATTTCTGAAATATTTTACCTCAGAAAAGCTGAAAAATAGACCTATACCACCACTAATCTTCAAGCTACTATTGATTGCATTTCTAAGTATCCTCCAACAAGTAGGACATTGATTTACACCATTAACAGAACAGCCAGTAATCTGAAATTGAAAATGAATATCAGATAACACTTTAAAATTAGTTAGAATTAGAAATCACAGTAACTGTCTTCAAAATAATTTCAATGACAATTTTAATGACCAAATAAAATTCAAAAGCTTAACAATACAAAGGTTCCCACTAACATTCAATTAACCGCTTGCCTGATTATCCCGAGTTATCTCAGGTTCGTATATATTGCAGTTAATCATTATCCCGGGAAAACTCTGGCGAAGCAGAATTTGTTAGTTAGATTTATTTTATCACGCTTTTACTCGGCCTTGAGAAAATGAAAGGAAATATTCAGCTTTGATTGGCAGTTTGCCAAGTTTTGTTGGTTGCGAGGTTCTTTTGGCAGGACTGGTTACGTCTTTCCCTATTGTATAGTATATGTCGGCTTGTGGATTAGTAATGTATAAAGATAGATACTTGTGTTGAAAAAAAGCAAAATAATGGCGATGATGCAAGACAGCGAAGCGATGATTTTTCAGATAGTGATTATGAAGAGGTGGAAAAGAAAATTTTAAAAAAATCCAACGACACAGTGTGCTCTGTGCTCCCGTAAAAGAGATTCCAGCAGTAAGTCAGTAAGAAAAGAGACTAGATACCAGTGTACAGAATGTCAGGTATCACTTTGTGTTGTCCTTTGTTTTAAAAACAATCATACAAAGACTAATATTTAACTTGTTTTTGTTTGCCCAAGATAACTCGGGACTGTAAACTAATATTAAAATTAAATGCATTTACATGCATTACATTAAATTAAAAATTCAACTTAAAACCTACACATTTTGATTTGTTTCATTTCATTGTATTTAATAATAAAATAAAAAAAGGTGACGATTTTTTGCAATTTTTTTAATTTTGCAATTTGTTTGAAATTTTTTCAAAATAATTTGTAAAGGAAGCAGTTAACTAAACAATTTTTTGTGAAGGGCTCTTAAGAATTCCAAAATGTAGCATAAGTTTACATGTATAATTTCATTATCCAGAATTCATTGAAACATTTATGCTATTGCTGGGTCTTAAAAAACATATTTTTTAAATACTCATTAGGTCAGTGTACATTTAGAATCTATTTACTGTGGCAAAGAATGTTAAAATTTGCAACTTTGAAAGGAAAGAAATTTTACAGAGAAATTTTTAACCAGCTGCTGTTCACCCATTTGAAAATATTTGAATCTCCACCCAACTCTCACATTTCTTTTTAGAAAGGGCCAAAAATATCACTATTTGTTTATAACAATTTTATACATGTAAGTCAATCATAAATTGCCCTTAATACTAACTTAACATTAACTAAGCAAAAAAAAAATAAAAAATACATCAGAGATACAATTAACAGGTCAGCAAAAAATACTGTGCGACTTTTTAATTCATTGGAGAAAATGCAAATTGACCCACTACTGAAAACCTACTTTGCTCAAACTGAAGGATAATCATCCTTTTATGATACGCAAAAATGATTCTTAAGGAAAAACAGAAAAGTAAAATTTAAGTATAAATAGGCAAAAATAGATCCCCCTTCAGATCTCTTTTTAATATTGGGGCATAGCACATGCCTGCATTTGCATCAAAATACAAATTATCCATCTCTCACCACATTACTTTGCCAATGAATAATCTAATTTCATCCTGAATTTAAAATATAACATATATAAAATATAACTCCTCACGTAAATAACACACAAGAATTGTTTGTTTATTTGACCTTTATGCCTTTTGCCTTTGTTTACTTGACCTTTCAATAACTGATGTTTAGTTTAATTAAAGGTATTGTAAAAAGGAATCTACTTTTGAATTTCAGAATCATGGATCAAAGTCCACTCTAGCAAAAGAGAATATGAAATATTAATTGTAAATATTTATTTTTTGTAAAATAAAAAAGTATGTACATACACTATTTATTAAATTTTTAAATAAAAATACATTGCTTCAACAAGATTCTACTCATATAATTTTAAACAAAAAAACTAAAATTAAAAATGCTTTCTCTTTCTTCTTCACTTGTTAATAACATGGCAGACCTTATTTTGCATCTTGGTGATATATTTAGGCTATTTATGCTGCTACTGCTGCTAATTTGCAGTTTTCACAATTTTCTCAAATTCATTTTCCTACAGTGTGGCAGGACATCATTCAATAAAATCCATAATCAAAGATTTTTAAATCCTTACTCAGCTCCTTATAAATTTCCTGATATGAAGCCAAGCAATTACACAATTCCTTTCTAAATTTTAAACTTGTTCAGATAATTCTCAAGAAAGCCTAATTTCCAATTCCACAGAACTCAATTTTCTTGCACTCTCACATTTATGGCTATGATATAAACATCTTTCCTTTCTTTTAGTTTCTTGTTTCTATCTTCCTTTCTACTAAACTTTTTTTAGTAGGTGTCTTTTCTTGTAATACCTATCTGGTGGTTTTAATAGTCTTCCAAAAAAAAATTATGTTTGTCTATGTTAACAGTGTTTAAGCGAAATTTAACTGTTTAAAATAAAGTTCTGCTCTTTTTCAACCATGTTAACTGAAATCGTGCAAACTGAATGTCGTGTACATCGAGGATTATCTGAAATTTAATGAAATATGCTAGGCTATATATAATAGTCATCAAATATTTCTTTTTAAATTTAAATAAATAATTGTAACAGCCCACTGATAACATAAAATAAGCAAAATTATTTCATGCAGGAAAATGAATAGACAATTACATTTTGATATGGCACACCACCACCGAGAGGATCATCTGGAGACAGGCTTTGGTTTTCAAATCCATAACAATGGAAAAAAGTTTGTGCCTTTATTTTTATATTAGGCTTAGCTCTTCTCCAGCCTTCCATTGCTATCTGGTGTTGCTGTGCAGTACTTACAGCTAAACAAGCACAAGCTATGCTGAATTGAATAATAAATAACATAAATAAAATAACCATATACTTTCCATTATTAAGGCTGTAAATAACAAATAATATGTAAATCATACATAAGCTATATCCTAAATAAAAAATTAACTGATTAAGATGTTTATATGACCTGAAGAAACTTCTTTAACCCTCTAAGCAGCACGGGTGTTTGCATCTGTCATGGAGACCAGTATTTAAACAACATTTATTAGCTAAATTTGTATATTTACTTATTTTAGTATCTATTTACATAAACTTACATTGATTAAGATGGCATTTACATTATTAAAGAAAGTAAGAACAAAATATCTTAAAGTTATAATAAAAAATCTCATGACCGGCTTTATATGGTCATGAAACTTGGACAGTTAAAGGAACTTTTTACAATATAATTCTAATGACCTTCTTCGGGTATAGATCAATTCTATTTCGCAAAGATATTAATTCTAATAATTTTAACACTTGACTGAAATTAATTCAGAGTCATTTTTTAAATTTATTAAAATAGTACTGAAAGAAAATGATAAACTACATTCCTTAAATATATTTAATCATATAACATAATGAGGAATAGCATTTTGTCTAATACTACATATTCCTAATGTATAAACTGACTGTAAAAAGCATAAAATGCACAACTTTTTTAGATTACATTAAATTTTGTATACATGGCATATTTATCTGAATTCACTTATAATATAAGCATACTGCTAAAGTATAATTTTTACTTTCATCGAGAGAAAAAAAAATGCAGGTGGAAACACTAAATTTATGTTTGAAAACAGGACTAATGTTACAGACATACAATTAAAGTGGGAAAAAAAATCATTAAATACAGATGATAAATGCACAAGAATTCAAATCCACACTTCGTTTGCTGCAAGGAAGTCTCAATGCTTGCCAGATGCTGTTTCTAAAATGAATATGAATACCATCATAGTGTTTCGAATTTCTGAAGACATGAAATGGCAATGAAAATAAGTACATAATTTTATATGTTCTAAAATACTAGCATACGAACTGAGTTACGATTACTGATGGCTATTTTAGTTAAACATATCTTATACACTTTAAGAATGGCAATACAGAAACTATCTGATTTAGAACAAATTTATAATCTACTTGGACCCTTTTCAAAACAGGTGAGGCTTTCAGATTTTTCAGATTTCTTCAACAAATGTTTACTTTTAAAAATGAAACAATAACTAACATAAAATGCACATAAACAAGAACTGCCAGAGAAAACATTTTAATCATACTGAACGCTTATTGTGCATCTCTAAAGATTCTGCAAAATAACACAGTAACACAGCAAACTTCTCACTTACATACTCCATTTTAAGCATGAAATTACTTCATTAAAATATTATAGATGGCAACCTCTGAGCAGAGCTATTAGCAATAAATGTTATTGTGAATAACTGATTTCAATTTCTGCATAACCCTTTGGCTCCCCAAAAATAGCTGTCAGTAAAAAAGCTTGTTTGCTTCTCACATTGCTTAATATATTGGTAATACTTAATGTAAACAAAATTTTAATAAATTTTTTATAATTATTGTAGAAAACATGGTGGTTCGATAATACTAGAACTGCACCAGAGATGACAACCTTAACCCAGACATAATAGTATGCCCAACTCCTTAGATCATACCTAAAACAAACACCTAGCATTCATACAACCCAAACCAAACCTGACAGTACCCTTACAGTCTCTGCCAGGCCTGCATGGATCATCACACAAACAATGATTCTAATCATTGTAAAGGCAGCTAATATCCTCCATACTGTCCATTAACAACATATGGACATTATGAGTTGCCAGCTCGAGGGGGCAATTAGCAGCAAAAGTGGGATAGCACACTTTAATGTTGCTGCCCCTCTCCATGTCGAGGGAAGGCCCTTCTGGAGGTAAATACTAGGACTATACATCTTGATTTATTTTTGATAAAACTTTAAAAAACAGTTCTTAACATTCAGGCAGAGTACAACATTGTAAACTCTACAGTAACTTTGTGTGCAATGGAGTTCGCCTTCTGTAATGCATAAATCACATCACAAAGATGTCCCATATAGTGGAATTCTCATATAGGATTCCCATATACCACTTTCTGTTGATGAATCTTGTACAGAACAAAATGTCTGTATTTTTATTACATGTGTTGATGTCTTCACCTTCCACCTGTTTTCATGTTATTGCAGTGCTCTCAATCTTCTCACTACAGAAATTTGAAAATCTTTCAGTTTAAGGAATAACCTTCATTCCTCACAGAGAACAAGAATCACAAATTTGTAATTATCACATCAACAAAATATTAAGTATACAAAGCAGATACGTTTGCACAAGCAATTTTGAAATTTTAAAGCACAAAAAGGAAGGTTATGAAACTCTACAAGTGATATCGCATCCTAAAATGGTGATATTGAAGGAATGCTCCATTTTATCCTGAAATTTCCAGCACATGCCAAAAGACAGTGTCCTGTGCTATCTATTTATGCATGCCATCGTGCAAGAAAACCACCAGCTTACATTCTACAGAATTCTGAATAAGTGGTTTCAGTTTTAAACCACCAGAAGCAAAAAAGGATACGTGCATTCAGTGAATCAGTGGGTAAACTGAATCTAATTCTTCTGACCTACACTGAAAATCCTTTTAATCCTTTCCAAACAGATATCCTGTATAAGCATTCTGTACAAATATCTCTCACAGTCAGGCATCTTACACACGCGCCACCAGAGATTGCGCCGATGGGATGGGTAATGCATACATGCAATTTTCAGCTGAACTATTTTTTAAAGACCCACTAGATGGCATCCTGTGTCCATTACTTTTGAGCTGAAGATAGTTTTAAGATCCTGCTATTTGGTTTGATCACATTCTGCCTATCTTTGGTGTCAGCTGTTGCAGGGAAGGAGGAGAAGCTAATGTAAACAGAGCTCGTCTCTTTTAACTCACCACATGATATAAACATTTGTGTTTCTGTTATCCCTTCAAATCCTGTTTTTTTTTTTTTTTTTTTTTTTTTTTTTTTTTGACTATATAGGGTCTTTTAGGGTTACTATGTGGGATTCTGTTGGGCTTTACACTGCTTTTACCGCTGACATTTCATGTACTTCCTTTTTTATTTTGGAAAGTGTCGACTTCAGTTTATTATGGTGAAGAAGCATTATTTATGAGAACACATTAATATGGTAAATGAGACAGTTAGTGACCTGGATGAGTTACGATTCATTTTCTAAAAGTGTTAGACAGCAATATTTCAGTTATTCTGATACGGACATTTTATCAGTTGTGAGCTCACTGAGTGCCCACCTTCCACTTCCTGTGAAAGATTTTGTTATTTCTTCTAGTAAACAGCCCTTCTTGTAGTTTTCATTAAGTTTATTAATGTATTTTGTGAACGAAAATTTCAGAATAATTTGAATAACGTTTCTGGAAATTATTTCTCAAAGTAAGCAATTTTTCTTTTATAATTTTATGCAAAGTAAAAGAAAAAGATTATTAAATGCTAATTTTTAACATATATGGTAGCTTAAGTAATAATCTAAAACGATACTAAAAATTATGAACTTTTTGTGTGATTTTTTTTCTATAGTTATACTTAGTGATGCTAAAATCCCCCCCCATCCTGTGAAACAATTCCTTTCACCTTCCATCCATCCCAAAGGAAAATCTTAAATAAAGGCACACCATTTCTAAAGGGTCAACCAGTGCATTGCTGAGGTATTAAGAATATTTTTTTTAAAAAATGGAGACACTTCCTTCAAAGTAATTTTCATTTAGTCCCATCATTTATTAGATTTCACAGGCCACTCAGTCACCACACCCAAAACAAATGATTCAAAAATCATGATTGCACACACAATACATGATATTTTTTTATTATTATTATTATTTTTAGGCAAGGAATATGCCCCCTCTTCACTAAACTTTTCCTAAATTTCTCACAACTTTTTGCCTTTTTATAAAAGAACATAATAAACATATTTATCATAAGAGTTTTTTAATATATGTATGGGAGAATCATACAAATGTGGTTATTGCTTCAATAAAGCGAAAACATGTTTTAGCTCAATGGTTGGGTCAAAATTTCGAAAATAGCTAATTTGGTACACTCATGAGCAATAGTGCACAAGTGAAGAGCTATAATTCCAGGAGACACAGTGTGGAAATGGATACTAAATGGCTATATACCATAGAAATGAGATATTTTTGGTAATTTTCCACTAAAGCCATACCATTTTACCCTTTATTTGTTTTGGTACATTTCTTCACTGAAATGGCTATGCTGCCTTCTTTCCGGCTGGGAATAAAAAGGCATCTAAACACAAATGTAGTTTGTTGGATCGTACATTACTTTCACTACTGTAGATTCATTCATCTTATGGCATGAGAAGATAGTCAAGCTTGCTTCGAATGAATCACAACAGAAAGGCTAATTGGAATAATTATATGAGAAAGGTTTGCGTCAAATCCTTATTATTTTATTCTAACACTAAATTCGATGAACACTGCAAAATTGTGGAAACTGTTGAAAGCTTATTAAGGAAGAAAATGATAAACATAGGCTGTGTGTTCTCTCACAATCAGTTTTAAACGATTTTGTGAAACCATACAATGTTTTCTTTTTGTTGTTCACAATGAGTCTGTTTCATTTAGTATTGAGCCAAAGGCATTGGGAAAGATAAAAGCAAAGTTTCTTAAATACAGTCCCAAAAATGTATTATATGGCTTACAGGTACATACAAGACTTTTAACTTATTTCAATTTTCTGATGCATCATCCCACAGTGGCAGATACAGCTTGATCATGGCTGACAGGAATGACAAATGCATAATAAATTCATTCATGCACATAACTTTTGTTATGAAATCTCACGCTCCATCAATTTTGGAAATCGGTCTGTCCCCTTCTTTCACACAAACACATGATGTTCCCTTGCATCTCCAAAATCCTAAAAAAAGTAGCTGTATGTTCACTCATTTCTTTAACAGCCATAAACTTTTTCATACTACAATTTAATACCTAATAAAATGTAAGGGAAAAATACAAAAAAACGAGCGTGGTGCATGAAATTCTTAATGCATGAGAATGGTAACAATCATCGATCAAGTTGAAAATCAAACTTTTATTGCTTTAAATATCTTTTCTCCTCCATTCGCTAAAAAAAAAAATGTCAATCATTAATACACTCATAGCATCATCAAGCCATTTTCAGGAACATGTCCATTAATTCTCCAATTTTCTCATCTTTCAGAACAAATAGCTTCAGATGTTTCTCTATTTCAGTTAAGTTAGGTTAATAGATTAAGATAAAGCAATTTTTTGGCTACTTGCCTATGTGGAAGGATGCCTTCATCAAAGATATTTTAAGGGAAAAAAGGAAAACTCCTAGGCAGCCTGCATGTTTGCTGCAATTTAAACTATCAGTGTTCAGTGACTACTACCTGGTCACTGGTGGGCCTGCCTTTGCTTTGAAATATAATGAATGCCAAGGCTGCAGATTTACCTAGGAAAACCCTTATCACCAAACAATAGGCCAAACAGCATTATATTCCACCTGCAAAAACATGTGCACACAACATTATAACTATGGTTTGAGTCGATTTGCTAATCATGACATCAACACAATTAATAGGTTTTTTTGAGAGCACAATTGTAACTTCTATTCAGTTGTTAAGCAGTTTCGCATTTTATGAAACAATTCTTGTTACATAAATTAGACACCATAAAATCTGAAATAGTTGGCATCTCCATATTAATCAATGATCATTAGATACCAGTAGTGAAACAGTCTCCATTTTGAGACATTTACACCAATCACAGAATTTTCATTTAAACTGAAAATATTTAATGTCTGTATTTTGGATTGACGATTAAAAAAAGAGAAGCTTATTTCTAATGTTTCAGTGATGCAAGCAAAGAAAACATACAGCATGATGAGCAGCTGACAGAAAGCAAAATTAGACAATCAACATAATTAAAAATTGTTTCAAAAGAATATAGTAAAGTTAAATTAAATTTAAATAATTCTTTTGCACCATTGCTGCAAGGAATTAAATTTGAATTTAAAAAACATTCTCTATTCGTAAAAAGCAAATTTAAAGTTAGTTAAATTTTAAATGAAATTGAATTACCAATAAATGATTAATTATTGATGTGAACTAATCAACAATATCATTTAAATTCTGAGAGCATACGTAAATCAAGTGCAAATATCAAAATCTATGAAGATATATAAAAACAGAGAATGTTTGTTAAATTCAAAACATAATTAAAAAGATATTCATAACAGATGGGACACCAAAAAGCAATATAATACTAACAGAATGCTAAAACAGTTAAGTGTTATGATTTTTAAAACAGTATTATCACAATGCTTATATAGCCAGGACACAAAAATGTTAATTCATAATAATTACTACTATATCATTTTTACATTCTGAAATAAAAAAATTATTAAAAGATATTTCATTGAAAATTTTCTATAGGATATTAGCAGAAATCACAGCAATAAAGATTCTTCAAATCACTTGTAGCTACTCATAACAACAGTTGTATTTAACAAATCTAAAGACATGCAGATTATATTAGTTACAAATCTGCATTATGTATCAAATTAATAATTAATAAGAAAACTTTTAATTTCCTAAAATTATTTTCCGCATCTTAAGCACTGAAATGCATTTACAAAAAACAAAAACAAAAAAAAAAAAAAAAAAAAAAGGATACAAAAAAAAGCAGCACTTGATGATGTTTAATGGCACCAATCAGACCCATTAATGATAACAGGAAAAGGAACACACCACAAGCAATTATGCCACCAACAATGGCAAGATTTGTGACTATGCTAGCAACTCTGCTGTATGCAGCAACTCCAATCAGAATGAAGGAAACCAGCTAGAAACATTAATAAATACATATATCATAAAAATATAAAATAATTTATAAATTATTTTAAAACTTGTATGCTTAAAAACATGATATAATAATTCTGTAATTATAAGAACATATTTTTATAAGATTTCTCTTTAAGTAAATATACTTATGCATACTTTACATATTCTGCATAGTAATGCGGTTAAATAGTAATAGTTTAGAAGTTAACTTCCTATACAATATTACATTTTATTTTAACATGTAATTTTAAAAAATGCACAATTTATCTCTAGAATCTCTGATAAACAATGCTTATTACAGAAAGCAGTTTAGCTCAGCATGCTAAAAAACTTTCGATACTCTTTTCTGTATTTACAAATTTTTCTGACCCCCAAAAATATAAGCCGTTACTTACAGAAAATCCTGCCGACCACTTTTGCCTATTACAGGAAGAAAGAGAAGAAAAGAAAAGAGGCTAAAGTACATGATTTTTTGCCAAAAAATGGAAAAGTCTTCTTCAAACGTGCTGGGTTTGGTGTAACCTTGATTACACATGTTAGTTAATATTCTTGAGTAAAGACTCTTTTTCCCTCCATCACGCAATTTCGAAAAAAAAAAAAAGAAATTATTAAAATTTGGGACCTGCCTACTACAGAACAGCATGCTGTTGAATATTTCCAAAGTTATGAAATTTTACTGTCCTCAAAAAATGTGTTGATGGCCACGAAAGGTGCTTTATTCAAAAACAGAAAAGTAATAATAAATAAAAAATAATGGAAATTTTTAATGAAAAATTAAATATAAATAAATGATACTATAATAAATTTGAAAGAAAAATAAAAATAGAACGTTTTCTCTTGTATTTTGTAAATGGTTTTTTTCCTTTGGTTTCACACGATTGGCGCAGTCTCTTGTGGTCAGCGGCATTTTCCGCAAGTGCCATCTTTGCCTAAAATGTACTGGTAGAAATATTATGAAATGTACTTACAATGTATATGATATTTAATGCAATCAATGCATTTTTTGAGCATGTAAATCCCCCACACATTTTGCACTTGATTTCTGGATTAATGCAGCAAATTTTCCAAGGAATGAACATAAGATGCTAAAATAATTAAGAACGTCACTTCAAATAAAACAGTTTTATGTTTCTTAGTCTAAATCTAACAATTTTTAAACAAATAGTAACATCATTTAAAAATTCATGTAATAAATGCCAAACACTGAGATACAAATAACTTTTCAATACAGAATGAACTAAAATGATCAACATTCATTATTTACTGTGTTCTATATTTCACTAACTGAGTATCAGGTAAAACTTCAATTTAAAGGTCCAGTTACATGAGCACAATGAGCTGAAAATTTCAGACTTCTACAGCTCTTTCACAGAAATCACTAAAAGATGCAAGACTGCTTCCAACCTGCCTTCAAAAGCATGAAGTATCTTGAACCAATTCCTGTTGCTATAAAAGATTTTATCCACATATTATAGCACAGCTAAACAACAATAGAGGGTACTTTTCCATTTTGCTGGCAGACATTAAAGTCGCCAATAATAATACAACTGATGCCAAACATAATATCCTCATCGGTAACCTTTTACTCCTCATTTTCAAAACAAGTCGCAGCCATTTCTTAACAGATTGATTGTTTCTTTCAATACTGGCATACAGTTACATAGAATTTTTACCAGCTAGTTCAATTTTATGCTTTAAGACCATTTGCAGTAATTAAGTCAATCAGGATGCAATCACAGCGCTCGTCCAATGACGAAAATATAGAAAAGGCAAAGTCAAGGGTTAAATTCATCCATTCTAATAAGAATGCACTTACGGAGTAAAGCACTGCGGTTTTACATAATTTCTGAATAAGCTATTCATACGAATTGAAATAATTCTTGCATTTAAACTTGTATTGCAAATTAAGATTTAACTTGAAATTAATGTAGATAATTACTAAGAAAATTGGATTTTTGTAGCGTAGTTTGTGCGAAATGATATCACTTGGGGTCACATGATATGAAAAGGCGAATGAGGATGTTGAACCACGAAAGCATAGTAAATTCTTAAATTAATATCTTTTTCCAAATTTCTTGTCTTTATTTATTGGCTTTTTACAAAATTTTAAACGATATTAAAATGGTTATGCCTTCAAAATAAAAAATTCTTAGAACTAACATTTGTTAACATTTTTTATGTGTACACTGTATGTTGTCGAAAATAAAGTCTGCTTGGCGAGATTTGTGCCGGTGAAATGATAAAGTACCCAATAGAGATATTCCACGTCCAGTGAACTTTCTAAGAAAAACTTGCTTGCATTTAGTTTGCATATAGAGAAAAATCATTAAAATTACATGTGGCTATTCTATAGGTGAAAACTGAACTGTGGCTTTAGAAACTAGTTTTCCCACTTTGACTTTGGAACTAGAAAATATAATTACAAAGATTTCTACTGCAGAAGATCATAATTTATTATTTTTTTCACACATGTAAAATCTGGCTAAATATTCCATTCCCTCATTTATACATTACAGAAGTTGTTTTCAATAATTCCTGATATTTTAAAGGATGTAATGTATTTTTTTCCCTACAGCAGGTCTAAATAATCGTTCATTAAAACCATACTAATTTTAATAATCTGAAATTGGCACAAATCACATGAGTTGTTTTTATTTATATTAATCATTAGCATTTTAAAAAATGTAAGTTCAACATTATTTCAGAATTGAAATTTTTACTATTTCTGTTGTTGTTGTGACTTACTTTACTTGTCTGATCATAACATCAAAACAAGCCCACAAAATACATCATGGCAAGGACAGCAAGATTGAGCCTATCGTTGGCAACAGCCTTGAGCACCATAGAGGTGACAGTACAACTTTGCTCGTTTCCAACCCCAATTTTGATGGAGAGCACCCCGTGGGGACAGGTCCAAGGGTATCTCACCCCTCCTTCCCTACCACCAACCTCTCGAGAGGACTTTCACCTTGCTGCATGTTTAAAGTGTGCCCATGCCGCACAGACACTATTGCATTTACAAACTTCCATGCCTTCTCCAGGATTCAAACCCATGCCCTTCGGAATGGCACTCAGCGTTGCTGACCACTATCCCAGTTGGGCAGTTTCTTCATTTCTTAATTCAGATCTCATACTGTCTGGTAATATTTATTTTCCCCTCTTATACTACAACCTCATCAGTGGTCAATAAAACCACTCAACACTGGTAGTTCAACTTAGATTAAAACCCAGACAAATGAATGGGATGGCTGCATGGTATTTTTCTGTGATTTTCCTCATATGTAACATGAATATGAGCCTTTTTCCTTAGAATGTCCTTCACAAAAGCACCACTCTCCTCATGCAGATAGTCCTTGTGTGTTTTGCTATATTCAAATAATCCTAACCCTCAAACTATGGAACCTATCATAATAAATCAAGATGAAAGATTTCTAAATAAGATTTTAATTCAGTCTGCAGACCCTCTAATGGCCAAGTGCTAAAATCGCCGAGCACTAATAATTCGACATGCGTTCAAATCCTGGCGAACGCACTTGTTCCAAGAAAGTTTTTTTGTCTTTTTCTATATTCAATTTGCATGTGATCTAGTTTTCCTTAGAAAGTCCTCCATGATAGCTTCCATCCTCTTGCACAGATTCCAAATCCATTAATTTTTTTTTTTTCTGCATTAATTCTGCAATTACAATTCCACCTTTTTAAAGAAAGCTTAGGATAAAAATTTGTAAATATCAAATCAAATGCAATTACAAATATTTTTAAGCAATTAACATTTTAAGCGGCAAAGTTTTTTAATATGCTTTTAAGCAGCTGAAAATTAAACAAAAAAGCAACCTTAAATTGGTATAGAACTGCATCAGAGCATTTTTTAGCTAAATTTGTAATTACTCACTCAGCTTTTGGTTTTTGTAACCTTCCATTCATCAGAATAGTGATAACGCCATTAAATGCAGGAGGAGGAAAATATTTTAAAAAACAAGAAATGATAGCAAGTTTTTGTGAGCTAGTATAAGTAGTTACAAAACTCAAATAATTAAATATTTGTGAAAATTTTGTTGACCTCTCTCAAAGTTACCAATATTTCTATATACAAATAGAACATAATTAAATATCAATAATGAGTATTCCAGATAGTGAAATATATGGAATCAGCATCACAATATTTTCAAAGGCAGCCACTTTGAAAAATGAATGGAATTTTCAGGAATCGAGTAAGAATGTTACATACATGATTCATAATACCAAGAATGTTATAAGAATTACAAGATATCAGCAATTTACAGATCTCTCCAAAGTGTTTAAAAACGTAATATTTAAGAACTGTCAAGAGAGCTGCTTGTTTAAAAAACTTGTATTTAGTTCACTGATGGTGTTTGTTGCTGTAATCAGAAGATCCTCATCAATTTTTAAAGTACTTCTCGATAAGCTATTAAGTTCAAATTTTGCATGCATACTGTTTGCTGATAATACAGTGCAAATTTTATAAAATTCGATTTAGTATTTTACAATTTAATGCTGAAACGATTTTTTTTGGCACGTTTCCATTTAAAGAAAAAACTAAAATTTCCATTTAAAGAACAAACTAAAAATTTACAAAATTTGAAAATTGTACAGTTTTGCAAAACATAAAATAACCTTTTTTAACAAAACTTCCGACTTTAAGCAAATTTTTGAAAATTTATACATTTTTTTTCTATTATTTCATGTAAGAGAATTATTGGAAGTAGAAGACTGATTATTCATTGTTAAAAAGTGATTTTTCAATTGATTAATTGGTACTTTTCCGTTTTGCCGGCGCAAACCATAAAGTCGCCAATAATGGTTTAACTGATGCAGACGGAATATCTTCACTGGTAACCTTTTACGCCTCGGTTTCAAAACAAGTTGAAGCCATTTCTTATCAGATTGTTTCTTTCAATACTGGCATACAATAATATAGAATTTTTACACGATATTTAAATTTTATCCCCTAAGACAATTCACGGTAATTAAGTCAATTAGAACGCAATTACACCGCTCATCCGAAGGCGAAATCAAGTGTTAAATTCATCAATTCTAATGAGAATGCACTAGCGAAGTAAAGCACTGCGGTTTTACATAATTTCTGAGTAAGCTATTCGTATGAATTGAAGTAATTCTTGCATTTAAACTTGTATTCCAAATTAAGATTTAACTCGAAATTAATGTAGATAATTACTGAGCGAATTAGATTTTAGTAGCGTAGTTTACGTGAGATGAGATCACTTGGGGTCACGTGATACGAACCAGCGAATCAGGATTTTGAACCATGAAATCATAGTAAATTCTTAAATTAACGTCTTTTTACAAATTTATTGTCTTTATTTATTGGCTTTTTACAAAATTTTAAACCATATTAAAATGTTTATGCCTTCAAAATAAAAAAAAATTCTTAGAATTAACATTTTTTATGTGTATACTGTATGTTGTTGCCAACAAAGTCTGCTTGGCGAGATTTGCGCCGGCGAAACGGAAAAGTACCGATTAATTTGATTGATAAATGTGTCATTAAGACAAAAAAGTTTATAAAATTAAACATTTAAAAAAAAAAGTTTTTTTTTATAACATAACATTTCATTAAAAACACTTAAAACACTTAGAGTACTGAGGATAAGAGATTGCTTAAGCTCCTTTGTAAAATTCCTATACAATTTTATAATACAAATAATAAAAGCACAGGTTTTTAACTAACGGAATGAAATAGTTGAATCACATTGACAAAAGTATAAAATTTATAAATTTATGAAGGGTGCCCGTTTTTAATATTTGCGATATAAATTTGTAGATAAATTTTGTATAGAGAATTATTTAGTCTTCTGTTTCAAAATAAATTACATGATAAATTATTTCTCTCCTTTTAATTCATTAATGATTTTATGAAATATAAGTAAAAGTTTATTTTATAAAAAGCTTTTTTTTTTTTTTTTAATTCTATAAACTGCTCTAAATTGGAAACCCTTAATTCCCTATATATATATACGGACTTTCTAACTGGCGATAAATATGTTTTAGAGTCAGGCCTTTATCTGAAAACATCAAGAAGATTTCTCCCTGTGCTAATGACACCCATACCCATTACCCATTGTCATCAAGATTGTGTGGACAAGTCGCCTTAGCTATTTAAGGGTGGAAGAGAAACCAAAATCCAGCCTAGCCGTTCTTGACATACCTTTTCACTGTAATAAAAATACAGGCAGGCCTGTATTCAAGGTACATATAAAATAATAATTTTCTGCAACAACCCATTAAGAAACCTGTATACAAGAGCAAAATAATCTGGGACAGGGGTTAAATTGCACCAGTACTGTGGTGATCTGCGATTTTCAGGAAGTACAACAAGAACAAAAAGCATGGTAAGTTTTTATGTTGGCAACAGGAAGCCAACATAAAAACTTACCATGCTTTTTGATATTCAGCTACTAATATTTAAAAAAACATTGTTTAGATATCACTGCATGAGTCATTTGTCAAGCTGCCATGTGTTGATGGTCATGCAGTAATGACAGCAAAAAATAATACATATTTATTCACCAGATCGCCATCACTTATAAATTATTCAGTAGGCATAAAATCAGTGATATTTCAATGTAGAATGTCTTGTTTTGAGATGTATTCTAAGGAAAAAAAGGAAGTTAAGGAGCTAAATTATTATCGTACAGATTTATGTTATTAAATGATTATTTCTTCAATATGGAATAATTTATTTAGTACCAAAAAGAAATTAAGAATCAGAATTCTCCATATGTTTTATTGTCTAAAAATATCAAATGCTGATGCATAAAGCATAAAAAAAAATTCTAAGAAAAGGTGGCTGGTGGTCCAGAGGTTCAGATTCGAGATCATTCCAGATATTGCTTACCTGGATATTAAACTTTGCACTGTAATAAATAAGCCTTAAAAACCAATTCTAACTTTTGAATGCATTCCTGTCTTTTCCTGAGAATCAAACTCTTAGAAGGAAGACGAGACTTTTACAGCTAAAAACTCACACATATGTCAAAGGCTCAGTCTCCAGGAAGTAAAGCAAATTTATTACACCAAGTTATTTTTTTTACTCTGGAAAATACCAGAAATGATCACACTCATCATGCATTTGCAGTGCTAGTGACTTCCTATAAAAAAAAAAAAAAACCACCTGCAGACTTTTTGGAATGATATAATAAAATACAAACAACAAAAATTGTCACTTATACAGACAGAGCCTTTACATTGTTCTCACCTTAAAGATCATCACTCAGATTAGGAGGAAACTTTTTTTCCCCTGTCCATTCTGCTTCACACCTAAAATTACATCGGCAGGGGACTGTTTTCAGAAAGTGATGGATCACTCTCTTTGTTTGCATGCCTGCACATCCACCATTAAAATGTCCTAAATATTCTCACATTGTTTTTAGCATTCTTTTTATTATCATTAAATATGCTTTACCCATTTTACCTTTATTAACTATTGTGCTGGGTCATTGTTTCTATCATCCTTGAATTAGCATATTATACTGCACATTAACTTAAATTCAGCCAAAGAGCAGTTGAGCTATTTCTTAGCTTTCGGGTGAAGCTGTAATTCCAGGTAGAGCCCCAAATCAGATTCCAGCATTTTATTTTAGTTAACTATTTATTATTAATTTAATAATTTACTAAATTTTGTATTTATTTCCTTCAATTTTATAGAATTTTAATTATTAATTCTTTTGTTAATTTAATTATGTTATTAGTTACTTTATTTATATATTTCATTCCTCTATCCCACTGGCTTTCTGCCCACCAGGGAACAAGCAGCACAGTCGCTGAACCCTTTAGAATAGAGTTAAGGGTGCCTCTTGGATTATCACTAAATTGTTTCATTTATCGCCAAGTTGTTGTTTCATTTATGGTAACCTGAGTAGTTGAATGCTATGGAAACCCTATTATGACATAATTGGTCGAGTGATTTGAATCTGAATGCTGTTTTTCCATCATTTAAAAAGGCTTGTTTGTGTGTCGGCTTTTGGATAAGAAGTGCATTATTATTTTGTGGTTTAAAAGGTAAAATGACTGAATGTGATAAGATTAAATTGAAGTTTCTGTAGGATTTGGAATGAAAGGGGAAAAAAAAAGCATTAACTGATGTGTAAATAAAGGTTTACTTAATAGCCATTATTAAGTGTCCTGTTTTAGGAAGGAAATGCGTATGGTCAAACGTCGGAGGATACCAACACTAAGGAAGATACTTTTTACTCACTTTTGTGAATTTATGTGGCGACACCAGCATACAGATTCTTCTTCTTCTACAATGGCCAGACAGCCCAGGATGGGACTTTGCCTTCCTCAGAATCGAATTCCAAGCTCTTCTATCCGTGGCCATATACATCCAATTGGCTATTTTTAAAATTCTTAAGTCTGTTTCCAAACAGTAAAGCCACTTAAGTTTAGGTCTCCCTCTTTTTCGGTGCCAAATGGTCTGGCCGAGAAGATCTTTTTAGTTACTCGATTTTCA
This sequence comes from Stegodyphus dumicola, assembly GCF_044657685.1. NCBI lineage: Eukaryota > Metazoa > Arthropoda > Arachnida > Araneae > Eresidae > Stegodyphus > Stegodyphus dumicola. Next base: position 81,725,450 of record NC_140780.1, read on the forward strand.
TCCATTCTGCACAGGTGTCCTGCCCATTTAATTCTCTGAATTCTTATATATTTTACTATATCTATTTCTTTAAAAGATTTATAGAGTTCAGAGTTAGTTCTTCTTCTCCAGATATTGTTACATTTTATGGCACCAAAAATACTTCTCAAAATCTTTCTTTCAAACGCAGAAATAATACTTTTAGCTTCTTTTTCTGTCATTGCCCAGCTCTCAGCACAGTATGAAAGAATGGGTCTGATTAAGCTTTTTTAAATTTAAATCTTCATTTTTCTGCTAGTGAGGTTAGACTTCAAGTACTTTTTGAGACCGAAAAAACATGGGTTAGCATCTGTGACTCTACTATCTCTCAGGCATTAAATCATCAAGAGTATCAATTTCTGATCTTAAATATTTAAATTTGCTAACAGTTTCAAATTTGTAATTCCCAATTTCAAAATAGGGGCTGCTGCATATATAGATGCTAGTTCAGATAACTTTAGGAAGTCTTTGGATGCTGTTAAGGAATTTTGTTTGATTGAAGACACGAAAATTTGTAAATGAAGTAGGTGGCTATTTCCTTTGTGTAGTGCTAAGATGAATATCCTTTTTTATGTTATTTCATCATTTGATTTAAAATGTAGTTTATTTAGATTATATATTTTTTGGTTAGCTCCTCCTTTGACTTTTTAAGTGAATATAGATCGATGTGCACATGGACAAAGTCAAGGGAGTATGCAATGCTTAATTTGTGTAATTGTCTGATGTTTTACGTGAAAATAAGTCGATGTGTACATGGATACTGAGTTTGTGCAATTCTTTGACTTGTGACTTTGGATTTGTGTAGCAGCTATTTTTTAGAGCAAAAATCGCAGCTACACAAAGCCAAAATAACAAGTCAAAGAATTGCACAAACTCAGCATCCATGAACTGACAAAAATTGCCAATTATTGCTCAGGGGCACCCATAAATATATTCCTACTGTCCAGTGTTCAAATCCTGGCAAATAAGCAAGTTGCATGGGAGTCTTCATTGTTTTCTCTCTGTGTAACTTGGATATGAGCCAGTTTCCATTAAGACAGTCTTCCACAAAAGCATTCCTCCCCTTAAGACAGATAGCCTTTATGTGCTTCGCCACCTAATTAAACTAAACCTGGTGGTTTTCGATAGAGCTTTGGCACTTCTAATTTTAGATATTATGCCCTAGCCTTTCACCACTTTCTTTCACTAGTAATTTTTGGCCAAAGCTTCCTTTACTGCCTAAAAGTAATTTTTACTACACTGTCATTCTCTAAATACCCAAGATACATTACACAAAAAAAGCCTAAAATATTAACCATTTAAGAGATATTGTAACTAAATCTTCTTGCACTTGCAATAATGCGTCATTAAAAGTTGTTCTGTTCTTTTATCACACTAACCCCAGTGATTACTATTTCTTCTGAACATGAGATCACCTTATGCAAGTAATTCATGGTTGTTACATAAATGTAAGTCACTGACAAACTAGTTCATGTTAAAAAAAAAAAAAAAAAAAAAAAAAAAAAAAAAAAAAAAAACGGTGTGTCTAATATTTTGGCTACAATCTGGCTACAAATGTAAACATTGTAAAAATTTAAAAAAAATAAATAAATAAAGTTTTAGTCTTTTCTAATTTATAAGGCAAAAAACTTACATTATAAAATGTATAGTTCTATAATGTTCTTGACAGGAATCCTTAAACAAAGCAGGAAATTTTCACTATTTATGATCTTGTAACACCACTATATGTAAAAAAAAAATAATAATAATAATAACATTAACCACACTGTATAAATAATACTAAGCACAATTAAATACAACAATAAGTAAACTATTACTTTCCAATGAAATTTACATATAATTTTATTTTTTAAATTACTACAAATGATCTCTAAGGAATGTTCACATGAAAGCTTTGCAGTCACAAGTGGCATTAGTCAAACTTCACTGCTAGGCAACCAGACCCTGCATCATCACAGAAACTGGCATAAGGATTTTGTCTAATTGCTCAAACTGCCTTTTACCAGCCTGGTATAAAAACTGACAAATAACAGAGAAGGAAGCACAACTTGACACCTTGGTCGATGATTTGGCCGAGTCAGCTAAACATTCACACATGTACAACTTGTCATTCCAGGACTGGCTATGGTTTAAACAATGTTCCAAAGGTGTGAATGGAGTAATTTATTTTTATGCTTTAAGCCTAAGGCAATACTGATAAATAGGCCATTACATAAACTAATTTAAACTTTTCTGACATTTCCTTTAGATTATTTTTCCAGAATTTAAAAAAAAAAAAAAAAATCAGAATCAAAATCAAACATTATAAATATTCCCTTACACTTTTCTGATATCACAATTTTTTTTAACTTAAATTAACCAAAATCATCAACTTTATCATAATGATTTACAACAGCAGACGATTTGAATACATGATTCTTAGCAGTCCTACAACAGATAACATTGTACTTACATGGTCAGTACCAACTATTATTTTCATGAAAATAAATTTGCTTTGACAGTTAGTACAACAAAAAATGGCTAATATTTAGATTCATTGCACTGATAATCCCTTTTTAGTTGTGAAAATCTATATCATAATGATTAGCATGAAAATGTAATTATTAATGAACCTGTACAAATATAAAATAAAAATATTTGAATTTTCAGATATTAAACAAAATAAATCGCCACCAATCCATGAAAACTCAATTTTTAAGCAAGAACCTAATCGGTTACATCATAGCTTAAACTTAACACTTTCATAAAAATAAAAATAGTTGCAATAAAAAGAAATAATTAATAAATTAATGAAACATTTGTTGGAAAAATACTCTTATACTCATTCATGTATTTTTAAATGTCATGCTTTAAAAATAACTCTTCTGCTATCTATTTGTAATTGAAAACTCGAATAATTCACAAGGATATGATATAGTCTATTACAATGAATGAGATGTTTGCAATATAAAATGGCATACTATTTTGTTAGGAGTTACAAGAAATACACAAGCTGCTGTACTTCTATTATCAGATCTTCGTTTGATGTTTTATCACCAGACTTGTTTGATTTCATAACTAAGCCAAAGTCTGTACATTAAACTTGCTCATCAATGACAAAAATGCCTGTTTAGTTTACTTCACAAAAAAAAAAAAAAAAAAAAAAAAAAAAAAACTAGTATTTTAACATGAATTTTAAGAATTTCTAAAAAAGGAGCATCAAAATAATATTTTCAAAAAGAATAACAGAAATATATTATTACATAGCAAATTAAAAATTTTCTGAAAACAGATTACTTACTACTATTCTGTTACTGATGCTATTATGATATATTTCTCTTACTATTATATTGATACTTTGTTACTATTCTGATATACTTACACATTTCAAGTACACTTATATTAGAAAACTGATACATATATTTAGCTTCCTTAAAAGAAGTAATTTAACAGTCAGAAATCTGTTTTGTATTAATTATACCTTCTGCAGTCTGAAAATGAAGACATGTTCCTGTGAGTTCTAACACAAAGTACATGCAAAAACATAGGAAAGTTATATTTCTAATAAAAGTTTAAAAGCAAAGAATTTGTATCACTGCCTAAGGTATATGCCGCTCCTGTAAATTAGATAAAACTAATAAATGAACTATTTTTTACTCTTGTACAATCGAAAACAGGTGTATGTATTTAAATAACTTACAAGTAATCACGCTGACACAGCATTTAATCATGAAAGCTAAAATTATTTTAATGAATACGCTAAAAGCTGCTGTAAGTTTCTATAACAGACTAAGGTTTTATTGATACATAGAAATAAATAATTTGAGCATCATAATGTCATAGCGTTTATCGCGCTCTCGTCCATAAACCTAAACCTGCACAGTAATAAAAAAAAATTCCGTAAAATGTGCACCGAAAATGTTCTTTTAATTCATTAAAACTCAAAATATTCTCCTCAAATACGTTTATACACGTAAAGCGAACACATACGAGGGCGTGACTTCAGCTCAAATACAATCAAATTGCAATTTCACCAACCCCTATTTATTCTAGTGCGCATCTTTTTGACTTGCAGTACTTCGAGTAAAAAGTAAATTTATTTTTTCATAATTTATTTCACTATTTAAATCAATTAATTTCTCCTTTTCCAATTATAATTATTTTGTATAATTTACGTTTTCTGGATAACTGGCATACTACCTTCCCCATTCTCTCACCAATAATACATACAGTGGTGTATTCATGGGGTAAAAAAGACCACACGCACCCTCGAAATTTATTTCTTGTACTAACAAATGCTGCTAAAATCTTAAGGTGGTATTAAAATTTAGTCCTACTTGAGACTTCCTACTTGAGAATTTACAAAAATGAGCGCATTCATTTCATTGGATCTTTTCTTTACTTTGCCGCGTATGTAAATGTAGCTGTAACGTATCTCCCCCCCCCCTTTCGATGTGTCAACTTTTGAAATGAAACATTCCAAATCCTTAATAAGTCTTTTTTGCTTAAAATTAAGCCAGTATATTCCAAACCTCACTCAGCTATCTACTTACAATGTATATTTTTTTTTACTTGATGAGACACTCACATTTCTTCAGTTTTCAGCACATTGTACATTTGCGTAGAGTACATTGATTGTTAGGTTATTTTACACTTCTCTCCCATCTTTTGTATCTAATTTATGCCCATGAATAATTTGTAATTAAACTTATTCAGAAGTCAAACAACAAAAATCAACGATTTCACTGTGAAAGTTTTGTAAATATAACGCTGATTTTTGTTGTTTGACTTCTGAATTAGTATTTATTCGGCGTGTTATTGTGTCTTCATTAAACTTATGTTTCTCTGTGTTATCTAACTTTAAGTTTCCCCTTCTCTCTTGATTAAAGGTGGCATTATTCTGCTAGTTTTCTTATTGAAGGAGGCATTTTTTGGATTGACATAAGTTGTCTCCTATCGGAAGTGATCACATATATACACTTATCTTCATTATTCACTTGCCGATGGATGAACAGGTATTATACCAGTCAATCAAGCGAATATTAGAATAAGGTTCAATTTGGGTAAAGAAATTACTTTTCACATCTATTAAAAACACATTCCAGAAAAGGATGGACAGCATCAATCAAATGATTCAAATTTAAAGTACACTGGAGGACCATGGAGAGACAGCGGAGGTGCTGCTGCCAGCATCAGAATTCAGCCCAAACCAAACATGAAGCACAACGCCAAAATAGTACTTAAAATTTTTAAAAAAATAAGAAATTAACACTTAAGTTCCTTCAGGGCTCCTGGCTCAGCTGCTTAGCAGTACTTCCTACTTGAGAATTTACAAAAATGAGCGCATTCATTTCATTGGATCTTTTCTTTACTTTGCCGCGTATGTAAATGTAGCTGTAACGTATCTCCCCCCCCCTTTCGATGTGTCAACTTTTGAAATGAAACATTCCAAATCCTTAATAAGTCTTTTTTGCTTAAAATTAAGCCAGTATATTCCAAACCTCACTCAGCTATCTACTTACAATGTATATTTTTTTTTACTTGATGAGACACTCACATTTCTTCAGTTTTCAGCACATTGTACATTTGCGTAGAGTACATTGATTGTTAGGTTATTTTACACTTCTCTCCCATCTTTTGTATCTAATTTATGCCCATGAATAATTTGTAGAATCTGAGATTTTATTTTATTTTTTTAAACTCACTTTTTCATCTGGCTTTATAAATAAAAGTTCGCGTAATTTGCTACGAATTCACTTTTTACGCTTATTCCAAATTGCCCTTTTTCCTATTAGCCTTTCCTTAGTTTGATTTTTCGCTGTACGTGCAGAAAGATTTAGTGAGTGGAAAATAAGACATCTCTCTACTTTGTCTCTCTATACAAAAGCAGCCGTTCCGGGCATGGAAGTTAGAACTAACCTCCATGATTCCGGGACTGAGTGTCTATCTGACTGTAGGATGGCTAAACACGTGGCTGAAATAGAAGCGTCTCAATTTCCCCGCAAATTTTCTCGGGTTGTCATGAGAGTACGAAAAAACGTTTTAGCAAATTTTTGTAGTCACAAAATTCAACCAGTGTCATTTTAGTTTCTCGTTCAAGGCTTTGTTACGTTATTTGAAAAATTTTTAATATATTTCTGCCATTATCTAGTATGGATTCTACTGAAAAAGAAATTTCCTGTTTTTGTGGGAAATAGTTTCATCTCTTTCGAACTGTAGGGTTTCCGTTAGTTTATTTAACCTATTATTCAAATTTTTGTTATCTTTCCTGAACTTCTCAACTTCCCTTAGCCAGGATGTAAATTTTAAGTTAAGAGAAGTGAGTATGCGAAGCAGGCCTCAACGCCACTGGACGCCGCCGGCTTCGAGCAACTCGACCGTGCTGGTAAAACTCTTTACGTTAAAATAAACGAGATTGCAAATGAGCTTGATGTTCAGATATTCCACCTTTCCCCAACCAAGGATGATTTTCTAAATGTTATCGAGAAATAAATATTAACTAAAGAGCTTCAATTGAAAGTGAAAGAAGCAACGAGACTTGACAGACTTAAACAGAGTATTTCTGTTGGTAAGCCAAATTCCTAGCGAAAGCGCAAAGGCCAGCAAACTGATAACGATTATTACCCCCAGCTTCGAGGAAGCAAGGTAAACCTCTAATTATTGACATAAGTAAAGATATTGAAATTGTAAATGATTGTGAAAATGTAACTTCAAATGTTAGTAATATAAATGTATCCAATATGGCCGCTAAATCTACTCCTTCAATCAAAAGCATCTAGTGAAAGGTCAAAGGTGAATCCTGCTACTGGCCAAAGGTCAAAGTTGAAACCTAGTAAAAACAAGTTCGAGGCAATAAAAGAGTCTTTGTTGAACTATTACAAAGAGCCAGATTCCAACGCTGAGGTTTCGGTTTCCCGTGGCAACCAGGAGGTAAACAGAGGAGAAACGAGTGATGATTCTAGCGAGCATGTGAGGAGCGTCTTCTCCCCCCCCCCTTCCACAGCAACCAAATAATATTCCCGCTATTCACGTGAAATCAAGCAAGCAGTGGAAGATGCAAATGTCATTTTTGCCTGAGATTGCTCCGAATATTAAGAGCAGACTCACTGGTTCCCACCTAAAATTGTTCGTTTAAACCGAAACCTGGAGGTTAGGAGGTTACCCGCTGGATGAAAAAGGCTGACATCCATTATAAGACTTTAGACCTACATCAGGACCAGCGGAGCCTTAGGACCGGCCGGCCAATCAAAATTGTAATTAGAGGCCTCCCGGTTGAAGTCGAGGATGTTTAGGATGAAATCGAGTCGACAGGCTTTAAAGTGCATTGGTGCGTTCGGATGACTCAGCCACGCTCCAAACATCCAATGTCACTTGTATATTTACAAGTACTCCCTCATCCCTTCATCGACCATCTGTTTGCTGTCCATGACTTGTGGGGCACAGGGGTCAGCACTGAGCGTTATCGCGGCCGTAAGAGCGCTACTCAATGCTTTCGGTGTTAGGGTTTCTTCCATTTATGGGAAGTCTCCACCTTATCAATCCGTTGTGTTAGATGATTGGACCCCACTGGGCCTCGGAAGCAACCAGGCCTATGGATATTCCTGTTACTTTCCGTAACTGCGGAGGCGATAATTCAGCCAACTAAGGATCTTGGCCTTGTTTCCAAGGAAATAAACGGACTCGTGGCAAGAAAACCACATCTAAGGATAGGGCCGCTGCCCCGGCAGCTCCAACTCAGGGCACTTCGACTCCCTCGGCAAACGCCGTTCCAAGACTTCCCACAGAAGCTCGCCCCAGTGGTGTTAACCCGATAAGTTATGCAGCGGCGGCAGGAAATGAAACTAAGGGGCTCGGATGTAATTCCAAACATACAACATTGTTTGTTACAAAAAAAAAAAAAAAGAACTGTAACCCCCAGCAATCACCTCAGCAGAGAGTGCCGACTCGGAAGATATTTTCTCCTCCTCTCTAAAATGCTTGATTGACATCTCCTGCAACGCTGCGGTAGACAAGCATATTCTGTTACTAGCTTTCAAAAAGGCTATGCCTGAGCTTAGGCAAGCAGATGTCTTAATGAGAGCTTTTTACCTTTATGAAATCTATATTGAGCTTTCAGACTAATTCGGCTAATCTTTCGGCCTATGTTTCCTGTTATCATTGCAGAGCCTACCATCAACGGGCTAAAATTCAACTCGCAAAGTGAAAAAAGTCATATTGCCAAAAGATCTTTATTCATTTGTACATGGAATGCAAATGGCTTGTACAATAAAATCCATGAAGTACGGGATTTAATAGCAGAGCACGATCTTGACGGGTTTTTAGTTCAAGAGACACACTTTATCCCAGGGCGAACTCCCAGAATTAGGAATTATGACATTTACTTGAATGCCAGTGTGTCATATGGCAGACAAGCAAGTGGTGGCATCTGTATCTATGTGAAACGTTCGATTAAGCATCACATGATACCGCCCCAGATTTGGAACATTTGGAAGCAAATATTATCCAAATTTTTATGCAAAATTCTCTTCCCCTTACTATTGTTTCGGCATACCTTCCCCCACAAGGAGCTGCTCGTGGGAGAAATGTTTTTCCTGTCAATGATTTTGATAAACTTTTAGCAATTTCAAATCACCTAATCATTGTCGGTGATCTAAATTCACGCCATACCGCATGGTTTTGTACTAATAGAAGCAGATTTGGCATTAAACTAAATTCATGGGCTCAGAGCTCCCGTGTACATATCATAGCTCCTACTACCCCGACTTATAACCCTGCTAGAGGGTCCCCCGCAGTTCTTGATCTGGCTGCTTTTTATAATGTTTATTTTCGTCATGAAAATCTGATTCTGATGACTACACTGTTTTGATTACCCTAGATATTCAAAATCGATACTCAAAATTGCAGGAGAAAGTCTTTACAAATCGGGACGATTTTCGGTTTATTTTGGTATGTACAGCTACCCCCTATCAAAATTTCTAGCAATGCGGACTTTGACAGGTCTATCAAAAATTTGGATTCTTTGCTAAAAGAAGCGAGAGCTGCAGCTTCAAAACCTATCACTCACCCGGGCGCTAGGCTCGTGCCTGAAACTAAATCCAAAATTAAGCAGAGAAACTACCTGCGAAAACTTTGGCACAGAACACGTGATCCCAGCATTCGTGTTCTATTTCGCTGACTACGGAACGGGATTAGGTCTGAAACCCGCTTGCAAACACTACATTGAGCCCTTAATGACTGACGACGGATCGGTTTGGCGCATTGCCGTCCGATAATGCAAAATTCCGCCCCTTTAAACGGACAATGCTAATCAGATGGCATTTACAGACACTGAAAAAGCTGAAGCTATCGCTGACTGCCTTGCTACATAATTCAATACAAATAACGACGCCTACTGTAACCGCCCGGTTACGCAAGGCCACATACACTCATGTGTTGAACATTTTCTAACACAACCTATCACGCCTGATCTCAGGCCTACCGACCAAACTGAGGTGCTAGAATTCATTGATAAAATGAAACCCAAGAAGGCACCAGCCATAGATTAAATTTCGAATCGCATGATCAAGAACTTCCCCGTAATGTATATGGCTTTCGGTCCTGATTAGGCAGCTACAGGCCAATTAACCTATTATCATATCTTTTATCAAAAAAATTTATCGATTTGTTTTACTTAAACGTCTGAATAAGTTCTGCCGTGATCGAAATTTAGTAATCCCGGAACAATTCGGCTTCCGGCCTGAACACTCCACGGTACACCAGTTACTCCGTGTAGTAGAATTCATTCACGAGGGCTTTCGTAAATGAGAGAAAACTAGAATTGTCTGCTTTGACATTGGCAAAGCCTTTGACAGAACCTGGCACGACGGGCTTATTTACAAGTTCATGCGGCTTGGTTTTTCGGCACAACTCATTAAAATTCTGAACTCGTACTTGACAGGTAGATCCTTTCGAGTGCGAGTTAGTCACGAATACTCATCTCCCGCCCAATCTATGTCGGCGTTCCTCAGAGAAGTTTGCTTTCGCCTTAAATATTCAAAATATTTGTAAAAGATATTCCTAAACCACCTAATGTCGATCTAGCTTAATATGCAGACGACACAGCCATCATCTCTCAACATTCCAACACCACTACGGTAATCTCTGCACCGCAGAATTATCTTTCAAACCTAGAGCTCTGGCTCGGACTGTGGAAGATCAAAATTAATCTCGCAAAATGTGCCGCCACTTTATTTATTCGAAGAAATCACCCCAATTTACCTAACTTGCAATTCTTCGAAGAACCAATTCCCTGGGTTCATAGTTATAAGTATCTAGGAGTGATACTTGATTCAAAATTAACTTGGAAACCTCACATTCGAAAAACAATTTGCAATGCAAAGGTAGTCAAATCCCAATTACTGTCTTTTTTGGTAGAGAAAGCGACCTGCCCACGGAAAACAAGATCTTGCTTTATAAATCAATGATAAGGCCTATTCTGACTTACGCAAGTTCCGTGTGGGGCGCAGCAGAAATTTCTAACAAGAAACATATCCAAATTTTCCAAAGTATTATGCTTCGGCAAATCTACAAAGCTCCTTGGTTTATTACGAACGAGGACATTCATAATGTAGCCAAAATTATTCCTTTACATTGCTTTATACAACGATTTTCGGTTAACTTTTTCAAAACGATACCTTCGATCGATAACCCCGTTCTCCATTCATTGCCTATTTATCATCCATGAATTGCGTCATCTAGAAAAAGACTCAGAGCCACTCTGGAAAGCGCATATAATACGTTACGATTTCCTAAGAGGCGCTGCTATGGTGACGAGGCCCCTCGAGGTTATCACTCAACTCGTTCACTGACCCCCTCCCACCTGACTGAATTGGCTGTTCATTAAGCTTCGCTCAGGGTCATTCTCTTTCTCCCGTAATCAGGCAATTATTATTTTTTTCAACTGTAACCGGTTGTAACTTAGAGTAAGCACTTCTTTGTTCCCTGCTAAAAGGGTTCTTGTGCCCAGGTATTTTATTTAAACGCAATATCTTTAAGAGAATTACTTTATATTATTATTATTATATCATAACACTTAAAGCTATTAATTTATTTAGCTCATGTTTCTCCTCAGAGGCAGTTCTGGCCCTGATTCGAAGGGGCGGTTCGCCGCCCCCTTCCCTCCTCTTCCCATACCCGAATCACTTGTGACTTGAATGACCTTTCGCGAGTGGTTCCTTTCTCGTGTTGTCAATACCACAGAATCATTGATCAAGGAAATATCGAATTTTTTCAAAATTCATGATGTAACCTTTCAAAATTGATTCTGGCCCTTTATTCGATCTCAAAATGATTAAATTAATTAACTCCTCCAATGTTCATACCTTCCTTTTTCCACTGTGGAAGGCAGTTTACCTTTTGTTATTTTGACAATTCGACACTAAATTTGACCTCTTTGCCGGACCCTCTTTTTGAACCTTCCTTGATCCTGAGAAGTGAGTATTTAAACGAGTGAATCTTGAAGTTTATTCACAGGGTATTTTCGCTAAGCCAGCGCAAATTTCCTTTCTGACATTGCTGTTACGTTGATACTCCTTTTGGCGATTTGAATAATTATCACACCTGTTAGGTCATTGAGTCAACCTTTAGCCATAACTTAAAGCTCTAGTCCAGAACTACTCATTTCAGACTTGGATTTATTGTGTTACAAATTCTTAGTTTCCACCGCAAGTTGTCCATGTTATTGTAAAGCACGAAGTACATGCATTTTTGTTCATAGTTCAAAATGATAAAGGGTTATTTTCACCTTTCTTCTGTGCTGGTATTATTTTACGCCTGTGCGAGAAATCGCCAGGTTCATTAGCAGGATCTAGATTAGTTTATGTGGCCACAAAGAGTCAGATCCTATAAAATTTATTTAGTCATTTAGGAAATGTGCATCCTGAAGTAGGAGCAACTGAATTTTCACACTTGGTATAAAAATTCGCAGTCTTATGAAAACTGGAAAGAGCATATTGAAAATTTGCACAATATTGTTCATGAATATAATAAATATACATTTTCTGATTTTGAAAGTAAGATAATGAAAATCTGCAGTTTAGAGCGTTAACTTTTTTCACAAACTTGTCAGAACAATACTTCAGAGAATAAATAAGATCCAATAGTAAAATTACTTAAAGATTTCGATGTGTAATGATTCTGTTTATCTTGTATATAAAAGATTTCATGTAATCTAGTTTTCATACCACATGGATGCCATTGATTGCTGTGTTTCATCCAAATTTTTTCCGAGAAAATATTTTCGTCTATCCTTTAGTATAGCCTACCAGAATTTTCACCAAAAATAGTCGCCAAGCGTGGTGATAAATGATAGGATGTGGCAACCCATACCGATGTATGAGCATGTGATAACCCATACCTTTCCAAAAATCCCCGAATACCGATTGCAGAACCACCTTCTAGTAAATTTCTTGTAAACTATTATTGACGTTCTTGTAACTATTATCGGCAATTATTTAACTCTCAGACATCGTGAAATACTGTTTTGGAGATAAGATTTTTGACTACTTTGGAGGTGATATTTTTGCATTTAGTTGTGGCTTGCTGTGCTGTCCTTTGGGTAAGGTTGTACTCACTAGGGTACTTGGGCACGACGCCTTACCCCTAATTGAGCAATTAGACTTTCCTAATCAATACTTCAAATAAAGAAAATTAAAATATATTTTTAAAAGGCCTTTTGATTATTATTTATAAGAATAGGGCTAACGAAAATAATTTATGATGAGTATGGTAGTAAGCTGTTAATCCAGAAAGCCGCCGAAGTGGTGTGGATGCGAAAAACATAATATGAGTGCAATAGATAATACAAAAGCATAGGTAATGTACGAGTACTTTGGTGCTTTTTAAAGGTAAATACATGGAAGGAGACACAAGATTAAATATAATTGAATAATAAAACTGGTATAGGTGAGCTTACAATGTGATATCTACATAAGTGAAGGTAAACACGGTATATAATGAATATGCAATAAATAAATGAACACAGGTACAGCAAAAATTAGCAGTGATGACACACATACATAGCCGGAATTTAATCATTATCCATATTCATAATGACATAGGTCTTTTAGACTTCATAGGATTGATAACGTCATATTGACTTATTTTGACAGCAGGGTTGTCAATCAATTTTTGTCTTTCGTAAAAGTTGTTTGCAATTCGGTAATAACAAGTTCTTAATAATTCCATTTTCAGTTCCTATTGAATCCTATTGTTTCTTACATACCATGGAGAGTTTATAATTTAGCATTGAACGCAATTCTGAGCCGTCTGGAGTTTTTTTCCTGTTTGAATGACATGAACAGGCCCATACAAGGCATGCGTAATATAACAATGGACGCAGATGGACTAGTAGATGAGTAACTTGTTGCCTATGGATAAAACGCTGTTTCGAGCAATTAAGGGGAAGAAATGTACTTTTCGGGCTTGAAATTTATGAATAATAGATGTAATGTGTGGGGGCTATGTGACAGAATTACTGAGGATCACCCCGAAATAAGGTATCTGCTTGATCCAGGGGATAGTTGTTTCATAAAATTTGAGATTCTTTTTGATCTTTTTCTTTTTGGTGAACATGATAGCCTGGGTCTTGTCCACATTTATCAGAATTTTCCATTTCTGCAGCCAAGTTCCAAGTGTTTGAATGTAAGCGTTGAATTGCGTTGTAAGCGTTGAATGACTTGTTGAATGACTTGTAAGCGTTGAATGGACTAAGAAATGCGCTTTGTGTCTGGATCACTTTGTCGTCTGCATACATTGCTAATATGGTGCTTGGGTATACCGGCTAATAGAGCAAGGAGGGTGGAATGTGTACCAGAAACATGAACGACAAAGTGGCTATCTATCAGATAGGATTTAATTATGTTTGTGATATAATTTGGGAAACCCATATTGTGTATTTTGTATATTAGTGCATCCAGTCATACACGGTCAAAAGCTTTAGCTATGTCTAGGAAGACTTCCCCTGTGATCTTATTGGTTTGGAATTCTTCGGTGATCATCTCAACTACTCTATAGATTTGGTTGGTTGTGGAGAGGTTTTTCTAAAGCCGAATTGGTAAGGTATAATGATGTTGTTATCGTCTAGGTACGTATTTGTACTCTTGAGTAGAACAGCTTTGACAATTTTGCTGACAGACGACAGAAGAATTGTTGGTCTGTATGACTTTTGTGCTGCAGCACGCTTCTTGGGCTTAAGGATCGGAGTGATGGCGGCTAATTTCCAGATGTTCAAGAAGTATTGCCGTTCTAGAATCAGGTTGATGATTTTGGTGAAGACGAACGCTGCTTTTAATGGGAAGTTCTTTAGCATGGTGTTAGTAATCTTGTTAAAGCCAGGGCTCTTATTCTTTCTCAGTTTTTTGATATAGCTAAAGACTTCCGACGGTAAGACTGGAATAATGTTGCCTGCGTATGGATTTGATATGTAAATGGAATGGAAGTTGGCAACTATGTGTTCTGTTGTTGTGCCATGAATGTTGTTTGTGTGAAGAGAGAGATTCCAGATGCTGAGCTTAAAGTTTTGCTTTCTCAGTTTTTGCGCAGTGGATCCTTTGAGGCCTTTAAAGGGGTGGTATTTTATTGTAGCATTTCGTATACCTTCGTATAGCTCTCCACAGTGAGTTATCATCAGTGCACAGCGAGTTAAGGTAGTACGTCCAGTCCAGTTGTGGTTGCTCGTTAGTATGGAACTTGACTGCATTGTTCAGACGATTGAGTATCTATCTACGGGATTTCTTGTGCGCTGAAAATGCCTCCTTGTTGCCATTCGCTGCTTAATAAGTTGTTGTAGCTCCTTTGATCTGGCGCGTTTCTTGCGTGCCACATCTTTTTTGCATATTCATACATCTTTTTAATTGTTATCAGTAAACACCTTGATCAGACTTTCAATGTCATTCCTCGAATGTATCTTTGGAAGGGTGTAATGCATGTTGTTTAGAGCTTTAGCATATAATTGCCAGTCAGTTGTAAAGGCTCTGGTGTCTGGTGTGGTATAAATACTGATATCGAGAATTATACGAACCGGTTATGATCAGAAAAGAGTTCATCCAGCACAGAAATACCCGGCGGATCGCTGGTATTTCTGAGCAGGAAGAAATATACACGCTGATTCTAAATTGTTTTTACAAATTAAGAGGGGTGATAGTACTCATCCAGATGAGCAATAATTACCATAGAACATAGGGTCGCATTCCATTCTGAGAGGCAAAAGAGAGGACTTTTAGAATTCTAACCTGAACTTACAACAGTTTTGAGAGAGTGAATGAACCAGATCAAAAGTGTCCCTATCAGTTTAGTGAAAAACTCACAGAGAGTGCACTAAACGGATAACACCGGAAACTTGGCGTTCGAGTGTTAATTCGAGCTTAGACTTTGATAGCAAACATTCAAATGCACATCTTTGGTTGGCAAGGTTTCTACCTCGAAAAAGATTACAACAAGTTAATTATCTAAATTATTAGAGGGAAATTATCTGTTAGAGAGAAAAACTGCTACCTTGATAGCAGTTTTTCTCCCTTCGCCATCTTATATCCTGTCCTTTTGGACTTTGAATGCTGCACTCATTGCTTGAAGAGCTCTTCTATGGGACACGAAGTTCTAACAGCGGGAACACAGCATGAACTCTTCATGCTAATCTCGGCATACAGAGGAAGTTGGAGTTAGTTGATAATATTCAGCCCTTGATTAGATAATTAATTTGTTTCAGTCGTTTACGAGGTTGAGTCCTTGCCAACCAACGATGTGCATTTGAGTGTTCTCCATCAAAGTCTGAACTCGAATTAACACTCGAACGGCAAGTTTTCGGTTATCCGACCAAGTTATCCGTTTTGTGCAAACTCCACAAAAATCCGTTTTGTGAGTTTTTAACAAACAGATTGTGAAACTTTTGTTCTCGTTCATTCACTCTCTCAACACTGTTGTAAGTTCAGGATGGAATTCTAATATTCCTCTTTTCTGCCTCTCAGAGTGGAATGCGATGTTCTATGGTAATTATTGCTCATCTGGATGAGTACTATCACCCCTCTTAATTTGTAAAAACAATTTAGAATCACTCTGTTCCCGTAGATTCAGCTGTATACCGTGTAGGGGTTTTTGGCCAAGTTAAATATTCTAAAGCAAGTCTCCTTCTTTCAAATGCCTAAAATAGTTTGATAAAATATGGTTAAACACGCCAACGCGAATTGTTTTGCCCCGAACGATATTTTACGGTGGCGAGAATGCAGCCTTTTGTAAGTATTCATGTATTTTATTTGCAGGAATATTAATTAGGTTTTTCTTTCATCATATATGTAGCACTTGTTTCATATTTAACGAATAATAATAAAATAAATGGTAATTGAATGCTGGAATTCTTCTGCTATTTTGGCTCCAGTTTCCTCTAACTGTTCTTTCACTTTCTCTTTCATGTCTTCTAATTTAGCTTCGGTTTCCTCTCTAAGCTCCACGATGTCACTTTTAATCTTGTTTTGCTCCACTCAATCTGTTAGAGTTTCTCATGCAGCTTTTTCTCTTGTCCGGCGTTTATCTCTTCTTGACCCGATTTCAACCTCTTCTTATCCGGCTTTTACAGCTGCTACGAAGTCCATCAAAGTCCTCATTTCCTCCGCCATGGCTTTCTCCTGTACGCGGGTCACTGGCAAATCCTACTTCTGACATGAGTTGTTGCGTTCTAGAATGTTCTCGCTGCGTCTATGGCATATCGCTAATTTTGTCACCAAATGTGCGATTTCGAGCCAAATCTGACAAACCTGCCTTTCCCTGTCACTTTTTGGTAACCCTAACCCCGCTTTGCGGGGAAGCTATCTTATCGCAGCTGTGCATTTCTCTACAGTATTTTATTTTTAATTAAGGAATTGACTAATACATGAACTTCTTGTGGGTATTTAACTTCCGTACAAATAGTCTTGATTCTAAGTAGTTGATTGTGGATAGTGTTACCTAAGACTTTTCTAGAGATATCAGAGTACGAGTTATTTAATTTAGTTGTATCAAAATTGTGTCCCTCCTTTTGTCATGCATTTTATTTATTTATTTTTTTGTAATCAGTAGTTTTCAAATCAGAAACTTAATATATTTGTGAGTGGCGGTAGAAAAAATAAAGAACCCTGAAGGAAATCCAATAGTAACCGGCATACATTTGAGTGAAGTATTAGTTCGCTTCAATTCAACGAACCGAATAAGTTGTATTATTTAGTTACCTTCTTGTATCTTTTCATTCTGTTTTCGCGAAGCTTATTTGTTTCTTTTCATTAAAGTGTTATCGTTTGGAACTCCAGAAGCCCAAGTTTTTCTCTACATCTGGCCTAAAATCACTGCAAACAGGCTATAATTTTTGACGATTTGTGTTTATACTCAAGTCTTCAGACTTCGAAAATTTTCATTTGACTAAAAGTGTCTCAGGTGACGAAAGTTTAAGAAGACTTGTGAATTCAACCCGCTGTCATAAATATCGAACGTAGAACTTGAACCATTGATGAAATACACTCTTTACTAAGAATTCAGCTTCAGTTTGCAGGTCAAACTTTTGTCGGACCTCTCTCTCTAGAATGAACGGATAATCCGTTATAATCTCAGTAACATTAAGGCCAAGATGTCTTGTTGGGAAAAGAGGTGTCGACAGGAATAATTTTGAAAAAATGCAGTCATTTATATTTAAAGGTAAAAAGCGAGATTAGTACCTTATATTTGACTTTTCGGAAATATCATGGGCCCATTTTATTCATCCGATAATATAATTTTTAAAGTTTATGGATCATTTCTTAAAGCGGAAGATATCAGCGTGTGAAACAGGCAGATAATTTTGGAATATAATGCATCAGAGCATACAGGGGATGCTCTGAGGAGATGAATTGCAACAAGGTATCTTCCACTTAAAACCACTCTAGGATTCTAATTTTTCTTATTCATAAACTCTGTCTTAGAATACTTGAACATCGTGACTTGCAGTAAAATCAGGCGTTAGTTACATCACATCTTATTAATCAAAAACGTCAGTTTTACCTCTGGTTCATTAATCTAGAACAAAAATTACGCTTTTTTCTCTCTTTAATTTAAATAACCAGCAAGATAAAATAATTTTATCTTGGGTCTTTTACTTTTGAACACATAATTTATTATTACAGAAGCAAATTAATTTTTTCGCTATTCCTACAATAACTATATGAAATATTTACATGTACATTTATTTCACTTAATTTTTGGAGCTTAGAGTGGTTAGGTATAGAGGTAAATTTAACCTATTTAGACTTCGATTAACGAAAATGAAATATTCTGTTTTTTGGGGGGGAAGTTTAACGGGAAATAAAAGTGTTTCATTTTTGTTTTGAAAGATAATTTATGAAACCTGTACAGTTTCGTAGTCCCTGTAAAGTAATCAAAGAAGTTAGAAAAAATTGCCAAAGTAATTTTACATTAGGATATACAGATACTGAATTTTATATTCTTACCTCCGACCGATGTACATTTGGAAAGAAAATTAAACTATTATTTTTAAATGCATTTCAGTTCACTTCTCATATTAATTTTAATATTTATCTAAGCACCATTTTGTAATAAATAACCTTATTTTAAAAGCTAGTCGAGCTGGTGTGAGAAGCGTGAGTTTTCATAAAATGTAAAATCATGAAAAAGATTAGGAATATTATGAATTTCGAATATCTGATGTTGTGCAACTTCGAAGTCGTATTTGACGTATTCTAAGCTTTAATTTCGATGCCTTAATATTGTGCTGATTCTGGGCGTTTCAGCCACAAATGATCTATTTACAGAGGCAGGGACAAGCTATGAAAACGTGTGACATAAAGTCATGTGTCTACTTAATGTATGGGTGGTTTACGGTTGCTGTAGTTACCACACTAGCAACAAAACGATGCCGCGGTGCAAGTCTACTTATTGCTTAGAACATTTGAAGACATTCAGAATGTCTCTATCCTGTTTTCTCTAAGAGAATTTAATGATGACGAAAGCGCAAAGCCAATTTTCATGTGCTACTATCTTCTGTTCTTTTGAATTGTATGAAATATATATCATTCTAGTGTTTCATTAACTGTGACATAATTTTAGCTCCGTCTGTGGTATACTGAAATGAATGCGCGTTCAGTTTTCAAGCATCACTTCACGTGTCAGTACTTGACAGAATTCATTACCTCAAGTTTACTTGTTACAAACAGTTTAATGAGCAAGTTTCTGAAACAAGAAAACAAAGGCACTTTGCTATGTGGACAACATCAAGGTTTGTTTTATGCTTATTATTAAGTTCTGGTGATTTTTTATACTTTCCTTGCATAATGAATTTTCAGACAATTTCATTTCCAATTTACAGAGGTTTCTTAAGTTTCTTTTCTTGGTATTGCAATATATCACTCTGACAGGTGTAAAACTAAGAAACGTTCTTGACTTTAAAATAAGGAAAAATTAAACTTAAGGTTAATTTTACAAAGTGTACAGTTTACAAAATACATTATTAAAAACTCCGATACGGAATGTTAAAGGGTCATTCTCTAAAATAAATAGGTGTATATTTTCGCCTAAAAGGAGCTTCATCTAAAATGAAAATTCTCATCTTAAATGAAATTCAAGTAAAACCTTAAGTTTTCCTTACTAACCGAAGTTGGTGTGGTGTATTTAATTATGGCAAAGCACACTAGGGCTATCTGCCTAAGGGGAGGGATGCCTTCGTGGAGAACTTTCTAAGGGAAACTGGCTCGTATACACGTTACACATGGGGAAAACCACGAAAACACCCATGCAGCCAGCCCGTTCGCGGGATTCGAACCTCGGACCGAACTACCAGTGTTCAGCGACTTTACCGCTGGGCCGCTGGTGGGCTAACCGAAGTTGGATATTCTAATACAGTTGAATATTTTATCCTTCTGTTAATATTTTTTTTGCACATCATTAAAGTGAAATTAAGTTAATATTCCAAATTATTCTTTTCCTTTGATTAAAAGTGATTAAAAGTGTAAATAAAAGTACCAGTTCTAGAAAGTAAAACGCTTGGATAAATTTAGAACCAAAGGAAATGAATAAGCAAATATTTAAAGTGGGTGACAACTTAATTGAGCATTTAACTTTTAACTTAAATTTGCTGTTTTATAGTATACTGGACTTTTAATTTGTTCTGAAATGAAAAGACTATGTTTCAAAAATCATACCGACTGACTCCTTTTAAATATTTCCAACATAAAAGATTACACACCAGATTCTGAAAAGAATACACGCAAGAAATTTAATATATTGCCTGTAGTAATGTCATTGGTCATCTTCAGTAAAATTGCATCCCTATCCCTTTCACAAAGAGATTATAAAAGAGTGTAATAAAGACTTTTATAAACGTGTCCTGCGAATAAATGTTTAAATAACATTGTATGGCAGCTCAAAATCACCATGCATTAAATTTTATTGTAAATATTTTTACCATATAAATATATAAGCAAGTAATGTAGGAGGGAACACATCCAGACACGTGTATGATAAAGCCCACAATTTAAGGAAACTGACCTAGTTTAAAAAGCCAATTTAAAATGAAAAAGCTCAATTTTTTATTAAACATATTTAAACGCTGTATTCTTAGCTATCAAAAACAACTTTTATTTTCTTTATATGGTGATTAAAAGTGGAAATATACCACTTTTTCTGAGCGACGACAAACCGGAAGCTACTGTTTGCCGGGCCGAAAGTCAAAGTTTAAAAGGCAAATTAAAGATGCAATTTTCACCCTGTTTAATAATATTTTTTAACTAAATAATATTAAGCATTTCACTATGTCTGGAGATTTTGGCAAGTATTTGCATGATGTATTTTCTCATTTTCGTTTGGCATCTTGAATAGTTGTGTATATAAGTCATGTAACGTTAATCTGAAAATTTTAAATGCGTTTTTTTTAATGCTTTAGGTTTAGAGCAACCATGATAACTCTAAAAGTTCATAATAGAATCACTTGAAATTTTGCACACAGAGTTTATACATTATTATACATGTTGTAGAGTAAGAATTAAAGAATTTAGAATAGAATTTGAATTATGTCATTTTTCCAATAGTGTATTCATTTTTTAAAATTTATGAATGTTGACAAACATATTTGGCCATACATTACTAGTAAACCATTATTTTTCATTTATTCTTTTTCACTGAGCACGTTGCTAGCCAGAATATCTAGTATCTCTCTTCCTAAGACAGTAGTATTTCCTCATTCCACTTTTCCTTATTGGCATTCAGACGTGATTCTAAAACTATGTTTTGGCCGGAAGTGGTAAGTTAAAATTAAGAAGCGACAGGAAAGGACGTTTAACTCAAAATTTAATTATTAATAAAATTAACATAATCCTTACAACTTTTATCATAAAATCTAAATATAATATCTTAAAAAGCCACATCTGACTGTACGTAAAGATTCTTTGCCTAAAGCTATGCATAAGTAATAAATAACATAATTGCATCTTCCTGCAATGTAGTAAACATGTTGTTTTCTGATTATCATTTGACGAAAAGATAGACTATCAAGGAATAGAGTATTTTAAGTTGTTGCCATAACCTTTGTGATAATGGGGCTGAAGTTACTTAATTTAAATTTTAACTAGCTCTTTTTTCACACTCAGACAGATTTACGTTCTGAAATATTAGCTTTGCTTCTTTTTTATCTAAGCAGATAATGTGGTAACGTTAAATTAGTTTTCTTTAAAAAAGTCTCTTTGCGATTAGGCTATTAATTATGGCAAAGCTTTCAAAATTTATACACGCAAGGAAAGCAAGTTCCTCTGAAAGAATTCCTAGCATGTAACCTATAAGGAAAATCTTCAGAATTTTCTTCAATAGGGATGCTTCATTTAAGTTAACCAAATAAAACGTGAAGTAACCAAAGAAATTTATCCTTCAAAACGAAGTTTCTTAATAACTATTAATAATAATTATTAGTATATACAGAGTATTCCACGAAGTGTGCATTTTATTTGGGATTGAACTGGATTATATTATTTAAACAAAGCATGTGTGGGCTATATACCTATGCTCTATCCCAGCTTTACCGGAGGACCCAAAGGGAATCATTTTCTTTATTTTTATTTGGGAAAGGGTAATGAACAGACATTTTTAATACAACCCTTATATAACGATGCTGAAAGCAAGAGCTGAAGCTAAGGAACCATGCCAACTAAAGACATGTCGACAGAAATCCTGAAGCAAATTTAAAAACTACGTCTAGCAAATACTTCTGAATTTTAAGTATTTGGACTAGAGACACCATAACCTACTGGATATTAAAAAGATCTAAATAATTAGGTTACATCTTTTTACAGAGAAAATGTGTATTTTGTTTATAAAATAAATTTTCATTACTATATAATATAAACTGAGGCAATTTAATACTCCCCTTTATCATATTTTGTTTCAACAAAGATATGCATTTTTAAAAAAGTTTAAAAAAGTTCTTTTAATTCTAGTAAAAACAAACTACAAAACAACCTTTTTTTGAAAACTTCAAACAGTGAAATTATTTTTTATTTGCTCAAGCACACAATCCCTTATATCTGATAAAGATATTAGATTCTTTAAGATTTTAATTTGTTTATGATTCTTTTGAATTTCATTGTGGAAACTAAACACTCTTTTTTCTCCAAAGGCGTAACTGCTAAATTAAACAATATTACATTTCATGCTAAAAAAATGGCTCCTTATTTTCAAAAACTTATTTTAAAAAAAGGAGGGGGGAAGGAAAAGAGGGGAAAAGTGAAGTGCGATTCACACTTAAAAGATAGTAGCAAGTAACGTATTGCGGGTTACTCTGTATATTTTAAGATAAAAGTTTGTTGAAGGAGAAAGCAGCATAGCGTCATTACGTTCGTTTAATTTGTTCAAGATATGGGGCGCATTTTATGATTAAATAGTGACTCCTCGAGTACACAAAGACAACTAGGCATATACCCAACAAGCTTTTCCATTAAAACTTAAGGCCTGTTTACCGTCGGAGCATTGAGAGCCAATATACATGTCCTACACATTCAACTATTAATTGAAGAGCTTTCCAAAAACATGTAGAGTCCTGTGTTTTCTGGTAAAATAAAAATAATACAACCATTCTGGATATGTAGAATCCGGATAACTGGAATTATGTTGTACTTCTTGGAATTATGTTCTCATATTTTGCTGCTCTAATGTTTTTTTTTTTTTTTTTTCCTGCCACCCTGCTCTCCCAGCCTTTCTTTTAAAGGGGAGAATATGTAAGAAAATAAAGAATATGTGAAAAATTAATTAACAGCGTAAATAATTTCCCTTTTCTATTCTAAAAATAGTAACTTCTATTTGCACTGCATCATTTCGAGACTAATCCATGTCATATGACTCTTACATAATTCTGATGAAGTAAATGGAACTAAAACTCAAACAGCCAATAATAATTTTACAGAAGTATTAACTATCCAATCAAAATGCATTGAAAACCAAAACTAACTCAGTCTAAATTAAGATACGCACTTGATTAAAAAAAATTAAGAAACTTGAAATTAGGATACGCCCTGAACATAACGCACTTGCTTTGTACGCTATGGCCTAGCTTGACTGCTGTCTGTTCCTTCTTTGTTACTGCAGATTTATCTAAAACATAAAACTTTTCGGTATAGGCAGAATTAACGCGTCACCTTGATTGTGGCCGCAACATGTTTACTGAAATAAAAATTGAATTAAATCTACCTTGCCTGCCAAATTTCTTATTCATTATGGATCTGCGTTTCAGCATTTTACGACATCAAAATTCTCGCTGTTCATTACGGATTCAACCGCCTGCGTTCTACTACAGAATCTAGTCTGGCTCCTTTCCTATCCTGCCGGCTCTGTTGTAATAGATTGTTGATTGCCCTAAGAGATATTTGGATTATCAAGTGATTTTGTGATTCTTCAAAAGCTCTTCGCATCTTCTACTATGTAATTCATATTTTCAGTGATCTTCTAAAATCGCGACTACAAAATAATGTCTTTCCTAGTCAAGCACTCATATCATATCAAATTACTGCAAGGAACTGTGCGTGTGTTTGCGTTACAGAAAAGTTTTAAATTTGTTTACTTAAAAAGCAATTATTGTTGGTGTTGTAATGATATACACATACACGAAACAGAAAAAAAAACATACCATCGTGACATATTACAAAATAACAACCTTGTGTTTGGCATAGATTTAGTCAAGAACTCAATCGATTTCAAAAGAAATCTGCAAGAATTTTTGCAGATTCTTGAAGAATTCTTGAAGAGTGACCTGTATCTGTTTGCTCTCGAAATCGATTGAGTTCTTGACTAAATCTACGTCAGATACAAGTCTTTGGTTTTGCTGACTTTAAATATGCACATAATTAAATTAAAATCAAAATCGCTCCCAATGCTCCTAAGGTCACCACATCTCTGAAAGCACTGGTATATTTTAGAACGAAATTAAATAATTGTATTGAAATATGTCTATGAAATCGGAGATGGTAGTAATAGGAAGAATTTTAATTTAATTTAATATTATACACACTAGTTAACGAGAAAAATTAAATATTTTTTTATAAATCTACAAATCTGTATAAATAACAGAACTGACAAATATTTTAATTTATTTGCTTTAAAAATATATTTTTAAAACATTTTTTTATTATTATAAATCTTAGACAATATTCCGTATATGGGAATAATATATATGTGTAAAATTTCACTCTAATTCCAAATATTTGAATTTAAGTTTGTGTAAATTTTGAGTCTAAGCTGAGTTGAATGATTATTGACTGAATTCTAAAAGTATAAGGCGAAAACAGAATTTTTAATAATCGTATAACCCAGCACTTAGACGAAAGTTCATTATCAAATTTTTTGATTATTAAGACGTAATGTGTATTAGTTATTGAGTGTGCACTAGACATGATGGAAAAATGGGGGAATGATAAATAAATTTTTTCCCGATACTTTTACATGAAATTTTAAATAATTGTTATTGCATTTAAGCATGTAGTTTGTATCACTAATTTTAGCGAATGGCTTGCAGACACATTAGGATTTTGGAAGTAGGAAAGATGAAAATGAGTAAATCCTTCGCCGGGAATCGAACCACGGACCTCTGGAATACGCTCCCAGCGTATAGACCACCACACCACGAAGGCGGGAGAAATACCTTACAGGCTTTTTCTGAAATATTTAAGAATGAACTGGAGAAATCTTTTCCAAATATCTTCTGTTCTCTTAGCCAACATTATATAGTTGTTTAAAGCATACTGGAGGAGTATTGCTGCATTTCTTCAATTGCATTACCGTTAAATAGCTTTTAAATAGGTAAGAAGATTAGTTAGGGTTAATAAATGTTATTTCTATAATGAATATATACATGCGTTAGAATTGAAACTTAAAAACAGAGGATAAAAATTGCAATAATTCTAATTTGAAAGAGGATAAAAATTCACCGAGTGAATTGGCACAATGTAAATGATGCAACACAATGATATTTGAATATATAATTTCGAAGATTACATAACACCTTTGTATCTGTAATATTGAGATAATTATGTATATTTTAAGGTTTTAAATTAATTTTGAATAAAACTGAATATCACTGAGCTTTTGAGTGAAAATATCGTAAGGAGCATAATTATTTCCTCATTAATTTTAACTGGAAGCAGTAATCAAGTATATGCGAGTTTATAGAAATTTGTGCAAACTGTATTAAAATATTCAAACGGAAACTGAACAGAAGATAAATCTAGCTGATTATGATGCAGGTTTACTGAAACCTATATAATAAGTTATTTTAACATATTTCAAATTTTCATGATTATAAAATTTTTGAAGAAATGATTTTTATAAATTTCTTTTGAGAATACTGGGAAAATTTAATGGAAATTTTTGCTTACAATTTACATGTTAATTTATTCTAATCTTGTGAGTATAAGCTATACATAAGAATAATTTTTTAAAATTATGCATAAAAAATTCAGCATGTGGGTCACTTTATATATATGTTGACATTACTATATATATAGTTACTTTTAAGAGAAATAAAAATTTCTTTATACGAGAACTTTATATTTATATGTATTTTTAATTTCTCAAATCGAATTTTGAAGAAAGAAAACTTTATGAAATTAATTTTTAGAGTCACTAGGTTATTTAGAAAGAGAAGAGATGAAAAATGAACAACGCCACCGCCAGGAATCGAAGCATGGACCTCTGGAATACGCGCACAGCGTGCTGACTACTACACTACGAAAGCATGCTAAGAAGGTGGGAGAAACACCTTATATAATCTAACACCTTTTAAAGGGCGACTGGGGTTTTTAGGGGACCCAATCGCCAAATCCTGGGTGTAGAGAATCATTATCCACCACCCTTTTAATTCGGGCGCCACTGCAGAGACATTAGGATTTTTTGGAATCATGAAAGATAAAAAATGAGGAATGCCTTCGCCAGGAATCAAACCACGGACTCTGGAATATGCGCACAGCGTGCTGACCACTACACTACGAAGGCATGCTAAAAAATAAGATGAAGATGGGAGAAATACCTTATAAATTTCAATATTGTTCATGCAATATGTGTTGTAAAATGAAGTTAAAAAGATCAATTATTACACAACATATATATATATATATATATATATATATTGGTTCAACGTTTAAGTAACTGAAAGTGAAGTAAGCTTATTTTTTTACCTAAAATCAAGTTTTGAATACAAATATCATGCAATCGTTCTGCAGGTTTTATGTATAAGTCACACTGAATGTCATATTCTTATTACTTACTATGCATAGATAAAAGCCTAAAATTATATTTCTATAAAATAACTGCTTGCTACATATTCAAAGTAATTTCATAAAAGAAATACTGGGAAAAAACTTTATACTGTAAGCATTTTAAAAAGTTAAATGTTTAAAACATGACCCTAAATTTCAAATTTTTTAATATGGATGTATTTTTTCTAATATATTTTATTAGGTTTCGGAGGGGGAAACTACACATTCAGATAATAAATCATGATTATCCTACAACATGGTCTATTTTCGACACAAAATCATCAATTATCATCAATAATGAATGTTTTCGTAAGTACATGTGTAGCAAATCTAAGCAGATACCTGTCAGATAATATAAAATTTCATGTTTACATGTTAAAAAGTAGGGTCAAACATTTTTTCAAGAGAAAAAGTTAATTAGAAATCTAAAATTGTTCTTGAGCTAGTAAATAAATATAATAAGAAAATGCCAACTCTCACAGTTCGCAATACACTAATTTCACCCTATGTAAAATAAGTACAAAAATCACCTCTTCAAGGAGTAAACAAAATTATTTTAACTTCTTTTAATGTGTGTGGTTTCATCAGGAGATCGGTGATATATTTCACTCTCGAGAAGGGTAAACGTAAAGGGGTAAATTTTTTTTCAGATGAGGGGGCACCAAATTCTCCTAAAGCGAAAAGCTGCTCCTTTGAGAAGGCGCCATTTTCATCCCAGACGAAGGCCCGATGTCAGTTGTTACGAGTCAAATACGAATCTGTGGAATTTGCATTGTTTTACAAAAAGTTTTTATATAAGAAGCACTGTCCCTTATTTAATTTTTCCCTCTCTCCTAGAGCTATTAAACCAACGTTGAACCCAGTGTTTCCCAACTTTTCTTTTTTGTGCTATACCCCACCTAAGCCTTTCTAAAATTCTTATGCTCCTATAACATATGCACAATTTTTAATATTTAAAAATTGAAATGTTTACTAAAGAAAGTTGAATGATGGGTTTTAGTAAAAAAAAACCACTAAAAATTATTCAGCAAACACAGTAGGTAAATTTTCGAAACATATAATGGAGAACTAGAATTCAAATAGAAAATAATTTCAATGGTAGTTTTTTTCTATATTACTTTAATAATTAGTGATTATTTATTTTTTAAATTTAGTGATACCCTTGCACTTGATCCTTGCTTCAAAGAGATGTTACGCCAAGTTTCAGTTTAGTTAATTTCAATCTCAAGTCTCTATGGTTTGTTATATCCAGCCGATTTCTTTTTTCTGAGCAGCAAATCATTTATGGCACTAAATCCGCATTCAGCTAAAAATGAAAATGAAAACGTTAATAATAGCTCTCTTTCACATTTGGTTGCATTTGGATATTTGATTTCGGTTTTCTCAACAAAGCCATGCCGTCGCTCCTTTTATGTTAAATAAAGTTTTAATTGACTCATCATTTTGCATTTCGGCGAGTTCTTGATACTGCACATCTGAAATATTAGTCAAATCCACTAACATTGATTGCATCATTCAAGTTTGGAAACCAGTTTCTTTCAGTATCAGTCACTTTACATTTTTGGAGCCAATGAAACTTTTCAAAATGTTTGTTCTAAATATATGTCTGACATAATTCAATAAAGGTAATGAAACTGTAGGGTTTCCTTTAGTTTGCATAACAAGTTATTTTAAGTTTGGTATCGCTGCTGAACCTCTCATTTTCCCCTTGCGTATCCTCGTCAGGATGTAAATTTAAAGTTAAGGGAAGTGAGTATAAAAACAGACGAAACGAGTAGTTTATTCAAAGCGTGAATTTGCTAACCAGCGCACTTTACTACTTTGTCCTTGCTGTTGTTACACTGAGTTGTTGATATGCCTTTCTGGCCATTTAATAAGTATATCTCCGGGAACGTTGTTGAGTCAGCCTAATTAACCTTAAACTAAATTGTTAGTCCAGTCCTACATTTTATCTTTGAGTTTACTGTTAAATTATTCTTAAGTTCTATCGCAAGTCATCGGTGTTATTGTAAGCAAGAAGTACGTGCATTTTTATTAAGAGTTTGACGAATAGTAAAGGATTTCTTTTACTCTTCTTCTGTGCTTTTATTATTCACGCCTGCACGTGAAGTCGCCAGGTTTCCTAGTAAGATCATTTTTACTTTATAATAGCGAAGAGAATAAGATCTTACAAAACCAAATATCCTCGCTTTTGCATCGACAAGAGTTTTATTTGTTCACTGAAGTTGTTTATTTAATATATTTATTTTTCAAAGATATCGGCTAAATAACTCCCAAATGCCTTACTATCGACCTTTAACAGAATTTTCATTTCAGGTTCGTTGTTTAAAAAATCACTAAGCGTATCAAATAGTTCCATAAATCTTTTCATCTTACCATTCTGAAGTATACGTTTCACGTGGTCTTCATTTTGTTATTCACAAAATAGCTTAATAAGATATTCGCATTGGGCACTAATTTAATAGCATTGTTACACTTTATAACTAAATTTAGTACTTCATTTAGAACAGATGTTTTTAGTCTGTGAATAACACCATGCACAAGAAGCATTTTTAGATTCTCATCTTTCAAACTTTTAAGCAAACACTTTTCTTCCCCATCATATTAGAAGCATCGTCTGCAGCACAAGATGTTATATTTTTCATTAGTATAGTACTGACATGTAAGCAATTTTTCAGTTTACTATATACGTATATCTTTGAGGTAGTGATTTATAGAACTTGCTAATGATTTACAGAAGATTTCTTCCGAAAAATCACCTTTATGAATATATCTTACGTAAGTTACAAGTACGGCTTCACTGTCTCTCAAAGATGATTCATCCATTTACACCGAGAATGCTTTGTTTTCGGCTTTTCAACAAGTTGATTTCAATATCCTCACTCATTTCGTCTGTTCTTATGCCAATATTATTCTTAGTGGTATAGCTTTAAAGTCTTTCTTACCTTTTTCCAGAACCGTTTCAAGAAATGCTGATATTGATGGATTTGATTAAATTCTTCCCTACAGAATAATTTTTCCCAGATTTAGCGAAGAGTAATGAAATTCGATAACTAAGCCTGAAGAGTATGATTGATAGTTGTATGATTAGCAGTAAATAGAGACTTTAATGTTACTCTTTTTAAAAAATTTTCTTTAAAATTTGAAAGTCATTCAAATCTGAATTAATATAAGCATTATGTTTCGCCTTCAAATGTGCCTTAAGACGATCTTGTTTCATTGATTCGTTGATTGGGCATTGTTGGCATAAAAGACAAAAAAGTGATCGTTCATCATTTATCATGGGAAAACAAATTTTTAATATTCCTCCTAATACTGTGGAGTTTTTTTCCCTTGCTTGCACCACTCATTTCACTATGAATTGAAAGAAATAAATATGAGATCAATTCAAAACTGAAAAAAGTAATATGAACCTGAGTAAACATAGACTAAAAATGCATGTTTAAATATATATGGCGCATCTGAATTTACATACCATTTATATATCCTATGGTTTAATTAAGTCTTGAGTCCCCTTAAGTTTTAAAGGGGCAGGGGACATTAAAATAAAACATTCTTATTTTTCGTTCAAACTTGAAGATATTTTATAATTACGTGAATTATGCGTATTTGTTTGTATATATAAATTTTTCATTGAATTTTACACAATTTTGTAACTTTTATTGGTAATTTTTATGAAGAGTCCAGCAATGTAAAAGTTTATCAATACTAAAATGCACGCACAGTTTTCTTAAGAACAGTATCAGAATCATATAAATTTAGTGTGAAGAAAATGCAGTAAAAATTAAAATACAAGGGACATTTTAAATTTCCAGAACTTTCAAAAATCTTAAACTGTTAAAAAATGTATATAAAGATTTACTTCTAATTACATACTTGAAAAATAAGTTGTAAATACTTTTCATTTAAATATATCATTACTGCATTTATTAGCTTATAAGGTATTTCTCCCGCCTTCTTAGCATGCCTTCGTAATGTAGTGGTCAGCATGCTGGGCGCGTATTCCAGAGGTCCGTGGTTTACATACCATGTCATATTCTGTAAACAAATATAACGCACGAAACGACAGTTACCATTACATTTCATATATTACTAACCTACCTAATGCATATGTTTTGATTTCTAACCAACGTCGTAAGCATAAAGCAAACGAACTTTATCACACCACTGAATTTAACAAAGCTGAAAAGCAGCTGCTGTTGCCATCCAAAGGAAGAATAATATACGTGTTGTCGCTGTTACAGTAAAAACTAAAATGAATTTATTAGCTGATGCGTGGGATAATATCTTCAAAGCATAATGTGTCATCCATTTAAATACCATTTAAAATTTGAACGTCCCATGTCCCCTTAAAGTCTGGACCAATCCATTTTCGAACTGCTCCCTTTAACAATGGAATTGCCCTACTTTGGGACGTGAGATTCACGAGAGAAAACATTGGTGTTTAATCTAAAGCAAATCCTAGTTACATGGTCAGATTAACAACTTCAAACTGCTGAATTTTATTTACTCCCGAAATACAAAATTCAGTCACATTTCACAAAATTACAAATGTTTTCGAAGAAGATATTCCCTCTTTTTTATCCCTAAAGTAATCCCTTAACTTCTGTTCCTATTTCTAAGTTGAATTATTTCAGCATACAAAAATTCAAATAATGTATTTGAAATTCTCAAGACCGATTGCTGCGTTTATGTTACTTCTAGAAAGGACCGGAACTATCTTACATCTATGATGGAAAAATATGAAAAACTAGCAAAGATTGGAGAAGGTTCTTACGGCGTTGTTTTCAAGTGCAGAAACAGAGAAAATGGACAAATCGTAGCTGTTAAAAAGTACGTAGAGACAGAAGATGATCCTCTGATCAAAAAGATTGCTCTACGTGAAATCCGTATGTTAAAGGTAAAGATATATTTTAATATTATTTGCAATTCTAATGGTATGATTTGGTTTCAAAACTTTGTGATAGGTTAATCATAAGCTCAGAGTTCTTTAGATAGAACCAAAATGATAGAAATAAAGAATTACGACAATGCGGGGGGGGGAGGAACCAAGGTATGGAAAAGTAGATGAGGGATGTTTGGAGAAATACACTCATGTCCATAAATTAAGGATAATGCAAAAGCAGGCAAAGGAAGAGTTAGAAGCAAAACAAATTTGAGTTATTTGCAAAGCTTATTTATTAAACAAAAGGTAAAGAACAAAAAAGGATGCTATATGTTTAATATTATTAAAAAAATTAGCGATTTTTTCTCCCTGAAGCAAATTACAAAAAAAAAACTATTTACAAAAAACCAATATTACATGGTTGGTGTGATTGTTAATACATTGTATGTCTCCCAGACGATGCAATACAGTCCGTACAACGCCTAGCTATGCTGAGTATCAAATTATCGATCTGATTTTGGGGGATATTACACCACTCAAAAAGCAATGCTCTCCGAAGTTCCGGTAGACATGTAGGAGGAGGTTGACGGGCTGCAACTCGTCGGCCAAGCATGTCCCACACGTGTTGTACTGGATTCAAGTCCGGTGAGAATGCTGGCCAGTCCATACGGGTGATATCCTCTGATTGAATGCATTCGCTTACGATGTTTGCACGGTGAGGACGGGCGTTGTCATCCATAAACATAAATTGTACGCCCATGGCGCCCCGAAACAAACGTACATGTTGTTCCAGAATGACGTCCCGATAGATTTGGCTTGTCATGGTTCCAATTTGAACATGCAGGTCAGTTCTGGAACCCAGAATAATTCCACCCCAAACGAGCACTCCTGCACCACCGTAACGGTGTCGTTCAATGATGTTTTCTTGGTGGTAACGGGTACCTGGAGCTCTCCATATGAAATTCCGGTGAGAATCAGACTGCAAGCTAAACGTGGAATCGTCGGAAAACATCACACAAGCCCACTGTTGCGGTGTCCACAATGCATGCTCTCTACTCCAGGCTAACCGCAGGCGACAGTGAGTTGCAGTAAATGGAACGCATCTGACAGGTCTACGAGCATATAGACCAATCTGCCCTAAGCGTCTGTACATGGTCTGCCTTGAAATTGTCGTACCAGTGGCTGAAGAGAGCTGACGAGACAGGTCTGAGGCTGCGCTCCGCCTGTTTCTTTTGGCAGTAACTGCCAAATACCGGTCCTCATTCGGCGTTGTAACTCTGGGGCGACCTGTGCTGTAACGTCTACTTACATTACCATCATCTTGGACTCGTTTCCAAAGCCTATAGATGACACTCTGGGCAATTCCAAGTTTGTCTGATACTTCCAGTTGGGTACGCCCACATTCCAGACGACCGATAATTCTACCACGTAAAAAACCATCAAATGCGACCTTTGTGTCATAACTATTCAGTTATTGCACTGAAATGCTTATAAAGCGCCTGCGAACAATTTTACTTCTTTGCCTGTATTCCTTATATATCACTCTCTTACACTCTCGTCATTGTGACGTACCATCGGTGTCATCTGGTTACTTCCTGAAATTTGCATATGATTCTTGAAGATGTGTGTAGTGATTTTACAAGTGATATATTTATTTTAGAATTCGATTTCCGCGTGACTCCCAGTTATCCTTAATTTATGGACATGAGTGTAGTATTATTCGTGGGGGACTGCAAAATATGATTCATATGCAAAATTTAATATCTTAGGTTAAAAGTGTTGGCGCCACCCAAAAAGCTGATCAGAAGCGTAAAAATAAATAAATAAATAAAATTCTATTTACAATATATATATATATATATATATATATATATATATTAATATATATATATATATATATATTGTAAATAGAATTTTAAGTGCTCACATATATATTAAATATGAGAAAAATAATAAATAAATTAGACAGAAGCAAAAAATAAGCATTTATTAATATTGAAGGCATCAATTATAAGCAAATGAGTTTAAAATAAATGAATTCTGAGAAAATTGATAGTATTAAGATTGTGAAATAAAGAATAATCTTAACAGCTTTTCGATTCACTTAAGATCATAATATATGTATGTTTGCATAAATACTTCGCGATATCTATTTGCCTTCATTAACATAAATGAAATAATTTGTCACAAAGACGTTTACTTCAGAAGCATGAAATTAAGCATTGCTATTATTAATATAAATATAATAAAACATTGTATTAGTTATAGACCTTAGAGCTGTTAATTTGATCCGAAATCCTTTCTGAAATTTGAATTTTCACTGATGATGATTTAGTGAATACTTAAAAAAAAAAAAAAAAAAAAAAAAAAAACGACGAAAAGAAAAGAAAAGAAAAAAACGCTGATACTGTTGCTAATCTTTACGAGTATACAACAAATCAAGCGAGAACCAAACCAAAAACTTATATACACGTCATCTAAAATTTAGCTGTTAAAAAAGAGTAATTTTTAATAGTAAACGTAAATATAAACTGATATTACATTGGAATGTTACCACACCCAATGAGACACAACCTTTGCTTAAGAATTCTATTACTTTAATTCAGTAATAAATCTTTATCAAACTATTTTGAGAGAAATTTGGTACGTTTCAATGAATACGTTTTTAACACTTTGGAAAATAATATTTTTTACTTTCATGTTTGATTTATGAACACATGTTAAAAAGTTTTCAGTCTTTGAATTTGGATTTCAGGCACACTAATTTATATAAAGCATAAAATATTTCTAAAATCTGGTCTACTTACATCCTTAATTAGAAAATACGCAAATTATCTCATGTAGAAAATTTTCTTTTTTTCTGCTTCTCTCCTTTTTTATGCATATTAGGATAATATTTACTGAGGCTTGCACATATCGGAAGATCACTTAAATGCATTGCTCAACAAAATTAAGCTAACATGTGATTTAGAGCGAATAGGCAACTG
This sequence comes from Stegodyphus dumicola, assembly GCF_044657685.1. Lineage (NCBI taxonomy): Eukaryota > Metazoa > Arthropoda > Arachnida > Araneae > Eresidae > Stegodyphus > Stegodyphus dumicola. The sequence continues at coordinate 81,760,096 of NC_140780.1, forward strand.
ATGGTAAATATACAGCACAAAATAAAAGTATAGTTTTTGAAACACAAGTAAATGAAAAATCGAAAAAGTGAAAATCATATATTAGAGTAAACAAAAGTCATTTTATGAGAAACTCACCTGATACCATAACAAAATTATTATTGCCTAAATCCTTCGGAGAAGAAACTAATAAGCGTCGGTGAACTTGTCTTAATAAAAGGTTTGGGCCACCTTGAGCCTCCAAGAAATCTTCACTCTTCCAAAACATTGAATTAACGAGGTGCTGAATAAGACTTTGAGAGGTTCTTCTTCAGTCTGCAAGAGGCCATTTTGCAATGAAATGTGCGTTAATGGAGCTCTAAGCAGCAACGGGTCTGCCTAATGAGCCCTAAGCATATCGGAATTAAATACGAAGAGCATGCTGGCTTCAAACGCTCCATTGTTTTTCCTTCAAGATCTAGTTGATGAGGTACGTTCGATAAGTCGGGCATTATCACGCATAAATGAGTTGAATGCGGATGGCAGCAATCTACCTCACGATAAAGGATCTAAGAATTTCGTCTCTAAACCCATGAGCAATAACCGTTCCGAACGGCGTACAGGTTAGAATGCCCATCTAAGCTTATACCTGCCTAAACAAGCCCTATATTTCCAGAAAAACGTGACCTTTCTTTGGCATATGTTAAAGTTTATCGAGGATATGATGTCTCCAGATAAAAATTCGTTGATTGTTCTTGTCTAGGGTGTGATGAAGGTGTCTATGAATGCGTTATGTCGATGCTCTTCTTCCGGTTGCTGTTAAAGCTGTCTTTGCAGCTGGATGGCATTTTGACACCTGCTTCGAAGAGTTGTTATTGAAAATTAGAGGTCGTCATCTATGCTATGGAAACAAATTCAGAACAACTCTTGACAAGTTAGAACATTAATAGCAACTACTTCTCAAGACCGATATGTGGCAATAACTGTCAATTGTAACAGGAAATCTATTGCTTGACAGTCTACTTCGGAGCTTGTAATCGACACTGGAACTACCGCATCACGGCAAAGTGTGTACAAAAGGCATAATATATAAAGGTCTTTATGACAAAAAGCCAAGGACATGCGTTTTAAACTGTCTTCAAAACAAAAGAGGGATCGTTTTAATTTGTGCAAAGAATATCAAAACTGGACTGCACATCATTGGTCCCATGTTCTCTTTACTTATGAGTCAAAGTTTAGTTTAACATCTGATTCTAAACGTGTTTACATCTGGAAGAATTCAGAACGCGAAATATCCTTTCGAAGATTAATGAAGTACATTTCGGTAATCCAGGTGTTATGGTATAGGGACGAGCAATGCTAAATGGACGTACGCCCTTACGAGGTTACAGCAGCGGATCTTGAAGAATAAAGATAGCAAAATCAGCTTACCTTTTGTGCACTCAGTAGCAGCAGTTGAGTCTCCGAAACTACTGATGATTACGATGAGGGATTTATTCATAAATAATACGATGCAGATTTAAATACTAATAACATATTTATTGAACTGCAACTAAAATAATATAAGCGGTAAATCCATTATTGTTAACACAAGCACATACAGAAGCTTAATAATAACTAAAGAACAAGAGGATCATGGGCTATATTAAAATCACGTGATTAACATAGTTGACGTGTTTGACGCCTGTGTGTCTTGGCATTTTTAGGGTTGCCAGAAATGAGTTAGAAAACATTTTATTTATTTATTCTGAAATGCCTGATTAATTTACAACAATCCCCCCTTTAATCATGCATTTGGGAAATATTGGAAATAAGATTTAGTTCACTTCTTAATTTCAGAAATTTTGGTTTGGGCAATGGCTTAGTAAAAATATCTGCAATCATAGAATTTGTATTGCAAGTTATCTCGATTATTTTCATTTCTTCCATTTCCCTCAAAAAGAAATATTTAACATTAATATGCTTTAGCCTAGTATTCATTTTCCCCTGTTTTATTAGGGCTATTGTGGACTTATTGTCCTCAAATATCTTAATGGATAGTTTTTGAATTATTCCAAAATCTTTAAGGAGATCTAATATCCATTTGAGCTCCTGAGCAGCAGTGGCTGCAGATATAAGCTCGAATTCGGTAGATGATAGGAAAACACAATTTTGTCTCTTTGTGGACCAAAATATTGGACTATTTCCTAAGAAAAATAAATTTCCACCTGTTGATCGTCTAGTGGTTAAATCAGATGCATAGTCAGCATCCGTATAACAGGAAAGTGTTGGTGTGCTATCAGAGTCAGTTTTCAGGCAAATGTCCTTCGTATAGTCGAGGTATTGAATCACCCTTAGAACTGCTTTCCAGTCTTTCTCATTTGGAGATTCATTTTTCTGCTTAATAGATTCACTGCAAAAGTAACGTCTAGTCTGGTTACAGTGGCTATGTATAATAAGGCTCCAATGGCTTGCCTGTACTTGGTATTGTCCACTGGTGGAGAGATGTCTTCTTCCTTTGGATAAGAAGTATCCATTGGTGCGTAAGATGGTTTGTGGATATCTGGATAAATCTTCTTCAATTTTTCTATTTTTGATTTTTGACTCAATAGAAACTTGTTTTCATCTCCTTTGATTTTGATTCCTAAGAAGTTTCTGATTTCTCCTAAATCTTTTGCTTCGAAGAATTCATTGAGAGATTTGATTAGCCTTTTGATTTTTTCTTCTCTTTTGCATGCTATAAGGATATCGTCGACATAGACAATAATCGTTATCGTGTCATTTCCATCTTTCTTTAGAAATAAGCATGAGTCTGCCGTACTTTGCGAGAAGTTACTATTCTTTAATACTTCTTCAACTTTTTTATTCCATGCTCCGGCAGCTTGCTTTAATACATAAATAGCTTTTTTCAGTTTGCAAACCTTCTGTTCTTGTCCAGGTTGAACAGTGCCTTCTGGCTGTTCCATGTATATTTCTTCTAAATTTCCGTGTAGAAATGCTGTAGTAACGTCTACATGTCTCACATGCATTTTACCATATGCTGCGACAGCAAGAATAGTTCTGATAGTTGCATGTCGAACTACTGCTGCAAAGGTATGATCATAATCAGTTCCACATTTTTTACTATAACCTTTAGCAACTAGTCGCGCTTTGTAACGAATGACTGTTCCATCTTCGTTTTCTTTCAGATTGGAAATCCATCGACAGCCAATAGGTTTCTTTCCTACAGGAAGATCAACCAGTTCCCAAGTTTTATTTCGGGATAAGGAATTGATTTCTTCGTCAACTGCGAGTAACCACTTTTCCTTTTCTTCGGAATTCAATTTATCTAAGTCTTTAAAATTCTCAGGTATGGTTTTGATTGTGCTTGTTAAGAATCATAGACGTTCTGGAGGTATTCCCTTCGTTTTAATTTCTGAGCTTCTTGGCTCTTCTTTGGAAACAATTTTATGTTTTTCTTCAGTTTCTTCAACATTTTCAACATCTTCAACCTTTGGATGGAGAGAAACTTCAATATTTTCATTCGCTGATAATTCTTCGACAAATTTTACACTTCTACTGATAATTATACGATTTTCACCTGTGTAGGTTCTGTACCCCTTTGATCGTTGATCGTAACCGACAAAAATTCCTTCAATTGCTTTCTGGTCTAATTTTTTACGGTTTTCCTTATGTGCATATGCATAAGCTGTGCAACCAAATTGTTTCATATGAGTTAAATTAGGTTTTCTTCCGCTCCATAATTCATAGGGAGTCTTATCACAAGCTCTGGTTGGAAGGTGATTCTGGATGTAATTTGTTGTGTTGACAGCTTCACCCCAAAAATTGTCTGAAAGTCAGCCTTGGGACAGCAGGCACCTGGTCATCTCAATAAGACTTCTGTTTTTTTTTCGCTCACACCGTTCTGAGGAGGCGAAAAGGAACAGTTAGTTGATGTTTGATGCCGTTATCCGATAGAAATTCCTCCATTTCCTTGCTGGTATATTCACCACCGTTATCGATTCGAAGAGTTTGTATGGTTCTCCCAAATTTATTTCTTGTTATACCGACAAAGTCCTTTAATTTACTAAGAACTTCATTCTTTTTCGCGAGTAAATAGACGACAGTGTATCTAGTAAAGTCATCAATAAAGGTTACAAAATAAAGTTTTCCACCAATACTTGGAGTAGGCATAGGCCCACAAATGTCACTATGTATAAGTTCTAGTGGTTTTCTTGCTCGAACGCTAGCATCTTTTGGATAAGGAATTTGCTGCATTTTATTCTTTATGCATTCTGAACAGCTTTCATTATGACTGCAATTATCTAATTTTATTCCTTCTGCAAGATTTTCTCTTACTAATTGTCTGATTGCATCATAACTTCGGTGACCTAACCTAGAATGCCATATTTGTATGCAGTTTTTATTTTTACATTTAACTGAAAAATTAGCGCTTTCTGAATTTTTTATTACAACAATTTTATATAAACTATTATCATCAGAATACGCTCGCATAATTATTTGGCTATCCTTCGTTACGTAACACTTTTCTTTTTCGAATGTAACAGAATATCCCTTACTAGCAATTTGCTTAACCGAAATTAAGTTGCTCTTTAAATCAGGAACGTAATAAACATCAGTCAATCGAATTTTCTGTAATCCACATTCATCTTCTAAATCAAGGTCAACAAATCCCCTGCCCTGGGACTATAAAATTTTTCCATCCGCTAAAATGATTTTGGCTTGAGTATCCTCATATCTCAGTTCTGTAAACAAATTTTTATCTCCTATTAAATGACTGCTCGCGCTTATATTTTGTTCTGAGCAATATCGTGGAGTAATTATTAAACCCTTTTTATAAGCATCGTTTTTGACAGGCATCTGGATTTATAGCTTTCTTTAACGGAAGTGTCTGCGCTCATGCAATGTCGGTTCGATTTTCCGACATGTTTGGTCACGCGATTTTCGGATTTTGAGTTGTCAGGACAAGAATTGTTATTTTTCTTTTTCAATTTATAACAACACTCATGAGTATGACCACTGCGTTTACAAAAGATACAAAATTTCTTTTGTCTATTATTATCATAATTTCTTGCATTTATTGCAGATTTAAACGCGGTTGAAGAATTAGAACTTCGATCTGCTTGTTGCTCTAATCTTCTGTTGTACTCGTCAGTGAGTTTCGTTTTTACAAGATCTGTAGTAATAAGAATTTCCTCTCTAGCTTCAATGGAGGTTATAAGATTATTGTACGATTCGGGAATCGAAACTAACAAAAGTGCGGCTACATGCTGATCTGGAATGTTCTCACCGATAGCTTTCAGTCTTTCGACGAAGTCCATCATATGAGTGATGTGTGTGATCATATGACCGTGTTCTGCCATTTTTATTGAATATAATTTTCTCAGAAGATATAGTTTGCTACACAAATTTGAGCGCTCAAGAACTGGCTTTAATTTCTGCCATGTACCGGCGGTAGTCATTTCATCTCTAACATGAATAATCTGAGAGTCATTAATGCATAGATTTATTATAGCTCGTGCTTGTTTATCCCTCTTTAAAAATTCATCATCAGGTTTATAAGGTGGGGGAGAATAAAAAAGATCATCTAACCAATCACGCATTAAAAGCATTTGAATCTTGAATTTCCAATTAGCATAATTTTCGGAATTCAGTTTAGTTATTAGCATACAATCTTTAAGACTTGCCTGCGCCATTATTAATTCTTACTTAGCACTTTCAGAAAGTTTATATGCACAGTTTAAATTTTAGTTTCGGGATTTACAACGATATCAGTCTCATAATCAATGAAGAATAAGGATAGCAAAATCAGCTTACCTTTTGTGCACTCAGTAGCAGCACTCCGAAACTATTGATGATTAAGATGAGGGATTTATTCATAAATAATACGATGCAGATTTAAACACTAATAACATATTTATTGAACTGCAACTAAAATAATATAAGCGGTAAATCCATTAATGTTAGCACAAGCACATACAGAAGCTTAATAATAACTAAAGAACAAGAGGATCATGGGCTATATTAATATCACGTGATTAACATAGTTGACGTGTTTGACGCCCGTGTGTCTTGGCATTTTTAGGGTTGCCAGAAATGAGTTAGAAAACATTTTATTTATTTATTCTGAAATGTCTGATTAATTTACAACAGATCTGACATATCAGGATGAGATCTTAAGAGTCTTATGGAAGAATTTTCCTGGACGAGTTAATGCCCCAGTCTGAGGGAACAACGCTATTACCAGCATGGAAACATATTATGGCAAGTGTGGACAAGTCAGGAAGATCACACTTCATATTAAATTCAAAAGCCTTAATTATTTTCTGAATTCTCTTTTTTTTTCTGAACTCTGCTTGCAATTTATTGTGTATAGTTTCATATCATATATATTGCTCTTAATTTGTTTCTACTTCTGGTTCTGCGTTATGATGTTATGTATTAATTCCAGACAAATTTACAAATTTGCAAAATAATAGTTCACATTTTCAGAGAAATCTATGATTTCCTGCATGTAAAGATAATTTTAAACGTGAGTGCAGTTCATTTTGTGCGAGATGATGGAAATGAAATCCGTTAATAAAAGTTATCAACCAAATACTCTTAGTCTTAGAGTATTTACTATAAAGAGCAGTTAGAAAAATCTGGTTAACTGCACTTATGATGATCAGATACATAAACTCATCAAAGGCATATTTAGAAATGATAAACTGTAAACGGCTATTAAAAAAGAAGATAAATTTCGGAAAACTAAAAATAAAGAAACAAATAAAAAGAATAATTGAAAGAATGATAATCTAATTTTGAAACTAAGTATTATAAACTGCTGGCCATCCAAAATGCAACACCATTAAGGATTAGATCAGCATATTGCATTGTTACTCTGGCTTGACTATTCTTCAGATTTATCGCCCATTGAACATGTCTCTTCAGCAATTGGAAGACTCTTATCCTGGCATGCCGCACCCACGGGTAAGGTGAACTTAGGCTACGTGTGGGGGCAGCATGTGCTGTCATTCGCCAAGAACACATCCAGAGCTTCTTTCATGCAATGCCGCGGCGTGTGGCAGCAGTTACTTTAGATGGCCAGCAGTGTTATGCATTTTGGATGGCCAACAATATATTCAAGTCACCATATTGGTAAATCGTCACTGCTAATCGCCACATATTACAAAAGATAAACAAAGAATAACAACAGAAAGCCTCTACTCTTCTTGGTAAAACTCTTTAAAAATGCTGTCAAATCATAGAGTGCAATCAATATGTAATTTCGAGTGTATAATAATTTTCATGAAGCAGAAAATTGCTCCTTTAGCTACCTGAAGTTTCTCCGAGAGGTATGGAAAAAATTCTGTAAAATATTGGTCCATCAGATTTTATTTTAGCATTATAAGTTTAGAACTATGTCAAGCTTTTTGAAACGTTTCGACTGAATTTTTTGTTGTGAAGGAAGTGGAAGACGCAAAAGCGCGAGAGTAAATTCGGCCATCAAAAAATAAATATTCAGTTTCTAAGAATTTATTTGCTATGTCAAAGTTATTGAATAAATTAATGAAAATCAATTTTCATAAAACCTATTTGACGAAATATGATTGCTATCAGTTTTTCTATAAACTGTAGATATTTTCGAAGAGAAAGTAAATAACTTATTCAATGGCTTCTTTTTGCCTCTTGAACAAATCAACCAGAGTTTGCCGAAGTATGAAATAATAAGTAAATATGTCAGTAGTTTTAAAAGAAAGGCGCAGAAATTCAGAACCTTTTTTAAAATTTTGAAATAAGATATTTAAATGTGATTAAGTAAACAAAATTTGGGAAAATAATTTCTAAAAATACTGCTTTCTTATAGAAGATATCAGTTTTTCTTATGTCATTATTATGAAATAATTCATAACCTCAACCGAAGGAAAACCTGGCGAAATGTCCCATTTACATTACCTTTGGAAGAAGAATAGTACCAACCTTCTTTGCTGTTTGTTCCTCAGGGTATCAAGTTAAAACGAGCACTAGTCTAAGAAAGAGCAAAACTGAGTTACGAAGAGCCGATGCAAGTAACATAAAAGAAAGCGGATTGAAAACGAATGAAAAGTAATCAGCCTAAATTGAAATCTTCTAGGAGTTAAAAGCGAAATACTTGTGCAAGATTTTGTTCTGAATATTTCGTTATGAATGTCTGTGGTACATTCGCATGAGATTTTTGTGATTTTCCTCACGTGTAATGGGAATGTAGACCAATTTTCTTCAGAACATTCTCTTCAAAGGCATTCTTTCATGTAAGCAGATGGTCCCGCTGTGCTTTGCCTTAATTTTATAATCTGATTTTCTTAAATGTGGCTTACATTTTCTTTAAAACAAATGCTAAGATTAAGGTAAAATAACACGCCAAATAAATAGTAGTTTAGAAGTCAAACAGAAAAAATCAGGATATATTTGCAAATTTTCACAGGACTAGCTTCCATGGTTTTACCGAACCATCACCCTCAGCTGCCAAAGTGCAAATGGACGAGATAAGAGCCTTGCCTTAATCCGATAATCTAATCTCGTTCATTTGCACTTTGACAGTTGAAGCTGGTGGTTCGATAAAAACCATCGAAACTAATCCTCTGAAAAGTTGCAAGTATAGCGCTGATTTTTGTTGTTTGACTTCTAAATTACGAGGGTAAGTTGAAAAATAAGTTTCCCCTGTCGACTGTGGTCAGAGTTGTGTATGAAAGTCAAAAAATAGAATGAGACATTAATTAAAGATATGACATACCTTTATTTTTCCACATAGGTACCAAGTACATTGAGACATTTGCCATATCGCTTGATAAGCTTCAAAAAGCCCTCCAGGAAAAAATCAGGGCTTTGCATATGGAAGAAGTGTTGAACGGCTTGTTTCACTTCAGTATTGCTTCCAAAGCGCCTTCCCCTGAGATTTTTCTTCAAAGCCGGAAACAGATGGAAGTCGCTTGGTGCGAGATCAGGACTGTATGGCGGATGGTGTAGGCACTCCCAACCAAGAGTTGCAATATGGTTTTGCGTTGCCGTCGCCGAATTTGGTCTGGCATTGTCATCCAACAGCAGAACGCCAGATGTGAGAAAGCCAGGCCTCTTTTTCCGAATCACCTCTTTCAATTTCGACAGGGTGTCACAGTAGCGCGTAGCATTGATGGTTCCAACCTCCAAAAAGTCCAGCAACAAAACTCCTTGGGCGTCCCAGAAAACTGTGAGGAGCACTTTACCTGCAGAGGGAGTTGTCTTGAACTTCTTTCGGAAAGGTGATGACGGATGTTTCCACTCCATAGATGCGGCCTTCGATTCTGGCGTGGAATGGTGGACCCACGTTTCATCCCCCGTCACAATCCAAAACAGAAAGTCATTGCCATCTTCATGGTAACGCACGAGATGTTCCAGGCTGACCCCCATGCATTGTTCCTTGTGTGTCGAGGTCAATTGTCGGGGCACCCATCGTGCTGACACTTTTCTGTATCGAAGAATGTCGTGAATGATGTTTTGAGCTTGTTCATGTGAGATTCCAAGTTCTTCCGCTACTTCATCGATGGTGATACGCCGGTTCGCTCTAATCATGTCATCCACCTTCCTGACATTTGCATCTGTAGTGGCCGTGCGCGTCCGTCCAGCTCTCGGTATGTCCTCCACTTGCTGACGTCCATCACTGAATGTGCGACACCATCTCCGCACCATTTGCTTCGACATCACACCTGGCCCATAGACTTTCACGAGGCGGTTATGAATTTCTGTTCCTGATACTCCACGTGCCCATTCATAGCGGATAACCGCTCTGATTTCCTCCTTTGACCACGAATTCAAAACGCACCTTCTCTCCATACCTACCGGGGGCTCAAATGAGAGGCTGGTCTCCGCTTTGCGCAGGCACCGCAACAGCGCCATCTGCTTTATTTGCAGCGACCTTTACCCAATGGTGTATCGGTGACTTGCGCGTTTTCCTGCTGTGTCGCCTTTCGCCCATAGCCGTTCAACGCTTCTTCCATATGCAAAGCGTGAATTTTTCTTGGAGGACTTTTTGAAGCTTATCAAGCGATATGACAAATGTCTCAACGTACTCGTACGAGAATAATAAAATAAAGGTATGTCATATCTTTAATGTCTCATTCTATTTTTTGACTTTCATACACAACTCTGACCACAGTCGACAGGGGAAACTTATTTTTCAACTTACCCTCGTAATAAATGCTACGATATTCAGACTTGTGTTCGTTTCGATTCTTATGTGAAACGCATAATGTGCAGTGGAAATTCTATCTTGTCCTTCCCATATGCGGGCCTTTGAAAGAAAAATGTAAACATTAAGGCTTTGATCCTTGAAACAAAGGATTGTCGTTAAGTGTTTAGTGGGAATGTGATCTCAGGCTTCCAATTTCTCACCAAGTTTCTCAGGCTTTGAGGAGAATAATGTCTGCAACGCATAGGTAAGTGGGAATTATTGTTTTGTCGATTGCCATCACAGCTGCTCGAAAATAGATATGAATTCAAACGATCAGCTTCTTTGAAGAAGGAATAAAATATAAAACGACTTAGGAAAAATTCATTGCAAGACAGTAGGATTACTTCAAATACTGACATGCTTTGCAAAAATGTAATCGCTGATACATTTTCAATGAATCGCTGATTCAATGATTCCATTCGTCCAGATACTGCTTAGTATTTTAGGTGCATCCTTGGTTTAAAGAGTGCCTTAAAGTTTCTCGAATGAGTTTCTTTTCGAAAAGACATAATACTTTTGGTGTCACCCCGCATCCAGTGTAAACTCTTTAAATTGTTTAGTAATGGAAGAGGACACATTTCGGAAAGGATTCAGGATTTCATAAATCTTTATTATTGCCTTAATCAAGAACAAGTTGTAGAAAAAAGCTGTTACTCACAAGCATACATGAAATTAAAAAAAAAAAAAAAAAGAGTCCAGGAAGTCAACATTTAATTATTAGAAGCGAGGAACGGTCTAAATTGTTTGGAAAGTAATCCTATGCGATATAGAGACAATCCAGTAAATTTTGATTTCGAATTTAGATTCCTAAATTTCAGCATTTTATTAACATACATAGGTATTAAACAGAAAGTATGTTACTTGGCAATTGGTATATTTAAATTTAAATTCTTTAATCAAACTTTGGAATCATACAACATATTTCCTAAATTATGAATACAATTAAATATGTGAACAAAATGACGGGTTACCGGTAAAGTGCCCCGTCGTTTATCAGTATCCTTTCTAGTTTCCCTTCATAAACTGAATTTGTTTCGTCGCATTTTGTGAAACCTATATTTAAAATCTGAAGAATTTAAAAGTCACAACTATTATAAATCTTCTGCTAAAAAGACCTTCTTATACTCTCTGTATTTATTGTATCTACTGTTAATTGCTGAAACTCATTTCGTTTTAATTGGAAAATCTTTTCTAGCAACTGAAGCATCCAAATCTTGTAAACCTCATTGAAGTCTTCCGAAGAAAAAGAAAGCTGCATTTAGTTTTTGAATATTGCGAACATACAGTCCTAGATGTCTTGGAAAAACATCCTAAAGGGTAAGATCTGATATTTTACAAGTGCTTAATTCCATAGTTCACTATTTTGGGAATATATTAAATGTAAAATAATTTATTAGCCCAAAGGAATAAACTAGTATCCTTAAGTCGTATTACATTTTCTTCATTAAAACTTACATAAAAAAATTTTAAAAAATTACATATTAGTTTTCCTTCATAATGCCTTTCTGTTAAGCATGAGTTTCGGTTAAAAGACAATTTAAAAATACTTCTGTGTTATCAGTTTAACTGCTTGAAACATAACCTCTGGATCTATGCAATTTACCATATGAAGATCAAAATACTGTAGCTGTTGAAATAAAATAAAGAATATATTGGTTGAATAATGGATGTATCTGGACAGACCATTAGGCTTTTATCGGAGAAGGAACTATCAAAAATCAGTTTTACCCTTTGCCGGGATTTAAACTTCCACCATCGCAACTGCTAGCCGGGCCTGCTTCCAGTTCGACCACAGAGGCATGCGATGAGGAGACAAAAATTTATGTTGCCACCACCACACACACTTAAGTTAGACTGGGAAGGTAAGGATTCAGACACCTAATTCAGGTGGGGACGAATTATAGTCCACCGCGTTTTAGTTCGGGAGCTACTTGTAAAAGGCTTGTATTAGGCTTTTCGAAGAAAGAAAAATGGAAATCAGCAGTGCCCTCGCCTAGATTCGAACTCGAGATATCTTGCTTGCTAACTGGAGGACATACTTCTAGTTAAATCATGAAGGCCTGCGTTAAAAGAGGATAAAATTTCTTACATATTAACAGCAATAATGAAGTAATGAAACACATCAAGTCGTAAAAAATATAGCATCCCTGGTAAAATTATGTACTTTTAGAATTACTCCATACTCCCCAAATATTTCACTTCAGTTCTTAATGATGAAATATAAATCGCAAAACAAGAAATCCCATGCAGACGTCGTAACTTTGTTCTGGGAAGATGACGCATTTTTGGTATATCGTTACAAAAATCATTTTTTGTATGTACCGAGAGACTAAGACTGAAGGGTCTTCCGAGATAGTCTACAGCAGTGGTTGTCCACCTTTTTCTGCCCCACGCACCTCTTTCACCATTGTCAGAAGATTATTTCCCCTTCACTCCTCTTCAAACTTTGAAAAATACATATATACGTTTATTTAGACTTGGATTACTTTTTAATGTGTTTTATAAATTAAACAACGAGCCGTATCGAAAATGTTCGTAAAAACCAAAATTTGAATAAAAGTAGTTTTTTATATTCATAAACTAAGACTAAATACTCAACAGCTGAACAAGAGCCTGACCTCTTCCCCCTGAAACTATTAAATTTCCCCCTAGTGGTAATTTCGCATTAGTTACTCAGTCTACGAAACCAAAAAAAAAAAAAAAATATTTGGTGATAACTACAACAGTTTAGTTTTTCTCCCGTTTCGGTTTTTCTTAAACATTTGAATGACATTGCTTACATTTTGGAGAATTTTAAATATAAAATTTCCTACACATTTGTAATATAAAAGGAATCCGAAATAAAAAGAGGAAGACTCTTCTTACATACTATAGATTCCACTGTAAACTTTCGTCTAAAGAAAAGTAAGTGGTGTCTAGTTAGCTTCACTTAAATAAAAATAAATTTAAAAAATCTTATATGAGTATATATAGATGACAAAAAAAATTTTTTTAATGTTAATTAATTCATAAAACGTCTTAACTCGTTTTGTGTAAAAGTTCTCGTATTCTTTCCATTTCAGGAATAGCCATTTCCTTATTTTCTGCTGTGCCATTTTATTTTATACGCCACGCCTTGAGTACCGATTGCACCTGTTTCCTTTCTAAAATTTTCCTCATTATGTAAGATATCCGAAAAGTGGCTACAAACTTTTTTTTCTAAGTATGAAACCTAGAGACATACTGCCATTAGAAAAGTTTTTCAAAACATGATAAATTATTTAAAACAGTCTTAGAGCTTTCAAATTTAAAATTTAGCTCTCCATATAGCTCCCGTAGAGCAAAATTTTAAATATTAATGCTAATTTAATAAACTAAAATGCAGTGTACCCATACCTTTACGTGCAGAGTTCTGGAGATACTCGAGAGCTAATTTCAATACATTTCGTTATCTATTACCACGTAAAACTGAAGATTCGCCATTCAAGTTTAGGGGTAAATTACGAAATAAGAGTTTCTTATTTTGATGATTAATGGTTTCCCTATTGGACTACTTTAGTGAATCCGTGCCCTAGCCGGGAAACTATTAATCATATATATCTCTATGAATTTTAAAAGTAAAGTTCTTGAGTTATTAGAAATTCTTCGAAAGAAACCTTGAAAAATTTACCATGCCGTACACGGGAATCGAATCCAAAACTTTATAGCTATTATCTAGATGTACTGTCCACTGAATTACGAGGATACGTGGGAAATATACCCTTGAACTATTTAAAAAGTAAGGAAAATTTCATCTTTAGTTATTAAATTATGTGCATTGATTTTAGTAGCATAAATTTTTACTTCATAAGGTTCATATTAAAAGCTATATTCTATGTTTAGTATTGTGTAAAAGAGACCTTCTCATCCACAATACTGACACAATTTCAATTAATTCTTTCCCATATTTTGAAAAGCTTTGTAATCGGATTTTTTCAAGTATCTTATTAGTAACATATAACTCCCAATATAATTTAATTATGTAAATGCTGGCAGAAAGGCGCAAATATCCTCTTTAAAAGCATGTCATGACTTCATTTTGAATTCATAAAATCAGGGCCATCTTATATTTCCCTCTACGTGATAAATGTATGAACCGATCATAACTGTAAAACTATTTTCAAAAATTAATTTTCCCTTTTCTTTCCTTTTTTCTTTTCGCATATGTTTTGCCGTACTGGTGTCAAAATTTGTGTCATATGCATTCTTATATTGTATATTTAATGACGCCTTGTAACATAAAAAAATAAATATCATGTGCTGAAACTCTTTGATATCTATCTGTTTCGAAATAAAACAGCCCAAAAAGTTGTTACAAATCAAATAGATCTTCAGATCATCTCATTTATGTCACGTCATTACCGATACACACAAATGTATTTACACGTGATGTGTGATGATGACTGATAGTGATAGTAGTATTAGTAAGTTTACAGATATAGAAGTGGTGGTGGTGGTGGTGGTGGTGGTGAAATAGTAGTAGCACTGAAGAAGAAATTATAAATTATGCATAATATTTCTATAAAAACAGTACAAATGAAGGGGACTAGACTAACTCTCCTCCAAAGAATAGGTGGAAAATCTGTGACCATTCTTGCATTTCTTTCAGTCACACAAATCTAGCATTTTTTTCATGTGTTGTTATTAAAGTCTAAATATCCTAACTAAGACAGTGTATTACTTTAGTCACCAACTTTGTTCTTACTATGCATATTTTTAGAAGATCTTTGTGAAAGCACATCTCTGATAACTAAGCAAGAAAATCGAGACTAAACTTCTATGCATCATAAAATACGTTTGTATACGCTACCATGATATGTTTTGTGCAGATTGGGTCAATTTTGGGAAAACACTCACAGCAGAGATTAAAAATACAAGAATGAGTACCGAAGATAAAAAAAATCCGAATAAAAAAATTTAATAAAAAAGAAATATTGAGTTAAAAATTAAGCATTTTCAAACCTGACCCGTACATGCTTCATGAGATTCATGTTGGATGATCTCGATAACCATTCTGCAGCCAACAATGCTACCGATTTTATATATTGGCCTGTAATACAAGTTCTGGGAACTCATGCGTTATTGTCAATTAAAATGGTATAAGAACTCCTGACTGCAAAAAAGAAAAAAAAAATTGTGAACATATTAAAGGAGGGCATGACCTACATCCCGCACTGCAGTCACAACACTGAAAGAGAAGATGTAGAGATCAGTGGGACTGCCGACAGCAATCCCTGCTCAAATCATCGATCTACCGCCTTCTCGTTTCGTTTGCTTACATTTCGCTGATGTTACCATTATGATAGTGAGTTTTCGGCATCCTGCAGACCAACAACTCTTGGGAAACAGTTTGCAGACCAAGCTGTAACTCCTCCACACACAATCTTGCTGAGTGCAGTTGAGGTGGTTTTGAGTCAAGTTTAAGAGGTTGTCAGTGAAATGGAAACCACTTATTGTGCAAATAACCGCTTATGAACTGTTTGATGACTCTTACTGACGACTTTCTAAAGTCGGAA
This sequence comes from Stegodyphus dumicola, assembly GCF_044657685.1. Taxonomy (NCBI): domain Eukaryota; kingdom Metazoa; phylum Arthropoda; class Arachnida; order Araneae; family Eresidae; genus Stegodyphus; species Stegodyphus dumicola. The sequence continues at coordinate 81,775,795 of NC_140780.1, forward strand.
GCAAGTTGATATGCAGCAACTGAATTAGACACGTCACTAGTCTTGCTAGTCTTGTGCCTAATTCAGTTAATGCAGTCGACAATAGTCGTGACATCTGCAGGCACGACTAGTGTCATGCCTGCAGATGTCACGACTAAAAAAAATAGATATCTTGATGCAAAAAATAGATATCTTGATCTGCTGTAGTCTTAGAACGTCCACTTACTGCCATTTACAACTCTGATCCATTATTTTGATACCTACTCCACAAGCAACCAAATGATAGACTTTTTACCATTGAAGACTTGTACTGCTTCCGATTGTCGCGAAGCCTCTTTGAAAAGGCCTTTTACTTCCTATTAGTCCTTCAGATGACATCACCTAATCGTTTTCCAAACTTCGGTTATTTCCTTTTTTTTCTTGACTCATTACTACAGATATTTCTATTTTGTATGTAACAGGCCATTTATATACTTAATACTAAGTACCTAATTTCTTGATAAAGAATGCTGATATGCCAAAGAGGTTTTTCTGTGGGCTATGTTTCGCCTGCGTTGGCCTGTAACTCATGAAAATTTTGTGACACGTTATTTCTTTTGTATTAAGTGCTAATTTTTCCATTTGTTGCTCTCGAAAGCTAGTGTGATATTTACGCTCCTAAGAACAAATCTTTTATTGCTCCCATTTCCAGTTATTTCCTGCAGACACGTTGTTATAGTTTTACGGATGTATTCATTTTAAGGTCTGTTATCATTATGCAAATTTTGAGCAAAATCTTTGAGTCCAAGACAGTGCGCTTCTATTTTAAAGCAGTTTTTATCCATTCTGTTGTTTTCGTCTATCATTCTGTTTATCGTATGATTTAGTTTGCCCTATTATAAGTAATCAGTATTGATTGTTATATCAAATCTACAGCTTACACGTGGCTTTAAATGCATATGTTTACGAAAACTAACTTTATATAAAACTATATTTATCCAATAGGAATTCTTAAATTTCTGAGCTCAAAAGAATAATCAACGAAAAGGAAGCAAAGTACTAAAGAAACATGAGAATTTAAAGCTATTCCAGATAGAATGATGCGATAATATGACTGATTTTGGTTTTGGAAAAAAAGTATTTTAAAGCTAGTGTAGATGCTTTCAAGGTTTTTCAAGGTTTATGCGTCTCAAATACGAGTTGTTTCTTGTAAAATATTTTCCATGAGAATATCCCTGCTCTAAGCAGATTATCCTAACACGTTTTGCTCTAATCACATTACGAGCCACCAATCCCTTTGGAGCGAAGAACTGTTTTTTCAAGCGTAGCAAAATACTGTGGAACATACCGTTTACGTTAACATACTCGTAGAATGTTTTCTTGTTTTAGAACAAATCACTGAGGTAGATTACTATTTTCAGATAACATGTGAGGCACAAGAATACCTCGAAATTTCAGTTTACGGATCTTGATTTGGATTTAAAGAAAATAACAAAACTATGTAAACTGATTTTAGAACCGAGCATTGCAATACATGAAATTACGGCTAAGCATAGCAAATAGTTTATTTTTAATCCGTGAGAGACTGGCAATGTAAAAACGCAACATTAATGTTGATATTTCTGAAACTTCTTTTATTTGCCTCCTTAACGTAAAAATTTTAATATTTCTGCAATCATTTATTATCTGTAAGAAAGTAAAATGAATATCATTCAATGACATTTCATTTTTATGTGACAACAAATATTTTTTTTTTAAATATATATCATAATTTTCAAACTGCGTTGCGTTTAGTGTGACAATTTCGTGCATTTTTACCTTTGATAGCATCTTTGTTATTAAAAAAAATTCCTTTCTCTTTTATCTTCCTTTTATTTCATACAATCCTAGATTGCATGCAAAACTGTAAACATGTGTTTAGATACATACAGCATTTTTTACAAAATTCTTACCAGGTGACCTTGTATTGAAAAATGTTCACTACGTCTAACACAAACTATGGCAAAAAAAAAAAAAAAAAAAAAAAAAAAAAAAAAGTGAGTATTTAAGGAAAATCTAAGATGAAAAAACGTGTACACAATAAAAAATTAAAAATGGACCGCTCATGCTTTATTGCCAGAAGCAATGAAAGCGACAAACCTGAAAACTCCAAGTAATAACGCAACGCTAGAAAATAAAAATTATAAATTAAAAATTTTTTAAACTTCGGCAGAATTAAGGATAAGATTAAAGCCTAAGAAAATATACAAGCAGATTAAAGAAATAGCACAGATACGATAAAAATATAATGAAAATATAAAATTTACAAGGCTATGAGATATCAGTACAATTTAGTAATTATAAAGGAAAACAATACATGACGAAATACACAGTTTGACTCAGGAAGTTTCCTTTTCAAGGCTTTTTCAAGAAAGCTCTGCTGTAATCCAATTACATACATGGAAAACCGCGAAAACTGTTAATTCGTTTCGCCACTGGTAATCAAAGCCGCAACATATTACTCCAGGTAATGTGACTTATCTCACTTACTTGGAAAAAAAAACATCAGAACCAACCTCACGAATATTATCGTGGCAAAGAATGCAGGATTGAATTTATCGTTGGCATAGGCCTTAGGCTCCATATATAGATGAGAGTACGATTTTGTCCCAGTTTTAAATGAGAATACCTCGGGGAATGGGTCCAAGGATATCTCACCGCTCTTGCTCTACCTCTAAATCCCACCTGAACACTTTCGGCTCGCCTCGTAGTTTAAGTGTTCCTACGCCCCAATTTGAACCTTTAGCTTCATGCTCCATTATGGAATAAACTGGAAAACCTTGATAGAGCTGCTATAGTTACTAAATGCCAGTATACATACAATTATCCAAGAAAGATGTATTTGGACTTACCGTTCAAAGCCGCTGTATTAGGATAAAGGTCTTCATTTCTCTTTCCTCACCTAGCCTCATTGGAAGGAATTACCTCACTGAATGGCAAAATTACTGCCCTATTAGTCTTTATTTCGGCGAGTGAGTGATTTCCCTGTTGGGGCGTAGACTTGCATATTTATAATATATCAGCATCGGCAGAAGGATGTAGAGTATTCCCTTCCCCTTCAAAGACACAGACTTGTATTAAATTTTATGAATATTCACTGAACATGTCTCAAACATTTACTTCAAGCTAACATTACATTTTTTCTGATCTTGAAGTTTAACTTTAGGTTACATATACACATACATATATTAGATAAAATAAGAAAATTTACTTCAAATTAACCTGAAGCTAAATTTTGCTTTGAAAACTGCAGTAATTCATTTCTTATAATTTAATATTAAACTAAGATTCTAAAAGATAACATATTCAGTTAATGGCGAAGCAAAAGAAAAAGAATTGGTACAAAAAGTGCAAAAACGTGAAAACAAGCTAAGAAAACTAACGTAAGTAAAAAGATTTGTTCTGCTCTGCCATATTGAATATCAAATTCTAATTTGCTTTGATTTTAAATTAATTTTAAATTATATGTATGTATGTATGTAAGTATATCAGTAACAAGTTTCTCTTACCTCATCAAAAACTGGATGCATAATTGCAAACATTTTAATAGCATATGAGTGCTGTTAATTAATAGAAAATACCCTCCCTATAGAACTGATCGGTATTGTGCGTAATTCAAATCTCATTCACTATGAAACTGGCCGAAACGTTTTTCATCACCCATCATATTTTTGAAATAGTTGTTTTTTATGGGTATGTGGATTTTGAATCAAAAGCACTCTCTTATTGAAGTAAACGTTTTAATCATATGTCATTATAAATTAATTATTATAGTTAATTACAACGGCCCAATACAATAGTGTATCCACATCAAGCAAAAATGTTTATAGCAATTACTAACAGAAGTTTTATTATTAATATAATGATCAAATACTGCTGACTAAACTTACGCTGTCATAAAGCTTTGAAAAATGGAAACTTCCTTGACTCATCTAAAATAAATTAAACGAAAGTTTTACTATTTCCTTCTATTTCTGCAACTTTTCTGTAAACACAGAAGAGACTTATAATAGTATTCCAGCTTTACATCGAAATATGCACTGGAAAGACCAACAGTGAAATCTCTATACTAATCGTCAAACTGTAACATTACTGATCGGGCAGGAAATACCCGATACAGCTGGTTTTCATACAAATGAATTAATTATACAAGAAATAATGTCTGGGAAAAAAATGACCTCTTCTAAACAATGCTGTATTTCGTGAAACAAATGTGACATATGAACTTAAGCTCGTCAAAAGAAGGATTTATTTACCTGAACATTATATAAAATTTTATCTCATGAAACTATAATTTTGAAACTCTTGAAGTAGAATGAGACAGATTTTCTTAACTTAAAACAGAACTTCTTGGATCAAGAAAATCTAAGACAGAATAAATTTTCACTGGACCATAAATCAGAGAAATATCAGGAAACGTAATTTCAGGGACCATCATAATAAAACAGAGAAAAAAATTAAAAGAAATCAAACAATTTTCAAGGAAGTAAGAAATATGAAAGCTATGAGAGAGTGAAGGAATAGTCTTTCAGAAGAATAATGTTTTTATAGAGTACTTCTCTGAAATTCTGTCAAATATATTTTATAAATTTATCTCGTGTGATTTAAATTAACAAATTTTGAAGTAAACAATAAAGTATGCAGAAAATATCTTTAACATTAATTAGTGAAAATTTTTATCTTTTAGGGTTCCAGAAAATTTGACAAAAAGGATCATATGGCAAACCCTGCAAGCTGTTAACTTTTGTCATGAACATAACGTAAGTCTGCATGGCATAAATTTCATGACCTTGGCCAATCCAAAATCACTATTTTTCCCCTATGAATGTAAAAATAAGACCTATAACTATCTATCTGGTAGTACTAAATTTCAACTGAGGAAGATTTACTTCAGTTTATGATTTTTGAAATTTTAATGCCCTCATTTGCTGTTCGTATGCATGAATTGCATTTGGTAAATACAATGATCTGCAAGACACATTACCTTTATGCCTACAAAAATATTTGACGTAATAAGCAAGAAACATAATTATAAATAAATGAATAAAAATACCAAAAACGTTAAATTTGATTCCATTTGACACCAGGGAAATAAACTAGCATTCTAACATCATGAAATCTGCCAATCCATCAAAATAGTAAAATCAAATTTTTTTCTATTAAGAATTATTCGTGCATACTTATGATAAACTTAAAAACATGAAATTTAGCACTTAATAATCAGTAAAATTTACTTTTATGTATATATGTATAAAAGTGCAAACTAAATAAAGTAGCTAATAAAGATTCCATGTTTCACTAATCGAACTTTGTTAAGATACAAGTCAAAGGTAACTCATACAGCTATTTCCCTTTCACTTTGAAGTAAAATAGTATCTGCTATTACTGTTCTATAAAATCAAGTATTTTCTGCTTAAATTGATAATTTAAAGCTACCGGATGGCCATAAAATAACACATGAAATCCTAGCAACCACATGGTTCAAGCAGCGCTCATGAATTTTTGCACAAAATTTTACAAAGAACCACCGCATCGTCACAGCGTCGAACGGTGAAGCAGTTTCAAGATACGGGCTGCTTGTGTAAGTCCAAGACGAACAGCAGCCAAAATCGAGATGGTTGGAAAAATTCCTGAAATTTTTACGAAATCCCACAAAATCAACGTGCGTCTTCTGAACTTAATGTATCTCATGTGGCGTTGTGGCATGTGTTGCGAAAACGTCTACAGTTCCGGCCATACACCTTTCAGATGGAGCAGACGTTAAAACTTCCGACAAGAACTTGTAAGATAAGCTGGCTAGAGGTATGGTAGATGGTTTCGTGAACAGACTTGTGTTTAACGTATGAAAGCACTTTTTACGTTTCTGGCAAATTTAATCGCCATAATTTACGATTTCGGGGTACAGAAAAACCCCATGGTATAATGGAACATGAGGGTCATTGTCCAAAGGTGAACGTTTTCTGTGCCATTTGCAAAAGTTGTAGTTATGTTACTTTTTTCTTGGTGGAAAAATCGATTAACGTTTGCATTTACCAAGATATGCTATCAGAGCAGTTGTTCTCGCAGTTGGATGAAGCGGCTTTCGGCTTCATTCTGCCGCAAGACAGTTCTTCACCACACTGGCATAAAAACATACACCATTACCTGAAAGACAGCCCACTCCATCACTGGATTAGCCGTGCTGGGTCAAACGATATACCAATGTTTTGTTGGCCACCGAGATCCCCAGATCTAATCCAAAATGATTTTTCCTGTGAGGGTTTTGCTAAAAATGTTCGTATCTTCATTTTCCTAGGACTTACAGCAACTGAAGCAGTGAATAAGTGAAGTGCTCGAATCCTTAACAAAGGATATTCTATCCCGAGAGTGGCAGGAAAAGAAATACCTCATAGATATTTGCCATGCCACAAGAGGGGCAGACATAGAATGTCGATAGAAACTTGGAGAATTATAGTTTCACTGTAAATTTGATTTATCAAAATAAAGAAATTACATCGTTTACGGGTATGCTTTCTTTTTATCCCATTTAATATGAAACACCCTAAATAACAGATACCAACTTTTGATAAGATTGTATGAATTATGTTAATTTTATTAACAGTTAAATTTTGAGTCAAACTTGTTTCCTGTCAAATTCTTAACTTCAACTTAGGTTCTTCACGGTCAACAGTAACATAGCATTTACAAAGTGAGAAACTCTACAAGATAATAAATTCCTTAAAAAGCTACCAAATTATAAACAAAATCATTCAAATAATGATAGCTTTCATCTAATCTTGGAACAGAACTCCATATGTAAACATCGGCATATTTAGAATTTGATTCACATATACAGTTTGCCCTTTTCGGTCCCAATAATAATTACTTTGAACTATCCAGGAATCGCGCTTTCTAGGAATACAATATAATATACTCATGTCCGTAAATTAAGGATAATTAAGAATCACACGGAATTGAGCTCTAAATTAAAAATTTCACCTGTAGAATTATCGCACACTACTTCAATAATAAATTTGACATTTGCTTTTGGTCTGACCTTTTTGCCTGGTGGGGAAAGGGGGGGGATTTCTTCTATGCAAAATAATAACAGTAACATTTGAAAGAATCCTTAAAGTATTGAAAAGAAACACAAGATTTTGCCTGGCAATTTTAGCAAAATTTAAAAACAGTTTTGTGCAGTTTTAACTTGATTTATAAAGATGATATACGTATAAAATGTAGTATAAAACAGAAACTCTTGTTTTGCTCTTTGCGCATATCTGTTCTGTGATTTATGCGATTGTAACAAAATGATAAATTAATCTATTTAATTCTGTAACAACAACAACAAAAAACGTGATTATCTAAAATATTTACAAGTCGTTTTTGTTCTAAATAAGCATTGAAAATCGTATAGTTAAGAGGTGTGACTTAATAACTGAAAACTTTAAAATTTTAATATTAATTGTCTGCTCGTCTTCAAGCATAATGACGTTCATTGATTACATATAAAATCTTCACTCTTTTCTTATTTTATTAATCATTTTCTTATTTTTCTTTCTTCTGACTTATTTTTCTTGTTATGGTCTGCAAGAAATAAAAAACTATCTTATATTAGTTTTGGGTTTCCTTTCGTCTTCTTCTTAATATGTAGAGACATTAGGTATTTTTTGGAAGCAGGAGAGAAGTAAAAAATTAGCAACGCCTTCGCCGGGAATCGAATCACGGACCTCTGGAATACGCGCCCAGTTTGCAGATCACCACACCACGAAGGCATGCTAAGAAGGCGGGAAAAATACTTTATATACTCCCCCTTTTAAAGGGCGACTGGAGTTTTTAGGGGACTCAATCGCCAAATCCTGGGTGAGGAGAATCATCATGCAACACCCTTTCAGTTCGGGCGTTGCTGTAGAGACATTAGGTACTTGTTTTGGAAGCAGGAGAAGTGAAAAATCATCGGGAATCGAACCGCAGCCTCTGGAATACGGCCCAGTGTGTAGACCACCACACAACGAAAGGATGCCAAGAGGGCGGAAGAAATATTTGTAAAAGAGCTGGAATTTTATATTCATGAATTGTTTTGAATTTCTTGCGAAAATCTGTAAAGTAATTTACCAATTATAATATTTAAAGTTATTTTCCCATTTTTAAATGGACTCAAGAGCTCAAAACACATGTTTATCTGAAATGTTCCTGGAGGTTCAATAAAACTGTAAAACGACAACGAGCAGCACACTTAGTCATGTAATACACCGACTTATCTGATGCCTGATGACAGCTCAGTGAAAATACACTGACTACCAATAAGTATTTGGACACCTGTGATAGAAAAGAAAAACTAACTTTATTCAAAATCAATAGTTGGTAAAGCCTCCAGAGGTAATTACAGCGTGGACCCTCCGGGGCATACTTTCCACAAGTCTTTGTTTGACAGCTAGTGGTATTTTCTTCCACTCGGCTTGGAGAAGACATAGAAGTTCCTTCACCAATTTTGCACGGGTAGTGCACCCCTGAATTCGGCGATGCAAGTCGTCCCAGAGGTTCTCGATAGGGTTCAGGTCTGGACTATGGGCAGACCAGTCCATTCGATGAACTCCATTGGCACCATACCAAGCCTTGGTTAACGTCGAAACATGACAACTGGCATTGTCGTCCTGAAAGTAACAGGGGTCCAACCCGTAAAACTGCCACAACGTAGGAAGCACATTGTCATCCAAAATAGTGCAGTAGGCATCGGAGTTGAGTTTACCATGAATGGGGACCAAGGGTCCCAGCTCCTACCAGGAGAAACACCCCCATACCATAATTCCACCTCCGCCGAACTTGACTGTTGGCACAATGCATTCTGGCAGGAGACGTTCTCCAGGTAGATGCCAGACCCAGACCCTGCCATCCGAACGGTAAAGGGTGAACTTTGATTCTTCACTCGTTTCCACTGATCTACGGTCCAATTTCGATGTGCTTTGCACCACATTAATAGAGCAGCGCGGTTAGACTTTGTGATGAAAGGCTTATGGGCAGAAGCACGACCATGAAAACCAAGCAGATGTGCTTCCTTACGGATGGTATTCATTGAAACAATACTCCTGGATGCCTGTTGAAACTCCTCGCGGATGACGGCCATCGGTTGGGTGCGGTTCTTTCGAATTTCTCTGGACAGCACTCGTCGGTCTCTATCTCCCAGTTTCGTTGGTCTGCCGACTCGGGCCATATTTCGACAATCACCGCTCACCTTCCACTTCTTAATCGCATAGGCCACTGTCGATTTTGGGTACTTCAGATCGCTAGATATGTCCCTTAAGGATCGGCCACATTTGTTAATGATAATTATAACTTTCTCGAAATCAGAGAGCTCCGAACTGCGAGGCATCTTGCATGCGACTAAAGCCGATGCTGTTTCCTACACGATATATACCGGCGGAGTCCGTGATGTACCTTAGGACCGCAGATATCGTCATTTGCATAGGTGTCCAAATACTTATTGGTAGTCAGTGTAGTCTTCAATGAAAAATGTACAAAGCGTGTGTCAAGAATATGCAACTCAAGATGACGACTTTCACCAGTGAATCATTATAACAGCGGAATTCACCTTTCTTACTATTTAAAATGAATATTAATAAGTGAAAAAATGCACAACTTCTGCCCTTTTTTAATTGATTCAGCGGTCAAGGAAGTTAGTTTTCACTGCTTCTGGAACGAAACATTATATATACATATACACACATATATATACATATATCTCTATAGTATATAACACTTTCTACCCCTTTTAAACATTTTATTCACATTATTATAAAATAAATATTAGCTCGAGGCTTTAAAAGTCAGAAGGCTAACAGCATCAGAAACATACCGTAAACATAGCGAATATTAATGAAATTATATTGGAAATATATATATTATATATATTAGTTTTAAGTTGAGGAGATTGGATTTGATTATTTGATTCCCTCAAAGAATATTAAGGCTGTCCGTCTGTAGGGAGGAATGCCTTCATCGAGAACTTCCTAGAAAAATCTGGCTGATAAACGTGAAACTCTCATGCAACTAGATTGTCCTACAGGAACAAATTCTTTAACTTAATTCCTTAGTTAAAAACAATTAATGTTGTTTTGATTTTGATTTCGACGGCAGAATTTCTTTGGCTTTCAGAGAATGTGCCGATTTCCGCTTAGTACTTTTGCTTTTCGATTCAAGGTTATTCTCGAATTCGCATATTGCAACGTCTGTTGTAACGGTCTTCAGGGAAACTGGATATTACAATAACAGATTCACTTCACGCTAGCATAATAGTTATTCCAAGAACTTAACAGTAAATTTTTAAGAGAAAACCGTTTCATTTCCATTTCTTAATTTATAGATAAGCGATCTGATATACGTCATCATTTATTTCCAGATTGCTACATGTATAAAGACTCATTCATAACAAATATCCAAGAAATTTTTCAAGTTTTGATTTCGACAGCAACTACATAATTTTATGAGTAATGATTTCAGCAATGACTAACACTTTCCAAAAACAAAACAAAAAATTAACTACAAACAGATTCTAAAAAAAGGATTAAGCTTTTATGATACAGATATATTCTTAGTCAGCAAAAGCAGAATATTTCTGATACTTACGAATTATCCTATGGACCGTGAACTTTGGCTACCATGAACGTTGGCTATCATGAAAGATGGCGGATATCCACCAAAGTTGGGCCAGACGCTCCTACAGAATTCTAAGCCATACTTTTTTTAGAACTCTTATCTTAAAACATTTGTCATTCTCTGCACAGTTCGCCAAATAGCAAGTGTGAGGAAGCATTCGACCTGCTTCATTTTTGCGCTTCGTAAAAAGTCTTTTGTCGATTTTTATTATTTTATTACTACTCCCGATTTTGCCTGAAGTTTGATTTAGAACGCTATGAGCACAAACTTCCTGCAGGTAATTGTTCTAATCTATTACTGTTTAATCAGCCATGTTCAGCTGTTCCTTTCCTCATTCAACAGATGTTAAGTTAACCAGCTATAAATGAGCAGGGGTGCAGTCACATAATTTTTTTAATGCAAGAGTAGTTCGGTCAGAGGTTCGAATCCCGCGAACGGGCTGGCTGCATGGGTGTTTTCGTGGTTTTCTCCATGTGTAACGTGTATACGAACCAGTTTCCCTTAGAAAGTCCTCCACGAAGCCATCCCTTCCCTTAGGCAGATAGCCCTCGAGGCTTTGCCGTAATTAAATAACTTAACCTTTTAATGCAAGAAAAAATACAACAATAACAGTTAATGTATATCTCTGTCCATAAAATCAAAAGGTGGCTTGTCTAGAACTAACCGCGGTTACATCAGACAAAAGCTCAGATGTTATGAGTCTATTTTGACGTCACGCTCATCCATAAGATGCTTTAAATAGCGCGGCTTAGCGACATTTTCATGGTTGACTGCATAATGCATTAAGTACGATATTCTTTATCTATTATTAAGCTTTAGGATATTCTATACCTAAAGCTTATCTTGGAAATTAATTAAGTTCTTACCGCCAGTAGGTTTGTTTCAGTTTTTAGCATGAAACCATTAAGTTTTGCTAAAAATTAAAACCTTGAGGTAAATGTACAAGACTAATTTTCACTGAATTCGATTTCTTTGAGAAACATAATAAAAATATATGATAGCTTAACAGCTCAAATCATTATACTAAATACTTATATACTAAATACTTATGAATTTGAAAGTTGGATTTTCTTTGCAGTTTCAGGTCGCATATCTTGTTTTCCATATCCATTGATTGGTTTATTAAAGATTTTGTGAATTATATTTAGAAGTTAATGTCGTAAAATATTTTCTATAAAGCAGAAAATAAGAAGATAAAAAAGATAATAAAAATAGAAAAATAATATTATAAATGTTTGTAGTATATTTATTGCAGTTTAATTTTCAAAAATTTCTACTACAGTTTCGTGACCTTGCGGATTTTTATTTTTTATTTTATATATTATATTTTTATATGATTTGTTTCTTTTTAGTTTTCTTTAAGGATTGGATTGGATTATTTAATTATGGCAAAGCACACGAGGGCTATCTGCCTAAAGGGAGGGATGCCTTCGCGGAGGACTTTCTAAGGGAAACTGGCTCGTATACACGTTACACATGGGGAAAAGCACGAAAAACGCCCATGCAGCCGCCCGTTCGCGGGATTCGAACCTCAGACCGAACTACCAGTGTTCAGCGTCTTTACCGCTCGGCCGCTGGTGGGCCAGTTTTCTTTAAGCTTGCAGATTAATCCGTCTATTGAACCTATGAAATTTCACCATGTTTATATTTTCAGTAGTTTCACAATTTTCCTTTTAAAACACTGAGCAGATTCTCCCCATATAATCAAATAAAGGAGTGCTCTAGCACACAAGATTTGGAAGAGCACTATTTTCCTGTAGCGTGCAATTACTGCTGAGTATGTAGTTTGCAATTCAATGTGGAAGCAGTTTCCATTAATCTAGTGTAAAAGAAATAATCATTTCACTAATGTAAAATATTATTGTAATTGTAATGTGAAAGTTATATATTTTACCTTAGAAACAATATTTTACTGCATTAGTCATCTTGCAAATTTCAGAAATATTGGTGTAACCTTCACATAATCTAAGCCAACATTTTCAATGAAATTAGCTCGCATAAAATAAAATTAGATAGAATGTCTGAAACTTGTGTAACATAACAAAGAGTACTTTAAATCCAAAGTTCATTGTCATTCCAACGGCTGTTTTTCTTCAAAGTGAAAACACACTGGAGAAGGGAAGAAAAAAGAACAGCTCCAAAAACTCAAGCAGTTTAAATGTTTTTGTTTCTAAGCGCATAGAACTTGCACAACATCTTTATTTTTTCATACCCTAACGTATCACCCCAGCCAAAAAAAAAAAAAAAAAAAAAAAAATTCCTGATTCTGAAAAACATAAATTGAAATAAGAACACAGGAAATGTGACATAAAGTTGAGTATGTAAAAGATGATATTAGAATGTTTAGGTTACAATTTACAATGTTACAATTATATTACAATTACAAAAAGTAATAAGGAGATTAATAAGGTATGCGGTCACTCCTGACAAAAATGCAAGTTTTATAGAGATTTCCCACGTTGTGTATTAGACTGTCTATGAGTTCCTGGGGTAAAAAATGCATTCACGATGAACAGCGCCTTGAAACTCCTGGAGAATGCTAGGTGGGAGATTTAATGATGAAAATCGACGTCCTTATGCGCCCCACACATGCTTCATCGGATTTAAGGGGGCACAGTACCTTTGCGTTAACCGAAATAATGTTAAACATGACTAAACGCTACCTTCTGATACACAAATAATATCATAATAATTTCTAATTTTTGCTTATAGATGTAAAACACACACCTTTTTCAACATTGTGTTCAAAAATAAAAACTTTCACTTCAATAATAGTTTTAAAGTTGTTGATTTAAAATACTCATGATTAACAGATAAATAAATATCAATAAGTACGGCGCGCATCATAAAATTTAAAAAAAGGTATGCAGAAAACAATTTTTGGTCAAAATCCTTTTAGAATATATCTAACTTTAATTTAAAACCAGAATATATTAAAAAAACTACTTAAATTTATAAAATGGTAAAACAATTTAAAAAAATTAAAAATTATCAAAATATTTCGATACTTTTTAATTAAAAATTTAGAATTTTTTATCAAAATATGATATTGTTTGGTTTTAACATGTAGATAATATAAAGATACACATATGATTCAGTTTTCATGTATTTATCATATATAGTTTGAAAGCAATTATGCGCGCAATCTTAAAATTTAACATTTTGAGAAAACTCAATTCAAAGTTTTAATATTAATTTTTCCTCATTTATATTTTAGTAACATTAATCAAAATGCTCCAGGTGCATAAACAACTCCTTCTTTTAGCTTATTCATTTCATCTTGTTTCTTTTTCTCCCTTCGCTTAGCTATACGAGCCTCTAAACTGTTAATCAGCGCTCGTTGCTTAGCAAATTTTAAGCGAAGTTCATCTGCCTTTTTAGCAAATGTTTTGCTTTCAGCACCAGATGTCAATTGCAATTCACTCATCAAAGATAAAATTGCACATTTTCCATCATTGAAGCTTGCTATAGCTAAATTTACTGCAATTTCCACAATGTTTTTTGCAGAATTTGTTGTTTTGGGGCAAAATGTCCAAATCAATGAATTTAACGATTCATTCGCATTCTGCGTTCGCCCGCCAATACACCTTTTTAACAAGTCTGGGTGAGACAAATCTTTAAAAATAGGCTTTATGGCATCCATAACAGCTACAGGTACAGATTTTTTATGTTTAAAATTTTTCAGTGCACCAGTAAAAAAAGCTTTTTTGTATTGACACCAAGAATCTGCTCCATCTGGACAAAAATCGTGAATTGCTTCATCATTCGAGCGTTTATGATACCATATAGCCCATATTACTTTCTGCATATCACGACAGTTGTTACAGTGTTTTTGTATGGCATTACCATAATACGTAGTAAGTTGGTCGATCAAGACATCGGTAAGACGACCTTACCACAAAAGAGGTTTTCCGTCACTTAGCTTTTTTCCACGAAATTCACTTTTTAATTTTCTTAAACGTGTACCCATTCTTTTAAGAACATGACCAACACATTCTATTTTAGAAATGGGATCACTATATGTGTTATTATTCGAAAGTGCTAAATAAGTTTTACAGTCACCATCACCAATATAGTTCACATAACGAACACCATATTTTTCTTCTGATCGAGAAAACATTTCAACCATCCCGTTCACTTCAATCTTGGCAGATGATCCCGAATGATTTTTTGCACACACTTTCGCGTGAAGACGTTTCCATTCTAAATAGTTTTCTGTTGAACGAAAATCTTTCGCAGTTTTACAACCTTTACAGTTAGCACTAGAAGTATATCTGTCTATAACTTTGCCTGTCTCACTGCCAATTATAGACGTCACACCGAAACGTGACGAATGGCCCCTAGTTTTCCAGGTGCCATCGCCACTAACTGTCAAATCCATGGTACCAGTCAACTGGACCTCTTCATCAGCTGCATTCTTTATACTTTTTTCTGCAACAGTATATGTAGCTGCATGTATATGACTTACAATCTTGTCATAAGATTTTTGTGCGACAGGCGATGGTAAGTCGATAAGTCCACAAAAGGTTTTACACTCTGCTAGTCCTTTGCCAATGCACCTCATGGCCAGAATAAATCGTCTATTTAAGTCAGAAGCATTCTGTTTTTTTACAACCATCTTAGAGTTTTTGAAAGAAGAAATTATTCCACAAGAACTGCATGTAACATTGATTTTTGTCGTCAGCCCATAATTTATTTCTGGATTTATATGTATTTTATTATCGCATATCGAACAACATAAACATTGTTCTAATGCTGAAAATAACAGTTTTTTTATCGATAATAGCATAACCATCAAAATTAGCATTCATGTTATCCACAAATTCAGCTGATGCAGATGAATCGTTACCGATCTTTCTTGCTGATGCAGAAATGTTTAGATCTATGTCAACACACTCACGCTTTGTATGTTGATTTCCATAATAATGATGCCTCTTCCGTCTTTTTGGTCTTTGACCAAATGCCCTTTTAGCATTAACAGCATTCATTTTGCTTTTAAAAAAGCAGTTTTGTTTTGTGAAAACGGCAATTCAAACTTTCAAAATTGAAAGAAAACGATAATGCGTAATTCTAACACGAGGTAAACAAACAGCTAACGGAAACGAAGATATAAAGATGAGTAGTTACCTTCCTGCTTCTCAAAAGAGGAGGGAAAATAAAAAAATTGTGAGGCAGCAATCATAAAGAAAACATTCGAAAGGAAAGAAATATCACAGCTGCAGATATGGAACGTAAACAGTCACGTGGGCGTGTCCTCCCCTTTAAATGTCCATTACTTCGACTCCAGGCTAATCGTTCACTAGTGCATAGCATGGGAAACAAGCATTATCGTCCATTAGCATAAGGTTATTTCCGATTGCACCCCTAAACAACGTAATAGATGGACCATAAGCCTCATCACTGTATGTTTCAGCATTGATAGTATCTACACTGGTAAAAACGTGTAGGTCATTGCAGCCATTCAGAATGATGTCCGTCCCACACCCTGACACCACCACCACTTTTGTATCGATAGCTTTCGCGGATGTTTTCAGACTTATTATGCATCTCTCCCCCCCTCCAAACTGAGACACTGATAACTCCAGTCTGTGGAACTCCAATCACGGTCCTTTCTGCTGCATTACAACAGCGCTCATCAGAACCTCGCTGACCCGAATTAACGAGACACACATCGTGGACCTTGCATACAACCCTCTTTCATGCAGCCTGTGACTCACGGTACATCTGTTTGGTTGATATGCCGTAGCAGACGTGGACGCCCTAGCAATCTGAATTAACGTCAGCTGTTTATTTCTTTTAGCAATCGTTTTCAAAAAAAAAAAAAAAAAAAAAAAAAAAAACGATCTGTTGCTACGCGTTTTCTACCTTGACTTTGTTCTCTGCATACATCACTAGTGTTTTAAAGAGTTTCCAGATTCTTGAGACGCATTTGGTCAATTTTATATCTTTACAAATCTGTGTCAGTGTCTGTCTTGCTTTCATTCTCCCAATCACATGCCGTTTCTCAATATGTCACAAATGCCTTCTCAGTGACATGTTCCACCTTCCAAAAGCGAAGCTTCATCCAACCACTCGCCCTGAAATTGAGGTCTGAAGCACCCTATGCACTTCTCTCTGCATGTATAAAAACAACGAGCTCAAAAATTTACATATTTCTTCGTAGCGAAGATGAATTCCTGTATCGCTTTGGGTAATATCAGCTGATAAAAACTATATGCCATCCAACGGTACAGTGGCTAGTAACCCTGACTACTCTACCGCAGGGCCCTGGTTCGAAACCCAGAGAAGGTATAAATATTGTAAATGTATTCTGTCTTTGCTGCAAAAAAATTATTTCTTCTTTTGTTTATTAGAAAATGTTTTTTAGAATATTATCTAAATTTCTCTAATGCTATTTAAAATAACTTTAAAACGCATTCTTTACTTTTAGTGCATACATAGAGATGTAAAGCCAGAAAATATATTAATAACAAAGGATGGTATTGTCAAACTTTGTGACTTCGGTTTCGCCCGGACTTTAAGTAAGATAAAATAAGTGTCTTAATTTGTATTCAAATAAGCACAGTACTTTAAAACTACATTTGTTATTGCATTTCTGTATAGCTCTAATGAAACCAAAATATGAATAATTATTTTCTGTGCTATGTATCAGGAATTAGTAAAGGTGATTTTTTCCTAGATCCAGGAGATAATTACACCGATTACGTGGCCACTAGATGGTATAGAGCTCCTGAGCTATTAGTTGGTGAAACTCAGTATGGTCCTGCTGTTGACGTGTGGGCAATTGGATGCGTGACAGCAGAACTTCTAAGAGGAGACGCACTCTGGCCAGGAAAATCGGATGTGGATCAGCTGTATTTGATAAGGAAAACACTCGGTAATTACTTTAGTTTTGTTTAACTCTTAGATAAACAATTTTAAAACTAGATTAAAAAGGAATTAGACTAATTTATAATAACAATGAGCATTTTAACATCAGTAAAATAATAAATAATTTTCTCAAATATCCCGAAACTTCAGTTTCATTCAAGCACTTTAAAAACAACTCTACAAGCTCAAGTTATACATTATAAATATGTAATGTGGTTCAAATTTTACGTAACTGTGCCTTTAGACCTAAGTTATAGTTACTCAGCTATGACACATCTATCTTCAAAGTAAGACCATATTTTCTCTATAAATGCTCTTGTATAATTATTTACGAAACTCATTTTCCAGCCACTTTTCGAAGTATTCTTGCTTACCAGAATTACTTTTTTCTTTTTTTCCGACTTGCATCTTTAAACTTTCATACCAAAATCAAGAAACAGCTAAGAAGTCGATAGAGACGGATTTGCGAGGTCGCACAAGTCGCAACCATGAAGAAGCTGCACCTTTTAAGAAACCACAAATTTACTTTCTGGAATATTTGTCCAATCTTGGGCAGAAATCACCGTCCACCTGCGCACTTATATTTTTCAACTATATATAATAGTTAGAAGATAAGATAATACAGTTTAATTTCAATCCTTCAGACAGTGGTTATACCAGAGGCGGGTTAAGCGGCTAGCCGCTAGCGGACTTAAGCCCCGTTCACATGCAATACGCTTTCGCGCAGCCACCGTTTCAAACTGGGATATGAAGCAATTTGGCCTTCAGGACCGGTTCAGATGCACATCGTCTTCCATCCCTCAACCCGTAAACCACTGCGAGCAATGAATGATATTCACGGATCGGATTGGCATATTTCTAACGTTTGCTCACATCTTTTTTGGCATTTTTTATTATTGATGTCAAAAGCCATCGGAGTTTAACTCTTTAATTAACTAAAATACACCTAAATTAATTTAAAATGTAATTTACATACGAGACCAAATGATTAAAAGAAGAAAAGAAATCACGTATATAGCTGAACGGTTTTAAATAAAATGTTTTCTGGCTGTTAAAGTTTCAAACTTCGCTTTTTGAAAAAATTAATAAAACGACAAATTTATTTACATTAATTTTATTTACATTAATTATAAACGTTTTAATATTGATTATAAACATTTTAGAAAATATATTATAATTAATTCATACGTTAAAATTGTTTTGAACCTGTTTTACGAAGATTTTAAATAAAAGTTTGTAATTTATGTTTATATTAACCTACTGAATAGCACTAGGTTTTATATTATATATATATCGGTTTTATATTATATATATATATATAATTTATTTACTAAAGAAATATTGATTATATTATCTCCTAAGATTAATTTTAATAGAATTATCTAAAAAGAGTGAATCCATAGTTAGTAAGTTTAATTCCTTTGAATTAAAATGCATATAAACACGAGGGTGTCGGGGACAATGATTCAACTAATTTATCAATTTTACTGCATAAATTGCTTTTCACTCAAAATTGAATTAGCAAAAATGCTTAATCAGAATGAGTTCTTTAGTGCTCTGCATTGGTTCTTGATCCCTTCAATTCACGGAAATATTTGGCCTAACTTAAATTGCCAGTTTGGCATCGCCTTATTACTTGAGTAAAGGACGAAACACCTTCGTATTTATTTCTTAGTTATTGTTCATTGAACGGAAGTTGGTTTGTTCCCCTTGAAAAGTCAACTAATTTCCGATCAATGGCAATGATTACTTGCTTTTAATTTAATTACTTGCTTTTAATTTAATTTCTTTTTACAATTGAAATTTTGTTATTCACGATTTAATTCAAGTCCCAGTTAAACATTTTTAGCAATTTACATTCAAGTTACTTTAAAACAATTTTCGGAATTAAACTTACTAACTATGGATTCACTCTTTTTAGATAATTCTACTAAAATTAATCTTAGGAGATAATATAATCAATATTTCTTTAGTAAATAAATTATTATTAACTTACTTTGCAGCTATTGAGCAAGTAGTGGAATAACTCGATTTCGCACTAAATGAATTTAAGATCATACAACATTATATATATATGTACTGAAATTCAGTAGTAATATTTTTAAGAAATTTGAAATGATTTAATGATGATTTAGGCCGTTTATATTCTTTTCTAAGTGCGTTTCCTCAATTTGCATTTTTTCGATAAATCCTTTTATTTAATGTCCTCAAGCTTATATAGATATGGCTTAAATTATTTAATATTTTTACCGCTTTCTTAAAATTATATACTTTATAGGAGCAAGGATGGGTTTTGCAAAATACTGAAAAGAAAATTTATTTGAAATGAAATGCGAATGAGATATTTGTTTCAAAGTTTTTACATAAAAATATGTTTTTATTTTTCTTAACTAATTCATTAATATCAAAATCGACCATTAAAGTTATTAAGAACTCTCTAATAAATACAATAAGAAAGTTTGGGAAAAAACATTGAAAACTGTGGGAAAAGAATGGCATTTTAATTGTTAAAGTTTTCTTCAAAAAATTTAAATTAAAAAAAATTACTAGCCAAAAAATGTATTAAAAAATTTGAAAGGTTTCTCAAATTTTAAATTACGTCCAAACTTTTTTTTAACGTTTTGTGTGTTGCCTTTATTTATTAAATATCATGTTCTCGCCGTTTAGTTTTCAACGCAAAACGTCAAAACGAAATAAATAGTCCTTCAGGGCAAACTGTCCCTTTGGACTAAAAAGTTTGGGAAAAAACATTTCTTTCAGCTTAAAATTATCTTGTCTTACAAAACTATATTTAATAATATTAAAAAAAAAGTAGATGAATGTTCTTAAATTTTAAAAAAATCATTCAAAAGGTACCGAGTCCCCATGTTTCGTTGAAGCCGATATGCACGTCTTTAGGTTTAATTTGAACGGTATTTCTGGAATACCCAGCATCAAATAACCTTGTCTATACTAATTTACAAATTTCCGTATTTCGTACGGTTCCATCTAATTTTTTTGGACGATATCGCATCCCCAGATATCTATCAACGCGATTGTTTCGCTGACAGTCCAGCGAGCAGTCAGTTGCACGTCAGCCATGATGTTTGTAAAAATTAGTGAACAGCGCAATTGCGCAGTGGAGTATGAAAAATCTTCCCATTTGCCCTGCTCCAATAGAGGTAAGAACCAGGGATAAATAGATCTCTTCTATAAGTCCTGGGTAGGAACATTCAACCAAGTTTTACCTCCAATTCGGCGAGGCAGTTAATGCTTGTTCGCCATGTGAATGGGACACGTTGCAAGAACCGGTTTTCGCTACCGATCGAATTTGCTCTTGTAAACGGGGCTTTGGTGGCTGCAAGGGGCTCCGAGCTTCGAATTTGCCCCGTCAACGCAAAGTCTTCTGGAAACATAAGCTTTTTCTAATAAAAATGATAATCAATTATCTTTATTATAATTAGCTCAATAAAAGAACATATTCATCAATCCATTTTAAAAAGTAGCAAATTGAAGAAAAATAATGACATTTTAAATTCTGGCACATTTTCCTATCTACTTATCTGTTTCCTATTCGTTTCCTATCTAATTGTTTCTACAAATTACGCACTGAAACATCCCGAAAACGGTCTTCTGTAGTTCCGGCCAATTTTGATATCGCACAGAGGCGACTGTCTTTGAGAAAATGACTATCATTTATGTGCTTAATTTGTTCATTTTCGAAGAACTACTGATTTATTTCGAATGAACGAAGTGGCCACTGTGAAAGATTTCTAAACGCTTTGTTTGACAACATCACCGAAGATCTTTGACAACTATTGATTAAACTTTATTTTAATGTAATATCATATTCATTTACCATATGAAGACTGCAAAAGGCATGGAAACCTTTATTTCTGGGCTAAAATACATACGAATCGTATTTACAATAAATCACCAACCATCATTACTATACAATCCGACTCTCGCTTTAATGGCCAGATCCAAACAAGGAAATGGTGTCGACGAGAAAAAGAATTCTCTCAGGAAATGAAAAACTCCATTGTTCGGTACGCTTGTCCCTTTTATGCATAACATAATGGAATGCGCATGTAACGTTAGCTGCCGGCTATTAGCTTATGATATCAAGCTAGAGGACTTGATTCGTCTGTGAGTTCCTGGGAGAGCCGACTTAACTGGAAGAACTTTCTGAAAGTCTGCCAACTTTTACCAAGAACACCCCTGCTTCTGTTGGAACCATGTGAAAAGTCTAAACCAAACAGTCCACACGCGTGTAAAACACATTAAAACTATTTTTACATCCCCTCCAACAGCAAGATATATTTTTAGAGAAGTGGGCGTTCCTAAAACTTCAACTCAGTCATTCGAAGCATTTGTCACGATTACACGTATAGAACAGTACAATGCCCTGCAGGCTTCCTGTATAACAACCTTGAGGCAAGAATTTCAAAACAAACACTTCTAAATCTAACTAATTAACAGTTTTAACTGAGCCGGACAGAGAAATTAAGAATTTCCAAAATTTATTTCGTCTCAGTCAAGTAAGTTTTACACATTTCTGAATTCAACTTGTTGTGCAGGGTACTTCCGAAATTTTAAACAATACATATTTTATAATATGTACTAAATTTTAACTACCTTTAAAACTTTAACACCGTACTAACATTACTAATCACATAATCATATAATCTTCCAGCATGCCTTCGTGGTGTAACGGTAACACACTAGGCGCCTATGAAAGAGGTTCAGGTTCGAGTTCTGGTGAGGACATTACACATTCTTCACTTCCTCAAAAAAAAAAGCTAGTCACTCTAAAAATGGCCCCGAACTAAAAGGTCGTAGACAACAATTAATCACCACCAGCATTTGGCGACTAGCTCCCCTAATCCCCAGTCGCCCTTTAAAAGGGGGAGTATATAAGGTACTTTCTCCCGCCTTTCCAGCATGTCTTCGTGGTATAACGATAGCACACTCGGCGCGTATTCGAGGGATTCAGGGTTCGAGTCCCGACGAGGGCAATGCTCGTTTTTCATGTACTGCTGCTTCAAAATAACCTAACGTCTTTACATTGTGATTTCATTGATCATTTTCTGCTAGCTCTATAAATCTAAGTGCGTCCATATTTTTATTTTCGATTCCTGGTCTGAGATGGAACTTGTAGTCAAACAGTTGGATGCAAAGAGACCACCTTAGTAACCTCTGATTCTCACCTGAATGAGAACTTAGTCACTCGAGAGGTAGATGACTATTTGAATTAAGCAAAGCCAGCCACTTAGGTAAAATTTCAAGTATTTTAGAATATATATTATGGCCGCACAGTCTTGTTTAATCGCGGTGTATTTTCTCTCCGTGAAACTGATTTTTTCAAGTTAAAGCACAGCGTCGATGACTCTTTGTGATAGGACAGTCTAAAGTCATGTCCGATGGTTCGCATTTCAGTACAAATTCTTTGTCAAAATCAGGAGCTTGCAGCATCGATGACTCATTAACTTTCCTATTAAATCTGTGAAAGCTCTCTCGCAGTTTCCGTCTTTGGAAATTTCTATCTTCTTAGCCTTTCTTCGCAAGGTATTAGTTAGGAAGGCGATTATCTCGGAGTAATCTCTCGCATAACGGCTTATTTGCCAGTAAGTCCAGGGAACTTGAATATTTTGGTCTTTGTAATGGGTCTTGGGAAGTTATGGATGCAACTCACTTTAGCGTTGGATGTAGACCTAATTTTACCCCAGCTTTATGTCTGAGATACCATACGCTGGTTTGCTCAAACTTACACTCAGAGGGCTTGATTTTTAGTTCAGCTCAAAGAAATCTCTCTAAAATCCCCGCCAGGTGCTTCTGGTGTTTCTTCCATTTCAATGAGAAAATCACGCCATCATTATGGTAAGGGAAAGCATAATTTTCACTTCCCTTTAATAACCCAACCATCAGTTTATTAAAGAAGTAAGGTGTGGTTTTTTTTTCAACTCGAAAGTCTCGAACCGATCGATAGTTCCCAAAGGATGTCACAGACGTGACTATTCTTTGAGCCCTTTTATTCAATGCTTTAGCTGGATCTAACGCCGTTTGTCATTCATTATAAACAAACGGAATTTTTTTAAAGAACATATTACGAGATTGGAATACAACTATTTTTCAACGTAATCCCCCTCAAGTTCAATGCACTTATGCCAGCGCTGGACAAGCTTCTCAATTCCACGAGCAAAGAATTCTTCGGGGAGTGGGCGTAACCAGTTATGCACATGCTGATAGTAGGGTTTCAACATGTTAATATGATAAGCATTAGATCGCTTCCGTCCCTCTTTTACTCTCACGACATAATTAGTATTTGATAGCTTGGATTCTATTGTGCTCGGGCTCTTCCATTGCCCAGCGAGTTAACAGTGTCGCGTGGGAGCTAAAATCAGTACTCTGTCACTTTCTTTAAATTCACGTTTAACCGCGCTATGGTCATGCCTCCTCTCCCCCTTTTTATTTCAATTTCCGCCATTTTTCCAACCTTTAAATCTCGTGAGATTCTCAAGCGTTATTGATAGGGAACACATGCATGGTTAAAATATTCTACTCCTCTGCAGTCTTAATCCAATGTTCATTAGCCAGAACTTTAGGCGCCCTCAAATTTCTACCCGTCACACGTGGTAAAACCAAATGGGATTGTGCGTTACCTTTCTCAACGCCCAGCAGATTATGCAGGCAAGGGACGCTCCCGTGAGACTCCCGAATCCACAGTATCCGTAGAATAGGCTTTGG
The DNA here is from genome assembly GCF_044657685.1 of Stegodyphus dumicola. Lineage (NCBI taxonomy): Eukaryota > Metazoa > Arthropoda > Arachnida > Araneae > Eresidae > Stegodyphus > Stegodyphus dumicola. The sequence continues at coordinate 81,800,020 of NC_140780.1, forward strand.
ATAGTCCTATGAAATCTTCTATCGGATTTGACTGTGAATGCCACACTCAGCTTGGACTGTAATGCCAATACTGTCAAAAATTTAAAAATCAATTGACTGGTGAATAAATTTCCCAAGTCACGCTGAACTGCGTCCGGGAAACCGATGCGGCTAAATATTTCTAAAAGAGTCTCCGTTAACGTTAACAATCCTATATCACTGGAAGGTATGGCTTTTGGCCACTTTGAGGCCAAGCAGACTGTTGCCTTTCTAACTAATGGTTAAGGAACCACACGAGTCAATATTAATTTTTGAGAAAATCTCTCTGATATTTGGTACAAGTTTTAATGTAGATTTTACCGTTTCGTTAAGTTTTCCAGTCCTCACTCATCCATCGTAGGATTTTTTAAATTTGTCACTTTCTCTATAACCATTCGGCCAATAATAGTAAAAAGAAACCTATGTATGATTTTCATCGCAATGAGATGGCTCGCCTACGCTTCATGTCAGAATTTTAGAATTTTATTCATATAGATATTTGGTACTGCAAGCAATTTACGTTGTTCTGTACTAGTTTCTCATGACTTTTTTTTTTAAAAAGAATCAACTGCTATGTGTTCTTTCACATTCGAAGAACAGAGTCACAGGCCCTAAAAAGAAAATTATTTTTCATGAAAGTAATGAGAAAGAATCTAAATCACTTACAACTCGCAATAATTAGTTTTACTCATTTTAATATAATTTTGTAGGGCTGTATTATAACTGGAAACTGGATTTAAAGTACTGCAGGCCCTACTAGACAGATTGCGATTTATCGCTATGTCTTAAACAACTCATAAAATGCCCTTCTGTATTTTAGTCTCAAATTAAAGGCACGATTCGTGCTACACACGAGATTTCTACCACTTGAGAATACTAAATATAACAGATAATAAAATTCAAACTTCGATAACTTAGTCTAAGAATGCACTTAAGATAGAATAAAGCTGGCTCAAATATTTTACCGGCACGCATTTAAAACATTAGTTGGTGGGATTGCTAAAGCAGAAATATCACTTTTAAGCATATCTGGCAAAGAAAAATATTAACAGCAAGAAGCGAATGTCAAAAGTCTTCTGAACTAAAGATTCAAAATCCTCAGCTTTAGTAGACATAAAGTTAATTTGCATTCGGTATGGAATATAGATATGAGAAATTAAAGTAGACTTAAATCATAGTAGCTGGTTAATTAAGATACTTTACATTTGTGACAATATTATTTACAGAAATGAAGCATATAAAATCAATAATTGAATTTAGGAAAAAAATCTGTGCAGAAAAATTAAAAGATGTTTATAAAAATCATATAGATAGCATGCATGGTGGCGTGGAGCAGTGTTTTGTTATTTTTAAAGAATCGTGAAGACAAATTTAGTTCTGCCAGGCAAGTATATCATGCTGGCAGAAAAATGGCTTCAATTCTTAATGTAAAAATGTTTAAAAAATTATTTTTAATTCCACTTCCTAGAGAAATATCTTTCTCTGTTTTAAAAAGGGTAAAACGCTATTCAAAAATTATATCAAAAGATAGATTAAATTGTATGGCTCTATTATATATGGAACAGGAAGTTGAAATAAGGCTGAAAATAACTGATGAATTTGATATAAAGCAGTCAAAGAAAAGATTTATTATACCTTGCGCTTAATAGTCATCTAATTTAACAATCATTTATTTTAATTTTAAAATATCCCACAAAAGATTTTAGCAATCTGATATTTTAGTTCTCAAAGACTACTTAATTTTATTATTTTATTATTACACTTCAACACTAATGCCTTTCAAGCATGTAAATGCTTTCTTAGGAGCCCCCAAAGTTTTAACGTCTGGGGCCCTCAGTTGCCTTAGCCCACTCCTGGGTTCCATTGGCACGAACTCTTATACAGCCTACAATGCGCAATACGGCAATGAGTCGTACAGTTTATGCCTTAAGCTAACTTGCTTCTATAATTTATTGAGATTTTGCGCTGGTGAATTCGATAACTCATTTTTTAACATCCAAATGTGGTCTCAATGATTTTCGATTGAAAATGTACCTTGCTATTTTTATAACCATAGCAACACATTAACGTATGTATTTTAAGCATTTGTGTGGAGACCCTAGCTCTGTGTACACGGACATTATTAAACCATACTGAAAGAAAACAGACGTATGAAATTTTATAACAAAATTACTGAGCATTAACTATTCCTGAAGAAAAACATACTGATAGCTGAAATACGTCCATATTTTGCTGTGGTATTGTTCAATAGGTCATAAAATTTGATGCATTATGAACTACACTAGTGTCCAAAATTAAAGTTACAATGCATTTTTTGCAATAATTGAAAAAAGCTCCTATTAGTACTTTGTAAATTTATGTCTTGTATCATTTGGGGAACGATAAATATAATGAAAGCATTTAGAGATTTTTGAAAAGAATCTGTTCCCGTTTAAAACTAATATTTTCCTAAGGAAAAGGGAAAGTGTCCGGTTTCTAATTCTGCGGGTGACTTAACGGTTATGAGTGTCTGGAACAGTTGGTGTCCAGATAATTGCACCGTTTCCAGTTTACGGCTATACCCGTATGCTTTTTCAGGGACAAGAGGACTGACAAAGGCCACAAAAGAATTACGACACCTATGGAGGATTGATGCGTAACATTAATTTTACTGCGTCGTAGACACTTGAAGGCTAGAAAGCTCTTTCAGGACCTCCCTGCTGTGTATAAACAACAAATTCAAGGCAGATTGCAAACAGACGCGTAGTAGAGCAGGTCCTTTAAAGCCCGAAAACCAGCATCAAGTGTCCACCTCATCAGATCACGAAAGAGAGTCTGCATTTTTTCGGAACTAAGCACACAGTTCTTGTTGCGTTGTTCTGACTTATCTCACTCGTCTGACAGTAATATCAGAGCAAGGCCACGAAATTAATCGTGCAAGGCCGTGCAAGACTGAGCCTGTCGTTAGCAAGAGCCTTGAGCTCCATACAGATGACAGTATGACTTCACTCAGTTACGTTCCCAATTTTGATAGAGAACACCCCTAGGCGAACGGGTCCAAGGGTTCCATCGCTCTTCCCCTAACACCAACCTCTCGATAGGACTTTCGACTCGCTGCATATTTACAGTGCTCCCATGCTGCACAAAAACTATATATTTAAAAGCATCCATGGACATTAAAGACACAGAATGATTTTCGACAGTTATCTAGAGAGAGCTTAGAATCCACTATCTTTCCTCCAACTTTAGGGAAACTGACCATTTTGGTAGAAGTGAAATCCTTGCTCATGGATGCCTCCTGTTGGACGACTGCACATCACTGCATGTGTTCGTTGCAGGTACTGTGACCGAACAGAACTACAGAGATGAGATTTTTTAATATAAGTTGAGGCTTTTCCGGGGAGCTGTTGAAGAGGAATTTATGAACCTTGAATCCAGGCCACATAGAGCTCAGTTGCTTGACTTTTTCTGGAAAATCTTTTTATTCGCCATATGATATGGCCAGCGAAACATTCGGATCTGAATCATATGCAGTACTATTGGTACATTCTAGAAAGAGCATTGCACAACTTCAGTTCTCCCAGGGCTTTCCAAGCTTTAAAATCTTACATTTCAGAAGAACAGGATTTGCTGCCACAAGCTTTCATCAACAGCCTCATTTAGAGTATGAGGATCAGTATACGTCATTAGTTTTGCTAGTAGAGTATTAGTGTACATCATTTGTCATGTGTGTATCATTATAAAGGAAATGTAAATTTGCTAATATAATTAAAACATGCCAGAAGGCTACAATTTATTGTAGTAGGATATTCATCCAGAAGTAAAATATTATGAAGAAATGAAACCCAAAACCATGTTTTGGGGTTGTGAAATGTCAGTATTTAGAGTTCGGCAAGCCGGACGCTCTACCATCGGCAACAAGGTACATTTGCATACCATTTGGAACTTCGTTTTAAATGTTCGCATCATTTCAAGAGCTTCGTTACTGCATGTTTGTTCATAGATTGTTAAAATCGTTAAATACTCGTTCATAGATTGTTAAAATCGCGGACCAGGCCTGGTTTTCCCTAATCTCACAAAAAGAAGTCTAGTGGGATCAAATGGCTGCTGTGACCATTCTACATTACTTCTAGAAGCTAGGATTTGGTGCACGAAATTTTCCGACAAGTAGCTTAACTGACACCAGCTCATGTGATGGGGATTACTGGAATGAAACAAAACATAGTTGGACCAAAGATAAGTCATCCAGGAAATCAGGTTAGGTTAGGTTACTTAATTACGGCAAAGCCTCGAGGGCTATCTGCCTAAGGGGAGGGATGCCTTCGTGGAGGACTTTCTAAGGGAAACTGGCTCGTATACACGTTACACATGGGGAAAACCACGAAAACACCCATGCAGCCAACCCGTTCGCCAGAAAATCAGATACTTGGTTTGCTATAACTCAAAGCGTCTTCTTCCACTTTCAAACTGCGATTGAATTTTGCCTTTTTAATCCACGTAGTATTAACCAAGAATTTCAGTTATCTATATTGTGGGTTTGGTGACCTACTAGTGATGATCGGTAGCAAAATTTGTTGTTATTTATATCATGTGATACAGTGTAGTTACTTCACTATAAGTAGATGAAAATTCCTGAATCTAGCTTTCTGCGTTGAAACATTATTTTGGTATTTAAGCACTTTACTGTACATCCTGTACCTATATATATATATATATATACATATGCACACGTGTCTGTTGTATTCCCGTTATCAATTTACATATCAATAATTTTTTTTTGCATCAGTTTTAAATTACTTTGACCTTTTTGGTTTCGTTTCGATTTCATTACATTTGATTGCTTTTTATGTTTATTCTTTACTGCATGCATACAATGATTGTTTTCTACTATTTTATTCATTTCTTTGTAGGAAGCATTGAAATTTATCCAGTTTTTGTAGCAATAAAATATGAGTGCATATATGGGAATTTGAGAGAGATAAATAGATGTCTAAATGATATTAATCCAGAGTCGAAGAAATTACGTTTCGGTGAGATAAAGATGTAAAAAGCAAAGGATATGGTATTATGCTTTCGTAAGCGAAAGGTCTTACAGATATTTCAAATTTGGTGTATGTACTTGAAAGCTTTCCAGGAAAGGCCTAAAATGCTGGAAATATGCCATCGATAGATTCATCAGCAGTTCTGAATATTTTTCAAAGGAGTAGGATGTAGACCTGTACGAAACGGGTTGGTCCGCATGACGAACTGCGCATGTGTGATAGGGTTCGCAAATTGTTGTACACTGTTTAAACCAGTGACAACATGAAGGCTCTTGATTTATGTGCACTATTTTCCAAACCATAGAGCAGACCTGAATTTTTTCCTAGCTTGCTACACAGATGGCAATGTAATAGCGGTCTTGACCGCAAATCTGAAGCTCGCGGTGCGCAAACTACTTGTAGAATCTGAATATTGTTGCAATCAATGAAGGATAAGCATCCACGTTTCCATATCGTAACTCCTCCTTATACAAAATCACAAAATCGAGAGACATATCACATTCGAAGCGAAAACTATGAAATATCTCCGAATCTTAACCAAAAACGTAATGACCATATTATAAACTCTTAGACCAAAAAGCAACGCACCAAGAAGGAGTTATCCGAATGGGACGAAAATCGGTAGAAGTCATGTACATGTACAGAAAAACAAATGATTACAGTTTGAGAAAAATTGGATGATCTATTGAAGTGATAGAGCTTCACAAAGTGAAAAAGTCAGTAACGCGTTTGTCCACTTCTGACCCTTATGCAACCACTTATTCGGCTTGGCATCGATTGTTAGAGGTTGCGGATGTCCTCCTGAGGGATATCGTGCCAAATTCTGTCCAACTGGCGCGTTAGATCGTCAATATCCCAAGCTGGTTGGAGGGCCCTGCCCATAATGCTCCAAACGTGCTCAATAGGAGAGAGATCCGGCGACCTTGCTGGCCAAGGTAATGTTCGGCAAGCACTAAGGCAAGCAGTAGAAACATGTGCAGTGTGGAGGCGAGCATTGTCTAGCTGAAATGTAAGCCCAGGGTGGCGTGACATGAAGGGCAACACAACGGGCCTTAGAACTTCGTCGACGTACCGCTGTGCTGTAAGGTTGCGACGGATGATAACCAAAGGCGTCCTACTATGAAATGAAATGGCACCCCAGACCATCACTGGTGGTTGTCGGCCTGTCTGCCGGAAGACAGTCGGGTTGGTATCACACCACTGTCCGGGGTGTCTCCAGACTCGCCTTCGCTGGTCATCGGGGCTCAGTTCAAAACAGAACTTATCACTGAAGACTATTCTACTCCAGTCAGTGACATTCCAGTGCGAATGAGCCCGACACCACTGCAAACGGGCTTGACGTTGTACAGAAGTCAATGGTAGTCGGCACAAGGGGCGCCGTGACCTCGGCTCCCTTTCTGTGAGCCGTCTATGAATGGTCCTTGCGGTCACTGCAGCAAGTCGATGATAATGATGCATCTGGGGCTGTGAGTGCCTCTCTGACGATTGCTCGGTCTTCACGTTCTGTGGTTTCTCTAGGCATACCGCTTCCTTCTTGACGCTGTGTGCGGCCATGGTTCACCTATTCCTGCCAACATCGTCTAATAGTGGCATCGCTCCTACTCAAATGTCAAGCTATTCGCCGATAAGAACAACCGGCTTCTTTTGGCCCAACTACACAACCTCTCTCAAATTCTGACATCTGCGCATATCGTACGCGCACCTGTATGCGAGGCATAGTTAATGTCTACCAGAGTACACGGAATGAAATTCGTGAAGAATTTATGATTTGGAATTGTAATTTCTCTTCTTAAATATCCAGCCATTTGCGTAGATCAGATGCGCTGTAGCGACAACCATTCATTCATTGGCAGCCAAAATGTAAAATTTTGCATGTTCCGTCGAAACCTGTATGCATATCAATTTGTGTCCAATTTGCTTTATATCTTCTCGGTGCGTCTTTTTTTTTTTTTTTTTAAGATTGTATTTACACGCATCAACGTAAAGGCAATTATTCGCAGCCTTTTGTCCGTTACTCGGAAATCTCTCAAATCTAAACTTAAAGAGCAAAAGACACATTTACGTATCTATATTAAGACCAATAATAATTTACTTCTAACCAGCATGGGTTAGAGTTACCCCTGATAACGTGAAAATTTATCAGATTCTGCAAAATCGAGTACTGAGTATCATCATCTGAGGTTAAAACTGACATTCTTCATAAGTAACTCAAACTCTCAAGAATGCATAATACCATCAGAGCCATGAACGAGAAATTCTTCCAAAAGGTGATAAACTTCCATACAGTAAATTTCTGGGCAATTCTGCAATATGAGATCCTCGAATATGACAATAAATTAAGACCGTACGCAACACGTCTGCAAAGTAACGGACATTTCGTCAGTTAATCTTTACTATACAGCTCTTGCAAATGGATATAGTGTAGTTATCATCATTCTACTCTTTATGCGCCTTACATGCTAATGAAAATTTAGGTATTTATGCCCAATATAATGCATCTAATCCCTCAAAGAATTGGATAATGATTTGGACGCATCTGTAAATACTGTAAATGCTGAAATTTACGTTTTCTTCGCTTATTATGTTTTCGTGTTTTTTCAAATTTTGTTTTGTTGCATTTGCTTCAACAAAATAGGAAGAAATGTTCGCTAAGTTCCAGATAACTTGACCAGGAGAATCCGATGACTAAGCTTTATTTGTGAATCTCCTAACTAGCCAGTGGAATCACGTGACCTCCAGTCCTTCACCCTGCATACGGCCAAAGAATACGCATGCAAAGAAGGAAAGCTTCCATAAACGTAATGTAAACCAGTTTGACTGCTACACCACTATATCGTGGAGAAACAAATTATCATCTCCAGATTACCAGATGTACATGAAATTTCGCAATAATTTAAACTCGGATTTTTCGTACATTGTTTTTACTCAAAATAGATTATCTATTAATTAATATACTTGCGAGTATCATTGATTTGATTTACGTCGATACGGCAGGGGAAAAATGGTGTCATAAAAATCTGAACTCTTGACAAACATGATCGTCAACACCGGCCGGATAATTGTTTCGCACGTGCGTAAAATAGTATTAAAGGCTGGATGGATATCGCCTTCTAAAGTAAACTTAGCGTATATTTTTCCTTCGTCGCTTTGACGGAGCCAGTCCTGCTTTGATGAAACTGTCGCTCTTAATCCTAGAAGTTCTTCGGTACAACTATCACCTTTCAAGACGATTCATCGTGTTGCTAACACCTGAACTGCATGGACCAGTTCGCTGCATAATTGTTTTCTTAAGGTGCAAACATTTACTACTTCTCCCTCGCTTCCTCTGCTCCTGTACGTACGAAGTACCTACGCCATACTGCTCTACTAAGCATTTCGCTCTAAAAGGCATTAAATTCAAAAGAGAGCTGGTAAAATCACTCTACCCCTTCCCACTCGATGCAAAGCTGCTTCAGCATGTCTAAGCGTCGTATTGAAATTCGTTGTATAATGGGGCTAACGTGTTTACACTTGCTTGAACTCTTTACAACTGCTGATGAGCAATAAGTAAACTGGAAATCGCGCACCGTTTCTTTTCTTTATATTTCGTCTCAAAGGATTTCACGACGTAAACTTTCTGTCGTATGTCCTCCTGCATTATGTATTTAATCAACTGATATCCCAAATTAAGAATGTGAATATAAAATACGCGATATAATGAAAAGTAATTCTTTTATTTTAAGGAAATTTTGCATACGATACCCAATATTATAACAGAAACAACTGCAAGATAAGAAAAAGAACAAGAGTTAAATGTTTCATGATATGCAAATGAAACGAAACGTAGAGAAAACATGATATATAAGATTTCTACAACGGCCGGACTATTTAGGTGCATGGCCGCTCAGCACAGTTTTACATATCTTACAACAGGTACTTATACTCTAAATGAGGTTGATGATCAAAGATTTCGGCAACAAATCACATTTTTCTGAAGTCTAAGGTTTTTAAGGCCTAGAATGGTGTAGAGCAATCGCTCTTTTTAAAACATTCTAAACACGCTGTATAGAATTTAGGTTCAAATGCTTCGTACCATACGGCGAATTACCACTTCCTCCATAAAATTCAAGCAGTTGAGCTCTGTGCGGCTTGGCGTTTTATGCCGGTGATCGGATATCGGAGGATTTTACTCAAGTTCCTGCTGAATATAGTGCATCATTTCATTGTAAATCAGTGAGGCTGTGCAGGTTTGTTATTAACTTTTTCTTGCTATCCCTTGTAGTTTTCGAGATGAGATCGTTAACTTCCAAAATTCAGCTCAAGGTGTACTGCAACCGATCTCATACGATACAGCATAGTTACTTACTATGCAGGCACAGTTTCCATATCTCTAGCTTTCTACGTTCAGTTATTTCTCTGTTTACTATACGCCATGCATATAAATATATGCATGTTCATATATAGTCTTACCGGAAATTTGTATGTGTTATAAATATACACATTTTTGTTTTTTGTCGTACTGTTTGAATTTCGGGGAAAAAAATTTAACAAATAAAATTTAAACAGAATACCTCTTAATTAATAAAATATTTAATGATATTAAGTACAATCAATATAGTTGTTAATAAAAAGAAATGCAAGCAGCTTCTTTTTCAGTGGAACTGTAATTTTACATATCACTTTTATTGGCACTGTGCAAAAATTTCTCTGTCTTTTATTGAAGTCTAATGTAAAAATTAGTAAACAAATCAACAAATTTTGTTTCTACTATGCATTAATAATAAATTTGAAATTAATTGCATTTTAGGCGACTTACTACCAAGACATATGCAAGTGTTTCGATCTAACGAATTTTTTGCCGGAGTATGTATTCCAGAACCAGATGTCAGGGTAAGTATCCATTTAAATACTCAATACGTTTTTGCAGTAAATTCTTAAAATTTAATTAAGCAAAAGATACGAGGTTCGATAAGGGCTCCTACTCTTGATGTTACTAGCAGCTGGTGTATAACATCGAGTTCACTTGCTTTCGGCAGCTGCAAACATAAGTATACAAGAACTGAGTTTTATTTCATTATTTAACGTTTTTGAGTAGTAACATTTGTTACTCACAAGTACTTCAACTGCTTTGTCTATAAAGCAGCGATCAATGATAAATTTTTGGCACTAGAAGGTTGCACATGAGTCAAAATTCACAAAATTGTGATAGCAATTTATGGTTGAACGGATGTGAAAAATGCAGTTGGATTCGACAAGCCATAAACTGTAGAAAAATTTATATGGGTGTATTTGATAATAAAGAAGGTAAAAGATCCCTTTCAGTGATATATAGCGACAATTAAAGATGAATGAATGTCCCATTTACCTTAAAACTCTAATTTGGAAAACTGAATATAAATGTTCGGTGTTTAAGAGAAACAATTTCATCTTATTTGGATATCACTTTAAACTTATTTTATATTGGCAATTTTGATTTGGATGTTTTTAACTGCATTTTTATTTTAATCTACACTCACGTTTGTGAAAATTGCAACACCATGAAGAACTTACGCGAGTGAGCTGAAATTTTCAGGAAATGCAAAGTAGCGCATGATATGCAAATGATTAGAATTGCAAATCCGTAGCGCATGCGTATGCTGAGCAGCGCCCTCTGAACGGCTGATGGATCCGAATAAATAGACGGCTGTAGCGAGGCGTGTATGGTTATCGGTGGTTATCTGCTAGTGGTAAACGTTAACTCAATCTGTACTTATGCCTCGTCGACGAAAGAGAGCGAGATTTGAACAACTTACAGAGTTTGAACGAGGGAGAATCATCGGCCTTCGTGAAGCTGGATTGTCGTATCGTGCAGTAGTCTCTCGTGTGCAGCGTAACAGCAGCACAGTGATGCGCGTTTGGAAGCAGTGGACGGACGAGTGTCGGACAACTCGGAAATCCGGGAGTGGACCCCGAAATGTGACGTCAGCTCGCGATGATAGACACCTGGTCCGCATGGCGCGGACGGACCGTACAGCTTCCTCTAGACAATTGGCAGCACTGTGGTCAATAGCTACAGGTGCTTCATTGTGTGCTTCATCAATTCGTAGACGTCTGCTGCAGTGTGGACTGCGCGCACGGACTCCTTTATACAGGATCCCCCTAACGCACGACCATCGCCGCCTGCGGCTACAATGGGCCAATCAGCATAGAGACTGGCGTGCTGATTGGCAGCATGTCGTGTTTTCTGACGAATCCCGCTTTAATTTGTGGTACCATGATGGCCGCATTCGTGTCAGACGCTATGCCGGTGAACGCCACCTTCCGGAGTGCATTATCGAACGCCACAGTGGACGAACACCCGGAGTTATGGTCTGGGGCGCCATAGCATATCATAGACGATCTCAATTGCTACGAATTGTGGGCAATCTGAACAGCAACCGGTATATCCGTGAAGTTCTACAGCCCGAAGCTGTTCCCTTCCTTCAAAGCTTGCCAGGCGCTGTATTTCAACAGGACAATGCCCGCCCTCATACTGCTCGGATTGTTAAATCCTTCTTTGCAGCGCAGCAGGTACAGCTTCTTCCTTGGCCTGCGTGTTTCCCGGATATGTCGCCAATTGAACATGTGTGGGATGTCATTGGTCGGCGTCTTGCTCGTGATCCTCGTCCTGTTGCGTCTGCAGACGAACTTTGGGTACGCGTACAAACGATATGGAATGCTCTTCCTCAGTCAGACATTCAAACTTTGTTTGACTCCATGCCACGTCGTGTAGCAGCACTTATTGCGGCGCGTGGTGGCCACACAAAATACTGATTCTGATCTCTTGTTCTTGTTTGTTTGCTTTGAACATTTAATCATTTATTTATACCACTACCACTCAACTGTGTATTAAATTGCATTCAATTATGACGATTCCTTCTTGGTGTTGCAATTTTCACAAACGTGAGTGTATGTTGGGTGTGCTGCGTTAACGATGAGGCCGATTATTATCATCCAGGAGTGAGTAATGAACGGAATGTTTCATTATTCCGATTCTGCTCTGGCATTTTATTCTCCTGTTTAACTTCTAAAGCTCTTCCTGGCACCATCTTGGCAAACTCCTGGCCGTAACGAATTATTGTCCACCACTATTTAGTTTGGGCGCCACTGCAGAGTCATTGGGATTTTTGATGCTGGAGGTGTGAAAAATGAGCATTGTTCTAGCCGAGACTCGAACCCTGGACCTCTCATATATGCGCCAAGTGTGCTACTGTTACACTACGAAGACATTCAGAAAGGAGAGAGAAAATATCTTATAAACTGTCCTTTTTTCTCAGAGAGTGTACAATAACAGCTGAGAGAAATCAGATAGGATATTTAAACTATTAGATTGAAAGTGTGAAAAATTGAATATTTGATAGAATATTGAAGATTTATCATCAGATAGTTTTGCTTAAATTTACGGTCTATATTCGTTCTACATCTAAAATAAGAAACATTAGGAAAGACAGTTATATACATCATCCCCCCCCTTGTAGGTAAATCAGTTTATCATTTCGCTGAAAATAAAGTTTAATTTGTTGAAACACCAGAGCCCTCTTTCAACAAATACAACCTGGAAAATTGCTCTGATTGATGAAAACTTGGGCACCTTTATGCTGTTCTACTTTTACATAAAATTCAGGCCAGCTTCATAAGAATTCAACATTTTTCATAAAAGTGTCGAAAATTTATTTCAGCCTTTGCTTAATTAATTAATTAATCAGTAACTGAATCTCAAATCGCACTTGCATAAGGATTCTCGCACCTTTATCAAAAACTTCGGAATGGTGTTAGGGTGCCGACGATCAGTTTCAAGACAGAAACTGATAATCAGTTTGTGTACTTTCCTTTATGCCGCGACACCATTATGAAGATTTCTGTCTTTCCGAACAGCGGTCGACTTGCACAAAAGTGGGGCACGGTATGAAAGCGTTCCTAGTATACATGTATCCAGAACGATTTATAAATCCGCTGAGGAAATGGGACAGTTTCTCGCAGATTTTGGGGATTGGAAATCATGTTCCTTAAATCTTAACAACTCTTTTACGACGTTCAGGAGATTGTCTACTTCTGTTCGAGCTGGTGATGAGTTTAGTGTGGAGCAATTCATAATGACAGGGATGAAGCTGTACACTTCGACGTTAATTCCCCCCTTATCCCCGCTAACTGTAATTGGACTTGATCCAAAAAAAAAAAAAAAAAAAAGAAGGAGAAACATTTTCTCCTTGTATGACTCACTTCTCGCGTTATGCAATGGGCAGTAAACAACGCTTGTAATCATCGCTATATTTTTTTTCTTCATATACCTAATAAATATGTTATTTTGCGTTTGCTAAAATAATGATCGTGTTCCTTACCTCCGCAGTTTGGATTACACTTTATTAAGGTAAGAACTATAATTCTGTTTTATTCATCTGCTCGTCTCGATTTAGCGAAGTTGTAACAGTAAACAAAAATGAACCACGAATACCTTCAACAAAAGATTATGAGACCGAAAATATGTTTACTTCAACTAAACGCATAAAATATGTCGAAATAAGCCATTAAGAATAAAAAACAGAAAAGATACTTTACCATAAATTATCGCTGGATAATCCGAAAAAGGAAAAGCCAAGCCTGTCTTCAAAAACGAAACAAAACTGTATAGTTGCGTACTGCGCATTCGAAATACAGAAGCAGAAATGGCTACTAGCTGCGAAAATAAATATTCGATCATGAAACTAAACAATAACAACTATCAAGTATGGAAATACAAACTTGAAATGATTCTGAAAAAGGAAAATTTATGGGATTTAATAGCAGATGATACACCAAAAGAAATAAACGTCGAATGGAGAAAACGAGATGAACAAGCACAAGCTACCATTAGTTTACTCGTAGAAGACAACCAAATCGTACACATAAGAAATAAAACGACAGCCAAAGAAATATGGAATGAATTAAAGAAAATACATGAAAGAAAGAATCTTTCCAGCAAACTTTACCTTTTGAGAAAGCTGTATACGTTAAAAGCAGAAAACGAATACAAACTCAAAGAACACGTCAACAAAATGCTCGAAATCGTAGACGAACTGCGAGGAATCGGTGAAGAAATAAAGGACAGTCACATTGCAGCGCTCTTACTAAGCGGCTTACCAAAGAGCTACGAAAATCTCATTACAGCTTTAGAAGCACGCCCAGAAGAAGAACTAACGCTCTGAGAAGAAAAGAAGTCACGCGAGCAGAAGAAACAACTGCTTTCAAAACGAATTTTAGCACAAAATTCAAGCATTTAAATCAACGAAGATGCAATTATTGCAAAAGAATAGGACACTTAGAAAAAGAGTGCAGATTCTTAAATAACCACAAAGAAAAAGATAAAAACGAAAGTAACTCATTTTTCAAGAATGAAAAGCAAACAAATAAAGGAAATTATGGAAATAAACAGAAAACGAAAGTTGCTGTAAACGAGGATACACATGAAGATGAAAACGAAAATAAGAATCATGAGAAGACTGAGAATTACACGTTCGAAGTCACCAGAGAAAGAAAATCTCAAAACTCAAACTGGTCAGTTGACTCAGGTGCTACTTGTCATATGACCGATAACATAAACTTTTTCACCAAATTGGATAGAAGCAAAACTGAGCAGATAACAATTGCTAACGGCACGCAGATGAAGTCCGAAGGTATAGGAGAAGGATACTTATACTGTACAGACGACGAAGATAACGAAATAGAAGTGAGACTCGTGGATGTTCTGTATGTTCCTGACCTAGAAGGAGGATTGATATCCGTAAGAAAAATTACAAAGAAAGGATTCACAGTTGAATTTGAAGAAGATATTTGCAGAATAAAGAAGAAAAATAAAACCATAGGAATTGCTAAAGCAGAAGGAAATTTATACACCATAGTTGAATCGCAAAGAAGAAAAGCCAAAATTGCAGCTGCAGAAAGAAGAGAAAATAGTATAGATCTTTGGCATAGAAGGCTAGGACACAGAAATTATGAAGCAATCAAGAGGCTAAAGAATGATGACCTGGAAACCGGAATAAGAATTGACGGAGAAGCCAAAAAAGAAAAAGAATGCGAATGCTGTATCAGAGGCAAAATGACTGAATTGCCGTATCCCAAGCTAAACAACTATAGAGTGAAATTAGTTCTAGACTTGATACATTCAGATATCTGTGGGCCAATCGGTACAACATCACTAGGAGGAAAGAAATACTTCATAACATTCATCGACGATCATTCGAGATACACAACGATCTATCTGCTAGCTACAAAAGATGAAGCTATCTCCAAGTTAAAACAATTTGTAACCATGACGAAGAACAAATTTGGAAAGAAGCCAAAAGTCTTAAGAACAGACAATGGAGGAGAATATGCAAGCAAAGAGATTGAAGACTATCTGAAGGAAGAGGGAATCGAACATCAAACCTCCGTAGCATATTCACCGCAACAGAACGGTAGAGCAGAAACAAAAAATCGATACTTAATGGAAATGACAAGATGCCTGCTACTCGATTCAGGACTCAAAAGAGGATTTTGGGGTGAAGCCGTAATGACAGCCACCTATCTACAAAACAGGCTACCATCAAGATCAGTTGAAAAAACACCGTATGAACTATGGAATAATAAGAAGGCGAATCTAAGCCATATCAGAGTTTTCGGCAGCACAGCCTATTGTCGAGTTCCAAAGCAGAAATGAAGCAAACTAGACGAAAGAGCAGAAAAAGGAGTTCTTGTTGGATATAGTGACCGTACTAAAGGATATAGAATTTACATGCCACATGCAAACAACGTCGTGATCAGAAGAAGCGTAATATTCGATGAAAACAAAAAAGAAGAAACTCCTTGTCAATTAAACGATCAGCATGAGGAAATAGAATGGCCTTTTAAAGAAAATAAATTGACAGAACCACGTCCAAATGATATTACAGAGGAAGTAATTGAAACAGAAGAAATCCCCCTATTACCGAGAAGATCCCACAGAACGACTAAAGGAATCCCACCAAAAAGATTCTCATACATGGCTAAGAATGAAGAAATCAAAGTTCCTAAAGACTGGGAAGAACTTCAAACTTTTCCTACTAAAGAAAAGGAACTGTGGCTAAAATCTTCGAAAGAAGAAATGGAAGCACTGAAGAGGAACGAAACATGGGAACTAGTCGATCTTCCAAAAGGAAAGAAAGTAATTGGAAACAAATGGACATTTAAAACAAAATCCGACGCTTCAGAAAATATTATCAGATATAAAGCTCGTTTAGTAGCTAAAGGATATTGCCAAAAATTTGGACACGACTACGACGAAACATTTGCACCAGTCGTAAAGTATACAACAATAAGGACTATTTTGGCAATAGCAGCTCAAAAGAAAATGCACGTAAATCACTTCGATGTAAAAACAGCTTTTCTATATGGAGATATATATATGAAGCAACCAGAAGGCTACATCTCTGCTTCAGAAGCAAATAAAGTCTGTAAACTGAATAAAAGTATCTACGAACTAAAACAGGCAGCCAGAAACTGGAATCACAAGATAGCTGAAATCCTGCGCAAACAAGGATACGTTCAAGAAAAGGCTGATCCATGTTCCTTCACACTAATCGAGAAAAACGCAAGAACTTACATAATCGTTTACGTTGAAGACATATTAGTCGCGAGCGACAAGTGTGAATCAATTCAAGAAGTTGAACGAATTCTCAAAGAATATTTCGACATTCGAAATCTTGGAGAAGTGTCTACATATCTAGGAATTGAAATCGAAAGAGAAAAAGACGGAAGCTTTAAACTTCATCAAGCTAACAAGATTAAGAGTATGATCGAAAAATTCGACGGAGAGTCACCATAGAAACTAAGCTATACACCCATGACTACGAATTTTACGAAGAACCAAAACAACCAGGATGACGTTTTTCCCGATAATCGGAAGTATAGGGAAGCAGTGGGAGCACTTTTATATTTAGCAACAGTATCAAGACCTGACATAGCAAATTCTGTTGGAATACTTAGCAGAAAAGTAGAAAATCCATCAACATGGGACTGGAACGGTATCATTAAAATCATACGATATTTGAGAGCGACAATTAATTACAAATTACATCTAAAATCCAATGGTGCACCAGTCATCAAAGCTTACAGTGACGCTGATTGGGCAGGAGATACCTCTGACAGAAAATCCACATCCGGATATATATTTCAAATAGGAAACAGTACGTTATCATGGGGAAGCAAGAAACAAAACTGTGTCGCCCTATCTTCGACAGAAGCCGAATACATCGCTCTAGCCTTAACATTGCAGGAGCTACAATGGATTAGACAACTGATGGGAGATTTAGGTTTCGCTCAACAGGAAGCTAACATCGTATTCGAGGACAATATACGAGTATCATGCATAAATCTTTCCAGAAAAGAGAAAGGAAGCAGTTACACCAAACACATCGATGTGAAATATCACTACGTATGTGATCTACAAAATCAAGGGATTGTTAAATTAATACACTGCAACAGTAAAATGATGTATGCAGACATGTTCACGAAACCTTTGCCCAGACAACAGCTGGAATTTCTATTGAAAGGAATCGGGCTTACTTCGAACAGAACAGTTCATCGAGTGGGAGATTGTGAAGCAATTCATAATGACAGCGATGAAGCTGTACATTTCGACGTTAATTCCCCCCGTTACCCCCGCTAACTGTGATTGGACTTGATCCAAAAAAAAAAAAAAAAAAAAAAAAGAAGGAGAAACATTCTCTCCTTGTATGACTCACTTCTCGCGTTATGCAATGGACAGTAAACAACGCTTGTAATCATCGCTATATATTTTTTTTTTCATATACCTAATAAATATGTTATTTTGCGTTTGCTAAAATAATGATCGTGTTCCTTACCTCCGCAGCTTGGATTACACTTTATTAAGGTAAGAACTTTAATTCTGTTTTATTCATCTGCTCGTCTCGATTTAGCGAAGTTGTAAGAGTAAACAAAAATGAACCACGAATACCTTCAACATTTAGTTACCTTCTGAACACCCGTGATGTTTCGTGAAGTTCCCCCTGCCGCGTCCAAGAAGCCTTTCGTTAATATACAAGTAGGAGTAATGATTCTTGTGTATTTGTTTTTTAAGTTGCAGTTGTTATTCCAGATGTACTGAAACGCAAAACTGAGTTCTGTTGCCAGTGACTGAAGAATAATCGTCCCATTGTTAAAATAATAAGCTGGTATTTCTCCTCTCCCCCGTTTCTTACAGTTATTCATATAATCCTCACAAACGGGAGTTTTGCCGTTAATCAAAGAACCCTCACAAACGAGATTTACTCTTTCTTGAGAAAACTGAAAATATATTCGAAAAGATTGGCATGCCTTTGGTAAGCTCACATCGAGCTTAATGAAACAATGATTCTGATTCACTATCCCATTTATACTTGATGCATGACATGTAAATTTTGTCCCGTTTCTTCATATGTTGATGGCAAGACAAGAAAATTTCAAGCTTTTGGTTGCTCATTAAATAATTAATTGGAAATGAGCTGATGGTGCAGTGTTGAAGCGTAATGTTTATATTTTAATAAATTTCACATCTTTCTTTCAAGTGTCACGAAATTTGTTTTTTATCTGTACGTTTATTCTTTTATACTGCATGAACTCTGCGTCATCATCAATGTTTAAGTTTTCAGACTATCACTGCTCCCGTCCCTCGGAAAATTTCCCAAATTCCCATCTCTGGCCCTGAATTTAACGTATTATTAACATTCCCATATTACATTTTTTCATTAACTTAATTTTCATAATATAATTATTAATTTATTTATTATTTCTCTATTTAAAATTTATTTTACATTAATTAATAATATTAATGTATCTTTTATTTAATTTTTATATCTCTTTATTTTGATTTTATTTATTATTATTTTGTACAAACTATTTTTTTATTCATCATTCCTAATGGCGTAACATAGGATTCTGGAACTTCTAATTTTAGGAATTAAGCTCCGTAAGTAAGCATTAAATATACGCATCGCAGTGAATTTGCAACATATAATAAAGCATTTTATCACAGAAATCTATCAAATGACGTTTTAAATATTACTATAAAAGTGTGTTAATTAGAATTATGTCCACCAGATGACGACGCACCTTAGAATCCTGACTGATTTTGAAACATCGGTGTTCAAAATAAGATTTGTATTAACTTGTTGAAAACATAACATGAAGAAATACGAACTCTAGATTAAGTGATATTCATGCAGAATGGAGCATCCTTCCTATACTGCTTTTCTTCTACTGTCTGTCAACTTGTGAAGTAGATGAAGTGCTAATAAGCCTTTACTTTCAGTACAGATGTTATCCAAATTTCCAAATCCTGCTATTTTTAGTATGCAGCTCTTTGAAGTTGCAGCCGTGCACAGATGATACAATATAACTAACAATATCAAGACACAATGCTACAGCGTGTATCGATGATGAATATATTGTAGAGTCATTAGGACTTTTTTAGAAGCAAGAGAGATTGAAAAATATGCAACGCCTTCACCGGGAATCGAACCACGGGCCTCTGGAACACGCGCCCAACGTGCAGACCACCACACCACGAAGGCACGCCAAGAAGGTGGGAGAAATACGTATATACTCGCCCTTTTAAAGGGCGACTGGGGTTTCTAGGGGACCCAATCGCCAAATCCTGGTTGTGGAGGGTCATCATCCACCACCCTTTTAGTTTGGGCTCCACTGTAAGGTCAGGATTTTTTGGGAAGCAAGAGAGATTGAAAAATATGCAACGCCTTTGCCGGGAATCGAACCACGGACCTCTGAAATACGCGCCCAGCGTGCAGATCACCACACCACGAAGGCACGCCAAGAAGATGGGAGAAATACCTTATAATATTATATACGTAATGCGAAATATATATTTAATACAAAAGCTCGCATCCAATAGTGCTCAATAATGATGCCTACTCCATTCAGCATTTATTATTAGGCACTCCCTCTCTACCCAAGATCCCAAGGTTAATGAACGTAACTGTAATTAAAAATTTGTTCATAGTTCAGTTTTCATTGCTCCTTAAAAGTCAAAATTTTATGCATTTCTGCGCTAACTCAGTTATTTTACTTTATAAACTCTCTAAAATATTACTTTTAAAATTTTATTGGCTTTTAGACCCTGTTACAGAAAACTTTCTCCCCGATTTGCTTCCTCGTATCTGAGAAATGCAACTTTGACTTTTGCTGTCGTATTCCCATCCAGCATAATTATGCGGCCCACCCACTGGCTGAATGCTAAAATCGCTGAGCATTTGTAGTTCGATCTGGACTTAAAATCCCAACAAACGGAGTAACTGCATGGAAGTTTCCACTTTTTTTTTTTTTTTTTTTTTTTTTTTTTTTGTAACGTGAATATAAGCCAGTTTCTCCTAAAATGTCCGTTACAAAGACATTTCACGCCTTTGCATATAGCTCTAGTGTGCTTTACTGTAATTCAAATAATCCAATCCAATCCAATTTAATTGTGCACATTTCGATAGAAATCGGTATGGCCAAAGTCACACGCTCGCCTTGTTAAGAGCTTTGAGGAACAATTGATAACTGTGATTTTCAGGAACAGTAAAGCTTTTTTGCTAATAATTTTAATGTTACTTTTCTATTTTTCTTACTTTAATAATTACTTATTTCACTTTTTTCAGGAGAGTTTAGATAGCAAAATACCAAAGCACGTTCATGAACATGGAGTTGACTTTATAAAGGTGCGTTTCCTTATTGCCTATTATTAAATAAAAAATTTAAGATGTAAACTTATGTTAATTGTATATGACCAAAAAATAACTATGCGATAATATGCGATAAATCAGTTTAACTATCACATTTGTTTTGCCTTTAAAATACTAAATAAGAACGGAAAGTCAGCAGTTATTTATTAAAAAAAAGGTGTTTCCCCAAGTATTAGTGTTGTTTCAACTAATTTATAAATCGATACAGAATTTGATTTCAATCGATTACTTGATTTAATAACTTATACCTTCTGTTTCTCTTTCAGAGATGTCTGGACAAAGATCCTCAAAAACGGTATACGTGTGAGCAGTTGCTGAGGCATCCTTTCTTTGATAATTTCAAAATGCCAGACTTGGATAACTCAGATGAAACACAAAGGAGTAAAAGAGAAAAATCAAAGGTCTCTTAACTCTTTTAAATATGAATAATAAAATTAGAAATACTATAGAATCTAACCAGACAACTAATTTTCATACTAATTGTAAAAGCGAAACCAAACGTATAGAAATTGAATTTTAAAAGTTTTATTGGAAGTCAATTTCAAAATTTAGCCAGCTAAATTTTGAAAATGATCTCGATTTATCATTGAAAGAATTGCTAGGGGTTAAATATTCAATTCAAACAACAGAGCTCTGTTTAATTATGGAAAATTATAATTTTTATACGGAATATATAACATTCCTCATTTTTCCATGGGAGGAAAAAAAAGGAAGAACAAAGTTATGAAAAACAGCAACTTTAAAAAAAAAAAAAAGGCTTGTTAGGCACTCAATGAGGATGAATAAATATAGTAGAAAGTTTAGGAAAATGTAGAGTGTTATAAAAATCTAATTCACAAAATCTGAGAAGTAAATTAAGTTAAAATTTCAAGACCTGCAGATGAGGAAGTTCTACAATAAGCCACTTGACAAGGACTTCTATTATGATATGAGAATACCAAAAGTAAATTAAACAAAAGTTATTTTCTTTTTCACAGAATTTCAATATGCTTTTATTCCTTTTGATTCGAAAAAATATTAAATTCACTTTAGTCTGATTTTCAGTAACATATATTGTATAATAACTTCCGAAGAAGAGCAAGGTAATACTATCGCAATTTGCTGCTGTACCAAGAAAAGAAAAACAATTTTCATCTCTATTGCCCATCTAAAATTTCCCATAGAAATCAATTTTTAAATAAAGGCTGTAAACGAAAAGGATATTTTTCATACAAAGTTTTATTTTCATTTATTAATTGTTTCTCAGCGAAACTTTTGCTGTACGTAACTGCTGAATGGTTTTGGCAGCAGTAAACTGAAATCAAAAAGATGCGTAATGGTCTCTACGAGTATAATAATGTAAAGAGCTTTTTATTTGTATGGAGACTAATTTAAAAGGTTGATCCAGTGGTTTTTAATTTAATACGCACTCTTCTGCAAAAAATAAAAAAGACAGCTCACACTTCAGTGAAACTGCTGTTCGAAAATTCGAAAAAAGGTAATTGTTTTTAAATGAAACAGTCAATTTTCCCCACTTTTACAGAGAAAATAATACAAGAATAAAGACAGTGATATTAAATTAGCTTTAAATATCTGAATTAATTCATCAGATCCGAACTGGCTTATGTGACATTTTGTTTATATAGGAATGGGATATTAGAATATTCCAAAAGATTTGAACATCCAGAATTCGAATATTAGCTTTTTTCATAATTCTAGTCCTAACCTAAGATATCGTTAAACGTTTTAACTCAAAATTTTAGAAGGATTAGTTTTATTGACTTCCAATAGAAGCGTTCATTATGTAATAACGGGACTGTGCAATTTCAATGACATCTGAATTACTAATATCGTCTCTTGATGGCCCTGATTGCTATTCCGTTTCAGTATGGCATCTTGTTCCGTTTCATCTTTGCGTATAACAAAATTTAGCAGAGTTTTCAAGTAATCAATACGTTGTGTTTTCTCGAATCGTTTCGATAGCTGTGTATATATGTAGATAGCCTATTGCAAATATCTCCTGTATCCTCCTTTTCAAGTAATCAATACGTTGTGTTTTCTCGAATCGTTTCGATAGCTGTGTATATATGTAGATAGCCTATTGCAAATATCTCCTGTATGCTTCTAGGAACTCAAGCTATGGGTACATAAACATTGCACACAAGCATGACTCCAGCTATTTGATAGATGAAATATTCAGATATGGTTGTTCAACTGATGAATCGAACTTGGATTTTCTTTAATGAGACATGACTGTTGATTCAGCCATGTCTCATTAATATCCATTCATGACTGTTGTTTCAGCCATGTCCCATCCCTGTCTACCGGTTTCCCGGATTGCATTTAACACCTTAAATGTTAATCTTTTGTATGAAATTACTTCCCATGGTTTATATGCAAAAGCACTTTCGCTGAATCCATATATTTTATACCTGTATATCTAAGTAAGCAAAGATTATTAAATTATCTCGAGAAATTTTAACTTCTGTATTCAAGAGTTTAATAACATGTCTTATTTACTAATTTCATTTTTAATAAATATAGGCATATTTATATTTGCTTTTTGTTAAAATGAGTCCAGATTACAATTTTGTTTTACTTAGTAACTTTTTATTCTAAGTAATTTTTTTCCTTTCTTGACTTAATATTATTCTTAGCTGAAAAATTCGGGGAATTTGAGATTAGAAAGATTCGGGAATTTTTCAGAATTTAGATACGGATTAAAATAATTTTGAGTTTATCCTACCTCTAGTTGTTTTCTCAATACAAATTAAAACCAAGTATATTTGAAGCGCAGCTCAACAAGATGCGCCAGAAGCGCATCGTATAGCCTAGGTAATATGTAGGTCATTTAAAAAATAATACAAAAAGTAAGAATACTGCAAACTGGTCAATGTAATAGGAAGGAAGCTCCCCTCGCCCAATATCCTCATTGTTATGAAACCTCCGGTTAGAACAAAAAAAAATGGTTTCATTAGCTGAGCGTAATTGAATGAGAGAACAGACACAGGAGGATCAACCAAATAGAAGATGATTCACATTAGTATTTCTGCCAAAATTTCTCACAGAAGATGTACTGCATTGTTAAGAGTATGAATAAACTCCATTTGACGATAGCACATGTCATTGGCTATTTCAAAATTTCTGTGATGACGACAGATGGTGCACTGATCACTCTCGTTCTGGACGTTCATTAGTGATTTCTGACGAAGCTGTGTACCAAGCTATACAAATGAACAGTATTCAGTCCGTGCACTAGCAGAAAGGTTGTTGGTACTCAGAGCAGCATCCTAACGACGGAAGCAGGTATCTAGATTCATCACGTTGTTCGATCAGTTGGTTCTCTAGCAGCTTCTTACAAAGAAACGATCGAAGATAGCTGGTGCCTATGATTATTGCCTTTCTCATTAATGAAATGAACCATTTTCTGAATAAATTATTACGGAAGCTTAGAAATTGCTACCATAGCATAAATTCTATTAAAGGGCAAGAAACTATTCTAATGGGTTGCAATTAAATGATAAATGCTGATCTCATATGTCTCATTGAGACTGACATACTGAAAGGAGAATTCATATTTAAGTGCTTACCACTGGTGTTATCTTTAATCATGATAAAACGAGACCTCGTGCCGCCTTATACACTCGGCAAAAATTTCTTGACATTGGTTGATGTTTTAACCTTCCCAAAGTAGTCCTCTAACTTTACGTTTGCAAAATACCATCTCATTCAACGGTACAAAACTCCTTCACTCTCCAAATCTTTGATCATATTTAGGATATGGAAACACCATCACAAGACCTTTTTTGCTCTACAGTAGAGAAATTTTATCAGTGTGGGAGAAACTTACTACTACGCAGATGGTGAGAGGTCATATACAAAATTATGACAGTTATATAAAATTATTGCTGGTTTGCATTTTGTGTTCTCTGTCTTTCTTTTTATACTGAAAAGGGTTGAATTTCAGTACATACACATAATATTTCAAAGAGCTATATAAGTCAAGTTTCTACAGGTTATGGTCAAATTTTATTACAAACTTTCAGTCAGCGGTGAAATCAACGTCAGTTCAGTGAAGAAGTCCATCTTTCCTGCAACCCCAAAAATTTCATCACAATCGAAGAAATGATAAGAGTAAAGTAAATGATAATATCTGCCTAAGATTACCAAGATATCACCATATAAGATTAAATTTCTGTATGGGAATATGTGAAAGCAACATATTATTGTTAGAGGGTCCGAAAATTGTGCAAAAAATTGCACAAAAAGGGCATGGAGAATTCATTCATTTTGAGGGCCTAATGCACAGCTTTAGATAGGAAGGTTGTAACAGTTCTGCTGACCAAGCAGGAGTACCAAGTTTCACCTTACCCACCATAAAGAATACATAAGAGTGGGCCAAACTTCTAATTCTTCCACCAATTGAAAGGTCTTCTGTGTAGACGGCATCTTAATGGTTATCGAAGTCATACGGAACTGGGTAAAAGTATCCTGCTAGGAATAAAGAAACTTTCGAGACACTAGATCATTAATAATGAGAAATAGGGGGACTACATAGGAGGAATGTAAGGAGAAACTAACTAAAAAAGAAAATATTAGAATGCATTATTTTTAGATGCTTCCTATCTGGTTTGCGGCGCCCCGATAGAAATTACCAGCTCTAAATGGGATATGGTAATGGCAATACCTAGCAGAAGTGGAATTATTTGCTGTTTTAGTTATTAGACTGGCAATAGCACACAGAGGAAACCAATTAAATTAAATCGCACAATGTTATTTAAAAGAATTAAATCAATGATTTTTAAAAATGCTAACTTTCGAATGATTTCTGTTTCAAAGTACCATTATGTATCAAAAATAAGCTAATGTTTATTACAAGCAAGTCATATGTGGCTCAGGAGCCGCAGTTAACCAGCCACATAGCCATCTAGCCGCAATTTGGCCATGCTTGAACAAACGCTTAACAGCTGCTAATTGTGGGAAACGAAGAAAAAATGTTTCCATCAAATTAAAATATTAAATATAAAATAAAACGCTTATAAATTAACTTTAGCTCGGTCTTAAATATTCATAAAGCAAATTTGGTTATCGAAGTTAAAGCCTGTAGAAATTCTCCCTTTTATCTATTAACTAAGCATGCAGGAACCTAGTGAACTACTAAGCGAATAATCGCTCAAGTCCAAAAACAAAAACGTAGACTCAAAAAAGGTTAATTAGCCTTTGTTACTCAAAATAAAGATGTACAGATGATCCCTTTCTCAGGACGTACAACAAAGCCTCCACTTGGGCTTAAGCTCAATGTAAGAAATAAGAACTTAACTAATGACTCACTAAAGAGATTTAGCCAAAGCTAACACATTTTCTAAACTAGTTGGCCCCTAATATTAAATTAGCTAGCGAAGCTATCAAGGGCACGTAATACGACCGAGCGTAGTAACAGTTTAGAGAGACGTAGCCAAAAGGCAAACGCGCGCTATTCAGGAAATCTAATTCTCTGTGAGAAGTCAGTAAACTTTAAGTACTCTCTATTTCTCATTTGCATTTAACGATATTCTAAAAACTCGTTTTGGTAAGGAATTGTAAGCTAATTCTAGAGAGACAGGAAAGGAGCTTAAACTCAAAAAGAACTGTTATAAAATTAGGATATACCTTACATCTTTTCACACCAGAATTTAAGTACTTGAAGGAAAAAGGTCTCACCACGACCTTGTTAAGATTGTAAATTCTAGAAACCTTCCTACCATTTGAAAGTTTAACTTTGTTTAATTCAATCTCATTACTTAAATCTTCCTTCTAGGGCCAACTTTACAAATGATCTAAAGCTAAGATAAAATAATTTTTTTGTTCAAGATTTCTTGTTGAGCATATATATCTTCTTCATCTTCACACCAATCTGGTACATACTTTGGTACTTCCAAAGCATCTGGAAGGAAAGAGCATTAGTACTTGTTTCTAAGAAAAATTTCCATTTTCCCTTCCAATAGCATTTTATTGCATTTATTTGGCCCTCAAACAGATCTCATTCACACACGTTTAAGACCTTTTTTCCCCCCGCTCTCCAGAAATTTGTTCTGATAGGAGTGAGCGTTTCAATGTTGTGTTACCGATCAACGCTACCAACTAACCATCCTCTGCGAGTTGTTAGAATCTGACATACGAGACCTCAAGGAATCCATATTTACAAAATTGCAGCTAATGTGCTAAAAGAGCTTGATTTAAACTTTTAAGTGTTGGCTGGAAAGCCTAACTTTTAACATACATTCATTCTATACTTTCTCTCGAATCGTTCATTTAAACAAGTTTTTGCCTTTATACAAAGTTTGCATTTAAAAAAAGTTCACATTTAAACAAAGTTTATCTATAAAGCACGTTTACAATCGATATTTAAAATTTTACTTTCATCACAAATATTTTTTTTTTCTCATTTAACATATAAAATTTTTAATTCATTTTTACATCACAAGTTACACAGTTGCTATATATAGTTTATAATGTTTTCCTATAAATTAATTCTAAATTCAAGTTTACAAATATTTTCGACCCACCAGCGGCCGAGCGGTAAAGTCGCTGAACACTGGTAGTTCGGTCCGAGGTTCGAATCCCGCGAACGGGCTGGCTGCATGGGTGCTTTCGTGGTTTTCCCCATATGTAACGTGTATACGAGCCAGTTTTCCTTAGAAAGTCCTCCACGAAGACATCCCTTCCCTTAGGCAGATAGCCCTAGTGTGCTTTGCCATAATGAAATACACACACACCTCCGTACTTTCCGCCTGCTTCCATTTTTCTGCTGGGTGATTCCAGTTTGTTGCTTGGCTATTCGATGTTCTTGGCACGCTTCCAGGATCCTGCAAGAGATCTTTTAAGATTTCAGAATCAATTCGACTATAATAGAGTTTAATTTGGTCAACGTTAGCAACTTCAGCCCTTCTGTAAACTGTTCCAAATCTAATCCTTTCAATGACAAAAGGTCCTTTGAACCTGGGCTCGCATTTGACCACTTTATTTTCTGGCGCAGAAGATAAAGAATGCTTGATTTTCAAAACATTTTGATCCGCAGAATATTATACCTCCCGTCTATTCTTTTCATAGTAGATTTTTCGTTTCTGCCTCGCTTCATCAAAATTTTTGATTGCTTCATTAATGATTATTTGAATCTCCTTTAACTTCTTCCCTTTGCGGCACAAAAAAGAGTTTATGTAAGGGAGTTAAAATTTTTCTCCCTAAAAAAGTTCTGAGGCCGTCTTTTGAGTAGTATCATGATTCGCCGTTCTTAAAGCAAAGCTTACTTCATTGACGCAGCTATGCCAACGTTCATGATGATTTTTAACGTATCCCCGAATAATTTTAACAATATTCTTGTTCCCACGTTCCGCTATAGTCGATTGTGGGCTATATGGTACCATTTTTAGATGCCATGTCCTGTGCAAAGGTTTTTAAATAAGTGAATACAAATTGTTTCCTATTATCAGATATTACTTTTACTGGCACCCCGTATTTTAAAATATATTTATTTAAGAACGAATCTGATACTATTTTTGCTGATGCTCGTTTAAGGGGAATTATTTCCGTCCACTTCGAAAAGTGATCAATGGCAGTTAAGAGCTATCTGTTCTTATTTAATTTTGTTCTAGGATAAGGTCCGAGCAAATCAATGTCAACCCTTTCATTGGGGAAAGTGGATTTTATGTTATTTAAGTACCCGGTCGGATTGTAATTAACATCTTTAATTAATTGGCACATGTGACATGACCTGACATACGTCGTTATTACCCTCTGCAACTGCGGAAAATAAACCGCTTCGCGGACACTTTGCAATGTTTTTCTGATACATAAGTGACCCGAAATGGTGAATCAAGCAGCGCCTCTGAAATATTTAACCGTAGACTCGCTGGAGTCAGTGCCCGGTATTCTTGATTCTCGTTAGTTATTTTCGTATAAAATAGCAATTTATCAATGACTTCATAGTGGGTCGCCCTGTTTCGAATTGCCGTTATATCCACAGGCTCAAAATGTTCGGAGTTTTCATGGTATGCATAAATATCCTTGAATTCAGGGTCTGTCTTCAGTTCTGACATAATCGTTTCACGGGACTCAATTATTTTCGAAGTTAGCATCGTTCATCTGACAGTATTGCCCTCTTTGTCAATCTTAATCCTTGATA
This sequence comes from Stegodyphus dumicola, assembly GCF_044657685.1. Lineage (NCBI taxonomy): Eukaryota > Metazoa > Arthropoda > Arachnida > Araneae > Eresidae > Stegodyphus > Stegodyphus dumicola. The sequence continues at coordinate 81,828,924 of NC_140780.1, forward strand.
GAGCATCCGCGACAACGTTTACCTTCCCTGCTGTACGTTTTGTAATTGGGTTAAACTCCTGTAGCTTTAACTTTCAACGTATAAGAAAACGCATATGAAAAATTTTCCCCGAATACAAGCGACCAACTGGTGCATGGTCTGAGTAGACCGTTACTGGGGCGCTTCCAAATTAAACTCGGAATTTTTGCGCCGCTAGTAAGACAGTGAGAGTTTCTCTGTCTGTCCCTGTGTACTTCTGTTGAGTTAGATTCAGCGATTTACTGAAAAAGGTAATTGGCTGCCGATTTTGGGAGAGGACGGCGGCAACTGCGAAATCCGAGGCGTCTGCTGCAATTTCTAGATTCTGGTCCCCTTCCGGGAACTTGAGTGAGAGGGTGTTAATTAATGCGTGCTTTAATTCTTCGAACGCAGTGTTCGCCTCTGTGGTCCACGTGAATGTAGTTTTTTTTTTTTTTTTTTTTTTTTTTTTTTTTTTTTTTTTTTCGTTTGAGAACCAGCAAGAGTTCAACTATCTTTGCAAAGGTCTTTGATGAATACTCTATAATACGAGCACATGCCAAAAAACGATGTTAATTATTTGGCGGTATTAGGAGGTGGATAACTCTTGATTGTTATTTTGAAATTATCGGTTTCGATTCCTTTTTTCGAAATTTTATACCCGCGATATCTGAGGTCCTTGGCCGCAAACTTGCATTTTTTCGGATTCGGATTCAACTTGAAGCCGGCTTCATTTAATAATGCAAAAACTTCCTCAAGGTGTTTAACATGTTCGTATATCATTTCGCTCGTAACAATTATATCATCTAAAAAGATGTTCGTAGTTTTGCCTAAGACGGGTCTTAATACGATATCCATGACTTTCTGGAATGTAGCCGGAACTCCGCTTAAGCTGAATAGCATTCTCAAAAAGGCATACACGCCTGAATTCGTAATGAATGCTATTTTCTCGAGATCCTCTGGTTTTACTGCAATTTGAAAATATCCTGACGTCACTTCTAGGGTAGTCATATACTTAGTAGATCGGAGTTTTCTAATTATCTCATTAATTATCGGCAAAAGATAAGTGGGATATTTTGTTATACTATTTAATTTACGGTAATCAACGGCGAATCTCCATGAATTCTGATCTGGAAGTGGGAAGCCGCTTTTCTTTCTACATGAAACTACCGGGCTTGCGTAGGGGCTGCTACTCGAAACAATTATTTTATTGGCCAGCCATCTGTCTAATATGCTGTTCCAGGATTTCTTTCTTCATCTGGTCCTAGCGATAGTGCTTAGACCTAACTGGGCGGGCATTTCCTACATGTATCTCGTGCTGCACGACCTGACAGAAACCAGGTTTCTCATCGAATAATTTACAAAACTGTCTTATCAAATTTTCCATTTTCTTTCTCTCCTCTTCCTCCTACTAGAAACTAAAAACTACTACTCTTTTTCACTACTAGAAGTTTTTGTATTTCGTTCTTTACTTACACGTGCAGCCCTACTCTTCCAATGCAGACGCACTGTTTTCCTTGGGCGGCAATTTCCCTCTGTTCCGTTGTTTTAAACAATCTGTAACGGCGAAAAGTCTAAAAAGAAAGTTGTCTTGAGCCAAAAAGCTGCATTGGGCTCCAGTGTCCAGTAAGGCGGGGGTAGGGACATTGTTCAATAAAATAAGAATTTCTGGCAAAGCCAAATTTTGTACAACTACCGCATTTAACTTAATTTCCGAGGGATTTTTCTTCGCAGGGTGTAACCGTCCCTCTTCTCGGCCACCCTGATCAGTTTAAATCCTTTTTTATGCCCCTTGCTTCTGCTGCTGCTTACTGAGATCTTCAAATACTTTCGACTGGCATGTCTTCTTGTTATCTGCTTTTTCTATTTTTCCCGCTTACTGATAAAAATTCTGATTGCTTTGAGCTTTCTGTTGAGCGAAAACCTCGAAAACTGGCGGAAATTTACTAAACGCGCGTTTTCAGTAGTTCGTTTGCTCTGTAACTTCATGGCCGGCTGAAATAGATTTTTAAGTGTCTGGGGATTTCTTACCTACAGGAAAACTTGAATCGACGAAAGTAGACACGGCAAAATCACTTCGATTATTTCGTTATCCGGCCTCTTTCCGTACAATAACTTAAATATTTTAATTTTCATAAGAATAATGTTAGTCAAATATTCGATGTTCGTTTGATATTTACTAAAGTGCTCTACTAGCAGCTTCGCTTGGTCTTTGACTACGGGAAACTCCTCCGATCCTAGATCCCCCCAACAGGAACTTTTCGATACCCTTGAAGTTTTAAAATTTTCCCTCCGATCCTAGATCCCCCCAACAGGAACTTTTCGATACCCTTGAACCAAATCAGAGCCTGGCCTTTTAAATTAACCGTAGTAATTGTAACATTATGCACCTAGTTTACGGAATGTAAAGTAAAATACAGGTCCAGCTGCTCTAGGAAAGTCATCACGGAACCTTTGCCATCAAATGTTGCGGCTGGCTTCATACTTGTTGGCTTCATACTTGGTTTCCGCGATGGAAACGAATCCCTCCATAGAATTTGCTGATGGCTCAGGGATTTGAAAGGTCGGGGGCTCAAAGTAAATTTCCTGTTTTCCAACAGCATGGTTCGTCAAAATGTTTCGAGCGCCAATGTAAGGATCCTCCCTTTTATCTATTAACTATGTATTGAGGAACCTAGTGCTACTAAACAAATATGCTCTTAAGTCCAAAAATATAAACGTAGACTCAAGAAGGATTAATTACCCTTCATTGCTCAAAATAAAGATGTGCAGATGGTCCCTTTCTCAGGACTTACAACAAAGCCTCCACTTGGGGTTAAACTCAAAAACACAAGAAATAAGAACTTAACTAACAACTGACTAAAGAGATTTAGCCGAAGTTAATACAATTTCTAAACTAGTTGGCCCCTAATATTAAATCAGATAGCGCAGTTATGAACGGCACGTAATATGGGCGAGCATAGTAACAGCTTAGAGAGACGCAGCCAAAACGCAAACGTGTGCTATTCAGGAAATCTAATAATTCTCTTTCTCGAAGTCAGTGAACTTAAATACTCTCTACTTCTTATTTGAATTCAATACGATTCTAAAAACTCATTCTGGTAAGGAATTGTAAGCTCAAGCTAGAAGAGATAGGAAAAAGCTGTAACTTAAAAATAACTGTTGTAAAATTAGGACATACCTTACAAGCTTACAAATGAATTCTGAGCAAGGTGATATAATAGAGTAACAGGTCAGCGATAGCTAAGCTGCCAAATGCTTTCTCGCAAACGAAAGAAGCCTGCGCTTATATAGATTAATTAATTCGCACTCTGATGAGATTTAGCGAAAGCAGAAGTGAAAATATCGTATGCAGAATGCTTAAAACAATACTATTATGCAGAATGAGGCTAAACAATCAATGTCTAGTTTAATTACTTTACGAATAAAATGAATGTGTCTACAAGCATTATTACTGAGAATGAAAAATCTGCCGTAAGCAGATTCCGACAAGCAGAGACCTTTACAGGACTGTGACATCTGCAGTTAATGGAAAGGAATAGCTTTTGACAAGGTAAAAGAGATTCCGTATAAATCCATTCATGGTAATTTTATAACAGTTATTTTAATTTAATTCACATTTCCTATCCTATCGCGTTTCATCTTACAACTCCCTGCCAGAATAAGTTTTTAGAATCGCGTTGAATGCAAATGAGGAAAAGAATGGTATTAAAGTCAAGTTTAACTGACTTCAAGAGAGAGAGGGAGGAATCCTGAGTAGCGCGCGTCTGCCTTCGGGCTACGTCTGTCTAAGCTGTTGTTACGCTCGGCCGTATTATTATGTGCATTTTGATAGTTCGCCGGATTTACGATTGCGGGCCAACTACATTAGCAGTGTGTTAGCTTCGACTAAATCTCTTAGTTAGTCATAGTTAGTTCTTATTACTTACTTTTAAGCCCAAGTGGAGTCTTTGCTGTACGCCTGAAGAAAGGGGCCGACTGTTAATCTTATTTTGAGTGAATAAAGGGTAATTAACCCTTCTTGAGTTTACGCTTTATGTTCTTTGAACTAAGCGATAATTCGCTTATCACTCGGTTCTTTGACATTTAATTTAACAGGATAAAAGTGTAGAACTCAATATTGGCACCCGAAACATTTTAACTAACCTTGTCGCTGGAAAATAGAAAATTCACTCTGACCCCTCGTACCTTTCAAATTCCTGAGCTACCAGTAAACCCGATGGTAGCGGTCACAGCCGTAAAAGTTACGATAGAAATTCCCAAAAAGCTTTAGATAAAATAGTCAGATGGGCTAGTGAACATAAGCTCACAATTTCAAGAGCAAAAACAAAAGGAATGCTGATTAGCCCAGGAAAAAGCTGGACTTCAGAGCTGGTGGAAAAGCCCTGGCAACGCCAACATTGTGAAGAGCTTTTTCTCTCTCTGAAATTCTCTATCTATCTATCTTTCTTATATCTAACTAAGATATCTGTATCTATCTTTACTTTGCTTCCTAGAAAATCAATAAGCTGGTAAATTCATCGTCTCGGAGATTGTTATAGATCTGAACATAGAATAAATGCTTCATCATTTTGATCTTAAACCGCTTAAATTGTGAGATCTCATAGAAAAGCCCAAGAGCTCAATCGCACTCTGCACTGCGTTGATGAGAGCATTAGAAGGAAGCCTTCTGACGACGAGTCTAAGGGTCGTTCCCTGTTTAAATTAAATGATTTATATTCGATCTCCTGATCGACTAAAAACCGTGGTGATGCACGAGAGACAACTTTTGATGAAATGGTTAATTTTAAGAATTCACGTTCTTGTCGTGATTGAATGGAGGGTGCAAATTTCTTTAACGGTGAAGTAAGAAACACCAGTGTGCTCTCTGCTTGGCATGAACCGGAGGGGGAGCTGTGATTGGAGAGTTTGTTTTTCAGCCGGCTACTGTGTGGGATTACTCGCCAAATATAGAGGGCTGTTAAGCAGCTGAAACTGATTCAAGGTACTAATCTTCTCGAAAATAGGTTTATCAGTAGCTTCTGTAGATTTTCTTTTGAATAGGTTTTGAGTATTCTATAAAACGATTTGCATCTTGAATGCAAATAGGTTTTTTGTTAATGTCTAAATGTTTAGCAGAGGGCGTTATTATATTCGCAAACTGGCTTTTAGATTTAGATTTGGATGGGCTTGTTACAGAAAAATTAAGATTTCTATTGTACATAAATTAGGGAGAGAAGCATTCTTCTTGCCTTTTAGCTCTTCGAGTTTAGTAAAGAATTCTGGCTTGGTGGCAGGCAAGGAAAAGTGAGGTTTTCTTAAACACTCACGCAACGAAGTGAGACAATGACAATTATATTCACCTTTTAAATGACGGCCTTTATGTCTTGCTTTTTTTTATGGGTTCGGTTCTCCTAAAAACACACTACCTTAAATTGATGATCTGTACATTGGTGCTTAAGCTAATTTTCAGTGTAGCGCTAGTAAAGTCAATAGGCGAGATGGAGAAGGCTAAGTATCCATCGAGTTCGATACAATATCAGTGACCGGCTTACATGATTTTGTCCCTTTCCGTCTTTAAGCCTTCATACGAAGCATTCAGCTATTAGATGCTATTGCCCATACACTATCATTCTGTCATAGATAGATTATCATAGATATCATCTTATCGTAGAGCTTCACTGTGTTGTTACTAAAATATATATAATATGCTATCACTCAAAATAGAAAACCACCAGAATATCCTTCTTTAAGATAGCGCAACCGCACTAGAGTTTGCAAGAATGCGAATTGTGTTTCCCTGAGACTATGAAAGGAGTGGTTGTACGGCTGTTTTCATGATTTTTTCTTTGTGAAACAAATGTGAGCCATTTTCTCTTAGAAAGTCTTTCATAAAAGCATCCCTCCTTTTAGGCAGATAGCCCTCAATTTCTTTATAAATAAGCACATGAGGTATACAAACAAACAAACAAGCAGCATCGTGGTTAGGGCAGTGATCAACCATTCAGAAACTGTACGATTCCAATTGAAGGAGGCCTAGGAGTAATTGTTGAAAAACAATTCCATTAGCATTTATGTAACTGAAGACTTATGCTGAAGAAGTATTATTTATCAACAAAATGAATCAAAATATTACTTTATTTAAACAATGAAAATTTCTAAGAAAGTTTATTGAAAGTTTCAGTTAAAAGTTCTGATGCATGCTTGTGTCTTCTTTGTAAAAAGGGAAAATTTGTATATTCTTAAGATACTTTTATTGTCAGAGAAAGGAAAAATAAAGGGGGTACCTGAAACTTTAGGCAGTTCATAACACAAGAAATAATAGAATAGAGGTCTTAATAATAATAAGCTGTTTGTTAACTTCAGCAAGCGTCAAAGGTTTGATGCAAGTGTCAATGGTTTCGATGACGGGTACTGGAACCACACACACCACAAGAACCAAGGACACGGAAACTCCGAACAGGCTGCCGTGTTCATTATCGAGATAATGTTTTTTATGCTTTATTTCCCGTTTATGAGGAAGGTTTTTTAGGAAGAAGTTTTTTGTTGCTGTACATTTGAATAGATAATGCTGTCGTCTCCTAAGTCTCCGCAAATGCAGGCATCTGTTGATGAAATCCTTCTGGAGTAGAAATAGGTACGGAATACACAATGACTCGATAGAATCCAGTTTATTTGTAGAGTAGCTCTTAGTCTACTGTAATCTCAAGTTTGGAAATATATTGTAGGTCATCGTTGCCTTTTGTATGGCATTCCATTCCTACTCCCATGAAGCCATTTCTGGTTGATCCAAATTGGTAGTGAGTTAATTTCTTCACTGGTATGTACAGCATACTGTTGTCTGTTCATGTGTCTTGTGCAGCATCTTTTGCAAGTTTATCTGCTTGTTCTTTTCCGTCATTGCCTTTGTGTCTTTTGACCCATGATAAAATAATGCACTGCTGTTTGAATCTCCGTAATACGCTTTGAATTCTGTTCATTATTAGGAAATTGTATTCCGTTGCTCTTCTAGCATATAATGCTTATTGGCAGTCTGATTGGATATGTAATTTGTTGATGTTGAATCTTCTTGCGTATTCCAGTACCTTCAGTATTGCAGATAACATTGCTTGAAATTTGCTGTTATCGCTGACTAACTGTCCTTAATGTGTTTCAATAATTTCGCCTAACTCTTACATCAAGATAAATTTAAATGAAGTTCGTTCGCGACATTCGGTTTCTCACTTATAGAAATTTCGTGAGGTTGTTGAGATTGCAATTTTCATCATTTGCTTTCTGAGGAGCAAAATCTAGCGGTGTATCCCTAGGAATACTTTTCATTAACGAAGGAAAAAGTAAACATCCATATGATTCACTTCTGACTCTTATTGAATTTAGTGATCTTATTTGCACATTACAGGTATCATATAACTCTCTCAAAACATGATTATCATTCGAACTTCTGACAGGTCGCAAGTTAAACAGTTTATGAAAGTATGAATTAACAAGGAGATTCTTTTCCGACCAGTAATTTCATTAAGAACTTTAAGCGTTTCGTCGTAATTCTCTTGGGGTAATGAAAATTTTTCGACACTTTTTTTAAAGCTGCACCACCCAATAAACTAAACAAATAATAGACCTTATGAACTTAGGATAGCTTTACACTTTGATTTATTTCCATTTTGAAATGATTATAAAATATCTGCCGCACCTTAGCATTTCCAGTAAATTTGTCGATCTTATTTTTTGGAAATTTAGCATTGTAACCAGAGCTATTATTAACAACAACAGAAATAATAAATATATTAATTAGTATTATCATGAGAAGAACCATTAGAAACTACTGAATTATCAATATTTCCTTTTTCTTTTAAGTTTTATTTCTCTGAAAGTCTATTTTGTAATCGTTACTTCGCATTCCAGGGCACTTTAGATTTCAGTTTCAGTGTCGTTTGCATCACTTAAATTTCTAGTTTTTTTGCCTAACGTTTTCAAAAAAAGAGCTTATACTTTTAATGTTTCTAATTGTTCTTCTGAATCTTTAATATTTCAAGGAGGAATTAAGGATTCCGTAGAACATGCCACTTTATTTATGGCTGAACGAATAACTTTCACTTAAGTTTCACAAGTTCTGCTTCAGCCATTTCTATTATGATTAACTTCAATTTCCAGCAAAATAAGTTGAGCAAAACACTTCTTACATTTTCTGGCGAACCGCTTAACCTCTACTGGAACATTCGTAATCCAATTCGAATACATATAATCCATTAGAAATGTATCCCATTTTTCTGACACCGTGTCCAGACTTTCACCGTACTTTGTCAGTTTTTGGGGCGGTAATATGTACATGATGTGGGCAATTTCACAAACCATACTTACCTAGTACAGGGCAGCACTTTATTTACACAACACAAATAAACAAAGAGATATACACTGAAGAGCCAAAACATTATAATCGCCTACTCAATAAAGCGTTGTGAGAACTTTGGCCTGAAAAACAACTGCAACTCACCTTGGCCTAGACGCCACAAGTTCTTGGTATAGAGACTGGAGACAGATTGCACCAGATGTCTAAGCAGCGGTCACGCAAATTCGAAGTATTCCAATACGGTGGTGTTTGAGCTCTGAGCTGCTGTTCCATGACATCCTAAATGTGCTTTATCAGTTTAAGATGCTGTGAGTTATGTGGCCATAATATTGATTGGAATTCATCCTAATGCTCCTCGACCCCAACAGCTCAGCGACGTCGCTGCGACTTTGCAAACGTGTCACACCTGCGACGATCTCAATGTCGCAGTAACGTTGTAGGTATGGCTTAATGTCCCCTTTTTGCGACGTAACATTGCGATGTTCATGTGAATTCACATTGGGACATTGCTGTGAAGTCACACTGTGTCGTTGATGCGTAGTCACGCTGCGACATTGTTGTGAAGTTGCACTGTGATATTATTGTGAAGTCACACTGCGACATTCATGTAACGACACATTGCGACTTTAATATAACGCCATTGAGTGACACGAATGTAACATAATAATGTGCCATGAATGTAATGTCAAAAAAATGCAAATGAATGTCACACAACCCAGAATTACTTTCTAAATGATTAGCGTGATGTACTCCTATTTTAGAGAACAGGTAACCACAACAATGTTTTAGTGATCCATTAAGGAATTTCTCTTCAATGTATTAAAATATTTCCGTAATATTCGAAAATTTTAAATTATTGAAAATATTCAGCTTAATCATTTGAAATTTTCTCATCGTACTGAGGTTGTATCTCACCCTATTAAGCTTACATAACTGTAATTCATTTATGTTTATTACATATAAGTATAAACCATAGTGTACAGAAAACCCATAACTTAGTACGTATGATGCAAAAGTGATCCATATGGTCATTTTCTAAGCGTATTATATTGCGAATATTTTTTATTGCGAATATTTTACCGGTCCAACCGGTGCATAATTTTGTTTCCATTCCTTAAAATTTAATATTTAAAGGCACTTCATAGTTTTTCAAAATTTCTAAATTGTATTAAAAGTTCTTATTATAGCGAATTCTTATTATAGTTTATTAAAAATTTAACTATATTTCTTAATTTAACACTTTTTCCTCCCATCTTTTAAAATAGAAATGTTTCAATGGAAAAAAAAAAAACTTTTTCGCTTGCAGTGTGTATAATAACTATATTTCTTAATTTAATGTTTCCCCCCCCCTCATTCTAAATGGAAAATTTAAAGAAAATTCTATTTGGCTCTGCATATTTTTTTTTTTAATTGTTAAGCTTTGAATACTGTTTTCTGTTCTCCGTTTTCTCTTTTCCTTAATTGCTTTTCTGCCAGAAAACGAGCTAAATTATTTTGATAATGGGATGAAAGAAAAACGTTTTAGTACTACATTTATAGGACATCTACCTATTTGAATATTTTGTTATGTAACGAAATGTTTCATTTTTAATTAAAAGCTTTTGTAAATCAACACAATCATAGTTCTCAAATTAGTTAACTACAATCTTAGTTTCCAAATTAGCGATTTGTTGCTTAATCTGTAATACTGAACGAATAGTTATGGGTACAAAAATCACTAGCTGGAAAACATAGTTATGGAAACTAAATTACAGAAAATATATGTTTATATTTAGTTACATTAGTTATACAAAACGGGTATTCTCTTTCATCATTATTTTTTCATTGACAAATTACAATTTTATGAGATTTTTAAGTTAAAATAATTCTCTTACACTGCTTCAATATATTTAAATAATTGTATTAAGGTAAAAATATCGTATAATTTGTTTCATTTAATGATTAATGTGAATCGCTTGTTTTAAGTATTTTTGCATTAACTAAAAATAATTTTCTGTTCTCTTAAGAATTAGAGATTAAATTAATAGAGTTTTACTCAGTTTATTATGCAAAAGCATAACAAATTTTCTTGAAATAATAATTCCAGTTCATAATACAATCATTGTTACCAAAGCTGAATTGCGGAAAATCTGTATTACTCTCTTCTGAGAATATACAGTGTACTCTAACCTTCATATCAATGCTTAAATACCGTTAGTAGCTCATAACTTTCTGAAATGAACTCAGAAACTGAATGAACTAAATGGTAAACTGAATAAAACTCAGCTATGTGGTAAACTTTCCAAGTTCCTTTATTTAATCAACACATATGGGGAGTAAACATTTATTGTATACTGACTTTAATGATAGTAGTAATAATTAATATATAAAAATTGAAGAAAAATTGAAAAATTATTATTAAGAATAAAGCGATTATCGCCGATAAAATACTAGAGATGCATGAACTTCTATAAGCGCAAGAAAAATCAATGATGATTCTTTGCTAGCCATAAATTTCTGCAAACATAGAGAGATTCAGAACGATGCTTTAACTTAAGCATTTGGAATTATTTTAGTATGATTTCACAGAGCAAAGATGAGGATTCAGAAAATATGTTTTGATTTAAAGATGAGGTAACATGAGATATATTCATTCCTTCACTCCTGCTATTCTTCTCGTTTAATATAAACACGATTCAGTTTTTTATTTGATTTAATTAATATAAAGATGTTATATTTTACAATGCATACTTTCAAAAGTTGTTAATTTAATATAAATGAATCTGTACAACAAAGAGCCGTACCGTTTTTGAGCGAATCAAGCACTTGCCAGTAGTGAGGTAAGTGCTTGATTCGCTCAAATTACTGCCAAGCACAAATTACTGCGTAAATAAGGATTTTGAAGGAAATAAAAGTGTTTAGGAGAAGCAATTATGAGAGTAGTTTCAGATATTAAGATCTGATGACAACGCTCTGATGCTGTACTTCTTCTTTCTTTAAACTGGACTTTCTTTAAACGCGTTTATGCCTTTATTAAAACTGAATTTCAGTTATTTACTTAAGTTTAAATTGAAACTGGCTGTATTTTTGAAAATAAAAGTAATTCTACTACTTAATTTTGTAGGAATAAGTTTACAACTTTTGTTAAAATTAAAGAAATAACGAAAATATAAAACTCCGCCCTCTTACATTAAAAGAAATATTTGTTTGTCCTACAGTAAAAGGCAGCGCAATTATACGGAGTTTTCAGATCCTTCCATTGACTCTCCATGAATTTGCTTTCTGCTATAAACAAACTTCCAGAGAAATTTATTTATTTAAATGCGGCAAAGAACTGAGATGTGTCCCAATAAAACGAAGTCCATGAAGTTATATTTTACCTTAAAATCAGTGTTTCTTCGCCTTTTCACTTTTCAAAGGTGAGAATTCACTGAAAATATTTTGTAATTTGTCTCTTGCGTATTTAGGGCTCAAAGACTTACTTAAAACAGACGTGTCATCTGCATAGTTTGTGAAAAAGGTTTCTTCGCCAGTTGACATGTCACTAATGTATAAATTAAGGCCCAGAAAGAGAAACTGTAGGACTCTGGTTTTGATACCTCTTTTACTGATCCGGAACCTATCTGGCGTCCAGACTACGCTTGTTCTTTAATTCTGTCTAGAAAAATCCTTTCCTGTAGATAATTAGGCAAGATGTTATTAATTTCCGGCGAGAAACTATATGAGATAAATTTGAAAAGAAGGCGGCATAATCCCACAAGTTATCGAGTGCTTTCTCGAAATATTCTTCACATAAAAAATAAAAAATATTCTTCTATATATAGCACAATTCTTGTGATCTAATTCGCTGTGGCAAAAAATCCTAAAAGAATGTGGAACTCTTCACAGGTTTTGTGTGTCATCTCTGCTAATCTTCTCAGTATCAGTATATGAAACATCGATATGTTACTTCAAATACTAATTTGATCCCGCAGTGTCATAATAAACTACTTAATAATTAAGTCACTGTGGGCACATAATAGAGAAAAAAAAAGAAAGTGAATGCTTCCTAAGATAAGAAACGAAGATTGGTAAACGATGGAGACCATTGTCTCGTGTATGCAAGATTGTCAAGCAAATGAAAGCTCAAAGTTTGAGAAGAGATGCATGTCACGTGGTATAAATTAAATGCAAAGCATTCGGAGAGAGGAAGCCACTAGGTACAAAAACTACAGTGCAGAAATTTAGGTACAGTTACAAAATATTCAGTGTTGAGTGAAATTAAATCTCACAAATACAAGAATTCGAAATAAAAGGAAATACACGCTAGGCAAAATCAATAATAAAAGAAATATTAAAAATACTTACATAAAAATAAAACACGACTAGGGAACGAACTCGTGGTTGCTGAGTGGGTAAGTCACATAAGGCTTGACTAAATTATCTTCAGAAATAATCTGAGAACTTCGAAGAAGTGGCTTTTACTACATACCAGTCATTTGTTGAAGAATTGTACATTGATTTTGATCACCTATTTCCCGAGAGCGTCCACTTTAAGCTTTCTATGGGTATGTACCTTTCTCAGAATAAAATGAGCTTTCAGTGTTTGCCTCAGAGCTTTATTTTGCATGACTAGCAATTTAGTCAGGTCTATTTCTAAAACAAAGCCGAGGTAGGAATGCGCAGCAAATAATTGACCTCTTGATAGAAAGATAAATTCGTTGCTTTCCGTTAAAAATTTATTTCAAAATAGTTGCTTAATAGCATGTGAAGTTGAACGGCAATGCTTCAAGATTTACCTGCGACATGAGTGATCCAGATTAGCTTTCTATTTATGATAATACCCAGATTATTAGCTTCTGTGATTCCAGCCACAATTTGCTGAGCACAATTTGTTCATTTATCACGATTTTTTCGCCTTCTGTCAAGTAGGAGCTGGGATTTCTTTAATATATGTAGTGTGCCACTCGCGGTTATATAGCTTTTGATATCATTTTTCACTGCCGTAGTAAGTAGGAAAATGCAAATTTCTGTTATTTTTCAAATAAAATTCTAATATTTACAGACATAAACAGTGCAGTATACAAATAAAAAAATTTTAAATTTTACAAATTGTACTTCTTAAATTATAAAAGAATTAGTTTTCACTTTCCTAATTGTATTTTGATGACATTCATAAAAAAGAGGGGATACTGTCTAATGTAATAGAACAGCCTTCTTGTGATTCCATTTTCTGATTTGTGTTTTTGGATAGCAATGGCTAAAGAGTGATATTACATTGCTTCTGATATTGCGTAACTTAACATAAAAAGTAATAAGTAATTCGATTTTGCAATTAAAAGAATTTGTCGCAACTTTTAATCATACCTTATTAAAGAATATCATGTTACTTTTATTGTATAGTTCAATGTAGTTTTATAAACTGAATAAAATTATAAATAATTCTATTTATACATGATTTTCAATATTTTTTACAGTGTGGACAGTACCAGTCTTTATTATTACCTCAGTTACCAGCAAAAACGAATTGCTTGTCTTCGCCAGAATCAAAAAATAATTCCTTATCACGATCATCAAACATGTTTGATCATTTGCCTAACATTTGACAATATCAACGAATGAGATTCTTACAGAAGTTACTCTAATCCTTCCGTCATTTAAAGTTATAAAAAGAAATTCAAACAAATCACTGTGTTTTAAGATTGTTGTATAACAATGCCAACCTCTCCCTGCAGATGAGATAGACTACAAGATTTTTAATTAACATGAGTCTTTTGGTGCTAAGATTTCACTGAGTTTTCTCAAATGTACCTGATTTTTGTATATAACCTCTTAAATAAAGATACTGTGGATGCAATGGAAATTTTGATACGCTTAAAATTTCATATGTGTTATAATTATCACCTATGCATGCACAAAATTCTTCCCTTTTTTCGTATTTATTTCAAAACGTATTAGAAAACGAAGATTTTACGTTAGAAAATTTGATAAAATTTTGTTTTAGGAAGTAGAGTTAGCAAAATTAAATATTACACTACAAGTACAGTATACGTATATTTTATACACTAGAAAAATATTAATTATAAGTTGCCATGGACACAGAGTCCTCTATATTCTCCCTCAGTTTGGCGATCGTATGAGGGTTACTCTTTCTTCTAGAGGCCCCGCAAATAAAAGTTTGAAGGAAATAGTAGTCTATGTGAATAGCAATGATTTATTTACCAGAAGAACTGACACAACACAATTCATTGTATTTTGTTATAGTTGTACCACTTTGCTGTAACCAGAAACTACTTCGATCAGCATTTAGCAATGGCATGAACTGCTGAATGATTGCCGGGTTAGGATTAGTTGCCACTGTTTCCTTCAAAAATTCATTGAACTCACATTTTCTGCAAGAGAATACTAAATTCTAACCTTTTCAAGCTGTAATTAGCTGTAATAAAAAAATCCCCCCAGAGCTTACAGAGATTCAGAAATCCATTACATCCACTTACACTACTAGGCTATTAAACCTGCAATATAGAAGACATTCAACCAATCAACCTGAAATTTAGAAAATGTATAGATCATGAGAATGATTAGCATCGCAACGTATAAGCAAATCGCATCAGTAACTAGCCTGGAAGTGGACAAGAGAGGAGGCCAAAATTGTGACTGTTTGCTATACTTATGTATTAAGTTGCACCACATCAAAGGATACAAAAGCCATTCTGACATATTCCCAGCTTTGAATGTAGAAGAATTGTGAATTATTGAGACTGCATATTAGCCTAATATGAAACTGATGCTCGCTTTGAATGAAATGCAAACTCTGTTATGCAAATGTGGAATCGGTGATTCGAAGAGTAATGAACTCATTGGTATGAAGGATTCCGATATCCCTGTCACTACACAAAAAGAGAGGACAAATTTTTGTATGCATACATATTATAGATCATTCAGCCACATCATAAACTCTAGCTCAAAATTTCATGGTCAGATCCGAATGAATTACTTCCATGATTCGACAATGACCAACTCACTACAAACAACTGACTACAATAGATGAAATTTTCCAATGCTATCAAAATTGCATAGTCACTGAAGTATTCGACTACCTTGCAAGAATTTCAGTTTTAAACTATGCAAAACACTAAGTAAAAATTCAAAATAATATAGCATCTGAAACTTTCTGTTTGTGTTTTAACACTAAATGAAAAATAAAAAGAAACTGATTTAAAATTTAAAACGATATGTCGATAAACAATAAAATTACAATAGGCGCACAAATATCCTTGAACACGTACAAAATGAAAATAATTTCTGGATTTAGTAATCACATGCTATCTCAGTACGTAAACTCCAAGTTTTGTAATTATTTAGATAAATCATTAAGGTAACTTCCAATTCAAATTTGGAATATATATACAATTTAGCGTCTTTCAGGGATGGTTTAATCTACTTCTACTAAATTATTAATTTAAATTTTTGATATGCGGATGTGTGTGTGTGTGTACTTACATATAGGATGCTCTGGAAATATCTGATAAAAATATAAAGGCAAGTAGAAGGTCCAGAGATAAAACAGATTTTGTAACGGAATATATGTCCCCAAATGGCGAGTTAGGGTGTTACAAGGTGCTATCTGAATAAGAGATAGAGCATTCTGCTCATGTTAATTGTCATTTTACGTGCGGATTTTAAGTAATATAAATCGTTACCTAAAAGCAGAGCTCATCGACATGCATTTTATCTGTAGATCTGTTGATGAAAGCGGAGAAGCTGCTCACAGGAGGTATCGAAGCTGCTCGAAGCAGCTGCTCAAAGGAGGGTGAAGCAATTGTGGATAAGCTGAAGCTTCTTCTTGTTGGGCAGGAGAGGCGAGGTCTGAGCGAACCGGTTGCTCTGGCTTGTAGTGAGTGTAAATTTACGCTCGGCACTTGGCTTTTCTCAGCTCTTTATTAGACTAGAGCAGAATGGTGTGAAAGCTTTTGTTGCAACATGGTATGGCTTTTCGTCTAAAGATCTAGAGAAGCGAGAGCCTTTCGATCAAATCTTAGTTAAGAGCCCAAGTCATCTGGAAGACCCTGGAAATTCTCATTCCTTATTAGGCGGAAGGAGACTGATTCGGAGAGTTTAAAGTTCGAACGAACTGTGGCCTTTATGCTAATAAAGATCTAAGGGAGAGAGTTTGTCGACTAAGTCTCTCAGTAACTTCTGTACATCCTACCTCGATCTATCTCTGACTAGAAGATTTTTTAGACAAATGCTTTTCCAACATGGGTCGATTAAACGTCTCTACCATGCCGTCTGACTGGGGATGTAAAGGTGTCGTTTGGGTTTTGTCAATGCCGAGTAGCTTGCAGAGGTCTTTGATTACAGCCTAGGTAGAATTCCTTCCCCGATCGGAATGCAACTGAAGAGGCACTCCGAACCTGGCAATTCAGTGATGTAATTATTACCTCTGTCACTGTGACAGCCTCTAGATCAAGAATAAGCCCCTTGGTTTCAGGCCACTTGGTGAAATAATCAATGACAACGAGGATGTATTTGTTGCCATCAGCAGTTCGTGGCAGCGATCCCAAGATGTCAAAGGCGATACGTTCAAAAGGCGCTCCTACGTTGTAAAGTTGCAGCTTGCTTCAGCTACTTTTCTTCGGTCCTTTCCGACCCGCACAGGCATCACAAGATCGGCACCACTTTTGCACGTCATCCTTTGCATTACTCCACTAGATGCACTCATGAACTCTCTGTCAAGGTCTTCATTATTCCGAAGTGACCTCCTGTAGGGCTGCTATGTAGTTCTTTAAGGACGTTCAGGATCCGGGATCTTGGAAGTATCAGCTGCCATCGAAAAGCCTTCCCATCATCCGATTTGAATTATCGGCATAAGACGCCGTTTCGAATTTGGAGTGAATCTCAGAGAGCCCAGTATTGTTTTGGCTTCGAACTATAGACAGAAATGTCCTACCAGGAATGTTTTCTGTTTGAGGACTCCATAAAATCTAATTATGGGTTTAATATCGCCGTCTTCTATCTGGTCTTCCTGACTTCTTTGTCACTCCGTTGATCTCGATCACCCGATGTTGATGTAGTAATTTGTCGTGCGACCGGATTAAGCAGCTCGTGTTTCTCTTCTACTCCGGTACGATATTGGCAGTTTTCTGAGCACGGTCTTTCAGACAAGGCGTTGGCGCTTCCTGGTGGGAATCCCTTCTGAGGATTTATAGTTATGTTTTCAGAGGCTAAATGCATTTCGTTACATTTTAAATCCAAACAAAAATTGTATTTCCTTAGAAAGTCCAATCCGAGTATAAAAGGATCTGCAACATATGAAGTGTGATAGTAGGCGGTACTTCCAAACGTGACGTTTACGTTTAACTTCCATCTATGTCGATTTTATCACCAGATGAAGTCTGGTGGGTAACACAGGATGGCGTCCAAATGAGCTCTCCGTTAAACTGTTGAGCTAAATCTTTCCGAATGATGGTAACATTCGCTCCTGTATCGATCACCATATTGCAAGGAACTCCATTGATATATCCCATGATGAAGAGTTCATTATTGCGCCACTCACAGCAGAAATCTGAAGCGCTTTGAAGTGGGGCTTCTCATTATCCTTCAACTTCCTCTCTGCGATATACCCATTAATTTGCTTCCTGCGTCGTTGCTGGGGAATGGTCTTATTTTCCGTACCATGGGGTGTTCTGTAGTTCCTCTGTACGTGGCTTTCAGCACTGCAGTTCTTTTTAGTTTTACCGCAGTTTAACTTCAGGGTTACTTTCTTTTCACTCGTATTCCGTCTCAAGACACTGACTTGTCTGGTCAAATCATTTGCTTTATTTTCCGTGCTATGGGGGGCTTTGTAATTGCGTCGTATGTGGCCTTCAGTACCACATTTCCAATACTTTAGAGAAAGTTTGTTCTCACTCCTATTCCGTATCAAAGCACTGACTTGTCTGGATAAGTCATCTAAACAAGCCATCATTTGATCCACTGGCTCTTGTATTTGCACAGCTCTGACTGTGTGGCGATCTCTACGAGCTGCTCTAGGGTGCTTTCTAAATCCTTGGCATTCGCCATTCGTAGAGCTTTCTGTATTTCAGAATCCCAGATGCCGTCGATAAAGTACTGCAGGGACAGGATTTCCCTTGCTTCTCTCGAGGATTCTGAAAAGGCGAGTTTAGACAGCCTTTCAACATCCGTGGCAAGTTTCTGGAGGGTTTCCGCGGGCTTCTGTTGACGGGATTCTTATTGAAGCCTGCTGAAGTCTTTTAAACACTTCTCCCCAAAGCGCCGGATAAAGCTTCGAAATATAGCATTTTGTTTTAGGGAAGAGTCTGAAGTATATCCGCTGCGTTTGCTCTCAGAGAAGCGGCGAGATGGCAAGCCTTAGCTTGGGGATCCAATCCATTCGCTTCCGCCACTATAGAAAATTGTGTCATATATACTTTCCAAGAGGTCTTCCCATCAAACGTGGATAACTTCAGAGAGGGACGACAGGCATGAGTAAAAATTTAAAACCATCCCTATTGCTCCCTTCCGTCGCTACGAATTTTTTCAAGGTGTCAACTTCTTTGGCTACCGCAGTAATCCTGTCATCAGTTTGTTGTTCCACGACAGAAACTCTGTCTTCTATTTGTTCTTTTACAGAAGAAACTCTCTCTTCAACCTGTCCAACTTTATTTTCAACAGCATCAATTCTGCCTTCCAGAGCCTGGAATTTGTTTCTATTCCGCAGTTTATTTCTCTGTTCAATTCCTCCTGACATGCTTCAATCTTTTCTTGAAAAGCTTTCATTTGCTCTTTAACAGATACTTGACCAGCTTCCATCTTTTCTCGGCGCGCTTTCATCATATCTTCAACAAATTTTTCCTCTCTTCTTTAAATACAGCAAAGGCTGCCATCAACTTTTTTAACTGCTGCTCTATCGCTCTTGTTATCGGCATTCAGCCCCATTTCTGACACCAAAATGTGTTGCGCGCAAGGGTTCGTAATAGATTGAATGCACAAGTCCGATAAAAGGCTAATAAAATTTATTCTTATCACATGAAATGTAACAAAACGCTAGAATTTTCCTCACAGATATTCGTACAAGTGTTCACAATATCAGGCAAGAATAATCAGTAGACCGCAAATACTTTAAATAGAACGCAATACAATCTGTAGCTAAAATTTAAACGACTAAAAACAGTTAAAATACAACGCAGTTCAAAGCGAAAGAGAAAGCTAATCCAGTTCGCGTGGAACTAAAACAAATCGCAATAACAGTAGCTAAGCAACTGAGCTGAGATGTTCTCTCTCTAGCTTTTTATAGCTTTTAATCGGTCGAGAGAAGTTTCTGATAATTTCTTTGCTTCTCGAGATTTCTGGAAAGTAAAATAGTAGAATTACGGTTACAGCTAACATAGTGGTCAATTATATTTATTCAATTTCAGTAAAAATAAAAGAGGTAGCCATTTATTGAGTGTTAAATGCACGAGCTCTTATATTTTTACTTTTTCGGCGTAACTTTCTCTGGAAATTTATGACGCGCTGCATTGCAAATAATTTTAATTATAATTCTACTAACATTAGCTATCTAAATTCAAAATTCGTAATAATATTTATATTTATGCTCTTATTGAAACTTTATTTCCTAATGACTTCATAAAGGTAAAATTGTTTGTCGATGACTTGGTACTCTGGAGTTCGTCTACGAAACATGAACAATCCAAATTTAACTTCGTCTTGAATGCAGCTCTTAAGAGACTTGGTCAGTGGTGTTCTGAAAACACTATGACTGTAAATACCGATAAGACTTCTTACCAATGTGTTACGCTTAATCACCAACAATTTACCCCTGATCTGACTTATCTTGACAAAAGCCTACAATCTAGTGACACTTCTCTGTATTTGGGATATGTTATTAGCAAGAAATTTACTGAGGAAAAGCTGAGAATCATTACTGGTGGAGTTAAAACTACCCCTGTGTTGGCCTTACAATTTTTGACCAAAACTGAGACAATAATTAATGTGATACAGAGAAGGCTACTGTTCTGTATAATAAAGGTAGTTAGGCTTCCAAATGATACCTTTTGTCGTGACTATGATTTTAATCCAAAACGCAATTTTACTACTCAGAGAGATTTTATACAATGTGTCAGGGATATTAAACGTTACTAAATTATTAATGACTTGCCTGTTGAGTTACTTATTCCTCCCTGCCCGTTTCATTACATGTATCTCGATGTAAGATTGTATCTAACTCGAAATTTAGAAAGTCGGATCTTCCTCCCGAGGTCTTACGGGCGATCGCTTTGGAAAACCATCCATAACCGTTAACTTTCCGATAACTGGTTACATGTGTATACTGATGGTTCCCTTCCTGATTTTCCGCAAGGCGCCGGAGATGGTATCTTTAGTGAACTTTTATATATTCGTCTTTCGGTTGAAAATTTTACGACTCACTTTGATGGAATCTAGTCTTATAGCATTGAAGAACTTTTTATACTTCTTTAAAAACAAAATTCCTTTAAAACATTTGTGATCTTTTCTGATTCAGTTCCTGTACTACAGGTTCTTTCTTCTAGTAAAGAGGTTAAGAACCCCCGCATCCTAGGATGCAGTACCTTTCCTGACAATTTACCAAATAAGGTGTCCTTCCAGTGGATACCCTCCCAGTATTGCATTGAGGGAAATGAGAGGGCTGATTATCTTACCAAATAGGAATCTTCTGCTCTTTAGATACCCCTTGTGGAATTGCCATTCCATTCAACTAAATTGGAAATAGCTAAGATTTCCAGGTGTTCTTCATGATACAGCTTTACATCGTTTGAATTGGACCTTGGAATACACTTTTTTCTAGACCACAAATTGTTTCTGAGTCACCTCGTGCGGCTTCAGTTGCAATTTTTAGAATGTTAACTGAGCACGATTGTCTCATTCCTCATCTTTTGCGTTTTAACATTTTGAACTTTTCTATATGTTCTCTTTGTATGACTGGACAAAACATGACTGCTTTATATTTGGATGAGTGCCCTGCACTACCTGCCTTTTTTTTTGTAGTGTAGCCAAGATATTGGACAACCCGTTGTCTAATGTCCTAGTGGACAAACGACTGGCATTTGATAAATAAATAAAACGTAACATGGCCAGGAGGGGCAGAATAAACGCTCTGTCTCATAACTGAAAAAAAAACCTCAACTTAAATGCTTTCTAACTCAATTTACATTTTGGTTAGAAATGGGAAAGGAGAAATTATAGTAAAAACTCTAAACCATAAGTGATTGATTAGTTTCAAATAATACCTCTACACTGAGCGCCGCCTGAGATAACCACTGACCTGACTTTGTTGTAAAATTCTTATAGTGTTAATAGTCATCCTGGCAGAAGGGATTATTTCTTCCGTATAAAAATATAGATATTACATGGGCATACAAGGCCTGTGTATAAGCATAGATACGTTAATTACAAACATTGTCTTGTACAAGTTACATGTGATAGTTACATAAAATCATGACAGTTCTGTGCACATTTAAACATTATCTGAATTCATATTTACAATATTTTTACTGAGATAATCAAAGTAAACTTGTAATTCATTTATACATTGACTGGATTTTTAGTGTCATTAACTGTTTTGTAACATTATTTTTAACAAGTACATACAAAATGGATAGTAATAAGCTTATATTACAAGTTTTTGCTCTTAAAGTCCTGTTACTATTCTACGGGGTGAAATATGTTTTTTAATGTTGATTTTCAGTTGTCATAGTATTATCTGGCTTAAACTGGGTAGGAAGTTAAGTGACTCATTTTCTGGTACTTTAGTTGCAATTGCTATTAAAGTTGTAGTACCTATCAAGGTATCAAGGGAGTATCTTTTTTACTGTTTAGTTACTTGGATATTACTGCAGGCGTCAACTACACTAATCTGCTGCTCCGATAACTGCGAGTTGTCAGCTCAATGTGCTCCTTTTTTGTAAGGCATGTCCCCACCATTTTGATTTGCTATTGAAATTATGCTGAGAAGATACAATTCTCAAGGGAAGATTTGGAAATTGTTATGGCAATTAGGAAATCCGAGAGATATTTTCACAAAGAACCAGTCACTGCTTTATTGATCCTGCTACACTTATGCAGTGGTACATAACAAAGAATTTGTCTAATCACATTTTAGGGGGACATTAAAACTTAAGAATTATAAATGAAAATTTGAAAACCGTTTGGGGAATGAAAATATAGCCAATGCATTATCAAAAATCAAAACTGATAAAGAAAGGAAGATTACAGTTTTATTAACAGTTACTGTTAACTTTCTTCCTATGTTACTTCTCTCACCACACTTCTCATGTTTATATTTTTTACTTACTCTGACCAAAGTTTACAGCAAGTGGCATAGATGAAAATTAAGACGAAAACTTAATTTTGAGCTCACTAGAACTTGTCCTGGAGTACTGCCATCTTATTGCAGAAGCTACTCACTGAAAAGGAATTAGAGTTTGTAGGGTTTATATTTATTTTAACTAACATTTATTTTAAGTTTAAACTATCTTTCCTGTCAAGCCTTACTTTCCCCTGGAACTGCCAATGCCAGAGTATGTAAATTTTAGTAGAACGCGCAAGGATTCAAATTATCAGCGGAAGTATTCTGAGTTAAATAGAAAGGAAACGAGTTCGAGATGTGCTGTTCTTACTTCACGAGCGCGGAGGTAGTTAGCCAGAAATTGAAGAACCCCGCGTTTCGGCCTGTGTGCTTGCCTCGGAGAATTGTTAATCGTTCAACGTGATATTCAAAGTTTGCTGAATTAGCAGCGGTATTGTAAAACGCGGTGAGGTTAGTTACTTTTAGAGAGCCTCGTAGTTAGAGTCTTGTTATTATTTTCTTTTCAGGTTCTTATTTTTATTTTACCGCCGGGTCGGCGTAGTTTGTGAGCGTCAAGAGCACGCAATTGTAATTTTTTAAGTTGAATAAAAAGGGACTTAAACCCTTAGCAAGACTCTGTCTATTTTCCAGTTTCAACAGTCACCTCTTGGTTGCGTGCAGGTTGGAGGCGCGCAACTCTACATTGGCGCCCGAACTCTTATCGAACTGAAATGGCCGAAAATCGGATGGAAGCCATGGGACAACACCAAGAAATGGCAAGCCAATTGGAAGGATTTGGATACCTGGTCCAGACTTTGAGAGCGTCAATCAAGCCAAATGTCAATTTCGACGGAAAAAATTCGGTGGCGATATTTCTAGAAGGCCTAGAACATCACTTTCAGCTCTACTCTGTGCCTGAAAGACAAAAAGCTGCCATCGCCACATCCGCACTAAGAGGACAGGCCGCGCTATGGTGGAAGAATATAGGCAAATTTTTATTAGGGGAATTTGGAAGCCAGACATATACATTTGAAAATTTCAAAAAATCGTTAGTAAAGGCCTTCCCCATAGTGAAAGATCGAGCAAGGCTGGAAGCCGAACTATATAGTTTCTATCAACGGGATATAGAAGAGTTGACGGACTTTATTTTGCGAAAAATTAAGCTGACAGATATGCTGTATGGGAAGAAACCCGACGCGGAGATTATTGAAATAATCTTACCAAGATTGTTACCTGCTGTTCAAGACTACTTCGAAATTAGAAACCCAAGCACATTGCAGGAGCTCTTCGAATTGGCGGTGAAGTTTCAAAATCGCAGAATAGCGGAAAAAGCTAGAGGGGCATCGTATTCTCAAAGTACCCGAAGGAAATCTTCAAATGAGCAACCGCTCTTATGGGGGAAAGAGCTATCAAGCTAACTCATCGAACCTCGAAGGTCAAGGCCCAAAAAGAAAATTCGAAAACAAACATCCGCGTACCCAGAAGGCAGAACTTGAAAGGAAAGCTTTAAACGAGTAGAGGGGCCTGTGAAAGCGAGGGTCCAGACCCCAGAAGTTTTAAAAAAACCCTCAAAAAGACATTTAAATATGGTCATCGTAAAGAACTCACATCTACCAATTATACAAGTCCTGGTTGGCGATGTACCAGTAGAAGCCCTCATCGATACAGGAGCAGAAGGGAATTTTATGAATGAAACATTCTTCAAAAAGAATTTTTATAAGTTATGATTATTTAAAACCAAAAATACGGAAATTATAGCGGCGCAAGGAAAAACCTGTCACTGCATCGGGAAATTATCATTAAACATACAGGTAAAAGAGGAAACCCTCAAAGTATTAATTTTTGTAGTGAAGAATCTGCAAAATCCTCTTATTTTAGGTATGGAGTTTTTAAGGGCCGCGAGGGCCAAATTGAATTTTCAAGACAGTTCCGTGGTGCTGGAGATGGACCAGAGGGTGGTGGAACCTGTGGAACAACCGCAAGTTGACCTTAGCCATCTGAATGACCATGAAAGTCAAGCCATCCAGCAAGTGGTGAGTAATTTTTCTAACTTTCAGAAAAGCCTGGTAGTTGTCAAATAGTTACGCATCAGATACAATTAACTGCCGAAAAACCTTGTAGGACTAAACCATATCGTTATGACAAACAAAAAGACGTAATCATCGAAGAACATATTCAGGAGATGTTAAAGAATAAAATAATAACGCCCATAAATAGTGAGTACGCGAGTCCAGTCGTACTATGTAGGAAAAAGAACGAGTTTCCTCCTTCGGATAAAAGGGCTTGGAGGTTTGCTATCGATTACAGAAAACTAAATAGTATTACTAAATTCCCAGTTTACCCTTTGCCGGTTATAGAGGAAATTATTAGAAAGATCAAATCTACAAGATACATGTCTACTTTGTACTTAACGTCTGGCTACTATCAAATAGCTATGAGACCCGAAGACATACATAAAACCGCGTTTATAACAAAATCGGGCACTTAATGCATTTTTACGCATGCCCTTTGGGTTATGTGGGGCCCCATCAACATTCCAGAGAGCTATGAACATTGTTCTAAAGCCTGTCCTAGGAAAATCAACTTTAATCTATCTAGATGATATAATTATAACGAGTAGTACGTTGGAACAACACATTAAAGATCTAGAAGAAGTTTTTAAATTTTTAAAAGAGGCCGGTCTTACAATTAATGCCTCAAAATGCAAGTTCGCAACTAAAGAACTTAAATATCTCGGTAATAAAATTTCGCAAAAGGGTATAGAAACGCAAGATTCAAAAATAAAAGCAATCAAGTATTTTCCACCGCCCAACACCGCCAAGAAACTTTCTTCTTTCCTTGGGTTATGTTCTTACTATAGGTCTTTCATAAAAGATTTCGCTAATATTGTTGAACCACTCTTAGTAATTAAAAGAAAGAGAAGTAAATTTACGTGGACAGCGGAAGCAAATACAGCATTTGAAAGATTAAAAGAAGCGCTCATCAATGCCCCTGTTTTGAAATTCCCGGAGGGGGACGAAAACCTGGAAATTGCAGCAGATGCGTCGGATTATGCGGTGGGTGCGGTTCTTATGCAAAATAGCCATCCTCTGGCATTTTTTAGTAAAACGTTGAATCAGACACAAAGGAATTATACAGCTACAGAGAGAGAAACATTAGCCGTATTAATGGCTGTACACAAATTTCGAGTTTATTTCGGCAAAGCGCCAGTAACAGTCTTTTCGGATCATGCGGCTGTTGGTAGACTTTACTCGGGGAAAAACCTAACGCCCAGGTTAATAAGATGGGCTTTAAAACTCCAAGAATATAATCTAATAATAAAATATAAACCGGGTAAGGAAAACAATGTAGCTGACGCACTTTCTCGTATAAAACTGGACGATGAAGGAAATGAACTTAAATGCGCTGTGTTGACTTCAAAAATTTTAGATTCTAGAGAATACGATTATCACTGAACTGAAAGCTGATCCTGAATTTGGAAATATCTATGCATATTTGAAAGATCCCGAAAGCTTTGAACACACATATATCGATGCGATAAGAAATAGAGCAGAAAACTATGAAATAATAGATAATTTATTATTTTATACGAAAACAACAAACGAAAATCTCGAGTACAAACCAGTCATCCCAGCCTCACTTCGATTAAGCCTTTTGAAGGAATTACACGACGCGAAAACAGCGGGTCATTTAGGGGTCAGAAAGACTTTAAAAAGGGTACGCAAGGCGGTATATTTCCCGCAATTATACAAAATAGTAACTGCGTATGTCTGGTCCTGCAATCAATGTCAGTTAATAAATGATATTAATTACAGCCCGGTCGGGTACTTAAATAGCATTCGCGCTACATTTCCGAATGAAATTTTAGGCATAGATCTTCTTGGTCCCTTCCCCCAGAGCGAGTTAAATAAAAATCGTTTTCTTTTAGTAATAGTAGATCATTTTTCAAAATGGACAGAAATTGTTCCACTTAAACGCGCGTCAGCCAAAACAGTCGCAGATGCATTCTTACACAGATACATTTTAAAATACGGTGCACCGATAAAAGTCATTAGCGATAACGGAAAACAATTCATTAGTCAAATATTTGAAAACATATGCACTGGACTTGGCATACGCCATATCAAAATGGTTCCGTATAGACCACAGGCAAACATAGCAGAAAGAGTGAATAAAAACATTGTAAAAATAATTCGCAGTTACGTTAGCACACATCACAAGCGCTGGGATGGCTACATAAATGAATTAGCTTATGCTTTAAGAACGGCAAATCACGATACTACGGGAAAAACACCAGCAGAATTATTTTTAGGCTGAAAGTTAATTACGCCTTTAGATAAATTATTCTTTGTGCAACAAAAAGAGCAAGAGTTCAAACAGAAAGATGTGCAAAAACTTATTGATCAGGCGCTTAAAAGCTCGGATACGGCAAGAAATAAGCAAAAAGCATATTATGATAGAAAACGCCGTGAAGCAGATTTTAAAGTTGGGGATAAAGTATTGAAGAGGAAATTTTCTTTATCAAGTACCCCAGACAATTTTACTGCAAAGTTAGCTACAAAATTTGAAGGCCCCTATGTAATTCAGGAAATCAAAGGAGTCGTATTGTTCCTTAAGAACGAGAGAGGGGAGATCTGTAAAGCAAGTCCCGAACAGGTGAAAAAATACTATAATCCAAATGATTTTGAAATCCTTAAAAGTTTCTTGCAGGACACAAGCCTAAAAGAAGTAGAAGGTCCAGAAATAACGACAACCGTTCCACCACCCAAGATGCAGAGAACTGAAGAGAGACCTAGCCCTTCTACAACCCAGACGACGGTACCAAAAAGAAAAAGTGAAAACTTTCAGACTCCAGCATTTAAGAAAAACAAGATTGAAAAGCCACCGCGTAAAGAAACCTTGGTAAAGAGGAAAACACCACCTACAACGTATCGCAGTAGAAATTATACATCAAGGAGAACGCTCCCAGGGCCAGAGTGTGTGTGTGTGTGTGTGTGTGTGTGTGTATTATGGCAAAGCCGCGAGGGCTATCTGCCTAAGAGGAGGGATGCCTTCGTGGAGGACTTTCTAAGGGAAACTGGCTCGTATACACGTTACACATGGGGAAAACCACGAAAACACCCATGCAGCCAGCCCGTTCGCGGGATTCGAACCTCGGACCGAACTACCAGTATTCAGCGACTTTACCGCTCGGCCGCTGGTGCGCCCCCAGGGCCAGAGAGTCAGGTACAAACAAGACCGCCGTTCCGGAAACTGAAAAGACAGCAGGAGGAACGAAAATACCAGGAACAACAGAAGAAATTCAAGAAGGACTCCAGACCGGAGGACGTCAAGACCAGCCGTCCAAGAGAAAAACGAAAAAGACAGCAACCCGACAATTACTCCGCCAAGAGGCCAGCATGCAGAGGACGCAAAAGAAAAACTAATGTGGACGACACTCGGAGGTCAGTAAGGAGAAGATTGACGTGCATGAAACCTATAACGTGGGAACAATTTTGCCAGAAAAGAATGACGGAGTTTCAATCATCGAAAACTCAAAGATAAGTTAAAATCTTCTATATTTTTTTTTTCTTTTGTTCCGAAATGTTATGCATAAGTACGAAGTTCTATGTTTTGACGAAAGTCAATATGTCTCCGTTGAGACTTAGTTTTGTTTTACTTTATTTAGCTAAGGCAAAAGTATTATTTTCTTTAAGTATAAAAGCTAAGAACAAGCATTTGCTGTTGGTCGAAAGACTAATTCTGTTATGTTAAAGCCAAAATTTGGCCGAAGATAAAAATAACTTCGTATTGTTGTATTAATAAGAATTTTAGTTTCAGTGCCGCCAGCTTGGCGAAGAATGAGTAAAGTAAAAATTTATTTTCTCTTATTCATTTTATGGTAAATTGTAAAAATCATATGGATTAGAATTTTGTCAATATACATAAATACTTGAAAGTTATGTAAAAGTAGAATTTAGTCTAGAAGCATAAAATTTTAGATGCTAAAAGTAAATGCTCAAAAGAAATGAATTCAAATTTAAGTATTGAACTGTAGATAAAATCATGCTTTAGAGCGAAAGCCTGCATGTCTAAAGATGAATGAGGGGGAATTTAGAATGAATGTGTTTTGTAGGGTTCTCTACCTACACTTGAATTTTAAGAATGTTAAAATAGCTCATCGAGTTTTAGAATGTCGAGTAAGGTGTGTCTATTTGGTCGTTGAATTCTAACAAATCATTGTGGTTAGGGGAAGTGTTGTAAGACTAAACCACGAATATTCCCGTTTGACACCACACATGGTGGAGAGCCAGGGTAGAGTTTATAGTGATTTATAATTACAAGAAGGAATGAGGAATAATTTTACCTCTCTATTTCATATTTTTGGATTAATTAATAATTTTTTGCGAAAAAGCAAGAAGGAAACTTAAACATTAAAAAACTGAAAACGAGTAGAAAATTAAGCCTACATATAGGAGTTAATAGAATTTTTAATTTATGTACAAGGTGATCGTAATTAAACTTGGCCTATTCACAACATTCTGTAGCTGCAACTAAAATGCGGGTTGATTCGAAAATTTTAGACAGACAATTCAAAGAATGCTCTGAAAAAAAAAAAAAAAAAAAAGGTTTTAATTTTTTGTTATGAGGCACATAGCATCGGAAAGCAAACAAGCTACAAATTCCAATAAAAACATCGTTTATTTTTTACAGATTGCTTATGAATGTATATTGTGGGCCCCCTATTAAGGTGTAAATTGTGCAGGTAATGAAGAGGGTGTTCAACTTCTGACCGCTAGTGATTTTTTCCACATGCAACGTTATACAGTCCTTCAGGTTGTAGGGTTTATATTTATTTTAACTAACATTTATTTTAAGTTTAAAATATCTTTCCTGTCAAGCCTTACTTTCCCCTGGAACTGCCAATGCCAGAGTATGTAAATTTTAGTAGAACGCGCAAGGATTCAAATTATCAGCGGAAGTATTCTGAGTTAAATAGAAAGGAAACGAGTTCGAGATGTGCTGTTCTTACTTCACGAGCGCGGAGGTAGTTAGCCAGAAATTGAAGAACCCCGCGTTTCGGCCTGTGTGCTTGCCTCGGAGAATTGTTAATCGTTCAACGTGATATTCAAAGTTTGCTGAATTAGCAGCGGTATTGTAAAACGCGGTGAGGTTAGTTACTTTTAGAGAGCCTCGTAGTTAGAGTCTTGTTATTATTTTCTTTTCAGGTTCTTATTTTTATTTTACCGCCGGGTCGGCGTAGTTTGTGAGCGTCAAGAGCACGCAATTGTAATTTCTTAAGATGAATAAAAAGGGACTTAAACCCTTAGCAAGACTCTGTCTATTTTCCA